>NC_057396.1:60354212-61568553 GCF_019320065.1 Cervus canadensis | reverse complement strand
CTAGACAGCATATTAAAAAGCAGAGACATTACTTTGCCACAAAGGTCCGTCTAGCCAAGGCTATGGTTTTTCCAGTAGTGATGTGATGGGTGTGAGAGTCGGACTATGAAGAAAGCTGAGCACCAAAGAATTGATGCTTTTGGACTGTGGTGCTGGAGAAGACTCTTGAGAGTCCCTTGGACAGTAAAGAGATCCAACCAGTCCATCCTAAAGGAAATCAGTCCTGAATATTCATTGGAAGGACTGATGCTGAAACTGAAACTGAAACTCCAATACTTTGGCCAACTGATGCGAAGAACTGACTCCTTTGAAAAGACCCTGATGCTGGGAAAGATTGAAGGCGGGAAGAGAAGGGGATGACAGAGGATGAGATAGTTGGATGGCATCACCTACTCAATGGGCATGAGTTAGAGTAAACTCCGGGAGCTGGTGATGGACAGGGAGGCCTGGTGGGCTGCAGTCCTTGGGGTGGCAAAGAGTTGGACACGACTGAGTGACTGAACTGAACTGGACTGAACTACACATATACAAAATGTACTGTGTGAGGCATTGGGTGAGCTAATTAACTTGATTGTGGTAGATATTTTACAATGTATACTTATATCAAATCATCACTTTAAATATAGATAATTTTATGTGTCAATAATACCTCAGTAAAGGTGGGGGAGAATAGTACAAAGTAAAGAGAGTAGGATTTTTTTAAAGTCAATCAAGGAAATGGCACTGGAATAGCCCTTAAGACCCCCTGCTGGGCCAACAGTCAACTTGTTACTTGCTGGATCTGAGTTCCCGGGAGATGGATTGGGGCTGCAGGAGTAGGGAGGGTACCAGGGTCTTTGGGGGACATGCTGTTTACCTACAAGTACAAACATATTTCAATATTTTAAAAATTGGTATGTTTATGGAAGTAGCCTGGCCAAATCTCTGTTCTGAGTAGGAGCAAGCTGGGAAGTCTCCAGCAAAGGCAGCACTAAGTTGCTTGAAATTTCACAGATGATGTGGGGATGACAGACTAGTATGAAGGTAAGATGGACGGAGCTAGAGGGAAAATTGTGAAGGTGCAGTTCTGTCAATTTCAGGCTGGGATAAGCTTCAGTGACCTCGTGTGTAACATGAAGAAAAGAGTGGTACTGACTCCAAAAGGATCCAATGAGAAAACCATGGGCAAAGTGTTTGCCACACTGGTCAGTGGTAGCTATTATCACTGTGGCTGTGATCACCACTGTTGTTGTTACTAGGGAGAGGACTAGTCAAGGGAAACTGGGGGCTAGCTCACTTCTGCCATTATCTGTGTAGCCCTGGCAAGTCAACCACTCTGATCAAAATGCTGAGTGTATGAATGCATGAATTTTGTGGGGCACAGCATCATATTTTTATGATTGTCAAAGGAATTTAAATTTTCATTTCAAATCCTACATTTACCTTAAGTGCCTGGTACCAAATTGTCTTTCTTATTTTAGCATAAACTATATCCATTATTCTGTTGCTTTTTTATTATAAAAGCACCAAATTCATGTTGTGTTTGACTCAAGGAAAAATGTCATTTCATTTATTTAATGTTGTACTCAATATTATTATTTGAATATAAATCACAATACCCACTGTTTCCAAATTGTAAACTTTTATTTCAAATACTTAAACATACAACTGTTAACTATAGCCATAATATTAATAAGGAATAGAAATATTAAAATATAAAAATTAAGTGCTGAAATATATTTTAATTGAAAACATTTGACATGGAAATTCCTTCACAACAAATCATCAAATAAAACCACTACATCCTGGTGCCTGAACTTTTCCTAAAACAAATACAAAATAATAAGAAGGTCTTAGAAGCCATTAAACAAACTTTACAATTGTGTGTATGAAAATAAAGTGAAGTGCAATTTCACAAAAGGAAAAATCTCACCAAAAATGAATGAGGTATATTTATGTAGGTCACTGTAGTTAAATGGAAAAAATACTGCTAAGTCACTTCAGTCGTGTCCAACTCTGTGTGACCCCATCCCTGGGATTCTCCAGGCAAGAACACTAGAGTGGGTTGCCATTTCCTTCTCCAATGCATAAAAGTGAGAAGTGAAAGTGAAGTCGCTCAGTCATGTCTGACTCTTCATGACCCCATGGACTGCAGCCTACCAGGCTCCTCCATCCATGGGATTTTCCAGGCAAGAGTACTGGAGTGGGGTGCCACTGCCTTCTCCGACATGGAAAAAATAAAATAGTGACAAAATATCTACTGTTACTTAAAAATCTCTCAACATCGAAAGAATAAACCACCTCTCAAACAATAACTGAAGACAAAGGCATATCTGCAATCAAAAATCATTTGCATCGAAATGGTGATTCATTCTCGCAACCACCACCAGTGCTTACAAACTCTGCCTCCTAGCTGTGTGTAATTTGAATTCTGTTTGATCTAATGTGAGATCCACAAGCTCAACCAAAAACAAAAAAAAAAATCTTTACCTTCATCCATATTTTGTGAAAACAAATTGAGGCAAAACTAAATTTTAATTCACTTGGAAGGAAAAGACATCTCTTCCTCCTGTTCCTGCTTCTCGGTACACATTTATTAATCCCAAAGAGCTTTTTGACCTCATACCGACTATTCATCAATTTTCATCAGCCATTATCACTGGTCCCTGCAGTGCACCTCAGCGGGTTGGCAAGAGAACTTATAGAATCAGGTTTCATGGGAGAAAGATGCTTTTCACTTCTCAAGCCTCAGTCTATACTTCAAAAAAAAAAAAAGCTCCGTTCAGTGTGGTGAATTTCCCTAGAGAATGTGACTGCATTTACAATGGACACCGTCAAAAATAAAATTGAATATAAAACCAGGGTCTAGGATATTACAATCTCAACAGTGAGGAGGACAAAAACAACCATAGGCAGCATTTCTGCATATAGAAATTCCTGCAGCCAGATGTTCCAGGGGTTTATTAAAATGTGATCTGATTAAGGGATTATTGGGAGAGTTGTGCTATAAATCATGCTGTTAGTCACATGCATTCAAAGTAGTTCCTACAATGCTAGAAAGTTGAATTTAACATTGGAAAGTGTTTACATTGCCACCAATCGAGTAACAGAGAGGAAGTGGGGGAAAAAAATCTACAAACCAGAGCAAGCATGCCTCAGGGAGTAAGAAGACTACAGGAATTTAGCTGTTTATTAGTGCAGAGACATGCTACAAGGATTAAAGGGGATGAAGGAAAGGGGTGGCTTCAAAGTCCATTAGTTTACCTAATGCAAAACGTAAACGTTTTCTAGAAAAAAATAAAATTAAAATACGTATATCTTTTTGACAACTAAATTACAAGTATCTTTGTAATTTATATATTCTATACAAAAAAAGCAAGAAAAAACTGCTGTATTGTTTAAATGGAAAATACCAGGTTCAATCCCTATAAAAGCATCAACTGCATACCATTTAGGATAATATCACTGATGCACATTTGACAACTAAATTACAAAGCTCTTTGATATACTGTGTATGAAGAGTGGCAATTAAGGCCAATAAAATCAAAGGAAGAAAAAAACTAATTAACACTAACATATCGTTGACTCACTAGCATATAAACTCCCATGCCTGCTCTAAACTGCCAGCAATTGGCAATTCCCAAATTCCTAAGGATGCAGACAAGAGTTTCCAAAAACTGGAGCCACCGGAGGTTTGGGGGGCTCTTGAGAACTTTGACAATTCTTCCTCCTAGCAAAAGGCCCTAAGCACACCAAGGACTTAAAACCCACCCGTCCCTGCTCCCAAGAAATGCAATCTCAAGATTATGAACTATAGTGATGAGTTGTAGATTCTAAACAAATTATGTTACTGCTTTTATTTAAAAAAGAAAATTAATGGTTCATTTTTGTGGCAGAAACAACATGGAATCTGAAGACAAAAGATTTGAGTTCAAAGTCCAGATCAGGTATTTACTATCCCCGCAAATTTGGGCAAGTCATTTAACCCTCCACAAATGAGAAGCATAGCAATGTCTACCCCACAGAGTTGTAGTGAGGATGAAAGTGGAAATATTCTAAAAGTGGCAAAAAAAAAAAAAACCTCTACAAATGTTAACTCTTCCACTGTACTATGAGCGGGCTCCATCTAAACCTGCACATGCATGCTCAGTGGCTCAGTCATGTCTGCTCTTTGCAATCCCATAGACTATAGCTCACCAGGCTCCACTGTCCATGGAACTTTCCAGGCAAGAATACTAGAGTGGGTTGCCATTTCCTACTTCAGGGGATCTTTCCAACCCAGGGATCGAACCCACCTCTCTTTCATCTCCTGCATTGGCAGGCAGATTTTTTACCACTGACACCATCTGGGAAGCCCTCTGTCTAAACTTAGCAGGTAAGAAAAGTACAACAATTTCCTGCTACAAAAACCTTAATACACTAAAATTAAACTGATCATAATAGAAAAAAAATAACATAATGTAGAGGGAAAAACTCCATGAAAACTACATTTAGTTGATCCAGGTTTCATATGGAGAAAACCTGGCAGAAATTTTCAGCAAGACATTAAATCTGTTTTTATACAGTAAACAAACCCAGATTTAAAAGACCACTGTGGAGTGGAAGGTGGGAAGGAGGTTCAAGAGAAGAGGGACATGTGTATACCTATGGCTGATTCATGTTGATATATGGCAGAAGCCAACACAACATTGCAAAGCGATTATCCTCCAATTAGAAATAATTTTTTTTAAAGTAAAAACAAAACAAAAAAGGCCCCCGTGGCTTTGAGATTGTATGGAAAATCATTTGGGGAATCTAAACTAGTTAAAAGTAAAAATAAAGATCATACTTGGCTACTGATAGCAAACTAAACATGTACTACCACAAGATTAATAACTAGCTGCAGCTAACAGTTTTATTCTTCTAACTTTGTTATTGAAAAATTCATGGTACAGATGATCTCCTAAACTCCAGCTGTTACAAAAGAGACATCATTGAAATTCAGAAGAGGACTAATTTTCCAAAAACATTCTGGATGTAGGGTATTTCTGCATAAGTGTACCAAATGACAGGATGCACCAGGAGCACTTTGTCAAGGACACTGTACCATACACAAGGAAGATACTATTGCTACAGATATCTGAAAAGCTTTTTTTGAATCTTGTAGAATAAGCCAAAATATGTGAAATTTATAAAACAAAGAATTCTACAAAAATGATATAAAAAACACAGCTCAATATAAACGAGTAACTTGGTTGGGGGATGGAGACCACAAGTCAAACTCTGGCAACCTTGACTTTGATTTTCACGTCACTCAGTCACACACATACCTATCTTTGTTCATCTCTGCTCCCCTGCAGTTACTCCTCCTCTCAGCTATTGAGCTTTCAAATAACTGATTTCCCCTGTTGCATTTCTGACCTCCCTCAACAGCTCAAGCAATCAGCTCACCAGTTACCCATTCCTGGCATGGGTTCAGCATCTGCAGCCTCTCCAACCTACCACTGCCCGGGTGGTGAGGCCCCACACACTGGATGGAGGGCAGGGTACCAGGAGAAGGTCTCATGCCACCCAGAGGAAAACATATTTGCAAAACCAACTCATAAGCGGCTGCCCTGCTCAAAATTCCATTGAATCTTGCGGTTCTGGAGAGTCCTCTAGGTCTAACGAGTCCCCTAAGCCTCCCTGCGAGTTTAGCGTAAACCCCGAGTCTTTCAGGGCATTATGAGCATTCATAAACTTCTGCAGATATTTGGAGGTATACAGCCAGTGATGTTTCAAGACATCTTCCATTTCGTAGTACTTGGACTGCCTGGCATTCATTTTCCGGAAACGCCTGAACAGTTTGTTGCCAGATTCGTTTCCCTCGCTTGCCCATGCCCCAATGGAGCCATCCCGCTCAATAATTTCAGGGACATGAGCCAAGGTTTTGTGAAAATAATTGGTGATCTTGCCCTCATATCTATACTTGAACTTGGTGGAGAGGAGCTCAGCAAAGCGCTGTGAATTGAAGCTATACTGGCAGAGGGATTCCGGGCACTCTTTAGCAGGGCATGAGGATCGCCAGACGGGTTTCATCTTCAAATAAAGGTCCATCAGTTCCCTCAGGGCTTCGTGCCTCTCCTGGGAGGGAATTAATTCACAAACTGCCTCAACCGTCTCTTTGGTCATGAGCTTCCGGGCAAAGTTGCCGTTCATCCTCATGATGGGCTTCAGGTTCATCTTCTTCCGGAGGTGCTTGTCCAGGGTAGCCTGCCATCTTTTCCTTTCCTCTTTGGAGGCGTTGGGGTTCTTATACACCTCTCCGATCTCCAGCTGGAAGATCTTGTAGAACTCAGCCGCATTGCCGATGTCGCAGTGGAGAGCGTCTATGGAAGGGACCGTCTCAATGAAGGGTTTGGCCGAGACCCCCTTCACCCGGTCCCGCAGTTCCTCCACCGTCTCGTGGTAGGGGTTAGAACGCCAGACCTCGTAGCGCTCCAGATTCTCAGCGTGGCTTCTGGTTATGGAGTGGAAGACCAGATTTTGAGAGGCCTCCAGGCGGGTGGCATCACAAAGGGTGCAAATGTAGACTGAGCCGGAAGCCTCGAGGCCTTCCACTTCCCGGACCAGTTTCTCATCGTAGCCGGTGCCCCTAAAGATGAACTTGAAAGTCCGGAGGATGCCTCCCATCTCCAGCATTAATTCGCTGCTCTTCATGGCCTCCCTCTCGGCAATCAGAGGGCTCAGGATGGCCGTCAGGGTCTCGTGGTCAGACTCATCGGCTAGCATGAGGCACAGCGGCTTGCAGCACAGCTCGGAGTTAGGCTTGGCTTCCTCGAAGACCTTCACGTTCTGTGACCCATGAGCGATGCTGATTTTCATGACCGTGAAGGAAAACCGAACCGCCTTTTCTGGAACTGCCGGTCCGCTGCCGTGCTTCTCGCTCACGTCTCCCATCCCATCACAAGACTCCTTCACCACCACGGTGAAGGGCCCATTCAGGTAGTCATCAAGCTCCTGGGCTCTCAAGCCCTCCAGGATGTCTTCTTCCATGTCCTTCAGAGCGGACACCAAAGCAGCATCATAGCGGAAGCGCTTGGCGATGGTGTCCACCGGGTAGTCGTCCACAGAGGAGGCCAGTCCGGACAGTCCATCAATAATGCCCACGTCAGTGCTGGAAGACACGTTCTTCAGAGGTGGCTGCCACTCAAAAGGGTGGTAGCCTGGCAGAAGGACTTTCTCAGCACTCCGAAGGGCGTGCAGAGGCTGGAAAATCTGCCTCCCAGTGATGGCCTTCACAGTCCTGTACATCTTGTGGTACTGGCTGCAGCTGAGGAAGGTGTTGACGCGGATGGCCAAGCAGACAGCCGGCTGCAGGCCAGAGCCACGTCCCTTCATGATGGCCTCCAGCTCATCGGCTTGTCTGTGCTCATTTCTGGCTCTCAGCGCCAGCAGGAACAAGGTCAGGCACACAGACTTCACATCTCCACCTTCTTCCTTGTCGGCGAAAGCCTTGACCTGCATCTTGAGCTCCCTCAGACGGTGCTTCTGAGCCCGGCGGGTCAGGGACAGGAGATGCTGGCGGGGCCGGCCCCCTTTATTGATGTGCACAAAAGTCTCTTTCGATTCCTTGTGGCTTGAGACATGGTGATTGTATTTTTCCAAGCTGACCTCCTCATCGCACTCCTCTGCTGGACATTTCACCATCAGGGAATTCAAGATGCTCAGAAAAGACTTCACCGGACTCTCCAGGTCAGTGGGGAAGCAGGGATACCGGCAAGAAGGACAATAGCTGCCCATGACTTTGAGGCATCTGAGAATGCAGATCCTGCAAAAGACGTGCTTACAGTTGGTCTCCACGGGGTCCGCCAGAATGTGTTCGCAAATCTGGCAGGAGATAGATTTCACAAAGTGCGCCGGGAAGTCCACTGCCAGGAGCCTGGTACTGAGGTGTATCTTACTGCAGTTGGCGATCTTCTTCATCAGTTCCTTGCTGCTGATCCTGTCCTGAGTTCTTCTCTTGCACCGTCGGGCTTGTCTCGCTCGGTCCATCACAGTTCTGAGTCTTTTGCTGAGCTGCGAGTTTGGCGGCTGACTCTTCCTCTTGAGTCCCCAGCGGGCAGCATCGCAGATGTCACAGGATGGTGTGTGGGGGTGCCACTCCATCACTGCATTCCTCGGGGAGTAAACCTCACATGGGGCGCTGCTGAACTTCCTGTGCATGAAGCTCCAGCAGTTATGGCAGAACTCAGTGGGGTGGATCGAGTCCACATCTGCCTTCACGTCGATCCGGAAGACCTTGGCAATGAGGTCTGGCCAGGACGTGGCCCTCTTTTCCTTCTTTCGTAAGAGGACTTGGGTTTTGCCATCCACGGGCCCGTGGACTGGATATCTCCTGTGGTGCCGATCAGCTTTGAGCGAATTCCCACAGATGCGGCAGAGATGTCGCAGGTTGGCTTGGTGGATTGCTTTGTCTCTTGCTTTTCCATCATCATGGAATTTTTTCAGAAACTTTGGGTGGGGCTTTAATGCCGGTTGAGTCAGGGCTGGCTTCGGACCACCAGCCTTGTCCAGGGCTGCTGGAGATTGCTCTAGAGAGGGCGTCCCCTCGGAGGAATCTTGCTTTTCTGCTTGAGCATTTTCAGGGGCCTTTTCAAAGGATCTCACCCTGAACAGTTTAAATTTCCATTCTGAAAATTTAATATGTGGATGCTGGATTTCATCTGGGGCAGAACTGAGTCCCAGGGTGGGTGGCAGAGAGACAGCCATGCTGGCTGATACCTGGGAACAATAAAAACAAGTCAGATGAAGAAAAAATGTCAACATCCCGCTGATGCATCTTGGAAAGAATACAGATTAGTACATTCAATTATTCACCTATTAAATCATCCAGGAAGTTGATTATTAAATTTCCTATTTTAATATACTATGTTAGGTTCTGATCATATAGCAGAGAATAGAGTCGTTCCCTGTTCTTACAGTGTGGGTGGTCATTTAAACCATGTATGTAAGTACATGCACCACCATAGTTTATTTTACATACATGTGTACAATCTTATATTTTAGTTTATTATTTTATTGAGGTACAGTTGATGTACATACCATATATACAATATTATTTCCCTTTCACTAAAACCTTAAGGTCTTTGAGGACAAAAATCTCTGAACGATTAACCTCTGTCTCCCCAAGGTTCCTAGCACACATTACATGCTCAATAGTTATTTGCTGAATAAATGCAAGAAAAAACTGTCTACTAAAACCAAAGAAAAGTCATATTTTCTGCATTGTATCAGACTCATTGCACTAGCTGGACAATATATTTCCAGCTTTTTAAAGATATCTCCTGAGAGGTTGATTGTTTATTTCTTCCAAACGGGACATAAAAGGATGATAAAGCTACAAATCCGAAGAAACTAATTACTCAGTACTTGAAAGGATGAAGTGAATTTTGAGCTTTATGAATGTATGCTAATAATAAGTATCATGGATAGTAATTATGCTTACAATTTTAATTAGTGAATGCTGCTGTAAATTAAAAGGCTGTGTCTCCATTAGAAACAAACCCCACAGAATTCTCTGAAACAAACCACAGTGTGCATGTACTAAGATTCCGAAGAACTTTTAAGATGAAAAATTCAAGTATTTTCAGATAAAATTCCACAGGCCATCCTGAAAGTCATTACCAGGCACTGATCGTTAATTAGCTCTATAGTTTGTAATAAGAAGAGGTGGGAGTAATATTTTTCTTCTTTGAAAAACATTAGCAATTATACATTTCAGGAAACCATAGCAATCTGGGTTGTGGTGTAGACACCATGGTGCTGTAGAGAAAAAGTCTTAAAATGCCATTTGAGTATCTCTAGACCCAATTAGCCCAATATTCTCAAAATTCTTTAGTACACATAACTGGAAAAAACAGCAACTGTATGTTCAAACTGTATATATCTATATATCCCATATTTGCCTGGAATAATGCTTTCTTTTCTTAAAGTCTTGATTGAATTTGCTACAATATTGCTTCTGTTTTATGTTTTGGACTTTTTTTTTTTTGGTGGGGGGTGCTGTGAGGCATGCAGGAACCTAGCTCCCTGACCAGGGATCCACCACCCCCTGCACTGGAAGGCGAAGTCTTAATTACTTGGACTGCCAGGGAAGTCCCTGCTTTAATGCTCTTGACTTGGCGATTATATTAAATAACATTTTCCCCTCAATTAACTAACTAACTAGCCAAATTGATGATATTTTTCTAGTCATGTGGTCATGGAGACTAACCCTCAAGAGGAGCACACTTTGCCCAGAGGTGGGATTGGCGGTGGGGGCAGGCGGGCAGGGGGAAGCCACGAGGGCCGTCCTGACGGCTGCTGACAGTTTCCTGTCAGGCCGTCCCTTTAAACCGCTGAAGTCTGCTCCATCTTGCATACATTATGCTTCAGAGGTTCATGTTTTTCGTAAAAACTAATAGCCAACTTCCAACTCTTGGTTGAAAAGGAAATCCTGTTACCTTGTTCTATATGCAGGACTGTGTGAGAACCAAACAGTTCCAAACCATTTCAAAGGTCTCATTAACCTCAGAAGTATTTCAGCTGCAACCCAGCCAACACCTCAAAGTTGCATACGGTTCAATTATGTTCCTAAATTCTGTCCTGGCTCAGGGTCAGGGGCCTTCCCATGCCCGCTCTGTCGCCTTGGTTTGAACTCATTCCCAAGTGTCTTTATCATTTCTTTAGCCTTCCTCTTCCTTGTCTTTTTCTAGCACACTAGTTCTCTGGAATTCCAAGATAATACTATGAATTCTTCTTTTTAAAAATGTATGACCATCTCTAGAGTTATTCAAGTTAAATATTGAACTTTCACAATCAGTAAGTCAAGGCATGTTAGAAGGAGCCCTAGAACTCTCTCCCCTCCCCACCCACACCTCACCTTGACTCCCACTACCCTAAAATAGTCTATCAAAATCAGCTGAAATACATTTGTGAAAGTACTCCCAGAAAGAGTACCATCACCAAGCTGTTATTAGCCATTTACATCCAAATCAAATTTACTCACTAGATTGTTTTTCTATTTAGCTGCTACAAGTTTATCCAAACTAGAAGCAAGAATGGAGTAGGAAAAATGTGTTATTTTTCTCTTTTTCAGGGAAACATACGCCAAGAAGCTAATAGTGGTGATATGTGAAACCTATGAGGCTTCCCCAGGTGGCGCTAGTGGTAAAGAACCCGCGTGCCAATGCTGGAGACAGAAGAGATGCAGTTTTGATCCCTAGGTTGGGAAGATCCCCTAGAGGTAGGCTTGGCAACCCACTCCAATATTCTTGCCTGGAGAATCCCATGGACAGAGGAGCCTGGAGGGCTAGAGTCCATACGGTCACAAAGAGCTGGACATGATTGAAGCAACTTAGGATGCACGCAGGTAAAAGTTATAGATGTTTTATATTTTTTATCCTTATCTAGGATTTTTACTGCCTCTGAAATAAGCATCTATTATTTTTAGAAGATAGAACATTTAATAACTAGTTCTAATCAGATATCATTTATATATTTGATTAGCAAAGATTGAAAACATTGATGCTCATCAGCATTAATGAAGGTATGGGGATTGAAGGGATCTTCATACATTCTTGGGAGGAGTGTAAATTGGTATAATATTTCTAGTGAACAATGTAGCAATGTCTTTTAAAAGTTTAAATATATATTATCTTTGGTGAAATAAATCTGATTTTACAAAGTTCTATAAAAACATCCCCATAGGTTATTCCCATAGTGATATGTTATATGGAGAGAGAGAAAGAAAAAAATTTTAAATGTGTTTAAAAATTTTTTTTCATTACTTTGCAAAATAGAAAACAGCATAAATAATCACCAAGCATTATTACACAAACTGTGGACCAGGTACACGATGGAAAACAGCACAGAAATTAAAATTTTCTATATGCATTGATACATATGTGCAATTTCCATATACATCAAGAAATAAAATGATGCCTACATCACAAAGCAGAGACAAGAACAACAATAGCAAGTATAGTAAGACCTCGTTCTTGCGTATTTGTTCATATTTGTATATATCTGAAAATATGGAAACTCTGGAAGGGTATGCGCTGAAACCTTCACAATGTCAACTCTTTAAAAAATAGAATTGACACTGGTAAGAGGATCTCTAATTTTCTAATTCATTTTCATATCATTAGAATTTTTCACAACAAATACGTATTATTTTTTAAACTTTTGTGATACATTCACTTTAGGAAAAAAGTATTTTTAAGGCTAGATTTCTATGTACCCATAGTCATTTTCCCATTGTTGTTGTTGAGTCACTCAGCGTGTCTGACTCTTTGTGACCCCATGGACTGCAGCACGCCAGGCCTCCCTGTTCCTTACCATCTCCCAGAGTTTGCCCAAGTTCATGTTCATTGCATTGGTGATGCCATCCAGCCACCTCATCCTCTGGACACCCTTTTCTCCTTCCCCATTTTCCCATATTTTTCCCTAAATTTCCTCCCAGAAAAGTTTGGCCAAGTGTCAAATCTGACCACCATTCTTAGCTTTTCTTTTCTGGTAAACATGTGCATGCGTTCTCAGTTGCTCGGTTGTGTCCAACTCTTTGCGACCCCATGGAGCCTGCCAAGCTCCTCTGTCCATGGGATTTCTCAGGCAAAAATACTGGAGCGGGGTTGCCATTTCCCTCTCCAGGGGATCTTCCCAACCCGAGGATCGAACCCATGTCTCCTGCATTGACAGGCGGATTCTTTACCACTGAGCCACCTGGGAATCCCAAACAAGTTGAAAGGGGACTGAAATATGGACTTGCAGACAGCATGAAATTAGAACCATGAAAGAGTTATCGTGTGGTCTTTTTTTTTTTTTTTTGAAACCTGGGAATCTTGCAAACTCTCCTGTCTTCTAACACAGGGTCTCAGTGGTGGACCAGCGTCAGACTCTGTAAGGCAGGGTGGTTGTTGCTGGCTCAGCCCTGTTGCCATCGTGCTCTGCCCCCTCAGCTTTGCTATCACCTTCCATCACAGCTGGAGAGGTCCTTCTCCCTCCGTGGGCGTGGATTCACTTTGGCAGCCAGTCTAAGGTGACTTGGCTGGGGCAGAAACTGTCATTCATACGAGTGCATCCTTAGTTATTTTGGAAGGCAGAGCTGCAGCACCACCCCCACTCCCAGCCCAGCCCCCTACTCCGCGCACACATACACGCTCGTACTTGGTCCACAATCCCTCCTCTTAACGTCTTTAGTCCCCACACAATGCTTGAGTGACTACTGTGTGCCCAAGCGTGACCCCTTGTTGTCACACCCGTTGCACTCATTCGTCCATTTATTCATTCACTCCACAAATAACTATTGTCTACTTTTGGCCAAACACCAACATCAAAAAACTGACAGCATCAAAAGTCTTTTTATGTCTCAAGGCATCTACAAAGTGACCTGAAGATTCTTGCTCTTCCTCCAGGCAACTTCTTGCTTGAGCTACTTTAGAAAGAGAAGTGTACCGTCACAGACCCTGTTCAGGAATCCTGTTCACGAACGTAACCTCTGTGTAGGGTCTCTACAGTGGCAGGTCTCAAAATTGCTATGTGCCAGCATCACTAGTGAGCTTGTGTTTAAAAACAACACTGCAGATCATCAGGTCCCAGAGAGTCTGATTCTCCATCTGGGACAGAGGCCAGAAATTGTATTTTTTTAGCAAGCATTTCAGTGACACTGCTGCTGGGGGCCTGCAGGTCATGCTTTGGGAAATACTGGTCTCCTACTTAATCTGATGCAGCTCAGGAAATTCCTGGCAATTCTTGGCAAACACCTGGGCAAGTACATATTTCCTCCAATCCTGAAATTTTTTTGCTCCTGATTATTTTTCTTGCCTGGATTAGCGCAGTAATTTTTCCAAGAGTCTCCCTCCTTTCCTTCTGCTGATTCGTTTTGCAAACCCTTTCAATAAGTACTACTTGGGAAATTCCTGGCAGTCCATTGGATAGGACTCTGAGCTTCCACTGCCAGGGGCACATGTTTGATCCCTGGGTCAGGGAACTAAGATCCCCACAAGCCACACACTGCAGCCAAATAAATAAATAACACACTCCCTAAACCCCTTCCTCTGCCTACAGCCCTCATCTACAGTAATTTGGATATTTTGCATCTTCTCTATGGACCTACAGCATCTTCCTCAACTTGGTTTCTTGTTCCTTTCCTATTTTAAGCACATTAGAGAGAAAAACCAAACATACGTCAGTTTCCCTCCATCCCTCCTCTCATTCCCCACAAGGGAAAAAGCCCAAGTACTTCTAGTTAGCAACATAAAAAGATAATGAATATTGTGACTCAAGGCATGAAAAGCATGAGTGTTACCTTGCTCAGCAGGCTGCCTGGGCAAAGTGTTGGGAAGACTGCAATTCAGTTGATATCACTTGATACCAAAGAGAAGGCAGAGGGTGCTCTCCTGTCTTTCGGGCAGGCTGCTGCATTATTTATCAGTCCCCACCACCTTTCCCAGCCTCCCCCTGCCACACAGGGCTAACCACAAGTGATGGCAGCCAATCACAGCCTGTGAGCCCCCAGCTCCAGCTGGCACCTGGCTCTTCAGGAAGCTTAGCTGGGGGACCTGAGTGTAGAGCCACACTCTGGTGTGTGCTGGAACACTGCCAGAGCCACCAGTTCACTCCCCAGGACTGGTTGGAAGTGATCTTGTCAACATAATTCTGGACTTCTGCCAAGGTTCTATACCTGTGCCTCAGTTTCCTCATCTGTAAGAGGGAAATACATACACCTCAAATAGTCAATGAGCTTACACAGCGAGAGGTATCATAGGAAAATACTTGCAACAGCATCTGCCCTTGTTGTTGTTTAGTCTCTAAGTTGTGTCCAACTCTGCAACCCCATGGACTGTAGCCCACCAGTCTCCTCTGTCCATGGGATTTCCCAGTCAAGAATACCAGAATGGCGTGCCATTTCCTTCTCCAGGGGATCTTTCCAGCCCAGGGATCCAACTTACGTCTGCTGCATTGCAGGCAGATTCTTTACCACTGAACCACCTGGGAAGCCCAGAGATCTGCCCTTAGTAGATACTCATCAAATGCTAACTCTGTGATCATTTTTATTTTAATTTTGAAATGACCTACCTGGACAGTTCTCAGTAAGGGGAGTTTGTACTCCTCGAAACAACACTAGATTTACATTACTAGAGTTTTGAAGGAACAGACTAGGATCTGTGCCTTCAGTTGCTTTGGGCCTTGGATATATTACTTAAATCTAAGTAACAGATTTATGAGATGCTATCTCCTCGTCTACGTCCCAATATTGATTATATTAGCCCCATGTTATTCAGACCTATAGGCCAGGCTTCCATGTGCTTTACTTTACTTACTCTCACTTATTTGTCACCGCAGCGCTATGCATTTGACATTATTTTTTCTAAAGAGAAGCCACAGAAGTTTACAGCAATGGAGAAGCTTACCCATGGACACACACCACTAAATAGTGAAGTGGGATTCAAAGTGCATGTTCTCAACCACTTCACTGTTCTGTAAAAGGAGGATACTGAGAGCCATCGGCAGCAAAAGTGTGAGGATGACTCAAAAACGAACTTCAGTCTACCTAGCAAGGTCTCTGTTTCAAATCCCCTTTATATTTCTTAGACCCAAGTACCCCTGTGCTCAGCTAATATGTGAGGGGCGGTCTTGTTCATATCTTCAGCAAAAACTGTCAGCATCAGGTGCGAGGATTCCTCTGTGCTGTCCTGCCCTCTCTAAACATTCCTCAGTTCAGTTCAGTTCATTCACTCAGTCATGTCCGACTCTGCGACCCCATGAACCGCAGCACGCCAGGCCTCCCTGTCCATCACCAACTCCCAGAGTCCACCCAAACCCATGTCCATCGAGTTGGTGATGCCATCCAGCCATCTCATCCTCTGTCATCCCCTTCTCCTCCTGCCCCCAATCCCTCCTAGCATCAGGGTCTTTTCCAGTGAGTCAACTCTTCGCATCAGGTGGCCAAAGTATTGGAGACTCAGCTTCAATATCAGTCCTTCCAATGAACACCCAGGACTGATCTCCTTCAGGATGGATTGGTTGGATCTCCTTGCAGTCCAAGGGACTCTCAAGAGTCTTCTCCAACACCACAGTTCAAAAGCATTAATTCTTCAGCACTCAGCTTTCTTTATAGTCCAACTCACACATCCATACATGACCACTGGAAAAACCATAGCCTTGACTAGATGGATCTTTGTTGGCAAAGTAATGTCTCTGCTTTTTAATATGCCGTCTAGGTTGGTCATAACTTTCCTTCCAAGGAAGGACTTGTCTTCCAAGACATTCCTAGTATGTTGCCGTTGTTGTTTAGTCAGTCTTATCTGACCCTTTTGCAACCCCATGGATTGTAGCCCACCAGGCTCAACGAGATTTCCATGAGATTTCCCAGGCAAGAATACTGGAGTGGTTTGCCATTTCCTTCTCTGGAGGATCTTCCCAACCCAGAGGTTGAACCATGTCTCCTGCTTGTCAGGCCGGTTCTTTACCACTGAGCCACCTGGGAAGCCCCACTCCTCGTATATCCCCATTGTTTTTCACTCAGGCCTGTCCAACCACACAACAGTCCTGGGGGGCACAGTTTCTGCTCATAAAGACTGAACAGGAGCCATGCAATAATATTGGGAGAGATGGCCTGTATCTTCCAGGAGCTTCTGTGTTTATACCCAAGCTTCAAATGCCGTCATGAGGCTGGGCAGGTGGAAGCTGAGAAGTTCCTGGAGACGAAGTCCATGTTCAAATCAGCAGGAAGCAAGGCCTCCAGGGTGTGACTTATGGTCTTGATGCCCTCTTTGTACTATGGGGTCATGTAGAAAGGAGTCAGGGCATTGCTGATGCAGAGGAAGTTTCCCTTCCCCTCCACTCTCCCACGCTGTAAAACCCTGCATCTCCACTGGACTCACAGAAAGAGGAAGGGAGGGCCACCTCACCTTACCTCACCGTGAAGGAACCAAGAAAACAGTCATATCTCACAGAACTGGAACAGAGCAGCAAGTCCCAGCTTCCAAGGGTCGGCTTCAATTCCACAGACCCACTTAGAAGTTATATAACACTAGAGAGCCTGTCTGTTCCACTCTTCTGGAACTTTCCTGGGTTGGGCCCTGAAAGTCCAAGGCAAACAGAGTTAGTGGGTCATCCTTCAACCCCAAAGCAGAGCTGGAAAATTTCTCTAACCTCAAATATTCATAAATGGAATCCTTTTCAATTGTTCTTAGGAAAATTAGATGTTCAAAGAGACTCATTAAAGAATATGCATCAGGCCATAGGGACCAGGGGCATAAGGGACAAATCAGATTATGCAAGAGATTTATCTTTTATCATATTTGCCAAGCATTTCTGTGCTGTTTAGGTTTTTTATCAGTCATATGTTCCTTTTAAAATAGAAAAAAAATAAGATATACAAATAAAATATTAAAAATTTAAAATGAGGCAAAATAAGATACTGGATACAGGTGAAGAAACACTTCTAATTTTTTATATTTGAAAATCTGGATTTTTATACATCAGGTTCTTCAGGGACAGGATTTCCAATATTTTCCTGTCCCTCCCCATTACACCTGGGGACCTCTTTTTCCTATCCCTGTTGAAATCTTGTAGCTGTCCCCTATTCTCTGCTGAGAGAGGACACCTCCACTGGATCACCAGGAAAACACACTGAGCCATGAATCCACGCCCCCTTTTCCTGGCCAATAAAATGCCACCCACTATTCCTGTTTCAAGTCTTTGCCATGTGACCGACCCCCACCTGGAGCAAACCTTGACTTCCGTCATGAAACAACAAAGTCAGAGCTGCCAAGACTTCCACGTTGTTCCAAGCAGATTAAAAATAAAACATGCCTGACAGATCTTGACCAAGTTTAGCAGGAGGAAAAGAATGAAAAGGGCAAACTAGAGTTTGGACAATTCAAGGCCAGGCAGGTCCCAGCACTGACCAGAGCCCTCCTGGCTGAGAGGCTAGCTGTGGTTAATCCTAGAAATCCCGAAGGGGCCAGCACTGGCCCTGGTCCGTATGGTGCACAGGCCCCCTACTATCTCTCACTTCACCTGCCTCTCCACCCAAGCCCCAACCCTCCTTAGCAGGTTGCCTCCACTCATTCCCCCGGACCCCTTGCAGGCCCTTTTAAAAGACCTTTTCAGATTCAATTTCCTCCCAGACAGCCAGGAGCTCCAGTTGCTGATATCAATCAAAATCCACTCCTGCAGCTGTGGTCTGAGTGTGTGAACACTGCCTTCCGTGCTCTTATCATCATCCAGCAGATGCTGTTTACTGACACTGTGATTACATATATAAGCCTGTATCTGTGTATCTCCAGCTCATAAAACTCTTGTCTTCCAACATCACTGAATCGAATGCCAGAGCTGGAAGGGAACTTAGAAGTTATCTGACCCAATGGATGTCTCTTAAAAAGTAAGAAACAGTCCCCGAAGGGCAAAGTGTCCTATTCAATGTCATAGGAGGGAATGAGAATTAGTAGCAAAAATAGCATTACCAATGGGTCTCTGGAGTCCTAGGACAAGATTCTTTCCAGTACATTGAAAAGGGAGCATTCCTCCCCCACCCACCCAGATGGCTTCTTGCTTCTCTTAGCCTGGAAAGGAACCCCCGTTGGCAACGAAGCAGAACCATAGCAGGCCATTGCTAGACTAGAGCCTTCAATGATAACGCAAACTTGTCACAGAGCTGGTGGTGGAGAGCCAGCACCCCCACCTGCTCGTTTCTCCCCCACTTCCCCAGTCTTGAAATTGCCATCTAATTAACTAAATGTGGATTATCCCTGTTAGTAAATTTTCTAATGCATTATTAATTGCTCTAAACGTCAGCTGCAGCTCATTCTCCACAAATTCAGGAGTGCCTTGGCGGGCTTTCTGGCATTAGCTAAGCTGTTTTCTAAACGACTAGTGCCATCGTGTGGGCAAAAAAAGGCTGTATCTTTGAGCAATCAGAAAAAGCCATCAGAAAAAGTCTCAAGAAGTTCGTGAACTGGTCAGAAGCAGTCAATAAGTTTGGTTCTCTTCTCTCTTCCATGTACCCCGACTTCTGTCTTCCCTACCCATCCCCTTCACTATCGCCTGCCTCTGTAGGAATCTCCTGTAATTCCTACAGACTAAGTAAGAAACATCAGAAGTTGAGATGGTCAAAGTAACTTGCTCGAGACCCAGACCTCGTTAACTCTAGTCTTCCACTAAAGTCAAAGGTCTAACACGGAACTCCCTACTTTGCTACTGCTGACTGGTCCCAGAAAATATTTAATGAGTGCCTTCTCCCCCTTTCCTCAGAAAAGTGAAGACAGAAGGAACGTGTCTCATGAGGGAGTCTGAGGACTGAGAAGTGCTATCCAGTGTTTCAGACTTTATTAGATATCCTTTCTAAACTGGAGACATCTGTTCCACCTTCCAACCCCAAATATAGAAAGGCATTTCTTTCTGCCTCATCTCCTTCAGCTGTACAGGGTCTAAGAATGAGTTCAAATATCAATGTAGGATGAATTTGATCTAAATGTCCATGGGTTAGAATTCAAGTCTGAGGAATGAGCTTTCTCAAGCCTAGAATAAGCATATGGCCTGAAACTACTAATTGTAGGACAGCCACAGATATGTTTGCAAAAAGTCAAACTGGGCATCTGTCTTAAGCTCTACAATTTGGGGGCTCCAAAACTTCTATAATTGTTTTTGGAGAGTGAGAAAGGAATACTCTTAAATGAAGGGAATTTAACTGTAATTTAACTGTGTTTCTATCTATAGTTACTATGTAGCTTGACTTTTTATCTAGTGAGAACAGTTACTAAGTTTTTAATTAATTTTAATTAAAATTATATTGTTTTTCAACTTACGAATAGTTTTTTGGAAAGACATAGGTAGAATCAGTTTCTAATTATACTTGTACAAAAACCTGCCATTGACTTGTCTATAATATGTTTATCAAAAAAGTTGAAAATTTATGTGATTTAAATGTATATCTTATTATAAATTTTTTTCTGGGACATTCCTCCCACTCAAAAAAAAGTACTGTTTCCAAATGCAGATAAAAGCACACTTTACCACTATCGTTACAGAAAAAAAAAATTGTATCTTTATTTCTATATCTGAAGATACTATTATTATTATTCATTTATTTCATTATATAAGTTTCTATTAGAAAGTCTGGATTCTATTCTTTCCTGTCCACATGTCAATTTTAAAAAACAACTCTGAGGAATTCCTTGGTGGTCCAGTGGGTAGGAATCCATGCTTCCACTGCCTTGGGTGGTCTAATTCCTGGTCAGGGAACTAAGATCCCACAAGCTGTGTGCAGTGAAGTCAGTAATAAAAATAATATACATTTTTAAATAATAAAACTAGAACGTAACTTTGCTTTGTGACAAATAACGGGAGACCAGCCGAATTCAGCTTGAATTGAGATTGGCCATGCTTTTTACTTCCATCAAAGAAGAATTTACCTTCATTCTCCTCCGGCTCCCCTCAACTCTTCCAGTCTCTCCAATGCCCCCCCTCAATTCCCCAAAATCACCAGCCACAACAGAACCCATGAATACCTCTAATATGCACATATTACATATGTTATACTAGGAAAAAGAAAGGTTCCCAGTAACATGACATCA
Source organism: Cervus canadensis (assembly GCF_019320065.1). NCBI lineage: Eukaryota > Metazoa > Chordata > Mammalia > Artiodactyla > Cervidae > Cervus > Cervus canadensis. The sequence continues at coordinate 61,547,992 of NC_057396.1, read as the reverse complement.
GAGTGGTGCTCAGACTTCCTCAGTGCCTTTGTGGCTTCTCTGTTTCCCATGGACCACAGACCATTACGTAGAAATTGCTGTCAGTTTCCAGGAATCGCCCACGGGTTCCCAGGCCTTTTGGCCACCTGGACTCACAAATCCCTTTTTCTAACAAAGCTATTCCTCCAGGTGGCAATCAATAACAATCTGGTATAATGTTGAAGTAACTTGTGGTTTGTGTCTGTCGATCTGAACGTGGGCTTTAGATTGAAATGTGAATGTGAATGTGCTGAAATGTTCACCCCTAGTACCTCAAAATGTGACTAGACTTCAAGATAGGGTTTTGAAAGAAGTGATTAAATGATTAAGTTAAAATAAGGGATCAGAGTGATCCCTGGGCTTCCCCGGGGGCTCCGTGGTGAAGAATCCTCCTGCCAGTGCAGAAGACATGGGTTTGATCCCTGGTGCGGGAAGATCCCACGTGGGGAGGAGCAACTTAAGCCCGTGAGCCACAACTACTGAGCTCTAGAGGCCGGGAACTGCAGCTCCTGAAGCCACAGCCCGTGCTTCACAAGAGAAGCCACTGGACCGAGAAGCCCACACATCACAGCCAGGAGCGGCCCCAGCTTGCCGCAGCTGGAGACAGCCCTCACACAGCACGAAGATGTAGCACAGCCAAGCATAGAAGGATTTTTATAAGCTATCAAATGTTTGTAGCAGAAATACAATGGAGGAAGAAAAATTCTCTCTGTGTTAGAAAGGAAGGTTAGTGAGTATAAAGATCTACCAAATAGATACTTTTTCCTTCCCAAATTTAGGATTGAAAGAAAACTGAGAAAGCAATTCAGCAGTTAACTTGCACGCGAAGCTAATGTCTCTACCTGAAGTCATTTCATGTGCTACCTAAACTCATTTCATGCTCCGCAATGAGGCTTTGCAGAACACCAAAGGATGTGATATTTAAGAATCTTCCCAATTCTAAGAAGCTGCGGCGTGTGTCTTGCAAATCGTGACGCACCTGTCACGGAGCAGCTGACTGTGGAAAGTCAGTTCAGGAGTCCCCCAGTAGGGGGCAGGGTTGAGACAGTGCTGTCGACGGAGACCTTGCTTAATATAGCTGCGCTTGTTTACGGCTCTGAGCATGCTCTGCGGCCGCTCTTCCTCCTCACCTGCTGTTTGTCTACATCTGCCTGGAGGTCCCTGAGGAAAACAACAGACCAGCACATCATTTCATGTGGAAACCAGACCAGGGGCTCCAAAATACTCAACATTTGTTGGAAGAAGCCCTAGTTCCCTCAGTCCTCATGGAATCTGCCTTCACCATCTAAACTTAGGAAACAGGATCCCTGTGCCCTGGATCCAATTCCAGGTTTTAAACCAATCGACCAGATCCCCAGCATTTTTAAGCATAAGCATTGTGTTAGACAGAGATTACAGAATTTAATAACCTGCAGCTTGCAGGCTTGGTTAATTGGGCAGATGATATGAAAGCTGTTGCTATTAATGAATGGAACAGATAGGGCATAACTGCTATATGCATGCTACAGACCATAAGAAATGTAAAGTTTCAGAGGAGATTAAGGCCAAGGAGACCCTTCTTCTCCAATGCCCCCTTGAAAATGCCCATAAAAACATCCAAGATGAGAGAAAAATTTCAGCAGGACCAGATATAAGTGATAAAAATTAGACTTATGCCAAGATCCCCAGGAGAAGTCTCTGTTGATTAGGAGAACGACAGGTAAATAGGGTTGCATTAGTTTGCTAGGGCTGACGTAACAAAATACACACTGGGGATTTAACCAGTAGAAATTGATTTCTGACAGTTCTGGAGGCTGGAAGTCCAAGAGCAAGGTGTCATTAGAATCGGTTTCTCCTGGAGCCCCTCTGCTTGGCTTACAGGCTGCCTTCTTGCTGGGTCCTCACATGGTCTTTCCCCTATGCTTACAGATTCCTTCTGTCTCTTCTATTTCTGAAAAGGATCCCCATCCTATTGCACTAGGGCCCATCCACATAACCCCATGACCTCTTCGTAGTTGTTCAATCACTAAGTCATGTCAGACTCTTTGTGACCCCATGGACTGCAGCACGCCAGGATCCTCTGTCCTTCACTGTCTCCCAGAGTTTGCTCAAATTCATGTGCATTGAGTCAGTGGTGCTATCTAACCATCTCATTCTCTGTTACCTTCTTCTCCCTTTGAGTTCAATCTTTCCCAGCATCAGGGTCTTTTCCAATGAGTCAACTCTTTCCATCAGGTGGCCAAAGCATTGGAGCTTCAGCTTCAGCATCAATCCTTCTAATGAATATTCAAGGTTGATTTCCTTTAGGATTGACTGGTTTGGTCTCCTTGCTGTCCAAGGGACTCTCAAGAGTTTTCTCTAGCACCACAGTTCAAAAGCATCAGTTCTTTGGTGAACAATCTTCTTTCTGTACAACTCTCACATCTGTACGTGTGTGTGTGTGGGGGGGTGTTAGTCATTCAGTCATGTCCAACTCTTTGTGATCCCATTAACTGTAGCCCACGAGGCTCCTCTGACCATGGGATTCTCCAGGCAAGAATACTGGAGTGGGTAGCCATTTCCTTCTCCAGGGGATCTTCCTGACCCAGGGATCAAACCCAGGTCTCCTGAATTGCAGGCAGATTCTTTACCATCTGAGCTACAAAGGAAAAACCATAGCTTAGACTATATGGACATTTGTTGGCAAAGTGTTGTCTCTGCTTTTTAATATGCTGTCTAGGTTCTTTATTGTTTTTCTTCCAAGGAGCGTCTTTTAATTTCATGACTGCAGTCACTGTCTGCAGTGATTTTGCAGCCCAAGAAAATAAAATCTGTCACTGTTTCCACTTTTTCCCCATCTATTTGCTGTGAAGTGATGGGACCAGATGCCATGATCTTAGTTTTTTGAATGCTGAATTTCAAACTTTTAATTTCCTCATTAATGAGGTAATTTTAATTTCCTCATTAATTTTAATGAGGTAATTCAAATTTTCAATGTTGAATGTTGAAATTCAACATTGAAATTCAATGTTGAATTTTAACTCTCTTCTTTCACCCTCATCAAGAGGTTCTTTAGCTTTCTGCCATTAAAGTGATGTCATCTGCATATCGGAGGTTGTTGATGTTTCTCTAAGCAATCATGATTCCAGCTTGTGCTTCTTCCAGCCCAGCGTTTCACATGATATACTCTGCATATAAGTTAAATAAACAGGTGACAATATACAGCCTTGACGAACTTCTTTCCCAATGTTGAACATGACAATTTCATGTCTGGTTCTAACTGTTGCTTCTTGACCTGCATACAGGTTTCTCAGGAGACAGGTAAGGTGGTCTGGTGCTCCCATCTCCAAACAGTTTCCCACAGTTTGTAGTAATCCACACAGTCGAAGGCTTTAGCGTAGTCTATGAAGCAAAAGTAGATGTTTTACTGGAACTCCCTTGCTTTCTCCATGAACCAATGAATATTGGCAATTTGATCTCTGGGTCTTCTGTCTCTTCAAAATCCAGCTTGTAGACCTGAAAGCTGTTGGTTCAAATACTGCTGAAGCCTAGTCTGAAGGATTTTGAGCATAACCTTGCTGGTATGTGAAATGACCACAATTTAACGTTCAGTTCAGTTCAGTTCAGTTGCTCAATCATGTCCGACTCTTTTTGACCCCATGAATCGCAGCACGCCAGGCCTCCCTGTCTGTCACCAACTCCTGGAGTTTACTCAAACTCAAGTTGTTAATCACCCCCTTTAAAGGCCTTATCTCCAAATATAGTCACACAGGCAGTTAGGGCTTCAACATATGAACCTGGGTCGGTGGCTGGGGGGTGGATATAATTCAGTCCATAACAGGGCTCCAATCCACTTCTCAATTTTGGCAGAGAAAATAGCCTGGAAGGAAAACAGGCAAGAAGGGGAGAGGGAAGAAGTAGAGAAGGGGGAAAGTGAAAACAGGGAAAGCTCAGTGAGAAGTGACTTGAAACCCCTTTCTTGACAGCCTCAGATATACCTTCCAACTTAGAGCTGGGAAAGGAGGCTGCCCTGATGAACAGGATCACCCAAAGCACAGAGGCTTTGGAGCCTAGAGGGAACTAGAGAATCTGCACAGAGAAGCAGCTGTTCCAAGTATCTAGAAGCAAATTCCAAAGGCACGAATAAAAATCCATTTCCGGCAAGCAGCAATGCACTAGCCAGGAAGTCAGGCGGAAACGACAGGTTAAAGAATGCACCAGGAAGCCTCTCCCTAAAACCTCTTTTGCCTGACTAATGCTTTCAGTTCAGTTCAGTTACTCAGTCATGTCTGACTCTTTGAGACCCCATGAATCACCGCACGCCAGGCCTCCCTGTCCATCACCAACTCCCGGAGTTTACTCAAACTCATGGCCATTGAGTCAGTGATGCCATTCAGCCATCTCATCTTCTGTCGTCCCCTTCTCCTCCTCCGCCCAGTCCCTCCCAGCATCAGGGTCTTTTCCAATGAGTCAACTCTTCACATGAGGTGGCCAGAGTATTGGAGTTTCAGCTTCAGCATCACTCCTTTCAATGAACACCCAGGACTGATCTCCTTTAGGATGGACTGGTTGGATCTCCTTGCAGTCCAAGGGACTCTCAAGAGTCTTCTCCAACACCACAGTTCCAAAGCATCAATTTTTCGGCGCTCAGCTTTCTTTATAGTCCAACTCTCGCATCCATACACGCCACTGGAAAAACCTTAACCTTGACTAGACGGACCTTTGTTGGCAAAGTAATGTCTCTGCTTTAGAGGCATATAAAGTTTATCCTCAGTTCAATGACAGTGTATGTGTTTTTATCATATTAAATTCATGCTAAGAAACTAAAAGGAGCCTGCAGAGTATACAGTCCTATCCCTATTTGCCTTCTTATCCTATCAAATAAGAAAGAAATTGCTGAGTCAAGTAAGAGCAATTTCTCTTTGCATTTGCACTGAAGAGCTTTACGTTCAGAGAGAAAGCTAGCATTGTTTTTTATTGTAAGGACACCTCATTTTTATTGTGCTTCACTTTATTGCACTGTAGAGATGCCATGTCTGTTTACAAATCAAAGGTTTGTTTACTCGCTTTGTGTCCCTGTCCCAATCTGGTAGTTCTCATGATTTTTCGTATTTGTTATGATTGATGATTTTTTTTCCTTTTTTTTTGGCCAAGTAGCATGTGGTAATCAGTTTCCTGACCAGGTATTGAACTCGCCTCTTCTGCATCAGAAGCACAGAGTCCTAACCACTGGGCTGCCAGGGCAGTCCCAATCAATGATCTTTAATGTTACTACTGTAATTGCTTTTGGGCTGCCATGAGCCATCCCCAATGAGGTAGTGAACTTAATTGAAAAATGCCGTGTGTGTTCTGACCACTCCACTGACCATCTGTTCTACTCCTCTCCCTATTCTTGGGTCTCCTTATTCCCTGAGATACAACAATATCAAAATTAGGTCAATTAATAACCCTGCAATGGCTTCTAAGGGTTCAAGTGAAAGGAAGGGTCACATATCTCTTAGTTTAAATAGAAAACTAGAAATGATTAAGCTTAGTGGGGAAGGCTTATGTCAAGAGCCGAGATAGGTCTAAAACATAGGCCTTTGATATGAAACAGTTGGCCGAAATGAAAAGTGATACTCCAGTGAACACAGAAAACAAAAGAGCCTTACTGCTGATTTGGAGAAAGTGTTGCTGGTCTGGATAGAAGATCAAACCAGCCACAGCTTCCTTTTAAGCCAAAACCTAATCCAGAGCAAGACCCTAACTCTCCTCAATTCTCTGAAAGCTGAGAGGTGAGAAAGCTGCAGAAGGAAAATTTGAAATATCAGAGGTTGATTAGTGAGGTTTAAGAAATGAAGCCATCTTCATAACATAAAAGTGCAAAGTGAAGCAGTAAATGCTAATGTAGAAGCTGCAGCAAGCTATCCAGAAGATGCAGCTAAAGTAAATAATGAAGGTGGCTACATTAAACAATAGCTTTTCAAGATAGACAAATATCATAGCTAGAGAGGAAAAATCAATGCTTAGCTTCAAAGCTTCAGTACTCGGCTCCAAGGACCAGAGCTCCCTTTTGTTAGGGGCTAATGCCTCTGGTGACTTGAATTTGAAGCAAATGCTTATTTACCATTCCCAAAATCCTAGAGCCTTTAAGAATTCTGCTAAATCTACTCTGCCTCTGTTCTATAAATGGAAAAACAAAATCTGGATGGCAGCACATCTGTTGACAATATCGTTTACTATTTCAAGCCCACTACTGAGATCTAATGCCAAGGGAATAATTAAGGTGGCTACACTAAACAACAGATTCTCAAGGTAGACAAAACAGTTGCCTTTCACAATAGTATTGCTCACTGACAGTGCTTCTGATCACCCAAAATCTCCGATGGAGATGTACCATAACTTGTGCAAAATTTATGTACCAAAACTTGGAAAAAAAGTTGTTTTCATGACTGCTGTCACAACATCCATTCTGAAGTCCATGGATCAAAGAGTCATTTTCATCTTCAAGTCTTATTGGTAACAAATACATTTCATAAGGCTATAGCTGCCGTAGATAGTGATTCCTGTGTTGTATCTGGGCAAAGTCAACTGAAAAACCTTCTGGAAAGGATTCACCTTCTGGATACCTTCAAGAACATATGTGTTTCGTGGGAAGAGGTCCAAATATCAACATTAACAGGAGTTTAGAAGAGTTGATTCCAACACCCATGGATGACTTTATAAAAGGCTCAAGGCTTCAGCAAAGGAAGTTACTACAGATATGGTAGATATAACAGAATTAGAAGTGGAGCCTGAAGATTTGACTGAATTGCTATGATCTCATAATAAAACAGATGAGGAGTTGCTTTTTATGGATTAGCAAAGAAAGCAGTTTCTTGAGATGGATTCTACTCCTGGTAAAGATGCTGTGAAGATTGTTAAAAGGACAACAAAGGTTTTAGAATATTACATAAAGCTGTTAATAAAGCAGAGACAGGTTTTGAGAGGACTGACTCCAATTACAAAAGAAGTTTTACTGTGGGTAAAATGCTATCATCACATGCTACGGAGAAATTGTGAAAGAAAGAGTCAGGCAATGTGGCAAACTTCACTGTCGTTTTATTTTAAAATATTGCCAGAGCCACCCCAATCTTCAGCAACCACCACCCTTGGAAGTCAGCAGCGTCAACATCGAGGCAAAACTCTGCAACAACAAAAAGGTTAGGACTCTCTGAAGAGCCAGATGAAGGTTAGCATTACTTAGTAATAAAATACTTTAAACTATTTATATTGTTTTTGTACACATGCTATTATTGCACACTTAATAAACTACCATATAATGAACATGTAACTTTTATGTGTAGTGGGAAATGAAAAAAAATTATAAGACTCATTTTTTGCGATATTTGCTTTATTGTGGCTGTCTGGAACCAAACCTACAGTATCCCCGAGGTATATCTACTGAAGTTCTAATACTTTGGCCATCTGATGAAAAAGCCAATTCATTGGAAAAGACCATGATGCTGGGAACGACTAAAGGCAAAACAAGAAGGGAGTGGCACAGGATGAGATGGTTAGAATGCATCACTGACTCCAAGGACAAGAATTTGAGCAAACTCCAGGATATAGGAGGACAGAGGCGCCTGGCATGCTATCATCCATAAGGCTGCAGAGTTGGACACAACTTAATAACTAAACAACAACAACTATACGCCTGTACATGGTAGGTAGGCAGCCTTAAACTCAAGCAGAAATGCAGGTAGCCCCTTGTAGGAAAAGTGTGAGGGTTCTGATCGAAATAGACAGAAGTCTATTCTTTAACATCAGTTCTATAGAGACTTCTCCTCTTTCTAGGATGAATAATAGAACAAAATCAATATGATATCTATGAAAAAATCTACAGCATGAAGAAAAGCCTTTGTAAATGACCAAATCATTCAGTGGGAAAAGCTTTTACTGAAACAGAAGACAAATGGGTAAATATTTATTCACTTATGTTCCTATAAGGAATTGCCTCTGTTGAATAAGCAACCTCCTTGAAGAGAAGATAAACCAAGATAAGAAGGATGTGTGATGAAACTAACACCCAGGGAGAAGAAATAAAATGGATACATTGGATGGGATAAAAGACAAATTTGCAACTTACTGATCTAGAAGACAAACTAGAAAAAACTCTCAGATCACAAAGGAAGTGAATGCAGAAATGAAAACAATGAGAAAAAATAGGGATAGATATTATAAAAGAAATAATATAGTGAAATGAAACCCACAGATTGGTGGGTGTTCCCCCCAAAATAGTTGAATCCTGTCAAATCACGTGGAATAAAAGTATTACTGAGGATAGCATTGAAGTCAATTTTCCCGCACTAAACAAAGCTTTAACTCTAGAAGAGTTCATCACCGTGTTCTGAAAAAGGTAATGAATAGAGAAATCTCTTCCAAGGTACAGTGTGTTAAAATGTTAACATTTAAAGAATAATAAAGATTATGAAAATATCTGCTTGTGGAAAAAAATTACCTTTGAAAAGCAAAAATTAAGTACGATCAATATAAAATGACCTTCATTGTGCTTGTAGATGCTCTTTCTTTGATTTCTACTATGGTTAAGATACACTTAATGCCTTGCCCTGGTTTGCTTTTGTTTTCATTTTTAATTTACCATAGATTGATTATGATGATAGGCAGGTAGGTAGTTAGATAGACAGGTTGACTCCACTCTTGTATATATCTATGCTACTTCTCTTTTTAATTGTTTTTTAATGTACTATAAGATATATTACATATACAGAAGACTGCATAAAAGCATTCATGTATAAATCTCTTCCCCTTGAATTCAGGTAGAATCTATGATTTGACCAAAGCCAGGGAATAAGACGCAGGTGATAATCTTGTCTTTGCTGTGCTACATCATTTAAGGCCCTGTCTTAATAGTCAGAGAGAGAGAGACTTTTCTCCTCTGCTGCTTGGAAGAAATAAGCTTCCACATTGCAAGAGGGCCTATGGAATATGCTACCGGATGAGGAAAGCCTGAGCCTGAGCCTTACCTTGAAAGCCCCAGTCAAGTGTCTGATGAAATTCAGTTCAGTTCAGTCGCTCAGTAGTGTCCGACTCTTTGCAACCCCATGGACTGCAGCAGGCCAGGCTTCCCTGTCCACCACCAACTCCTGGAGCTTACTCAAACTCATGTCCATTGAGTCAGTGATGCCATCCAACAATCTCATCCTCTGTCGTCCCCTTCTCCTCCCGCCTTCACTCCTTCCCAGCATCAGGGTCTTTTCAAATGAGTCAGTTCTTCACATCAGGTGGCCAAAATGTTGGAGTTTCAGCTTCAGCATCAGTCCTCCCAATGAATATTCAGGACTGATTTCCCTTAGGATGGACTGGTTGGATTTCCTTGAAGTCCAAGAGACTCTCAAGAGTCTTCTCCAACACCAGAGTTCAAAAGCATCAATTCTTCAGTGCTCAGCTTTCTTTATAGTCCAACTCTCACATCCATACATGACTACTGGAAAAACCATAGCTTTGACTAGACGGACCTTTGTTGGCAAAGTAATGTCTCTGCTTTTTAACATGCTGTCTAGGTTGGTCATAGTTTTACTTCCAGGGAGCAAGCATCTTTTAATTTCATGGCTGCAGTCACCATCTGCAGTGATTTTGGAGCCCAAAAATATTAAGTCTGTCACTGTTTCCATTGTTTCCCCATCTATTTGCCATGAAGTGATGGGACCAGACGCCATGATCTTTGTTTTCTGAATGTTGAGTTTTAAGCCAACTTTTTCACTCTCCTCTTTCACTTTCATCAAGAGACTATTCAGTTCTTCGCTTTCTTATGTAAGTGTGGTGTCATCTGCATATCTGAGGTTATTGATATTTCTCCTTGCAATCTTGATTCCAACTTGTGCTTCATCCAACCTGGCATTTCGCATGATGTACTCTACATAAAAGTTAAATAAGCAGGGTGACAAAATACAACCTTGACATACTCCTTTCCCAGTTTGGAACCAGTCTGTTGTTCCACCCAGTTCTAACTGTTGCTTCTTGACCTGCATACAGATTTTTCTAGAAGCAGGTCAGGTGGTCCAGTATTCCCATCTCTTTAAGAATTTGCAGCCCGTGAAATCTGGGTATAGCTAAGCCTTGCCTGAATTCCCAACATACAGAATTGATGAGATAACGCAATAGCTGGGGGATGAAAGCAACACCCATGTCCATGAAAGAAAGAATGGGTAACAAATTGTGATATATACATGCAATAGGATACTGTTATTCAGCCTTAAAAAGAAAGAACATTTTGACATACACTACAGTATCAATGGGGGCTTCAATTCCCTGGTAGCTTAGAGGTTAAAGTGTCTGCCTCCAATGCGGGAGACCCTGGTTCGATCCCTGGGTCAGGAAGATCCCCTGGAGAAGGAAATGGCAACCCACTCCAGTATTCTTGCCTGGAGAATCCCATGGATGGAGGAGCCTGGTAGGCTACAGTCCACGGGGTCACAAAGAGTCAGACATGACTGAGCAACTTCACTTTACAGTATCGATGAATCTTGATTCAGTTATGCTAAGTGAAATAAATCAAATACACAAAACAAATACAGATTGACTCTACTTATATGAGGTACTCAGAAGTGTTAAGGACGTTAATGAATTAAAGCCCTTAACTCTTTACATTAAAGCCCTTAATATTGTGAATGCTTTTATCAAGTTGCAAAAGTTCAAAGCGCTGATGAAAGAAATCATAGACTATGTAAACAAATTGAGACATATTATGTTAATTAATTGAAAGACTCAGCATAATAAAGATGTCAGTCCTCCCAGAAATCAAAACATAGGTTTAGCACAACTCCTATCAAAATCGCAAGATTTTTTGCAGATAGACAATATTATTCTAAAGCAATGTATATGGAAAAGCAAGGAAACTAAAACAGTTAAAGCAAGTTTCAAAAAGAAATCAAAAGTAGGAGTAACTCATTTATTTGATTTCATGACATTATATAACTATAGGAATCAAGACTCTGTGGTAATATTGAAGAGATAGACATACCGATCAATGGAACAGGAACAAAGGAACCAAAAATCGACCCATATAAATATACCCAACTAATTTTTCACAAAGATGAAAGAAACAATTTAGTGGAGGAGAGCTGTTCAACCAAGCGATGGTGGAGTAACTGGACATCCAAAAGCAAAAAAAGAAAGCAGCAAGAAAGGGAATGAGGGAAGGAAACCTAGTTTCACAAAACTTATACAAAAACTAATTCAGAATGGATCACAGTGAAAGGACTAGCAATGTAAGTAGAAAATAGGCAAAAGACATGAAGAGACATTTTGCCAAAGATAATGTACAGGTGGCAAATAAACACATGGAAATGTGTTATACATCATGAGCCATTAAGGGAATGAAAATTAAAAGCACAGTGAGGTATCACTATACAGCTATCAGAGTGGCTAATATAATAGACCGGAATCACTACATTGCTGGTGAGAACATACAATAATAGAGCCACTCTGGAAAACTATTTAGAGGTTTCTTAAAAAGCTAAAATGCAAATACCATATGACTCAGGGATTGCACTCCTGGACACTGACCCCCTAGAAAAGAATATTTATGTTCACACAAAAATCTGTAGAGGAATGTTGATAGCCAATTCCAATGCAAAAGTTTCCATGCTAAGTGATCCCATTAGTGTAACATTCTTTTTTAAATTTATTTTTATTTTTTAAATCTGTATTTATTTATTTGACTACACTGGATCTTCCCTAGTAGCTCAGCTGGTAAAGCGTCTGCCTGCAATGCAGGAGACCTGGGTTCAGTCCCTGGGTTGGGAAGCTCCCCTGGAGAAGGAAATGGCAACCCACTCCAGTATTCTTGCCTAGAGAATTCCATGGACAGAGGAGCCTGGAGAGCTATGGTCTTTGGGGTCACAGAGAGTTGGACATGACTGAGTGATTAACACGCACACACACTGGGTCTTAGCTACAGCACACATGATCTTTGATCTTCATTGTGGCATCTTTAGTTACGGCATGCAGGATCTTTAGCTGTGGTATGTGGGATCTAGTTCCCCAATCAAGGATCAAACCTGGGCCGCCCACACTGGGGGTGTGTAGTCTTAGCCACTGGACCATCAGGGAAGTCCTGTGTGACATTCTTGAAATGGTAAAATTAGAAATGAAGAACAGATTACTAGTGGTTCCCAGGGTTGAAGGAGAGGGGAGGGAGGAGGGAAGTGGGCGTGGCTATAAAAGGGCAACATGGGGGATCCTCGTGGCTAGGGAAATATCCAGTATCTTGACTAGATCAATATCAAGATATTGTGATAATGTGCTATGTTTGTACGAGATGTTACCATTGGTGGAAACTGGGTAAAAGGTAAATGAGATTTCTCTGTATTATATCTTGTAATTGCATGAGAATCTACAATTATCTCAAAATTAAAGTTTAATTTTTTTAAAGGTTATATAATGACAAGCAAATAAAATTGCAAACTTGGGTTTGGATCCTAGACGGAAAACCAAACCAAACTAAGAGCTCTAAAGGATTATTTGGAGTAGAATTGGGGAGATTTAAATACGATTGTATGCTGAACAGTATTTATTGTACAAGTTAAATTTTTGAGTGTGATCATAGTGTTATGACTATATAGGAGCCTATATAACTCCTTGTTACCCTGAATTATTTAGTACAATAAATTATTTAGGGATAACACGTAACAACACCTGCACCTAAATCTCAAGTAATTTGTAAATAAGTTTTTTTTTTTAACTCTCAAATAATTGAGGGGGGGTGGAAAGAGGGAGAAAGTAAGCAAGCCAAGCAGCCAACATAGAACATTCCTGAAAGATAAACAGACAAGAGTGATGATGAGGGAAACAGCCTCCATAATCAATAGTTATGAAAGTTATGAACTCTGTCCCATACCAGGAATCTGTCACGCCCTGCTTGCCTAGACGAACATTGCCTACTTTTCTATTCCTATAGATAAATGCTGTAGACTTTTTATAAAACATTTTACTGATCAGATACTGGAAACTTTTTCAAATGTATATTATCAGTATCTTTAAACAGGGTTTTTCAAGTTGGCCAACTTATAGCTACAAAGTTTACCTTCCCCTCCTGTCCAAATGCCCTAGGGTCTCATCTTCCCCAGTGAAGTGCTAGGCAGTTCCCAGAGATGGCTTTCAACTGTACTCTCCTTGAAGTGTTGTGATACTGTGATAAACGCAGGTGTTGGGATGTAGTGGTCCCCAGGTCCGAGCAATAAACGTTCTCCTCCTGCCATAATGTAGTCAGATAAGGAGCAAGGCCTTGTTTAAAAATGTTAAGTGAGTCATGTTTTTTCCTTCACAGTGGTTTCTTCAGGAAAGTAGAACTGTTTCAAAAATGTAAGGAGAAATCTTTTTTTAACCTTCTGTAATGAATAATTTATCTCGTATGTGTGTTTTAATTTATTTTCAAAGTTATTCGGATATGTGGTATGTGTTTTGTGTTTCTCTCTGTGTATGTGTTCATTTGTTGTTTAAAATAATACTCTACCCTAGAATCCTAGGGAGAGTGAGTAAGAGACATACCGAGAACTCAGTGGAACAAAAATTCAGTCTTTCAGGGAAGTCATTTGAAACAGAAGTCATAAACATCCACAGCCTCTGACCTGCCAGTTTCCATGTAAGGAACCCATTGTAAAGTTATAATTTAAAATGTGGACAAAGATTTATCCACAAAAGTTCACTGACACATTATAAAAGCAAATACTATATGAATAATCTGATGTTCCAATTTAGAGGAATAGTTGACTTATTATACATGCAGGCATTTAGATAGGAAACTGTACATTCTTTATTATTATCTTATAATCAATAAAAGTGAATATTTTAATTACTTTGGAAATGTTTTATATGAGAAATGAAATAAATATAAACTATTTTATGGGCAACAGAACTAAAACTGATGCATCCTTTCCAGCTTCCAACTGTGTTCCAATCTCTCATACTCTATTTCCTCTTTGGAGTCTGTTACTCGGCTCTTTCCCGATTTAGCTTTGAGGAATTTCCTATCAGAAAACAATGCCTCTCTGGTCATGGGTGTAATGATATCTTGTGCATTGATTTCTTTTATTGACCCTTATATCCCTAGTTCACTGGCACAGAAAAACAGAAAAGTGTAAATGATTAATAAATGCCTTGAGAAGAAATTACCACCACCATCCTCCAGAAACCATTTTAGAAAAAAAGGATATGTACATGCAGAGTTTTGAAAGATCATTATTAGTTTAACATAATTCTTACATGGTGTATCCCCTACAGAATCTCCTTCAGGAAAGCCTGGAGGATTAGCCATAGTTCAGAACATGAAGATTACTCTGTTACAAGAAAGTAATCAGTCCCATGTTATTCATCCAAGCAATGTTTTACTTAGAAAATCCAGAAATAAATTCATTTTGGTCTGGCAGAAACTGAGGTGAAAGTATGATATTTTTGGTGGATGAAACGCTGAAAGTTCTATTTGAAACTGAAAATTGTTTTGTCTTAACAATCACAGGCATTAATGACAGCATCACACGAAAAAGAAAAACACAGACAAAGGTTTTAGAAACCCAGAATGTGTCTTACTAGATATGCTAAAAAATTTAAGGGAGTGACACCATTACCAACACACACACACACACACACACACACACACACACCCTTTCCATTCCCTTTTATAGTAAAGCAGCTTTTAATTTACTTGGTTTTGTCATTGTGATAATCCTCATTTAGGCTGTTTCCAATCTATAAAAAATTGTATCTTCTCCCCCAAAGGAATTTTATTGAGCCGTTTCCAACAAACTACACATGTTCTGCGAAAACATTATTAAAATCGGGACTCACTCTCCCCCTCCCCACTTCCACCTCTGTCTGCCCCATGAAAGACAATTTCACTCACACTTGTATCTGAAAAAACATTTGCAATGAAAGAGATATAGTTATGGAAAATAATACTCTTGTATAAAAGACAAATCATGTCAACGTCAATTGTGGACAACCAGGGAAACGAAACATTTATTTAACTGCCTTTTGGGGAAATTATACTATAAAATCTAATGAGGAACACTGGAAATGTATCTCCTGTTCTTCCCACCAAGTTAGCTCAGACCACAGTTCTGGACACTTCCTCTTTCGTGTCTCAGATTTTGTCTGCTTTCCACTGCAGCTGTGAGAATTTCCACACCTGGCAAGCAGCAGGAACTCACACATAAGAGGCTTTTGAACTCACAGCCTTCCAAACAGCAATCCTCTATTTGTTCCAAAATGTAGATAAGACAAACAACTATACAATGCCATGATTAGGATTTTTTTAAGGATCCCAAAGTTCTGAAGGTTTAACATTGTTGCATTCAAACATCAACCCTGCAAAAATCTGACCAAGAAATTCATTCAATATGCAAGTGTTGGACAGAAGCAGAGTTAAGCAGGAATGTTGTAATGCTAAAGCATAATTTTCAAAAACTTCAACATGACTGCCACAGAAATCAAGAATGAACATACTCTAAGATTTTATTCAACTCATTAATTATTGAAAGAATCAGTAAGATGATAAAGCTGGTCCAAAGGAAAGTTGGAGAAACAGAGATTTTATACTCAGTCAAAGGAAAGCGGAAATGGATTTACCAGTTTAACAGATATGAACTGGTTAATAGCCTACAGTGCGTTAATCTCTGGGAGTATTTTTTTTTACTAAACAAATCTATGAGTTAATGTACAACTTTAGTGTCTCATCTCTAATCAAATAGTAACTAGCAAAGTCAAACAGGTGAATTCTCAGACATAGATGTGTGTTGTATGTTTAGTCGCTCAGTCGTGTCGATTCTTTGAGACCCCATGGACTGTAGCCCGCCAGGCTCCTCTGTCCATGGGGATTCTCCAGGCAAGAAGACTGGAGTGGGTTGCCATGCCTTCCTCCAGGGCAGACATAGATAGTTAAATGTAATAGTTATTAGGTGAGCATGTTAAACAATAACACTGTTGCCTTCTTACTGTGTTTCAAGTTTTGGATGATCTTTCTTAATAATAATGTCTTCAAAAGAGTTTAGAAGAGAATGTACCAAGAGAAATCATAATGTATTATTTACCTTGGTAAAATATTCTGACCCTTAGCTCTGTCAGCTCAAAAACCGATTTTTTTTCCCACTCAGTGTGCCTGTACACTAACTCAGCTCACACGAAACAAATCTACAAATCAAACAAAAACAATCTGTTTACATTAAAAACATAACTCTTATATCCTATGGCTGGTACATTCTTTCCTCTAAGGAAAGCAGTAAATTGGGTCAATTTGTCATCTCAATGGGGCTTCCCTGGTAGCTCAGCTGGTAAATAATCTGCCTGCCATGTAGGAGACCTGGATTCGATCTCTGGGTCGGGAAGATCCAGTGGAGGAGGGCATGGTGGCCCATTCCAGTATTCTTGCCTGGAGAATCCCCAAGGACAGAGGAGCAGCTAAGGATAGCACAGTATCATCTCAATATTTCTTGATGAGCTGTAGTGAAACTAACTAGGAAAATCAGGTTGCAATGCTGTGAAAATGCCCCCTGCCTCCCCATTTTTCCAAATGAAGTTGGGGGGAACATCTCCTTTCTTCAAGAGCAGAAAAAATGAGTATGGCCACAAAATGTCCAGGTTCTTGACCGGCATTTGGGAAGAGGGAAGTGAAGTGAAGTGAAAGTCGCTTAGTTGGGTCCGACTCTTTGTGACCCCATGAACTGTAAGTCCATGGAATTCTCCAGGCCAGAATACTGGAGAGGGTGGCCTATCCCTTCTCCAGGGGAATCTTCCCAACCCAGGAATCAAACTGAGGTCTCCTGCATTGCAGGTGGATTCTTTACCAACTGAGCTATGAGGGAAGACTGGAGAGGGAAGGCAAGTACTTTTACTTCTTGCTAGTGGACAGGCTTTACCAAAGAAAACTCATTGTCAAGGACAGTATTGGAAACTTCCATAGATTCCAAGGCAGTTTCCAAAACTAAGCTCCTGCCTCCGGGCTGAGTCTGAGGTCAGTCTGAATAGTGCAATGAGCCAAGGGCATAGTTGCAAAGCCTGTTATTACTGTCGGCAGTCTTCCCAGGAGCCTCCCCATACAACCCGCATGTCCACACACCCCACTCCTTTTTCTACCCACCCCCTTCATTCTTCACCACGCATGTCCTCCTCCCTCTGAGAACTGTCCCTTATTTTGGTGGAGTGGTGTGGGAGGAGAGGGAGAAACAGTGGCAGCTACCCTGAAACTCACTGAGCTTGGAGTATATCCCAAGGCCAGAACTCCTCACTGGGTGACCTCCCCCTGCACTCCTCGGCTTCCTTTAGCCAATATCATGCTTTGTGTGCTCAGCTGTGTCCGACTTTTTACAACCCATGGACTGTAGCCCACCAGGCTTCTCTGTCCATGGATTCTCCAGGCAAGAATACTGGAGTAGGTTGCTGTTTCCTACTCCAGGGGATCTTCCCAACCAAGGGATCGAACCCACATTACTTGCATCTCCTACATTGGCACTCAGATTCTTTACCACTGCACCACCTGGGGAGCCCAAATCATTCAATAGCTGAATTGCTTTTGCAGCTCAGAAGTTAAGGACATCCAGACATCTCCAAAATCTTGCCTTTGAAAATGGATAAGTAGGGGGAGATTATAATCCAGGGCTCTTCCTTCCCCAAACAGAATAAACATGGGAAATGCCACACTGAATCTCTTTGACCTTTTTCTAGGTTTCATCAGATCTAATGCTTCCTCTGATTGACTCAGTCCTTCTTGGTCTGTGATCTTATCCAAGGTTAACATACTTACTTTCTTATTCTTCTAGTGTGAAAATGGTTATGATTCTTAAGTGTTTAAATTCTCCAAGCCAGGCTTCAGCAATACATGAACCGAGAACTTCCAGATGTTCAAGCTGGTTTTAGAAAAGGCAGAGGAACCAGAGATCAAATTGCCAATATCCGCTGGATCATCGAAAAAGCAAGAGAGTTCAGAAAAACATCTATTTCTGCTTTATTGACTACACCAAAGCCTTCGACTGTGTGGATCACAATAAACTGTGGAAAATTCTGAAAGAGATGGGAATACCAGACCACCTGACCTGCCTCTTGAGAAACCTGTATGCAGGTCAGGAAGTAACAGTTAGAACTGGACATGGAACAACAGACTGGTTCCAAATAGGAAAAGGAGTACGTCAAGGCTGTATATTGTCACCCTGCTTATTTAACTTATATGTAGAGTACATCATGAGAAATGCTGGTTTGGAAGAAGCACAAGCTGGAATCAAGATTGCCGGGAGAAATATCAATAACCTCGGATATGCAGATGACACCACCCTTATGGCAGAAAGTGAAGAGGAACTGAAGAGCCTCTTGATGAAAGTGAAAGAGGAGAGTGAAAAAGTTGGCTTAAAGCTCAACATTCAGAAAACTAAGATCATGGCATCTGGTCCCATCACTTCATGGGAAATAGATGGGGAGACAGTGGAAACAGTGTCAGACTTCATTTTTGGGGGCTCCAAAATCACTGCAGATGGTGACTGCAGCCATGAAATGAAAAGACGCTTACTCCTTGGAAGGAAAGTTATGACCAACCTAGATAGCATATTAAAAAGCAGAGACATTACTTTGCCAACAAAGGTCCATCTAGGCAAGGCTATGGTTTTTCCAGTGGTCATGTATGGATGTGAGAGTTGGACTGTGAAGAGAGCTGAGCACGAAAAATTGATGCTTTTGAACTGTGGTGTTGGAGAAGACTCTTGAGAGTCCCTCGGACTGCAAGGAGATCCAACCAGTCCATCCTAAAGGAGATCAGTCCTGGGTGTTCATTGGAAGGACTGGTGCTGAAGCTGAAACTCCAATACTTTGGCCACCTGATGTGAAGAGTTGACTCATTGGAAAAGACCCTGATGCTGGGAAGGATTGGGGGCAGGAGGAGAAGGGGACGACAGAGGATGAGATGGCTGGATGGCATCACTGACTCGATGGACATGAGTTTGAGTAAACTCCGGGAGTTGGTGATGGACAGGGAGGCCTGGCGTGCTGCGATTCATGGGGTCGCAGAGAGTCGGACACGACTGAGCGACTGAACTGAACTGAACTGAACTGACGGCATCACATGGCCTTCCCTGGCGGCTCAGACAGTAAAGAATCTGCCTGCAGTGCAGAAGACCTGGGTTCAATTCCTGTGTCTGAAAGATCCTCTGGAGTCGGAAATGGTAACCCATCCCAGTATTCTTGCCTGGAGAATCCCACGGATAGAGGAACCTGGTGGGCTACAGTCCAAAGGGCCACAAAGAGTCAGACATGACTGAGCGACTAATACACACGTGCACACACACACACGCACACACACACACACACACACACTCACATTCCATTGCCAACTCTAGATTGGCATGTGTAAAATTTGTTAAGTTCAAATAATTGCAAAAGATACAATTCTGCCTATTTATCTAGTACCCCACTCATGATACTAGAGAAAAGTGTGAGCATCAACAAAGGCCCTGTACAGCTAAACATAAATAAATGAACAAAACTTTTTAAAAAATCTAACAATATGCATCATGAAAACGATCTCATTTGTGAATGTTAACTTTAAAATAGACATAGAGATCATAGATGGGTAGATAGACAAATGAATGAATGAAAAAAGAGAGAAATGATAGAGCCCTGAGTCTTGTTTTGAATTTGCTATCTAAATAAAGTTAGATGGAATCACCTGGAAAATTTCTTTCTGAATCTGTCCTTTTTCACCAAGAAATTCTCCCTTAGCAGCTATGAATTCTTTAATTGGTTCCTTTGGAATCTTGGAGACTACCTAGTGTGGGAAGTTGCATTCTGTTATTTTCAGAGCATCCCATTGGTTGCAACTGTTGCTGCACTCTGTTCATGTGGAAGGGGATCACACAAGGGCCTAAATATCATCTTCAAGGCTGATTGCCACACATGCATGATCGTCGTTCAATACATATGTTTTGAACGAAATAATTATGTCATACCTTTATAGTTTAAGACTTAGAGAGCCATCTTATCTCTAAATAATTTAACACTTAGAGACCCTCCCACCCCCATATTGGACACCCTACAAGGTGAATCATTTCAGTTTTCAAATAGAATGGGAAAAACAGCAACCCAGAAATGATATAGTCATGATATTTTTGCTCACTTCGAATACTAATGTAGGACACTGGAAAATATTTTAAATTAGCAGCATTTCAGGAAACTTAGGTAGTGTGGTTGCTGTAATATCAGGTAACCCTATTAATCAGTTCCTTCCACTTGTATAGAGCTTCCAATTGTAGAAAAAATTTTCATATATATGATCTCATTTGCACTCATAAAAGCTCTGAGAAGACAGGATTGATTTTATTCCAACTTTACCTATGAGGATACTTGACTAGGTCCCAATTTTATTTTTTTTCTAAACTTTTTTGGCCACGTTTTGCAGCATGCAGGATCTTAGTTCCCCAACCAGAGATCAAATCCTTGCTCCCTGCATTGGGAGCTCTGAGTCTTAACCACATCTGTGTGTGTGTGTGTGCGTGCGCGTGCATTCAGTTGTGTCTGATTCTTTGTGACTCCATGAACTGTAGCCTACCAAGCTCCTCTGTCCATGGAATTTTCCAGGCAAGAATACTGGAGCAGGTTGCCATTTCCTACTCCAGGGGATGTTCCTGACCCAGGGATCAAACCCACATCTCCTGCATCTCCTGCATTGGCAGCAGGATTCTTTACGACTGTGCCACTTGGGTAGGTCCCACTTTCAATAAGCCTAACCAGGAGTAAAACCTTATTTTCTGATTCCTATTCCAGGAAGGGTATGAACTATCAGAAAAGGCTTTGAGGAGGAATTTGCATAGGATAGGTGGGTTTTGCTACAGAAAAGACAACCCTAACATCTCAATGGCTCAAAACAACAGAGATTTGTCACGTAAGTCCAACACAGGTGGGTTGACTTTTCAAGGCAAATACCCTCCATACAGCTCTTCAGTGATCCACCCTTTTAAAGCTGCCCCATGGTTACCACGTGGAGAAGAGGGTCTTTCAATGGAAGTCAAATGCTTTGGTTTTACAACAACATTTGCTGCCCCCCCCCCCCACCATAGCCTGTGGGCCAGAACTAGTCATAACATGCTCTCTGACTGAAAGGTGTTGCTGTGCAGACTGGAAAAGAATTCCCAGACAGGAGGCAGGATGAAAGGAGAATAAAATTTATTAGAATGGTGGAGGAGGGGGATTGTTGCCAGTGCAGCAGGCCAGCTTCCTGAAAATCAGAGACAGCTGACCCCTCACGTGGCTGTTTAGTCTGCTTTTATAGCTGGAGAACAAAGGAACAGGGTAGGGGTCTTGCAAATCATTTGCTGATTGGATGAGGTATGTGTGCACTCCCTATATAGGGGTGAATGAAGAGTAAGACATACCTTTCCTTGTATGGGACAGGAAGGGGACAGGCCATGTTACACAGGAGGGCTCAAAAATTCCACAGTGGTTACAACCTGGCGGGAAGGGCCATAAGGGTCTGGGTTTTTTCCTGTTCCTACACTTCAAGACCTTTCCTGCTCATCTTGTTCTTTTTTAATATTTATTATTATTTTTTTAATGTTGGCTGCATCAGGTCTTGGGCTTTCGAGGTGGCCCAGTGGTAAAGAATCCACCTGCCAAGCAGGAGATGCAGTTTTGATCCCTGGGTCGGGAAGATCCCCTTTCAGAGGAGGAAAAGGCAACCTACTCCAGTATGCTTGCCTGAAAAATCCCAGGGACAGAAGAGTCTGGTGGGCTACAGTCCATAGGCTTGCCTAACAGTCAGACACGACTTACTGACTGGGCATGCCTGCATCAGATCTTAGTTGTGGCACATAGAGCCTCAGTTGCTGCTTGTGGACCTCTCTGTAGTTGAGGCACGGGGCTTGGTTGTTCCAAGGCATGTGGGCTCTTAGTTCCCTGACCAGGGATCAAATGTGTCCCCTGCTTTGCAAGGCAGATTCTTAACCACTGGACAACCAAAGAAGTCCCCTCATCTTGTTTTTTTTGTCCTCAGGGTGCTGTATAAGGGGACAGGGAAGTATAAGTTTCCTGTGTCCCCAGGGCATGGGTGAGCACCCACACTCCCCACCATGAATAAATATCAAAGAATAAATTGTATTTGTAGAAGCAGGAGGAGGCCCCTCAAGGACACTAATGAAAATGGTGAAATACACACACAGCATCAAACCTTTCTGAAAGCCCAATGCTGGGTTCTCTCACATACATTTTTATTAGTTGATCCTGACAACAGCCTGGAAGGTGAATATTGTTCCTTGTTTTATGGTTTAGGAAACTTAAGTTTATAGATGTGAGAAATGGAATATTTCCTGCCATATCATTAAATGAGGATGTCACAATCATCAGTAATTGCAGCCCTCCAGTGTGGGATGGGGAGCCCTGAGGGAACTCAGGAAGGAGAAGAATACCTGCATCTAGATGCTGGGAAAGACTGAGGGCAGGAGGAGAAGGGGACGACAGAGGGTGAGATGGTTGGATGGCATCACAGACTTGACGGACATGAGTTTGAGTAAGCTCCAGGAGTTGGTGATGGACAGGGGAGGCCTGGTGTGCTGCAGTCCATGGGATTGCTAAGAACTGGACATGACTGAGCTGAGCGACTGAACTGAACTGAGCAGCCATCTGACTGTAGCCACTCCCCATAGTGAGCCCTGAGGCAAGGAAGCTCGGGAAGTGAAAACAAAGGATACTGGCCACAGACTAACTAAGGTGTATATACAAGGAACAAAGCTGGTGGAAGTGATGGCATTCCAGTTGAGCTATTCCAAATCCTAAAAGATGATGCTGTTAAAGTGCTGCACTCAATATGCCAGCAAATTTGGGAAACTCAGCAGTGGCCACAGGACTGGAAAAGGTCAGTTTTCATTCCAATCCCAAAGAAAGGCAATGCCAAAGAATGCTCGAACTACCACACAATTGCACTCATCTCACACGCTAGCAAAGTAATACTCAAAATTCTCCAAGTCAGGCTTCAACAGTATGTGAACCGTGAACTTTCATGTGTCCAAGCTGGATTTAGAAAAAGCAGAGGAACCAGAGATCAAATAGCCAACATCCATTGGATCATTGAAAAAACAAGAGAGTTCCAGAAAAACATTTACTTCTGCTTTATTGACTACGCCAAAACCTTCGACTGTGCGGATCACAACAAACTGGAAAATTCTTCAAGAGATGGGAATACCAGACCACCTGACCTGCCTCCTGAGAAACCTGTATGCAGGTCAAGAAGCAACAGTTAGAACTGGACATGGAACAACAGACTGGTTCCAAATAGGAAAAGGAGTACATCAAGGCTGTATATTGTCACCCTGCTTATTTAACTTATATGCAGAGTAAATCATGTGAAATGCTGGGCTGGATGAAGCACAAGCTGAAATCAAGACTGCTGGGAGAAATATCAATAGCCTCAGATATGCAAATGACACCATCCTTATGGCAGAAAGCAAAGAAGAACTAAAGAGCCTCTTGTTGAAAGTGAAAGAGGAGAGTGAAAAAGTTGGCTGAAAACTCAACATTGAGAAAACTAAGATCATGGCATCTGGTCCCATCACTTCATGGCAAATAGATGGGGAAACAATGGAAATAGTGAGAGACTTTACATTTTCGTGCTCCAAAATCATTGCAGATGGTTACTGCAACCATGAAATTAAAAGACACGTACTCCTTGAAAGAAAAGTTATGACCAACATAGACAGCATATTAAAAAGCAGAGTCATCACTTTGCTAACAAAGGTCCGTCTAGTCAAAGCTGTCATTTTTCCAGTAGTCATGTATGGATGTGAAAAGAAGGCTGAGTGCCGAAGAATTGATGCTTTTGAACTGTGGTGTTGGAGAAGACTCTTGAGAGTCCCTTGGACTGCAAAGGGATCCAACCAGTCCATCCTAAAGGAAATCAGTCCTGAATATTCATTGGAAAGACTGATGCTGAAGCTGAACCTCCAATACTGTGGCCACCTGATGCGAAGAACTGACTCATTTGAAAAGACACTGAGGCTGGGAAAGATTAAAAGGCAGAAGGAGAAGGGGATGACAGAGGATGAGATGGTTGGATGGCATCACTGACTCAATAGACATGAGTTTGAGTAAGCTCCAGGACAGGGAAGTCTGGCATGCTGCAGTCCATGGGGTTGAAAAGAGTTGGACACGACTGAATGACTGAACTGAACTGATATCAAAGGAATGATTTCAATGAGCCCAGACTCTTGCATCTTCCCATACCTAGAAAAGTGCTAAATTCCTTAACTTGGGAATATCTGGTTTTAATTAACAATAATCTCTTGATGTTCAGACTACCTATCCTTTACTGCAAAACTTCTGGATAACCTGGCTCCTTCCCTCACCTCCTTGGAGCAGTTCTCTCAGAGTCACTTGAGATGCTGACTCCCCGGCCTGAAGTCCTAAAAATTCCCACCAAGTAAAACATAACTCTCAACTTTTAGGTTGTGAATATTTTTTAAGTTGACAGAAACTACAAAACTTGCCCCAGAGTTCATATTAGTAAGTGGAGGAAAGTCTAACTCTCTTGCGCTTCCTTTTCTCCATCTCTCAGCTTCACATAATGATTTCTTCACCATCGCATACAGGATTTATGTTTATGGAGTGTAGGGAATCACTGGGGAGTGATACAGAAGAGCTGGCCATTCTACTGGCACTGATTTCTTTAGCAAGCTGGGTGGTGAGCACAAAAATGTGTAGCTAATTTCTTTTATATCTTAAATATTTCAAAATACTTTTTTAAAAAAGAGAAGGGGGCAGATAGAATCGAAAACTCCTGACAGTTTCTTAAAGACGTTAAGTATTTTTTAAAAATAGATCAGCAATGAGAAAGCAGGAAATACATTATTGTTAACATTTATTAAGCACATACTACGTCCTAGATAGTTTTTTAAAATTTATCTCTGTCCTAGTTTATCTCACTCCAACATGCTACCAATTAGGTAGATATAATCATTATCCTTATTTTAATATAAGATCAAAAACTGAAGAAAAATTCAATACATTATTTAAAGTCAAGTAATCTATAAAGCAGAAAAACTAGATTGAAACAAAGCACTCTGGTTTCAGGATGTGTACACATAAAATCCATCACCTGGCAATACCTCCCCTAAAAAGGTGAAGGATGAGTCAGGTTTGCAGCGGTGGGTCAAAATCTCTCAGGCATCTCCTGCTTGTTACATTCCTTACAGGTTTGCATGTAGTTCCGCGGGGAATTCAAAACAGCTTTCTTGCAACATTGACAGCAAAAGAGATGATGTGCTTGGCAGAAGTTTCAAAAAAAATATTTAAATATACGGGTTTGACTTCCTTGGACTGGTTGAAGGGGTAGGTGATAAGAGGGTTCTACTTTTGATGGAAACTTCCTTGGCAAGTCCGGTGGAGTCAGGGAAGGATTTAAGAATTCTCGAAGGTCAAGTGATTTCGTTGAGTTGGGATTTCGCTCCGGCTTGCATAGGTAAGCTATAAGAACACAGTGTGGAATTACTGCTGTTGCTGCTACACACACACACACACACACACACACACACTTCAGGAACACACACGCACACCCCAGTTTACACACACACATGCCCCAATTCACACACACACACCAGGTCAGGAACACACACACCCACCAGTTTACAGACACACACGCCCCAGTTCACACACACCCCAGTACACACACACACACACCAGTTTACAGACACACACGCCCCAGTTCACACACACCCCAGTACACACACACACACACACACACACACTTTACAGACACACACGTCCCAGTTCACACACACCCCAGTACACACACACACACACACACCAGGTCAGGAACACACACACACACACACACCCCAGTTTACACACACACACACGCGCCCCAGTACACACACACACACACACACACACACACCAGTTTACAGACACACACACGCCCCAGTTCACACACACACACACACGTCAGGAACACACACACATACACCCCAGTTTACACACACACACACGCCCCAGTACACACACACACACACACACACACACGAGTTCAGGACCGCGGTGTAAAGAACCCAGGTGGGATTCCCACCACGGAGGGCGGAAGCGCCCCGGGAGAGCCCCAGACAGGCCGCCTCGCGCATGCGCCACAGCGCGCTCGGGTGGAGGACCGCCGCCAGGGGACGCCCCCGCGCGGCTCGGCCCCTCTGTCCGCTCCCCGCCCGCTCCCCGCCCCTCGCTCCCCCGCGAGCAGAGAAGGCGGAAGTAGGGGTGTCCACCTCTGGGGCTCGGGCTCCGGGCGCCCAGGGGCCGCGGCAGTGGCGGCCTTCAAGTTAGGAGATCGGCTTTCCGGCCACTTCGGCGCGGAGCGCGGCGCCTTCCTCTCCTGGCGCCTTGGCCGAGCGGAGTCGTGCGGCCGGGTGGAGTCGGCGGCCCAGCGAACCCGAACGGTGAGTTTTCTGGCGGCTCCTGGAGGTCGCGGCCTCGCTCCCTACGAGCGGGGACGTTTCCGTCTCTCCTCTCGCTTCCCACGGGTTGGGGTTGCCGCGCCTGTCCGCTGGCTTCTGACGGGTTGGGGATGCCGCCCCTGTCCCCTCGCTTCCCGAGGGCTGGGGACGCCGCCTCCTCTCCCCTGGGCTCCTACAGGTTGGGGACCCCGCCCCCTGACCCCTCCGCTCCGCCGGCCAGCGGGCACCTCCTCCCCGAGCCACTCCATCCCCCAGCGGGAGTCGCGCGCCAGCTTCCTCCGCCCGACCTGCCCGACTCGGCGTATTCCCTTCCCAGAAGAGGAAATTGCCTCCTGGATTTTCCCGTCGCTCGGATGTTACCAACTTTAAAAAAAAAAAAAATCCTTCTTAAGTTCGTGGCGACTCCCTCTGTCACTGTCATGGGAAAGCTATTTTGAGGCTCCGTGTTGAACTCGGTAGACTTCCCAGGCAGCAAGCTTTAAAAAAAAAAAAAAGGTTCAGCTGACACGAATGTTTCCTCCCCCGCGCCTGCACTTGGGAGTTCTAGCGATTGTTCCAGACGCTGGGTTGATAAAGCTGTTCCTAGTATTTGGCTTCGGGGGAACTCCAAATGAGAGTTAGGACTGTCTTGAGTGAACAGAAAGTACCTACAAGTTTTAGCAGCTTGAGTCTGTAATATGTGCGTGTTTTCTCTGGTTTCTCGGGAGAGTAATTTACTAAATGTCTTGCTGCACACAGGCATAGAAACAAGAAAAGCTTTCTGAGTGTTGGCCTTGAGAGTCTGGCCACAGGCGTTTTATCCATCCACTTGTGATTACTGGGGAAGGGAGAAGGGGCTTTTCTGATCTGAAGCCTGGGGGTGGGGTGAGGACGTTGTGGCCCCTTTCGTGACTGCAGGAAGGACTGTGTCTCAGGCACTTGTTGCCCTTGTGAAGATTAGCGTTTCAACCTGCATGCGCTGCATACGGCACAGCGTTTCAGAATTGTAACTTGAGGGCTTTTCTGTGACAGATTTGAATACGCGATAAATTTGTGGCCACTTGGATTTTGAAAGAAGTTGTTCAAATCTTTGCCTCTTGGAGGAGAACAAATAGTGCCTAGAAAGGGAAATGCCCCTCACATTTGTGTTCAAGAATAAGGCATAGCAGTTGACTCTTTTGGCCAGCACTTTTTGGCCATTCCAACACTTTTGTAGGTCTTTGCAATTTTAGGAATAGATTTTAAAGACTTGGTAAATAGTTCTTGTTTCTAAGCTAATAGCAAATTAGAGGTGATTTCTCAGTGTTTTGTATTAACATAGTCTTACTTTATGTGAGTTACATGTCTAACTATGAACGAATTTCCGTTGACTTAAAATTGACCATTTCAAGATATAACATTGATTTCTTTAGCTTGGTGGGTTTCTCATCCTAGCATCTGTAGATCTTACAGAAACAAATTTTTGTGCATCACCCTACTCTCCCTCCCACAAGATATTTAGCAGTATACTCTTTAGACTAATATATACACCCTTGCTAATAGGGGAATGTAAGCTATGATTTCTTGTAAGGCTATTTTGAGCATTCATTTTGCAGTCAAAATAAGTTGCAGTGAATACATCCTACAATATTTAATTAACGCAGTGCTTACTCGGTTCACAAAGAGGGAATTAGTCATGAAACTCTTAACCTACTAAGGAACCATGAACTTTGTACTGTCTCTTCTATTAATTCACGTAGAAAGCCATATGAATTCTAAATGTTAGAATAGAAAAGAGGCTGTAAGAAGTCTTTATTTGCAAGTAAGAATATCTGTTAACTCTATTTTAGCTTATGAAAAGCCAGGCCTGTGTCTGTAGTATCTCATGAAGTGGATGCCTGAGGCACCATGTGAGGTTAAAAACAAAACAAACCCCTAATAGAACATAGTATTTTCTACTTGGTTGCCAGGTCATCTTCCATTCACTTCTGTAGCTAACTGTAAGCACTGTTTTTTTCATTGGTGTTAATTAAAACAGTTACTCATTGTAGTTAGGAAAATGATTTTCATTTAAGTCATCACAATCCCAAAAAGCAAAGGGAAAAATTGTTTTAACTTGCCAAAGAGAAAGAGTAAACCTAAAAATACTGAATGGCACTCAAAATACTGCTTTAGCTTAATTTTCCCTTTGCAGTATAGTTACATGGGACTATATCCTGTAGACACAGTGACTACCTAAAAAAGTTTATTTGAAAGGTGTAAAGCTTTTGTATTACTTCTAAAAAGCTTGAAAAGTAGTGGCAATTAGATTTTTAAGACATGCTCACTTTCATGTCTTAACACTGCATTCCTGCAATGGAATTCCTTTTAAGGAATTGTGACTGACTGGACAGATTTTTTTAGTAACATATTTGCTATGAAAGGTCTCTTTCAACCTAAAGACCTTCAAGTTTTTTGAACTGGACAGCAAGAGGGCAGTATATCAACTATCCAATAAACTAAAATTTAACTGGACATTTGGGCAGAAAAAGTAGACTTGGCTCACTGACTTTTGCTTTTGTCTTCTGGCTAGTACTTTGATATATGCTGTATAACCAAACAAACATTAATTTCTCAGAAGTGATTTTACTTTAAAAAATTGAATAAAGTTTCAAAAAGTAACTATACCTGGAATTATCAAAGGTATATAAAATGTGTTCTCTCATACTTAATCTCTTGGGAGTGGGAATTAGAAAGTCTTTGATATTGTGTATCAAAATGTAGCTCATGTTGGATAACCAGCATCATCTATAAGAAATCATAAAAAATTATAAAACTGAGCTAATAATTCTACTTCTAAGAAATTTACCTAAAGTAGTAATTAAACACAAAAATGTATATATGTGTGTGTGTGTGTGTGTGTTTAGTCACTAAGTCATGTCCAACTCTTGAGACCCCATGGACTATAGCCTGCCAGGCTCCTCTGTTCATGGGGTTCTCCAGGGAAGAATATTGGAGTGGGTTGCCATTTCCTTCTCCAACAAAAATGTATATGGGGAAATAAAAAACAAAGGATATAAACCCTAATATAGCATCACGGTGTCATCTGTCCTCAGATTTGGAGGGTGTAATGGGGGCCTTTTACCCCCTCCTGGAGCACAGGTGTAAAGACTAATTCTGTTCTTTTCCATTATCTTGCCATTCCTTTCTTCTCATCTACTTGCACAGCCTTCCCTGGGAATCTGCATTACCTATAACAAGGCTTCTTGAACTATTTTTAACTTGTTGAAAATATTATATCGAAACTAAAAAAATGAAACAAAGCACCAGCCTTTCTTTACTGATTTTTTGGAATTCTGTCAACCCAATCTAATAACACTGGACAGCTCATGTTTAATAGAAGTTGTTGTCAGCATCTTAGTCTAGTGTCATAATAATTGGAAAGAGTTTTAATACAGCTTGATAGACAAAGTTGTCAAAATATAGACAGCTATAGGCTAGTACAAATTGCACAGGCTCTGGGGTCAGGTAGTCTTGAGTGCTGATCCTAACTCTGTTTCTTCTTAGTTGGTTAATCCTTGGCAAGTTACTTAGCCTTTTAAAGATTCAGAGTTTTCCCTTTGACAGGGGGGAAGGGGGAACAATGAAACTGTTAAATAAAATAACCCTTATGGAGCTACAGAGGATAACTCATTTTACTTCCAAGCACAGTTCTAAGTGTTTTGCACATATTAATACACTTAATGGAATTCTGAGGTGGATTCTTTTGTTATCCCCATTTACAGATGAGGAGTCTAGAGCACCGAAAGGTTGTGTGATTTGTCCAGGGTGTACACCAAATAATGGAGACAGAAGTTAAACTTACATCATCCAATTCTAGCACCTAAGCTCTTCAGCACTTCATGGGAGTGCCTGTCCAGCCAGAATAGCGCCTCATCCTTTGTAGGTGCTCATCAAATGGTTCTCAGGATTTCTGAGAAGGAAAAAAAAGATCTCTATCATGGTAAAAAGATTGAAGATTACTGTCTTCATCCACTGTTTGTCATGGTGGTAGACAAGATTTTTATATAGAAATGAGACAGGCTGGGGATACATTGTCTACAACATTGGCTGGAGAGTTACATTTTGTTTTCTAGAGCTCTGGTTGATAGTTGAACAACACTTGTTCCAACTGCGTGAATCCACTTATAGGTGGATTTCTTTTTCCCCAATAAATACTACAGCATTATGTCATCAGAGCTTGGTTGAATAAGTGGGTATAGACAAAGACCATAAAGATGTATGTGGATTTTTACCTGCATGGAGTCAGCACCCCAACCCCCGTGTCGTTCAAGGGTCAGCTGTATATCTGGCACATAGACTGAGAATCTTCCTTCAGTGTAATTATCCACAGGAGGGACCTGGTTAATTAGGTTGTGAATTGCTTTTAGACCTTAACTTGTTACCTTGTAAATTCCAGTAATGGTTTGAATTTGAAAGCATCCTACCTACCCTTGAAAGCCATGGTTTTCCATAGGCAAACAAAGCCTCATTTGTTTTTCCAGTCATTAATAATGAAACATAGTCACTTGACTGAGGGCATGGGGACGTACAAATAATATGCTTTTTTAATCCTGTTCTTCCTGCGAAATAGAAATTGCCACTCTGAACATTTGGAGGTACAGTTGACCCCTTGAACAACACAGGTTTGAACTGCACAGGTCCACTTATATGCAGTTGTTTTTGTTTTTCTTTTTTCAGTACAGGATCTGTGGTTGTTGACTTCAAGAATGTGGAACTCTAAGAACAGAGGGCCAACTTGGATTTTTTATCATGTGGGGGTTGGCACCCCTTACACCAGGTTGTTCTCGGGTCGGCTGTACTCAGAATTTTAGGTCTGGAGGAGGAAACCGAGATCCAAATGGTTACATCGCCTTAAACCACGTACCTAATAGTTTCTCATGAGCCTTTTGATTCCTTGTGCACTGGTCTTTGCACTGCCTGCCAGTCATACTGTTCCCATCAGCTCTGAATACTTGAAGGAACTTGAGCAGCATAATTAAGTTCATTTCAGCTGCTTAATGAACACCTGATAGGTGAAAGAGCTCGTGCTAAGTACTGAGGAAACAAAAATTCTTGAAACTCCAGTCGTAGAAAACAGACATTTAAACAGATAATTATGCTAATTATTACAACTGAGGTATTTTTCTTCTGTTAACCTTATATTCTAGCTTTCTACTAGCTCACAAATTCCTCAACTTGTAAAATAGTGCTTTTATGAGGCAAAGCTAAAAAAAACTTTGGAAGTTTTCTGTAAATGATATTAAGCATAGCTAATGTAGTAATATATCCACTAAAAGGTGGCTTGCATAGATAGCTGTGATATGTGTGAGTGTGTGTGTGTGTGTGTGTGTGAATATATGTTAAGGCATTTTTTTCCCTTGCTGTGTCTACAGAGCAGTCGATGATCGCGTTACTATGAGTCTGCTACACTGTGAGAACAGCTGCGGATCCAGCCAGTCCGAGAGCGACTGCTGCGCCGCCATGGCCGCCAGCTCCTGTGGGACCGCAGCGAAAGATGACAGTGTGAGTGGGACAGCCAGCACGGTGACTCTCTCCAGCTCTTTCATGGAAGAGATCCAGGGGTACGACGTGGAGTTTGACCCACCCTTGGAGAGCAAGTACGAGTGCCCCATTTGCTTAATGGCTTTGCGGGAAGCGGTGCAGACACCTTGCGGCCACAGGTTCTGCAAAGCCTGCATCATCAAGTCCATAAGGTATGTGAGCATAAAGAATGAACCAAATGCTGTAACAACCAAATGGAACATTATTACATAGAATAATCTTATACATAAAAAGCTGCCTCAGGGAAAAGAGCAGTGGACAGAAAACGGAGAAATTTACATTCTTATTCCAATTCTTACTCTAGCACGAAAGGTAATTACTGTCTCCTTCCCTTTTTGACTCATAGATAAATAAACAATAAGTAGCTCCTTCCACTTAAAGCAGTTGTATTACAGACTGGAGTGTGTCTTGAAGCTTTAAGAAAATAATGTAAAAAGTACCTTAAATGATGATGCAGCTAGAATATGATCATCTTGACTGTACAAATAATGCTGACTCTGTAAGTAATCATTATTCTCATTTTAGCCACATTACATTTTTGTCTGCTACCTGAAGCCTATGGACTACTGTAAAATAACCAGTATTTTTAAGGTATTGATTCATGGGGCTTCCCTGGTGGCTCAGTGATAAAGAATCCGCATGCCAGTGCAGGGGTCTTCCCTTGTGGCTCAGCTGGTAAAGAATCTGCCTGCAATGCATGAGACCTGGGTTTGATCCCTGGGTTGGGAAGATCCCCTGGAGAAGGGAAAGGTTATCCACTCCACTATTCTGACCTGGAGAATTCCATGGACTGTATAGTCCATGGGGTCACAAAGAGGCGGACGTGACTGAGCGACTTTCACTTAAGGTATTGAGCGACAGGGCTTCCCTGGTGGCTCAGTGATAAAGAATCTGCATGCCAGTGCAGGAGATGCAGGAGGCTTGAGTTTGATCCCTAAAATGAGAAGATCTCCTGGAGAAAGAAATGGCAGCCCAGTGCAATATTCTGGCTTGGGAAGTCCCATGGACAGAGGAGGCTGGCAGGCTACAGTCCATGGGGTTTGCAAAGAGTTGAACGTGACTTTGCGACTAAACAACATTGATTGATGGCTCTGCCAAAATTCAGAATCTTCTCTGTGCCTTCACTGCTACCACCCTGTTCTGAATCCCCATCAGCTCTCTCACGGGCTGCCCTCCTTCCACCCTTGCCTTCTTCCAGGCTGTTCTCAATATAGCAGCCAGAATGAACCTGGTAAGAGAAGTAAGATGATGTTGTCTCCGCTCCAAACATTGCAGCCGGCATCTGGCAGTACAAGCCAGAGCCCTGTACGACCGTATATAATGGGCCCGTGCGTTTTCTTTTGCCATTGTCCAGTCACTAAGTCATATCTGACCACCTTTCTGTTAGACTCCGTCCCCTCCACCTGTTCACTCTTCGCTGCTCCTTGAATTTGCCAGGCATGTGCTTGCCTTGTGTGGTTGGCTGGCGCGGTTCTCACTGCGTCTGATGTCAGCTGACTGCTTCGTCACCGCGCTTTACTCCCTCAGTGCGGCTCAGATCGCACCTTCCTGTAGGTACCCTGGCCTCCCGGTTTATACCACGGCGTGCCTTCCCCCTCATCGCCCCATACTCCCTTTCTCCCCTAGGTACTTTTTTTCTTCAGCACTTTTCATCTTTAAAAATACAGATAATTTGTGCGCTTATTGTCTGCTTCCCACCTGCCCCGGCCCAGAAGATAATCCTTGAGAGGAGGGATTGAGAACTTTATTTCTTGGTATTTCCTAAGTGCTGATACGTAGTAGGTGCTCAGTAAATTATGATTGCTTCAACTGAATGAAAGTATATGGGATTTCTGCAAAGGAATAAAATTCACCTCCTAAGAAATAGATATATTTTACTGTTATTCAAAAGTAGATGGCAACATTTTTAGGAGTTCTATACAGGACCAAAAAATCGAAGAAGTAGGGGAATTTTTGGTTCTTCAACTAATAAGCATCTACTTATATTGGCGAAATCATTTTTAAGAAGGTTATCTGGCCATTAACTCATCTTGTAAGTTTTTCTTTTGACTTTTAATAATTTTTTTTTCTTGTGGCATCCCCAATACCTGGTTTGGCATCGGGGTAATGCTAGCCTCATCAAAGGAGTTTGGAAATGTTCTTTTCTGGTTTTTTTTTGGGAAGAGTTTGAAAAGGATTGGTATTCTTCTTTAAATGTTTGATAGCATTCACTAGTAAAACCATCTGCTTCTAGACTTTTGTTTGTTGGAAGGTTTTTGATTACTGATTCACTCTCCTTACTGGTAATCTAGTCTGTTCAGATTTTCTGTTTCTTTATGATTCAGTCTTGGAGGTTGTATGTTTCTTGGAATTTATCCATTTCTTCTAGGTTGTCAAATTTGTCGCCATATACTTTTTCACATGAGTCTCTCTGTGTCTGTGGTATCAGTTGTAATTGTCTCCTCTTTCATTCTGATTTTATTTACTTGAATCTTTTTTTTTTTCTCTTGTGAGTCTAGCTAGACTTGTCTATAAAATTTGAATTTGTGGTAACCACATCCATACTTGGGAATTGGCTTAATTTAAATTACAAGGGAGCATGTGTCTCACTTCAGTTTTGGAGAAAAAGTTGTTAACCAGTGGTGAATTGCCAGTATCTCTTTAGGGTTGGTTTTCTCACCCTCCACATTGTCAGCAGTTTGAGCCAGATGGTTCTTTGTTGTGGAAGAATGTCCTGGGTATTGTAGGATGCTTCACTGCATCCTTGCCCTCTGCTCACTGAGTGGTGAAAATAGGCCCACTTCTGTAGTTGTGAGACCCGGAGCATCTCCAGACATTGCCACATGTCCCCTGGGGCTCAGAGTTGCCCCAGCTGAGACCACTGGTTTAGGGTATACATGAGACTGTTAAAGTCTTACCTTTTTTTTCTTTCCTGTTTATAATGATTTTTAATTTATATTATATTTAGGTTGAAACAAGACCACATTATGAATTGTTGCTTTTTCTGTAGGTGAAAGTGTACAGTATTTTACCAAGTGTCACCCATGCCCAGGAAGGTAACTAATCTTTAGCAGTTTTTTAATAGCAAGATATTCATGAAAGTAGTGGAACAGTGATCTGAAAAGGAAGTAAAACCCACAAAAGGAAGTCGAGACTTTTTTTCTTTTTTTCTATCTCCTTCTAAACTAGAAATGACCACTAACTTTGACTTTAATGTTCTTAAAGGAACGACTCGGGAATTTCTCATCGGTATAATCATTCAGAGAATCAAAAGACATCTCAATCCAATTCCATATTCTTTTGGAGTGATTGCTTATGCAGTGGATAATGGTTTCCAGTTCACTTTGAAAGGTTCTTCTTACTTTCTCTTAAACACCCAATCATCTAGGTTTGGGGAATATATTTCAGTAAATTTGTTTATGTCCCTGCTTCTCAAAAAAATATTTGACAGTGTAATAATAACATCATGCAATCTGAGAGAGGCCCTGTAAACACTGACTGTGTCACTCACCATTTCTAGTTCTGAGACATTGGGCAGCACAGCTTATTTTCAGCACCCTTATCTGCCACAGGAACCACCACTGTTGCCTGACACGTAGGAAGTGCACAGTGTCTGAGTGATGGATGCTCTGTAGCCTCCCTGACCTGCCACATTTTGTGAGTGAAGATTGAAACATCCCCAAAAGGGAAAGGGGCATGACAGACACCCAAGCTTCTTGGGGATAGTTTTCCCCATCATTGGACGGAATAAACCTTGGGGAAGCAGGACATAGAGGTCCTTTTAACTCCCAACTGCATTGTACCCATGACACAAAGAAAAGAAACCGGTGTTGTCCATGAGCCAGTGTTGATGACTTTTCAGAGTAAACCTTAAAAATGTGGCCTCACGAGGTTACTGCTAATGGGTTTAATTTTTACTTATGACTAATAACTGTAGACATGTTATTAGTGTATTCTGAGCAGCATATATTTAGTTACATCTCCCTAGTATGTTAAATAGCTGCTGTCAGAATACAGGAAGACTGGTTCATAAACTGTCCATAAAAGGACAGTTTATTTTGGTGATATTATACAATATAATGCATTTAAGTAATAAATGAAGAGTTTATATGTGGTGTATTATTGTTTTGGATTTTCTAAGGTGAATGTTTGTTTTAAATCTACTAAATAATGTATTTGTTTCTTTTAGGGATGCAGGTCACAAATGTCCAGTTGACAATGAAATATTGCTGGAAAATCAACTATTTCCTGACAATTTTGCAAAACGAGAGATTCTTTCTCTGATGGTGAAATGTCCAAATGAAGGTTGTTTGCACAAGATGGAACTGAGGCATCTTGAGGTATTAAAGTTATTTTCTAGCCATGTGCGTTTATGCAAGAAGTTCCAGGAGAATGAGGACTTTGCTTTGTCCTTGTGGATATTGCCACTGCTTAGCATATAGTGATTGGCTAGTAAATTCTTGCTGAATTAATACCAACCCTTTCATTATTGAGTATAAATATAAGTAGAAGCCAGAAATTTCTTTTTCCACCTACTCTGGCTTTACACCCTGTGATAATAAAAAATAAATCAGTATTCTAAAAGTTTTTTGGGTGAACTTTATCTGCAATGAAACTGAAGAGCATTTTAAATATGTCACATTTTAATCCCATTGCTTCATTTCTCTCATTTTGAAATAAGCAACAAGCCCCATGTAGTCATCATCTTAGCACCCTCATCATACTTTTTTCTCTGGTTTTCTAAATTATTCATTTTATTTTGAACTAAATGGAGT
Organism: Cervus canadensis; assembly: GCF_019320065.1. Classification (NCBI taxonomy): domain Eukaryota; kingdom Metazoa; phylum Chordata; class Mammalia; order Artiodactyla; family Cervidae; genus Cervus; species Cervus canadensis. The sequence goes on along the minus strand of NC_057396.1, from coordinate 61,511,283 downwards.
TCTCCTATACCTTGAGATGAACTGAAGCCACCAGATAAAAGATTTTGTTTTTAAGTTAATCAGTCCTTAATGTGGTGATTTTTATGAGTAGTTAAATATTGCTTAAGTTCCATTTGAAATTAAGCATTTAAAATACTCATGTAACTTGCCCCCCTTTACTTAGCTCCTTTTGAAGGAGTGGCCTTTTGAACACATCACTAAATTGATAATGAGAAAATCTGCTTCTTTCCAACCCTCTTCCCTAATTAGATAAATGAACCTGAAAAGTCAAGTCCTTTGTGTATACTTTCAACTCACAACCATTATTTGAAAAAAATCCATTAAAGCCTTCATATTGTGGTTCTGTAGTGTGTACTACACAAAGTAGATTCAGTAGCCAATTCTATAGAAGAGAATAGTATATTCTTAGAATAGATGATGTTTAGAAGGTTTCTCAAGGATTGGCAAATACTGCTTATTTATTTTTCTTCATAGGACCATCAAGCACACTGTGAGTTTGCTCTTATGAGTTGTCCGCAATGCCAGCGTCCTTTCCAGAAATGCCACCTTAATGTTCATATTCTCAAGGAGTGTCCCAGGAGACAGGTTCCTTGTGAAAACTGTGCTGTATTGATGGCATTTGAAGATAAAGAGGTATGTACTAAGTTGGATTTACTGATTCAACTGTTGTTTTATTTTTTTAACGTGCAGTGGAAGGAGTTAGCAGAGATGAAGATGTTAATCTAGTCCTGAATCTGTGTTATCATTGTGAGAAGACTGATTTTTAAGAAAGTAAGTTAAGTAAACCATTTTAGTAAATGAATGTAGGGTTTGTATTTTCGCCTCTTTCTTAGAAAGCATTATTTCTGCTACTTAACCACTGTGGAAGATTTACAAGTAACAAAATCTAGGAAAGTATCTGCTGATCTGTTTCCCTATGTGAACTTTAATAACCAGTTTTGGATTAGAGACAAATAAAATAATTACTGTATAAGACTTACATTTTTCTCTTTTAAAAAGAAAATGAGTCGTTGAAACTTTGAGGAGATTAAATCCCACAAAGTATGCTTCTTTGGTGATAATTCATTGAGCTGTACACATACAATGAATTCACTTTTCTGTACTTATGTTACACTTCAATTAAAGTGTTTATTTTTTAAAGAAACTCCATGGCACCTGACAGCATCATGATGATAGAACATTTTTTCCATTTATAGACAGATTAAGTGATTTTATATTAATATTATTAATGGGAAGGCCAGCACAGAGATCCTAGATCTTGTATCCCCATCCTATGTCCTTTTTACTAAAATAATCTATGTACAATTTATGTTCTTTTTATTATCAAGATACTTCCTTAGACTTTATTTCTTGCAGATTCATCTTGGTAATGCCCCTACTTATGAGATCAAGCATATTATGCTTATTAACTTGTTTAATTATTAAAACAGTGTCAGCTAACTTGCTAAAAACAGTGAAGTCTGAGGCATAATTACAGCAAATTGGTGTCTTCTTAAACTTCAGTAAAAATAGGCCTAACCAGGAGGGTTAGTTATTTCTTAAATTTACTGTATTCTAGAAAAGAAGACTCATTTTTCTGGGGGCTTTGAGAACCTAGGCCACCTGCCCCAATCATGCTTCTGTTCTTTACCCTCCTGATAAGAGTTTTAATTAAATCATCTTGCTGCTGCTGGAAAGTTTTGAAAAGAGGTCTTTGGAGAATTATAGTATTGATGAATGATATCCAAACAGTCACAGATGCTTTATGACTTTTAATCAGGTTTTTAAAAAGTGATTTAAAAGATTCTCTTTTGCATACTATCATATTCTTTCAAAGAGCTGGAGGGTGAGATGAATCTCATTTCTTCACTGGTGAAGGGAGAGAAAATAACCATTATAGATTATTCTCACGTTTTTATTTTACACACACCAGTGTCCCTAATTTATTCATAGTGAAAAATACTGCTTTTTATAAAAGTAGGTTGTTTTTACCTTTTCAGATTTCCTCACGTTTTTTCCTTATATTTCTCCAATAAAATTTAGATTCATGAGCAGAACTGTCCTTTGGCAAATGTCATCTGTGAATACTGCAATACCATGCTCATCAGAGAACAGGTATAGTGATTCTCTTTCATAAGCCAGTATTTCCATAAATAAATTAAAGAAATGAATTAGGTCTTTAATTGAAATTTTAAATCAGTAAGGCAAAATGAATGCAGACTGAAGAAGAGTTAAAACTATGTGAGTTTTAAATGCAAATCAAAGTCACAATCAGTTGTCCCCTCACATCAGTCAGAATGGCTGTCATTTAAAAGTCTACAAATAATAAATTCTAGGGAGGGTGTGGGGAAAAAGGAACCCTCCTACACTGTTGGTGAGAATGTAAATTGGTGCAGCCACTGTGGAAAACACTGTGGAGGTTCCTTAAAAAAGTAAAAATAGAACTACCATATGATCTAGTAATCCTACTCACGGGCATATATCTATCTTAATTTGAAAAGGTACATGGGGAATTCCTGGCAGCCCAGTGGTTAGGGCTCCACACTTTCACTGCCAAGGGTCTGGATTCAATTCTTGGTTGGAGGAACTAAGATCCCGCAAGCCACACAGTGTAGCACACAAAAAAGAAAAGGTTCATGCACCCCAGTGTTCATAGCTACATGATTTACAATAGGCAAGACTTAGAAACAAGCTAAATGCCCATCAACAGATGATGGGTGTAACAAGATGTGGTATGTGTATATAGACATTAGACTGTCACTCAGTCCATGGGGTCGCAGAGAGTCAGACACGACTGAGCGACGGAACCCTGACAACAGCAGCCATAGCACAGAATGGGGTACTGCCGTTTGCAGCAGCGTGGATGCGCCTAGGGAATATCATACTGAGTGAGGTGAGTCAGACGGAAAGGCAGATGTTACATGCTACCACTTACACAGGAACCCAGGAAATAATGCCAGTGACTGTACAAAAAAATAGACCCAGAGATAAAAAAACAAACTTAGGGTTACGGAAGAAGAAAAAAAAAGTGGGGAAAGATAAATTAGGTGTATTGAATTAACAGATACAAACTACTATACATAAAATAGATAAGCAACAAGGATATACATAGCACAGTGGGGAGCTATATTCAGTATCTTGTAGCAACCTATAATGGAAAGTAATCCGAAAAGTATAAATATATATGTAACCGAATCACTTTGCTGTATACTTCAAACTAATACAATATTGTAAATCTATCTATATTTCAATTTTTTAGAAAACCGAGTTTTTTTTTCCAGATATATGGATATAATACTTTCAGAAAGAACAAAGTACTCAGTCATAAGTACTTAAAATTCCTAAATCATTAACATAGTATCTGTTTATGTATATTCATAAAAGTTCCAGACAAAGCCAAGTAGTTTTTAGATAAAAATAATTTAAAATGCCCATTTAAAGAACAAAAATATTTATAAGAAATACATCTTTAGATTGTGAAATAAGGATCTTAGGTATCCAGAAACCACTTGAAAAAGAAGAAATAGAAGGAAACAAGTCTGTAGCAGAACGTTATTTATCGCCATGGCCCCTGAGGCGTGTTGGGAGATTTCCAGGATCTGTAGCCCCTCTGTTCCGTTGTCTGTAGACCCCTGATGGGGCATCATCAGAAGTAGTTGTAATAGAAAACTATTCATTTTTATTATTAATAGAGAAAGGAAAATTCCATCTGGTTGCTATCTTCTGACATTTGGAGAGAGTTTCCCCACAAAATATGAATATTAGTCACTAAATATTTATACACCCATGAAATCTGCAAACCCAGAGATAGAGATCATAATTGATTACCTTACTAAGTAGGAAAAGCAAAACCTGTCCCTCGACTAAATTTTTCCATTCATCTGTTAACAGAGTCTTTTTAGTTTTTTTCCAACAGGGCCTTAATTTAAAGGTGTTAAACTTCTTTTTGCTTATGAACTCTCACCTACCTGGTTTTTCTTTTTTGCCTTGCTTTGATGTTTAAAGGAAAGCATATCTAAAACCTAGCAGAAGTAAAACTTAACATAGGAAAAAACCCTAGGTTTAGAGTCAGAAAAACCTAGGTTTTGACCCTAACTGTGCCATTGTCTTGGACGTTTATCTCTGATAAAGAAAGTTGACATTCTAAATTAGGGATTAGTAAACCAGCCCACCAGCTAAATCTGACTGCTACCTGCTTTTTTAAATAAGTTTCATTGGAACACAGCCCTGCCCATGCATTTATGTCTTGCATATGGCTGGTTTTGTACTGCAGTGGTAGAGTTGAGTACTTGTGACAGAGTCCATGGGGCTTCCTAGATGAAGCTAGTGGTAAAGAACCTGCCTCCCAATACAGGAGGCATACGAGACCTGGGTTCAATCCCTGGGTTGGAAAGATTCCCTGGAGGAGGGCATGGCAACCCACTCCAGTATTCTTACCTGGAGAATTGCATGGACAGAGGAGCCTGGTGGGCTGCGATCCATAGGGTCCAGAGTCGGACACGACTGAAGCGACTTAGCACACACGCGCACGACAGACTCCACAGGGCTTATAAGGCTGAAAATATTTACTCCCCAACCCTTCAGAAACGATTTTGCTGACCACTGTTACAGATTACGTGAAATGAAGGGTTGGAATAAATGATCTCTGATGTTATTTCTGAAGGGTCATATAGATTGCCATTTCCTCCTCCAGTTCAAGTTGCCTAGTCATCATTATTTTCATTGGAGACTTAGTTACACATTTGGTCATTGCAAGAAACAATAATCTTGTAAAACAGACAAATACAAATAACACAGTGGTATTACTAAAATCATAAGTGAGAATTAAGCCAAAAACTTCCATTAGGTGCAGGCCAGTATATTCTTAGGTCATCTGAAATTATAGCTAAACTAAATTTTTAGAGGAAATTTAGTACCACTTTCAAAAAACATAATTCTGCATAATGAATCTACCTTAAAGAATGTTTTTTGGAGTCCCCAAATTAAAAGCTGAGATTTTCTTTAAAACTTAGTGCTTAAAGTGTCTTCTAACATCTGAGTCTCCCCATTGTAGTCAGAGTATGCGCAGGTTAACAGAAGATAAGAAGCTATGAAAGGTGGTCATGAGGGAAGTACAGGGTGCAGTCAGTGGTTCTAATGTACACAGTTTACTGGTCCCTCATCACGGGCCTGAGAGTTGGACCATCAAGAATGCTGAGCGCCAAAGAATTGATGCTTTTGAACTCTGGTGTTGGAGAAGACTCTTGAGAATCCCTTGGCCTGCAAGGAGATCAAGCTAGTCAGTCCTAAAGGAAATCAGTCCTGAATATTCATTGGAAGGACTGATGCTGAAGCTCCAGTACTTTGGCCACCTGATGCAAAGAGCTGACTCATTAGAAAAGACCCTGATGCTGGGAAAGATTGAATGCAGGAAGAGAAGGGGACGACAGAGGATGGGAGATGGGATGGTTGGATGGCATCACTGACTCAATGGACATGAGTTTGAGCAAACTCTGGGAAATAATGAAGGACAGGGAAGCCTGGTGTGCTGCAGTCCATGGAGTCGCAAAGAGTCAGACACTAGTGAGTGACTGAACTGAACTGAACTGAATCAGTGGCATGGTCCTCAGGGAGAGTCCTAGTTGCGTTGTGGATGACATCAGAAGGTGCTTTTTCTTTAAAGTGCCGCTAGAGGGTGCCGGTTCCCCAGCAATAGGAATAAACATGTTCTCGAAATGAATTTTGAGTGATTTGGGGGCACAGTATGAGATGTTGATATTTCCTTTCCCTGTGACTTTTGGAAGTAAATATCATTTTAATCTTTGTGGGCTAACTGGTTTCTGTTTCAACTATTGAGCGCAGCCATTGTAACAAAAGCAGCCATTGACAGTATAATTTTATTTAGATGAAGCGTTATTCCTTATTTTGAGATGATCTTGTCAAACGAGAATATGAAATCCAGGGAAGAACATTTTTCAGCCTTTGTTTTGGTTTTCAGATGCCCAATCACTATGATCTAGACTGTCCTACAGCCCCAGTGCCATGCACATTCAGTGCTTTTGGTTGCCATGAAAAGGTAAGTTGTTGTTTTAAATTCTCAAATATAGATCAAGAAAATTAAGCTGTATAGTGTGGTAGAGGATAACAGTGGAATTGGAGATGGCTGACAACGTTGCTTATGTGGTCTTTAGCTCCAAAGAGAAGTTGGGACTCAATATTGATTTGGGGAAGTAGTTGGTGATGACAGTGGGAGGTGTGATTGGGATTGCATGGAGTGTACTGGAAAGAGAAGTAGACCTGGAAAGGAGCCATGACGCTGGAGAAACAGGCAAGGAGTAGGCGGTGTTACGATCTCCGACATGAGTTTCAAGACCTAGCGATCAGTTTTGTCAGATACCTGAGAGATAGCATTGTTTATGGTAAGTCAGTTTGTCTGGAGAGAGTGAGTACACTTTGGCTTTTCTGCTGTGCCTTTATATCTGCATTTTTTTTTTTTTTTACAGTAAGTATGCATTTAATTTAAAAAAATTAAATGAGCAAATAGTGAAGAGTACGATTACACTTGGTGGAGAAATCCTATATTGCTTGTGTGCATAGAGAGAAAGACTTAAAAGGAATGTAGCAAAATGGTGGTGGTAGGTGAGATAACAGGTAGCTTATTTTCTTTTTGATTATCTACACTGTTTCTATAATGTACCTGAATTACCCTCACAATAAAATTGTTATATTATGTTTTTTTCACATAACAGTTAGGCTATTCTTGATGACCTTAGAAAAGTAGGAAGATAGGGAAGCTTCCACTTGGCAATAGATTTGTAAAAATAAATACAGGGTTGGAGGCAGTCCAGGTGGATGACTCTTGGTTATAAAAGGAAGAGGAAGAATATGGTATTAACTTGAGGGAGATACAAGATCAATAGAGGGTTTTGCTCCCCTCCCCACCCCAGTTTTTTTAAACAGGAAAGACTAATAAATCTGTTCTGAGGGGAAGAGTTAAGAGGAGAGAATGTTTGAAGATAGAAAAAGGAGATGGTTAAGCATAACCTCCTGAGGAGGTGAAAAGGGATGGATGCCACTTGGAACCCAGATGAAGTATTAATCTAGGACAAGAGGAGGGTCAGCTCTGAGTCCGAAGTGAAGGATGGACATAGATCCTGATACTTTTACAGGTGGGAGGGAGGTTTTTCTGAGTGAAACTTGAACAAGTATTCAGCAGATAGCCTCTCAGTTTTTCAGGGAATGAAGAGGCAAGATCATTTCTCCGGATGGAGAATCTGATACAGTCAAAGAAGGTTGTACGGCACTGAGGAAAGTGATGATGTGACTTCAGAACCTTTTATTTGACTTGGCCAGGTGCCTTTCCTGGTCCTCAAATCTCTACTCCTCACCTGAGGCCTGTGCTTGATTTTCAGATGCAGAGGAATCACTTGGCACGACACCTGCAGGAGAATACCCAGTCGCACATGAGAATGATGGCCCAGGCTGTTCAGACTTTAAGCCTCGCGGTAGCTCCCGCGCCTCAGTGCACCATGCCTCTGTACGACTCTGTCCCTCCCACCCGGCCTTCCTCTGGGCGTCACTCAGAAGTCCACAATTTCCAAGAAACGATTCAACAGTTAGAGGGTCGCCTTGTAAGACAAGACCATCAAATCCGGGAGCTGACTGCGAAAATGGAAACCCAGAGCATGTATGTAAGTGAGCTCAAGCGAACTATTCGAACCCTCGAGGACAAAGTTGCTGAGATAGAAGCGCAGCAGTGCAATGGGATTTACATCTGGAAGATTGGCAACTTTGGGATGCACTTGAAATCGCAAGAAGAGGAGAAACCTGTTGTCATTCACAGCCCCGGCTTCTACACGGGCAAACCCGGCTACAAACTGTGCATGCGCCTGCACCTGCAGCTGCCGAGCGCGCAGCGCTGTGCCAACTACATCTCCCTCTTTGTCCACACGATGCAGGGGGAGTACGACAGCCACCTGCCTTGGCCCTTCCAGGGGACCATTCGCCTCACGATCCTCGATCAGTCTGAAGCAGCTGTGCGGCAGAACCACGAGGAAATAATGGACGCCAAGCCAGAGCTCCTCGCCTTTCAGAGACCCACCATCCCCCGGAACCCCAAGGGTTTTGGCTACGTGACTTTTATGCATCTGGAAGCCCTCAGACAAAGAACCTTCATCAAGGATGACACGTTATTAGTACGCTGTGAGGTCTCCACCCGCTTCGACATGGGCAGTCTTCGGAGGGAGGGTTTTCAGCCACGGAGTACTGACTCAGGGATATAGCACCCCCTGACTTGTTCAAGAAACAACAGAAAAAACATCTGCAGCAAACTTACCCTGTTCTCAATAATAATGTACAAACAAACAGAAACAATGGGAAAGATATAATACTCACCAGTGAATTTTATTTGACTTCCTGTAGATTTCAGAGGATTTGAGCCATAATCCTTGGAAAGCTTAAGTTCTCATTCACCCTGGTTTTTCCTCCAGGGTTATTAAGGATATTCAGGGACTAGTTATAAACCCTAAATATAACCTTACTTATTAAATGTAACTGTGTTGTCTGTCCAATAATTCTCCTTTAAGTCGTTCCATTCTACCTTGCTTACTGTTTCCTGTAGGCTACAGAGTATCACTTCTCCAGAGTTAGAACTCTGGAACCATGTGAAGACCAGCTGCTAGGTTTTAGGCTATAAACCCCTTTTTTGTCTGTTGCAGGCAGAGTGAATTCCACAGCCCCTCCGATGGTGCTTTGTTACCTAGTGCTCTAGAACAAGGAGTCACACACACATAATCACCAACATAGAAAGTTTAAATGTCTCACCTAGTCAGCCAGCATGGTAGCTTATTGGTGGTGAGAAAAGCTATTTGAGCTCAGAAATTTTCAACACTTTTGAACACTGCTGTTCTGTGATTGTTGTCCAGAAATAAGTACCTGTCAAGGTACAAGTAAAAAAAATAAAGTTGTTCTTGTTGCATAGGTAAAAGAAAGCCTGAAGGAAAGCTACTGTTTTTGATGACTTATTTTCTTTTTTGTGCAGCTTACCTGTTTTACATTTTTTTCTACAATAAACATGTCCTTTTCTCAGAGAAAAAAAAGTTACATATTGCCACAAAACATTCAACCCTAACAAAAAAGGAAATAATATTTAATAGCTTCCTGGTCAAATTTCTATTAAAAGCGTGTCTGTGCATTAGGTACTGAGGTGAGTCATTTCCTGCTTTGGTTATGTTATTTTTTTTCTACTAACTTGGGAGCCTTAAATCCAAACAAAAACAGGTTTTACTTCACTTCAGCTTATCCTAGCTTCAGGTTCCCTGAAGGAGTTGGATTAGATGTTTCCAATTTTATGTTCCAACCATAAAATTCTGTTTTAAGAAATGAAGTTCTAACCAGCAGAATGTTGACAATAATTACAAAAGGATTTTGCCAGTAGAAAAATTTGTTTATTTTTTGCTGACGTAGTACTTCAATTTAGTATCAATTTAGCGTCTCCTTTTAATTTGAACAATATTTTTAAACTCCCAACATTTGGCATTTTGTAATAAACCTGCCACTTATATACTGGTTGTTCCTTGTGAACATGTAATAAGAGTAGTGATCAGACTGTCTTTCCACATAGGAGCTTTTGTTGACTTCAATGCAGAATCAAATTTTAGCTGGAAAGTGGATCTCTTCCTTTCATTTTTCAATCCTCCAGTCCCACTCTGAAACATGCTGGTTTGGACCCAGCTGACCTACAAGTATCTGTTTTATTGAACATTTAACATTAATTTTTGGACATTGTTAAATTAAAAATCATTTCTTCTTTTCCCAGAGATATCCAGTCCAGTGTTCAATGAAACTTGCTGCAGGTTGTGCCCTTTGTTATTGGAAAATAAGTCAGCATGCTGATTGGTAGTTTGGTGGTTTTGTTTTTTTTTTTAAACTGTCCTTTAGCTGTTGCAGCAATGACAGTTTGTGGCTATTCTACAGAATGACTGGGGGGACTAAATGCATGTGTGCACAGCCGCTCAGCTGTGGCCAACTCTGTGACCCCATGGGGGGTAGTCCACCAGGCTCCTCTGTCCATGGGGTTTCCCAGGCAAGAATACTGGAGTGGGCTGCCATTTCCTTCTCCAAGGGATCTTCCTGACTCAGATTGGACCCAAGTCTTTTGCGTCTACTGCATTGGCAGGTGGATTCTATACCACTGTGCTACCTGGAAAGCCCTGAAATAGGATGAAAATTGAGGATTTTTTTCCCCCTAATGATGGACTAACGAGGCTTTGGATGATCTCTAACAGTTTTTGTGGCAGGTACAGAATTATAAAATTGTCCTTCATTACTGTTTTTATACCAGAAGTCTTAGGTAAACCAAGGGCACGCGTGCAGATAGAGAACATCCTCATCAGAGGGGAGCAGTTGCTGTCTTCTCTTTGCCCAGGGAATCTTCAAGTCTTTGGTGACCAGAAAATGTTTTAAATTATTAGATTTTTCTAACTTTAAGATTTTGAAGTATCTTTCCATAACTGCCATTCTTGTTTTGCCTCAATTAAGTTCTCTGTTTTTTCGTGAAACACCATCAGGTGTTTTTGTGATGTGCAATTCCTTAGTACCTAAGCAGTGCAATGCCTTGAGGAAATGAAAAAGAAACCAGTTTTGAAGCTTTTTCCTCCTCTCCCCCCAATTCCAGTTGTTAAAAATTTTATAAAATGCAGAAAAGTAATCCTGGATGGGGAACACAGTGTGATGTGAGGAGACGTGCTCCTTTCAAGGGGTGTTGGCAGCAGGATGCTGGCTCGGCCTGTGGGACGGGCATCGGGAAAGGCACAGTCCACTCCTCTCTTGGGCTGAAGGCTCTGAAGGTCCGTGCATTCCGCTCCATCTCCCAGGGACCCTGCAAAGCACAGCCGCTGTGCTGTCTCTCAGAGGGAGAATCTCCTCTTCCTAGAGCTTCCTTGTCTCCGCTGACTGATTGCACCTCCCCCGCTGCGGGATGAAAGCTACATAGAGCGCCAGTGGGAGAAAGGGCAGGTGGGTTTCAGGAAAGAGATGCTTTCAGTGGTCCTGAAAGCACAGAAGCACTTCCACTGGAGCCCTGAGGGGCGTGTCCGCGATGAGCAGGGCAAGGTTCTGTCCACGGCAGGAACCCCAGACTTGACACGCTGCCTGGCACACAGCATGCACTCAGGATCATGAACGCCGAAGTGCACCATTTTATAGCAGGTTATTTCTCATGTAAGTTTTTGCTGGTAAGGACTATATATTGGGGAGTGGTTTGGTTGTTTACTTTCCCCCCCAGCAATTTATTATGAAATTTCTCAAATATGCAGAATACTGAAAAAATTTCACAGTGATCACGACCTAGAATTCACAAATAGCATTTTGTTACATTTGCCTTATCACTTAAGAGTGCTACTTTTAATGAGACTTGTTCAAGTTTCATTTCTCTTTTAAAATTGCACTGCTAAGATAGTTGAACAGCTTTAAGCGAGTTATTTTAAACCCTGGGGAAATGTGATATTTGCATTATAGCTGGAATTGTAGTCCTTTACACTAGTTTTAAACATGTAAGTCTATCCTGTTGAATTTCAGACTTGATTATTTTGCCTGAAGGAATTTTTTTTTATAATAGAATTATTTTAAAGTCCTTGATCAATTGAACAGAATATTCTAATGTTTTCACACTTGATAAATTATCTAATTAATTTTTCTGGTGAGAGTGTACGTGGGGCTCATTTTGCTTAAACAAAGTTTCAGGATAGTGTTCCCAGAGGGCTGGAAGAGGCAGGGTAATTTAGCATATAAACCACTAAATTAGAAGCTAAGAGACTTAGATTTTATCCCTGACTGACCATGGACAAATCACTTCTCTTTATCTTTGTGTCCATTTATCTACTTGTAAAGTGGGGACTAGAATTTTATATTTAGGTTTTAATAAGTAATGGGTAACATTTATTAATGCTTGGATCAGTTAAGAAAGACTTTAAAAAAAAAAAAATACACGATGCATCCAAGGAGGTTCTCATAATTAACTGTATGACAAGCTTCAGAATGAACTCTGGTTTGAAAAACAGAGGCATGGGCCATGGTCAAAGTATCTTATCAAAAACCTGCTGTTGCTTAGAACTTGGCTGTTGCCACAGAATTTGTGAGTGGTTTCCCTGCTCCATCTGGACTCTGAAAATTACAATGTATTTTGTGAGAGGGTGAATGGGAGGCCATTTCCTCCTCTAGAAAATCTTCCCAACCCAGGGATTGAATCCTCGTCTCCTGTGTCTCCTACATTGCTGTCGGATTCTTTACCGCTGATCCATCAGGGAAGCCCTAAAGATGGGAGGAGGCGGACATTAATCACAGCAAGATTGAAAATCAATGTCGAGTTAAAGAACAGGTTGTATGGAAGGGTGGGGCTTAAAGGAGTCATCCTGATTCAGTGGCACACACCTTCCACTGGTCCCCGATCGACCCACACAGCACAGAACACCAGCCCTGCTCCTGCCAGCCCAACCTCAGGAGGTCTCCGTCAGGTCAATACAATTGAATTACAAGATCGACCAGGGGCTAAGCAGGGTCTCTCTGCTCCATTTAGTAGATGAGTGTGCCCTGTTCTTTCTATTAATAGCCCAGGTAATGAATGTAGATTCACATTTATCTTGCAAAGTCACTTGAAGTTTTTGCCTTAGATTGCATCTTAGTGATTGCAAAGATTTGACCAAAAGAGTGCTCCTTCATTGGCATCCTCATTCAGTCAGTTCAGTCACTCGGTTGTGTCTGACTCTTTGCGACCCCATGAACCACAGCACACCAGGCCTCCCTGTCCATCACCAACTCCCGGAGTCCACCCAAACCCATGTCCATTGAGTCAGTGATGCCATCCAACCATCTCATCCTCTGTCATCCCCTTCTCCTCCTGCCTTCAATCTTTTCCCAGCATCAGGGTCTTTTCAAATGAGTCAGCTCTTCACATCAGGTGGCCAAAGTATTGGAGTTTCAGCTTCAACATCAGTCCTTCCAATGAACACCCAGGACTGATCTCCTTTAGGATGGACCGGTTGGATCTCCTTGCAGCCCAAGGGATTCTCAAGAGTCTTCTCCAATACCACAGTTCAAAAGCATCAATTCTTTGGTGCTCAGCTTTCTTTATAGTCCAACTCTCACATCCATACGTGACCACTGGAGAAAACCATAGCCTTGACTAGATGGACCTTTGTTGGCAAAGTAATGTCTCTACTTTTTAATATGCTGTCTAGGTTGGTCATAACTTTTTTTCCAAAGAGTAAGCATTATTTAATTCAATGGCTGCAATCACCATCTGCAGTGATTTTGGAGCCCAAAAAAATAAAGTCTGCCAGTTTCCACTGTTTATCCATCTATTTGCCATGAAGTGATGGGACCAGATGCCATGATCTTTGTTTTCTGAATGTTGAGCTTTAAGCCAACTTTTTCACTCTCCTCTTTCACTTTCATCAAGAGGCTCTTTAGTTCTTCACTTTTTGCCATAAGGGTGGTGTCATCTGCATATCTGAGGTTATTGATATTTCTCCCGGCAATCGCAATTCCAACTTGTGCTTCATCCGGCCCAGCGTTTCTCATGATGTACTTTGCATATGAGTTAAATAAGCACGGTGACAATACACACCTTGACGTACTCCTTTTCCTATTTGGAACCAGTCTGTTGTTCCATGTCCAGTTCTAACTGTTGCTTCCTGACCTGCATACAGATTTCTCAGGAGGCAGGTCAGGTGGTCTGGTATTCCCATCTTTTTCAGAATTTTCCACAGTTTATTGTGATCCACACAGTCAAAGGCTTCGGCATAGTCAATAGAGCAGAAATAGATGTTTTTCTGGAACTGTTTTGCTTTTTCGATGATCCAGAGCATGTTGGCAATTTGATCTCTGGTTCCTCTGCCTTTTCTAAAATCAGCTTGAACATCTGGAAGTTCACGGTTCACATATTGCTGAAGACTGCCTTGGAGAATTTTGAGCACTACTTTACTAGTGTGTGAGATGAGTGCAACTGTGTGGTCGTTTGGCATCCTATTGAATATTAACTTAGAACAAATGCCAGACTGGCACAACTGCCCCCTCCTCTCGGTTCTGGATACTCCCTTAGCCTCTGTGTTACACCAATATCTTTACCCTAAAAGTTGCTGTTGTTCATTTGCTGGGTTGTGTCCGACTCTTTGTGACCCCATGGACTGCAGCACGCCAGGCTACTCTGTCTTCCACTATCTTCCGGAGTTTGCTCAAATTCATGTCCATTGAGTTGGTAGTGCTGTCTAACCATCTCATCTTCTGCCGCCCTCTTCTGCCCTCCATCATTCCCAGCATCAAGGTCTTTTCCAATTAGTCGGCTCTTTGCATCAGGTGGCCAAAATATTGGAGCTTCAGCATCAGTCCTTCCAGTGAATATTCAGGGTTGCTTTCTATTAGGATCGACCGGTTTGATCTCCTTGCAGTGCAAGGGACTCCCAAGAGTCTTCTCCAACACCACAGTTCAAACGCATCAATTCTTCAGCACTCAGCTTTCTTTGTGGTCCAACTCTCACATCCAAACATGACTACTGGAGAAACCGTAGCTTTTACTATACAGCCCTTTGCTGGCAAAGTAATGTCTCTGCTTTTTAATACGCTGCCTAGGTTTGTCATAGCTTTCCTTCCAAGGAGTAAGCATCTTTTAATTTCATTGTGGCAGTCACTGTCCACAGTGATTTTGGAGCCCAAGAAAATAAAAGCTGTAACTGCTTCCACTTTTTTCCCTTCTATTTGCCATGAACTGATGGGACTGGGTGCCATGATCTTAGTTTTTTGGATGTTGAATTTCAAGCCAGCCTTTTCTCTCTCCTATTTCACCCTCGTCAAGAGATTCTTCAGTTCCTCTTTACTTTCTGCCATTAGAGTGGTGTCATCTGCCTCCCTGAGGTTGTTGATATTTCTCCGGGCAATCTTGATTCCACCTTGCGATTCATCCAGCCTGTCATTTCACATGATGTACTCTGCATATGAGTTAAATAGGCAGGGTGACAATATACAGCCTTGTTGTACTCCTTTCCCAATTTTGAACCAGACTGTTGTTTTATGTCTGATTCTAACTGTTGCTTCTTGACCTGCATACGGGTTTCTCAGGAGAAACCTGAGTACTCTTAAAAAGCACCCTTAATCAAAACGAAAAATAGATATTCCAAGTATTTTTAATAAAATGACTGCTTTGATTTTTGCCTTATCTTTGTTCTGTTTTAGAGACTATGTAACTCACTGTATTGGGAGGAAAGAAACATTCTGGGCACTAGTTTTCACTTGAAATAAAATTAATATCTTGTTCTTGCAGGAAATAGTAAGTGAGGGTTCATTCTAGTTCTTGGTTAGGCTGTGGTCTCTTCCCTGGGGCCTGTAAGACTGCATCTCACAAAATGAAATCAGAGAAAGGAACCAAACAGGCTAAAATGTGAAACCAGAAAACCAGTTGAACTCACTCCCAAACAGATAAATAAATGAGAAGTCTCTGTTCTCCCCAGTTTTGGGGCAATGGCTACCCTCATCTCTCCTTAGTCTGCAAACTCCCTAGATGAGTTCCATAAGTAATGGTTGCCTCTATTGTGGGGCAATTAAAATCATTTTTAGTAAGCTCTCAATGGGTCTTGTTCAGTCACTCAGTCGTGTCTATCTCTTTGGGACCCCATGGACTGCAGCACGCCAGGCTTGCCCTGTCAATCACTATCTCCAACTCATGTCAGCTGAGTCAGTGATGGCATCCAACCATCTCATCCTCTGTCACCGCCTTCTCCTCTGTCCTCAGTCTTTCCCAGCATCAGGGTCGTTCCAGTGAGTCAACTGTTTCCATCAGGTAGCCAAAGTATTGGAGCTTCAGCACCAGCATCAGTTCTTCCAGTGAATATTCAGGATTGATTTCCTTTAGGATTGACTGGTTTGATCTCTTAGCTGTCCAAAGGAAGAGTCTCCTACAGCATCACAGTTCAAATACATCACTTCTTTGGCTACTCAACCTTCTTTATGGTTCAACTCTCAGTTCAATGGTTTTGTCTCTTCTAAAACAGACTCAGCTACCTTAAGTGGAATATAAAATCTGGTAAGACATGTAGTTGTTTTACAAAACTCCACCTTAATTTTTAAACTAACAGTCCAGAAATGAAATACTGGTATTAGTCCCAGAATAAGCCATAAAAAATTTTTTAAAAACATTCTGCCTCTATTTTGGGTAACCTTCTTGACACTGTCAAAAGTTCAGGAAAAAAAAAAAAACAGAAGTAAAACCAATGAATCATTGAAGTAGTCATTGGTAAAAGTTTATCACACACACACAGAAAGCTTGCAAACTGGGAGCATTCAAACCAAAACATGGAAGGAGGCTCAGAGGTATATTGTTATAAAGCAGTTTATCTAGTGTGGAGACAGTACTTATTCTTCAGTTATTGGTCACAATATTAGAATTTTCTTAGAGTTGTTTAGTGGTTACTTCATATTAATTTTGGGGAACAATTGAAGTTTCACTTATGATTTTCATAGGCATAAGCAAGAAGTGACTCAGGTCAAGTTTGCCTCACTTGTCTTGCAAAATAAGCTAAACTAAGCTTCACTTGTATGACCAAACTGGTTTTGTCTGCTCAGGGAGTTTTCAAGTTTGGTCTTCCTTTGTCTTTAACAATACATCTCACTCCCAGTCCATTCTCATGGATGTATGTTACACTGTCGTCACATTTTCAAAATTAACTTTTATCCATGGACCAGCAGGATTACAGTATAAAGTGACCATGGTACCCTTGGCAGAAAATGATGCATAATCAAAAATTTTTTTTCTTGGTCTGGGTAGGGATTTGTACGTTTTAGAATAAAAGTGGGTCTGCAAGTCTGATCTTCACAGAATTTATACTGCTGAAAGCTGAAGAATAAAACTGCCCTGAAAAGTAGATCTCACAATCCTGAAAAATCATCTTTATCCACCCCCGCCTTCCTCTGGCTGCTCTAGCCTGACAGGAGTTGATTTAAAAGCAGAGAGTGAGCCTCTTTCTGAGGAGGTCTGGTCTCCTCGTCTCAATCCCTGTTTCCTTCCCCCGGGCTGGTCATTTCACTTGAGGTGTCTCGCTAAAGTAGATGAAGTCCCACAAAAAGGGCTTAAAGGTGGTAACCAGTCGTTCTCTTTAGACTAGTTAGGAACCTGAAAGCAAAAATTTTCCCAAACACATCTGAAATTCCTTTGGAGCCATGGTGAAAGAAAAAGAGGAAAGAAGGAAGGCTTTCTGAATACGTCTAGACTAATTGAACTGAAATGGACCGGGTTTTTGTTTTGCTTTTCAGTTTATTAAAGAACTTGACTTTTTAATGCCTATAGGGTCAGTGTTTTATAATCCTTTTTTATCCCTAGCTACGCACAGTAAATTAGATACAGATGAATGAATAAATAAGATGTACATCAACTAACCTGACAGGATAGGTTTCTGAAACACTTGTTTTTACTACACTTGATGTGTTCTGATACTTTCTGTTCTTTTTTCACAAGTAGCCCCCAGAACACAAATGAACTTATCAGAATGAGCTTGCCTCTTGAGTCAAGATCTGAGGGTTTTAAATAGCCCAGAAAGCTAAAGGTAAAGTTCTTTCACACACACACACACACACACACACACACACACACACACACACACACACACACACACTACACATACAACTACACCATCAAATGTCTAGTGGGGCTTCCAGGCCATGCCTTGCTCTTTGTTCCATCCATCCTGACCCTGGAGCCTTGCCTCTCAGGGTCTGGTCCTGATACTCCTGCCTCTGTCTCCTTCCCCCAGCCTAAGGTAGCCTCATGGCTTTGTAAAAGGAAAGGTCCATCTCCTGTTTCTCTAAGATGTGGGTCTTCTCCTGCTCCCCTGCTCCTCTGAATTCTTCTGTGGACTGATGCTCTAGGAAAACAAAGCCCAGAAAGATTTACAATGGGCTTCATTGTTTTGTTTTGCTTTCGCCCTTTACCTCCCCTGAGGCAGGGGAGGTAAATGTGTACAATGTGTACACATTGTACACAATTGTGTACAATGAAGGAGACTCAGGTTTGATCCTTGGGTTGGAAAGATCCCCTGGAGAAGGAAATGGCAACCCACTCCAGTAGTCTTGCCTGGAGAATCCCATGGACAGAGGAACCTGGTGGGCTACAGTACATGGGGTTGCAAAGAGTTGGACGTGACTGAGCAACTAATACTTTCCCCTGAGGCAAAGAGGTGGTATGCTACCTGAATGAGGAGGTGGGGGATGCGGAGAGGGAGGGGCAGATTTCTTAATACTCAGAGTTACTCACAATACTGAGTGTCTTCTTAATCAGAATATGAACTTTCAAGGAAAGGAATCAGAGATCTCTAATATGATGCTGGCCTTTGTTAAAGGATAATTTTCAAGAGTCAACTTATGGATCTCATACAGACCTGCCTTCTGAAAAATGTGTGTGCAGGTCAAGAAGCAACAGTTAGAACCAGACATGGAAGGATGGACTGGTTCAAAATTGGGAAAGGAGTACATCAAGGCTGTATATTGTCACCCTGCTTATTTAACTTAGGCAGAGTACATCGTGAGAAACACTGGGCTGGATGAAGCACAAGCTGGAATCAAGATTGCTGAGAGACACTCCTAGGCACATACTCTGAGGAAACAAAATTGAAAAAGACACATGTATCCCATTGTTCACTGCAGCACTGTTTACAATAGCTAGAACATGGAAGCAACCTAGATGGGAGATGGGAGGGCGATTCAAAAGGGAGGGGACATATGTATACCTATGGTGGATTCATGTTGAGGACTGACAGAAAACAACAAAATCCTGTTAAGCAATTATCCTTCAATAAAAAAATTAATTTAAAAAATAAAATAAAGCTACAAAAAAAAAGATTGCTGGGAGAAATATCAATAACCTCAGATATGCAGATGACACCACCCTTATGGCAGAAAGCAAAGAGGAACTAAAGACCCTCTTGATGAACGTGAAAGAGGAGAGTGAAAAAGCTGGCTTAAAAATCAACATTCAAAAAACTAAGATCATGGCATCCAGTCCCATCACTTCATGGCAAATAGATGGGGAAATAATGGAAACAGTGAGAGCGTTTATTTTCTTGGGCTCCAAAATCACTGCAGATGGTGACTGCAGCCATGAAATTAAAAGACGCTTGCTCCTTGGAAGAAAAGCTATGATAAACCTAGACAGCTTATTAAAAAGCAGAGACATTACTTCACTGACAAAGGTCCATGTGAAGCTATGGTTTTTCCGGTAACCATGTTTGGATGTGAGAGTTGGATCATAAAGGAGGCTGAATGCCAAAGAATTGATGCTTTTGAACTGTGGTGTTGGAGAAGACTCTAGAGAGTCCCTTGGACTGCAAGGAGATCGAACCAGTCCATCCTAAAGAAAATCAGTCCTGAATATTCCTTAGTAGGACTGATGCTGAAGCTGAAACTCCAATACTTTGGCCACCTGATACGAAGAGCCAACTTTTTAGAAAACACCCAATGCTGGGAAAGACTGAAGGCAGGGGAGAAGGGGACAACATAGAAAGAGATGGTTGGATGGCATCACTGACTCAATGGACATGAGTTTGAGCCAGCTCTGGGAGATGGCGAAGGACAGGGAAGCCTGGCGTGCTGCAGTCCACGGGATGGAGAAGAGTCGGACATGACTGAGCAACTGAGCAACAACACAGATATCAAATGAGCATGTGTTAAAGATTTTATTTAATTATTAATGAGGGACCCAGTCAGAGGCTATAATCCATCCAAAGGAGAACCTAAAGAACAGACACAGTGAGAGACTGGGAATATCTACATGAATGTCCAAATGAAGGCAAATCCAGCTTCTTCCTTGGTAGGAGAGGGAAGTCAAGTCAGTCTCTCCCCACAGGACATAATTTGTATTTCCAGAAACAAGAATTATTTTGTATTGCTCTCAGTTATCTATAGGGCGGAAGGTAAAGTAGCTTCCCTAGAATGAGGATCTGATAACCAGGCGCAGTATGCCATCAAAGCACAGAACTTCCCTACCCTCTGCACTAACAAGAATTCATTGCAACTGTGGGCATGATAATTAAGTACACTCACAGGGCCCATTCCTGCGAGGATTGGGCTTCAGCTGGTGTGGGATGACAGCTGGTTCTAGTCCCTACAAAAGTCCAAACATGACAGGCCTGAGTCAAGCGAAGCTGTCTGGAGACAGCTTTGGCAGCAGGGGGCAGCAAAGCTTCATCCCTAAAGCATGTGACCTTCAGAAAGAAAGTTGTTAAATAGGAGTAGCCTAGCACCCCACTCTAGTACTCTTGCCTGGAAAATCCCATGGATGGAGGAGCCTGGTGGGCTGCAGTCCACGGGGTCGCTAAGAGTCGGACACGACTGAGCAGCTTCACTTTCACTTTTCACTTTCATGTATTGGAGAAGGAAATGGCAACCCACTCTAGTGTTCTTGCCTGGAGAATCCCAGGGACGGGGGAGCCTGGTGGGCTGACGTCTGTGGGGTTGCACAGAGTCGGACACGACTGAAGTGACTTAGCAGCAGCAGCAGAGTCCTTGCACTTTCAAGGAGTCCATAAACTCCCCTAGATTATTTGCAAAAAGTTGTACTTTGTACCTTTTTCTGGGAAGAGAGTCCTTAATTTTTTTTTTTTTTTTTGCTTTAAGTCTGATGAAACCTACAAAGCACATCCCTCCATGCTGGAAATTCCATGTCTCAACTATCATATTTACATATTGATTGCCAAAGTAGCTTCAAATTAGAAATACCTGAGGAATTATCAGGTCGAACCATACAAAATCGCCATTTTTTTTTTTAATCACCATTTTTGTAAGGTCGATAAAAGAGATGAGTACAGCAGTTTCTTGAGGGTCAAACTACATAATCAGATTCCTGATTGCCCACTCCTGATTCCACCCGGCCCCTGTTCTGATACAGCCAGTAGGTGGATGAGCATTTGAGATCAATTGCCGTCTCCAAGTTGAAGCTTAGGTAAATACACTGTTGGGACTCCAGTCCATCCCAGGTCCTCGGCGTTTAACCCCAGTCATCTCTGTCCTCAGGGAACAGTGAGAATCAAGGGGGCATTAGGACCGTCACCACCACGCAGTTCACTGGAGGACTTCCTCAAGGTGCCTGGTCTGAGGACCACCAGCCTCAGAATCTCCTGGGGCGCTTATTAAAAATACGTATCATTAGATGCTAAGCAAACCCCCAGAATTAGACTTTTTGAGTGGTGCACTGGAGAATCTGCATTCTAAATAGGCTCCCCAGGTGACCCCTCATGGGAGATGGGAGGAAAGAGTATCATCTGAGTCTACCAGCTAAATCAAATTATAATCGTTGAAATGATAAAATCATGACTCATTCAAATATAAAATATGTCAAAGGCTTTCATCAGCTCATTAAGATGGAACCATTAGATGGTAAGAGTGAGTCCAACAGCATTAGGGTGAAAAAGAGTTTATATAATCCACCAGGAAAAGCATTTCAAAACAAAAAAGAACGTTAGAATAAGATTGCTAGGTTACAGAAGAAACTGGTTAATGCAAGCTAATAAAGCCATGACCCTTGGGGTTATCTTTCCTACCAAATGGAAAAATACAAGTGAACATGTGATTTTGCAGTATCTGTGGAGAAGGGAATGGCGACCCATTCCAGTATTCTTGCCTGGAGAATCCCATGGACAGAGGTGCCTGGAGGGCTACAGTCCACCGGGTCACAACGAGTTGGACACAACTGAGTGACTAACGCTTAACGCTATGCTTGCAGTATCTGACCTATGATCAAGTAATAAATAGTAAAGTCAAAGAGCAATACATTCACCCAGAAAATTAAATAATCTTCAGGTGAACTTCTTAAATAATTCCCCAGTGTGACTTTGAAAGGACATACAGCTCAACTCTTTGCCTTATTAAGTTTGGGGGATTCTTTTTTACAGAGGATAAAGACAGCAGAACATGGAGCACGTGGATTCCATACATCTGGGTGAAAAAAAGTTCAGGATGGAGAAGATATATTCAAAAACAAGAACCAGTTAATTCAGAAGGAGGAGAAAACTGACTGATACTCAGAATTCATGGGCCGCTTCCTTGGATTTATTTTCAACACTAGCTACAATCACTTTCTCCTGTTTTTTAAGTAAGTCATTTGTCATCTTTGTAGTTATTTGGCTTACAAACTAGTCATTCCCTAATCATTTCTCTTCGAAGTTTGTCTTAAAAGTTTGCTAAGTTTTTCGACATTGTTCTTTTGTTTTTCATCTAAAAAATTCAGGTCTTAATTTTTAAAAACATCAGAGGTATCCTCTGATTTTTATGAAACAGTTGCCCATCTGGGGGATTAAACTTTGACTGTTAAGAGACATGAAGTGAAATAGAAAAACCATGGGTCCCAACCCGATCTCCATATTTTTCCATAACTTTCTTTTGCCTTTGGAGAGATACTTTAGGAATGAATCTCTGTTCTGGATAAACATCTGGAGTTCAGCAGCTTCTTCATTTCAGTTCAGTTCAGTTCCTTCTACTAATTTCAAGTAAAATTAAAATTCGGTAATTCTTGTAAAATAGTCTTTGAATGGGTATCTTCAAGTGAGATTCAGATTTTTTTTCTTTTTTGTACTTTTCCTTTATCTAAACCAAGACCATGTCTTTTTTATTAAATTAAGTTTTAAAAATTCACTTCCTTGATCAACTTTATCACTCTCAGTTACTGATATAACAGTATCTATCATTTATTGGCTTTTTAAATTTTGAAAAAAAAGTTTTATTTTTAAAATAATTTTATTTAGATATGTTTTACATAGCATAAACCCACCAATTTCTAGATATTTATACAGCAATATTCATAGAACTATTATTCACAGTAGTCAAAAGATGTGCTTAGTTGCTCAGTCATTTGCAACCCCATAGACTGCAGCTTACCAGACTCCTCTGTCAATCGGATTCTCCAGGCAAGAATACTGAAGTGGATTGCCATGCCCTCCTCTAGGGGATCTTCCCAACCCAGGAATTGAACCCAGGTCTCCTGCATCAGAGGCAAATTCTTTACCATCTGAGCCACCAGCAACACAAATGTCCATTGAAGGATGATAGACAAGATGTGGTACATACATACACTGCAATATAGCTCATCCTTCAAAAGGAAAGAAATTTTGACACAAGCCACAACATAGATGAACTTTGAAGACATTATTTGGAGCAAAATCAGTCAGTCACAGAGGGACAAATATTGTATGATTCCACTTACACAGGGAGCCCAGAACAGTCAAACACAGGAGATAGAAGATAGAGTGGTGGCTTCCAGGGGCTAGAGGAGAGAAATGAGGAATAATAATTGCTTAATTGGGTACAGAGTTTCAACTAGGGAAGATGAAGATATTCTGGAGATAGATGGTGGTGATGGTTGTATAACAATGTGAGTGTTTACTTAATGCCACTGATCTATACATCTAAAAAAGATTGAAATAGCAAATTTTATGTATATTTAACCACAATAAAAAAAAGAAAAAAAAATGCAATGTCAGTGTACAGTTCAGGTGTATAGTTACATTTTAGTAAATTTCCATCATCATACATCAGTTTTAGGACATATTTATCCCTGTGATAAGACCACTGATGCCTATTTATCATTAATCCCCACTCCCATTCCCTACCCCAGGCAATCACTCATCTGCCTTCTATCTCTATACGTGTGTCTTTGTTGGACATTTCATATAAATGAATCATACAATAAACAGTCTCTTGTATCTGGCTTTTTTCACTTAGCCTGACACTTTTTGAAGTCTGCCCAAGATGTAGCCTGTGACAGTACTTTATTCCTTTTTTGTTGCCAAGTAGAACTTCACAATTCATTTTGTCTCAGCATTCATTAACCTATGGATATTTAGGTTTCCAGTTTTTGGCTATTACACCTAAGGCTGCTAGGAACATCCATGACTTTACCTAACCCAGAGACAGCCTGGATCTTTTCTATACCATTGCTATTCATACATGTGTGTATGTAAGCAGTATATAGTGTATACATGTGTGTGCACATATATATATATATTTTTTTTTCTCTAAACTTGCAAGGTAGGCATAATTAGTTGCATTTTGTGGAAGAACAGAGAGATCAAGTAACTTGTCCGAAGTCACCAGCTAGTATTGCTGGGCAGAGAAAAAGTTCTGTGCAACTGCAGGGGCAGGAGGCTGACTGAAACTATAAACAGGGGCCCCTGGTTTTCCCGTGGACCTCATTCTCTTCCTGCGCTCACTGGCTCTGAGAGGAACGTGATGGGGAAGCGCCTCAGGGCGCCTCTCGCACACTGGTGGGGAGCCTCACAGAGGGAACTTCCCTCCAGTGAAACACCCTAGGGAAAACCAGGGGCCCCAAGGGGCCACCCAGCTAGCTCTCATCTTTCTCAATCACTGTTATTTGGTTTAGTAATTTAGGTTACACGTTCCAAAGAGTGGAAGAAGAGTTTATCAGAGCATAGTTAAAAGCTAGGTCTCTGGAGCTGGACCACCTAGGTTCGCATTCTGGTGTGGCCCCATATTAGTTCTGTGGCCTTGGACAACTTGCTCAGCCTCTCTGTGCCTCAGCTCGAAGTGAAGTGAAGTGAAAGTCGCTCAGTCGTGTCCAACTCTTTGCGACCCCATAGACTGCATAGTCCATGGAAATTTCCAGGCCAGAATACTGGAGTGGGTAGCCGTTCCCTTCTCCAGGGGATCTTCCCAACTCAGAGATCGAACCCAGGTCTCCCACATTGCAGGTGGATTCTTTACCAGCTGAGCCACCAGGAAAGCCCAAGAATACTGGAGTGGGTGCCTCAACTTAAAATGTGAATAATAATGTGTCTACTTCATTGCATTTTTAAGAGGTTTAAATGAGGTAATATAGAAACAGTTGAGTGTTACGCTAGCATCTGGTCATAGTTAGCCTTCAGTGAATATTAAATGTTGTTCTTACAATTATTTGTTACAGAATTATTCTTGGGGGGGGGGGTGTCCCAGAAGCTTGGAAGACTCTTAGGGCCCCTGTGTCACCCTGACTGTCCATCACCTCAGCACATGATGCCTCAAACATCAGCCTGTCTTCTCTATAGGCTTTTCCAGTTACTCCTACCCAGGAAGAAAGAGGACAGGCAGCTGATGACAATATTCCCTGAGAGAAAACACCCCCATTATAGCTCAAAGGCAGAGAGACCTCAGCCTGCGACTGAGCACTTTAGGAAATGCTTCATCTCCTGGTTTCCCTTCAGATTCTTCCCTGCCACCCCGATGATGGGCCCTTCTGTCCCCACTCTCTCTCTGGGCTCCCCCAGTCCCTTCTGCACAAGCCTGCCACCCATGCTTCCCTCCAAGCAGCTTTGCATTTTGAGGGAAGAGCAGAGCTAGAGATGAGCTGGGGAGGGTTACCTGGGGTTTTCCTGCTCTGGTTCCCACTACCCGCATGTGTGTAGATTCAGAAACAAGTCTCTCCTTTACCCTGAGCACTGCTGAGGCCTCCTCTTCAATTCCAAGGGAAGTATTTTAACACTTCTCACATCTGAAACCATGTGAGATGGCATGCCTTAGCAACCGCCTATTGACTGGATCAAGGATGGATACATGCTTGAACTAGACCAGATTTTTGAGAATTTGGACTGAGAAATTCAAAGAAATCAGACTGCAGGAGTCCATGAACTGGAAGATCTCTCTACGTTTCAGGGATCATGTGTAACAGGGGAGGAGAGCATTTACACAGAAGCTTGTGTGTGCGGGAGTGTGTGTATGAGTCAAACAGACTATCTTAGGATCTTAGCTCTTGAAAGGTTCCAGTCTACACTTACAGGAATCCCCACAGAATATCCTCCGCTTAGGTTACAATGTACTCCTGTGCTTTCAGGGACCCTCTCCAACCGCATACAAGCTTGCTCAAACAAGCATACCATAGGCAATATTGTACTTAGAAAGCAGAGCAGTGATTTAAAAGCTCTCTGGCAAGAGGTCAGACCAAACTACATTTGAATCTCATCTCTCTCATTTTCTGGTTATGTGATCCTAGGCAAATAGCTCAGTCTCTCTGAGCTTCAATTTTCTCATCTAATGAGGATGATAACTTTTCTTCATAAAATTTCTCAGGGGATTATACAAAACAATGAATGTAAAATACTTAGGGTGGTACATGGCATAGAGTTGATGATCAAGAAATGATTATTTTATTATATTTATATATCTATTGTATTATATCTTTATTGACATCTTATCATTACAAAATTTGCATGATTATAACTTAGCAACACCAGATTTCTTTTGCTAGCATTTACAGAGTATGTTTCCAACCTTTTAGTTTCAATCATTCTCTGTTCAAAGATTAAAAGTGTGTCTCTTATAAACAGAACATTGTTATCTTTTAATCTGGTCTAACCTTCTCTGTCTTTTCATTGGAGTGTTTAGTTCATTAATATTTAATGTAATTTCTGATATCACTGTATTTTAGTCTACCATCTTGCTACTGGGCATGACCTTACTCCCAGAATGTGGCCTTTCTTGGGCCTCAACCAAAAGGTGGGACTTGAACCTTGGTCTCCTCAGCATTGTGCAACAGCTGAAATCTGTTCTGTTCTTTAGCATCCCAGCTGCTATTTTCTGCTGGGTTTCCTGGAGTTCTCACTGCATGTTCAGCGTGTGTGTGTGTGTGTGTGTGTGTGTGTGTGTGTGCTCAGTCATGTCTGATTCTTTGTGACCCCGCGGGCTGTAGCCCGCCAGACTCCCCTGTGCATGGAATTCTCCAGGCAAGAACACTGGTGTGGATAGTCATTCTCTTCTCCAGGGTATCTTCCCAACCCAAGGATCAAACCCACATCTCCTGCACTGGCAGGCAAATCCTTTACTGCTGAGCCACCAGGAAAGCTCCATGTTCAGCTTAGGAGTCAGTCAACAGCTTGAGGGAAATGGGTATGCAGGTTTCCCATTTAGTTCTCTCCATCATTCTCCCTTCCTTCAAGTTCCAGCTACTCTCTAGCCTTAAACTCTGATCTCAGTCCAGTAAGACTGCTGCTTGCTGCTGTCACCCACTCCTTCTTACTCACACCCCTGCCAGTGACTTGGGGAAAAACCATCTGGAAAAACCAAGATGAATGTGAAGTTTTGCCTCATTTGTTTCCCTTCTCTTAGGGAGGGATCATAGCAGTTCAGATCCTGCCTGCCCTGGGTGATCACCAATTCCTCCAAACAGTTACTTTATATATTTTATCTAGCTTCTATAATTATACTGGCAGAAAGATTCATCTGATACAAGTCATTCCCCTATGGCCAGAACCAGAAGCTATGTGCTATTTCCACTTATCGAGCCCATCTCAAAACTGCCTTGGAGTCGGCAGCAAAAGTTTCTGTTGGCAGGCAATTGACTTGATCCTAGTTCAGTCTATAGAGAATAGAATGACCTCATAATTTGGACTCCAGACAAATCTATCTCCAAGATATATAACTGATATCAGACTTAAGTTTAGGTATTTGTTAAAAATTATGTGTTCCTGAGAATATGAAAGAATTCAGCAGACGGTTGGGTTCAAGGTATTCACATTGCTTAATAGTCTTCTCAAAGGTGATTAGATGTATGGCAGAAGAACCAAGGAAATTAAGAACCAATTTAATGAATGACTTGGTGACAAAGGCATACTTCTGAAGGTAGACTGGGAAACTAGGCAACTGCCTTACAGCTCTTTTAGGTTAATGAAGTCATTGACTAAAAATCATAAACAGCATCCAGTGTCTCTTGGGGATGCTGGCAAGAATCAAGTCCATCAAGCCAGTCAGCTTCACTGTTAATTTAAAGAATGCTGAGGAACAATAACCAAAATTATTTGAAACGCTATAGTTTCCTTAGGTGGGGGTGAGAAGAATCATTCTGAAAGTCTGCTGGTCTGGGTCTCACATCGAAAGGAAGTTTCTGGTAATGCCTAAGCTTGGTTACCTGGGATGGTTACTGTCTTCTTTAGCAGGCGTGTAGTTTTCAACCCTGGCTCATTGTTCTGGGTCTAGTCAGGGGACAAAAGTCACATCTGTCATTTTAACAGAGAGCATTTAGTAGATTATTAATCAGGTATTGGACAAATAAGAATAAAATGGCGAAGAGTAGACACCGAGGAATCACAGAAGTAGCTACAGGAAGCAACGATAACCCACAGAAGGGAACGACTGGGAATGACTGAGGTGTGAAGGGTTGGAGGAGGGGCGCTGAGAGCTGGACTGCCAGGGCCTGAGGGGGCCCAGCCAGGGTGCTGCTGTCTCTCGGAGAGGATGTTGAGGTGGGTTCCAAGAGGGAGGAAAACCTGCAAACTGGAGGTACCTGCAGCTACTAGACCCAACTGCCAGTGCAATGGCGACAAGACAGGAAGCGGTGACTCCACCAGCTTCCCAGGCTCCCTCTAGCGCCCCCCACTGGCAGAACCAACAGCGGGGCCCATCTCACAAAGCCGACATGTGATACGCAGAGGCCCAGCACCCGCATCCCAAAACACATAAAAGGCTGGAAGCTAAGACAACAGCTTAACAAGCAACACACCAGGAAGATTTAGGCTTAAGTGGAGAAAGATTTAAAATAAACAAAACTATAGCTTTAATATTTTTACGTTAGGAAGGCAAAGTGCATATTTGATATTTCAGATGTGATATTTAAGAGAGTAAGTCCCATTAGAATGTCACTTTTATAACTCCATTTTAAAATGCATAATTGAGTAATTAATTTAGACTTACAATTTTTAAATAGTGACATCTAAGTTTAAGTAGAGTATAATATCATTTAAAGTATAATAACATTTATTTATAAGTTTAATTTATTAGTTTCTATAAGAATTTAGGATTGGGGAAGATTTTGCATGCTGTCAGAAAAACTGAAGTACTTTAAAAAGAAATAAATATATTAAATTCATAAATGCATTTAAAGCATTTGAAGTGCTGAGCTAAGGTCGTAAATAGGACCAAGCATTATTCAAAGTCTCCTCCAAAGTTATTGCTACAATCTGTTAGACTTATATAAAGAACAATAAAATGTGTAAGCTGAACTTAAAAGTCCCAAAAAAGTTTAACTTGTCTCTTAAATTGAATATTGATTCTAAAGACAAAATTATTAATTGTACTATTTATTAAATGATTACTAATGATTATACTTACTAAATATTATTTTTAAAGCCACATTTAAACCTATTAATATTTAAAGATTTAAAAAAAAAAAACATTGAGGAGTTTCTCTGGTGGTCCAGTGGTTCAGAATCCACCCACTGATGCAGGGGACATGGGTTCAATCCCTCGTCCAGGAAGATCCCCCATGCCACAGGGCAACTAGGCCTGTGCACACAACTCCTGAAACCCCATGCCCTAGAGCCTGTGCTCTGCAACGAGAAGCCACCATAATGAGAAGTCTGCACACCGCAACGAGAGAGGATCCCCCACTTTCTGCAACTAGAGAAAGTCCTTGAACAGCAACAAAGACCCAGCACAGCCAAAAATAAATAATAAATAAATAAATAATTGAAATCTTTTCTACATAAGAAATCCATTGTCCAGGTTCCCCCAACCCCCCACTCCCTACCCTATGAGGTTTTCTAGAAAGAGTTTGAGAAGAGGAAGAGAGGCAGCTTTGAGTGGACATCAGGTTTAAAGGCCCTTGGGCCAGGCAGACCAGTCTCCCTGGACACAGAGACTGGTACCCACCTGCTGGCTGCAGCTCAGGCTTCTCAGCGTCCCGAGCACACCACGAGGCTGGCCTTTCCTCCCTGAGACATCAGTAGAGGGGGCAGCAGAGGCAGTGGTAATCAGAGGCCCATGGGAATCTTGACATAAAGCTTATCCCAGTGGGCCCAGTGGAATCACAAGGGTCTTAAGAGTGGACAAAAGCAGAATGGAGGCTGGCATGATGCAACGTGAGAGGGACTCAACCCATGGCTGCGAGTTTAGTGTTGAAGATGAAGAGGCCGCAAGCCAAGGAATATGGGTGGCCTCTGGAAGCTGGCAAAGGTGAGAAAATGGGTTCTTCCCTTGGAGCCTCCAGAGAGGAACGCAGCCTTGCCAACACCTAGATCTCTAGCCTAGTGAGACCCAGGTCAGACTTCCAGCCTACAGAATGAGATCATAAATGCACGCTGCCTTTTTTTTTGGCTGCAGTAGGTCTTTGTTGCTGCGCATGGGCTTTCTCTAGTTGTGGTGAGCAGGGGCTACCCTTTGTTGCAGTGTGTGGGTCTCTCATTGCGGTGGCTTCTCTGGTTTCGGAGCACAGGTTCTAGGCACGCGGGATCAGTAGCTGTGGAACACAGACAGTCGGCCCACGGCACGAAGGATCTTCCTGGATCAGGGATCTAACCAGGTCCCCTGCATTGCCAGGGGGATTCTTAATCACTGGACCACCAGGTAAGCCCAGCGAGCGCTCATTCATGGTAATTTGTTATGGCATTGAGCGGGAACAAAAGCAGATTTTAAGGCTGATCCCAAATTTAGAGTGACCTTCTCTAGCCACCTGGTCTAGGGTCACCCACACATCAGCCATTAGTCACTGTGTTTTGCCATTCTATTTCATTCAGTGTTGTTCATTACTTGAAATGCCTGTGTTCACCTGACTGCCCGCCTTCCCCCATTGGAGGGTAAGCCCCAAGAGATGCAGGCGCATGGGTTTTCTGTCCCATCACCTCATGCCCAGCACCCACAAGTGCCTACAATGCAGTGGCAGTTCCACAAATATTTGGTGGAAAGATGAGTGGCTGAATGAGTGAATACAGATAGTGCGCCAGAGATGTGAAATCTACCGAGACAGACCACTCAGCATTCATAGTTCACTGTTCCAGTCTCTGAAGGCTCATTGAAAAGTGTGACTATTGTCCTTGACCTCCTCCAGGATTTTCAATCAGTTCAGGATACACCTCTTTGAAGGCTCTTACAAAGGCTCCCTCCAGGTCAAACACTCAGGAAAGAGACCAAGCTGGCTTCAGAAGAGACCTTGCCTTTGCAGACTCTGTTCGGTGTTTTCCAAGCTCCTTGGCAGATGGGCTGTTCCTCCAGGAAATGACTTGCCAGATGAGGATGGCAAGCAAAGCCCAAGGGAGACCAGCTGAGGTCAGGCTGCTGCCTAACCCAGGGATGGAGGCAACAGGAAAAGGGACCTAGCAGCCGAGAAGGCGGGTTCCTTACACCGGGAGTGTGCAGACAGGATGCAGAGGTCTACCGGACACGCTCAGACTCAGAATTTGCAAATGGACGCACGTGCAAATTCAATCAAGACACACAGCCCGGGAACAGAGTAACGTACAAAATGATGTTTATTGAATCCGTTTTGGAAACAGACAGCATGAAAGCTTTTTGGTTTCTGAGCTCACTACAAGTTTAAGAGTCGTGATTGTTTCCTGTCATTAAACCTCAGGCACAGAAAGATCCTAGCTTAAATAATGAAAACGAATCTTCCTCTCATGAAGGGGGGAACAGTGGTTAAAAACACTACCGCTGTTGCTCTTGCAATAGCTCTGATGGCCTGAATGCTCATAAACATCAGCAGTTTTTCTATGTACAGCGTGAAGTATTTACTGCACAAATATCAGGTGTGGACCTCAAAGGTACAGTTGTGAACTAGCTAACATTCATTAGCAATTAAGTACACTAAGGGCTTACAAATTTAACTGATGACTGCTGTCCTCATCAGGGGCATTTAGTATATGGAAAAAGCATTTAAAAGCATATATATCATTCATGTTGTAAACTAAAAAAGCAAACCCAACCATAATTAATTACTTTGCTGGGATCAGTAAAGACTAGTCCCGAGTGCTAAGTAGGTCAATAAGGACAGAAGTCATCGGTTAAAGAAATCATCATATGTTACCTACTGATATTCCATTTGCTAATGCATGTTAGTGAATGTGTGGACTTTACCCAACACATCCACAGATTATTTTTTGTTTGAAATTCTCAGAAAGTCTCCTTTGTGTATGTTTTCTTCCATCACTCTCTTAAAAGGATGTAAACGAAACAACTTTTTAAACAAAATTTCCAAATCAGAAGCCATCAAAAGCACGACTCTGGTCATATTTCAAATCTTCACCCAGAAGGGAAATACCGTCAAGGATGAGATGAGTTTAGAACGTCTCTTCCTCTGCTGGCAGCTTAGACTGTCCTCATCCTCTCTCCTGCTGTATTGGAAGCCAAGCTGGCTCACAGCTCTGACATTTCATAAACAAAGTTTCCAAAGACTAACAGGATACCTAGAAGGTGCCAGAAGTGTTCAGGGCCTTCTTTTTTTTTCTGGAGTTGTTATCAGGGGGCCAGCAGACAAATACAAAAAGAACAGTGAGGTAAAAGGAGATAAAAAGCCCAGACCTGGATGGAAGAAGCAGTGTTGAGAAGATATTATATGACTCAGATGGTAAAGAATCTGCTTGCAACGCCAGAGACCTAGGTTCAACCCCTGGGTTGGGTAGATCCCCTGGAGAAGGGAATGGCTACCCACTCCAATACTTTTGCCTGGAGAATTCCATTGTCAGAGGAGCCTGGTGGGCTACAGTCCATGGGGTTGCCAAGAGTTGGGCATGACTGAGTGACTAACGCTTTCACTTTTTATACATAAATAGTACCAAAGCCTGCTGCCCCGAAGAACATTTCCAGACCCTGAAGGTTAGACATTCCAGGCACTTGTAGGCACTGCTTTAATCACAGGGAATGAACATCTCCTCCAAAAGGTCTTGCCCACATCACCCCTGGCTCCCCCGAATATAAAGCACTGAGACATCTCATTTGCTCAACCCCTCTGCTCCCGAGGCATGCTGAGTCTCCTCACCGCAATACAACTTTTCCTATAAACCATGACACTCACAAACACAGGCCTTAACTGCACTCAAATTCAGCTGCTTCCAGAACTCTGTAGCCTCAGGGCCCCACCTACCATGGATCACTTTCACCCTGAACCACTCCTAATCTCCTTTCTTAGGGGGTTTGCTATTTTTCTGTGTGAAGACCCACCCCCATGGGAAATGAGCGGTGCAAGATCTACGTGCAAATATTTGCAAGCAATTTTATTTTTGAAACGATGTACATTAAAAAAAAAATTCAAGTCAAATCCAGGAACAGATTAGTCAGTTGGTATCGGCTGGCCCCTCCCTGATGACAGCAAAGGGGTCAGTTTCTGAAATAAAAGAGGGAGAAAGGCACCAGCTATTCCACCAGGAAGGTTAGTTCCTTGAGCTGGGGAGAAAGCCTTGGGAAGGGAATGCTGAGGCTTAATTAAAGATGGGGCTCCTCCAACCATGTGGCCCTCCTGGACCAAAAGCCAAAGACAGTATAAAGGGTCTGGATATAGGTGAGGAAGAACCCTCTTTTGCCAGTAATTCTGAAACTGAAAGGAAAGATGCATTCCTGGTCAGGCTTGGGAGGGGCTGCAGTCTACTTTTACTCCACACGAGACAGAGACAAGAGGTACCTCTCTACTGCCCCTTTTCACCCATCAACCTTTTGTATCATGAGGACTCAAGGGGAACTCCACATGCCAACACATCCTTGCTGGCTTTGTGTGTGGTTCAGATGACCTCCAGCTATAGGAACGCCGGGGGGGCTGGGATATACAGTCAGGAGGACCGGACAGTCTACTATCTGAGAGTAAAGGCCCAGAGAGGAAGATCTGGGTTGAGTCAAGCAGGGAAGGCTGAATCAGACAGAGGGCAGACATTGGGCAGTTAGATGTGTGTGGCCGCAAAGAGGGGATCACCATCCTGAAAATGGAAAAACTTACAATGGGAATTTCGCCTAGGGCACTCAGATTAACCTGTATCCATCCGAAAAGGCAGAAGGTGGCATTGCCCAGGGGAAGCGCTCCCCTCGGCGATCCTCGGGGACGCAGCTGCCCTCATCCTGGTTGCCAGGCCGGAGCTGGGAGTGCTGGGAGATGGGGGCTCAGCTGAGGGAAGCACAGTTCAGCTCTGAGTCCTCCTGGCTGCCTGTGGCCCCCTGCTCTGGCTCGTCGGGGCCGTCGGTGATGTTGGGCTCGCTGGAGCACTGCCGGTGGGGCGGCGGGAAGCTGGGCTGCAGCAGCAGGCACTTGTCCTCGCCGCCAGGCTCCTCCCCTAAGCCCGAGTGCATCATGGTGGCCATGGCCAGCAGCTGGATGTCCGAGTGGGCATTGGCCACCGTGTGTCGCCGGACGCTGCCACACTTCTCTAGGTAGGCCTCCCCCTCTTGCTCCGTCAGCGGGGTCAGGGCCATCTCGTTCAGGGGCCGGCTGATGGGGGTTATTGGGGAGGCGTAGTTCAGGAGCGTGACCTTGGGCCGGACCCTGGAGTGGCGCCTGGCTGCAAGAGAAAGACCAGCAAAGGCTGTGATCTGGTGGGGGTGGTGGGTGTCAAAAACTCCTAAAGAATTTGGGGGAAGAGGGAGGTGGCAGGAACGGCTTTAGATGAAGCCCTGAAGTGCAAGGGAAGAACTTGGCTACATCTATGCTTTCTTGTAACTTCACTTTGTTCATGCCTGATCCTGCCTATGGCCAACATGCCCTCCCATAGTAGGAGTCCCAATGGACGTTCCATGATGGATCAAGGAGCTCCAAGGGAATCTCCTCACATTTGCAGCTGCTGCCTCAGCTTCCTTGGATATGCCCTCAGTTCCCTTCTAACCAGTCTCGTCCGAAGACCTGAGCACTGGCTGGACCAGAGATGCTCTGGGCTCCATTCAGCACAATGAGCCCTCTGCAGTGTCAACAGAGGAAGTGGAAAAGATCTCATAAACTCAGGTCCCGAGGAACAGCTAACTGGGGGGACCTTGGCTATCAAAACAAAGGTAGTGGGACATCCTCTGGATCATCACAGACCAGAACCACCAACACTCCCAGCAGGTTGATGATCTTAGGTCTGCATTCTGTTCAAGTTGATACTCTGGATTCAACCAGCCTTTCGCATCACCAAAGAAGGGGTGAGGCTCCGTAGATGGCCCGTGGAGGCAGGCAGAGAGCACTGGATATGAATTATTAAAAAAAAACTGCTGCTTCTCGAATTCTCACATTTTGGAAACTATGCTCAACCTTGACATGTGTTCATCTTTTGAATTCTCCTAAAAATTGAACCTAAGTTATGATCATTTTTCATAGTTACAAAGTGGGAGAAAATATGAGCATCAAAGAGATAGGAACTGGCCTATGCTGACACAGCTAGAATGCAGAAGAGCTGGGATGCTAGAACGTAGAAGAGCTGGGATGCTAGAAAATAGAAGAACTGGGATGTTAGAACGTAGAAGAGCTGGGATGCTAGAACGTAGAGGAGCTGGGATGCTAGAACATAGAAGAACTGGGATGCTAGAACGCAGAAGAGCTGGGATGCTAGAACGCAGAAGAGCTGGGATGCTAGATCGTAGAAGCACTGGGATGCTAGAACGTAGAAGAGCTGGGATGCTAGAACATAGAAGCACTGGGATGCTAGAACGTAGAAGAGCTGAGATGCTAGAATGTAGAAGAGCTGGGATGCAAACAAGGGCCGTCTCACTCCAGACTTGCATCCCCAAGGCCCCAGCAAAGCCTCCTCCATAGACACCAGCCTCCTATCCCACTGAAGCACCATGTTAGCATCACGAATTGGATGAAAGACCCCAGCGAGGCAGAGGAGGAGAGGACAGAGGGCTGAGGAGTGGTGGGGTATGGTCAAAGCCTCTTTTTCCCTTCTGCCCTCTTCCAGCCAGTGCACACCCCCAGCCTTCCAGCCGCCCAACCCATTGGCACCTGTCACTGCTTTCCCCAGCTCCCCCATCCCTCAGACCTGGAAGACTCCTAACACATGCCTCTCTCAGCAGGGGATTCCAGGAGGATAAATGAGGGAGGCCTGACCTCGCTGGTGCTCCCTCCACCCCTGACAGGATAACTAAGGGTGGAGGGGGGGACCTGGTCTCTAAAGGGAGAGAAGACGGCACTCGCCAGTCACAGACTGGCCTTGGGTCACTCAGCCCATGCTGCTCTAGTTTACTGTTGGCTCTTCCCATGGATCTGGAGGCCCTGAAACATGCAGTCATCACCTGCAAAGCTCATGCGCCTTGATGGGCATTGTAGTGAGGGTGCCATGTTTATCTGCAAAATTCTCAGCAGGTCCCATCACTGGATGGTCTTATATGTCCATACATGCACATATGCATATGCATATAAGGGCTTCCCTTGTGTCTCAGCTGGTAAAGAATCCGCCTGTAGTGCGGGAGACCTGGGTTCGATCCCTGGGTTGAGAAGATCCCCTGGAGAAGGGAAAGGCTACCCACTCCAGTATTCTGGCCTAGAGAATTCCATGGACTGTATAGTCCATGGGGTTGCAAAGAGTCAGACACAACTGAGCGACTTTCACTTTTCATATGCATATATACACATGTGTGACTATATAGACATACACAAATATGTATATACAATGACAAGAGAATAAAATACTAACCCTTAGGACTGTCACCATGACTACTGGCTTGGAGCCCCCAGGAGCTGTTTGGTGGTAACAGCAATTATTTCTCAGAACCAGGTAACAATACATAGAATTTAGAGCTTACTGAGTGTCTTCCCATCCATTATCTTACTGTTGAGTCCCAATCTCCCTCTGAAACACTAGGACATCTCTGATCATCCCCATTGTTCAGATAAGGAAGACTGAGGCTCAGCCCAATCCTGTGAAGCCCTAATTGGCAGTGCCCAGACATTTCCTACTACACGCTGCTGTGTCTCAGGCCTCCGTCACCGCCCTTGGGCCAGCCCACTCTCTGAACTCAGGCAGCAGCAAACACTGCCTCCAGCAGAGCCAGACAAGAGGCTGGGTCCTCACGCCCTTCTTTGGCGGAAAAATGATATAGGAGACAAAACGCCAAGGAGCCAACAGGACAGAAGAATCTATGCCAGACGTCGGCAGCGGTCCTCTCTGAAGCATGGGTGCCTCCACGCGCCAAGTCTCACATTTCTAAAATGTCCCCACATTTTTACAATAACCATGTATTACTTTTATGATCACAAAAATCGATAACTATAAAACAGAAGCACCGGAAGAGTTCAAAGAAGCAGGGACCCCATTAAAGAACCATCCTTTAAAAAAAGTGCCCTTGAAAACAATTCATCTTCTCTCCTGCTGCTGTTAAAAGCAAACACTCGAGGTTGGCAGTTGGAAAACCAGGTGGTGGTGGCCCTACAACCAGCCTAGCAGGAAACTGGACTGGACAGTGAGTGTTTACTACATGCAAATCGAGGAAGAGGAAAAATCTAGAACAAAGCCTGGGCTCAGGATGCGGGATGAGGTCTGGGGGAGAGACGTGAATGGACACACAGCATCTCTGGAGGAAAGAATTCCTTGGATGATTTCCATAGTCCCCAACCGGGCAGAATGAACTAGCAAGCTGTCTCAGATGGGTGCCTGGACGTCATCCATCTCTCTCACACTGTGAGTCCAGCAGCCTAAAGGTTCTGGATGGTTCAACTCGGGCTTTTGTGGAGAGATGGAGCCAGAGGGAGGGTGGCCAGCCTGGAGGAGGGAGTCCCCAGGATGCCCAGTTCCTTTCAACAAACGTCTTGAGCTTTGTGCAAAATGTTGTGTTCGCTGCGGAGAGCAAAGAGGAGCTTAAATCTGATATGAGGCCCTACACAGGGGCTGGAGCACAGTGGTGGAGGGGAGGTGTGGAAGTTTCAGGAGCAATCATTAGTTGAGCATCTACTATGCACTGTATCCAAACAGGAGAGGCCTCACTGACATGATCTCCTTCTGACTGCTTTGCAGAAAGGGAACCTGAGGTTAAGATGCTAAGTCATTTTACAGTCATGGTTAGTGATGAAACTGGGATTCAAGCCCAGGGCTGATAGCAGAGTCCTTGCTCCTGACCTTCCAGAAGCCGGCACACACATCTGTGTCAAACCCAGGTCAACGCAGCAAATGTCAGGGCAGGGGTACAAATGAGGGCAGGCTGGAGAATCAGAGGAGGAGGAGTTATGAAGAGGGGTCTTCTCAGATGGGCCTGGTCCTTTGAGGGTCAGACAGACTGCTTGGCTGTCCGTTCATTCGTTCCCTCCCTTGGAGGGGATGTGCGCCATGCCTGGCCTACAGGGGAGCCACATGCAGTGAGTCTAAGGGGGAGACCGACAATAATCAGGCCGTGACTAACACAGCATGGTATGGTCTGGGATGTGGTCTGGGGTCCGTAGAAGGGAAGGGGAGGCACACACAACTCCTCACCTGGGGTGATTCCACAGGCCCCAGACATCCTATCTGGGCCCGTAATACAGCTGGTGGCAACTCTGCCGGGGCCCTGCCCAGCGACAGGGCAGCCTCTTCCTCCTCGGTGTTCAGCCCTCCACAGCTCAGAGACGTTGAGTAACTTACTCCAGGGCACACAGCTGAAGCCCACCCTGGTGGTTTCCACAGCCTTGCTCCCTCTGCGGCCAGCCCCACCTCTCTTCTTAGGACAGTTCCCTGCCGCTGACCCGGAGGCCGCCAGCTCCTCCTGCTGCCTTCTGGGCACAATGTTCTGGCTCCCAAGCCTGGGTGTGGACACAGCAGAGACCACAGGGGCGGCTGGGCTGTGTGAGTACCCTGGGCAGACAGTGTGTGCTTGCAAAGCTCCCCAGAACATTCGGAGCCGCCTCCCAGAGAAAAGACCACAGGGGCCCCTTGGGAGGCCTTTAAACTGCATAGTAGGCTTGGAGATAGTCAGCTTGCCACACGGGCTGCTTGCCTTCTTTGCCTTCTTTTTCTTATTTGCATCGGGGAAAGCTGGGCCCTGCCATCCAGAGCAGGAAGTCTCCACAGGGGATTGGCTGAGCTGCGGGTCTCCCCCTGGTGCCTAAAAGCTGGCCCCTCCCTGGCGAGGGGGCCCACGGAGAAGCAGCAAGAGGGCTGGGCCCTGCCACCTCCTGCACCCACCTCCCGGCCTCCTCCTGTGTTTGCTGCTGCCTCACTCCCCAGGCGCCCCGCGGAGCCCTGGCATTCGTCCCCCTGCTCTGAAGCCAGCCCTGGCAGCTCCTTTCAAACCCCCAGAGAGAAGCAAAGCCCAGAGGAGGCGGTTCTTTGTTGGGGACTCCATTCCCAGGCCTTTGATCTCCCAGGCTTTCGGCTGGGCCCCGCCGGAGTGGCCCCCGTCAGGTGGGTGTTGCAACCCCTGCCCACCAGATCCACGGTGGGGGTCTCTCTTTAGGACCTGGCACCTGAAAGTCCATGAATGCCGACTGGTCACGAAGACATGTTACCATATCTGGGGGCAAATGACCCTCCCCCTGGAGACACAATGGAGAGAGATGAGTGGGAGGCCCGGGCCTTTGTGCGGGAGAAACGAGCGCTAACTGAGCCAGCGCAGTGGCCTGGAAACCTGGGAAACTGGAAAGGTAGAAATGTGGGCCTGGCCTCTGACAAATCGGCCTGTTTGTTGTTGTTGTTGTTTTTCTAAAGATTTCATTATTTTCCTCCTCACCCACGACTCCTTCTGCCCAAGAAAAGTGACACCTTTGGAGGGAAGGACACACACGCTCACTCCATCACGTCTTGGGACTCATTTTTTTCTCTCTGAAGCAAGCCCTGCATATCCATAGGGTGAGGCTTAACTCTCAGACCCACTGGCCTGACCGGGAGGAAGGGGGTCCACCCGTGAGTCCCAGTTCAACCTGCCTGAGCCCATGAGCACAGGTGGGGAGCCCCTAGGCGGCCACTTCTCCGGCTCTGGTCACCTACCCCGCGTGGTGACCCTGGGGACGTTTCTTACCAATGCAGAGTCTGAGGTCACGACGGCGTGCATCCCCAGAATCTGGTAGGATGACTACATGCCCAGTGCTTGCTCAGGGCCTGGAAGGTGACAGGCGCTTTGAGATGCCGGGCCCAGCTGCCGCTTACCCCTCCCACCGTCAGGCCCAGAGGGGACGTGGGAAAGGCCTCCCGAGATTTCTCACGTCCACTGCCTCGGCCCAGTCTCTCTCTACCTCAGCCGGCTGTCACAACAGGCAGCCACCTCTTCCACAGACAGGAGAGAAACCTCTGCTCAACTGAGGGGAAGACAGTCCCAGAGAGTCCTCTCTATCTAGAAAGGGGCGTCCTCCATAAGGAAGGGCGCCGTGGTGGCCATTTTAGCTTCTGGTGTCCAGGGTTGGGGATGACGTCCTGGCCCCGGATACCTCTGGCACTAAGGACCGCGTGGACAAAGAATGCCACCTGCCATACCACTAAACAAAGGATTCCCTGGCCCCCAAGCCAGCAGCCACTCTGGACTGTGTACCCTCAGGGGAATCAGGATGGAGAAGAGCAGGATACCAGGCCTAGACGTTAGGGTGCGCATCAAAGGACTCTGAGATCAATGTGTACACGCTGCTATATTCCAAATGGATAACCAACAAGGACCTACTGTATAGCATAGGACCTCTGCTCAAGGTCATGTGGCAGCCTGGATGGGAGGGGAGTTTGGGGGAGAATGGATACATGTGTATGTTTGGCTGAGTTCCTTTGCCGTTCACCTGGAACTATCACAACATTGTTAATTGGCTATACGCCAATATAAAATATAAAATATACTCCAATATAAATGTTTTTTTAAAAAAGGAGTGATTTCAATGAGCCCAGACTCGCATCTTCCCGTATGTAGAAAAGCGCTAAATTCACGAACTTGAGATATCTATTTTTCTTTAATTAATAGTTGGGATAACAATATTCCAACTACCTGGTCTTTGTTGCAAAAACTTCTATATATCCTAGCTTCTCCCTCCCCTCTTTGGAACAGTCCTCCAGAGCAATCTGAGAGGCTGTCTTCTGTGCTTAAGTACTTAGGCTGTCCATTGACTAAAACATAATTCTCAGTTTTTAGGGTGTACATTTTTTTCAGTCAACAACTGAGAAGGAAGGACCAGCTTCTCCGCGGGTCCTCAGCGCCATCTGTCACCTCTTGGAGCTGACAGGGTAGGTGGGGAGCGAGTGGAGTGTGGGAGAACAGTTGGCCAAGGGCAAAGAGCTGGGGGCTTTGAAAGCCTGTCTCCAACAGCCAAGCGACCTTGACCTTTGCTTGCCTCACCCGTGAGTGGGAATGTGGTATCCAGCCCACCCTGCACAGCGCCCATGACGTGGGCTGTGTCCCGGGGCTTCCCCTGCCATCAGCCACTCTGCAACTCTAAAGCTCTCTCAGTTCCTCAAACGTTGCACCCACCTGCCTCCCCATAACCCCAAAAGCCTCCCAGATATCTTTCCCTTTGCCTGGTCAATCTCTCCTCCCCACTGACTCAGCTAACTTGTATTCATCCTCCAGGTCCCTTTGCAGAGATCACCTCCTCCAGGGTGTCTTCCCTGATTGCCCAGTCCAGGTGAAGCCCTCCTGCTGTGGGCCCTGGACGTCCCCTCCGGGAGCACTTGTACACTGATGAGTCATCATCTCGTGTTTGTGACTTCCGCATTGGTCCCTGTGCCAGAGGGCAGGGGTGGGTCGGTTTTGTCACAGATATCACCTGCAGCACCTCACAAGGTGCCAGGGACAGGCTCTTCTTAGTACACATTTGTTGAAATAATAATATAATTTAAAAAGTAATCAAAAGAACGTCATTTCCTCCCCTCTTGGGCTCTACTGTGACAACGCCCAGAGACAAGGACTGTCCTTGGCACAAGAATAAAACCGCAGGCCTTTGATTACAATTTGATGAAAGTATGTATTCGTCTCATTATAGCTGAAAAGTTGAAGGCATCCCCTCTTAGACTGAGTCCTCACTGAACAAACTCCCAAACCTACTAGTGCTCCCAGCTGCAGGCCCAGCAGATGGTGGGGTCCCTGCCACGGCCCGGCTAACCCACTGGCATGTTCCCATCACTCTGGATCCCCCCGCCCCAAACTCAGGGGCCAGCTGGCCTGCCCAGAGCAGGAAGGTGGCACCCAGCCCTCCTCACGGGGAGCGGAGGGTACTGTTTTCCTTCAGCCGGCTCTTGCCAGCTCCTGGGTGGAATCAGGGAAGGAGGGAGGGAGGGAGGGAGGGTGGAGGACCAGGCAGGCAGAAGACGGGCCAGCACCCTCAGACTTGTGGTGACTGTGGTTAAACCGGTGTCTCCAGAGAAACATGAAGGGGCCCTAAAAACTGCGGCAAGCCCTGCTTTCTTCTGCAGTCAGGAGGCCCGGGAAGGGGCGGGAAGCTTGCTGGAGACTGCTCCTCCCCTCTTTTCTTTGAAGCTCAGCTCTGTCTCCATTCAAGCAAGAACAGGAGATAAAAGGTTTCAAATTCGGGAAATCCCTTTCCACCTTTGCACCTGTGTGTTGGTGCTGGTCACCCCAGCCTCGGGTACCACCCATCCATCTAACAAATAGTTTTTGACTGTCTACTCTATGCCAGGGCTTCCCAGGTGGCATAGTAGTAAAGAATCTGCTTGCTAATGCAGGAGACAGAAGAGATGCAGGTTCGATCCCTGGGGTCGGGAAGATCCCCTGGAGTAGGAAATGGAAACCCACTCCATTGCTGGGACAGAGGAGCCTGATGGGCTACAGTTTAGGGGTCACAAAGAGTCAGACGTGACTTAGCGACAGAGTATGCACACATACTGTATTGCCAGGCACCATCTTGGCTGCTGAAGTTAGAACCACAAACCAAAAGTTCCTGCATTGGGGGGTGGGTGCTTCCATTTCAGAGAGTAACTAAGGAATACCTTTTATGATAGTCTACAGCTATTTCCCCATCTAGACCGTAGTCTCACTGAGAGAAGGAATAGACCCATTTCATCTCTAGATTCTCCAGGGTGACTAGTACAGAGCCTGAATTTTAGCTTGGCAGCCACTGAAAGAGGCCTCAGTGGGACTTGTCCCCCAGCCCAGGAGCCCCTGTCCTGCACGTGCAAGCTCTGGCGGTACCTACAGGAATGCAGTGGGCAGCCAGCAGCTGATCTCCAGCCACACACCCGGTAAGCTGGCTTCACGTTTTTCAGCCACTCTCAAAAGGAAATTCATCACTGGTGGTTCTTCCAGTCATGAGGGGGTGGGCTGCAGTCAGGCATGGTTTTTGGTATCAGATACAGGAAAGTTAACACTGCAGGCACCACAACAGATTAAAGCCACGGATCAAAGGTGTGAATCAGACAAGCAACACCACAGAAGTTTGGTATCAGTTTGGACTCGCCAAGCGGGGAGGTTACTGCAACCACCAGGCCAGAGGGAAACATGAGCAATGAGTGTGCAGAGGTCTGCAGGGCCCACGTGGGAAGCAAAGGGCTTGGCGGATCAGCAGGGCTCAGGGAAACATAACTGCTACCAGTCACCGAGGCTCCTGGCAGCTTGAGAGCCGGCCCCCTTACCCAATGAGTACGTGGGGCCTGAGAGGCCACGGTCCTCGCTGATGCCAAGGAAGGGAGAAACCACCTGCTTCACCAGCTCCTCCAGCTGCAAATAACCCTCACTTGGGCCTGTGGGCTCGTGAACACTCTGGAAATAAACACCCAAGAGAGACAGAGGTCAGTCCAAGTCACCATGGCCAGCGGATTCTGGCCACCCTCCCACTACATTCAAGGCAGGCTGTATCCTTGTGGCTGAATGAAGGAAACCCAGGCTTGGAGCCCCAGGCACTGGTCCTGGGTGGCGGTGATCAGAACTGTGCATGGAGCGCACCCTGGCCTCTGTGGTGGGATCCCGCCCCAAAGCAGGGCCAGCGGGACTGTCCCCACCCCAGCTCCAGGGCTGAGGTCTGACTGGTCCCAACCACAGCCAGCTCACCCTCTCCGCCACAGTAACCGTTCCACACCAGGCACACAGGAGGTTTATAGAAGCACTTTATATGTTTCATGGCACCTGCCAACAACCCTCACCATCCCCCCTTTAACACACAAGGAAAGTTAAGACTCGGAAAGCTTATGTAACTTGCCCAGGAAAATACAGCTGGTAAGTGGCCAAAACCCAGGACTGGCACACAAGATGCCTGGCTCTGAGCCCATTTTACGGCTCCTTGTTAACAGGCTAGAAAAGAAAGGGGGAGAGAATCTGGAAAAGACCAGAACGGTAGAAGAAAGGGAGCATCACTGTGGACTAGACACACATTTAGTACCAAAATGAAGGGTCAGTTCAAAAGGACAGTAGTCCTTGGAGCTATAAGGAGCTGGAAAGTCATTGAGGTTTTCTAGAAAACCAGCTAACTCTGAAGGAATTCAATTTCTTCCTGGAAAGGTGTGGAAGCCATGTGTTTGTGTGGAGGGCCTGCAAGAGAGCAAGGCTTTCGTGGGCGCTGTGCTCAGCCCAAAGGGCCAGCTGTCAAAGTCTCAAAGCGGAATAGATTTTAAATCACTCTTGTTTGAAAAGAGAAAACTCTCCCCTGCACTGGAGTTTAGGAGCTGGGGCCAAGAAGCGGGAGGGGCCAGTCCTACGGGTTGGATGGAGACCCCTGGGTGAAGTGCAAGCTCCAAGGAAACTGGCTGATGTGGTACGTTGTCAGCTCCATCACAGTGAGATGGAGGCGGCTGGGGGCAGTG
The DNA here is from genome assembly GCF_019320065.1 of Cervus canadensis. Classification (NCBI taxonomy): domain Eukaryota; kingdom Metazoa; phylum Chordata; class Mammalia; order Artiodactyla; family Cervidae; genus Cervus; species Cervus canadensis. Next base: position 61,466,959 of record NC_057396.1, on the reverse strand, counting down.
GGAGGGAGGGGTGGCTTACCAAAACCAAAAGGAAGGCCGAGGAGGGGTCTATGAGGCAGAAGACTTGGCGGTCAGGACCAGGAAGGGGTCAGAATTGATGCAGAGGAAATGGGAGTGGGGTGGTGTGGCACTTGAGAGGGCTGCTAATGGGAGAAGACCTGAGGGTTTTTCATGTCCCTCAGCAACAGCAGAAGCACTGGGAAAGGCCAGCAAGATGCTTCGCTTGATACTCAACAAGGACCTACTGTAGGGCACAGGGAACTTTACTCAGTACTCTGTAATAACCTACATGAGAAACTGACCTGAAACATAAGAGAGTCATGTACATGTGTAACTGAATCACTTTGCAGTACCCCTGAAAGTAACACAACATTATAAATCAGCTGTACTGCAATATGAAACAAAAATTTAAAAAATAAAAACAGGTGGAATTTCAGAACTACCAAAATGTGTACTGGGCTAAGTCACTCAGTCGTGTCTGACTCTGCGAACCATGGGTTGTAGCCTGCAAGGCTTCTCTGCCATAGAATCCCCTGGGCCAAGAATACTGGAATGGGTTGCGATTTCCTTCTCCAAGGGATCTTCCCAACCTAGGGATCAAACCTGGGTCTCCTGCATCTCCTGCCTGGGCAGGTGGTTTCTTTACCATTAGCAATAGAGTGGCAACCCACTCCAGTACTCTTGCCTGGAAAATCCCACGGATGGAGGAGCCTGGGAGGCTGCAGTCCATGGGGTCTCAAAGAGTCAGACACGACTGAGTGGCTTCACTTTCACTTTTCCTTTCATGCATTGGAGAAGGAAATGGCAACCCACCCCAGCATTCTTGCCTAGAGAATCCCAGGGACGGGGGAGCCTGGTGGGCTGCCATCTCTGGGGTCGCGCAGAGTTGGACACGACTGAAGTGACTTAGCAGCAGCAGCAATATATTATTACAAAAACTTTTCTTTGTTAAAAAAAAAAAAATAAGTAACTATCACAACTACCTACAGAACTACATGTTGAGAAAAGAAAGGCTTCACTTAGAAAGGCACACGAGACTCTCCACAAGGGTGAGGGGATCCTCCAAGGGGCAGAAGGGAGAGGGGAGCCTTATTCATGCTCCCAGAGACCCACCCGCAGCCTCAAAAGTAGAGCGGTTTCAGCCCCCAAACCACCTTGGTTGGGTTTCAGAGCTGAGGACACTTTTATCTCATCTTTTCACACTTTGATATTTCTCATCTGCCTTCTCCCCACAAGACTCTTCCGCTCTACGATTCCTAAGCGCTAAACAAGAGAGGGATGCAGAGCGAGGAGAAGAGGCAAGAAGTGGGAAGAAAATTCTGAGCTGCATGGTTTTCTCCCTGGGCAGAGAACCTGACTTGCACACAGCCCTCTGGGAAGGAGCTGCCCTTGGCTTGGCTGCTGCGCTGGCTATGTATTTGCAAGGCTCAGCACAAGATGAAAATGTGGGGTCCCTTGTTCAAAAATTAAGAATTTCCAGATGGTGATGAAAAATGAAAGTGTTAGTTGCTTAGTCATGTCTGACTCTTTGCGACCCTATGGACTGTAGCCCGCCAGGCTCCTCTGTCCATGGGATTGTCCCGTCAAGAATACTGGAGCAGGCAGCCATTCCCTTCTCCAGGGGGTCTTCCCAACCCAGAGATCGAACCGGGTCTCCTGCATTGCAGGCAGATTCTTTACCGTCTGAGCCATCAGGGAAGAGAATTAAACCCAGCATGGGATCCTGCTGGTGGCGGGGAGCGGGGGCGGGGAAGGACCCTGGGGCACCGGCCAGCAGGGGGCACACCAGCTTGATTGGGCGGGTCCCCTCAGAAGGGACCATTCTTGCACAGTCTCAGACCTGCCTGCGCCTGCCAGGAAGAACCAGATCTCCAGGGTGATCAAAGTCTCTGGTTCAGCCTCTTCCTGGACAGCCTAAGCATAGGACCTCACGACCCATGGGAGGAAAGGTTGAGCCCCTTGTATGTTTTGAGGAGGGAGAGGTTGGTTCAGGGCCATTTTGGAAATGCACTGGGAAAGAGAAATGGCTCTTCTCTCTGTGGGAGAGGTAGGCAGGGAAAAACCAGCCCTAGATCTCTTGACGCTGTGGACAGTGGGGGGCCAGGCAGAGAAAACAGCAGTTCTAGCTACTGGGGCTCAGCTTCCCTGCAGCGGGGACGGTCCGAGGGCAGTACAACCTGCACATTTCCTTTAGATTCAGAAGCTGCCACCCCTGCCACCCAGGTTAGTCCTGGGCTGGGGAAAGACCCGCCTTTGCCATTGTCACACCCCCAGCCTCTGGCTTCCTGGCTCCTAGAGGGTAGAAGAAGGTGTCCCAGGAGGCCCTCAGGGAAACGATGCCAAATTCCCCGTGTTAAAGGGACCATCGCTTGTGGGGCAGCTCCAAGTGTCCTGGGAGACGGCGGGAGGAGAGGGACCTTGACAGTGCTCGCTGCGCGCACAGCAAACGGACAAAGGAGCTGGAACGTGACCGAGGACACAGAACGGAGCCCGGGTGCTCCGGCTACAGGGGCCCTCCCCCACCCCGCGGCCATGCTCCGTCGCGCCCCACCTGCAGGATGAGCAACATCTGGACGATGGACGAGGGCGGCTGGGGCTGCGCCAGCAGCAGCAAGTCCTCCAGCTTCACCTTCAGCAGCACCAGGTCGCGGAAGCCCAGCAGGGAAATCTGGCGGATGGTCAGCTCCTGGCCCTGGCGGGACAGAAGAGGCAGCGGTGGGAGGTGAGAGCGCGTGGGATCTGCCACCAACCACGTGGGGGCCGGGGCCACGATCCGAGGGGTGGGACCAGCACCTCCAAGGCCCAGGGGGGCTATCGAAGAGTCGAATATTTGACCCCTGTTCCTTCAGAATGAAAGCTTCGTTTAAGATAAGGTATGACTCATGGGATTGAAAAGATCCATGCACCCCAATATTCATAGCAGTGTTATTTACAATAGCTGAGACATGGAAACAAGCTAAATGACCATAGGCAGGTGGCTGGATAAAGAAGATGTATATACGCACACACACACACAACGGAGTACTACTCAGCCAGAACAAGAATGGAATTTTGCCATTTGCAACAACAAGGATAAATCTGGAGGGTATTTATGCTAGGTGAAATCAGTCAGACAGATAAAGACAAGTACCTTATCACTTACAAAACAAACTAATGAATATAACAGAAACAGACTCAGAGAATAAACTAGTGGTTACTAGTGAGGAGAGGGAAGGGGCCAGGGGTAATATAGGGGTAGAGGATGAACAGGTACAAACTACTAGGTAAAAAATAAATAAGCTACAAGGATATATTGTACAGCACAGGGAATATAGCCAATATCTTACAATAACTTCAAATGGAGTGCACTCTATAGAAACATTGAATCACTGTGTTGTAAACTAATATTGTATCATTGTAAATTAATACCGTAAATCAATTATACGTCAATAAAAAAAGTAAATGCTGAAATGCTCAATCTGCTTAAATGACCCAAAGGTGATACAAGACACATATATTGAGGGTCGTGCTGTGCTGTGAGTGGTCAGGAAGGAGGAAGAGGTAGAGAAACAAGAGGAAAGATAGCGCCTCCCTACACTCAAGGCTGTGTCCTCGGCTTCATCCATTAAATACTTGTGCACCTATCATATGCCAGGCAAAGAAGGAAATACAGGACCAGTTAAGACTCTTCTGCAAATGCAGGTAACATAGGAAGAAAAATCACTGAAGATGTAGAAGAAAAGGACTTGTTCAACCACGTAGATAGCGGCTGAGGATGAAAATAGTGACTGATAATCGTAAGAGCTGATCCTTATCTTAGTAAGGCTAAGTAAGACCCTTACCTCTGACCATGTGCTGGGCTTGATTTTCAATATGCTAGATATAAATGGCACATTTAATCCTCATGACCGCTTCTGAGATAGATACTGTAATAAAACCCAATCCACAGAAGAAAAACCCTATACCCAGACTGACAGGAATTTACTCAAGGTAGAGCTGGATCTCAAAGATAAACTATTTGATTCTAGAGCTCCTAAAGCCTCCCAAAACAGAAAGGGAAAGGAGGGCCCATTCCCAAACTCTCCTTTGCACATATGTACACCGCACATACCCCAAATTGGCTGGTCTTAGAGATGAGTTATCATCAGGGTATCCTCCCAAAGAGATGTAGCCTCCCATTCCTCAAGTTGGCCAAGGTTGAAGGAAATTTTGCACTTCCTATAACTCCTTAGGGTTTACAGAAACACGGGCAGGAGTGGTTTTGCCATTCTCACAGCCCCCTACTCTCCAGTCCCAAAGAGATACACCCCACCCACACCTCACAGGCTCAGTTTAACCAGTCCTTCTCTTAAATTTTTTTTCTTTAGTTCTAAGTTTTTTTCTTCATTTTTTTTTTGTCTGCTTGAAACAAGCAGGATCTTAGTTCCCTGACCAGAGTTCGAACCCATGCCCCTGCAGCGTAAGCATGGAGTCTTAACCACGGACCACCAGGGAAATCCCTAACCACTCCTTCGTGATTGCCTTCCCTGGCCACTGCCAATGGCGGTGGTCCCCCCACCTTTCCCAAGGTCCTACAATTTCTATTCTTTGCACCACATCTTAGCACTCATCACTGATTGCCTGTCTCATAGGTGTCTATGCCCTTGCTTCTTCTCCAGGACTCCATTCACTCTATAAGGTAGAAAAGGCAGGCAAGTTTCCACACTCAAACACCTTTATCCAGTGAGGAAGCAGGTCTCACGCAGACACTTACGCAGCAAGTTAGTGTCTAGACTAACAGACACCCCGAGGGTGTTATTACCAGTAGTGAGAGCCCAGGGGTTCTCCAAGTGGGGTATCTGCATCAGAAGCAGCACTTGGGAAATTGTGGGCGGGGAAGGTAGATGGGGCAACAGCATATGTTGCCACATCTTGCAGTTTTTCTTTCTTCCTTTTTTTTTTTTTGACGCAGTAACAGATTTTATTTTCTTGGGCTCCAAAATCACTGTGGACAGTGACTGCAGCCATGAAATTAAAAGATACTTGCTCCGCAGTTTTTCTTTAAAAAAAAAAAAAATTTTTTTTTTTTACTTAATTATTTAGCTGCTCTGGGTCTTAGTTACAGCATGCACAATCTTCACTCTTCATTGCTGCATGCGTGTGAACACTTAGTTGTGGCATGAGGGATCTAGTTCCCTGACCAGGGACTGAATCCTGGCCCCCTGCATTAGGAGCATGGAGTCTTAGCCTCTGGACTACCAAGGAAGTCCCAGATCTTACAGTTTTTTAAGAGAAGTAGGACAGTGTCATCCTCAGATCCACACAACTGGACTCCTGCCTGAATCTGGGGCTAAGGGAGCCCTTCTTGACCCTCTAATACCAGAGGCAAGCCCCTCAGCTTCCTCACTTCCCACTCTAACTCCATCTAGTGGGGAATTCCCTGGCAGTCCAATGATTAAGTCTCTGAGCTTCCACTGCAGGGGGCGAGGGTTTGATCCCTGGTCCTCTGGTCAAGGAACTAAGATCCTGAATGCCTTGAGGCACGGTCAAAAAAAGAAAATACCCATCTGGGTATCTCTATCTAGGAATTCCCTGCCTACACAGTCCTAAGAGGGACCTATGTCTATACCCCTTCTCCACTAGGGCTGCCAAATAAACCAGAGGCTGTCCAGTTACATTTGAATAACTTTCTAGTATAAGTACGTCCCAAATATTGCATTGTTTATTGTTCACCTGAAATTTAACTCAGCATCCTGCAGGTCAATTTGCGTTATCTGGCAACCCTGCCTCCCAGGCGTGTCATCTTAAGACCCACTGCTGGCCAAGGAGTGAGTATTGCACCAAAGAGACAAGTCTATAGACACAGAGGGTGAACCATCCAAAGAAAAGCTATAAATCCTCTCGTGGGGAAGCAGCACGGAGCCAAGAATGGGATGAAAAGAGCAGTGGGCTGCAGGCCACACGCTTCTACTGGAATTGTTAGGGGCAAACTGGAATTGGAAAATGGGACTCTAAAGGTATAATCTCCTGATTTTAAAATATTTGACATGTATTTTAAAAAATCCAGAATTCCTTTAAGACAGCATTCAGAGCAAACAAAGCCCGTGGGCCCTTACTCGCGATACAAGGTATTTCCTACCAATGGCTTCACATCTAATCTAACCTGATTACATGCGAAGCCTTAACCCCAACGGGAAAAGCTACTGTGAGCACACAGCAACGGAAGGGGAAGCGTATGACAGACACGTACACTTTGGAGAAGAACATCTATTGGTTAGTCGGCCTGAGGGCGTGTCCCTTCTGACCAGGCACTGACCAATCCTGTTCTCGGCCCCTGCAGGAGGGTGGAGGGAAACCAGCACATGGTAGAAATGAGCTGAGCTCGCGGAATAAGCAGCAGAAGACAGGCTGTTCGTCTCCTACTCTAAACTCCTCATTCTGCAGGAGATGAAACGCAGCCATGCTCAGAGAAGGGAAACGAGTTTGCCCATACTCAACTACGGATTCCCAGTCCGCAGTTCTTTCTGCTACATCATGGGCCTTCTCGTCTTCAGGAAATCGCTTATAGAGAGCAAGGAACACTACTCCTTTCCCGGAATTTGGGAGTCACAGGAAACTTGCCAGACAATTGTGCGTCAAAGAAAGTGGGGAGGGGAAAAAAGGAAAGAAAAGGGAAAAAAGTCTCCTTCCCCCATCTTCCCTTACTTCTGAAAAGTAAGAAGATACAGACATACTCAAAACCAAGAGGGAAAGGAGAGCCTACAAATTGCTAGGTATGCAGGCACTGTTTGCTGCTTGAGGTCAGATGCTAAATATAGAACAGAGTGCCCTCCAAAGATGTCCGAGGTCCTAATCCAACTCAGGCAGTGCCCAGGCTCCTGGCTTTCCCCCATTCGCTGGCAGGCCCCAGGGGGACACCGGTCAAGGAGTAAGACAGACTGCCCAGGCTGGCAGGAGGTCATTCCCCAGTGAGACTGACCTGAACTGGATAGAATATGGCCTGCAGGGTGGGGAGAGTCTCAGTGAAGAAGTGGTCCCAGACTTCAGCCAGAACCTCAATGCGATTTTCACCTACACAAGGGCGAGAAGATGGGAGGGGAGAAAGAAAGAAAAGAATGTGGTCATTACTCACAGGAGTGGCTGGGAGGCAGTTCCTAGTCAAATGGAGCACAGGCAGGGATGTTGTGGGGGAAAGCTCATTACCTACATTGGATCTCTAAGTGTTACTACAGCAAGCATGGAATTGGATGGCAAGATGATCAAGAATATGCAAATATGCCTTCTCTCCCTTCATCCACAAAAGGGAGCTGAATTTTGAAAAGCACATAATAATTACAGTCATCATGAGAATGGTTACAACATGATCAGGCCCTGTGCTATTTATCTATAAGCATCTCATGAACGGACGCTATTACCCTGCTTTACAGCTCAGACATGCCAGGTATCTGGGCTCAAAGGAACACAGGTAGAAGGCCAAGCTGGGGTTCCAGAACCCATGTTCTTGTCAATAGAATCCAGCAAGATCAAGTGCACAGTTATATATTATCTTTTTTTTTTTTTTTTGCAATTACTAAGACACTGGCTTTTCAGTCTAGATTTGAGCTACCACTTGAGAAAGATGGAAAGAGGACTTAGAAACTATCACCTCCACCCACTGTAACCAGAAGGGCATTACTCTCTGAATGGTCACCTGCAAAACACAGCCACCTCCTGACGCCGTGTCTATCTACACCCCCGCGATCAGGAAGCCTGAGTCCTGGCCAAGTGCTCCCCCCAGGCTAGATGGACACAGGTCACCCAACACCACCGGAAGGCTGTTTGAGGAACTTTGCACCTGCAGGAAAGGCAGGCACTGGCAGAGGGGAGTCTGCATGGCAGCTGCTGTTTAATGACCTAGATAACAGAGCTGACTGGGCACTGTCTCTGTCCAGCTGAGGCAGGGAAACTGGGTCAGCCAAGATTAGACACTGAGAGATGCGTCTGGCAATACGTTGCCAGATCCACTGAACAGATCTTGAAAGATTCACTTAGCGATGTCCATCTATTAGTTTAATGGACAACAAAAGCAGTGGCTGGGAGAGAGAACAGAATGAAGCCATGACTTTAGCAGGCAGGACCAAAGATGTGCCGATTTTAAAAGGTCAGAGTGAAACACACCAGAATGCAAATCCATAACACCCTCTACTCTCCTTTGTAATTAGCCAAGAACTAATTACACTCTGTTGGAATCACTCATTCACTTCTCTGTCTCCTCCACTAGCACGGGAATAAGGGCACCGGCCTTGTCTTCCTGCTCACCTTTCTAATTCTAGTGCTTAGCATGGTGCCAGACACATTGGTAATTCACTGTTTGGAAATCTTTGATTGAATGAATAGGAAGTATTGAGTGTATAGGTTTTTGTAAATGCCAGGGCTGGTGAGTGGGAGGAGGTTACCTTTTAACCCAAATATGGGACAGGACAGGGCAGGCAGGACTTAACAGTCAGCTCCAACATTTTCCTTTGCTCTTCGATAAAGAAAACCACACCATGGCAACCCCGCTGGGGAGAGTCTGTTTCCTGCTTCTGTATCTTCATCCTCTTCTGAATTCCCCTTCTACGTGAATTTTATTTTAGTCCCTTACACTCACCATCCTCCCTCCATGCCACAGGGCTTTTGCACATGCTAGTTCCTTTGTTGAGACTATTCTCTGCCTTCTCTCTTTGCCTAACCTACATCTGTTTATCTTCATAAACTGATGAAGTGTTCATCTTCTTCATAGTTTCAACTCTAGCATCACTTCCACAGGAAAGTCTCCCCCATTGGTCAAACTCCCCTGTTATGGATTGTATTCTTAGTACTTGTCTCAGTTATGGTTTTATATTTGGTGGTGATTTGATTAATACATGTCTCCACTACCAGGTTGTGAGCACCTTCAGGACTCGTAATGCTATGAAGTTTTGCTCACCACTGTGTTCTCGGCACCTAGCAAAGTACCTGGTATAGTAGACAATCAATAAATGTCTGAATGAATCAACCAATCACCATCCTCTTTTCAAAGGCAGGTTTGCTAGTTCACTGCAGGGAGGAGCCAGGAAATCAAGAGGACAGTCTGAAACATTAGGTCATGCTGGTGCCTAAAACCAACGTGAACCCCAACACTTGGACAGAATGTCTCCAAGGAGAAAAGGCTGCACCAGCTCCTTTACTGACGGCCCTTACCCTGAGCCTTCCATCACAGAGACAAGCAGAGGCCCTGCCGACTAGAAGGATGGGACAGAAAAGCCTGCTGCTCAGTGCTGCTCCTACTTTCTCCCCTTCAGGTCCCAGACGGAATACTCATGGCACATGCAGTCTTCATTCAACCCGGCAACAGGAAGGTGCCTCTCCTGGGAACCTGGGTCTAACTGTCGGCTGCAAACTTCAGAGAGGGATGGAGGTTTTGGAAAGTGTTCAGAGAAGAACATCAGAGAGACAAGCTAAACAGAGTAGCCTGGGGAGGAAAGAGTTAATGAGACAAGGTGACTCCACCTCCAAGAACAGCCCCCAAGTCAAGGGCTTACTCCTCTACAAAGATGAAAGGGGTCTGGATGGAGGCTTCTATTAAAAACTATCTTATTAAAAACTGTCCTCTAATTGCCACAGAGGTTTAGATCACCAGAGGTATACAGAATAAGTCTGAGAAATTCTTCCAAGGTCACTAAAGCTCTAGAAAAGATTACTGATACTAACCAGGCATACGCTGCCTACAAAAGAGAACCACAGAGCTAAGGGCTGCCTCTGTCCCTTCTGCAGCCATCAGTCAGGGTGGACGAGTACAAGCCAGGTTGATAAAGTACAGGTTATTCAATGATGGATTCCAAACTTGATTTTATAGCAAAACACTTTCATCCAAATAAAATCTTTCTTGGAGTTATAACATACAAAATTAACATGTAGAAATGTTCTGGTTGAAGATGTAAGAGCGCCTTCACTTGTGCAGAAAGGACCCTGCCACCTAACCCCCAGGACAAGATGGGACCCAACAAGATCATCCCGGCCCACTGCCCTCCAGTCACACTTTGGAGCAGAAACACAGACACTTGGATGCCCTTGTTTCTCCTGTCAAGCTCTGTGCCTGAATTTTCACTCTGAATGTAGCTATGTTGAGTGTCACCTGGGCGAGAGACCATCAACTTTCCCTTTTAAGGGCCCTTGAATCTCTGGTTTTGCTCAGGATCTTGTTCTAACTCTGGTTATCCACATTTCCAGGAGCATGAAATAATTCTCCAAATGACTTACAATGTGGTCGAAGACCTGGAAGCCACCCACCTTTCATGCCTGGGTACTAGCCCCACTCCAAAATGCAAAAAGGCCATGAAGCTCTCAACGTAATTGCATTCGAGGGAAACAAGGCTTCAGGTTCAGTCAACTCCTGAGTAGACAGGTTAATTTGGAACCTCTGGTTTTTGCAAAGTTTTGGTGAGCACTCACTGTGTGCCAGGCCCTGGGACTTTCCAGGGTCAGTTTCTCATTTTTCTTCCTATTTTGTCTTTCTAGAAGACACGACACGGTACACAAGTGTCTTTCCCAGAGAAGGGGAAGAGAAAAAGGGATGGTCTACTGCCTAATGCGTCTGAATCTAGAAGTAAACTTGACCAACAGATAGAAGTCTCGAGGCTGGAGTAGGAAAAAAAGAAGGAACTAGTGTGCATACCTACTATGTGCCAGGGACAGCGCTATGCTGGTTCTACTCCTTACATCCCCTATAATCCCTAGCTCCATTTTATCATTTTAAAAATTATGGGAAAAATCAAGACTCAAAGAGGTGAGAAACTCACCAAAAGTCACCCAAGAAGTAGGTGGCAAGCTACAGTCACGATCCACGTTGACGGGAGCTGACAGTAACCATCAGTGGAGCCAAGGGATCTGTCGGCCAACTCTTGCCTTCATCCCACCTCCCAGCTCCATTCAATGCCTTTCTATCAGTTAGACTCTAGAATCTTTTAAGGCTGGGAAAATGTTCTTTTGCTTCTTAAACCTTACCCCACTGAGTGGGTGCCTGCTTAGTCTCCCTCAAATGAGTGGACCACCTGACAGATACGACCTCAAGAAACAGTGCAAGTCTGCTCGGTCGTGTCCAACTCTTTGTGACCCCATGGACTGCAGCCTGCCAGGCTCCTCTGTCCATGGAGTTCTCCAGGCCAGAATACTGGAGTGGGTAGCTGTTCCCTTTTCCAGGGGATCTTCCCAATCCAGGGATCGAACCCAGGTCTCCCACATTGCAGGTGGATTCTTTACCATCTGAGCCACCAGGGAAGCCCTGAGAAACAGGACAAAGGTCAATAGGAAATAGCCTGGATCAGACCAGAGGGAACAGGATCTACAATATAATGTATTCCTTCAAAGGTGACCCCTGGCAGCATCTTGTGAAAACCAGCCCTTAACGGGGTCTCCCAAGAGGCCACCCTAATTCCCCCTCATTTCTCAAACAGTCTGCCTTGCACCCAGCCAGGAGTGGCTGACTCAAACTGAAACGCTGCCGCCTAGCTGGAGAAGAGGTGGTGGGGTGACTCACGTGCTTGGAGCCTGCCTGTCTCAGACAGACTCATTTCAGCTGTCCAAGCATCAAAGGCTGAGTCAGAGTTCCCGCCAGACGGGGGCTGCCTTGTACTTGCCTTCACACAGCTTGATCTTCTCCTCCACGAACAGCAGTCCTTTTGCTAGAAGCTGGTTCTGCCGGAAGAGAACAGAGGACACAAGACTTCACTGTGTGGCTAACCCTTGTCCACTCCAGGCGGGTGAAGGTGTGGAGTTCTAGGCACTTGGACACTGTCATGCCTCCAGGCTCAAGAAGCCTTCGGTGCTCTAGGAAGGCTGAGGCTTCGGGAGGAGTCAGTGAGGCAGCCCGTCACAGAGGAAGGAGACGAAAGCCAAACCCAACCAGCATTCCCATTTCTCCAACCAGGGAAGACGTGACCACAAGCTTGGCTGGACTGTCTGGAAGGACTAGAGTGGACACCCAATGTCCTTTGAGCCCTTCATATAAACTCAGAAAGTGGAGTGTGGAGGCAGTGGGAAATTATGCAGAAATGATAGACTTTTTATACAAGCTGACGGTTTCTCAAGCTCGCATGAAAGAGACTGCCTGCAAAATTTTAAGCAGGAGTGAGGGTGTGTCCCTCAGTGAGTGTGTGCATGAGAGAGCTGTGGGAAGACAGGGTAAGATGAAGTCCCTTTGCAAATGCAACGAACAACTGTTGGGTATTTTGCAGATATCACAGGATATTTATTCTTCGTCTCATCTAATTCTGACCTTCCCAATAATCCGATCGAGTTGGTGCTATTACCCCCTGACTTTACTGATAGTCAGGGTAGACTTGCCCACAGGAGACAGACTCAATCTTCCTGGCTCCACCGGCCATGTTCTTTCTACTCTGCCTTGCTGCCTTCCAGCAGGTCTTCCCACCCAGATCCCCTTCTTCCCTCAAAAGGGTACAGCTGGTCCCACACAACGCAGGCAGCTTTTCCAAAGGTCACAGAATCTCAGAGATGCCTCACCACTTACCTCACATCTTTAGATGATCAAAGGCCTATGCTTATGGCATGGGGGATCCACAGTGGTATATATCCTATCAAAAACCTATGCATTTCTTGGTGTTCTCCTTTAGAAAACCCTAAAAGCCCTGTTACCACGATGGTGAGAGTGTACATGGCAGAGAGGAAAGATCAGACAGGTGTTCAAGTCCAGCTCAGCCACGTTCTAGCTGTGTGATCTTGGGCTTCCTTTCCTGAGTCCTGAGCCCCTCATCTGTAAAATAGCATCACACCAGCAATATCATAAAGTTCTTATAATAATCATTATAAATATACACACGGGGACTTCCCTGGTGGGCCAGTGGTTAAGACTCCAAGCTGCCAATGCAGTGGGCGTGGGTTCGATCCCTGGTTGGGGAACTAAGATTCCACATGATGTGCGGCACAGCCAAAAGATTAAATACACACACACATACACACAAACATGCACACACACATACACACACACACACACACACAGAGTAATCAGTGGTAATGGGCACTGACGACAATAGTTGCTCTCTTAGCCCAACTATCTTCACAAAAGGATAGGCGGGTAAAGAGATTCAATAATGAATAGACCTACATCAAACACATTAAAGTAGTTTATCAAAGGCACTATCACATTCCTGTAACTAATACATATATATGGAATTTTATAGACCCAATTAAAATTTCCAAGCTATAACCTAATTTGAAAAGTAATTACCCATCATTTAGTTTCAAGATGGAACCCCAACTCAAAGTTACAGTGATGTCCTATAGGAGTCCACCAACTTTATTAAAGGGAAAAAGGTCAATTCCTTTCCTAGGAATTACAGAACAGACAAGTAATGGAGGTGGAACTGTGTGTTTCTACCTTCCACCAAGCACACGAATCCCAGAAGCAAGAAAAACACCACAGCACCAAACTGAGATGATCAAAATCAGGGCTTTGTGCCAACTTAGCTGGGTGGGAATGGATGGCACGGGTGTTTCCAGATGTAACCAACCCCATCAAATGGCTCTGAGCAAATGTCCTAATTCAGGCCTGAAGTCTGCCCTGGTCCCTTTCACTGGCCCGGAGGATGGCCTTAGGATGTCCCCCGGTACTCTGTGCAAGGAGTCCTGATGCCTTGCTCTCCATCACTACCTCCATTGCCAACACGGATACTCCAGCCTTCTTCCAAAATAGCCACAAATCCTCCTCAATTTCAAGTTTCTGAGATTTACCTCCAAATGTACGAGAGACTCCTCCCTGTGATGCAGGTTTCATAATTATGTTCCTGCACTGTAATTATTTACATTTTATAGGTGGGGGGTGTCCAAGGCACCGAGAGAAATAAAAGCCTAGTCCAGGTTATATCATGAGTCAATGATAGTCAATATATCCCATGTGTCAGGATTTTAGGTTCTCAGGGGTGAGGACCATGTAATTTAGGTTACCTGGCTTGGAGAACAATGCTTAAAACATGATAGAAGCTAACAAATATTCACTGAGTACGTATTGCCTGTTTGGATGTTACAGACCATTTTTGCTTTTAAGAAATCAAGGTAAGAGATAGAATGGTTTTAAGAAGAGAGAAAGTGATGTAAGTCCCTAAAATTCTAATACACAATAAGCTATGTGCTCAGTCATGCCCTACTCATTGCAACCCGATGGACTGTAGCCCACCAGGCTTCTCTGTCCATAGAATTTTCCAAGCATAAATACTGGAATGAGTTGCCATTTCCTACTCCAGGGAATCCTCCTAACCCAGGGATTGAACCCAAGTCTCCTGCATTGGCAGGTGGATTCTTTACCACTGAGCCACCGGGGAAGCCAAAATTCTAATACCCTTAGGCATTTGTACATTTTGCTCTTATGTTACAAATGGCATTTTCTTCCTTTGATGAAAACTACTTTGCATCTTAAGAGACAAACTTTAAAAAGTGGCATAGACTCTCCTTCCTGCTCTTTTCCAGGTCCTCCCCCTACAAGGAGACATTTCGGGGATGTTTTTTTCAAACTAAGGAAGTTATTTGTGTATTATGGAAGAAATGGAAAAGGAAATACTCTTTTTTAAATGTCTCATGATACACAGCATAGAAATTCTTTACCTCAGACCAAAATAAGAGTAACAAAAACCTGAGGTGAAAAGGGACCTTCAGAATCATCTAGTCCTTCTCACCTCTCCCCAGCCCTGTGGTCTGAATCAAATGGTCACACATAGTTTCAATAATTTTTTAGTTTGGACCCATTTTCCAGGAAGCTAAAGCACCTTTCAAAAGCATCTGAAAGAAAAGTTTTGTTACTCCTAGGCTTTGTAGATTTTGCTCTTATTTTACAGTTGAATAAATTGCAGCTAGAAGTACAGTCTCCATCTTTTATTTGGCACGTGCTAAGTGACTTCAGATCTTTTGGGCCAGCCTGGCCCTCAGCCCCACTTCACTGGAGAATCGCCCGCCACCTACTCAGTGGCACTCTGCCCCCTCTTGCATGCTCCAACCCTTTGAACCAGCCTGCATCTCTGGCTGTGCTGACTGGCCGGGTGCCCACCCTCCGCCCGACCTGAGTCTCCAACGGAGCCAATCACTTGCTCTCCTGGGAACTGTAATCAACCAGGCCCCCTTCAATGCAAAGGGCCCTGTAATCCTAAGGTCCCAGTGCTTTGAAAGGGCTTATGCTCTGCAGTTGCCTTCCTCACTTCGTAATATTTTTATTTTGGAATCTGTGTTTTTTTAAGAGAAGGCTGACAGGGCAATGGAGCTCACCCCAGGGGCTGGACTTCAGCTCACTTGTGGTCTGTCTCCTACAGCCACCCCAGGAGGGGTTTTTAGGTCCCTGCTCCCCACCCCCCGCCCATCTCCCCTGCCCTGCCCCACCATTGCTGTCATCCTACTCCTAAGGCGATGACAGGGTCGCATCGGTGGGCGCCCAGGCCCCGGTGCCTTACAGCGTCTTGCAGAAAGCCAGGCGGCAGACCTCCCTGCCCTGGGCTGGCAGAGCTCTGTCTCGAGTGCTGGTGACTCAGTGGGGGCCTCTTGACCACCCCTGATCTGTGCACTGAGACCATGAAGGTTGCAACTCTTGGGGGTACCCTGTCCATGGTGGGTTGCAGCTGCAGGTCTATGGGAAGGGAAGAGCCTTCCACGCCCTGGTGGCAACCACATTTGCATTCTGCACCTGCTAATGACGAAGCCCACCCTGTCTGCTGATCACTTCACCTAAGGACACGCCAACTGGACATCTGTGCAGCTTAAAACGGCTGAGACTTAAAGAAAAAAGAAGAGAAAAACAGCCTGGATTCTGAGAGCTATCTTGTCTTTCTAAGCATCTGTTCCCCCTGGCCTCACCTGCATTCCCAGCCAGATAAACACCTGACTCTAGAAGGTGCCGAGAAAGTGTCTGTACGGGAACAGAGCTGGAGAAGATCCCGAAGTGAAGATCCTGAAGAGAAGATCCCGACTGTCCTCTTGTCCCGCTCCCTGCCCAATGGCACCAACCCCATCACCCCCCAACCCAAAGGCTTTGAGCCAAAAAACCAGTTATATTCAATAGCAGCCACCTAGGAAATGGGCCAGTTGTTACTTAATGCAGCCCCCATAAATGAA
This sequence comes from Cervus canadensis, assembly GCF_019320065.1. Lineage (NCBI taxonomy): Eukaryota > Metazoa > Chordata > Mammalia > Artiodactyla > Cervidae > Cervus > Cervus canadensis. The sequence continues at coordinate 61,450,894 of NC_057396.1, read as the reverse complement.
CTTGGACAGGGAATACATAGCCCTCTAATGAAGTGGCAGAGGATCCAGAAGGAAAGAAAAAAACAGCTGACCTGTGTTTAAAAAGATGCTGAAAATGGGCTGCCAGTGGAAGAACAAGGCTCCAAGGGAAAAAATGCAAAAAACAAAACAAAACAAAAAAGACAAGGATGTCTGTGGAAAAGTATCCCAAACTATGCACTCTTCAGTGGATTGAAAAGATTGAGCTCATCCAGGGTAATCCTGGAGGGTGGGCATAAGGAGTTGGGGAGGACAGAGGAGAGAGTGGGCCTGTGACAACTGCAGGGCTGCTCCCTGACCCGGCCAGAAGGACTCAGGAATATGAAGAACCAACAAGCTAGGAGTTGGGGTGAATGATGCTCCTCCCACACAAGGTAGGAGCTCTGTAAATGCTTAAGGCTGCTGACCACCCATTGCTTCTAGTGCTTTAGCAGTGATGATGACAGTAAGAAGAGAAAGGATGACAGCAGGGATAACGCTGGTTTTTACTCTTTGTCAGGCACCGTATTGTACCCTTAGAATGCATGATCTCACTTTACCATTGCCACAAACTGATGCCCTTTATACAGAAGAAACTGAGGCTCAGAGAAGTGAAAGTCAAAGTCGCTCTGTCGTGTCTAACTCTTTGCAACCCCATGGACTATACAGTCCATGGAATTCTCCAGGTCAGAATATTGGAGTGGCTAGCCTTTCCGTTCTCCAGGGGATCTTCCCAACCCAGGGATTGAACCCAGTTCTCCTGCACTGCAAGTGGATTCTTTACCAACTAAGCCACAAGAGAAGCCCAAGAATACTGGAGTGAGTAGCCTATCCCTTCTTCAGCAGATCTGTCCGACCCTGGAATCAAAACAGGGTCTCCTGCATTGCAGGTGGATTCTTTACCAACTGAGCTATCAGGGAAGCCCTGAGGTTCAGAGAAGCAACTAGCAAATGTGAGACCAGAACTTGCATCCAGGTTGATTGGAATCCAAAGCCCAAATCTTTCCCTCAGCATACGACTCTGTTTTACTTCCTCAATGATGGTTAAAAAAAATACTAAGGTGAACGCTATCATTCCTTGATGGCTCACTTTGTATTATACAAAGCACTTGATATATGTCATCTCCTCTAGCGACTGGCAACGATCTTTTGAAGTAGGTACTGTGATTACAGCTAGATCACTAAAAGAACTGAGTTTCAGAGAGGCTAGGTAACATGCCTACAGTCACACAGCCAGAAAGTGTTCTGGCAAGGACTGGCATTCAGACCTTCCTGACAGAAAGGCTGGTGTTTTTAGGCATCACACTCTTCTGCCCTGTCAGTTGGAGAGGTTTTTAATGCCCTTGCCCACAAAGGAAAATAGATGAGATCCATCTGGTTCAGATACGGTGGGGAGGTTGGCTTGGCAACTTCAGGCTATAATTGGGTTCCACCAAAACTTTCATTCGTCTGGGTCACTGCTGCTGCCCAATCCTGCTACAGTTTCTCAACTTCCACCTCTCCAAAAGGGTCTTCCTGGGGCCTCCCTCTCCACTGTGCTAGCTTGCTTCAGTCATGGCCAACTCTGTGAGACCCCATGGACTGTAGCCAGGTCCCTCTGTCCATGGGATTCTCCAAGCAAGAATACTGGAGTGGGTTGCCATGCCCTCCTCCAGGAGATCTTCCCAACCACATTCTATATCCAGCAAGGCACACACCTGGCTCCCAGATGGATTCTATTCCCAGATAAGACATTCTTTCCTACCCCAGAAGGATTTGGCAGTATGTCACTCTGCCTACCAAGAACTTGTATTAACCAATAATTCTAGTCCAGGCATTTGTTTCCAGGGACAGCAATGTCTGCAGAGGTTGTTGTCATTGGCATCAAGCCAATGATGGATTCATGGGCCACCTCCATTTTTTTCCCCTTTTGTGACTTTGAAAGTACAGCCATCATCTCTAAGGATGTCTACATTTCCTGTGAACCTGGATGTCTTCCTAGATAAGCAATAAAAAGTCTTATAAACAAAACTCACCCCCAGGCCCAGAGAGTTCTTAATAAACCAATGTGTAGGAGTGATGAGACCAGAGAGAAAGCCCCAGATGGAAGCTGAAGACAATTTAAAACTTGGTACAAATGCTAATTCTTCATTTAGCATCATGTCGCTGGTAAAATTCACTGAAAGGGTGAACTGGGGCTTTTTTCAAGTTATTTTATTAGGAAGCAGGAAAATAGTCCCATGTCTGTTTTGCTACATACTGAAAATATAAAATTTAAAAGCACTGAAATTTCTCTTCTCCGGGGTTTTTCAGGGGATGTCTTCAGGACATTTTTAACACTTAAAGTATATAATCCAAAAGATTTTTTCCCATGTCCAGATGGCCTGGGTTTGATCTATGCTCTACCTTTTACTGGGCTTCCCAGGAGGCGCTAGTGGTAGAGAACCAGCCTGCCAATGCAGGAGATATAATAGACACGGGGTATGATCCCTGGGTCGGGAAGATCCCCTGGAGGAGGGCATGGCAACCCACTCCAGTATTCTTGCCTGGAAAATTCCATGGACAGAGGAGCCTGGCGGGCTACAGTCCATAGGGTCACAAAAAGTCAGACACGACTGAAGCGGCTTAGCATGCACGCTGTCTTTTACAAGCTGTATGATAGTGGGTAACCTCTCTTTCCCCAGGTTCAGCTGCAATACGTGCTAAACAATAGCAATGACAATGTTCTCATCAGCTGTCAGGAGGACTACATGACTTGGTGTAGGAATGGTTCTCAGATCAGTTCTCAAGACTTGAGCACACACGAGAATCACTGAGGACTTACTAAAACACAGACTGCTGGGCCGCAACCCCACAGTCTCTGATTCAGTTCATCTGAAGGGGGGGACCTGAGGATTTGTTGATCTGACACTTTCTCAGGTGATGCTGAAAATGCAGTGGAGAACCAACAGCTTAGAACAATGCCTGACATATAAATGGTGGAAAATATTAGCTTTTGTTACTATGATAGTTGTTTTTGTCTTCCTTTAGTTGTAGAACAGCCTCGGAGAAAGGCCCCCTGCTGCTTTCCAAGTCTAACAAACACTCCTCAGCCCTCCCATCTCTGTCTTTACTTCTCAGGTCACTGAAGTGCTGGATGTTTTCATGTACCCAGCATCTACCTCTGTCTTCCATCCCTTCTCACATTGGTTCCCTCAACACGTCTCCTGCCATTCCCAGCCTAATCACCCAATTTCATCCATAATGAGTTTCCAAAAACACGTACACATGTGGAACAAGACACTGATGTGTTATAAGGGGGAGCTCTGTTCCCATAGAGCATCAGATGATAAAATCCCTATTTACACCTCATTTTTGGAACCCATCTTTGGGTGATATATTTGCAGCATTTTGTACATACATGTTCCTTCTTTAACAGTTGAACATGTAATAGCCTCGTCGGACGAGGCTAAAGAGTTGCTGTTTCAGCATGTCCACAGATTTCCATCTTTCTCTCACTTATATTAAGATTTATGGATATCCATTTCAAGACTCATTTTTCCATTTATCTTCATAAAATTGGAGGAAAGTCCAATAAAAATATTCAAATAATTGCATAAAATTCAAGTAATTGCCAAGGAGATTAAGCACAGCAAAGCGGCTGGAAGGTAACCACTGGCTGATGGGCAACCCCACAGAAGGCAGCCTGAAAGAGCCAGGGGTCCTCCTGGAAGCCCCCAGACTATGCCAACTTTTTCTATCCCTTCTCAGCAGCCAAGGGAAGCGTTAGGCCACCCCAGTGTTCATAGACTCTGTATGTAAGGCCTCTATTCCAAGAGCTGGCCAAATTCAAAATGCAACCTCTAATGACCTTCTCACCTAAAGACATCATCCTCTCCCCATGTCTCCCATCTTCTTACTGGAGTTCAGCTCCTCTTGTTCAAAGCGCCTCTGGATACTGGCTCCAATTTCACCTTCAAAGCAGTATATGGGAACTGTCCCTCACTACTTGCATGTTGCATACTAAGGTTGCCCCAGTCATGCCCGACTTTTTGTGACCCTATGGACTGTAGCCCACCAGGCTCCTCTGTCCATGGATTCTCCAGGCAAAAATAACTGGAGTGGGTAGTCATTTCTTCCTCTAGGGGATCTTCCCGACCCAGGGATCGAACCCAAGTCTCTTATGTCTCCTGCAACGGCAGGCTAGTTCTTTACCACTAGCGCCACCTAAGAACCCCTCCTAATTTATCTTTTTTCCCATTTCAGGAATCACGCTAGCCTTCCCAAGTGGATTAAAGAAGAGTTTAAACTTTTGTACCCTATTCCATTTGGGTTTGGAAATTGCAAAAATTATTTCCCCCACTCTTTATTGTTTCTCCACCCTAATCTTCCTGGATTCTTACAAGCCCTATCTTTGTACCTAAACAATGTATTTATTCTGGGCCTGTGTTTAAGCCTTTACCTTCCACTCAGGGCTTCAGCTAACATAATGTTCTGTATTACCTGGATGGATGTATCTACAGCCCTGCACTTCAGTTTCATTCTCCATGGTGACCAGGATGCTCCTATGGGTCTCTCCTTCAGCTTCCTGCCATGTGCCACATGCCCTTGATGAATCCTCTCTGATAATGGTGAGTTAATGGGAAACTGGCCTCCTGGGACTCACGGATATGAGCAGAAGATGGAAACATTCATATCACACACTACTAGGCCATCTGTGACCTATTGACAAGTGTGATTGCCAAATTTCCCCTTTTGCTAGGTAGTATCTTGTTCAAGGGCTTCCCAGGTGGCTCAGTGGAAAAGAATCTGCCTGCCAACGCAGAAGATGCAAGAGACGTGGGTTCAGTCCCTGGGTTGGGAAGATCCCCTGGAGAAGGAAATGGCAACCCACTCCATTATTCTTGCTGGGAAAAATCCCATGGGCACAGGAGCCTGGTGGGCTACAATCCGTAGGGTCGCAGAAGAGTCAGACACGACTGAGTGACTAAATAAAAACAACAAATCTTGTTGAAAGTCACTGACTACACACTGAGTTTCTGTATCAAGCAAAACTCTGGTTCCACCAAAAACAATTTAACTTTCTGGGCTTGAGGAAAAGCTTCCAACAGACACAACGCAGATGCAGAAACACAGAAAGTGCTATCTGCCACTCTTCCCATCCCCACGTCCCGAACCACCAAGGTACCTAATCAGTTAAGAGAAAAATGCAGAGCATTTCCTATCATCTGTTTCCAGAGTTAAAAGAAACCAATTACCTCCCCAGGGCTGTCTCTAGGATATAGAGTTCCTGTCGGAAACCCCAATTTTCCTTCTGGGCGCAATTCAAAACAGACCGAAGGAAAAAGAAAATCAATACTGCAAATGTCAAAGATTTTTTCTGGCCGGTGTCTTCCGGAAATCTATCTGTGCTTTTGCCAGTCAAACGGGCTGACTTCTCTGTGTGCAAGCGTAAGATAAGCACCATTTTTCCACCTGCTTTCCCCCTGCCCTCACCTGGGGTCATTTTCATTATTCTTCCCTGAAGACCATCTTTTTTTAAAGCTGCAAAATGAGAATGTTCACTTTCAAAAGCAGAGCCCCAGTGATGGCTTTTACAAACAGTGATCTCTGGGTTGGGGGTTCTGGGTACCAGGAGACAGACCTCACTGCTGAATACAGATGTCTGGGAAAGTGGTCATCTGATCCTCCACACAGAGGAGCCCGCTCATCACCTTACCCAACAGCCATGTCCATGGCATGCGGGTTGCAACAGCCCACCCCCGAATTTCATTCCTCACTTGTCCCCAGACCTTGCCCCCTCCTTCTTGCTGGAGGAATGCTCTTTCTGGAGCCCATCCTGACTGTCCCTCTTAAAACTACAGCTGATAACTGAGTGTGAAGGCTGAGGTTGCCTCTATCCGCCTTCCCTCCTGGATTTCCCTCTTAATCTGAAGAACTCTTCTCGGCGTGGCTTTGAAACCAGCCCATTACCAAGGGTGCCTGACGAAGGACTTTCCAAACCTGAGTCTCTCTTGAACCACCGTCACCACTTGGCCACAACCAGGGCCACTTACACTGTTATTCCTGTATACTATTTTTCTTCAATCAATCCATTTTTTGTTCTTTATTTTTAAAGATTTTTCTAAAAAATCTGGGCCATTTTAAAAGTCTTTATTGAATTTGTTACCATATTGCTTCTGTTTTATGCTTTGGTTTTTGGCCCCAAGGCATGTAGGGTCTTAGCTCCCTGACCAGAAGCCCATACCTCTTGCATTGGAAAGCAAAGTCTTAACCGCTGGACCACCAGGGAACTGAGGAAAGTTCCCCTCAATCCACTTTTTCAAAATATAAATATGTTTAAAAAAGAAACCGTAGCAACACCATTTACCATAATGAGAATGTAACTCAGGATCTACTCAATGCAAACCAAATGATGTTATGTAACCCTAATTATAATTAGACACTGCTCTGGCTGAAGACACTAAGTCTGAAACCTGCTCTCTCTTCCTTAAACAAGAGAGATCATCAAGTCTTGCAGAAGCATAACAGACACAAGGGCTCAAACCAAGACTTTCCCTGGCAGGATCAGAAGTGCCAAAGGAAAATAAGGAAACACCGTGAAGGAAGGTTGCTCAATACCACAACATACACCTCCTCAAATCTCTCGTGTATCCACGGTGGACAACCCCTTCCTCTAGCCCAAGAAAGTTTACTGGGCATCTACTACATGCTAGGTAATTTCTAGAGACTAGAGAATCAAACAGATTTAAAAAATGGCTCTGGGCCCGCACGAGACCTAAAACCTACATTTTAACAAACAGTGTCTAGGATAGCCTTTGTTCCAATCTAGCACCTTAAACTAAGGAAAAAGACCCAGATTTGAAATCATGAAAAACCCCCAGAAGGAGACTCAATAGTCACCAAGCAGTCTCTCTGATTAAGCTCTAGATAAAACATGACATGTGGTTACCAGCTGTTAAGTGTCTGGCACACTTTGTAAGCAGTACTAACTGCCCCCGAAACCTCAGCGCTTCCCAGATAAACAAATCCCCACCCAAAAGCCCTCCCCCACCCATCCGAGGGGGAGCCCCCAAAGCCAAGCAATGACTGACACTTCAAACCTGGTTGAAACCACACGCGGAACCTTGTCTATTTTAAATGTCAATGAGGAAGGCAGCTGGGCCAGCAGGTTTCTCCAGGAGGGACTGAAAAACCACTTCTGTAGTGGGATTTAAAACTCAGTCAACTAGAGACAGCAAGAGAAGAGCCTGTGGACAAGACTGACCTCTGAGTCAAGGGCAACTGAAATGATTCACATTCGTGACTAATTATCTCCTCTTTAATCTTTGTTTGTCTCTCTCCCTGGACGGGGGTTGTCTTTCAAGCTGCTGAGGTTTTTGACCTGACTGAATTCCCAGCTTCTGTTGGGTCTTGCTTTGTCCAGACTTAGAATGGCCAAGTGGCCACTTGCTGGTGTGTGTGTGGGTGTGTGTAACAACTGACATTTATCATTCTTTCAAAGTGCACATAAAAGTTTAAGCTTCCTCATCTATGCAAAGAAAATGAAAGGACGCCTGTGTTGTTTTTAAAACCTACAGACTCTTTATACTGTCTTAAAAGTATGCTCACCTGGGATACAGAATAATATCACCAACCTGAAACCAATTTGTTATGGATTTTTATGTCACTTTCCCATTAAAATGGATGAATTACACTTTAGAATAAAGAATATGTATACAGCTGATCCTTGAACAACATGGGGGGCTTTGGGGGGCCAACCCTCCGTGTACTTGAAAATCTGCATATAATTTATAGTCAGTCTTCTGCTTCCCAAGATCTTTGATATTCATAGATTCAACCAACCACAGATCCTACAGTACAATACTATTTACTATTAAAAAATAAACCAAACCTTTGTACAAGCAGATCTTTGCAATTCAAACCCATGTTGTTCAAGGGTCAACAGTATATAGATATTTAATGAACACATTATTCTGTCTTACTCTGTACTAATCACTGTTTGAACACTTAACAAATAATAATTACCTTAGTCCTCACAACAGCCCTATAAGGTTACATTCTATGACCCCTGTTTTTACAGAACAAGACACTAAAATAAGAGAGGTAAAATGACTTTCCAAGGTCACACAGCTAGAAAGTGGCTGTGCTGGGCGCTGAACCCAGGCAGTCTGCCTCTAAGCATTCCTCTCTGCTGCCCCCCGCCCCAGCCCCCACACACTATGTGCTGTGTGCTTTGCATGCATTATTTCATGTGGACCGGGCAGTGACCTATAAGGTAGATCTTTTTTTGTTTTTAATTCCATTTTACAGATGGGGAAACTGAGGCAGAGAGAGGCAAAGCAGCTTGCCCCAGACACTCAGCTCCGACTTCGTGGAAGTCACCCACTCAGTTACATGACACCTCCCCACGCTCTCCCACCACGTGCCTTTGGCTGGGGTCAGGAAGCCAGCTCGTGCCAGTGGGTTAGAAACCACCCTGTGACTGCACCTGGAGTCCTGAATTCACTAGCTGCATGACAGCAGTGTCTAGGCAGGAGGGATGTTAGCTTGTCTGATTCAATTCTACCTTTAACAGAACAGACTGAGAGGCTTAGTGACAAGAAAGAACTCGGCTAAAGGGACATATCATTACACTCAATTAGGTACCATCCACGGGCTGGGAGGGAATGGCAATAGAGGAGCAGTTCTCCAAGTGTGGTTCAGGGTCCCCTGGGGGATCACCCAGACCTCTTCTACATGGTCAAAACGATTTTCTTAACAACACTAAGCTATTATTTGCCTTGCATCCTCTGTGAGTGTACTGTGGAATTTTCCAGAGACTATGTGCAATATTTTCCAGACACGCATTATCACAACAGTCTGATGATGAAGCCGATTCAAGGACCCAGTCTGCAGGCAAATATGCAGGCCTATAGGACAATGCCACACTTCTACATTTAGTTTGAAAAAGTGATTGTTCATAAAAATGTCATTAATGCTAACATTAGTAGGTTTATTATTTGAATGAATTAAGGCACACAGTAAAGTTTCTCATCTCTAATTTCTATTATGGTGAAGATACAGTTAATCCAAACAAATGATCATTTTTAAGAACATAAAGGGGTTCCTGAGACCAAAAAGCCTAACAACTGCTGCCTGAGACTATAATCTCCAAAAGAGCAAGGACCCTTGCCCTGTATGCCTCCACAGGCGCTGCATTGCAGTGCCCAGTACATAGTAGGAACTCGGGATGCATAATTGTGGATGTTGAAGGCATATCCCGTGTACCATATCGGTCATCCCTTACGGTCCATGTACCCACATGCAAAGTATAACCCATGCTCAGATGCACAGAACTTACCTGGAAATAGTCTGTAATGAATGATCCAAGTTCACTCTTCAGCAGCCGCCTGGAGAGAGAGAAACACTGTCAAGCAGTCCTTGATGCCACAGCTCCTGGAGTCCAGTTCACGGATGCACGATGAATTGGCGTGCTTGCCAGAGACACAGGTGCTGAGGCCAGGCCTGGGAAGGGAGTGTGCTTTCCTAGGCCCTAGGAATGCCCTACCCCCACCAAGGTTATTAAAGAATGGGGGGCGGGGGATGGGAATCCTAGAGGGACTTCTGCTCCTTCATTCCCTTTATGGGTAAAGCATCTCCGGAGGGCAGCCACAGGGGATCCTATTTCTAATAGAGGTGGAGGCAGGCCAGGGTACCTTGCTTCACATGCAGCAAAAGATAAGGAAGGGGAATACCACAACTGTGTAATTAATGCCCCTATGTTTGCAGACTTCCTGGTTTACAATGCATTTTACATTTTTCATACATTCTTCATCCAAGTATTGGAAAGTATGTGTGTGGGGGGAGCAATTATTATCCTTTAAGTCTAGATAAAGAAATTGAGGCACAGAGAGGTCTCCCAAATAAGTCAGTGGCAGAGTTAACATTCAAACTTTTTCTGCAAATTCAACATTCTTGCATAACTCTACCCTGTCTTGCCTCGAAAATTCATGGAAGAATATATTCAGGTATTATGATTTCAGTGGTCTAACTGCCCATCCCCGAGCAGCCGAACAGTCCTTGAGGGGAGAACGGGTCTATTTTATTTATCCAGCACCAACATTCATTCAGCTGCCGTTTATGTGCCAGTCATTGTTCCAGTACCAGGCATGCAGAAGAGAACAAGAACAGGTGAGGTTTCTGTTCTCTAGGAGCTTACATCTTTGCAGGGAGGGTTATGAAGAGCGAGTGGGTTAATCAATACACTCTCAAGATAAGTTCAAAGAGCCTTAACAGCTAAAAAAAAAAAGAAAGAAAGAAAGATAATGAAAAATGGGGGTATTGGCACCAGACCTCCTTCTCCCTGTGACAAATCATGCAACCATCCCTACTGTTCTGTCTTTAATTTAATCCAAACAAGGTGAGGAAGCTGAAGCCAAGAATCCAGTGAGTTCCCTAAAGAAGAAAACCTTTAGAACGTCCAATGACTTTATTTACGCATCCCATCAGCCACAGTTACTAAGGAGCAAACATTCAAACTTCTGACCACACCAACTGGGTTTTAACTCCTCAAAACAATGCGTTCCCATGTGTAGGATAAACAAAGTTGTTACAGCAAGATGTCACAAGGTGCAGAAGATAGACACAACAAGATTGGACCACAAGAAGAAGAACCATCCATGACCTAAACTTTTGTACCAGGAAGAACCCTGGAATGCTGAAAACCCACACTGAGCAAGGAAAATACCTTCTTTTTCCCAGGACTGAAGATGTGTCTGTGGTGGACACTGCATTTTGAGATCTAAGAGAACTGCATTTTCTGATCCAAGAGATCAGAAGGACACCCCACCCAGAGAACCTAAGGTTCACTAACATGTGGGCAGGTTTGACCAAGACAGGGAAGTCTTCGTCAGTCACCAGGCCAAGAGCAGGTGGGTCCTGGCTGGTCTTCGAGGCTAGAGGCATCTCTCAGACTGGACATGGAAATCAAGTAGGTGGTCCCAGGGGGAGGCCCTGGGACAGGAAGAGACAGGGAAGCTGCTTCTGGCTGCTGGCTCCCAACAAAGTCTTCACGGCCACCGGGAAGTCTCAAAAACACAGGTGAAGGAGGCAAGCTTCATCAAAAAGTGGGGGAAACAAGGCCTCACAGTCAGTTCCTACTAACAGCTGCTCAAGCCTATCTTCAGGGCCCACAGTGTGGAGGGGTCAACACGGTTCTGAGGCTAAATTGCATGCTATGGAATTGGTGTCCCAAGGAAGCCACACTGGGAGAACGCTGTGCTCATGAAGATGCTTCAGATAAAAGCAAAAAAGAGAGTTCAGCGGTAGGAGTAGGCCTTCAAAGTCAAGAGCTATGGAAACCTCCTGGAGCACTGCAGGGGCGTAATCATTGTTAGCTGGGACTGGACATGATTAAGCAGGTGGTTATCGCCCAGGGATTTTCACAGTGGTACCCTGGGAGCATCGTGATGCTACCCAACTGAGGACCTCAAGGTCTCCTCCCCTGCCAGTGACAGGAATGGTACAGCACCCTGAGGTTACAGCCAGGGATCCATCAAGCCATGGCCAACGTCAGGGTTCTGCAGAGCATTACAGGAAGACAAAGCTCAAGATAGAAACCAGCTCATAAAGGCGCAGAGGCTATAGAGTGAACTTGTTCCAACTGCCAAGACAAAGGCCTAGCAAAAAGGACTCAGAAGCTAGCAGCAGCCACCCCAGGGCAGCAAGACACTGATGGATATGAATAAAGAAGCAGAATAGAAAGAGGTGCTCCCACCACACTGATAAGGGTGGTCCTCAGTTCTTTACTGAAGCGGGACCAGACACAGGTGTGGAAATCTGCTTTACACACATTAAACGTAATGGACCATAACCAGGTCTTGTAAGAGAACCGTGCAATTGTCCTTTTATCAAATCCCAAGTTCAAAACCCTCTCCACTAGGTATTTTTATTACAGAGTTAGCAGAACAGAATGGACCTTACCTGATCATTTAAATCAACATTCTACTGGCCTTGGTGGGTATATCAGCAAGCTATCTGTCCCTTACAAAATCCTGTCTTATTTCTGTCTGCACATGTTACTGGTTAGACAAGGTCAATGCATATATGTACAAGATTTTTGCTGCAATGAAATATAGGGATTAACATAAATTGCACCAATAAAGTGCTCATAAAAATTTGGTTCACTCATACAATGAAGTTCTAAGTAACCATAAAAAAAAAAAACACAAAAGGAATTAAGTGTTCTTAGTAATGATACGAAGATGCCTACATTACATTACGTTTTTTTAAAAAGTAAATTGCAGAACAGTATGTATAATATGTGAAAAGAAAAGAGAAATATATATATATATAGTTTTTTATTTACACAATATCAACAAATTCATTTGTCAAATCTGGTCTAACTTGCTGTTCTGTCATAGCTATATGATTTGGTGTCCAAGTGGCCCTTTGAACTAAAATATACGGTACTTTGGGGCTTCCCAGGTGGCGCTAGTGGTAAAAGAACCTGCCTGCCAATGCAGGAGACATAAGAGACACGGGTTTGATCACTGAGTTGGAAAAATCCCCTGGAGGAGGGGACGGTAACCCACTGCAGTATTCTTGCCGGGAGAATCCCATGAACAGAGGAGCCTGGCACGTTACAGCCCATGGGGTCACACAGCTGGACACGAATGAAGCAACTTAGCGCGCACACACACACACACAGACACACACACACACACAGACAGTACCTTAATTTTTAAACACGCAAAACACACATGCATTTTCAAAATTATCTGTAAATGCACTGGGTTGTGTCTCCTCCCCTGTATCTCCCCTAAAAGAAGGCTACAGAAGGTTGAAGCTGTTACTGGAAATTAAGTCAGGCAACAAAACACTTTGCTGGGGCTTCCCAGGTGGTTCAGTGGTAAAGAATCTTTCTGCAATGCAGGAGTCACAGGAGACATGGGTTCAATCCCCGGGTCGGGAAGATCCCTTGGAGGAGGGCATGCAACCCACTTCAGTATTCCTGTCTGGAGAATCCCCATGGACAGAGGAGGCTACAGAAGGTTGAAGGGGATGGGGGTGGGGGTGGGAGGGGGGGTTCAGGATGGGGGACACATGTACACCCGTGGCTAATTCATGTCGATGTATGGCAAAAACCACCACAGTACTGTAAAGTAATTAGCCTCCAATTAAAATAAATATATTAATAAAAAAAAAAAAGAAGGTTGAAGCTGTTACTAGAAATTAAGTCGGGCAACAAAACACTTGAGCAAACTTTATTCCTTGAAGTTGGGAGATGCAGTGCTATAGACACCAAATCACCTCATCAGACCCCAGTTTGTGGGCCTCATATAAAGTGTCAAGTAAGTATCCCCAGCTGCTTTTCCGTAAGTACTCCTTCTGTATGTATAAAGAAACTCTGGATGAAAAGCCAATAAACGACTACGATAAAAGTGATCTTTGGCAGGGAAGTAGGAACTGGGTTTCTGGAGTACAGGGAAGGGAGATTCCTTAGATATTTAAAATCTGGGAGTACACGGTGGACATGTCCTACTCAAACACTCTAAAAATGGTGGTTTCTAATTAACGATCGCCACCACCAAGGTTGCCAGCGGATGGCTCGAGGCTGGGAAGGAATTGTGGGAATGTGTTCCCACATCAAGAGCACAGTATCAGGAAGCAGACTGACCTCGGGGAACAGAAACCCACAAGGCCTGAGAGTCTGCCAGTGCAAACCCACCCCGGGGCGGTACCCCGAGATCGTAACTCAGAGAGCGTGGGGTAAAGTGAGGTCAGAGCTCGCTGGCCCAGCTGAGAGCAGACAGCCGCTGCGTCCGTGTGGGATCCGCCGTCGATGTCTATACTCTGTGTGTGCTCCCCTTGCACTCGATTTACAAGGAAAGTGCCCTTCTGAAAAGCTCTACCCTGGCCTTGGCTGAAGTGAGGGAAAGGGATTTTCTGCCTCTCGGCCTTGAGGCGCCATCTCAAGGGGAACTTGGCAGTAACTTCTCCACCAAAACAGGAACAGGGGACTGACAGAGCACCGGGACCCCAGGAGTTAATTCCATCACGTCACAAGCATTTCCTGAAAACCTACTGTGTGTCAGACACGGTGTGAGGCACTAGGAGAGGAAGATAGGAGAGCTCGGACAATGACTCAGCCCCATCGGGACCACTCCCTCAGGAGACAGGGTACCATCTTGTCCCAAAATGGAAAGGATCAAGGCATTAGGGATGCACAGATCTAAATCCACAGAGGGATCACTCAGCCCTATAATCTTCCTCACTGTTTTCCAGTTCAGCTTGGAAAGTACAAGAAAGAAGAGAAAAGCAGAAAGACAGGATTAAAGAGCCTGTGTTTTGTGGTCCCCTCCATACAGAAGAGAAGGAAAACCTGATTCCCAAAACCTTGGATGTGTGTTTCTCTTGGGCACAGAGGCACCAAAGTCAGCAGCCTCCCTTCCTCTTTTTCCATCCTTTTCTAGGGTTTCTTCCCAGGAAACAGGAAAGTGATTACATATTGGAGCAATTAATAATAATGAATAAAAAACCAATTGCTCCTAGGATGGAGCCTCATTTTTTTTCCCCAATTAAAGTTTACTGAGCATTTATTAAGTGCCAGGCACCACTGTCAATAATGTACATGTGTTTCCTCATTTAAGCCTAAGACAAAACTGTTAGGTGGTAGTGATATTTCTGCTTTGTAGACACAAGAAAACAGAACCTCAGAGGTTACTGAGGAGGGTGTGCAGTGGGCTTAGGATATGGAGGAGAAGAGTTTCACTAAGAGTGCAGTTTCATTAAGACCTGGGTCTGAACCCTGTGGTTAGCAGTATCTTTTACAAGTTCACTGACAAGTTCATCCCTTGTACCTGTTTCCTCAACTGGAATTCCGGGGTAATCAAAGGATCCACTCCACAGAATTACTGCAAGGGTCAGTTAGTTAACCTTGGAATGGTGAGTTTATAGAACACTGCCTGGCATACAGCAAAGCTTGGCAAGTGTCACCACCACCATCACCCCCATCACCAGTGTCACCACCATCACTATCATCACCACCATCACTATCATCACCACCATCACCTCCATCACCAATGTCACCACCATCACTATCATCACCACCATCACCTCCATCACCAGTGTCACCACCATAATCAACATCACCATCACCCCCATCACCAGTGTCACCACCATCACTATCATCACCATCATCACCCCCATCACCAGTGTCACCACCATCACTATCATCACCACCATCACCCCCATCACCAGTGTCACCACCATCACTATCATCACCACCATCACCCCCATCACCAGTGTCACCACCATCACTATCATCACCACCATCACTCATGTCACCACCATCACTATCATCACCACCATCACTATCATCACCACCATCACTATCATCACCACCATCACCTCCATCACCAGTGTCACCCCCATCACTATCATCACCACCATCACTATCATCACCACCATCACCTCCATCACCAATGTCACCACCATCACTATCATCACCACCATCACCTCCATCACCAGTGTCACCCCCATCACTATCATCACCACCATCACTATCATCACCACCATCACCCCCATCACCACCATCACCTCCATCACCAATGTCACCACCATCACTATCATCAGCACCATCACCTCCATCACCACCACCATCACCTCCATCACCAATGTCACCACCATCACTATCATCACCACCATCACTATCATCACCACCATCACCTCCATCACCAGTGTCACCCCCATCACTATCATCACCACCATCACTATCATCACCACCATCACCCCCATCACCAGTGTCACCACCATCACTATCATCACCACCATCACCTCCATCACCAGTGTCACCCCCATCACTATCATCACCACCATCACCCCCATCACCAGTGTCACCACCATAACCAACATCACCATCACCCCCATCACCAGTGTCACCACCATCACTATCATCACCACCATCACCTCCATCACCAGTGTCACCACCATCACTATCATCACCACCATCACTATCATCACCACCATCACCCCCATCACCAGTGTCACCACCATAACCAACATCACCATCACCCCCATCACCAGTGTCACCACCATCACTATCATCACCACCATCACCCCCATCACCAGTGTCACCACCATCACTATCATCACCACCATAACCAACATCACTAACATCACCATCGTTACGAGCACCACCACCATGACCATCACCACCACGATCATTACTATCACCACCACAATCATCATTACCACCACCAGCAGCAGCAGCCACTGAGCTAGAATGAGAAGGAAGTGGGGGCTTGAGAGCAATGGGAAGTGAATGTTTACGTGGGACTCAACCCAAAAGGGCCATCACAGGGAGAAATGGGGAACCGCTCACGCCCTGATCTGTGTTATCTCACCCCTCACCCTCCAGGCTGACCGGGTGAGACACCACCCCAGATGACAGGATTTCCTGCTATTACACAGGCCTGCCATCTCGCCCCACACCATCTTGTCAACTCAACTTCCCACTTCTGTGGGCCCGATGGTAAATGAGGCACAGAAGCTGGATTCTAGCCAGTTGAGAGGCAGAGGGATGACCGAATGGCAGGCAGGGCAGGAAGTAGCAGAAATGACGCAGAGAAACCACCTTCGATGTGAGCCACAGTCTCCCCTGAGCACAAGCCCCAAAGCAGCAAAATTCCAAAGGATGATGAAGCAGCTTAGAGAGAGGTGCCTCAGGGCTAAAGTCTAGCCAGTGTGACTGGGGAAACTGTTATCAGTTGTGTGGTATTTCTGTGCCACATGACAATGAGGGGCTGCCCCAGGCCCCTTGGCATTATCTGGCCAGACGCCCTCAGGGTCCAGGAACAGGGGGGACCTTACAGGATCCTGCCTGATCCTAAGCTGGTCAGTGCCTCTCCGATTTGATCATTAAATTCTCCCAAGATGACCCACCTCACATCTGCAACAGGGTGTGTTTCAAGGAGGCGGCATCTTTTAACCAGGAACACCTGGAAACGACCTTTCCTCACAGGCCCCCATTCTATAGGGGCCCATCAGAGATCATGTGCATGACTCAGATAAAACGCTAGGACTCTCACACCTCTCTATGCTCTGCACTGCCTGGGTGGCAGTGGGCACAGTGAAAAAGATGGAGAAAGCCAACAGCGAGCACTTCCAGAGCTATAAATCATGCTGCTTATACTGTGCTAAGCAGTTGGCACAAAGCCTCCAGGAGCCTTTAAGGTAGGAATTGACCCTTGTTTTGAAGACAAGAAGACTTGACACTCACAGCCTTGCCTGAAGCCATACACACCGGCAGATCCCAACTCAAACAGAGGCCCACCTGAACATCAGGCAGTGGTACCCGCCCCCATGCCCACAGGGGCAGGCAGATAAGGTGAGGAAGGGACATAGACAGGCACCAACAACGGGGCTGCAGCGAACTCTGTGGGAACCAGCAGCCAGGTCTCGGTCCCACTGACCAGTTGACCAGCTCCAAGTCCAGCGCTGCCCACTGTAAACTTTCCAGAGAGCCCTGGGTTTTCAGGGCAGATGTCCAGATGCTGTGCAGGCCAGCCACCACATGGGCTGGCCCTGGAAGTTTCTCATGAGCTCTTTCCCTCAAATTACTCTTCCTGCCCCCAAAGATAAGGCTCTTTCTCAACCAGAGCAGACACAAGGCGTCAGGCAGAGTGACCTGGGCCAGAAAGAGATCTTGCCTGAAGGCCTCTCAAACGAGGGTTCTCAGAAGGCAATGCTCCAACCATCTGATGATCTGTTCATGAACCTCTGTCCAGGGGCATCAGGCTTAAATCTGGACAAGGCCCATCACGCACCTCTTGGAGCCCACTTACTGTTTTTTGGTTGTTGTTCTTAATCTTCTGTTTGTTTTTAAAATTTTATTTACCTATATATTTATTTGGCTGCTGCAGGCAGGAGCTTTTGGTGCAACCCTGGGTTTAGTAGCTGCCACAAGCGGGAATGTGGGATCTTAGTTCCCCGACCAGGGATCAAACCCGCATCTTCTGCATTGGAAGGTGAATTCTTAACCACTGGATCACCAGGGAAGTCCCCCACTGACTGTTTGTTAAGGAACATGGGAGGCTCAGGTGCAAGTCTCAGGTCAGCTGCTAACTAGCTCTGCAAACTCTGGGCCAGTTATTCCACCTCTCTGTGCCTCTATTTCCTCATCTGTAAAAGGGAGATACAGCAGCACCCAGATCACAAGAGTGTGGTGAGTTTTACCAGAGTTAACACACACAGCCTGGCATGCACTAAATAAATCTTCTACTAAAGTCTGCTATTATGTCATGGAATCTTGACTCAGACCGGTCCCCTCTGCCAGCCTGTGGGCTCCATCCGAGTTCTCCTCTCCTCCCCTCCCAGCTCTCGCCCCAGCTTCAGGTCCCAGTTGGGTCAACAGATTCCTCCCAGGGCTGGACCCAGCTAAGGCAGAGCTCTGCTCTGGGACTCAGGCAGCCAACTAACTCAGAACAAGGACGTTCAACTCCAACCTGTCGGAGATGGAGCTCAATTCTTGGAACCTCCTCTTTCCTTGAAAATCTCTGGGGTTTCCTTCACGACGCCTCCCTCCCAACAAGAACCGAAGCAGGGTGGTTGGAAAGAGAAGGAAAATGTGAGTTTCCTGCCTCAGGCCAGCTGCAGATAACTCATCTCTGGTTTCCGGAAACCTCCATCTGTGAGCATTTATTTCTACTGAGAAAAAAAAAAAAAATCTCCCCAGGAAGAAGGAGGGGTGAAAAGGTATGGAGAGATGGGTGGCAAGATTTTTCTCTCCTCACTTGCCCTTTCTACCTGACTCTCACCTGCCCCATCCTACAGATTTCAACAGGGTGCCTTCTCCCAGATCTAAGGGTGCCCACTCCCCACCTCGCACTTCCCCAGCACTCTGGATTCTCCCACCACCTGACTTAAAATATCGCTTGATAGCTGGTTGTTCAGTGCCTTCATCTTACTCTGTGTTACCTTCCCTAAGAGCAAGAACCACCCACCTCAACAGCTGCCCCAGAACCTGGCAGAAAGTCCACAAATATTCACCGATGAAATGAAGGAAAGCATCAATGACCCCTCTCTCTACATGTACCCCCCACCTCCAGCCAACCACAAACCAAAAGCACTTTTAAGAACCTACTTGCATAGGTTCCTATGAGAACCAGGACACATAAACAGTAGCTTTCTCACACTTTCCTAACTTTCTACAATTAGTGGACTAGTTACTGAAAAGAATGTTTTAGCAGGAGCATGCTTTCGTGTTTTAGTTTGGCCACTCTTGTTCCTGGGAAAGTTCATGAAACTCAAACCTCTAACCCAGACTTGTCCCCACTAGTCAAAATGCAGCCACATTAGGATGGAGGCTGGAGGGGGGGCGTTCAAAACCACACTGATGCCCCATAGAGAATTTAAACCAAGAGCATACTCAGGTCCAGCCCATGCCAGGGCAGACAGAATTGTAGGTTGTGATAACAAGGGATTTCACTAGAATATGTCTATTCTGAGGGGTCATTTTCTAAGTCAGTTTCAACAGAAAATAATCTGATTCATGGTCTTCATATTGATAGACCATGAGCCCTGACTTTAATTTAGGGAAAACTTGCCACTTTATTGAGGTGGCCACCTGATGCAAAGAGCTGATGCATTGGGGAAAAAACAGAA
The DNA here is from genome assembly GCF_019320065.1 of Cervus canadensis. Lineage (NCBI taxonomy): Eukaryota > Metazoa > Chordata > Mammalia > Artiodactyla > Cervidae > Cervus > Cervus canadensis. The sequence goes on along the minus strand of NC_057396.1, from coordinate 61,431,292 downwards.
GCTGGGAAAGATTGAGGGCAGAAGGAGAAGGGAGCTACAGAGGATGAGATGGTTGCATGGCATCACTGACTCAATGGACATGGGTTTGAGCTAACTCCAGGAGATCGTGAAAGACAAGGAAGCCTGGAGCACTGCAGTCCATGGGGTCACAAAGAGTCGGACACGACTTAGCGACTGAACATCAATAATTCCTGACGAATTTGATCTTAAAAGTTCTCTGCATCCTTCTTTTGATCTAATGATCTATTGTAGAACCTAACCATCCTTAGTCCAGAGTTCTTCCACAGAGCTACCCCAAAGTCTATCTGCCAATGTTTAAACTGGAGCTCATTTTTTAGACATGGAGACATGTCTTAGAAGAAAACACCAATTATTTGTAACAACGGCATTTCGGGACCCAATTATATAAAACTTACCTTTCTGGTGATCCTTTGCATTGGCTAATATTTATATGAATTCACGTTTCCCGGGGAACACACTAACTCCACAATTAGGGCTGGCTGGGGTAACCTGGGGAAGCTGATTTAGGTTTTGACATTGGACTTGGATAATCCATCAAAGTTTATTACTGTTTGGCTGGAGTAGAATGAAGAACTGAGAGTCATTTCCTCTTGTTCTTTCCTCTGCAGAAAGGAGAAACAGCTGGCTCTCCTTGTAAGAACTTAGCCTCACCCTCACTCCCAGGCCAGCACATTCCTGAAGGAGCCTGGCCTGGATCTTTCTAGTTCAAAGTCAGCTCACCTCATCCAAACAATAAGAGAATTCATTATACAGTGCTGCTCACGAGGCGACTGGTCACACCGCCCTGTGCCTGCATGCAAGGTACTCAGCAAGCATTTATCACTTTATTATTGCTAAATTTTCACAATACGAATAATAATGGCTAACATCTACCTTTTTTAGACACAAGCTCTTGTACTAATGACACTTCTGGCATTATCTCAGACCTCCCAATCACTATGATTTTGATGTCATTATCCTTATGTCATAAAACAAAGAACAGAGACTTGGATAAGCCATGGTCACATAGCTGGTCTAAAGCTGGTCACATAGCTACTCTCTGAAATTAAACAATTCTCTTGAGTCTGGCAGGGATCTTCCTGCACATAGAACTGTCCTAACTGATTGAATAATGGGGTTGAGATTAGCAGCCTTCTTTCCCTCCACATCTTCCTCCCTTATCCCTACTGCCTCTGCCCCTCATCCCACCTGGTGGGGCCTCAATGCTGGTGAGGTGGCAGTTGCATTCTGCGAACAGGTCTTCTTAGAGAAAAAAAAAAGAGAAGAAAAACCAAAACCTGTCTATCTGAATGTAACCAGAGACTAGCACGCCTGTTTCGGTGCTTTAATTACTGAAATAAAGGCAGCTGTGTTTATTTCCATGTTGGCTCTTGCAGACAAGGGTTCACTTATTTAACTAGGGACAACCAGGTCATACAAAGTCTGGGATGCGTTTCATGTTCTCAGTTATACTCTGAGTGTCTGTGCTGGGAAAGCCCACATCCCTTCTAATGACCAGCCTCAAGAAGGACAGAGGATAGATGGTCCAGAGCATGGTCATTGCAACTCTGGCTTTTGACAGCTCTGATGTATTCTGAGCTCAATTCACATCCGGGTAATTAGCTTCAAACCCCAACCATATGTGTTTCTCATCATCCTCAAAACAGACAGAGGAATATCCAACACCTAACACTAAACCCAGTACTGGAAAGGAGTGGTGGGGGAGTGTTGTGGTCCTCGGAGGATGTTAAGAATCAAAGCTCATGGTGATAGATGGGGCCTTGGAGGCCTCAGGAATGGAACCATGGCAGAAAGAAAGATCAAGGCCATTGGCTTAACCCTTCTTCCAGCTAAAACCTCTCTTTCTGACACTATCATGCAGTGCAAAGAACACAGGTTTCACTGCAGGCTGACTTGTGTCTCCACCCCACCCCACCCCCCAAATTCATATGTCGAAGCCCTATGGCCACAGTGTGATAGTATTTGGAGATGAGGCCTTTGGGAAATAATTAGGTTTTGACGAGGTGATAAAGGTAGGGCCCTCAACACTCATGCTGGGATTAGCATCCTTATAAGAACGGACACCAGAGACCATGCCCTCTCCTCTTCATGTGCAGAGGGGCTGTGCAAGGACACAGCAAGGGGGCAGCCAGGGAAAGAGCTCTCACCAGGAGCTCCGTCTGCCAGTACCCTGACCTTGGACTTCCCAGCTTCCAGATCAGTGAGAAATAAACATCTATTGATAAAGTCACCCAGTCTATGGTGTTTGTACGGCAGCCCGAACAAACTAACACAGGTGTCTAAATCAGACAAGGATTCATGCGTTTTTGTTTTTAATTTTTAATTGGAGTTTAATTGCTTTACAATGTTGTGTTTGTTTCTGCCACAGAACAACGTGAATCAGCCGTAAGCATACACACGCCTCCTCCCTCCCGAACCTCCCCCCCACGCCCCCACCCCACCCCACCCCCTCTGGGTCTGTCACAGAGCACCACCTTGAGCTGCCTGTGATATACAGCAACTTCCCACTAGCTATTTATTTTACATCTGGTAGTATATATATATATGTCAGTGCTACGCTCTCAATTCGTCCCACTCTCTCATTCCCCACTGTGTCCACAAGTCCATTCTCTATGTCTGCGTCTATATTCCTGCCCTGCAAATAGGTTCCCCAGGAAAAGGTTCACATTCTGACTCTACTTGTGACCTTGGACAAGCTATTGTGTTTCTCTTGCCCATCATTTTGTGGACGGACTACATAATGTGAACAACGGTTGTCTGGCAGCTCTGTGAGCTGGGTTGAGTGTGGTGGAGGTGAAAGGCACCTAGCACTTTTCCTGGCACCTCCATCCATGTCAGCTCCCTCTTCTCCAACTCAAGGGTCCTTAGTGCTAGAATCTGGAATGCAATATTCCCACCAGCGATGCCTCCCATGCATGCGATGGCTGATCTCACAAATGGACACCTCTTTGGTCAATTTCAGCCCGTGGATGTGTTTTGTTTGCCCTATACCGATGTTTGGGGACATCTAGATCATTTATCAACATTTAAAAGATATGAAATTTCACGTAAAAATCTCAGTCTCTGGTTCTTCTTGAGAAATAAGATGGCATGACACTGGACCGCATTCTTCCAGCAGGGAGGGGGAGTGTAATCCCCTTGCGCAGAGAGTTAGCCCTCACTTCCATCCACCAGGCTGGCACCTGCGGGCCTCTCGGTGGGCGGCCCATGGGTTAACAGGGCTGGTGCAATCTGGCGTGACCCGTACTTTTCCTAGCTGCCCACAAACAAGGGTTTTAAGTACAATTTCAGGATCCGTCCCCTGATGCAAGGAACAATTAGCAGGTTCCTGAGTCACGACTTTATTTATTTATACATCTATTGTGAGCTAAGGAACATTCATGAAGAGCCGGGGATCTTAGTTCTTGGAGTGAAACTCAGTTTTTGCAACCGGGAGGTTGGCTGACCCAGCTTTGCCCCTGTCACTCAACTTCTCGGGGCCTCAGTTTCCTCCTCTGTGAAAATGGGGCCTTGGGTGAGATGATCTCTACTGTGTCTTTGCATATTTGTGTAACTCTTATGTGAAATTCAAGGACATGGCTAGAAATTTAACACAACTCTCTTTACTTCTGAGCTCTAAAGGTTTTCATGAAAGCAGAGCTCTTAAAACACTTCACTGACCCTTAATATAGGTCTTAAGTAAATGTAAACAGGACTCAAAGAATGGCCTTGTTTAATGTTCTGCCCACTTCAGGCTTGGGTCTTTAGCCTTGATGTTCTGCACTTAACACACCCAAGAGGAATGAACACCAGCGCATTAAAAGAACTGATGTCCAATTCTTGTCCCCAGGAGATCCTGGGGCTCTGGGCCATGCCTGCTTCTCTGCCCTCATTTTACCAAAACACAAATCCAACCACACCACCACCCAACCCCCAGTGCTCTGGGCAAGTGGGCTTACTTTCAGTTCTGTGCTGAGGTCCGTTGCTACCACAGGACCTTTGCACCTGCAATTGCCACTACCAGGAGCCCTCTTCATTTAGTTAATATCCACTGATCCATCAGATGACAGCACAAGTGTCACATCACCATTCCTGGCCTCCTTGGCAAGACCAAGTCCTACTAACAGTTGTGTTGTGGTAGCTGTCACAGCTACATTATTATTAATACATTTTTTACGTGTGATCAGTTGACTAATGATTATTGCCCCAACTGAACATATTATATATTCCAGGAAAAGCCGTGTCTATATCTATCTTTATTCATTCTTGTGTTTCCAGTGCCTGGCTAATGGGGAGGCACAAAAACATTTGATGCATGAATGAATGAACGAGTAGCAGACACGACTGGGAAGATTCTGGAAGACAAACTCTTCAAGGACCGTATCTTATCGAGAGTTTTATCACCAAAACCTAATAGCAATGACAGTGACAAGGATGGTAAGAGTTCCGAGTACCAAGTACTTCACGCATTTCCAACTCTGTTCTGACAGACTATTTATGCAGTAACTCAATACCTCACAAGAACTTATGGAAGTAGGCGCATTTCCTATCCCTGTTTCACATAAGAGAAAGCCAAGGCACAAAGAGGTTGGTAAACCTCTTAGTAAAAGGAAGAACAGCTATAAAATCCTAAGCAGTCTACTCCCAACCACTAGACCATCCTGCCTAGTATGGTCAATGAGGCACAAGAAATGTTTACAGAGTGAATGACAGCTGCTAGATGTCACCCTCTACCCCTGAGCCTCAGCCACCCACACATGCACTATATACATGGACAAATGGACAGGCCCTCTCTGGAGCAGAAGTCTAGACAGACAAGGGCCCCGGAACTTCACAGTCAGAAAAGATTCAGAAAAGCCAACAGAAGCACCAATAAGAACCAAGCAAAAAACAGAACTTAAGGTGAGGCTCCCGGAGTGATGGTGAAGCGTAGCCCCTCTGCCCCAGATCAGGCCCACAGAGGGGAGGGTCCCTGCCGGGCCAGCCACATACCTGATGTTTTCATTCAGCGCATAGAGCTCATTGCTCTGCAAGCCGCCCCCTTTAAAGACGTTGATCACGGCAGTCTGGACGCTGTGGGGAAATAGAAAGACCCCGGGTGAGTGGATCTGCCTCCCCAGTGCCACCTCCACAAGCGGCTCAGAGCCGAAGGTGGGGAGAAGGGCCAGGAAGCCCGGGGCACAGGCAGGGCCACGTTTTCTCTCCCTGGAATCCATCACTTGCACACGAGGGTCCTTGGAGAGGGAGGAAGACTGAGCCCCAGAGGACAGAAAGAGGCCCTCTCCCCGCACTTTCTCGCAGGCTGGCAGCCCTGCTGGGAAGCAGCCTTACTCAAGGGCGGGCAGTGGGATCTGCCCTCGGGAAACCGCGTGGCCAGCACCTGCGGGCCTGGAAGAATCCCGCGTGGCTCTGACTGCAAGCAGGAGTTCACCCCAGCCTGCGGGTCTCTCACTTAGGAGGCCTCTGTCTTCACAGCCTGGAAAAGATCATGCCTTGGCTTATCTTAATTTTTTTTAAATTTTGCAATTATGGATTTTAATTGTCCTTGCCTTTTGTTTTACTTTTTTAAAAAAACTGGAGTATATATAATTGCTTTACAATGGTGTATTAATTTCTGTGATACAATGAAGTGAATCAGCTATACGTATACATAATATCCTTTCCTTCTTGGCACTCCCTGCCAGCTCCCCGCTCAATCCCACCCATCTAGGTCAGCAAGGAGCACCGACCTGAGCTGGTGCTATACACCAGCTTCCCACCAGCAACCCGTTTCACAGCCGGTGCTGTACGTACGTCACTGCTACTCTCCCAATTCATCCCACCCGCCCCTCCCCCTTTGTGTCCACATGTTCCTTCTCTATGTCTGCATCTCTGTTCCCGCCCTGCAAATACGTCCATCTGGACCATTTTTTCTAGATTTCATATTCATGCCCCAATATACGATATTTGCTTTCCTCTTTCTGATATTTGTTTTCATACTTCACTCTGTATGACAGACTCTAGGTCCAGCCTTTCAACAGTACTTTCTGGGAAGAACTCCAGAAGGGCTGGCCTCACTTCCCCTTCCCCTCCCACGAGTGCCCAGGCAGGAGAGTTGATCCCTTGAAGGACCCAGGTAAGTCTCTGGACCCAGCCCAGGATTTCAGCAAGGAGCTGATCACAAGTTTGTCTTCAGCCCAGGTTTCAGGCTTTTTTAAAATGAACCAGGTTCATTTTAAGTAGAACCAGGTTCTACTTACCATCAAACCATTTCAGATCTCTCCTCCCTCACCATCATGAGTTGTGTATTCATTAAAAAAAAACCCGATAATGATCCAAATGACAAAAAAAAAAAAAAAAAAAAAACACTTCAGTAATGCTTTAAAATAACAATGCATTTGATTTATCCAAAGAGGAACCAAATTTGAAAAACAGCTCCAGGAGGGTGAGACATAGTATGGATTCAGTCTCTACTCAGTACCTGGTACACAGATTGGCTGGACACCTTTCGAAGGTGCAGTGTCTCCTCTCTCAGCCACCAGCAGCTTCCAGGTGGGGATCAACCCTGGTCTATGCTGCATTGCTAGCTTTTCACAGATACATGTCAAATCTTCCCAAACAGGTAGCAGGTGACTGGAAGTTATTTAGACATTCCCACCCTCAGGTCTCTGACAACTGGCGTGAGACTAATGTTAAGTTTTGATACAACTGTCCTGGGCTGGTTAACTGACTTTGAGAGCCCAGAAGCCCCCAGTGGTCTGCTTTCCCTCTATTCAAACAAGGAAAGACAGGGAGAGAGAAAGAGGGACAAGCTAGGAGTATGGGATTAACAAACTAGGATACAGCAACCAGGATTCACTGCATAGTACCGGGAACTATATTCAATATCTTGTAATAACCTATTGTGAAATATAATCAGAAAAAAATAACTGAATCTAACAAAATATTGTAAATAAACTGTATATCAATACAAAAAGAAAAAATACATTAAAAAAAAGAAAAGAAAAGCTGATGGATACAGCTGCCAGGGAAATGGGCACACTGTGTCAATCACCCCTATACCCATGACCTTCTGGAGCCGTGATCTCAGGAGATGCTGAAGTCCAGCCAGCCCCCGGCCCTGGCACCCCAACCCCTACCCCACCACCACCTTCCTGCCCACCCAGTGCCTCCCATACCTGTTCCAAGCGGAGTTGGAACTCAGCTGCCGAGCCTGGCGAGCTGCCTGGAAGCGGGGCAGGTCGCTGAGCGCCGGGGAGCTCATGAAGCGCGGTCTGGGCCTGCGGAAGGAGCCCATCTTGGGGAACTCGACGGGTAGGCTGGGGGCGAAGCCACGGGTCATAAGTCCAGGTGAGGGGGCGGCTTCTCCTCTGGACCAGAAGGTTCTGACTGCCCACCCAAAGGGCTTCTCCCAGGGCTGTCTTCCGGCCGTCGGGCGTTCTCAAAACCACGGCGTTGGCCAATACCTGAAAAGAGAGGCCAGCTTTTCTTAAAAACGTCTGGGCTAAGCAGACGCCATCTTGGGGGAAGCTGGCTGGGACTTCCTGGCAAACTACCCCCCCCCCCCAAAAAATTCCAGGACCCTACAGTACTATCTATATCTCGCAGGGTCCCATGCACAAGTGTTCACAAGCCTCCTTTTGGTTATAACCTTGTGGTCATCCCCAAGTGGAGAGGCACTCACAATGGGTTGAGGCCAGTCCTACAGAAAAGTGATTTCTAAGCTACGTTTGACTGTGGTTCCCATGCACACCTATCAAAGTTTGGGCCCCCGCTGAGTTTCTGTAGCTTCCACCAAGTTTTCCATTGAGATGACTAAAAAAAAAAAAAAATAGAGCACACAAGAGCTCCTTGTCTAGGCACTGAAGATGGTCTATGACACGCTCTGACCCCAGCAGCCCACATGCATCGCTCACTATTTCCCAAAGCATCAGCGCCTCTTCCCTCAGGCTCATCTCCTCACCCTCACTTACCTGCCGTCCATTCATGCACTCCATCAGAACATATTTATTGGTTACTATTTACTAACCAGGCTTCCCTAGTGGCTCAGTGGTAAAGAATCCACCTGCTAATGCAGGAGACATGGGTTGGATCTCTGGGTCAGGAAGATCCCCTGGAGGAGGAAATGGCAACCCACTCCAGTATTCTTGCCTGGAGAATCCCATGGACAGAGGAGCCTGGTGGGCTACAGTCCATGGGGTCACAAAGAGTTGGACACAACTTAGTAATAAACAGCAACAATTTATTAACCATGTGAGCTGTGGAGCATCCGAAGATTTCTAAGACCTAGTCCCCGCCCTCAAGAGGCTCATGGTCTATGGCAAGAGAAGTCGTCATGTATTTGCTCATGCAATAAACATTTAAGAAACCCCTACAGCACTTCAAGTGCTCAGGTATTGGGGATGCATGGTGGCCATGCAGAATGTGGTCCCTGCCCCATGGAGCCGTTCCAAGTGAGGCTGCAGCCTTTTGATTGTATCTACAATTTCCCTTGGGGCTTCCCTGGTAGCTCAGCTGGTAAAGAACCAGCCTGCAATGCAGGAGACGCCGCTGGGAAAATCCACTGGAGAAGAGATAGGCTACCCACTCCAGCATTCTTGGGCTTCCCTGGTGGCTCAGATGGTAAAGAATCCACCTGCAATGCTGGAGACCTGGGTTCAATCCCGGGGTGGGAAGATCCCCTGGAGGAGGGCATGGCAACCCCCTCCAGTAGTCTTGCCTGGAGAAACCCCAAGGACAGAGAAGCCTGGCGGGCTACAGTCCTTGGGGTTGCAAAGAGTCAGACACGACTGAACGACTGATCACAGCACAGCCCTGTTTCCCTTGCCCAGAACCCCCTCCCTCTTCCTCTCTGCTTATCTAAATCTAACTTACCCTGCAGGGTTGGGTTCAATGACACTGTCTCCTGGAAACCTTTATGACTCCATGGTTAATGACTTTGAGTGAATCTGGGTTCACATCTTAACAAGGTCACTCCCAGGTTGTGTGACTTCAGGCTGATTGAGTCTGAGAGTCCTCAGCCGCTAGCAATGCCAACTCCACAGGACAGGTAAGAGGGGAAATGAGATGGTGTGACCTGCCCAGCAAAACAGCAGACCTGAGGCTCTCAAGCACCGGCTATTTCTGTTCAGACCTGTCTCTCTCACTTCTCTGGGCACTTTTGAACCTGCCATTTCAGTCTTTTATCCTTCAGTCAGCGTCAAGTCCAAACTGACAATGCAAAGTGAGTTTGGGAACTGGTCAGAGGGAAGAACAAAAGGAAACCACCAAGATCACAGTCACTTTTTTCTTCCAAAGCTTTAGGGTTTAGCCCAGAAGTATTCTCAGTGGCACCTCACCAGCTACTCTGCTGTGTCCCCAAAACCAACACTGAAAGAAAAAGATTTTCCAGCCACAAATGCCAACTTTCCAGCTGGCAGGGGGAGCAGGTTTTGCAGGCCCAGCTGTGGTGTTGGAAGAAGGAAGAATCCAGGTCCCTCCTCCCAGGGAAACAGGCTGCCCTGGTCAGTGAAGCACTGAGGCTGCTAGCTGGGCCCTGAGACTGTCCATCCAGAGGGCGTGGGCAGGGTTACCACTCCCTGTAGACAGTGGGCACAGTGACAATGTACTTGTAAAACCAAGAGCCCAGAAAGGAATGACTCGTCCTACCTCTGACATTTTTAAAATGTGTCCCACTTTCTCTGACAGTCTCCTGCCCTTCACCCCATTCTCAGAATGAGCTGATGATGACTAAACTTTACCAATAAATGCTGAGGAAGTCATGGCAGACCTGCTCACTTTCAGAGGGTCTCAATAACCCCACAAGTGCCCTGGAAGGTGGAAAGATCTATGCAAATAAATGAGTGGGGCAATGCAGTAATAAAACCACGGGAGCCCTTCAGACGCCTTAAATTAGCTGGCTTTGGGATTTAACTTGCCCGGTAAAGGTCACACAATTAAGAGAGACTCTGTTTCACCACCCTTCTTTAAATGGGCCTGTTAAGTGCAATTCATCTGTGTAATTATGGGATATTAACTCCATTTACAAGGATCCTAAACTCCAGGTGATGGAGCTGCCTCCCACTCAGGGGCACCTGTACAGGGAAGTGGAAAGGTGAGCAGAATGCATCATTCGAGTCTTCTGGCTTCCTGCTGAAACACCACTTCTCCAGGAGGCTGGGCAGCACAGCAGATCCCGGGAGCGGGCTCCTACCCCACCATCCCACTTCTCAGTTACTGCCTCCCGTCCCACTGCCAGGCTTCCTCTCCAAGCCGTGTGCACATCCAGCAAGCCTCGTGGGCAGCCCCATCTACATAGGCAACCCTTTTAACTAAGGGAGACTTAGTCAAAAGGATGATGACTGCGGTGTCCTCGGCATTGCCTCAGCCGCGCAGTAACACACAGCCAGGAGCATCTCTGACTCATTCGTCCCCTGCAAAACCTGCCACCCTCAGATCCAGACATTCCAAAGCTGTCTTCATCCACCATGCCTACTTCCGGCTGGAGCCTAGAGGCCTCCCCACAGCACCGAGAGGAAGCTGCTGGGCGCGTTGATGAGAGGGGCCTAAAAGGGAAACGCTGACACAGCCTGTATCCACCTGCCATGGCGCGGTCTCCTCACACCCGGGCTTGTCCCGACCTAAACAGGACAAGGCAGAAACTCACAAGACAGACGGGGCTTCGGAGTGAAGCCAGGCCAGGCTCTCGCTTACAGAGGACAAAAGTGAGGCCCAGAGGAGCAGAGAAAGGTCTGATGTCCGAGGTAGGAGACAGCCAGGACTGGCTAGAACTCAGGTTCCCTCATTCCTGATCTAGAAAGTTTCCCAGCCCCTACCTAGGCCATTCTGTAGGCTCTTTGAAGACGGCAATCAGATCGAGACTTACTCATCTCTGTAACCTCAAGCCTAAGGGTACTGCTGAAGCTAAAAATGAAGAAAGACTAGCAACTCATAAGGCACCAACTGCCTGCCTGACTTGATGACAAACGCTGTCACAAAACCCCATCTGAAGATCAGAGAAGTTAAGTAACCTGCCAGAAGTCACATAGCTATTAAGAGGCAGATCACTGACTGACGACTGGCCTCATCCTGCAGCCCATTCTCACTTTGCTGGGAGACCAGACGTGGCCAGGAAGATCACAACTGAAGCTACCAAGTTAGGCAGAAACATCTAGTCACAGAATTTCATATTAAAATTTAAACCTCATGCCCCAGAGATGGATAAACAGACATAAGGAACACTAAGACCACATTTGACACGGGCAAGGGGAGCACAAAGAGGAGAAAAAAGGAAGGCGAAAGCATAGACTGCTCTAGTTAGACACCTCACCCCTTACTCTCTGTGCGACCTTGGCAGATCTCTTGACCTCTCTGAGGCTCAGTTGCCTCCTGCAGGAGATGAGCCAGCTAGCGTGACAACCTCAGGGTTGAATGAGGATAAAAGGAGGATATTTGTAAAGCACTTAGATGGAACAGTGCGTGGCAAACAGCAAATGCTTCACAAGTGCTTGTTAAATAAATAACTTGTTATTTCTAAATCTCTAGGCAGGGACAGCAGTGGGAACACAGCAACACTTCCTCTAGCTTATGGCGGCCTCACAAACATCTGGAAAATACTCCACTTGGGAGCAGGCCAGGTCTCCGAGCCCCCATGGTGGTCATAGAGCATTAGGGCCTTGGGTAACTCAGGATGGTATTTATTGAGGCATGATGCCTTTCAACTCCTTTCCTGTAGCACTATTTCTGGGTGGCAGTGGGGTGGGGGTTGGTCACAGAGTGAAGCAAGCTAAGAATTACTGGCCCTTTGGCCCAGCAGTTCCACTTCTAAGAATGTACCCTACAGAAATGGTCACATGGTCCTGAAGACTGGCAGATATGCCAGTTCTTTGCAGTAATGAATAATGGAAACTACCAAAATATCCACCCATAGGGGGCAGGTTAATCAACGATGATACCCCCTAAATGGAATGGTTGCTGTTCAGTTGCTCAGTCGCATCCAACTCTTTGCAACCCCATGGACTGTAGCCCACCAAGCTCTTCTGTCTGTGGAATTTTCCAGGCAAGAATACTGGAGCGGATTGCCATTTCCTGCTCTAGGGGATCTTCCCCAGTCAGGGATCAAACCCATGTCTGCTGCATCTCCTGCGTTGCAAGCAGATTCTTTACCACTGTGCCACCTGGGAAGCCCAAATGGAACATTTAACATACCATTAAAATTAACAGGAATGACTGTAGTTCTCAAGGAGGAGTGGTCACTAGAGGCTTTTGAATCAGGCAAACCCTGGTATCAATGCTCATTCCGCCACTCATTGACTGTAGGAGGCAGAAAAACTGGCCCCCAAAGATAGAGTCACTGCTTAGTCCTCAGAACCTGAGACCATTGCCTTGGGTGGCAAAAGATGTAATTAAGTCAAGGATCTAGAGAGAAGAAGCTTAGCCTGGATTATCCAGATGGGCCCATAAATATGATTACACGTATTCTGATAAGAGGGCTGCAGGAAATTGGAGACAGAAGAGGAGACACAGATACACACAGAGAAGATGAGAAGACGGAGGAGGAGACAGGAGAGATACAACCACAAGCCAAGGAATTCTGGCAGTCACCAGCTGAAAGGGGAAAGAAATAGGTTCTCCCGATGCAGCTAGAAGTTGGTATGCTGTGAAAAAGAAAACGAGATTCACCCCTAGAGTCTCTGGAGGGCGTATGATCCTATGATACATTTATTCTGGACTTCTGACTCTAGAACTGTGAAAAAATACATTTCTGGGTTTTTTTTAAAGACTTTTTTTTTTTTTTTAATGTGGACCATTTTTAAAGTCTTTATTGAATGTGTCACAATATTGCTTCTGTTTTATGTTTTGGTTTTTTGGCTTAAGATGTGGGATCTTAGTTCCCAGACCAGGGATCAAACCTGTACCCCCTGCATTGAAAGTCTAAGCCTTTTTTGAAATGCTACCTGTTAATTTTGGAAAACAGTTTGTTTTGTACTGGGGTGTAGCCAATTAACAATGTTGTAATAGCTTCAGGGGAGTGGCAAAGGGACTCAGCCATACATACACACGTATCCATTCTCCCCCAAACTGGAAGTTGAAGTTTTAATCACTAGACCAGCCAGGGAAGTCCCCACGCCTGTTGTTCAAAGCAAACCCAGGTTGTGGGCATTTGTTACTGCAGCCACCACAAATGAATATACTCACTGCGTCCCTGGCCCACCCTGCACTGCAGGGTCTACATCGAAAACATGGGAGCCTGGAGAGTCGTGGTGCTGACGAACAAGATGATCTACGAGGTGCTTGGCACGGTTCCTGGAATTACGCAGGTGCCGCCGCACATGCCGTGGAGGTTCGGACCAAAGGGGCCAGAGCCAGGCTCCGTGTCGCCACTTCCAGCCGAGGCAGGTGAGTTAGGATTGGTGGTGGTAGCGATGGTGTGGGGCTGGGTGAGATGCTTCAAGGCGGGCTTGAAACAAGCTTGGTATGCAGCAAGGGCTTGATATCTGCTACCCATTGCTTATTTTTATTACCACCACCACCACTGCTGCCGTATTAGCCTGCTCTGTCTGCTCTAACCAAAGACCACAGACAGGGTGGGTTCAAGCAGCAGACATTTATTTTCCCACGGTTCAGGAGCTACAAGTTGTCAGCAAGGTGGTTCTCTCCTGAGGCCTCTCTCCCTGCCTTGCAGACGGCCACCCTGTGTCCTCATGGGGACTTTCCTCCGTGTGCCTGCATCCCGCGTGTCTCTCTGTCCAAACTTCCTCTTCTTATAAGGACGCCAGTCAGATTGGACGAGGGTCCACTCTAATGAGCTCGTTTTAACTCAGTCACCTCTTCAAAGTCCCTATCTTAAAATATTACGTTGGCCAAAAAGGCTTGTTGGGTTTTTTTTTCCCATAAGATGTTACAGAAAAATCCGAACCAACGTTTTGGCCAACCCAATACAATCACATTCTCAGGTACTAGGGGCTGGATCTCAACATACGGATTCTAGGGGGACACAATTCAGCTACAACCCCACCGCCACCACTACATCATCACTGTCACCATCACAAAACCTTCCTCGCCTGAAGTCTCTGAGTTACAGAAACCATGGTGCTTTAGTAGATGTTCGCTCATGAAGGACCAATGAGGTTAACACTTAGGAAAATATGCCTCTAGAATGATTTAAGTAGTTAAGTGTTGCGTGCTTTTCAGTTATCTGGAAAGCCAGTGTCCTGTGTCCACGAAGCATGAGACAGTTAGAGGGTTCCTGGATGCTGTCACTGGCCTTGCTCTCCCCCAGGCTCATTGCACGGGGTTTCTTTGGAAACTCGGGATCCACAATGTGTATCTTGGAGAAGAATGTGGTGTCTTGCCTTCTCCCGGCTTCTAGGGCCAGGGCACGGGGAGGGGGCGCAGCCTACGGGCTGGGCCAATGGGCAGAAGAAGGTGGTATACTTAGCGGAAAATGCAAATGAATTCTATTGTACTAAGGCTCCAACCCTCGGCTCTGAAAAGGGAAGTAGGATCATGGCAAAACTTAAAGAAGTGGGTGGCTTATAATGACTCTGAGGCTTCCTAGAAAAAGCCAATCTGAGGGTAAACAACAAAGAAGTCAAACAAAACTGGGTACTCAGTCTGATGTGGCCGCCCAGAAAACAAAACAGGAGAAACCCGTTCCCAGGGAAACCACACTGCCAGCTCATCTGATAAGGTCCCCTCACCCCCACCCAGGTGCCCCTGAAGGCAGGAAGCCCAGCGTGGAGCTCCTCCCCTGGGACACGAACACAGAGATGAAGAGCCAATGACCTTCCACACCCTCAGGATTTAGATACCGTCATTCAACTCCACCCATCCATTCTCTTAACTATGGCCAGGGCAGTCTTGATCATGATGACCGCAGAGAATGATGGCATATTGACTAAGGGCAAAGAAAGGGACAGGCCCTTGACATGCCTTATCATGGTGCTTCTAAAATGAATTCAGGGGGGCTTGACCTGAATATAGACCCCTAATCTATATCTTTTGTGATATAGATTAGAATAGGAAATATCAGAGTGCACCCATCTGGGGGAAACGTGCATATTACACATTTACTGGGACTAAATATATCAGTATTTCCTACCATCAAAATGTTAGAAAGCCCCTGAAAAAGACACATGTTCATTGTAGCCCAATGCTCATTGTAGCACTATTTACAATAGCTGGGACATAGAAACAACGTAGATGACCACTGACAGATGAATGGATAAAGAAGCAGTGCTCCATATATACAGTGGAATATTACTCAGCCATAAAAATGAATGCCCTTTGAGTCAGTTCTAATGAGGTGGATGAACCTAGAGCCCATTATGCAGAGAAAGTCAGGAAGAGAAAAACAAATAACATATATTAACGCATATATATGGAATCTAGAAAGAGGCCAATGAACCTGTTTGCAGGGCAGTAATGGAGACTCAGACATAGAGAACAGACTTGTGGATATGGAGGAGGGAAGGAGAGGGTGGAATGAATGGAGAAAGTAGTATTGAAATATACACACCACCATACGTAAAATCGATAGCCAATGAGAATTTGCTGTATGGCTCCGGGAACTCAAACTGGGGCTCTGTGACAACCTAGAGGAGTGGGATGGGGTGGAGGTGTGAGGGAGATTCAAGAGGGAGGGGACATATGTATACCTTTGGCTGATGCATGATGATGTATGGCACAAACCAACACAATATTGTAAAGCAATTATCCTTCAATTAAAAATAAATATATTTTTAGAAAATGCTTGGAAGCCCTGTGTGCTATCATCTTCCCCATCTTACAGAGAATGAAATGGAGATGCTGCTTTGAACAAGAACCCAACACCGCAGTGCCTGCAATGCTCACAGAGCTGTCACTTCAATGCTTTCAAAGGCTCCCCACAGGTCTTAGAACAAATCCCCAAACCTCATCCTCACATTCTCACCTCCCTTCACTCTGCACACCAGCTTTCCTACATTTCCTCTAGTACTACCTGCTCTCTCCTGCCCCAGGACCTTTGTATGTGCTGTGCCCTCTGTGCAAAATAGTTTCTACTCACTTACCCAGGCTCAAACCTGCACACCCTTTATCATCTAAACTTCACTTGCTCAGAGAGGTCCTACTCCTCCCCCCACCCACCCCCACCCCAATCAGCTTACATCACCCCACAGAGCACCCTCCTCACCAGGGACCAGTTTCATGGAAGACAGTTTTTCCATGGATGGGGGCAGGGGATGCTTTGGGGGTGATTCAAGTTCATTACATTTATTGTGCACTTTATTTCTATTATTATTACATCAGATCCACCTTAGATCATCAGGCATTAGATCCCAGGGGCTATGGACCCCACAATAAATCACTACAGAAATATTTCTTATGGTTTCCATGAGGTCCATAATGGCAGGGACTATGTCTATTCGGTTCTCAAGTGCATCCCCAGAGTGTAGTATAATGCAAGAATTCCACAGATATTTGATGAATGTGCAAATGAACCTGTCAGAGAGTGAGTCTTGCTAGGAGACACAGAAACTATAAACAAGTATCAGCTGAGGATTCCAATAGCTCAAATTACACACGGCCTTACTGTATGAAAACATCCTAGTATTAAAATCTGACAAGCCTGGGTTCAAATCCAACCTCCACAATGTATCAGCTGGGTGACCTGGATAAATGATTCAACCTCTCTGAATCTCTGTTTCCTCATCTGTCAAACGAATGTGATATTTAGCTCAATGTTAGTATT
This sequence comes from Cervus canadensis, assembly GCF_019320065.1. Classification (NCBI taxonomy): domain Eukaryota; kingdom Metazoa; phylum Chordata; class Mammalia; order Artiodactyla; family Cervidae; genus Cervus; species Cervus canadensis. Next base: position 61,414,602 of record NC_057396.1, on the reverse strand, counting down.
AAATGAGGCAGCCTAGATCATGGCCTCACCCATAGTAGAAGACCCCCTGATTGGAGCTAGTATTAAATTTTCATAGAACATTGTTCTCCACGAAGCCTCCATAGGTTCCCAAAGATGACATCCAGTCATGGTGTGGGGCTTGACTGAGCACAGTCTGGGGCAACTGCCATGGAGGGAAGTTTGCAACCTGGTGGCTCAGATGGTAAAGAATCTGGCTGCAATGTGGGAGACCAGGGTTCGATCCCTGGGTTGGGAGATCCCTGGGTTCCCCTCTGGAGAAGGAAATGGCAACCTGCTCCAGTATTCCTGCCTGGAGAATCCCATGGACAGAGGAGCCTGGCAGGATACAGTCCACGGGGTTGCAAACAGTTACATATGACTAAGCGACTAACATACACAAAATGACGAAGGTTGTATCCTCGGACACAGCAACACTACTTCCAGGGATGTTACTCTGGGCATGTCGAGTGGCTTTTAAAACCTGAGTTTTTCTACTGCCTTCTTTAGAACAGCCATGGGTCGGGGAGACCCTAAACGCTCAGCATCGAGGACTGGCTCCGTCAGCTGCGGTGTCCCATATGCTGGGATCTAAGAAAGTAGGGTCAACAAACCATGCACTGACTGGGGTGCTCGCCAGGGCACTCTCTGAATGAAGCGTGTTAAAGGGCTAAACAGAATCATGTGTATGTTAGGCTCCCACCTACATAAAAAAGATGAAAAAGCGTATGTGCCTATTTCACCAAATGAGCATAAAGTATCTCTGAAAAGACAAACCAGAAACTGGTAACCCTGATTTTCCCTAGGAAGGAAGCTGGGTGGCAGGAACACAGTGGGGAGCACTTTTCTCTATAAACCCTTACGTACTTTTTAAATTTTGAAACATGAAAATGTATTACTTTTTCAAATAAATAAGTTTAAAAAAAGTGATCAGCTGGGTGATCAGCTCCCCTTCTCAAAAGTCAAATACAAACATAGCTTATACGATTTGTTCAAAGTCACTCAGCTCTTAGAAGTCGGGATTCAAACTGGGCTCCTAATCCCCAGGGCAGTGCTCTATCACTTACCACTCACTCATTCAAAACAAATTTATTTATTTAGCATTTATTTTACAACAGGAGCTGCCTTGTGGAGGGATACATGGACCAGAAAATAAACCCTGGTAAGAAAAGATGAAAGGGAGAATCAATTTCTTTCCATCTTCGCATCATGCATCACAAACTGTCCCAAAGGGCTGAGCCTGAAACATCCCAAAGAGTGGACAGAAACAACCCAAGTTAAAGGAGGCATCCACTGCCCAATTCAATCTGGATTTTGCCATCTTAGGATAAAAGCCCAGCTGTCCCAAATCTGAAGTTTTCAAGAGAAGCCCCAAATCCAGACCTATTAGAATGTTTAAATCACTCTGTGTAAGAGTTGGCAACTAATTCACCAGGCAGACTAACACCTCAGGGGCTTCACATAACCCTTCCCAGCTGGGGCAGTGATAAAAGAATCTGCCTGCCAATACAGGGGCTGCAGGATATCCATGGGTCAGTCAGGAAGATCCCCTGGAATAGTAAATGGCAACCCACTCCAGTATTCTTGCCTGGACAATCCCATGGACAGAGGAGCCTGGTGGGTTATAGTCCATAGTGTCACAAAGTCGGACTTGACTAAAGCAACTTGGCATGCATATGGGTCTGTGACCTTTATTTTATCCCATCATAGCTATGACCATCAGCCTTCTCACACTTTTTACCCAGAGCCTAATCAGAGTATAATGTAAGCCAGCACTACCCAGCCACTGTGGCCTTGGATAAGTAACTTCCTTCCTAAGATCTATAAGTAAGAGACTCGCTGACGGCCATGGACTTGCTGATGGCCATGCTAGCCGCCCTGGTAGCTCGGACAGTAAAGCGTCTGCCTGCAATGCAGGAGACCTGGGTTCAATCTCCAGGTCGGGAAGATCCCCTGGAGAAGGAAATGGCAATCCACTCCAGTACTCTTGCCTGGAAAATTCCATGGATGGAGGAGCCTGGTAGGCTACAGTCCATGGGATCACAGAGAGTCAGACACGACTGAGCAACTTCACTGGATGCTAACCTCTCAGCATTGCCAGCCATGTATTCAACCCCTACCCTGTGAGGCCCACATAACTAGGCACCTTTGACAGACCAGGATGGGGATTAGACCCTGACACAGTGCAAACGCAGAACCAGCCTTCAGCCTTCTGTCATCTCCCACTTGCCATATCATCTAATTGGTCAGCCTCTTAACTAACCAGCTCTCTCTTATCTCACCCTTACTCTATCATTGATTCCTCAGTGGAGCCACAAGCACCCTCTCCTCCCCTCCACATTACATACACACCCAGATACACTCTTCAAACAGGGCCAGTCAGCAGCCCCTGAGATTTCACTAAAAGAAACACATAGCAAACAGAGCCTGCTAAGCCAACCTAGGAAACCAGATCTGAACTACCTGGTGCCCATATGTTTTGAAGAAGAGTGGGACCACTTTCCAGATCAATCGCTTTCCATGACGATTTTCCTCTTGTTGGTGCTGGCAGGAATATACTAACCATCATCAGAGGCTGGCCTGGATGGTCGGGTAATGCTGAGCCTCTATGAGCAACTATCATCTCAGTCCATTTCTGCCCTAAACCAATGAGATAGGTTTTGTTATTTTCATTTTGCAGAGGAAGAAACTGAAGCCTGGGAATTAACTTGCCCAAAGTCAGAAGACTAGTTAAGTGGGACCAAAAGTCAAATCCCACCTGATTCCATGTCCTGAACTCCCAACCCTCGGTTTTAACGACAGGTCTGCCACAGGACCACCTCCCACACTTCCCTTCTCAACCATCACCGACAGCTTCTTACCCGGTTCAGGCAGCCCGTGAGCTCTGTCCCTTAGAGGAAGGAGGTTTTGTTTCTTCATAGTCCCTTCAAGAGAGCTGAAGTCATTTGTGCTTGTTGACTTGTTCACAGTCTGACTGGCCCTGAGAGCACGTAAGTTCTTTAAAGACGTGTGAGAGCTGGCTGGACTTGCTCACTGTCGTATCCTGCTATAAGCACGGTGCTGCGCACATAAAAGATTGCCCAGGAAATAAGGGTGAATATTGGAATGAAATGTGGACTCCCAGGCCAGCAAGTGGAACAACCCTTCCATTTCTGAAAGTGAAAGTGTTAGTTGGTCAGTCATGTCCCACTCTTCACAACCCCATGAATCACAGCCCGCCAGTCTCCTCTGTCCATAGGATTCTCCAGGCAAGAATACTGGAGTGGGTAGTTTTTCCATTCTCCAAGGGATCTTCCCGACCCGAGGATCGAATCTGGGTCTCCTGCATTGCAGGCAGATTCTTCACCATTTGAGCCAAGCATACACAAGGGACCAGAAAAATACCCTTCCTTCTGCTTGAACTGGGGTCCACCTTAGCATCACTGGACCTGGGCCACGTGGGCAAGAAGTCCTGGGTCTGCCTGCTGGTCCGTGGAACCCACAAGTGCAGCAGAGGAAGGCGCCGGCGGCAGGACACGGCACACTTATTTGGATTAAGACCCACCTTTGCAACTTGTAGGAGACAAAAACCAGCGGGAGACAGACATTCTCACAAACAAGAAAATGTTAGGAGTCAAGTTTGGGCTATGGAAAAAGTTCAACAGGAAGAATGAGACAACTTTCTCAGTCCTCTGCTGGAAATCAGACGCAGACGGAAGAGTCTGGGAGTCCAAATTTGTGCAAGAGTAAATATTGGCACAAACAGGATGCAAGCGCCTGCTCCTCTCTGCTTCACAAGGCTGGCAAAATGTCCCCAGAACTCAGAGCACTGACAATCCCGATGCATCTAGAAGTAATGATTTCATTCCAGCAGCATCGTCACCCAGGCTGCCAACCACGATATAATCATCAGAAAAATCCCCTCCTGTGATACAAGTCAAACAAAACTGTGGGGAATAACCACATCTCTTATTTACTCCTCTCAAAGCCCCACTTTAAGTGTCCAAGTTTCTTGGAGTGTTTGGGTGTGGCCCATAAATGCCATCCAGAGTGATTCTGCAGTGCCTCCCAGATGATAAACTGAAAAGTCTAGACACTAGTGGTCGCAGAGACTGACCATGCATGATGTCGGCAATGACACTGCTGACATGGACCGTACATAGGACCCGGGGGGTGACAGAGCGGTCAGAGCTACTGTCTGGCAGCCAGCAGGAGTTTTCAGTGTGGGGAAATGTGCTCTAGAATAACATGTGTGATTTATTAAAAATTAGCTTCACTCTCCCGTTGCAGGAACAAGATGGAGTGCTTTCTCCTAAGAAAAGGAGACAAAGGGAAAGGGCCCCATGTCATGGGGCCAAGTGCAGAGAGCGCTGGACAGAGTCAGGAGCCTGGAGGGGCTCCTGGGATCTGATCACTTCAGGGAGGTCATGAGTTCGATTCAAGTTCATGTAACAACCACATGTTAGAAGGTCCGTTGTGCACGGGATCCGAGTAGGAAAGAACCGTTCAGGACAAGGAAGAATGGAATATCTGCCCCCAAGAGGCTCAGGGGCTCACAGGAAATACTCAAAAGTAATGCCATAAATGCGCTATTACACTAACGGCTGTAATTGAAGATGGACGGTTGAGACAAGACGGAGGCAGAAAGATTAAATCGCCTTCTCCATTTACAAAGCAAAGCTCATGAAAGGTCAACCAAAAAATACATGCTTTCTTTTTTCTTGTCTGTTTCTCTAAAGAATATGGGCGCTGGACACTGGGAAGGAAATTTGGGGAAGAAAAAAAAACAAGCTTTCATAGCTAAAGCTCAACAGGTACCCATTTAAAATCTTGCAAGGATGGGACCAAATATTACATTTTAATACATATCAGTAAGCACCCACTATCCAGAGTGCGGAGAAGAGCCAGATGTGGTCTTACCAATAATGAAGAAATGAGAAAAAAGGAACAGGAATTTGGTCACGATTAAAGAAAAACACAGGAAGGCCTAAAGCTCTGATGGCAAACAACTCAATGCCTATGGTGGCCCAAGGCAGAGAACACACCCATGCTTAGAAGGCCAGGTGGGGACCACAGCAGACTAAAGAGAACCCTCCGTCTTATTTCTGTTTCTTAAAGAAAAGCTGGAAGCCCGAGTTTACATGTCAAATCTTCCAATTTTTAAATACTGGAGCAAATAATCTTTTTTTTTTTTTTCCAAAACAGGACTCAAACCAAACAGGACATTTCTGATGCCAAAGTCTGGCTCCTGGGCTGCCAGTTTGAGGCCCCTTGACTTAAAGAATGACTACAGAAAAACAAGTATAGTTCCTAACTGCCAGGGCCAGAGGAATAACGAGGAAAGAGCGTGATGGTCACTCAGGGAGGCCTGTAGGAAGATGAATCCAGTCCTGGGAAAAATCATCAAACCAGTAGAATAAAACTTCAGAGGTCTGTAGTATACCACTCACCACTGACACCTGCACAGCACTTCATATAGTCAGCCTTAGGGATCTGTGGGTTCTGAGCCCTCGGATACAGAGGACCAAGTGTAAAGACTTGAGCATCCTTGGATTTCAGTCCAGGGAAGAGAGACCTCCTGCACCAGTTTCCTTCAGATACCAAGGGATGACTAGTCATGATCAGATGACTACCTCATCTGATCTCCCCAACAACTCTCAGAAGTAGGCATCATTATGAACCCTATTTTAGAAGTAAAGAGTTTCTAGTTCAGAGGCCAGAGAAGGAACTTGTCTCCAGTCCCACAGTTATGAAAGGGCAATAGCATCAGGACTCAAGTCTGAGATGAGTACTTTTGCAGAATTTCAAAGAGAAGAACTCCAGGCTATCCTGATATACAGCCAGCCTTGACAACACCAGTCTAGCAAAAACTAATGTTCTCAACCAAGGGTGATCTTGCCCCCATCTCCTCCCAAGGGAGACATTCAGCAATGTCTCCAGGTATTTTTGGCTGCTGTGCTGTGGGGAGGTGTGAAGGGTACCACAAGCATCTAGCAGATGGAGGTCAGGGATACTGTTAAACATTCTACAGCACGCAGGACAGCTTCCTATGACAAAGAACTATCCAGCCCCAAGTGTCAATATGGATAAGGTTGAGACCCTGGTCAGACTCTAGCGCCTGGCTACTTAACTCAAGACCTGAGAATCAGCAGAATCAGCATCACTTGGGAGCTTGTCAGACATTCAGGCCCCAACGCACACCCACTGAATCAGCTTCTGTGGTTTAACAAGATCCCTGGGTGATTTGCACACACCTGGAGAAGCACAGCCCTAGACCAGGCTTCCTTGGCCATGTCGGATTTTTAACATAGGAAGCAACCTTCACAGGAGACCATTGCATTATTTTGTACACGGCAACAGTGAGCAGTTGGCCCCGGGTCAGACAGCTTGCCCATGGCAATCTCTGATCTCAAATCCAGATCTCAAATCCCTGTCCTGCACTATCTCCAAGATGCCAGGCAGGACCAACATATGGCCTCTTAGTACAACTCTCTCATCTGCAAAGTTGATACTGACCTTTGGGGGTATCTTGGGGACTTTTTCTGAATCGTGAAAGGAATCGATTATCCTGCTGGCTGAGATTTTTTAAAATGATCTCAGAACACTGCATGGGATAACCATGTTCACCCACCACATTTGCCTGCAGATATTTTACAATGAAAGTGGCCACACAGCTACCACAGTGGCGGACTCCAGTGGCCAGCAAGTAGCAGAGTTCTCCAAAATGACGGCGGCAGCTGATGTGGTCTTCCCCAGCGGCACCTGGGGAATAATGCTGAACCCGTTCCAGAGGAGTATTTAGAATTCAACGACAAGCGTAAAAGGCTTTACACGGAGGATTTACGCAGATGAGGTCACGAGCAGGTTGTAACAGGGTTTGAGGCAGCTTAGTTCAGAACAATACAGACACACGTCAGAGTCCTTGCTGGATTTTTGCCCCCAACCTTGGGAAGAAGGGGAAAACAAATTCCTTCACGTATTCTCCCAGGCTCAGCTAAATGGACATATACTCTAGTTCCTGCATGGCCAAGGCAGTCCCAAGCAGTCCCTTAATCCTAGTATTTGCTAGAAACAACTGTTGTCACAGATGCCTTCAATAAAACACAGAACTCGGCATGCATCCAGAAGAGCCAGCAAAGTTGAAGAAAGTTCTGTAACAAATGAGGAGAGAAGCAAGAAACTGGAGGTGTTGCTGGTGTGTGGTGGCCAGCTAAAGTGAAACCAGAACACTGATGATGAGAGAAATCTCATATTTACCCCCCAAAATTAAGGTGAGGTGTACTTAAGGGCAAGAACACATTTTTTGGAGCCTATGATTATATGCAAACTAAATCATACAAATAATTATGAGAGGCTGTTTGGGCATTGGCAGGGATAGATGTTGACCTGGTTTTTCCAGAGGCCATGGTCAAGAGGGAGAGGGATCTTAGGGTGAGTTCCATGGCTCTCCAGGACCCTCTGGGCACAGCTCACCCATAGGCACGACAGGGCAAGGAAGAGGGTGAGGGGAGTGAGGTATCACTCAGGGCCATGCCCTTGGCGGCTCACTCACCTCACCCTGGTGCGTGCGTGCGTGCATGCATGCGTGTGCATGCTCGGTCGCTTCAGTCATGTCCAGTTCTTTGCGACCCTATGGACTATAACCAGCTAGGCTCCTCTGCCCATGGAGATTTTCCAGGCAAGAATACTGGAGCGAGTTGCCGTTTCCTCCTCCAGGGGATCTTCCCAACCCTGGGATGGAAACTGCATCTCCTGTGGCTCCTGCGTTACAGGCGGATTCTTTACTGCTGAGCCACGAGGGAAGCCCACCTCACTCTAGACCCAGCCTCAAAGCATACACACCACCCGCTTCCATAAAGAATACTCATATTTTTGACTGAAAGCTTACACAGAGCAAAGGTGGTTGATTTTCATTTTAAGCCTAACCTTGTACTACAGAGAAAAATGAGAAAGCCATACTCCATCCCCAAAACCTCACAGAGGTGTCCTCATATTTCTGACAAAGAACTCAGCTCACTGACTTGCTTTCCAATCAGCATAGAGCCAGCTAAACCGGGCTGCTAGCTTCTGCTTCATAACGAAGCCAGTTTATAATAATGTCATTTATTATCCTGCTACAGAAATGGAATATTTTTAAAAGGGAGGAGACAGAGAATGTCTTCCACACATATGAAAAATATTTAAAAAGCCCCCAAATCACCAGAATATGTTAGGAGTTGGAACTATCAGAGGGGAAAAAAAAAAGTCAGCTTAAATTTAATAGACCGTTTAAATTCCTAGTTGACAGTAATTAAAGAGCAAGCAGTATTTCTTTAAACGGCTGCTAGACAGAACTTAATCCAATTTAGGTAATCACTAACCTTTACTATTTTTTTTTTTCTCTCTCTCTCTCTTTCTCTCTCCTCTAAATGGAATCCAAGGATTGATCTACAAAGGCCATAAACTGGCAAAGCATAAGAAAAGAATATTTAAAGAGAGAGAGAGATTGGGTGACTGTTACCTCAAAGAGACAAGTCCAGTTAAAATGGAAACAAGTCTGGGGCTCCCTAATATAAATTGACTATAACCTGGGGCTTCTAAGGAGGCTTCCTCACAGCAGAAGCCAGGCCAAGAGAGGCGGCAGTACTGCGTCCCCCATTCTCCTGTTTCAGAACCTGTTGGGCAGGCTGATCACCAGGTCCTGCCCACCAGTGCGACAGCCAGCCCCTGCCAGACCAGCACCAGTAATTCTTATGGTCACAATACCTTCTGGGCCTCTCTCCTTCTTCCATGGAATAACTACTCTCAGAATTACCCAGACTGTCCCTTCGGTTCCTCCAGTGTTCCCCCAGCCCCTGTCCTCTCATGTTAATGCTACCACACTGCTCTGATTCAGAAACTTCCATGTGAACAACTAGGACCTTCTTGAGATCTTGGGATCCTGGGTTTTTCATGGAAGGTCTTCAAAGACACAGAATATACTAGAAAGAACAAGGGGCTTGAGTTAATAGCTGTGGGACATCAGGAAAATAATTAACCTCTCTGAGCCTTTGTTTTTCACATCTTAAAATAGGGAAGACTATCTACCTGTTTGATTGTTGAGAGGTTCAAATAACATTACCATGACTGTACCTAGCTCACAGTAACTGCCCAGTAAATAAATTGGCTCCTTTAACTGTACAAGTTTTAAGATAAACCTTGAATCTCCAGCCCCTGCCCAAATCATGAATTAACTCAAATTCACTGCTGATGCTCGATCATTGCTTTGCATCACTTAGCTCCAAAGGGGACTCTTCCCTTCTAAAACAGTACCTTCTGCTCATCAGGGTTCCACTGTCTCTGTTCCCAAATTATTAAATTCATAGCCTGTACAAAACCCACAAAATATTTTATTCCCAACACTCAGCCACTGAAATATTAATTTATAATAAATGGTTAACAAATGATTTTCTATAAGCATTGCTTTTAGCAAGAATTTACATTTTGCATATACAGAGGCAACTCTAGGGAACAAACTTTAAATGATGAACCCAACACACTAGAGATCTTTCAGAAGGCCTCACACTCTATATTTCTCACATCAATTCTGTATCAATCTACCTCTGCAAAAAAAAAAAAGGTGAAAATGAAAAAGGCTACAATTCAAGTTTCTGTGTATTCTATGCATACAATGGCAGTACAAAAAGAATGACCAAGGAGACTATTCACATGGACACCTACAAATTCCCTAGGATAGAGAACTCATTAAGAAATCCCCAAAGTCCTTATTGATTTCAATTTTCTACAGATGAATGCTTGAAATACTGCATGTACATTGTTAATAAACAAAGTGAAGATTATGACATTAGGTCTGGATCCCCAGAATCATATTTTCAAATACCAGTGTGATGGTTTTTAAAGATAAGACTAGGATTTTTTTCCCCAGTGATTGAGCCACTCTATGATATTTAAAAGAAAGAAAAGCCACCAGTTAATCAACTATAAAATGATCTTATCAATAACTGAGGCCCTGAAAGGAAAGACATCTTCAGAGATGGCTGGCACTTCAAGGCTGCAGTAACAGATCTGGAACCCATTCTCAGCTCCACTCCAAGGTGTGTGTGCCTGTTACTGAGTCCAGGCTCACTCTGCTTGCTGCACAGAGGTCAGTGAATCCAAGAGGCAAGGTGTTAAGGCAAGAACACGAATTTATTTGGAAAGTCGCCTGACCAAGATGGCAGACTAATGTCTCAAAATAACCATCCTGTCAAAGTCTGGATGCCAGATTCTTTCATTCATCAGTGATGGGGGGTGGTGAGGAAACAAACTAAAAAGGCCATTTACTCTCGCAAGTATCTCCTAGAGTAGCAAGCCTCAGACAGGGTGATGTGTTAATTTCTTCCTTCCTGCCATCTACAGGTGGAAGAGTTCTGAATAAAGGCACTTTAGCTTAACAGTCAAGCAGAGGGGCAGGATTCTCAGAGGCAGGCCATTATGTGTAATTATAATAACAAAAGAAATAGACCTAGCAGGGAAGAGTCCCTGTTACTTGACTTTGGACAAAGATGCTTTTGAACTGTGGTGTTGGAGAAGACTCTTGAGAGTCCCTTGGACTGCAAGGAGATCCAACCAGTCCATCCTAAAGGAGATCAGTCCTGGGTGTTCATTGGAAGGACTAATGTTGAAGCTGAAACTCCAATACTTTGGCCACCTGATGCGAAGAGCTGACTCATTGGAAAAGACCCTGATGCTGGGAAAGATTGAGGGCAGGAGAAGAAGGGGACAACAGAGGAGGAGATGGTTGGATGGCATCACCAACTCAATGGACATGCGTTTGGGTGGACTCCGGGAGTTGGTGATGGACAGGGAGGCCTGGCGTGCTGCAGTTCATGGGGCCGCAAAGAGTCAGACATGACTGAGCGACTGAACTGAACTGAACTGAAGTCCTCTAAGCCTCAGTGGACTTATCTATGTCATGTGAAAATGATACTACTTATCTCATTTTTTGGGGTGCAGATTATATATCAAAGTTTCTTAGTGCAAAGTTTAATATAATAAGACTTCAAGAGTTGTTTGTCCCTCTCCCCTTTTATAAAATAAAGAAAAACATTTTTGAAATGTTCAAACACAGACCATTGTTGAAATTTCACCAATTTGAAATAAAAACACAACCATGACCCTCTGGATCTGAAAGAAATTAAGTCTCCTCATTGAGAAATAAGCTTGTTTAAACTAAGCTCTTGAGCAATAACCAGGTCAAACAATCTTATTTCTAATACCTTTCTTTTTTACACTACTAAGGGTTCTGGTTGTAACAATCATCAATGAAATACTGAAAGGATGATGGTTGGGGTTGAATAAAACCAAAGACAACTTTGTGGATTAACCAAGCATTGTTTCCTTTATCTGCTACATTCTACAAAAACACTTGAACAGCTCTCTTGGCCAGATTCTTGGGCTCAATACAACCAGAAAAGCCCCACCAGCCAGGTTCCACAGAGAGGAGCGTTGCACTTTTCTTAGTCCTACTAGGAAACTCACAAGAAACTAAATTTAAAATGTGGCTAAATTAGTTCCTGTAAGTGCCTGTAAGTGCCATCTCGCCTTCTGATACAGGTGCTGTTTCTGTTGTCAGTTACAGCGCCTCCCGCACACCTCTCAGCACCCCCGCCCCAGCAATTTACTAGAGCACAGTTCCATGACATTTTGCAGCATGCAGGCCAGTGATATGTCATGACTGCACCCACAGTGGTCAGGATCACTAAAGGGAAATAAAAAGGGCCACCTCTGAGGTTTGATCAGCAAGCACCTTTTGGTGGGGAAGGGCGGGGGGCGGGCGCGGAAGACGGAGACAATCTGGAGTCCTTGACCGCTTTGGTCCTTTGCAATGGGTCGTTTGGATCTGCACGTATCGTGTGGGCAATAGGTCTAGAACTCTACCCAGCAGGAATGTCTGGAGGTTCCAGCCCGGAACTTTTTCCAAGTGGGTCTCCGGAGCAGATGTGCCTCTGAGCCACCTCGCGTGAGCCTTCCGTCCCGTGGGGCGCATCGCAGTAATTGAAACCTTGCATACCGCAGGACTGCAGTGGTGTCTATAAATACTCACCGCCTTACTGCTGACCAACAAAACGCGGGCTCCCGGCACCGCGGGGGAAGAGGCGGTGGCATGTGACCCAAGGCGGAGGCTAGGTAGAACAGGGGAAAACCCTACTGCCAACCAGGGAGGCACCCCAGAGCTGATTCCTGAAGCACGGTTGCAAGTACAGAACCTGGTCTGATCCTGGGCGGCCGCCCCTCGGAAAAGGGGGAGAAAGCTGGAACCAGAGTCGAGAGGCAGGAGTGAAAATTCCAGACCGCCCCCCTGTGCTCGCAATGAGCTCTGCGTGCGCGCACAGTAGGCGCACAGGGGAAAGCCTCCCCAAAACGCGGGCGGGCGGGAAAGATGTAGCGGAAAGGGGATGCAGCTGGCGAGGAGAGCCGCCCGCCGGGCCGAGGTCTCCGCGGGCTGCTCCCCCGCCCGCCCCAGTCTGCGGAGCGCGCACTTCCAGCGGCGCTTGGGACAAAGCGGCTCCCTTCTCTGGCCTCCCCTCCCAAGCCTCTCTCCGAAAAGAAGGGGGAATAGTAGGAAAAGATGGGGGTGTTTCGGGGCGCCGAATCGCCCGCGCCCGAGCAGGGGCAGCTCTTGAGATTTGCACCTCAAAGGAGCCAAAGGGGAGAACCAGAGAGAACGACAAGCAAACTTTCTTTTTCGATCTCCAGGCATAGCCTGGGTCCTAGGATCGGCGGCGTCCCTCGCCCATCCTAAGCCACGACGCGGGGAAAGTTCCTCCCCTCCCCCGCCCCCCCCCCCCACGGTGATCGCGAGCCCCGTCCTCTGTGCCCGCCTGCAGCGTCGGATCCGAGGACCCTTCACCACGCGAGGGCCCCCACCCGGTTGCCCCCAGATGTAACGCTTTCCCCAAGCCCCCTCCGCGAGCCCCGCCGGATTGTGCCCGGTGTGCCGGGCGACTGTGTTCTCAATCCCGTGCCGCTGCTGAGCCTAAGGCTCCAGCCCCTCCCGAGTCACCTCGAGTCAACGCACCCCCGAAGCTCGCCTCCGCCCCAGACTCTGCACGCCCGGGGAAAAGTTTCCTGTCTTCCCGAGAAAGTTTTCTCACCCGCGAGCAATGAGCGACCTGGATGGCTCTCGCCACCGCGCGGTGCCCAGCTCCCTCTCCTCCCTCCTCTCCCGGCTCGGCGGGGTCCAGTCCAGCCTCAAGTCCTCTCCGGCGCGAGTCCACAATCGCGGTGGCGGCGGAGCTCCCGGACCCGAGCTGGTGACACGTTTCCCTCCTCGCTCATCTTGCGACCTCCCCCTCCTCCTCCCACCGCCCCCCGCTCCTCCTCCTCCCACTTTTCCTGTCCTGTGCTCATCGCTTTAGTTTCTCTCCAGCAGCTCGCACCCCACCCCACCTCACCCCATCCCAGTGCTCCTCCCCAGCAGCAACTCTCACCCGGCTAGGGAGGGGGTCGGTGCAAGGGGAAGGGGTCGCCTGCATTTCGATCCAGTGCAACAATTTCAGGAAATGCAACGCTTGTAAAGCTGGGGAGGATGCAACAGGTCATGGGAGCTTGGCGCTGAGCTTCCCTCACACAAGAGGTCTCGACACCCCCCAGCCACCCACCCCCACCTCACACTAGAGGTTTCGAGACCCCCCAGCCACTCACCCCCACCCCCACCTCCACCCCCACGAAAAGAAACTCTACCAGGATGCCAAGGGCGTGATTCTAGGGCTCAGTGGAGGGCTGGAGCCTGGGATTTCTGTCATTGCGTTAAGGGACAATCCTCAGGCCGGTTCCAGAAGTTAAGTGCATTAATGGAAATGTAATTCCAGTGAAGTCTCTACCTTAGATTTGGTAAACTTTTTTTTTTTTTTTTCCAATTTCTCACTTCTCTTTCCAGCTGAAGGTTTAGTGAATTGGAGGGTCCTTCAGAGTTTGAAACAACAGAAAGCCAACCGATCCCCAAATTAAAAACAATGAAAAACTATTTTCAAAACTGTTTTTCTTTTGCAGGTGTTAAGAATTTGATGCAGCTGTTCTCAGGACTCACTGGCTTGCATAATTTCACCCTATGGCTGAGCAGGAAATACTTTACAAATAGGCTCGTTCACACATCACACTTAGGCTTTGAAACCACAGTGACATTTGCTGAAAAAAAGATGTCTTTTTATGTCAAAACTGAGAAAAAATTTCTTGTTTATTTTGAGCAGTGTGACCTTATGAAAGGGTTGTTGGTCAGAATGTGCCCAAAGAGGGTTTCATGAAGCTCCGGGTGCTCCCCTTGTCCAGAGATACCAGATAAAGCTGAAGTGTTCTCAGCAAACCTCAGCATGATGAAGAGACTTTAAATCCCATCCCAGGAATCACAGACAATGAAGGAGACTGGACAAAGCGCGTGCCTGGGATCAGAAGGCTTGAGAGCGCAGTGGTCAATGAGGGGAACTGGGAACTGCAGTCAAAGTTACATTGACATTTTCTATTTCATATTCAGTGCTCCCATTTCATTTAGTTTATGTTTTCCAATTTCTCCATCTCTTCTGTTTTTTTTTAGATGTTCTTTCTCAAGCCTTTATCAAGTGCAGTGGAAAAGCTTTTGTATACATATATATAGTATGTATAATATATGTATTTTAGAAAACATGAATTTTTGCCTAGCTAAAAAATTTATGACAATTTTGATTCTCCTTGTTTGACTTAGTATGAATAAAATGCTAGGTTTCTAATTTAAAAGAAAATAGATACACAAGCAACAAAGATATACTGTATAGCACAGGGAACTATAGCCAATATCTTGTAGTAACCTATAATGGAAAATAATCTGAGAAATAATATATGTGTATATGTATTACTGAATCACCTTGCTGTATACCTGAAACATTGTAAGTCAACTACAATAAAATATATATATTAAAAAATTTTTTCATGAACTAGCAATCAAAGTCAGTAGGATAGAGAAGCAAAAAAAAAAAATAGATTACTAATAAGGACCTACTGTATACCACAAGGAACTCTACTTAATGCTCTATAATGGCCTATGTAAGGAAAGAATGTAAAAAAGAGTGGATATATGTTTATGTATAACTGATTCACTTTGGTGTATACTTGAAACTAACACAACATTGTAAATCAACTATACTCCAGTAAAAAATTAAAAAAAAAAAAAAAGCAGTTGTGTAGAGCAGTTGAGAGCCAAAGCCTGGAACCAGAGGTCAAGGGTAGTCACCCACCCTTTCTGACTAGTTGCAGAATATTAGCCAAGTTATTTAACGACTACGCTTCAGTGTACACCTATGCAAACGAGGATAAAAGTAGTAGCTATCTCAGGCTTGTTATGAGGATTTAACGAATTCATACAGAGAAAGTGCTTAGAATCTCTGCTGAGATTCAACAGACACTATTATTATTACTGTTATTATTCTGCAGGTCTGGGAAGTGGAAAGGGAGTCTTTGTTTAATGAGGCCTTCCCTATGCAGTTTATTTAAAATTGTAACTCACTCTTCCCTCCCAATCCCCCTCATTCAACTCTACTTTTTCTTTTCCATCTATTACCATGTAACATTTTATGTGACTTTTTTTTTTTTTTTTTATTTAGAGGATGAAATGGTTGGATGGCATCACCAACTCAATAGACATGAGTCTGAGCAAACTCTGGGAGGTGGTGAAGTATATGGAAGCCCAGCATGCTGCATGCAGTCCATGGGGTTGCAGAGTTGGACATACTTAGCGACTGAACAACAATGAATTATCTCTCCCATCACCTCCTGTTTCCATACTAGAACATCAGCTCTTCAAGAACCTGGATTTGTTCTGTTCACTGATATTATCCAAAATCCTAGGAGAGTGCCTGGCATATTTGCTGCTACCCAGTAAATAGTGTATGAAATAATTCGTGAACAGATTTCATCTAGCAAATATATGCTGTACTGGTTGCCGATGGTGGGTTGGACTCTGTGCCGTAAGAAAAAACTTAATTACTGGGCCTATCCAAGAATAAAAGAGGCTCCCTCCAAAAGAAGCACACTCCCTGGTAAAGAGAAATATTCACAATACAGGTGATGCCAGCATGGTGTGGATGCCATAAAAGAGTATTCAAGGATTGGAAGGAAGGTTTAAAGAGGTTAGAGACTTCAACTCTAGGAAGTTGCCAATTTTGTAAACAGAAGTTTCTAAAAATTAGAAGGGGCCAACATTTTGGTGCAAATGAGAGCTTTGCTCTAAGGCCTATTGATACCAATATATTATACTTGTTACCACTCAAAATTTCACCAAAATTCTACCTAAATGCAATGGAACATTGCCTTTTCTTATTAAGAAATAGAATTTTGTTAGGAGAAACTAATACAGTTTATTCTATTTAAACATTTGTTTATGGAGGAGAAAATTTTCATTCTTTATTAGATATATCAGGTACACAGTTTACCATGGCCACAGCTTCTGAAGTGGAAGTTGGTCCAATCAAGTTTCCTGCTGAAAGGGTAGGCCTTAGGCAGCCTCAGTGGGCCCTGATCCAAAAGTAGCCAAACTCTGTGACAAACTTCTCTGAGGAACTCTGGCCTCAAAAGGTATACTGAGTGAATCAGTTTCCATTTCAAGAATGTAAACACACACACACACACACACACACACACACACACGGACATACACGTAGCTAGTATCCAGAACAAGAGCTGAAATGTCATGAGTTTATCTGAACTCTAGTGTCTAATCACTGCAGATTGGCTGTCTGTAGACCAACTAGATATATATTAGATGTATACTGTTTGAACCCCGTGGTGACAACACTTTTGAAATCACTTGCCAACATGTAAAAATCAGAAAACTTCATGCAAAAATATGGATTTTCAGCTTGCCTTGAAAACTCTGGACTACTTGGCATTGTCCATGGTGGAGGCCTGCACAGCCACAATTAGCTGGTGCCATGGTCCTTCTCTTCTGTTAAACAGGGCATGCACTTTCCACTTTGCACAATCCCAGCCACTCCCTACTCTCTGCTTCTCTTATTCCCAGCCTGCTTCACCCACTTCTCTGGCACCCGGATGCAGCTAGAAAAGGGATGCTGGCATATTGTCAGAGGCGCCAGAGGTCTGAGTCAGCAGAATTTATGCTAGAGTTCAAACCATTTTTCTCCCAGCCAGAGAACCCACTTCTAAACAAAACTTTGCTTGGAATCACAGAATTTGAATGCTGCTGAGGGAGAGGAAGCGATGGGGTAGATATGGAGGTAAGTGAGCATCAAGACGGGGAGCAGCTGAGGCCTTTGCTAGGGCTGCCTTGGGATCAAAGCCACCATCCAGTTCTGCTCTTTTGGGAAGCCTGTTGTTTCTACTTTCCTCTGTTCCCATGACAGTGCCTGCCCCTCCCAACTCATTCTACCCCATCCTACCCCCCAAAGCCTAATCAGACCAAGTTCAAGAAGCGTTAGGTGACTCGTCTACAATTATACACAAGCAAGAAAAGACAGGGCAGCCAATGCCAATTCAGAGCTCCTGTTTTATACTGTACTCCCTCTTATTCTGATTAAGTGCTTTCATCTTTAAATAATAATTAAATTGCTTCAATTTACAGAATCACAGCTGTTAGTACCCTAAGGATCTGGTATACAATAGGAATAAAATAAATGTCTGTTGAATTTAGGTGTTTAAGGTCTGATTTCCAATTCAGACCTCCTTCCATGACACCTCAAGTTCTCATATTATAGCATAGAAGTCTTCCAATGAAGAGAAAGATCATGTCCTTCCATAATTTTCTCCTCTTTATAAATAGAAAATTAGAGGCTCATAAATTCCAAAATCTTTTGCTAATGCCAGGTACAGAGTTTGTGAGGAGAACAGGTAGATGCCCAGGCATAGGCAGTATTAGAACACAGTTTTTCAGGTCCTGAGAGCTCTGGTCATAAAATGAGTTAATGTAGTTACTCATGATAAATACCAGTCTAGATACAGAACTTGCGTAAGCCCTCAATATACATATATCCACAGCACTGCACCATCCATAAAAACAGGATCATTTGAAAAATAAGCTCAGCATCTGATCTAACACTGGGGTGTAAAGTCAGTGACCTTTGTTACAGCAGGAGGACTTAGCACACAAATGAGAAATCTTGCCCGCTTTCTGTTCTCTTTTTAACTTCCACAGTAATACCGAGAACCTTAAAGTCTGTGTATTGAAAGAATTTTGGATGACACAAAAAGCTGTCTTTGTCTTCTCATTCTTTTCTTGATAGCAATGGGCTGTTTCTGTTATGTTGTTTTTTTCCAGTTATTTTTGTCTTTTAGTATTGGGAAGTGCCTCTCCTACAGTCTAAAAGGAGAAAGTGAAAGTGTTAGACGCTGAGTCCTATCTGACTCTTTGCGACCCCACGGACTGTAGCCCACCAGTCTCCTCTGTCCATGGGATTCTCCAAGCAAGAACACTGGAGTGAGTTGCCATTTCCTCCTCCAGGGGATTTTCCCAGCCCAGGTATGGAACCTGCGTCTCCTGCATGGCAGGCAGATTCTTTTACTATCTGACCCACCAAGGATCCTCAAGGGGCTGGTATGTAATTCTGAAGGTATTTTGAGAATAACTTGAATGAGCCAATCTTAAAAGTGAAAAGAACTTTAGCAATCCTACACAAGTTTTCCCTGGATAATCCAGATTTCAATTATTCCTTTCCACAATTCCAAGTCAATCAGTTGGTGGACAAATATTGAGCCGTCACTTATTGTTGTCAGATACTGGGAAGGCCACAGCAAACAAGAAAGACAAAACCTCTACGGTCTAAGGAACAGAAAACAATAAACATGAAAAGGAACACATAAAGGTGACTTCATGTAATTTCAGGTATTGATCTGTGCTATGATGAGGATCAAATGAGGCATTAGGGTGAATCAGAGGGAAGAAGAGCAATGCTTTATCTATGATTATCAGGCATGGTCTCTCAGAGAAGGTAGCTCTGGAGTTGAGATTTAAATGACGACAAGAGGGGGACTTCTCTGATGCTCCAGTGGTTAAGAATCCACGCTTCCTCTACTGGGGGAGTAGGTTTGGTCCCTGGTCAGGGAACTCAGATCCCACATTTCATGTGGTGTGGGAAAAAAAAAAAAAAGGCTGAAAAAATAATGACAAGAGGCAGACCTAGGAACAGAAGAATGTTCCAAAAGAAGAAATGGCCAGTGTGGATGCCTTGAGTCGAGAAGAAGTCTGGCAAATTAGAGGGATTAAGAAGAAGGGCAGGATGGTTGAAGCCCAGCAAACAGGTCCAAGAAAAAAGATCAAGGTCAGATCATATGGGACCTGATAAGTCATGGTAAGTTGGGTCACAGTGGAAAGTTATTGGAAGGTTTTAGAAGGTAGGATGTGATGTGATCTGATTTCTGTGTTAGAAAGATCCCTCTGGCTAATACATGGTGGATAAACCAGAAAAGTAGCAGAAGTGAAGGGCTGGCAGTCCCTTTAAGGAGGTGACTGCAGTAAACGAAAGAAGAGGTGATGAAGCTTGGATTAGGTTTGAAGCAAAAATGTTTGTAAGACATTAGAGATGATGGGACTTTCTAATGGACATATGAAGAAATGACAGACATCATGGGATATGCTTCCACTCTTTGTTAGAGCAACGGGATGGAGAGTGATACCATCTACTGGCATGGGAAGGACAGGATGGAGGCTGAGGTTAGAAGGAGAATTAGTATGTCTGCTTTAGCCATGTTATGTTTGAGATGCCTAAAGTGAGAGCCAAGCAGAGATGTCAAAGAGACGCTGGAATATATGAGATGGCATTTAGAGTTAGAGAGAGAAATAAGAGCCCTCTCAGTGTATATAGATGGTACTGAAAACCAAGGGACTAGGTCTGAGGCCTTGGAGAGTATGGATGGAAAAGAGAAATCGGGAAGAATAGAGGAGTCTAGTAAAAGAGGAGGAACCAGCAGAAGAATGGAAAGAAATGAGCTCCTAACGAGACAGGGAAATCCTAGAACGTGTGATACAGAAACTTCAAGAAGATGTATGAAGAAGGAAGGATTGATCAAGTATGTTCAACACTGTCAAAAAGTGAGTTAAAATGAAAACAGAATTAACGTTTCTTTGGCAAAATGGAGGTTGATGCTGATCTTGATAAGGGTTCTTTCAGCAGAGTGGAATGGAAGGAAATTCCATCAGAGTGAGCTGGGAAGAGAAAGAAAATCGAAGTGGAGACAGGGAATACTAACAACTCTTTCAAAGAGTTTTGTTATAAAGGGGAGCAGAGAAATGGAGCTGTACCTAGAAGGTACAGAGTCAAAAGACAGTCTGTTGGTTTGATTGTCTGACAGTTAATTTATAAATGGTGATAAACAGCAAGACATGTTTTAAAGGTTGATGAGAATTATCCAGTAGAGAGGGAAATTGATTTATGTCCCTACACACATTTTGGTGGGAGGGAATAGGGAAATAAATGCTCTCGTTGAACACATCCTCCAAACATGGCACCATTTAAACACATTTTAAATGCAATACATTGATATGTTGAGACTATGATGAAAAGATGCCAGAGGAAGCAATGCGGAAGTAAGATATGGACACGCACAGAGAAGGTTCTCACATGACAGCTTCTGTATTACATAACTGCAAAAAGCATCGGTCACTTAGACCACAGCGTGAATGATGTCTTTCGGGACTTGTGCAATATGACAGACTTGAACTTAAGATTGTTTGGGCTAGGACTTCCCTGGTGGTCCAGTGATTAAGAATCTGCCTGTCAGTGCAGGGGACACGGGTTCAACCCCTTTTTCGGGAAGATTCCATGTGCCAAGGGGCAACTCAGTCCATCTGCCACAACTGCCAAGCCCGTGTGATGCTATCGCTGTAGCTTGCACACCCGGAGCCCGTGCCCTGCGACAAGAGAAGCCACCTTAATGAGAAGCCCATGCACTGCAACTGGAGAGCAGCCCCTCACAACAAGAGAAAACCCAAGTAGAGCAACGAGGACCCAGTGCAGCCAAAAATAAATAAATAAAAATTTTTAAAAATTGTTTGGGCTAGATCCATAAAATATGTATATACATATACATATAATATACCTATACATTTTTTAAGTCCCGGGAAGAATGGCATTGTTTTACATTTCTGCACATCTCTCAACTTCCAGCTTAACGGAAGACAGCTGGAGTCTTCTGCACGCCTGCATTCAATCTGTTGTGTTATCGCACATCACGTAGCCTCTGGAAAATTCCACAGTAGATTTGTGAGAGAAGGAGAGCAAAGAGGCTAATAGTATCTTAATGCTATGATGAAAACACTTCTTGACTTATGGATCTCTGACAGGGTTTTAGAGGCTCCCTGGGGTTCCTTAACTACGCTTTGAGAATCACTGTTCTGAATGAACACTGGTTCTCCCCTGAGGCCCTTCCCTCCTCCAAAACCTTCTCAGATGGAGGCGGTTTCTCCCCCACAGTCCTTGTATCCCTGGACTTCAAGGGAGCGTATTTGTTTTCTCTGTTCCTTGTGCCACTTCCAGACCACAGTCCCTCCCTAAACATCCCATCAAACCATCAGACCATCCTACCCACTCTCCCTCCTTGTTGTGGTCAATGCAGTCTCCCAGTTAGTCTCCTCTTTCCTCGAAGCCTTGACTCTTTGTTCAAGGTCACTCTGCCTCTGATGGTTTCAATATCCACTCAATATCCATTGAAGAATTATCTTGGTGATTTCAATATCCACAGAAAGACTTCTTCCCGTATCCTGGAAGCTCAGTTCCTTAACCCCAGTTTCAATGACCTTTCCCTTCATTCTACCACAGCCACCCACACTGATGGTCAGCCTTGGCCTTGTCATTTCCTATCACCACCCTGACCGGCTCTCTAACTTTCCACTTCTCTCCCTCTAGTTCCCTGCCTCTCATAATTCTTCAACTCACTGGGATGTATTGGGTTGGCCAACAAATTCAACTTTTTGGACAGCCAAATAGTATCTTTTCATGGCACTTAACCCTTCATATCCTCACTTCTCTCCTCATTCAGCTTAGAGTCCATTATCATATTAACTTCTTCCCATACATCCTAGACTCCTTCGCACCTTTCTCATTTCATTGCTTTGCTAAATTAAGGTTGTTTCATCAAATTCACCTCTGCACAGTGCCTACATGGAGAAGGAAATGGCAACCCACCCCAGCATGCTTGCCTGGAGAATCCCATGGACAGAGGAGCCTGGTGGGCTGCTGTCTATGGGGTCGCACAGAGTCGGACACAACTGAAGCCACTTAGCAGCAGCAGCAGTGCCTACATCAATATAAACATAAGTGGAGAAATACAGGCAACTGTGTATCCACATCCATCACCCTCCGGGGCCCTTAATGCTGCTCAGCACCCACACCAAATGTGTCTAGCCTTTTCACACTTCTATTGTCTCCTACATTCCAAAATTTCCCTCCACATCCTCACTCACATCAGAGAACCTTCCTTCCTTCTTTGCATGATAATATAGGAACATCTAACAACAATTTCCACAATGCTATGGACTGAATGCTTGTATCCCCCCAAATTCATATGTTGAACCCTCAACCCCTGATGTGATGGTATTTGGAGGTGGGGCCTTAAGGAATTAATTAAAGCTATATGAGGTGATGAGGTTGAGGCCCTTCGCAAAAAGAAAAATGCCTTAATAAAGAGAGGAAAGGACACAAAACTGAAATGTCTGTATGTCTCACTGCCTCTTTCTCTGTCTCACACACTCCCTCCACCAAGGAAAAGCCATATGAACACACAGCAAGATGGCGGCATCCGCACGCTATGCAAAAAGCCCTCACCAAGAATCAAATGTGCTGGTTCCTTGATCTTGGACTTCCTGGCCCCCACATCTCTGAGTAAACGGATGTCTGTTGTTTAAGCTCCCAAGTCTATGGTATTTGTTTAGCAGCCTGACACATTTATCGCCACTGCTGTACCTATCCCCTTGCTATAATCAGCAGCCATATTCTGCCTCACTCCTGTTGCTGGAGATGAACCGCCAATGCCGATTCTGAGGCTAAACCCTCCACTGTGCAACCGATCCCATCCCTCACATTCCCCATCTCCTAGTGGAGCTGGTAGGATGTTCCCCTCCCCTCCCCTTCCAATTTATTTACAGCAAAACACCTTGAAAGAGTTTTCCATATTCTTCGTTGCTAATATGTCTTCTCTTTTTCATTCTTCGACCCTCTCCAATCAGGCTTTGTGTTCTCTATTCTGCCGGAACTACTTGTCCGGGTTATCCATGACTGTCATGTCACATAGGAACTCAAATACTTGTTGAAGGAATGAATGAATGAATGAATTCTCCGATGGTGAGGATCTCCCAACAGAAAAGTCACACATGTATACATGTGCACAAACAGACACACACACATAGATAGAGGGCAAGGGGGAGAGGGAGGGAGAGAGAGAAGGATGGAGAGAGAACTCTTTCTGGCCCCAGATCCTACAAAGCCTGACTTGGCCTTATGTCTGTGAAAGGCCTCTTTTATTTAAGAGCAGAGTATGGGTAAGGCTGTCTTCTGTAACATAGTTATCTTGACCAAAACAGTCCTCCCTTCTAGGATAATCTACATCTTACAGTCGAGAAATGTTCCCTTGTGGGGAAGAAGCTTAAACTTTGATCTAGACTAGTATTAAGAGTATTATTTCAGGTTGGGCTTCCCACGTGGTCCAGTGGTAAAGAATCCACCTGCCAATTCAAGAGATGCAAGAGACTCAAGTTTGATCCTGGGGTCAGGAAGAACCCCTGGAGTCGGAAATGGCATCTGGCTCCAGTACTCTTGCCTGGGAAATCCCATGGACAGAGGAGCCTGGTGGGCTATAGTTCACAGAGTTGCAAAGCATTGGCTTGACTGAGCACGCACGCACCGCATATCATTTCAGGGCAGTTCCTTAATCCATGAGTCTCAGTTGCAGATACAACCTGATTTTCAGGGATATTAGAAAGTCTAAATGAAGCTTATGAGAGATATGTGAAATATTTGGCATAGTGCTTGTCACACTGTAGGACATTTACCAGCAATAGAAAAGTAATGAGGTGCCATATTCAAAGCAAGAGACTGTTGTGTGTTTATTGTCCATAACATTTGTTTCCCTTGATAAATAATCCCAATTCCTTCACGGTAAAGTCTAGTATTGTGCTTGATTTCCAATTTGGTTCACATGTGTTTCGACCTTTCTTTATACTCCAATGCTTACTGTATTACTACAATGCAAATATACTCTTATATTAAAAAAGTACTGCTGAGTATAAAGGAGACTTTTACAAGTGGTCCAAGAATATGGCAATAAAATGGTAATTCTAAAATATGACTTTCACATGCTCCCGCTTCAAAAATAGATAAAAATAAGGAGCAGAATCACATAAATGTAACAACAAAAGATAGTAGTCTGCATTCCAAAGACAAACGGAAAAAGCAGCAATGAGTTTATGCTAATTTCTGTTGGGGTAGGCAGAGGGAGAGGAGGAGGAGTGTTAAAGAGGATAAAGAAAAAGGCGGAGGGAGGGCTTCCCTCATGGCTCAGTGGTAAAGAATCTGCCTGCCAGTGCAGGAGACTCAGGTTGAGTCCCTGATCGGGGAAGATCCCACATGGCCTGTGCTCCAGAGCCCGGGAACAGAAACTAGTGGGCCCACAGGCCCCAACTACTGAAGCTCAAGCGCCCTAGAGTGCGTGCTCTGAACAAGAGAAGCCACCGCGATGAGACCCTGTTCACCACAAAGAAAGAGTAGCCCCTGCATGCCAAAACTAGAGAAGAGCCTGCGCAGCAGCAAAGACCCAGTCCAGCCAAAAACAAATAAATAAAATTATTTTTTCAACAGGCAAAGTAAAAGAGATGGTCTTGTCCAGCGAAAGACTGCTGGTCAAGAGAGTCTGTCTAGGCTATAGTCAAAAGGCCTGATTGGAAAAAATCCCTCAAGGCAATCTATCCCTCTTTCCTTAGAATCATCACCCATCTCACAAGTCTCTAACCACTGAATTCAGTATCCTGGGTGCCATGATGCAGCCACAAGGTGTATCCCATGCAAAGTAAGCTTCTGAGGACCGACTCATGCTGACTAAATTCTCCAGAGCCTGGTGTATAAGTGACAATGTCAGTCACTCAGTCGTGTCTGACTCTGTGCGACCCCATGGACTGTAGCCCACCAGGCTTCTCTGTCCATGGGGATTCTTCAGGCAAGAAAACTGGAGTGAGTTGCCATGCCCTTCTCCAGGACATCTTCCCAACCCAGGGATTGAACCTGGGTCACCTGCATTATAGGCAGATTCTTTACCATCTGAGCCACCTGGGAAGTCTCTGATATATAAACTAAGGTATTAATTAATGTATAACCAGGGATTCCTGGGTTGAGAAAATCCGCTGGAGAAGAAATAGACTACCAACGGGCTTCCCTCGTGGTTCAGCTGGTAAAAATCAGCCTGCAATGCAGGAGACCTGGGTTTGATCCCTGAGTTGGGAAGACCCCCTGGAGAAGGGAAAGGCTACCCACTCCAGTATTCTGGACTGGAGAATTCCATGGATAGAGGAGCCTGGCAGACTACAGTCCATGGGGTCACAAAGAGTTGGACTTGACTGAGCAACTTTCACTTCACTTCACTTCAACCAGTAATCTTGTTTTCCAGGACTCTGCCTAGTATCACATTGATAAGTTATCTCTTTAAGTGAAAGAGATAATTAGTAGGAAATTTATTCACTGGCCGTTTTAATCTAAATCTTCCTCTGCAAGATGGAATTCCCATTATACCTTAAACATTGCATCATATGCCTCCCACTTTCCTCTCTTCTTCATTCTTTTGCTTTCTCTCTCTCTGTCTCTTACACACACGTGGAATCTACAATAGCAACAGATACAACTGACATTAATATTAATTGCAGACATACGATGTGCTGGCACTGTGTTAGGTGCTTTGCATGTAGTAGCACACTCCTCAGACCACAAACCCTGTGACATGGGTGCTATTATTATCCCCATTGTACAGATGAAGAAATCCAGGCTTAAGTGAATGGTTGAGTCCTTTCCCAAGGTCACACAACTTGTCAGAAGTAGAAATAACCACAAATAACAGTGTTTTCTTTCTCACTGTAAGTTCTTCCCTACCCTGAGTCATCTTGGCCTCCCAATTTAGGGAGAGGAAGTTGCAGAGCTGTTTGGGGAAGATAAATATTCTCATCCAAACCACCAACTGTAGGGAGGTTTTCTGCTGGACGTGGGAAATAAGGAGAATTCTGCAGTAGGAGAAAGTAAACAGGGCCAGGATACCCTGTCCACTTGGACAGCTATCCCTAGCAACTCGGTCATGGTAAGCCAAGCCGGAGTGTGGATGGCCACGGTGCACAGAGAATTCTCTGTTCACTCTCTGGCGTTAACTGGGGCAGGCAGTTCTGATTTGACATCACTCAATGTCTGTTCCACCTCTTCTAAGTATGGTACTCATATTACCAGAGTTTGGGTGTTTCTGCATGACTTTCATCAGTGAAGTCTAACTTAGGACATTTCTCAAACTCTTCTCTGAGGAAGAGTAAGCCACAAGATGTTGCTAGTGTTGCTGGAGAAAGGTTCCTCAGTCAAACAATCTTTGGAAATACAGCATACAATATCGCAACATGCATCTGTATGTTAAGATCTTGGGGGTGGTCTGCAGGAAAGAAACACTCAATAATTTCACTTCTTTCATGGAATACTATTAACGGTTTAAGGATATAATTTTCCATAGAACACAACTGGTACAGTGCTGTCCTAGACTGAAGAATTGCATGTCAGTCAAATTTGCTTTAAAGACAGCCCAGGACTAAATAAGATCAAGGGGAGGTAGTAGTAGAGTCTTCTTGGCAGATTCTGCTTTCAGCTTTTTAATTTCTTGGATGACGAATATACTGATAGTATCCTAAATTTACAGGGAAAAAGTCTGCCTGCTTCGCTGTGACTGCAGAAACAAAATGAATAACCTTCACAGTCACTCTTTTTGACCTACGCATCTCATCTGGGCTGGAGAAAAGAATAAGAAGCAGTCACCTCTGTCAGGAGAAAGGCAGACAAAAACAGATGCAGGTGAGATCAAGGCATTTGATAGTGAATTAGATGAGCAGCCATATTTGCTGAGAGCATGGAGGTACCACATGCAGGCTAGGCTCCCAGCAGACAGTGGGTGACCTGCTTCATTGTACAGCCTTCCTGTGATGCATCACGGGCCTGTCCATTTGGGGAATACCCAGAACCTAGCATTGTGCCTCCACTGAGTAGACACTTAAAAATATTTATTAAAGGAAGGAAGAGTGGGAGGAAGGAAACAAATTGAGGTTTGGAGATGCTCGCTTGCCTAATATCACACCTCTGATGAGCAGGACAGCCAAGACTTAAATGCCAAATAGCTTAGCTCCCCCATGACTCTCCGACTGCCAAGATTTTGGTTAGCTAGCACACAACCAGCTTCAAGGGGCTGGCTTGAGGTTCTGGCCACATGTGCTCTGTATGTTAGCTTTGGCATTATTATTACTTGTGCAATCACAATTGCTGTTTTGACGCAGCACTTTTAGTGGGGGTGGGGGGTGGTGCTTGATACTGACAGATAAAATTTAGTGAGCACTTACTACGTGTCACTTACTGCACTGAGACCATGACACAGCTCATTCCCCATGACCATCCTAGAAGTCAGGACAATCGCAAACCCATTTTATAGATGCAGAAACTGAGGAGCAGAGAGATTAGATGACAACCTCTAACTAAGTGGTGGAGTCAGGATTTGAATGAAGTCAGCTATTCTAGTTGTAGTGTGCGTGCTCAATCATGTCTGACTCTTTGAGACCTCATGAACTGAGGCCCAACAGGCTTCTCTGTCCATGAAAATTTCCAGGCAGGAATACTGGAATGAGTAGTCATTTCTAACTTCCAGGGGATCTTGTGACCCAGGAACTGAACCTTCATTTCCTGTGTCTTCTGCATTGGTAGGCGGATTCTTTACCACTGTGCCACCTGGGAAGCCGGAACTGAGGCAGTTTGACTGCCCAAATTCTTGTTTGTAACCTCTTGGCTACATCTATTCCATCTGGCCAATTACAGACATCCCAAGAGAAGGAAAAGACAGGCAGGTACCACACACAGCTGGATAATGATATTTGCTTTATTAATTTAACCCTTAAAGATGTTTACATAGGTCTAAGCACATCACCAATACCAACTCATTTGATCCTCAAAATACAGTAAAACTGTATGAAAGTGAAAGTTGCTCAGTCGTGTCCAACTCTTTGAGACCCCAAGGATTATATAGTTCATGGAATTCTCCAGGTCAGAATACTGGAGTGGGTAGCCTTTCCCTTCTCCAGGAGATCTTCCCAACCCACGGATCAAACCCAGGTCTCCAGCATTGCAGGATGATTCTTTACCAGCTGAGCCACTAGGGAAGCCCAAGAATACTGGAGTGGGTAGCCTA
This sequence comes from Cervus canadensis, assembly GCF_019320065.1. Taxonomy (NCBI): domain Eukaryota; kingdom Metazoa; phylum Chordata; class Mammalia; order Artiodactyla; family Cervidae; genus Cervus; species Cervus canadensis. The sequence goes on along the minus strand of NC_057396.1, from coordinate 61,386,231 downwards.
TCTCTTCTCCAGAGGATCTTCCCAACCCAGGAATCAAACTGGGGTCTCTTGCATTGCAGGCAGATTCTTTACCAACTGAGCTATCAAAACAGTATGAGGCTGGTACTATTATTTCCATTTCATAGATGAGAAAACCAAGGCACAGAGAACTTAATAACTTGCCCAAAGTCACACAGCAAATGGCAGAGCTGGGACTCAAACCCAGGCATTCTGCTCCCTAGCCCTTAGGCTTAACCCCTACAGGATGCGGCCCAGTGGGAACAGGCAGGCACCTCATTTAAAGGTGAAATACCCTCCCAAGACCAGTGGCTAAAATGATCTCCAAGTTCCTACTCAGAGCCATCTGCAGTCCTGGAAGTTAAACGGGGGTCAGGGAGCTTGAAAGACTTAATTGCTGTTCAATTTAGATTTCCTGGCTGAAAGGCTTTCTGCTCATCCTACTGGAAATTAATAGCCAATTGTTTCTTTGCATTCTTGTGGGAGGGTAAGCCCTTCTCCCTGGGCCCTGGCTGTTTCTGGAACAGTAAGCACTCAGTCAGTATCAGCCAGGTAAAGGCTGGGAAGTGAAACCAAGTCTCTTTTGTTGAAGCTGGCAGCTTACTCCACTGGTCTAGGAGCTGGGGCCCCTCCTCCTGACTTTGCAGGAAAGTGCCCTTCTGTGCCTCTAACAGAGGGAGTCAGAGGAAGGAAAGGAGGTTGTTAGGAGAAGGGGCACAAGGTCCTCAAAGGAAGCATGAGAAGCAGCAACCATAGCATCTGTAGAAGTGACCCTGCACTATTAACAGTGGATCCTGCTTAGCACAGTAAGTCTACCCCCAGCCTTGCTGGATGGAAGTGAGCTCAGAGACGCGGTGGGAGCGACCTCTGTCTGGGCACAGGGCAGGGACTCAGTGAATATACACTGAACATCTTGTAACATGAATATAACTGAACAGCCCCTTGAAACACTGGGTTTTACTTTTTCCTGGCCCCTGGTCACCTCCTTATTCTGCTGCCAGTGTGACTAGAGGAATACGATAAGCTGGCTGGATCCCAGCTTCATCTCCAGCTACGCTTTCTTTTCATTTGCCTTGCAATGCACCAAGTCACCCTGAGCTGCCTGCATTCTTGGAAAGGTGGGACTGCATTTAGATCAAGGGTCCAGGCAATGAAGACAAACTGGATTTCAGGGCTGGTCCAGCAGGGCAGCGCTGTGAAGTTGGGCATATCACTTAACCCCTCTGGGCCTGGAGCGCCCTGTTCTCCTTTATAAAATACCACTTCCCCCTCCAGGCGCCAGGTCAGGATTGTCCCTTTTCTCCACCCCAGGCGGCCTGCCCAGCACTTTGCACACCCTCCCTTGCATCTACCCCGGGCACCCTGCCCTGCACACCCTCCCTTGCAGCATTTGCGTCAGTGCCTTACAGAGATCAGTTCACCTGTTCTCTGCTCACAAATCAGGAAATCAGTGATGCTGGGTAATTTATTTTCGAATCACCAAACCTAGGCAATGCCTGGGATACAATCATGCATGATTGGTCATTCAGTCCTCTTCTGAGTCTTTGCGACACCATGTAGCTCACCAGGCTCCTCCGTCCATGGGATTCTCCAGGCAAGAATACTGGAGTGGGTTGCCATTTCCTCCTCCGGGGAATCTTCCTGACCCAGGGATTGAACCCGCATCTCCTGCATTGGCAGGTGGATTCTTTACCACTGAACCATCTGAGAAGTCCCCTGGGATATCATAGAGGCTTAGGAAAAGCTGTTATGGAAGAATAGAGGAAGAGTATAAATGAAGAAAGAAACACAGATGGAGAGAGAAAGGGACCCATCTCTGATGACCCCTTAAAAACAGCAGGTATGGTTTGAGAAGTTCTAGAAAAAAAGTCCTTATCCTTAAAATATCTATTTTACTTGCCCAGAGTCTAAGATTTCCTGCTTGGGAGACTTGTTCCTGGTGGTGAAGATACTGTCTCCCCTTGTTTCTTTTCCAAGGGTAATGTGTTCAACTATTATCAGCCAAGCACCTTAGCGTTCCATCACAAGATGGATCTCCAAAAGACAAGTGGGGAAAGCACGTCAGCGCTTTGGTGCTAAAAGTGGAGGAATGGGGCCTTAAAAAGGGAAGGGAGGAATCAGTGACCTAAAAAACTGTCCATCTAGTGAGTCAGAGTCATAAGAATGAGAACATGCAATTCTCATTCCCACCCTGCCCTGCCTACCCGGTTCTCCCTTGCGTCAGTCACTCAGAAGTCCTCTTCTCAGACTCCAGCTGGTGCCTGCTTCCTTGCATGCAAGACCGGAAACCCTAGTGACTGCTGCAATGCTTTGGTCTGATGGAATATCCGTTTTCTCCTCCTTTCTTGTTTTTTTTTTTTTTTTCTTCTTCTTCTCCTTCCTTTTCCTCTTCCTCTTCTTCTCTGCTTCCTTTTTTCTTCTTCTATCTTCTCTCCCTCCTTTCTTTTTTCCTTGTAAGATACGTATACCATTCGCTATGACTTCAGCCCTGTAAGTCTGGACTAGGTAAGGGAAGACCCTCTCATCAACTAATGCTCCAGAAGGTCAAGGGACCTCAGAAGTCACTCACCCAACTCTCTGCCTCATGCCCAAATCTTCTCCAGCACCCACTCCAGAAGTGGCTTCTGGCTGGACCCTTTCAGGGACGAGATGCTCGCTGCCTCTCAGGGCAGCCGTTCTATTCTGGGAAGCTCCCATGGCTAGAAGAAAACCAGAACCTGCCATTCTGAAGCTTATCCAAAGAAAGAAAAACAAGTAGAAACAAGCGATTTGTGTTAGATGACATGTTGGGAAATTGTGAAGAAGTTCAAGGGTAAAGAAAAGGTTGTGTCTGTCTCATCTTTAAATAGAGGTAGATTTCTTAAAATTTTATTTTATTGAAGTATGGTTGATTTACAGGTTTCTCTGGTAGCTCAGCTGGAAAAGAATCCACCTGCAATGCAGGAGACCCCAGTTTGATTTCTGGGTTGGGAAGATCTCCTGGAGAAGGGATAGGCTACCCACTCCAGGTAGCCTATTATTATATTTTTCCCTGGTGGCTTAAAGTGTAAAGTGTCTGCCTTCAATGTGGGAGACCCGGGTTCAATCCCTGGGTCAGGAAGATCCCCTGGAGAAGGAAATGGCAACCCACTCCAGTTTTCTTGCCTGGAAAATCCCATGGACAGAGGAGCCTGTTAGGCTACAGTCCATGGGGTTGCAAAGAGTTGGACATGACTGAGCAACTTCACTTCCTGTGGTTTATCACAGGATATTGAATATAGCTCCTTGTGCTATACAATAGGACCTTGTTGTTTATCCAGCCTGTGTGTTGGGTTGGCCAAAAAGTTCATTTGGGTTTTCCTATAAGATACTATGGAAAAACCTGAACAAACCTTTTGGCCAGCCCAATATAATAGTTTGCATCTGTTAATCCCAAACTCCCATCCACCCACCCCCTCGGTAATCCCAAGTCTGTTCTCTACGTCTGTGAGTCTGTTTCTGTTTCATAGGTTCCTTTGTGTCATATTTTAGATTCCTAGACATAGATTTACCTACATAAATGAACAAGTGTGATGGTTAATTTTATGTGTCATCCTGACTGGGCTAAGGGGTGCCTAGACAACGGGTGAAACATTATATCTGAGTATGTCTGTGAAGGTCTTCTGGAAGAAATCTGCATCTGAACAGGAACCCTGAGTAAAGAAGATCGCCCTCTCCAATGTGGTGGTCTCCTGCAATCCACTGAGGGTATGAATGGACTGAAAAGGCAGAAGAAGGGCCAATTTTCCTTCTTCTCCTGCCCCTGGACATCAGTGCTCCTGGCTCTCGGGCCTTCAGACTCGGGCCGAATTACACCACTGGCTTTCCTGGGTCTCCAGCCTCTTGGCTTGCTTCTGTTGTCATTTGGGCCAATTCTTATAATAAATCTCCATTTATGTATATAATCTCTCCTATTGGCTATGGTTCTCTGGATAACCCTGACTAGTATAAGTATAAACAAGCACACTGTATCTTTTGGTCACATTCCTTCAATGATTTCTTTCCTATAAGAGAAAAAGTAAATACCTATAAAGCCTTGAATAGTTTTCAGACAGCCTTAAATAGCTTTCAGACTTTTTGGACTCAGAATCACTTTATACTCTTAAAACTTATTGATGATCCTCAGAATTTTTGGGTTTTGTGAGTTGTGTCTATTGATATTTAATATGCATGCATGCTCAGTCACTTCAGTCATGTCTGATTCTTTGCGATCCTATGGACCTTGGCCCACCAGGCTCCTCTGTCCATGGCATTCTCCAGGCAAGAATACTGGAGTGGGCTGCCATGTCCTCCTCCAGGGGATCTTCCTGACCCAGGAATTGAACCCATGTCTCCTGAATCTCCTGCACTGCAGGCAGATTCCTTACCCAGTGAGCCAGCTGGGAAGCCCAATATTTAATATAGTAAAAGATAAAACTGAGGAAAATCTAAATAGCTATTTATTGATTCACTTAAAAACCATTTTAAAAAAGATTTCATGTTAACAAAATTAAAATACATTTATGAAAACTGTTTTCCAAAAGCAAAATATGTATGGTGAGCTGAGTGGCATTGTTTTTCAAATCTGCAGCTCTCTTTAACATCTGGCTTCAGAGTAAATAGCTGGATTCTCGTATCTGCTTCTGCATTCGATCTGATGCAATAGAGCTCCAATTCATATAGCCTCTGAAAAGCTCCACTGTGTACATACTTGTGGAGAAAGATAGTGGAAAAGGCAAATAATATAGTAAAATTATCATCATCATCACTATTATAAGATAGTTCTGAACTCACGGATCCCATGGAAGGGTTTCAAGCAACTAAGACCAGCTACATAATTTGCAGGCAAAAGGGAGAAGTCTCTTGTTCAAAAGTTATTTACAATTTCAAGACAGCCACAACACAGCCTTAAACGGAGCACCAGCCCTTCAGAGCAGGGGGCCCTGTGTGACAGGACCTGAGGGCAACTTCAAAAGTCCCTGGACCACACTTTGAGAGTTGCTACTGCAGAATACTGCCTGCATCTTGCATCAGATCGCTGACTTAGGACCATAAGTATACACCAAAACGCTACAGAGGTAGCAGTCTGCTTCTCTGTGTGTGTGTGTGGTTTGAGCTGCTGGATCACCAGGCATAAGGGTTTTTGATCAATAACACATCCAAGCAAGATAGAAGTATCACTTGTGCAGGTTTCCCCCTGGGTGCCTTCCACATAATCCAGCCTTTTACACAAATACACACACACACATACACACCTCTAGCTAAAAGGTTGCACCCCTTGTGTTCCAAATGGCTGCACACTAGATATTCATCACGGTTTCCTGTTTTGTGTTTTTATTGTGGTTACGGGCTTCTATCAGCCAAGCTGATATCTGTGGTCCCCATTTTCCTGTTTGGTGCCTAACACATAGTGGGCACTCTATGCTTTTGCTGAGCTGTATTTTACAGTTCTGGTGGTTGGGGGGAAATTCTACTTAATAAATGCTGTTAACAACTGATGGTTGGCAACATAAATACACCGATTGCCCCTCCTTCCTGAGAACCAGGTTCTTGGGGTGATAAGAAACCCCATGACTAATGGGTGGACTTGTGCATTTGAATGACAGACACAGCATTTTCTAGCAACAAGTTGGTAATATTTCTTGATGTTCCTGAGGCTAAGTACATAGTTAATAAAGGAGCGAAGTTTTTATAGCATTTAGAAGGATGCCCTTAGAATCCTGGTAACAAATAAGTCAATTTCAATGAATATAATGTGTGTGCACGGGCAAAGTCACTTCAGTCGTGTCCAACTCTTTGCAACCCCATGGACCATAGCCCACCAGGCTCCTCTGTCCATGAGATTCTCCAGGTAAGGATACTTGAGAGGGTTGCCATGCTCTCCTTCAGGAGATCTGACAGACCCAGAGACTGAGCCCACATCTCTTGTGTCTCCTGCATTGGCAGGCGGGTTCTTTACCGCTAGCGCCACCTGGGAAGCCCAATGAACATTATACACATTTGTAAATATAATACAGAGCAGTTTACAATTCTGGTCAGATCACCTCTCTCTCCAGCACAGAAGAAAGGGACTGCGACCTCTCTCTTACTCAGACAAAAATCGCACAATAGAGGTATTAATCCTCCACCTAAAATAAGACCTTCTTCTACTCATATTAAAAGGTAGTACTGCTGCAAGTTTCAAGGACCCAGGATCTTGAATTCAAATCCCCACTTTACAGGACGGGGAAATGGAGACTCAGAGACAAGAAGTGACTTTTTTAAAGAATTCTTCTTACAATTGTATTTATTGACTTTTGGCTGTGCTGGGTCCTCACTGCTCCTTCGTGTCCCTGGTTGTGGTGAGCAGGGGCTACTTTCCCGTTGCGGGGTGCAGGCGTCTCACTGCAGTGGCTTCTCTTATCACGGAGCACGGGCTCTAAGGCACACAGGCCCAGTAGTTGCAGCTCGGGGGCTCAGTGCTTGGGCATCCTGGGCTCAGACTCAGTAGTTGTGGGATGCAGGCTTAGTTGCTCTGAGGCATGTGGGATTCTTCTGGATCAGGGATTGAACCTCTGTCTTCTGCATTGGCCGGCAGATTCTTTGCCAAGGAGTCACCAGGGAAGCCTAACAAATGACTTTTTTGCCCAGGATCACAGAGCTGCTTATTAGCAGCTGTGGGACATACACCCAACTCTCCAAATAGTTAGATAATGGATCATACACACCAGGGCTTTTAGGACAGTGTGGGTCCAGATTACTGAAAGTTTAACCACTGCTTCATCTAGGATCATTAACAAGTAAAGCCCAAAACATTTCTTCCAAACACAGCTGGACATCAAACCCTCCACTAGTGCCCTGAGCACCATCCCTTCCCTGACATTCATTTGAAACACCTTCCCTCCATTTTCAGCATCTTTATCCTCTTCTCTTCCGTCAGTCCCCTTTCCTTTCCTCCAACATGCATTCGTTGCCTTGGGGAGAAGGGAAAGACAGCCTTCCCACGGCTAGCTGCTCCTTGTAGCTGTAAGTCTGTTTCTTTCTGGGTTGTTACTGCCAAGCCCCTGGAAGTGATCTATAATCGGGGCCTCCCTTTTCTCACCTCCCTTGACTCCCTTAGCCCTTGCAGTCTGGCAGTCATCCCAGCGCTTTACAGAAACCACCCACTCAAGGGTCAATGATGTGCTTGTCCTAAATCAAATGGCTTTGACTTGGTCATAATTCTCCTTGACGTCAATGACTGTGCTTCCCTAATAGTGATAGTCATCGTGATAATACAAAGCTTTTATACTTCAAAAGCAGGTCAGGTCTTAAAAACCCATTTGTAAGTTCAGTAGTTAAAAGGACTTTGGAACCAGACTGCCTACTTCATCTCTTGCTTGCACAACTGACCAGCTGGATCCCTTGTGTCTCAGCTAAACTGGAAACATAACAGTACCCAGCTCACAGAGCTGGGGTGAAAGTCCATGAGATAGATTTAGAACACTGTCTGGCACACATTACATGCTCAATAAGCATGAGTTGCTGTTGTTAGTATAATATTTGTAAATCTAAGAAGATTGAGACGAGTTTAAGCTTGCAATGTCCGTTCACATATCCACCAGACAGAAGGGTTAGTTGGCACTCTGACATTCCTATTTCTCTTTGCTGCTCTCATACATCTCTCAGGCATATTTCTTTAAAATAGATCAGTTTGGAAATCTAAAGAGGCAATTGACAGTCCATTCCCAGACAGTCTCCATAAGTATCTTAGCAGTCTATAGGATCCATACCCCAGTCACCCAAGGTTCTTTCTAATGAGGAACAGATTCAAATGAGCTTTAAATTCATGGATCACCCATAGCTTGCAATAGAAATTTCCAAGTGGCACGTTCCACTTTCTGCGAACAGGAATGTATAAGCCCTTGCATTTTCCAAAGCCTAGCCTACTCCTAAATTTGCATGAGGCTTCTAGGGTTGACACTCTGCTCTGGCCTCCTACTAGCGAATTTTTTTTCCACTCTGTTTTTCTTTTTTTTTCTTGCCTCAGGCTGATAACTGTAGAATACATGAGTTCAGCATTTTCCAAATATAATACGATGCCCTCTTCATTTGACATGATGATGATATGATGATGACAAAGATGGAAGAAATTTCTTGAGTGCTTACTGTGTGCCCAGCTCAGTTCTCAGCACTTGATATGCATCATTGTCCCGTGTTCTCACTTCACCTCAGATGCACATGCACAATTCTTTTTCTCACTTTCAGTTTAAAAAAATGACCTCTACTTTCATTTCCATTATGAGCAAATCTCTCAGTAACATGCTCAATGCTCTCCCTGCTTTTGTGCATACAGGAAATTAAGGATTTAGTAATAAATCATAAGACACCTCAAAACAAAGCAACATGCAACTAACAAGCCATAAGTAAAGGACAATCAAAAGGCTGAAGCTGAAGCAACTACCCCAGTGACTCCCTCCTGTCTTTGGTGGCAGAGGATATGTCATGTCCAGAGGTTACCTTTGTTCCTAAGTATAAAATAAGCTGAAAAATGATTAGAGATGCTTCAATAGGACTGTTGAGTGTTTACCAGGTCCGAGGATCTGTACTCAGAGCTTTAGAAGCATTATCTTCTTGAATCTTCAAAACAATCACGAGCTGAATATTGTTAATGTCTCCATTCTACAGATAAGGAAACTGAGGTTAAGAAGGTTATTTGCCCAAGTCATATTAGGCCAAGATTCAGACACAGGTGCATCTGCCTTCAAAGTCTACGTTCTCAGCAGCTCAATTCCTATGCTGACTTCTGCAGCAGTATGTTCTTCAAGTTTTTCCAGAAAGAGAAAAAGATATGTGACTGCCAATATCCTTTCTGCCTTCTCTCTTTTCTCTCATCCCCCTCAGGACCAGAGGAGAGCATTCACTTTCACCTTATCACTAACCTCGATGGGAAACATTTTAAAGTCATCTCATTCACCCCTGTGTGTCTAAAACCTTGCCTAACTCCTGGCGTATAGTACACAGACAGTATATACTGGTCTGGATAAATGAACAAAATACCTTTCTAAAGGTGTTGAAAAAAAAGAGTAATCACTGTATTCTCAAGGAATGATCTTAGAGCTTCAGTTTTTAAGAGTTTATGAGTTTGGACCCATGCAATGATGGAGCTCATTGTAAGCATGTTGACGGAAGGCACCGGTTCTCAGACTCGGGTGATTTTGTACCCCCACCGCCACCATGCCAGGGACATTTAGCAGAGTCGGAAACATTTTTAATCCTCATGACTGGGGGTGGGGGGAGGGATGCCAGTGGCACCTAGTGGCAAGGGTGCCATTAAACGCCCTCTAGTACACAGGAAAGTCACCAAAACAAAGAGCTATCTGGTCCAAATGTCAATAGTGCTGAGGCTGAGAAACCAGTATAAGGGTTTATTCTTTCTGAAGCTGGAGTCCTGGAGGCTGAGATGGGGCAGGGATGTATAAGCCCTCTGTTTATCTGAGTGCCAAGTACCATAATCCAGGGTCACCCTCTTATTTGAATGGAAGGAATGGGGAAAAGGAACAGCTTGAGGATCCAGAGATGTAACTCCTGGTCCTGAAACCTCCAACTAACATGATTAGTGCTACAGAAAAGGGCTGGGCTCAACTTTTCATCTGTAAAAGGGGTGTGGATAGAGGGGACCCCTTTTAGTTCTTAAATCCCCTAGTTTTAACAAATTTTGAAAGCTGAACTCTTCTTTCTTTCTGTTAATTTATCTTTCTGATTTCACATCCAATCCCAAGTCAAGTTTTATGTTTGCTTTTAAGACACTCCTGCAAATGCCTCTTTTCACTCCTCTGCACCACCTCTTCCCCACCACACACACTTACTTCTACCCGGTCCTCATTGTTACCGCTTGGATTACAGGATGAAATTCCTAATCGATTTCCTTCTCTCCAGGCTAAACCCTTGGGAGATACAGGAGCTCGACCTGGATGCCCCACATCCCCTAATATGTAACATAAGGCATCTTTTCTCCCCTCTTCATTCTCTCTCCACCTTCCCTGAAGAACAGCCAATGCTTCAGAATACCTCTTCATGGAAGTTTCCCTCAAGTCAGCAGAACTGCCTTTTTTTGCTCACACTCTAGTAGTCCTTTCTGTCTAAAAGCAGGGCATACATTTCTCCTGAGAAAGTGCCCTCCTGGTACCAGGAGGAAAAGAACATTCTTATTACCTGAGATGGGGAGTTGAGATGGAAATGAGCTTGCACAAATAAACATTATTCAAATAACCCTTATCTTCCATTAGTTTCCCCTATATATTTCCTATTCACTTTCCCACAGTTTACCACCCTAGAAGCCCAATCCCCTTTCCTTTGTCTAATCACCTCTCCACAATTTATCACCATTTGTTAAAATGGTATCCAAGCCCCCAGAGATTTCTACTTCTTTCACATACAAATACTGATATCAAATAAAATGTGTATGCTTTTCTCCTGTTACTCTGTCATCTGTCAGCTTAAGTCACAGCCCTGACTCAGAATGCAAGAGGGTAGAGGAAATGTTTTTCCTCCTCTGAATACGCAAAATTATTAAAAGACTACTGTGCTGTGTTAAGTCACTTTAGTCGTGTCCGACTCTTTGTGATCCCCATGAACTATAACCCGCCAGGCTTCTCTGTCCATGGGGTTTCCAGCAAGAATACTGGAGTGGGTTGCCATTTCCTCCTCCAGGGGATCTTCCCAACCCAGGGATCGAACCAGTGTCTTAGTTCTCCTGCATTGGCAGACAGGTTCTTTATCACTAGCACCACCTGGGAAGCCCCACTGCTACTTCCACACGATGAGCACATTTACGGGCATTGTCCATTGTTCCAATGGCAGGGGTGTGAGGAGTAGACTCATCTTTGTTTACAAAAACATGGTGATGAGTCTTTAGCTATAAAAAGTTATCCAATTCAGATTATAATGAAGAAGCGGAAATAAAGGAAGCTAAAAGTGTCCTCCAGAATAAAGTAACAAGAATTCTCCATTCTTCCCTTGAAGTCTGAGCCACAGATATCAGAAAGGCTTGGGAATTATATAACAGAAGAAAATGAAAGCAGTTCATCAGGGTAAGGGCGACCGGGGGACCCAGCAACATAGAAACTAACCAGATCAACAAGAGAGATGACCTAGATACTATGGCAGTTATTTAATAACTGATTATCTACTGCTTACCATGTGCCAGGGGCTTCCCAGGTGGTGCTAGTGGTAAAGAACCTGCCTGCCAAAGCAGGAGATGTAAGAGATGCAGGTTCCACCCCTGGGTCGGGAAGATCCCCTGGAGGAGGGAATGTCAACCCACTCCAGGACTCTTGCCTGGAGAATCCCATGGACAGAGGAGTCTGGTGGGCTATGGTCCATAGGGCCATAAAGAGTCGGACATGACCAAAGGGACTTAGCAGGCACACATGTGTCAGGCACGGTTCTAAGCACCTTACAAGTATTCAGTCACGGAATCCTCACAACAATCCCATTGGTATTATTTATTATCACTATTTTCTAGATGAGGACGCCGAGGCAGAGAAGTTAAGTGACCTACTTCCCATTTCACAGCGGGCAGGGGCACAGCTGGGGTTTGAATCTGGGCAGTCTGACTTGAAGATCTGTTCTTTTAAATGACTGTATTGCATGCAGATGCATGCATTTGCTCTGAAATGTAATTCTGTTAGCTCAGAAAAAATCTGGGAAGTTAAACTGAGAGAGAACAAAATCTATTCTCTTTAGCCTGGGAGCTCAGTGGTGCAGAGAGCTGACACCCCCGGCAGCAGTGAGGATGGACTAGAGGTGATGGAGGAAAAGCAGGTGGCAGGAGGTCAAAGCCAGAGACGGCATTGGGCCGTCTCCTTTGCTGACTCCTCTGTAGGGAAGGCTGGAGAAGGAGATGGCAACGCACTCCAGTGTTCTTGCCTGGAGAATCCCATGGACCCAGGAGCCTGGTGGGCTACAAGTCCATGCAGTCGCAAAGAGTCAGACGCAACTGAATGACTAGGCAACCTGTAGGGAAGGGTAGGTCTCACAGTCCTTTTTCTGGTTAATAAAGGAAAGAGTGAGCCCAGTTCCATCTGGAGCACCCCAAGATGTCTTAGGCCGAGTTCAAAAAATCACTTAAAAAGTGATAAGCTAAATTTGCCATCCAGGAGAGGATGAAGGAAGCTGTATCCCCCCACCCCCACAACACACACACACACACACACACACACACACACACACACACACACACACACACACACACACACACACACACACACACACACACTCACGCTAACCCCCACCAGGACCCGCTTGTTCCCTCCTCACCTCTCCCTGCCTCAGGAGCAGGAGCTGGAGAGCTCCCGGGAGGGTGTCGGGGCTTGGGGGGCGGGACAGGGGCCCCTTGCTGTAAAGTGTGGGCATCACGGGATTCCGGAGAAAGAACAGAAGGCCCCTTGCCTTCCTTCCCCAGAACAATCGACCAGAAGGAAGTCGGGACACTCAGCGCTTGGATTTTCCCCGCAGGAAACCCGGGCCCTGCAGGGCCTCTCGCTTCCCCTCCCCCACCGCCCGGGTACAGCTCCACGTGAGCGCCGGGCTCTTGGGCTAAACAGAAAGGGCGGGGTACAATCCGTAATTTGTTTTGCTGTCTATTTTAGCCTTATTGCTTCTAGAAATAACAGTTTCTTAAATATAAATTCATCAGAGAGGGGTACTAAATAATACTACATATTTACTCCGAACCTACTGGGTGCTGATACTGAGCACTAAGAAAATAGGAAAGAGTCAGCCTCTTCATATATGGATTCTTGGGTGGTACTTCATTACTGGTGGAGAAGGAAATGGCAGCCCACTCCAGTATTCTTGCCTGGAGAAGCCCATGGACAGAGGAGCCTGGCAGGCTACAGTCCACGGGGTCGCAAAGGGTTGGACACGACTGAGCAACTTCACTTTCTTTCTTTCATTACTGAGCTACTTAATCACTTTCCTGAACTTCGTTTTTCCTCAGTAGGGTGGGAACACGGATACATACCTTAGAGAGGTGCTGTGATATTACATTTAAATTCTGTGTGAAGGCATCTAGCACCGTATCTGACACACAGCAATCTCCTTGAATTTAGCATCAATGATTAGTTTTAAATTCATCTCTTATTTATAGTTATTCACTTGAAAATACATAAGACAAAGCCCCTGATCTCCAAGATCTCCCTTTTGGGTGTGACACATCCATTCAACTACCAGCCCACACCAGCAAGGTGGACACAATGCCCAGATGTCTTGAAAATGGAGGTACTGTGTGATCAGAAGAAGCAGGACTTTAATTGGTTGAAGGAGGAGCAGGATTTGGGTACCCATGTCACCTTTCATTTGCATCCTGCCTTTTACACTCTCAGTGTAAAAGGGTCTTTCATACCTCATCTGCCTGAATAGATGGAGACAACAGGTGCCAAGAAGTCTTTTATAGGTGAGAAAACAGCTCCAGAGAAAGAATACAACCAAGAATACAGACAAAGAATACAACAAAGAATACAGCCAAGACCAGTCTGATTTTTGTCAAAGATTGGGAGGCGAAAAGTTAACCAAAAATTAACACAGTAAACCAAAAGTCATCTGGCAGTTGTGTAACAACCCCAATGATGACTATCATGACAGCAAACTATTAACATCTACTAAGCACTTATTCATTGTGCCAGGAGTCACAGAAAGTTCTAAATGCGTGTTGGCTCACTTGGTTCTCATAATAAGTCTATGAAATACGGGGTGGTATTATTATTAATTTTCTCTCTCTTACACAGGAAAAATTAAGGCTTCCAGAGAGAGGTTCAGAAACTTGGCCCAAGGTTGCTGGGCCAGTTGCTACCCCAGGTCTGTCCACCCCAGAGCTCAGGCCCTGAGCTCAGGCCCATAGAAGTTCTGCTGAGACCAGCTTGTAGACTATTTTAGACAGGGGCCATGTAAGGATCACCTAGTCTGACCCCATCCAGTACCCCCGGTGGCTGGACTGTTCCCTGCTTAGCAGGAGGTGATGGGTCACCGTGATTCAGGCACAGACTCTGAGGCTCCATGAGCGGACCGGTCTCCTCTCCACATCCACCCCCACACCTGCTCTCTCTGCTTCAGGCTCAGCAGACTGCTCCTCTCACAGGAACTCGCTAGACCTTCACCTTCCAAGCCTTTGTCCTCAGCAATCACCTAGCTTGCCCACGTGTGTCTTACATCCCCGCACCCCAGGCTAGAAAGAGAGCCCTGACTTGACTGGTACAAAGAAGAGTGAGACTGACCCTCTATCATACAATCATGCTTTTGTAAGCAGCTTTTGCAGGAAAGAGCTCTCAGCAGGAGGCACCCTTCTGTCTTGTCACCAACTTTAATCTGTGCACCCACATGCTCTGCTCACCTCCAGTCCTAGCAACCCTTTCAGACCTTTTGATCACACAGTAGGTAATTAATAGGTGACCAGATCTCTTCCCCTGCTCCCCCTTCAGTAATCTCGTGAACAAACTCTGTGAATAAGAAACCTTTTAAAGAAAAAATCACAAGAAATCAACAAGCCTGCACACAGTAGTTGGATCTGAGCTCCAACTCAATGATTAACTGAGATTGTTTCCTTTTTTTTCCCTTTAAAAACTTTCATGACCAAGCAGAATCATTGGAGATGGTTTTAGGGGGACACAGTATACTATCTCCTCAGATTGCTGGCATCTTGATTCAAAGCAACTTTCCTTTCTGCCAACATTTCCCCCCCCCCCCCCATTGAGTTTTGAGCCGTGAGCAGCCAGCTGGACCTGATTTGGTAATGCTTTCATTATCATTGTCTCAAACTGAGTACTTTTTTTTTTTTTCTGGTTTTTGGTTTTGTTTGTTGGTTGGTTTACTAATTACTGATTTCTCTGCAGCTTGTGGCTAACTAAAACTTCTTTCAATCAAGTCACAACTGTCTCACTATACAGACAAAGGCGCTCCTGTACAACTGAGAATTCCCAGTGCTTAGTTATGTTGTTTGGGGAATTCAAACAGAAATTACAAAAAAGCAATGCATATGTCCATCTCAAATCACACAAAACAGAAATGAATAAAGAAAAGTGAATAACCTCCTTGCTCCCCATCCTACCTTTTTCCTCCTCAACGTACCCAATATTAACAGCTTGGACCTATCTTTATAAAATATGTACACACTATTCAAGGGGGATCGAACCCAGGTCTCTCGAATTGTGGGCAGATTCTTTACCAGCTAAGCCACTAGGGAAGCCCAAGAATACTGGAGTGGGTAGCCTATCCCTTCTCCAGTGAATCTTCCTGACCCAGGAATCAAACCAGGGTCTCATCCATTGCAGACAGATTCTTTACCAGCTGAGCTACCGGGGAAGCCCCCAAAAGATCACACTCTATGCCATATGTCAGAAAACTATGGTCTGCAGGCTAATCTGAACCACTGCCTGCTTTTGTAAATAAAGTTTTATTAGAACACAGCTGAGTCTATTCATTTATACATTGTGTATAGCTGCTTTTGCACTACAATGGCAGGGCTTAAAATATTTGCTATTTAGCCTGTTTCAGAAAACATTTGCCCATTTCTGCCCTATATATGACATTCCAGAAAACATTTGCCCATTTCTGTCCTGTATATGACATTCCAATCCATATTGTCACAAAGTATCATGACCACCTCTTAGGTCACACCACAGGATCTAACATTCTTTTTAAAGCTATTTAATGTTTCATAATATGGATGAATTATAACTTATTCTATGATTTCACTATTTGTGATACTATGATATAATAAATATATGGACTTCCCTGGTGGCTCAGACAGTAAAGAATCTGCTTGCAGTGCAGGAGACCTGGGTTCAGTCCCTGGGTTGAGAAGATCCCCTGGAGAAAGGAATGGCTACCCACTCCAGTATTCTTGCCTGGAGAATGCCATGGACAGAGGAGCCTGGTGGGCTATAGCCATGGAGTCGCAAAGAGTCTGACATGACTGAGCTACTAACACAACAACAAGAAATATATATTTCTTCTTTCTCTCTGGTTCCTGGCACAAGCTTCCTAAAACCCTAGTAGTTTCCCACGTAATAGGAGTGAGAGGAGTCTTGTTATTCATTATAAACCCCTGTCAACCAAAGCTGAGTTATTGCTAATAAGGTGACCCTTGGCGCTTCCCTAGGTCATTTCAAGATGGGGATTGGTTGCCAGAGGAACCAACCATGTGATTAGAGGGACCCCCATCACTACCCCTACTTGAGGGGGGGAAATCTGGGGATTGAGTGAATCACCAATGACCAGAGATTTAATTAATCGTGTCTTGTGTAATGGAAATATGGAGGGCTTTGAAGAGCATCCTGTTGGAAGGGTGAAAGTGAAATTGAAAGTCACTGAGTCGTGTCTGACTCTGCGATGCCATGGCTGGAAGGGTGGCACGCCTCAAACTGCACAGGGACAGAACCTCCTGTGTTCAGGATCCTTCCAGACCTCACTCTAAACACCTCTTCATCTGGCTGTTCATTGGTACCCTTTATGATATCCTTTGTAATAAACTGGTAAGTAAATAATAGTAAGTAAAGTGTTTCCCCAGGTCCTGTGAGCCCTTATAGCAAAGCACATTATCAAACCTAAGGAGAAGATCCTAGAAACTCCCAATTTGTAGCTAGGTCAGACAAAAGCCTGAGTAACCTGGAAACCCACTACTTTTGATTGAGTACATCTGAAATGAGGCAGGCAATTTTGTGCAACTTAGCCCTTAACCTGTGGGGCTGGACTAACTTGGGGTAATTAGTGTCAAAATTGAATTGATTTATAGGACACCCAGTTGCTGTCCACAGAGGACTAGAGAACTGCTTGGTGTGGAAAACCCACACATTCGGGATCAAATACAGAATGTGGGTAAAAATACTGATCATATCAGTTGTACTCTTGATGGACCCTCAGATTGTTCACAAGTTTCTTCAGCTGTAATCAATACTGTAACAAATGTTTATTTTTAGAATTACTGTATGATACAGCAATCTCACTCCTGAACATATATCCAAATAAAGCTACAGTTCAAAAAGATATATGCACCCCTATGTTCATAGCAGCACCATTCACAATAGCCAAGGCATGGAAACAGCCTAAATGTTCATCGACAGATGAATGGATAAAAAAGATGTGGTGTATATATATATATAAATATACACATATACATATATACACACACACACACACAATGAAATACTACTCAGCCATAAAAATGAACAAAGTAATATCATTTGCAGCAACATGGATGCAACTAGAGAGTATCATATTAAGTGAATTAAGTCAGAGAAACACAAATACCATATGATATCACTTAATGAAATACCTAGAATATGACACAAATGAACCCATGTATGAGACAGAAAGAGACTCATGAACATAGGGAACAGACTTGTGGTTGTTAAGGGTGTGGGGGCTGGGGGAGGGATGGAGTGGCAGGTTGGGATTAGCCCATGTAATTGATTACATATAGAATGGATAAATAACATGGTCCTACTGTATGGTACATTCAATATTATATGATAAACCATAAGGAAAAAGAATATAAAAGAAAGAATAATAAAAAAAAGAAAGAATATATATATATGTATAATTCAATCATTTTGCTATACAGCAATGGGGCATCCCAGGTAACTCAGCTGGTAAAGAATCTGCCTGCAATACGGGAAACCTGAGTTCAATCCCTGCATTGGGAAGATCCCCTGGAGGAGGGCATGGCAACCCACTCTAGTATTCTTGCCTGGAGAATCCCCATGGACAGAGGAGCCTGGCGGGCTTACAGTCCATGGGGTCACAGAGTCGGACACGACTTAGGGACGAAGCACATACAGCAATAATTAACATTGCAAATCAACTGTACATCAATAAAAAATTTAAAAGAAAAAAATAATTTTTAAGATTTCCCAGAAGAAATGGGATATAATAAAGAGATTCATAGGGCTCAAATATGAAGCTCTCACTGTGCCAATAAGCCTCTTCAAGCAGCAGTTCTAGTCAGCCTTGGGTGTTGCCAGGCTCCCACAGGAGGAATTAAACTTTTAGAAAAGAGAGTACCTCTCCAAGTGGAAATTTCGCCTTGATAGATTCACCTGGCTGCAGCCCAGCTTTCTGCTGTGCCGAAGAGCTTTCCCCGGAGCATTCAGTCTCTGCCACCTGAGCCACCCACACCTCCTGCTAAGCCCTCCATCACCCAGGAGTTAGGCTGGGGGACCCTGTTGTTCCATCCAGGGAGGGTTTTCTGCCAATTGTGGGAAAGGAGGTGCCTCTGAAATAGGTCAGAAGGAGTTAAGCTCTGAAGAGAGACTGCCTTTGATCCTAGAGATGGAGGGAATGTACACAGATTACTTGTTTCTCATTTTCTGAGGGTCATATACTCCTGAAAGCTATAGATCTTTCCCCCCAGAAAAAAACGTGCTTATTTTTCTGTAAGCGTTAGTCGCTTAGTCGTGTCCAACTCTTTATGATCCCATGGACTGTAGTCCACTAGGCTCCTCTGTCCACAGAATTCTCCAGGCAAGAATACTGAAGCGGGTTACCATTCCCTTCTCCAGGGAATCTTCCCAACCCAGGTTTTGAACCTGGGTCTCTTGCATTGCATGCAGATTCTTTACCATCTGAGCCACCAGGCAGATTCTGCACAAATTCAGGGTATGCACAAACCTCCTGAAGATGTTATCTAAGGCACATGGTCCTCAGGTCAGCAACCCAGCTCCAGGTACACTGCAATCACGTTCCTTCCTGAGGCTCACCCAGCCCTTGGCATGGATTTGACACAGCGTATTTTTCTGTGATTCATTAACGTTTCCCTTCCTCCCATCACTGACCTTGTGCGAGGTCTTCCTCAGGCTGCATGTCATGTGCCTCCTTCTTCCTCCAGCTATCCTGTTTGGAAAGATAAACCCACTTCCTAGCCCTCAGAAAGCTCTCGCTGGGCACAGAAGGCCATCATCAATGCCACCGACCAACACCATTTTTTCCTGCTGTTGCTATTACCCTGACCTGCTTTCCTAGCCTCGGGTGCAAACCCACACTGGAAAGACTTTTCTCTCTAGCCTTTTGCCATCTGGATCTGTCTTCCGGAATCTTCCTGAAAGCTGTAAATCTTTCAAGTAAACTAGATTTTCCTCTCTGGCCTCTGCTTGTAAATATGATGACATTGTAGTTGCTAAATTTTTTAAAGGAAGTTTGGCCAAAAAAGAAAAAAATGCTAAAAAAAATGTCAAATTCAAATGGCCAAGGATTTCTGTTGGTATTCGTGCTGCCCCCTCCTGGTTAGAAAAGAAGCGCTAAGTAAAGCTGACTACTTGGTCAGTCGATTCTTGCTCAAAATCCTCACCGTTTTACTTTATCTTGATTTTTAATTGGAGTCCTACAAAGTAATACTGATCTTTGTTATTTAAAAAGGCAGGGTACATGGGTGTCTATTTTAATACCTCATAATGTCCATTAAATGTTCTTGCCCTTTGGTCCAGAAATTTCCTTTCCAGGAATCTGCCCTGAAGAAATAGAAATGTAAGCAAGAGATTACCTTCAGGGATAGCCATCTTGTTACTAATGGTAGTAAAATATAGAACAAGGTTAAATGTCTAATAACAGATGGTATAACACAGCCATAGGGTGAAATATTATGTTCACCTTAAAATGATGTTAATGGAAAATTTTTAATAATATGAAGAAATGTTCATAACATGTCAAGTAAAACAGGACACAGAATGATAAGCAATGTACAATCACAACTAAATTTGCATTAAAAAAGAAATCTGGAAGTAATATATCAAAGCTTAATCCAGCTTTCTCTGAGTAGTGGAATTAGGCTATTTAATACATTCATATGTTTTCCAGTTTTCCTATGAGTGTGTGATATTGTAAAATCAAGAAAAAAAATCATAAAACTTATTTCTGCATGGTGTAAGGAACATGGACTTTAGAATCAAATAGCCTAGATTCATATCCTGGCTCTGTGTCCTTGGAGTGATTCACTCTCTCCAGATTTGTTTCTTCAACAGTAAGTGGGTTATATAATAGTATCTGCATATCAGAATTATTGTGAGACCTGAGTCTGCAGAACAAACCTTACTGAACAATGCTTATCTTTGATTAGCTTCTCTCATATAGTTATCTTCCCCAAACTTACCACCACTAGAAGCCAAAACTGCTTTCCCTTTGTCTTGCCTGTCTGGCCACTTCTCCACAATATATCACCCTTTATTAAAATAGTATATAAGCTCAAAGGTCTAGCCTCTTTGAGGAGTTTTCACCTCTTTGTGAGGCCCTCCAAGTGCATACAAAATAACTTTTTTTTCCTGTTCATCTTTTGGTCAGTTTAATTCACAGATCCTAGGTACTAAACCTAAAAGGATAGAGGAAGACTTCTTTTTTCTCTTCCTTACACTATCAACATTTGCAAACTTCTATCAGTGAGCAGGAATTATGCAGTTCCTATAAATTGTGCTTCATGTTTAGTTGAAGTCCCTTATAGCTGTCTTTTTAGGTACTCATACCAGCTACCATCTTGCATTGAAAGGATCACCAAGGCAGTTGACAGAATATTTCAGAGATAGGACTGTAAAACCCTTATAGTCAGTCTCAGACAATGAAGAAAATCTTCAAATGGATAGACAGCCACTTAGGGGTAAAAGGGGCCTTTCCAGTGGCTCAATGGTAAACAATCGGCCTGCCAGTGCAGGAGAAATAGGAGATGCGGGTTCAATTGCTGGGTCAAGAAGATCCCCTGGAGGAGGAAATGGCAACCCACTCCAGTATTCTTGCCTGGAGAATCCCATGGACAGAGGAGCCTGGAGGGCTGCCGTTCATGGGGAGTGGGGATCATAAGAGTCGTACATGACTGAGTGCACACACATGCATTTAGGGGTGAAGACTTGAAGTCTTACATATTTTTCACACAAGGGTAGGAATATTAATAATAAAACACTTTTACCAATTTATGAATCTTGAATACCACTCAATAACAGAAGTTGAGAGCTCCTTTCTAACATCCATTATACTTATCAACATCCTACTAATTTCACCAATGAAAATCCATTTTTGATACTTGATACTTAGTTTCCTCATTTTGGTGTCTCTCAGAGGTAAAGGGAGCCAACGTACTTTAAATGGCCTCTTCCTGAGCGATAATTTTCTAACATAATCCTAGCTGACCACCCATGGAGAGCAGATGCCTGATTAGAATGGTTGCTGCCCTAGGGTGTCACTTCAAATGTGCGTGCATCGTCTGTCACTCAGTCATGTCTGACTCTTTACCACCCCCTGAACTGTAGCCTGCCAGGATCCTCTGTCCATGGAATTCTCCAGAAAAGATTACTGGAGTGGGGTGCCATTTCCTACTCCAGGGAATCTTTCCTATTCTAGAGATTGAACCCGTGTCTCCTCTGTCTCCTGCACTGGTAAGCAGATTCTTTACCACTGAGCCACCTGGGAAGCACATCACTTCAAATAAATATATATAAATATCACAGGACCTATGCTGCAGTGTTTTAGAGTAAATCATACAGATAACACCTATAAAGCAATAAAGGCCCTGAAACAGGTAAGCGTACCAGATTACGTGATTAGTAAGTCTGACGCAAAAATTCCAGGTTGTTCCATATTCTGAACTTCAAACTGCTTCCATGTACTTCCTTACAGGTTTTGAACTATAAAACTGGAAAGAGGAAATCTCATTTAAAATAGAATCAGGATGCCAGAAGGAAGCTCTCTTGCCTTCCTACTTCTTTCTCTCTGCAGATCCTAAACAGAAGGAGACTTGCCTTTCATCTCCAAGTGGAAGGTTACTACTTTGGAACCCCAGCAGGAGGAAGGGGGATTTTCTCCTTGCCTGGCAACAGCCTAGCCAATGAGAGATTGTGGCAACTCAGCCAGTGAAAAGTCACCACGCTTTGCACTCCCAGTTTCCTCCAGTGGACTCTTTATTTACAACAGGCTGTCCCAGCTTCTCCTTTTCCTCTGTGAAATAAGCGTCTTCTCTTTTGCTTCTCAGAATGTGCCTAGGGTTTTTGCTCGAGCATGCTTGTCCCAAATTGCAATTCTCTGCCATTCCTAAATAAACCCATTTTTGCTGATAAGCCCATTTTTGTGAAATAAACATAAAATTGGCTGTTTTATGTTTATAAAAGGTCAAACAGATTAAGTTTTTTTTCCAATGAATTTCTATTTTCCCATTCTTTTCTGAAATGTGGCTGTATTGAATGGGACAAGAAGCCTGGATAGTAAAGGTCTTCAGTCAGAATACCCAGAGGAGAGAGTCAGTGCTGATCCCCAGGTTCCTAGGGTCAAACAGTTTATCCCTCTACTCTCACCCACGCCAGGGCTCACTGCACCTCAAGAATCCCATTAGAAGGGCTGCTTTGGCATTCTGAGAGTTCTCCATTCAGTGTGGTTTTATCAGAGGAATTAAGCCAGAAAGCATGCAGCTCAGATAACAGGATTAATTAACATTCTTCTCATTCTGCAGACAACCGATCCGGGAGGAGTGCCTCCTGTGTCTTGCTGGTCCTACTGCTGTGGGCCTGGTGCAGGCCTGGAGCTGCCCAAGGCTGGTCTGGGATTTAAATGACTCTGCTGAATCCTAGCCTTCTCTAGGAACCGCGTGTTGTGAACAAAACAAAACAAAACTCTCCTTTGTTCTCATGTGGCTTTTCCCCCTCCTGTCGGCCCCACTGGTTTTCAGCTTTGTATTTCTAGGCTGGTGTCGCTATACGGAACCTGGCAGCTAATAATGATTGTCGCAATGAGAGCGGGCACTAACATTTACGGAGCCTTCCCTGTGGACCCGCATGAGGTATTCACGAAATCCATGTGGAATGAGCCTTCACTAGAGGTCTGTCTCAGCACCAGCCCACCTTGAGTCTGTACCATCGTCCCAGCAGGCTTAGTGGTAAAGAATCTGCCTGCCAATGCAGGAGACAAGGGTTTGATGCTTGGGTCTGGAAGAGCCCCTGGAAAAAGAAATGCAACCCACTCCAGTATTCTGGCCTGGGAAATGTCATGGATAGAGGAGCCTGGTGGGCTCCAGTCCATGACGTTGCAGAGAGTTGGACATGACTGAGTGGCTGAACACCCCCACCCAGAAGATCTGCCTCCAGTATGGCATTTGTGAGCAATGGCTCCTCCACTGAAGACTGTAAGCAGAGATAAATATGCAGACTTGGACTCGCAGTGTTACCAGCTAGCGCTGACTTTAAATTTTTCCCAATAGGTACCTCCTCTCCCCACCATCCCCAAACTTCACTCTTCTTCCACCTTTCTCTTCATTTCTCCTCTTTTTCTTCCCCACCCTCAGCGTCTGTAATTCTCTTGATTTTCCAGAGCTGTTAGGCACTAACTCTCATTTTGCAAAGCCCAGCTGACACTTAGGAAAGGAAAGCTAGCTTCCTCCCTGGAATCCAGCTTCACGGCCTCAAGCACCTGTCCTGTGGGCAAGGGGTCCTCAGCATGTTCCAGTTACTACCTTAGCTCATATAATTCTCTTGACATTCTTGAGAGGGAAGATTCCCGGGGATCACTCCCATTTTGGACAAGAAACAGGCTCAGAGGTTAACTTGCCCATGGTCACAGCCAGATTCAGAATTAAGAAACCCAGATCTGTGAGAGGTCTTAATGGCTTGGCTTACTGTGACCATATGTCTCAGCCCTGGAGAGCCCCAGTTTAAGCCAGTGTTCTTCATGCTCCACGGTGCCCTAGTCTGGAAAGTTATGGTCATTCTAACTATGCCATAGACTTGTCCATTTTTGCATCCACAGCACCTGGCAGCTGGAAGTGCTCACTGAATAGCTTCAGAGACGCTTCCTGGGTGGGTCTTGAGATGGTCTCAAGACCATCTGCATCTCAAGACCATCTGAACCAGCCGTACTTCCCCTGCCTCTGCCTCAAAGCCTTTGAAGAGGGCTCTTTTGCAAGGCTGTCAGGCAGCTAACCTAACAAAATGAATTTCTCTCTGTGCTTCAGGCTCCATTCATCTCCCTGTGGAACCGCAGCACGGCGGGGCTCAGACAGGCTGGGCGACCACGGTGGACACCTTCACAAAGGCTGAAGTCATCATATTTCATCCTCACCTCCCTCCCTGGGAGACAGTCAGGATTGAGATGGATTACACTTGTTCATGAGCTAACGTTTCAAGTGAGAGTTGGATGGAGGCTTAATAGAATTAATTAATTCTCCGTGTTCCAAGAAGGGAGGGAAAAGGGAGATACGGGAAAACTCTCCACCACAGCAGGCTCTCTGGTGGCCCCAGAGATCCTGGCAGGTGCTCACTGGTTTCTTTCTACGCCCTGATTTCCTTTGGGGCAAGGTTAGTTTTGTTCAGAGCAATGAGGAAAAGCAGCCTTTCCCTGATGGCTTGTTATTTGTACAGGAAATGAGCTCTATGGGTTTGGATATTCAGAGTGTCGACTTCAGGCTGCACAGGGGCCAGGTTCCCTCCCTGCTCCCCCCTCCGCAATCTCTCCCTTTGGAGCAGGGACAGAAATCTCAATCCCTAAAGCGAGAGACAGACAGCAGGTGGTGTTTAAAAGCTAAGACTTCGGGGCTAGAATGCCTTGCTAAGAGTTCCAGCGCTGACACTACTTTTAGTATGGACCTTCATGTTCTCATCTGCAGAATGGGGTTAATAACCGTACCTCTTCCAAAGATGACTGTGACAACGAAAGGTGAAGCCCCTAGTTCAGAGTCTGACATATAGTGCCACATACCTATGCTGTGTGCTGCTGGCTGGTAAGGAAAATTAATGTGGATAAAGGTGTCTGGGTAATAGGAAGGGGGATGCTATGCCAATTTAGACAGAATGTGCTCCATCTGAACTAGACAGCCTGAACCTGTGGGCATATAGACCCAGTGTTGCCAAAATCTTCCAGTTTTTCAAAAGAAGCCCCCCGTCCAGATTTTGTGTGACATCTTCTAAGTTGTGAATGCTGATGATGAATTTAAAAAACATGAGATGCTGGGCTGCACAGGACAATCAGTGGGTCTGATGCAGCTGGGGGCCTGCAGATGGTGGCCTCTGCTTACTTATTCCATGCTGTCCCTGCAGAATGGTGGAGACCAAAGCCATGCAGCTTCCAGGAAACACAGAGGTGGGTGAATTGCTTTTATTGCATCCAAAGTAGTATTTGACAATCAAAAAGGAGGACAGGGGACGGGGTGAGCATCTGAGACTCAAATGGGCAGTGGTAGGTTGGCAGTGCCCAGCCCAGGGGCACTCAGTAGGGAAAAGGCATCCCAGTCTAGGCAATTTCCTGCTGGGACAGGGTGGCAGATAAAGTCCAGATTGTGGGTGGCTACTTACGGGATGTCACTAAATCTTCGAATCACCAGACTTACCCTTACTTTCCAGTCACCAGCTTAACACAGGACCAAGAGCCTGGCCTCATGCATCAAGCTTTGTGAATTGCATCCTGGCTCCAACCCACTCTCAGCTATGTGACTTTGAACAAGTAACTTTACTTCTCTGTACCTCATTTTTATTTGCAAAATTACTAGTGCCTGCATCCTGTAAATAGCCACCCACCATCTGGACTTTATCTGCCACTGTCCCAGCAGGAAGCTTACTTAGACTGGGATGCCTTTTCCCCACTGAGTGCCCCTGGGCTCAGCACTGCTAACCTACCACTGACCATTCAAGTCTCAGCTGCTCGCCCCTGTCCTCTGTCCTTTGTGATTGTCAAATCCTACTTTGGATGCAATAAAAGCAATTCATCCACCTCTGTATTTCATGGAAGCTGCATGGTTTTGGTCTCCTCCATTCTGCAGTGACAGCTGCATTAGAAGGAAATGAAGTGATATATGTGAAAAGTTAGTATAGGACCAACCACATCAAAATTACTCAATAAATATTATTATTAATATAAGTAACCATCATTTAAATAAATATTAGCTTTTATTACATACAAAGCAATAGAAAGTTATGAAGCACTTAATGGGTCTGAGTTTTAAATCCGGGCTCCATGGGAAATATTAGGACATTGAGGACAGGCCCTAAATCTTACTTACTACTAAATCCCCAACGTGGAGCACAGTCTTCATTGAATAAGGGTCTCCTGTGTAAAAAATTAACAATGAAAGATTAATGCTGCTCAGGTCATCAATAGAAGGGCAATCTGAAGCAGAAGGGTGTGAATATCTGAAAGAGTCAAATACAATTCCATTGAATATTCAGTTTCAGAAGAAATCAACTCAGATGCAAGCAGTCAGGGGAAAGTCTCAAGGAAACAAAGGTGTGGCTTGGCTAGGAAGCAAAAACACATACCAAGAGTGCTGAGTAAATGGAGATGGTGACAAAGTGCTAGGTGTGTTTCAGGGACAGTGAGCAAAGGAATTTGACGGGGGCAGAGTGGTCAGAACAGTTAGTAGGTGAAAGAAATCTGGAAAGCTGGACTGACACTTTATTGAAGAAGGCCTTCAAAGCCAAGCAATGGTAGAGATTGCTAGATGTCTCTCCTTCCTTTTGAACAAAATTCTTAGTTTATTCACTAAATACATTGATACTATACTTCTCAGCCTCAGTGGTAGCTGGGTGCAGCCATGTGACTAGATTCTGATTTAGTTGAGGCCAATGAGACTTAATGAGATTTAAATTCTGGGATGTTGACCCAATGGCTGGAGCTTTAGCAGCCATCCTAGCTCTAGAGGCAAAATGCTAAGGCTTTTGGCCGGAAGGAAGGAAAGAGCCAGTCTCCCTCATCAGCCTCAGATATTCTTCCTCTGAGTGGCTACTAAAGAGAGAAATAAACTTTACTGTTTAAGTCACTGTTATTTGGGTCTATTTTAACATGCAGCCAAACATAATCCTAACTGATACACAAGTCAAAGACTTTATGCTTTATCCTGGGATATCAGGCAACCATTGGAATTTTTTTTGGTGAGTAACAAGATTCCCTGGTGGCTCAGATAGCAAAGAGTCCACCAGCAATGCAGGAGACCCAGGTTTGATCCCTGGGTCAGGAAGATCTGCTGGAGCAGGAAATGACAACCCACTCCAGCATTCTTGCCTGGAGAATCCCATGGACAGAGGAGCCTAGTGGGTTATAGTCCGTGGGATTGCAAAGAGTCAGACACAACTGATCAACTAACACTAACAGCAAGATGAATATTTGGTATGGAGTATACAACCCAGAATAGTCTGGAAGCAGCTATGCAATAGGGATGGAAAGAAGGGGAACCCAAAGGCTGAAAGCTCAGAGAGGAGATTAATGCAGTAAGTGAGTAAGTATGTAAGTGTTGCTCAGTCATGTCCGACTCTGCAACAGTACATGCACTGTAGCCTGCCTGGCTCCTCTGTCCATGGAATTCTCCAGAGAAGAATACTGGAGTGGGTTGCCATTTCCTTCTCCAGTTAATACAGTCGTTTAGGCAGAATGAACAAATGAGTGTATTAGTTGAATTATCCAGAGAAACAGGACTAATAATATTCTTGCCTGGATGATTCCATGGACAGAGGAGCCTGGCAGGTTACAGTCCATGGGTTCACAAAGAGTCAGACATGACTGAGTGGCTAACACTAACATTAGAATTCTAATAGAACTAGCGGAATTATATATATAAGAAGGAATTGGCTCACACAGTTATGGAGGCTGAGAAATCCCCAGATCTGCAGTTGACAAGCTGGAAACCCAGGAGAACCAATGGGATAGTTCCAAGTCCTAGTCCAAGTCCAAAGGTAAAAGAAGACCAATGTCCCAGCTCAAAGACAGGCAGGTTGAGAGAGAGATTTCTCTCTTACTCAGCCATTTTTTGTGCTATTTAGGCCTTCAGCTGATTGGATGAGGACCACCCACATTAGGGAGCACAATCTGCTTTACTTAGTCTGTGGATTCAAATGTTAATCTCATCCAAAATACACACTCCCACAGACACACTCAGAATAATATTTGAACATTATCTGGGTACCCTCTGGCCAGTCAAGTTGATGCATACAATTACCCATTACAAATGAGCATGTGTTGAAACCTGTTTTGAGGGAAAAATCATTATAGGAACTGGAATTAAAAAGTAAAATATACATGGAGTATGATGTACTTTGATAATGTTGAAAAAAGTTACTGCTTATTAATTGATCCAACTAAAATCTTGCCTTAGTGGCTCAGGCCAGGCCAGAGAAAATCAGATAATATAGTATAATATTTTATTTTTTATTTTTATTTATTTATTTATTTAACTTTACAATATTGTTTTGGGTTTGCCTTACATTGACTTGAATCTGCCATGGGTGTACATGTGTTCCCCATCCTGAATCCCCCCTCCCACCTCCCTCCCCATCCCATCCCTCTGGGTCATCCCAGTGTACCAGCCCCGAACACCCTGTATCATGCATCGAACCTGGACTGGGGTTTTGTTTCACATATGATAATATACATGTTTCAGTGCCATTCTCCCATGTCATCCCACCCTTGCCTTCTCCTACAGAGTCCAAAAGATTGTTCTGTACATCTGTGTCTCTTTTGCTGTCTCGCATACAGGGTTATTGTTACCATCTTTCTAAATTCCATATATATGTGTTAGTATACTGTATTGGTGTTTTTCTTTCTGGCTTACTGCACTCTGTATAATAGGCTCCAGTTTCATCCACCTCATTAGAACTGATTCAAATGTATTCTTTTTAATAGCTGAGTAATATTCCATTGTGTATATGTACCACAGCTTCCTTATCCATTCATCTGCTGATGGACATCTAGGTTGCTTCCATGTCCTGGCTATTATAAACAGTGCTGTGATGAACATTGGGGTACATGTGTCTCTTTCAATTCTGGTTTCCTTGGTGTGTATGCCCAGTAATGGGATTGCTGGGTCATATGGCAGTTCTATTTCCAGTTTTTTAAGGAATCTCCACATTGTGCTCCATAGCGGCTGTACTAGCATATAATATTTTTAGAGGAGGCTCCTGAGTTAGACTTCCTGGGTTTAAATCCTGGCTCCTTCAATTACCAGCTCTGCACCCTTTGGCAAGTTATTTAAGTCCTCTGTGCCTTGGCTCCTTCTTCACCTACATGACAATTGGGGATAATAGTTTATGTGCTAGAGTTGCTGTAAGCATTAAATGAGAGATGATACTCATTCATTCATGGGTTGTTATATTACACCTGTTATGTGCCCCACACTGTGCTAGATGCTGGGAATACAGGCATGAACAAAAGAAAATCCACTATTTGGATTAACTAGCAAGGACACTTTGAATGAGAGAATATTTATAAAGAAAAGTGGCTTTCACTTTTGCTTATTATCTAGTTGACAGACCAAGAGTTGCCCTATGGAGAACTTGTTTTTCTGAGTTTATTAATATCCTATAATTATCCTGCCAAAGCTTCCACTTAAGTAGACCATACTGTATCTGGATTGTCCCTCAGGTAAATCAACACGGTCTTGTCTCCCCAATTAAATGAAAAACACAAACATGTTAGAGCATGCTGCTCCCCAGCCTCTTTCTTATTTTGAAAATAAGAGTGAGCTTTATTTTGATTGTCTTTGATCAGAACGGGAGTGATTGTAGAGAGAAATTTTCTGTTTCAGTGAAAAACTATAATCCTTTCTTGTGGGTTATCAGATTCTAGTTCTGTTCATTGTCTTTGAGCCTATTTCTCCACTTTGTAAATGGGATCCTGTTATCTCACACATTTTGTCAGTAATTAATGTTTCCAATTTTTCTCTTACCTTCTTGTCTTGGCATCACTGAGAGCTAAGATGTCCTTTTTCCAAAGCCCTGCACACTGAACTGGACGACCTGACATAACTTCAAAAGATTTATCACCACTCAGAAAGTTCACCAGAACGCTGCATCTCCCATGGTCCCCTCTGGGGAATAACCATGACCATGACATTGCTGGCTGCCATCTTCACACTACTACCGAAAGATATTTTAAGCTCAATATTTAGAAATCTAAACTGGCTATACTCTGGATTAAGAAGAAAACTGCAGAGAAGAGAAGAAAAGAAACGGGAAAAAAATGGGTTCTGCAGTCAGTTCCAATCATTAATCTTTGCTTTTCTTTTGTTTCCATAGAAATGCTCCTCATTAAATGTCTGACTGCTTGCACCATTTGCCGCTGTTTAGTCGCTTAGCCGTGTCCAACTCTTTGTGACCCCATGGGCTGTGGCCCACCAGGCTTCTCTGTCTATGGGATTGCCCAACCCACTGGAGTGGGTTGCTGTTTCCTTCTCCAGTGGATCTTCCCATTCCAGGGATGGAACTCACGTCTCTTTTGTTTCCTGCACTGGCAGGCAGATTCTTTGCCACTGCGCCGCCCAGGAAGCCATATAAGGCCTACTTTGGGCCTTACTTCCCTGTACAGCATTACCTCCTGAAACACAAATGTCAGACTGGACTGATCTGCTCCCAGGACTGACAGGCTGGGTTAGTGGGATATGAGCCAGTCTATTAATAACTCAGCTCCTTATCTGTGAAACTTCTAGGGAGGTTTCAGATGGGATAAATGAAGGGATCTGGAATATACCATTGTGAAGGGTCTTTGTTCTGAATTCCCCTTATCTGCGTACAAGGGGAAATTTCCCAAAGAATTAAATTTTCAGAAACCTCTGCCCCCAGGGAATCACAACCAGGGAAGACTGACTCCCATCACTGGAGATGAGAAGTTGGCACCAGGATAAGAAATTATCTAAATTCACATGATTACAAAGAGATCATCCCTCTGGAGTAATTCCTAAGGGCCCATTTATCTTTTCTAAATGTTGTTTGTTTTTCCATAAATGCCCCTTTCTTCCTCCTTGTCCTCTGTTAAGTTGGTTTACAAACTCCAAATTGCGCCTCCTTGAGTCACATTTTTCTGTGAACTCCCACATGTGAATAAAAATTTGCCCTTTCTCTTGCTAATCTATATTTTGTCAGATTAATTTGTAGAGCTCCAAATGCTGAGCGTAAAGAGTGCAGAAGAAAAGTATTTTTCTCCCCAAAAGATTGATTCAAATTGAGACTGTCTTGCGGGTGGTATTAAATGGATAGCTACCTGTGTTACCATCATTCTGCTGTTTATCCGATGGATCCAGCTGTGGAGCAGAGTTAGAAAACAGACTCAGTAAATTCAGAATGACTTTGGCTTATATCTTAAAGACTTCATACCACCTCTGTATTTCATCTTCCACTGGTCTCTAGGGGAATTTACCCAGATGAGATAACAGGGTTTTATTTTTATTGCTCCTAACTAAAGCAAGGTTTTAACAACCACTTACCCTGACATTTAATTGGGTCCTTAAGGACGGTTTAGATTCTTTAAATAGTTCCAGTTTTTCCAGGGGACATTTAAGAAGTCATTTCAAGAGCTTAGCAGCTTTAAGAGAAAGTCTAAAGGATCCAGGACCACCTGCCCCCTGGTGGGGAGATGGGGGACAGAGGAAGATATTAAGGACCCCAAGGGGTATGGTCAGTCAAATGAGGAATAGGATCTAAATGAGTAATATAGGATAAGTGATTGAACCAGGGACTTCAAATAAATGGAATTTGGGGGTAGTGGGGAGGAAGTGGGAAAGAGAGGACAAGGGAAACTGTTAATGATTAAAAAACACAAGAGGTAGATCAACCTCTTGATCTACCAAGTGCAACTTTGGTTTGGATCTTGATTCCAATAAAGCAACTATTAAAATATTTTTAAATATGAGGAAGTTGAATGGATTGTATTAATTATGTGTGTTATTGGTTTGAGTTGGAGTGTTTTTGTTCTTTGCTATTCTCCAATAACATTCTAAAGGATTTATGGATGAAAAGCTATATTTAACTCACTTTTTACTGATAGTCATTTTAATTGTTTTCTGTGTTCTGACATCATAACCACCGCCCCCGCCCCAGACAAATATCCTTTTAGTGATCTTTACACATATCTGGGATTATTTCCTCAGGATGGATTTCCATGAGTGTATTGTTGACATTTGCAAAAATGAGAATTTTTTTTTTTAACCAACGGATCTATCAGGGAAGCCCTATGCCAAGCTATAACATCTATAATTTACTTCATATCAGGAAAGAAAAAATAATGTATAATGTGGGAAAAGGGGATGCAGATTGTATAAGAATAGCAAAATGATGATTATTAAAGTTAGGTAATAGAGACATGAGGGTTCACAATAGTATTTGAATTTTGCATGTTTGATATTTTAAATAATTAAAAGTAAAATAAAATGGCATACATCACTTCCAGTAGTGTAAATTAATACAAACATTTTGGAAAGCAGTTTGGTATATATATCCAAAGTAATAAAAGTGTTTACTCTGTTAAAAAAAATTGTCATTTTTGCTAATGTCAACAATGCACTCATAGAAATTCATCATAAGGCAATAATCCCAGATATGTGTAAAGATCACTAAAAGGATATTTGTTCCAGTGGGGGTGTTATAATGTCAGAACACAGAAAACAATTAAAATGACTATCAGTAAAAAGTGAGTTAAATAACTCAGGGTGAAGAAATGTGTTGGCATATTACGCTGTCATGAAAAATGATGTTGCTGAAAAATACTAACATAGAAAATGTTTATAATAGGTGAAAAAGGTAAAAAACTGGTTCCCTATAATCAGATTTTTGCTTTTCTAGAGAAAATGAAAAGACGTATCTCAAAAGTCATAATGATTTTTTCTAAATAGTGAGGATGTAGATGGTTTATTTTCTCCTTTTAAATTTTTTATGTTTTTCTAAAATTCTAAAAAGAGGGGCTCCCCTGGTGAACCAGTATTTAAGACTCTGTGCTTCCATTGCAGAGGGCATGGGTTTGATGACTGGTCAGGGAACCAAGATGCCACTTGCCTCAAAGCATGGCCAAAGGAAATGAGAGAATGGGAAGAGTATATATTTCCTAAGGCTTCCGTAACAAAATACCACAAACTGGATTGCTTAAAATAACAGAAATTTAGTTTCTCACAGTTCTGGCAGGAAGAAGTCAGAAATCAAGGGGTCCACATGGACATGTTCTCTCTGAGGGCTCTTGGGGAGAATCTGCGCTGTGTCTTTCTCAGCTTCTGGTGCTTCTGGCAATCCTCGTGTTTCTTGGCTTGTAGACTCTACTTGCTTATGGCATCACTCCAGCCTCTGCTTCCATCCTCATTTGGGGCTGTCCTCATGTGTCTCTGTCTCTTTTCTTAAAAGGACACAGGTCAGATTAGGGCCCACCCTAACCAACGATGACCTTATCTTAGTTTGATTGTACCTGTAAAGACCATATTTCCAAATAAGGTCATGTTCACAGATACCAGGGATTAGAGCTTCAATATATCTTTTTGTTGGGACTCAGTCCAACCCACAACAGGAGGACCACCCTGCCCCTCCAATCCCTAACATCCAGCTAAGTACTGACATGAGTCATGTATCCAGTCCTTCAAGGATGGACAATCACCTTGGCCCAAGGATGCAACCACCTGTTTAAATCTGTGATGAGGCAGGAGGTGCTCAGTGGCGGGTGGGGTAGGCAATGATTTGGCTCAAATACCCAAAGGTCATGTGCAGTAGAGAAAATTTCCCAAAGAAATGGTATACCAAAGTATGTTAGGCAGATGAAAATAATAGCTGCCGCAGTTTACTCTAAACCATTATGTTGGTGGTGGAAAAGAATCCACCTGCAATGCAGGAGACCCAGGTTTGATTCCTGGGTTGGAAAGGTGCCCTGGAGAAAGAAATGGCAACCCACTCCAGTATTCTTGCCTGGAGAACCCTATGGGCAGAGGAGTCTGGCTGGCTATGGTCCATGGGGTTGCAAGAGTTGGACATGACTTAACAACTAAACCACCAATACTTATTAATAAACCATTATGTTAAATCATTCCATTTTCTGGGATTATATTTATTATCAATTCATTTTGAGAGATTCACCAAGAATTAATGTTGGGTATATTGGTGTGTTTTACCTTTTAAGAATAGGAACCCGAATTACTGGTAACACCCACCTCAAAACTTTTCCAAGGTGAAATTATCAGTTGCATGAAACATTTCCTGGCTGTTATATATCATGAATAAAACAACTACCGTAATCTCTTAGGCAAAGTTAGGATAGGTTCATGTCAAAGAATGTTTTTGGAATAATTATGAAACTATAGATATGTCACAAACCATTAAAAATGGTTAAAACTTATTTTAAAGAGTAATCTTGGAAGTTGGGAATTGTTACGGGCTGAATTATGTCCCTCACTCCCGCCACCAAACTCATATGTAGAAGTCCTAATCCCTAGGACCTCAAAATGTGACCATATTGAACACAAAGTCTTTTAAGAAGTAAAGGTAAAATGACGTTCTTAGGGTAGGTCCTAATCTAATGTAACTGGCATCCTCATAAGAAGAAGAGATTAGGACCAAACATACACAGAGGAAAGACCAGGTGAAGACACAGGGAGAAAGAAGTCCCCTGCCAGCCAAGGAGTGAGGCCTCAGAAGAAACCAACCCTGCCATCACCTTGCTCTTGGATCTTCAGCCTCCAGAATTGGGAGGAAATTGATTTCTGTTGTTTAAACCATCTCATGTGTGGTTCTTTGTGATGGGAGCCCTAGCAAACGAATACGGAGACTCAGAAACAACACAAAGGATCATAACAGAGGAGGTGGGCACGAACCGGTGCTCTGTGCTTATCCGTCAGTCCTGGTATAAGCTCCCTGGGGCCTGCCTCTTTTTGCATCCTCTGTGTGCAGTCAGGCAGCTTCAGAGCTGGGTCATATTTGGCTAGTGATGGGCAAAACCTCTGAGGCATAATTTCTCTCAGGTATGAGATCAAGACCTCATCTGGGCAAATGAGGCTTGAAAAGACATTTGTTACAGGGCTTCTTCCCAGGAGGCGCTACTAGTAAAGAATCCACCTGCCAATGCAGGAGACCCCAGAGACGAGGGTTCGATCTCTGGGTTGGGAAGATCCCCTGGAGGAGGAAATGGCAACCCACTCCAGTATTCTTGCCTGGAAAATCCTATGGATAGAGGAGTCTGATGGGCTACAAAGAGTTGGACACGACTGAGCACACGCATGATGGCGATGAAGACTTATGGGAAAGCAACTTGCTTGTTTTTCTGAGAAAGCCACTGGAGAAGACCTTTTCTCTTTCTGAAGGATGTGGTAGAGGAAGCATGTGGCCCCTGGATCTATTGGAAACCATCTTCTGGCCATGACTTGTGATCGTTTTAACATGAAATTGTCCTCACAGAACACAGAGTATAGTGAGAGGAAGAAAATAATCTTTGGTGACATTTTTGAGTGCTGTATTAAGCCTTAGATGACTTTGCAATTAATTACATGGGCCAATAAATGCCCTTTCTCATATCAATCTGTTATTTTAACTGGAAGTATCCTTCTCTAATGGTTAGAAAATCAGTATTTTTTTAAAGGCATGGATTACTTTCATAAGCTTGGAGAAATAACTGAAAAAAACCAACAGCGTGCATGCTTGCTCGCTCAGTCGCTTCAGTCATGTCCGATTCTTTGTGATTCTGTGGACTGTAGCCCGCCAGGCTGCTCTGTCCATGGGATTCTCCAGGCAAGAATACTGGAGCAGGTTGCTATTTCCTCCTCCAGGGGATTTCCCAATTCAGGTATTGAACCCCAGTCTCCTGTGTTGCAGGTGGATTCTTTACTGTCTGAGGCACCAGGGAAGCCCCCAAAGCAACCTACACCATCAAAATCCAAAGAATTACTTTTGGGAAATTTCGTAATAAGAAAAATAAGAAGCAGGAGGAATTTTCTATCAGGAACTTATTTCTAAAAACGGAATAAAATCATTATAAGCAAACATAATAAACAATTACCCTTTACAGATTATCTTTGGCCAAGCTCTGCACTAAGTGTATCATATGCCATAGCTCATTTAATCTACACAACACTCCTGTGAAGAGGGTTCTACAAATTTCGCACTTTTACAGATGAGGAAACAAAGATTCCAAGAGTTTAAATAACCAGCTCAGTATCACAGTAAAAAAGGCTAAAGGAGAACTGGGTCCTGCTAGTCTAACTCCAGGGCCTTCCCAGGTGGCATTAGTGGTAAAGAACCTGCCTGCCAATGCAGGAGACATAAGAGACATGGGTTCAATCTCTGGGTCAGGAAGATCCCCTGGAGGAGGGCATGGCAATCCACTCCAATATTCTTGCCTGGAGAATCCCATGGACAGAGGAGCCTGGCGGGCTATAGTCCATAGGGTCATAAAAAGTTGGAAATGACTGAAGTGATTTAGCACACAATCTAACTCCAAAGCCCCACCTTGAACAAGTACACACACTGCCTTCTAAGCATATATCAATTTAGTCCTTACACCACTTTCCAGGGTGAGGCCAATAACAGATGAGGAAATTCACATTCACAGAAATTAAGTAACAGGAGGGAGCTCCATCAGCTCGCGATTATGCAAAAAGGTGAACCACAGGGCAGAGAGTATTAAGTCAGAGATTAACAGGCAAGATCATTGATATATGGAAAGAACCACCAAAACTTGGCACTCAGTGAGCCCTTAAAGATTCCCGGTTCATCACGTTCTTTTAGTACTGGAAGATTAAGGCTCAGAGAAGTTTCATCTCTTGCCTAGGGCAACACAGCATGTTAGTGACAGAGGGGGCATCTGCTGAATGTGCTTAATTTGGGAACTTTTCCCTGTCTTAATGGAGTAGATCAAGCCTCCAGGGCCTGTTCATCTGATAATAGACCCCTGATTTTCACTGTAGAAACCACCCCTTCGC
Organism: Cervus canadensis; assembly: GCF_019320065.1. NCBI lineage: Eukaryota > Metazoa > Chordata > Mammalia > Artiodactyla > Cervidae > Cervus > Cervus canadensis. The sequence goes on along the minus strand of NC_057396.1, from coordinate 61,349,624 downwards.
CCTGCATGTGGTCTTGAAGGACTGGCAAAAGTCTCCCTCCCTTGGACATGTGATTTGAGCTAGAACAATGGGAATCTCTCTCCTAGGAATTTAAATTTGGGCAGCCATTTATTTTGATAATAAATCTCTGTTTTTCTTTAAGGAATTCAGAGTCAATTTGTAGAGTTTAGAATCTGTGGACCTGGATTAGTTGAGGCTTTTTCAGTTACAAGTGTTAGAAACTCAAGCCAAATATACTTAAGCAAAAAAGAATTTAGTGCCTTAGGTGAGGGATCTGCAAACTGTTGCTCTTGGGCCAAATCCTGCTCACCACCTACTCTTGTAAATAGTTTTATTGGAGCCCAGTTACACCCACTGGTGTATGTACTCTCTATGGTTTTTACACTGTAGTAGCAGAGATGAGTAGCTTTGACAGAAAGCTTTTCAAGCAGGCCCTTTATAGGAAAAGGCTGCCGATCTCTGATTTAGGTGGAATCAAAGTCAAGTGGCTTGATCGAGGGGCTTGATGATATTTCCAAAATCCAGACCTTCCATCTCTTTGCTTCTGCCTGCTTTCCTCCCTGTATTAGCTTCATTCTTGGATTAGCTTTCTCCTTGCAGTTGTAGCCCAAGCAGGGACAACAGTTTATTCCCTCCACAGGCAAATAAAAGTCTTGGGTCAGCAACTCATTGGCCCAAATCAGCTTTTCCCTACAGGCAGAGGAGCGGGGCTTACTGATTGAAGTCAATAAAGATTCACCCCCTGAAGCTAAGGATGGGGTAAACAAGGATTCTGTAGGGATATGAGAAGCCCTAATTTGCCAGATTTGCTGAATGTCTTCCCTGGTGGCTCAGATGGTAAAGAATCTTCCTGCAATGCAGGAGACCTGAGTTCCATCCCTGGGTTGGGAAGATCCCCTGGAGGAGGAAATGGTAACCCACTCCAGTATTCTTGCCTGGAGAATCCCAAGGACAGAAGAGCCTGGCGGGCTACAGACTATGGAGTTGCAAAGAGTTGAATAAGTTGGAGAGACTTCACTTTCTAGAGTCAATACTGCTATCATACTCCTATTATAGCTGACTTCCAGTGCAGAGTTGGGAGGAGATGCACGGTAGCAGACCATTAAATAGCATTTCCACAATAAACGCCACAGACATAAATATTTCAAGGGCTAAGATGATAACAAAGTGTAGCAAAATAATTAGGAAGTGATGAACTTGGAACATTTATTACTAATTGCATGTTTATATAAGTTAATTTTTAATAAGGGCCATGTTTGACAACTGGCTTATACTTAACAGTCAGCTCTTACTCACCAGCTCCAGCACAGCATAAAACTTATGGAGACTTCTTTTACCAGAACACAAATAGATATTAGATGGTAAACAGACAACAACAACAAAAACAAACAAACAAACAAATAAAATACCACACTAGTATCCATTGTGGAAAAACTGATAAACCAGGTAAGGTGGGAAAGAGTATGTGATTTTAAGAAAATAAAATATATGTACATTTTTGGGTGAATCCAACAGTGGTGAGAAGCTAGAGTCAGGCCCTGTGAGGCTAGAGATGTGTGGGCTTATATGGGCTGCCCACTGTCCCTCAAGTAGCTCCATAAAGCATTGGTTTACACTGACTTCAGGTGACCTCCTGAAGTAGGTAAAGTAGGTAAAGTGACCCATTAGGCCACGCTGAGAGCTAATCCAGAAAGTTCCATAGGAAGAAATCAGGCCATGTAGGAGGGCCAGACACCAAGGAAAATTAAAAGCACAATATGATGGAAATACAGATAAATATTAAATGCCATTACTATGGAACACAGTTCATCAATAACACAGTCTCTGGGGGCATTATTAATAAGAAAATTAAGAAATGTCTTGGATCTATAGTCTGTGAAAGTTCTCAAAGGACAGTCCTTTGAACATCTGATTGTGGGCCCCATGCTCACTCTTTGGAGGGCACACTGTCTCTACGAATGAGAAAACAGAAATGTGGACATGGTCATAGCGAACAATTGATTGTTGTTGTTCAGTTGCTAAATTGTGTCCGGTGGGGTCTTTCCCAGTGAGTCGGCACTTTGAAACTGGTTGAGCTGTGACTATAATTCCAGTCTTTTGATTCTAAACTCTATTCTATGAGCTGTAATCTGACAAATAACATGCTTTTGCCTTGGGATATGCACACACACATAAACAGGTTAAAACTAGAGAACCAAGTCACCACAAGAAAAAAATACCAGGATAATAAATGCTTTTATTTAGGGATTTATTTGCATAGGCTAATGAGTCCATTAATATATTTTGACTAATTAGATATGTTAGCACCCAAAATGGAGCGGGTAAATTTGGTTCTTCCATTTGACTTTCAAAGCAGTAGGTTTCAACACTATTATCATGGATAATATAGTGGTTCAGGGTTCAGATTGTAGAGACAGGCTGCCCAGATTTGAATCCCAGCTCTATTATTGCTATCTGGAGGATATTGTTTACTTTTTTGTGGCTTAATTTCCTCATCTGTAAAATGGGGACAATAACGGTGCTTCAAAGGTTGTTTGAAGATTAAATGAAATAATGCTCAGAGCAGTACCTGGCACATAGTAAACCCTTGATATATGTTAGTGGTTAGTATTTTTATCATAATCAACACTACTGATTTTACTTGGCATAAATACTAGCTTCAGAAGTCAAACTTTAAATGGATGTGCTTATTTAAATTTAGATTTGTTTATTCCTGCTATGATCCTTAGTAGTAAAAACACTATACACTCACATCCATGTATTTTTTTATATTGTCCAAAATCTGTCTGAAAATATTCTCATTTACTCCACTACACAAGAACACTGGCATCATTTAGGGATATGAGAAAAAGAAAGTCTGGATAACTTAAGTGTTAAGCCTTGGAGCCACAATCCAGCCCTATCTCCTGACTCCAACAGTTACCAAAGACAGCTGCACTTTCTTAGCCTTTTAGCTGCTGCATCACTGGGCTGTTCTTTGCTCACAAAGCTTCCCTGAAGCCCTCCGTCCCCTTGCTAGGTTTAATGGCTGGTCTCTGATGCTCCTTCAGCATCACCACCCTTCCTTTCACTGGAGAATCCACCCCTCCCCCTTTCTCAGCCATGAAGTTTGAGTGGGACCAGCTTCACACACTCAGTCCCATGAAGGATCCTGACTGATACAATTAGCCTGCCTTAGACTCTAGGCCACATGATTGGGTGTGGCGTGAGCACGTGACCCAGTGTGGACCAATGAGAATCCTAGGTCTTCAGCAGGAGACTTTAGAAGAGATTCCCAGTATTCCTGAGTCCAGTGTGGGTTGAGGGCTCTAACTGGCTTAGTTATGTTCTCATGATAAGAGCAGGAAACTACCAGCAGATGCAGGTGTGCATCTAAGCAAAGGATGAAGTCCACAATAACAAAGGCAGAATGAAGATATGGAGAAAATCCTCAATGATGTCATTTGAGCTGCTAGAAATTGCCTTACTGGAGGCCAGCATCTACTCTAAACTTTTTGGTTATTACGATCAAAATTTTCCTTTTATTATGGAAGCCTCCAAGTTGGGTTTTCTGTCACAGCAAAGAGTTCTATTTGATAGAAAGGACCTTCCCATATGACCTACACGGAATCCTCAAAGCAAAGAAGAGATTTAGGCTAGACTAGTTCTACAATCTTGACATGGGATATATATATTCTTCACAATGCTTGCTTCTGGTTCTAAATTTCCTTTATTCCTCCTTTTTTTTTTTCATATAATACCTATTGAAGAGTTAATAATCCATTTTATTTTCCATCAGGAGAGAAAAAAGTGATGGGTATTAAGTGCTTCTATTATTTAAAAAGTTATTGCTATATGATTTTGGACCATCAGGACTGTTCTAGTAAAAAGATAAAAGGTGTGGAGGGGATGTGGCAGGGAGGGTAATTAAAGGAAACCGGTTCTCAACAGGCCAAGCTCCCAAGAACATCTTCTTTCGTTATATTTGAGTCTCTGACACTTGCTACCAAATTTAGACCTCCTTTTCTGCCTTTTCCTCCATTTCCCTTCTCTCTGACGTATCCTGTGGTCCACTCCTTCTTAATTCCTTTCCACGTTTTGGGATATCCAGGACACTTCTCTGACTGTGCGTGTTGCCCGCGCCTCCTTCGCACTATATGGCTTATGTCATATATGTCCCTGCGCTCCTGTCCTAGTGCAGGCTGAGCACCCCAAAACTTCCACCCTCAGTGTCCTTAATGACTCGTAGCTGACAGCAGCCCCACACATCCATATCCACCCTTTCCAGAGATGCTGTAAACGAACCCAGATGAACCCCAGCTTTCTGGGTTTCAGGGATTCATCACATCTCAGGATTGGGAGGAAATCAGCTAGCTAATGCAACAGTCCTAACTGGTGTGTGTGGGTCAGCTGCATGTAGTGTCCTAAGCAAGGTGGTGAAAATAGTACCAGATAATTTACTTAAATCAGTGAACTTAAAAAGATAAAACAAAGACTGATAAAAAGAACTACATTAAAATCAGGGACTTCAGTTTATCAGAAAACACCTATAACAGCTAAAGTTCTCATATCTAGACTCCATGAAGAATTTTGGCAAATGAGTAAGAAACTTCAACAGACTCTTTCCAGAAGAGGGTATTCAAATGGCTAATTAGTATATGAAAAGCGTACAAACGCCTCCCTCACTTGGGAGACACCAATGAAAACCACCAGAAACCAGAATGATAAACAGCTGACCTGCTCATAAGAAGTCTCATGGGAATACATATTGTTGATGTTCAGTCGCTCAGTCCTGTCCGACTCTTTTGTTGCCGAATGGTCCATAGCTCACCAGGCCCCTCTGTCCAGGGGATTTCCCAGGCAAGAATACTGGAGTAGGTTGCATTTCCTTTTCCAGGGGATCTTCCTGACACAGGGATTGAACCTGTGTCTCCTGCATTGGCAGACAGATTCTTTACCCCTGAGCTGCCAGGGAAGCCCGAGAATGCAAATCGGCAGAGTTATTCTGGAGGCCTACTTAGTGTCTACTAAGCAGTTTAGAACCTACTATAGCTGAACACAGACAACCTATGACCCAGCAACTCCACTCGTAGGTATGATGTGGACTAATCAAACGATGCTAAACATAGACCTAGTCTGACTCTTTGCAACCCCATGGACTATACAGTCCATGAAATTCTCCAGGCAAGAATACTGGAGTGAATAGCATTTCCCTTCTTCTGGGGATCTTCCCAACCCAGGGATCGAACCCAGGTCTCTTGCATTGCAGGTGGATTCTTTACCAGCTGAGTATGAGAGATGAAAAAAAAACAACAACAACTAAAGGCAACATCAGTCTTCAGGTTCCATTCAACTGTCCATAAAATACAGTATATAGACCATTTTGTGCATGCTAAATGATTTACATCACAAAGTTCATTTAACCCTCAGAACTCTGAGACAGGTTTGATCACCCCAATTTTACAGATGGGCTCAGAAGGGTAGGAAAACTTGCCGCAGGGCACACAGCTACATTAGGAGAGTGCTAGGATTTAAACCTGATCCAGTCAATCTCCACACTCTTACGTTCTGTACCGCCTTTGTTGCTGGTTGCCTTCACTGAGATAGGCAAACCCTGTGAAGGAGGGGGAGAGGAAAGCGTCTGTGAGATTTCCCCTGCTCTGGGTTCCCACAACCCTACTTCGTCCACCTACCCAGATGCAAGCCTACTTCAGGAAGGTGTTGGTTGGGGTTCTTCTCTTTTCCAGGTTTCTATCCAGAGCCGTAGCCTAGTCCAGGAGCCCACAGCTATGGCCCAAGGGCCAAATCCAACCCATCATCTGTTTCTTCAAATAAAGTTTTATTGGAACATAGCCAGTATGAAATTAGCCTGTGTATAGACTATGGTTGCTTTTGCCCTGCAATAAGTGATAGTTGCTCAGTTGTGTCCGACTCTTTGCTATCCCATGGACTGTAGCCCACCAGACTCCTCTGTCCATGGAATTCTCCAGGCAAAAATACTGAAGTGGGTTGCCATTTCCTTCTTCAGGGGATCTTCCCAACCCAGGGATCGAGCACAGGTCTCCTACACTGCAGGCAGATTACTTACCATCTGAGTCTCCAGGGAGGCCTACTATTAAGAGACATTTCTAAGTATAAAGCAGGTCAACTTAAAAAGTATCAGCAGAGCCATATGGCCCTCAGTGCCTATAACATTTATTATCTGGTTCTGTACAGAAAAAGTTTGCTGACCCCTGCCTAGACTAATAAACTTCCCTTGCAGTCAAACCCCTATAAGAGGCAGGAGGAGGTTGATTTCATCACATCCTGGTCCTAAACAACAAACTTTTAGGTGCCCCAGGTCCCATCCCAAAGGAGATACATCTGGATGCTCTGCATTTAGGAGAATTCTCAGGTGCCCTGAAGCTCCTTTCTGCTCCTAACAGACCCATCCCCTCTCTGGTAGCCAATCCTGAAAGGTCTAGTTTGGCGGCAAGGTAACTACGGTCACCTGTGTGAACTCTACTTACGTCTAATTACCCCACAGCACAGATTGGTTTTGCATATCCTTTACAATGTCATATTAAATTTGTTGCAAGCCTTATTTGATTCCAAACTAAACTATACTCATGCATATTCTATCTTGCTAATGAGCTGCTTTTGGAAAATGGCCAATTGCTCACAATTTACACAAAATCAAAGGGAACACTGGTCAGGAGTGCTGGGTTATTGGCTCGTGCCCAGAATTATTTCTTAATGTGTAGCTGAAGAAAGGAAATGACTATAAAGCTAACAGCCCCCAAAGAAGTTACAATTTCCAAAACTAAATATCAAGAGAGAACCATTAGAAAGTTTATGAATTGTGTAATGATTTAAAATTTCTAAAGCCAGAGCTATCAGCTTAAATTAATCAATTTCTGTCTTGACTAAAGCTTTTTGTAAAATAGCATTGGGATTTTCTCAATACATCTGAACTTTTCAAATGTGAATTTTATACCAGGAGAGAAGACAAATATACCTTCCCAGCCTAATAGTTCGATTCAAGGCATAAGCTTTTAATAATAATAGCTACACTTTCTTAAACTTTTAAATTGCATGAGTCTTTGTCTTTAAGTACATTATTTGATTTAATCTTCCCAACAGCCATATAAATAGGTACTATTAGTATCCCCATATTACGACAGAGGAAACTAATGTGCAGAGTGATTAAGTAACTTGCAGAAAAATTTCCCAGTGTCATCTAGATAGCCCTGTTTCCTCCTTTGTGCTCTTATTGCACATACGCATCTCATAAAAAGTTAACAATGCCCATTTTCTACTGAGAGAAAGCCCATTTATGTTTTGTGAGAGTTCAGGATGTGATTTGTTCAAAAAGCATAGATGGCAATTACTGTTCCGTGTTTTGCAGGCATGATTTCACTTTGTCTTCACAACAGCTCCATTAGCCCTATCAGTATCTTCATTTCTTAGGTGATTATCCTGCGATTCAGAGAGCTCATGTACCTTGCTTGCCATCACAGAGCCGGTAAAGAACAGAGTGGTAGGTTTCCGATAGAGCAATGGGCATTGGAATGCTACAATGCACAGATGTGAATGCATCCGTGCACTCTCAGTGGTGTCCGACTCTCTGTGACTCCAAGGACTGTAGCCCACCAGGGAAGAATATTAGAGTGGGTTGCCATTTTCTCCTCCAGGGAATCTTCCTGAACCAGGGATCCAACCCTCATCTCCTGTATCACAGGCAGATTCTTTACAGCCAAGCCACTGGGGAAGCCCACGGATGTGAGAGTTGGACCATAAAGAAGGTTGAAGGCTGAAGAATTGTTGTTTTCAAATTGTGGGGCCGGAGAAGACTCTTGAGAGTCCCTTGGACTGCAAGATCAAACCAGCCAATCCTAAAGGAAATCAGCTTTGAGTATTCACTGGAACGACTGTTGCTGAAGCTGAAACTCCAGTACTTTGGCCACCTGATGTGAAGAGCCGACTTGTTGGAAAAGACCCTGATGCTGGGAAAGGTTGAGGGCAGGAGGAGAAGGGGTGGCAGAGGATGAGATGATTAGAGAGCATCACTAACTCCATGGACATGTGTTTGAGCAAATTCCTGAAGACAGAACTCCTGGAGAAGGGGACGACAGAGGATGAGATGGCTGGGTGGCATCACAGACTCAATGGACATGAGTCTGAGTAAACTCTGGGAGTTGTCAATGGACAGGGAGGCCTGGCGTGCTGCAGTCCATGGGGTCGCAAAGAGTTGGACACGACTGAGGGACTGAACTGAACTGAACTGGAGATGGTGGAGGACAGAGAAGCCTGGTGTGCTGCCGTTCCTGGGGTTGCAAAGAGTTGGACACGACTTAGTGACTGAACAACAACGAAGTGCTCTGATGCCCCTTTAGGAGAGCAACGTCTTGATTCATGCGATGAATCAAGTTGGGGTTGTTGCGCTATGATGCTTTTGATTGGGTAAGTTCATGCACTGGACCTGGGGCAGGGCCAAACGGCTCTGCTTACTAAAAATAGTGAGGAACTGAGAGACTTCACTGGCAGTCCAGTGGTTAAGAATCCAAGCTCCCAATGCAGGTGGCCTGTGTTTGATCCCTGGCCATGGAACTAGATCCTGCATGCCAAAAGTAAGACCTGGTGCAGCAAAAAAAAAAGAGGGGGGGGAGGAATTTTAAGTTCCCAAGAGGCAGAGAGAAAAACCCTGGAAGCTGGTGTGGAGAAAAGGGCACCAACAGAAAACCTTAAAGAGGAGCCAAGCACAGACTCTGGAGGAAAGAAATCCTGAGGCAGAAGTGGTGTGGCAGTGGTGTGTGTGTGCGCGCACACACGCACTCAATGTACACTCCCATCCCCTTCACAAACCTCACCAGGATATTGTCAGTAAAGTCCACCTTGCTCGCTGATGTGTGAGGACATTTTTTTAGGGTAACTTAGGCACCAAGAGCCAGATTACTGCAAAGCAAAACCAGAGACAGCTCATGTGATGCAAGAACCCCAGCCCAAGGTGCCGACTGACACCCATCCAGGTTACAGCAGTCACCTACAGGGGGCGCATTTCAGATCCCTCTTGCCAGCTACCCCATTCAACTGTACTCTTTAGCACTGCATTAAGTACTCCTTAGTGCCAGGTAACAGATAAGGGGGAAAAAAAGACTCTTAGAGGGTGCTTGAGACTAAACTTCTATACTACTTACTAGGAAAAGAGTACTTTGTGTGTGTGTGTCTGTGTGTGTTAGTTGCTTAGTCGTGTCCGACTCTTCGCAACCCCACAGACTGCAGCCCACCAGGCCCCTCCATCCACGGGATTCTCCAGGCAAGAACACTGGAGTGGGTTGCCATTTCCTTCTCCAAACGGAACTATAGAAAGAAAGATAGCTCCTCGTTCCAGCTTACAAAGTCTACAAGCAATAAATGCTGGAGAGGGTGTGGAGAAAAGGGAACCCTCTTACACTGTTGGTGGGAATGCAAACTAGTACAGCCACTATGGAGAACAGTGTGGAGATTCCTTAAAAAACTGGAAATAGAACTGCCATACGACCCAGCAATCCCACTTCTGGGCATACACACTGAGGAAACCAGATCTGAAAGAGACATGTGCACCCCAATGTTCATCGCAGCACTGTTTACAATTGCCAGGACATGGAAGCAACCTAGATGCCCATCAGCAGATGAATGGATAAGGAAGCTGTGGTACATATACACAATGGAATATTACTCAGCCATTAAAAAGAATTCATTTGAATCAGTTCTAATGAGATGGATGAAACTAGAGCCCATCATACAGAGTGAAGTAAGCCAGAAAGATAAAGACCAATACAGTATGCTAACACATATATATGGAATTTAGAAAGATGGTAGTGATAACTAATGATAACCCTACATGCAAAACAGAAAAAGAGACACAGATGTACAGAACAGACTTTTGGACTCTGTGGGAGAAGGCAAGGGTGGGATGTTTCGAGAGAACAGCATCGAAACATGTATATTCTCTAGGGTGAAACAGATCACCAGCCCAGGCTGGATGCATGAGACAAGTGCTCGGGCCTGGTGCACTGGGAAGACCCAGAGGAATTGGGTGGAGAGGGAGGTGGGAGGGGGGGATTGGGATGGGGAATACGTGTAAATCCATGGCTGATTCATGTCAATGTATGACAAAAACCACTACAATATTGTAAAGTAATTAGCCTCCTACTAATAAAAATAAATGAAAAAGAAAGAAAGAAAGAAATTGATGTTGCTCAGTCATGTCTGACTCTTTGCGACCTCATGGACTGTAGCCTACCAGGCTCCACCATCCATGGAATTTTCCAGGCAAGAGTACTGGAGTGGGATAATCCATTCACCCCTCACAATTACAGAAGAGAAATTGAGGCATAGAGAAGTTAAGCAACTGGGTCCTCATCACACAGCAGCTAGGAAGAAACATGGCTGGGACTTGAACTCAAGACACTCCAGCTTCAGAGCCCAGGATCTGAACAAATACTAAACCCCCCAGAGCATGCTGCCTGGAGTACAGTGCCTAGAGAACTCAGCAGGGCCCTCTAGCCTCCGAAATCTGGTTCCTGAGTTGACAGTAACCAGATTCCAGCTCGTATTCTTCCTCAGGTGGATTTAACGGGCAGTGAGGGTAAGGTCACTGATGCTTGGCTGTTGCTGGGCCCCTATTCTGAGGTGTTCATTAAAAAAAAAAAAGACCCTAGGGATGGGATGAGACTCGCAAGCAGGTGTCCAGAGCCCAGGCTCCTCCCCAAGCTGAGAACAGTCTTCTGCGTCTGATTACACCTGCAGGGCAGACTTGTCTGCCCTTGGCTCACCTGCTGCTTCAAAAGGAGGCAGAGAGCCTGCAGCCACACAGCAATGCAAACGTGTCTCTCACCAGAACCCGGGGACCAGCACAAAACCATTTCTGATGTATTCAATGTTTCTGAAACCCAAAGCACACTTAACTGTCAAACACTGGTGTGGCTTAAAACTTCTGTCACAAAAATGGAATCTTAAAAATGTAACAGTTTTAAGAGTGGGAAATCCCCAACATCAGGGCTTACCCTGGCTTTACTTTTTCTCCCATGCCTCCCCCATCAAGACTAGATCACCACAGACAAGACGCCACGTGAGTGTCTCACTGGGGTGAACCGGGGCGATTTTGTTTCTTTCCCTGAGACTGAAAGAAGACGGAGGATGAATTATCTGGTGCAGCTGAGAAGTGGGAGGAGGGTTCTCCTTTTAAGGGGAACCATTAAGTTTTAGAGTCATTTTCACAGTAACATTAAGCCATTTACTTAGCAATTATGCAGGGAATCAATACTGATAGAGTGTTCCGTGAGCACAGCTGCACGCCAGCATCTGGATCTGCCTCTGGAATCCTAGAGGGCACATCTGCCAGCAGAGAGGCTCCTCCGGAGAGCGCCTCGGAGGTTGGATGGGAAACGCAGCTGCAGTATCAGCCAGTGAGGTCAGGAAGGGGTGGGCTGTCCTGACCACGCGAGAAACCCTAGACTTCGTTCTGTATTCTATACAGAGTCAGGATCTGCGCTCCTGACCACACACACACACACACACACACACAGAAAATGACTGCACTGGTAAAAATAAACTCCCAAAGCAATTGAGCATCTGTAATGGGCCAGGAGGGCTTCCCAGGTGGCTCAGAGGTAAAGAATCTGCCTGCCAATGGAGCAGACTTTGATCCCTCGGTCGGGAAAATCCCCTGGAAGAGGAAATGGCAACCCACTCCAGTAATCTTGCCTGGGAAATCCCATGGACAGAGGAGCCTGGTGGGCTACAGTCCAGGGGGTCACAAAGAGTCAGACACCACTTGGGGCGCACACACCAGCACTACCACCACCAAAGGGCCAGGCACTGTCCCCTGCACCCTGTGTGTGAGGCTTCCTAACAGTGAGGGCGCTGCTTGTATTATTCCTGTTTAATAAGGGAGGGCAGGATCGAGGGAGGACTTAGGTACTCAAGCCCAAGTATCTAGCAGCACCAAGACTTGAGCATGGGTATATTCTGATGTTGGAGCCCATGCTCCTAACCATCACCCTATATTAACTCCCAAGTAGGTGATCATATAGAGCTGTGCCAACAGATTCTGCAGCACTCTGGCTGGCTTGACACTAGCAGTCATTTTTCAGAGTACCTACTCTGTGTCAAGGGGCTTTCCAGGTGTGACCAATGCAAGTGACTTAAGAGACATGGGTTTGATCCCTGGGTTGGGAAGATCACCTGGAGGAGTGCGTGGCAACTCACTCCAGTATTCTTGCCTGGAAAATCCCATGGACAGAGGAGCCTGGGGGGCTACAGTCCATAGGGACTCAAAGAATTGGACTTGACTGAGCGACTTAGCACACATGCACTCAGTATCCGACACATCCAGTGGACTGAAATGTAGGGAGCACGTCAATGGGAGAATCAGCAGACGGAGGTGTTCTCCACTGCAGGCAGAGCACCCACCCCGAACATTCTTCACTTGTCCCTTCTCATATTGCCCCGCCTGCCCTTTTCCTTCTCCCTTTCCCAAAGTGATGAGAAGGAGCAATCAGATGACTTACGATGAGGGGCAAAGCAACTATGTTTTCCCCTCTCTGAGTCATTCTCCAGATCTCTAGATATCAGTTCAGTTCACAGTTCAGTTCAGTTGCTCAGTCATGTCCAACTCTTTGCAACCCCATGGACTACAGCACACCAGGCTTCCCTACCCATCACCAGCTCCTGGAGCTTGCTCAAACTCATGTCCATTGAGTCGGTGACGCCATCCAGCCATCTCCTCCTCTGTCGTCCCCATCTCCTTCTGCCTTCAATCTTTCCCAGCATCAGGGTCTTTTCCACTGAGTCAGTTCTCATCAGGTGGCCAAAGTATTGGAGTTTCAGCTTCAGCATCAGTCCTTCTGATGAATATTTAGAACTGATTTCCTACAGGATTGACTGGTTTGATCTCCTTGCAGTCCAAGGGACTCTCAAGAGTCTTCTCCAATACCACAGTTCAGAAGCATCAATTCTCAGTGTGAGAGAGTCCAACTCTCACATCCATAATGACTACTGTACTTATCTCTAGACATATACAGGTATAAATTTATGTACATGTTTCAATATTCAGTGAAATGTGTCCCCTCACCCAGGTCCTACCCACCCTGTTTCCATCCCCTAATTCTACTGATTTGCATTTTCTTGTGTTTCCTTCTAAATTTGCACATACATATTTAAGACGTTACAAACTTAATAGTTATTAATCCTTCTCACTCCTGCTCATTTTCTTGGTGCTCTAGCCCTGTGAATACTGAGAGAGCATCTTCATTCTCTTCTATAGCTGCATACTATTCCATTTACAAATGTGTCATACTTACTTGAGTTTCCTCCTATTAAAAGACATTCTGATGTTCTCTATTTTTCTGTTCATAAATGGACACTTTGACTCCTTGTGTCTAGATCTCAATTCTTTAGAACTCCATGAAAAATAAAGAGGATGATGGACATCTCCAAATTTCAAAGAACCACCACTACAGAATATCAGAGCAAAGAATCAAAATGCACTCAGGAAAAGCTCCACTCTGAGAAGATCTTTCTATGCCAGGAGAGACTGCCATGTCCACCTTTTCCCAAATATTCCATTTCCAGACTTTCCTGGTCATCCAGGGGTTAAGACTCTGCCTGCCAGTGCAGGGGACATGGGTTTGATCCCCAGTCAGTCCTGGAAGATCCCACATGTTGTGTAGCGATTAACCCGTGTGCCACAACTACTGAAGCCTGAGCTCTGGAGCCCACGCTTCTCAATAAGAGAAGCCACCGCAATGAGAAGCCTGTGCATGGCAACTAGAGAAAGCCCACTCATAGCAATGAAGACTCAGCGCAGCCAAAAATAATTTTAAAAAATTCCATTCCCCTTCAGCTCAGAAAAAATCTGACACCTTGAATTACGCGATCTATACATAAAGCAGTTTTTAACTATAATTGGTGGGGGTTGGTTATTGAGATAATGTAAAACTCAGCCCAGTCTAGCCTACCAACTCAGGAGGAGTCCAAGCCTGGAGGTCTTTCCTTTGCCTCTCTGGCTGGGCCCATTAGGGGCTGAGCAATTGTCCTCTCCATGAAGACATTCACTTCCCCAGCGCAGCCCCCCGACCACCCCATCCAAGCCAGAGAGGTGTGCCTGCATTTGTGAAAATGTCACATCAGTGCTGGATTTGTCACCAAGAAATGATACGTGTTTCTTCTCTTACCCCTTTCAGATCTTTACTAAAAATAGCAGTCACACCTTAGAATGGGACCAGCACTAAAATAAGGAGAATTAGGACAATCTGCTTGCCTTTCGGTTTGTCCTAACACCCTCACCTTTTCTAAACTCGGTCACTGCATTCTACCTCCTCCCTCCTCCCACCCGTAGTAGCTGATGCTGTTGGTTCCCTGCCCACATTCTCTTAGGTACCATTTCAGGGTACAGTGGCCTGGCTTTCAATGACTAGCATCTGCATCTCTTTGCCTAAGGGCTTTCTCCAGCTACCAGTGGCCATTCTGCCCATATGCAAGGCAGACTGGAAGGGCTCAGGAATTAATGCCCAGTGCTCTTTCCCTTACATTCTACTACATTTGAGCACTGATGATGAAATACTTGGTGTAGCAATTTCTTGGCCATGAAGAGTGTTTCAGTGAGAATGGGTCAGAGAACACTTCATTAAAAAGTTCTTAGAATTTGCGCTGTTTCAAGAAATTCACCAAAACATCTCCAGTTCATCCCCTCCCTGAGTTATATTTAACACATGCTGTTCCAGGGGCTGCTCTGATGGGACTTGGTCTCATATCTTGTCCTACAAGTCCCTCACACCATCCACACCCTTTGGGCAATACTTGAAAATATCATCTGTGGGAGTCTCCTATTCCTGCAACACTGCTGCAAAATAAAAACTAGTGACTTATGAAATCAAGCGTTTATTTTTCTTATTCACGGGTCTGCAGATTGGCTATGGTGATGCTACTTCAGTCTGGGTTTGGGTCTGTTCCATATGACTAATCCTGGGATCCAGAGACAAAGGGCACTGGCTACCCAAGGCATGATGCTCTTCTCATGGTGGTTACAAGGGAAGCCACACAACGTAAGCATTATTTAAAGGCTCTGCTGGAGTCACAGACACTCACATTCCATTCGCTGAAGCAGGTCAGTGGCCAAGGCCACAGTCAGTGGTGTAAAAAGCATACAAGGTCCCAGATTGCAAGGGAGATGAGCGAAGCTCTGCTGAATAACACTTCAATCGATCACATCAGCTACAAGTGTGATTTCCAGGGAGGGAGGGAGGTCAAGTACATCTTCCCAAAGCCTCTGAATCTACAAACTGATACTGTCCTATCACTCAAGTCAGTTCTATAAGCTGCCAAGAGGCGGCGATCTCAAAGGGACCTTTCTTGAGAGATCCCCGGGTATGTGAAATGGCATTCTCCCAGATTAGAGATCCCCAAGATGGAAAGTATCTAGTTGATCTGGGATAGTTTAAAAACCTACCATTTTACTTCTCATGATCTGCCCTAAATCAAGCTTTCAAACTTCCCTTTAGAAAGGATGGGACCTGAAGAGAGGGAAGAGGCAGATGTGGGTGGTTTATATGCTTCACCCTCAGTAATCAATGTCTAGCAATAAAGGTCCTAGCCAAGATACAGAATAGTGCAGTGGCCAGGAATAGCTACTCCTGAGTTTGACAACACACATTTGAATCTCTTCTTATGCTGGATACTAATTGTCTTTCCCACCCAACTCCTCAACTTCCATTTCCACTTCTGTCTCCCAAGAAGAATCCTCATTTTGTTAATGGAACTGCCCTCCTCAGGGAACAATGACCCACCTCCAACACAAACCTCAGCTGAATTGGCAGGGACTAGTTATGTTCCCTTTGCCAGTGACTGGTTCAAGAATAGGTAAGTGACCTAGAAGGGGCTGATGAGATAAACACCGTGGCTACGGGAAGAGTTTGCTGGAGGGAAAATATTCCATCATTGTAAGGAGAAAGCCCTAGAAAGAAACCAACCCTTTCTTCTTTTTCTGAACTTTGTTATGTCTAGATGTCACTGCTAGAGTCCTCTAACTTCCCAAAGATGAAAACAACTCAAAGATGGCAGAGCAGAGAGATGGAAAGAACAAACGTCCTGAGGATATCATTGAACTGCTGAATCAACCTCACCTGAAGCTTGTCTTAACCGCGACCTTGCTTTTCAGTGAGGTCATGAAAGATCCTGGTTCCTGACTCTTGACTCACAGCTAAGCCAGCTTCAGCAGTCTCTACCCAGTCACTGACTACCACTGTGTCCTTGGGCAAGTCACTGAATTTCTCGAACTCCGTTTTTGCACCAAAACCTATTGCCAGGATTAAACGACAATAAGAATGAAGCATTTGAAAATTTGCAGTGTCTGGTGTCTAGTAAGGATGCAAATGACTCCCAGGCATGATTTTTATTATAGGGCTTTGGGGCACCATCAAGCAAGAAAGTGCAGGCCTGGGCTGAGAGTCATAACTTATGTACTTCTCTGTTTATAGTTGTCGTCCTCTGGCTGTTCCTTCTAGAAAGTTACTAAAAACCGCTCCCCAAAACCTGTTTTCATAATGGACTGAGAAGTATAAGGTCTCCTACCCTAATCTCTGAAGCCTGTGAGGTGTAAAAGCCCCGTGGTGAAGAGTACAAGGGGGATGTGTTTATGTCTTATTTTTTAAACATTACATAATTAACACATGATTTTTTAATATGAAAAAATGCAGATAAGCAATATGAGAAAACAAAAAGAAAATTTACTTACAATCCCAACACCCAAAGGAAAGCACTCTGAATACCATGTACATGTTCTTCCAAACTTCTTAGTTGGGGCATCTTTGAAAAGAGAGAAAAAATAAGCATCCTTGTATGCTACTTCTGAGAGTGAATTGGTGATGACCTTTTGGAGGGAAATTTTGTAGAGTCTTTGGAAATTTAAAAAATATGTATATTTTAATGCACCAACACTTTGGTTCCTCTTGACAGTCCCTTGGACAGCAAGGAGATCAAACCAGTCAATCTTAAAGGAAATCAACCCTGAATGTTCACTGAAAGGACTGATGCTGAAACTAAAGCTTCAATACTTTGGCCACCTGATGCGAAGAACTGATTCACTGGAAAAGACCCTGATGCTGGGAAAGATTGAAGGCGGGATGAGAAGGGGACGACAGAGGATGAGATGAGATGGTTGGATGGCATCACCGACTCGATGGTCATGAGTTAGAGCAAGCTCTAGGAGTTGGTGATGGACTGGGAATCCTAGCATGCTGCAGTCCATGGGGTCACAAAGAGTCAGACATGATTGAGTGATTGAACTGAAGTTTGGCTCAACAATTTTGCCTTTAGAATCCGATCTCTAGTACAACAGCAAGAGGTGTGGATTATTGGATAGAGCTTGCAGAATGCCAGGTACTGTTCTCCACATTTTTGTACCATCTCAGTTTATCCTCACTACCCATGAGGGAGATATTACATTTTTTATAACAGCTCAATTGAGATACATTTCACATACCATACAATTTGTGTACAATTAATGTTTTTTTAGCATATTCATCAAGTTGTGTAACCATCACCGCAATTTTAGAATATTTTGTTGTTATTGTTCAGTTCCTAGGTCATATACAACTCTTTGTGACCCCATGGACTGCAGCACACCAGGCTTCTCTGTCCTCCACTGTCTCCTGGAGTTTGCTCAAATCCATGAACATTTTAATCATCTCTAAAAGAAAGCCTCCTTGGTAGTCATTCCTCTTTTCTGCAACCCCTTAACCCCTGGCAACCACCAATCTCCTTTCTGTGTCTATGGATTTGTCTATTCTGGACATTTCATAGAAATGAAATCATATAATATGTGGTCTTTTGTAATTGGCTTCTTTCAGTTAGCATAATATTTTCAAGATTCAGCTACAAGCTACAGCTTGAATCAGAACTTACATCTTGTTAATGCCAAATAATAAATATTCCATTGTATAGTTACATGGTATTCTGTTATCCACTTATCAGCTGATGGGCATTGGGGCTGTTTCTACCTTTTTACTAATATGAATAATGCTGCTGTCAACATTTATGTACAAGTTTTTGTGTGAACTTGTGTCTTCATTTATCCCAGGTATATACATTGGAGTAGAACTGTTGAATCATATAGCAATTCTACGTTTAACATTTGAGGAGCTGCCAAACATTTTTCTAAAGTGGCTGCATCATTTTACATTCCCACCAGCAGTGCACAAGGGTTCCAATTTCTTTGTATCCTTGCCAACCAACACTTATTATCTGTCTTTTTGATTACAGACATCTGAGTGGATGTGAAGTGGCATCTCATTGTGGTTATTTTGCGTTTCCTTGATGAGTAGAGGGAGGTAAATTATTATGTTTATTTCATACATGAAGAAACTGAGTCACAGAGAGGTTAATTAAGTACCCCTGGTTACTTAGTAAGTGTACAGACTCTTGTGAACACAACAGTATATGTAGAAGACAGCTTGCTGCAGTACTGTGAAAAAAAAAATCAGAACACCAGCAGGGGTTTATCCCTAGAGAAGACCATTCTCCAGTTTTCGAAGAATGAGGAAGGCCCATTTATGTGTACATGAAATGAACTCCAAGGCACATTGTTAGTGAAAAAGCCAGTCACAGGATCATGTGTACAAAATGAACCTACAGATAGAGTCATTGATACAGTTATGGATATACATGATATAGCTATAGATTAGAAGGTTATACACTAAACTCGTTAGGAAGCAAGCTCAAGGAGGCCACGGATCTTTTCATTGTGCTACAATATCACCAACAGGCTTCCCTGATGGCTCAGTTCAGTTCAGTTGCTCAGTCGTGTCCGACTCTTTGCGACCCCATGAATCGCAGCACGCCAGGCCTCCCTGTCCATCACCAACTCCCAGAGTTTACTCAAACTCATGTCCATCGAGTCGGTGATGCCATCCAGCCATCTCATCCTCTGTCATCCCCTTCTCCTCCTGCCCCCAGTCTCTCCCAGCATCAGAGTCTTTTCCAATGAGTCAACTCTTCGCATGAGGTGGCCAAAGTACTGGAGTTTTAGCTTCAGCATCAGTCCTTTCAATGAACACCCAGGACTGATTTCAGTGGTAAAGAATTCACCTGCAATGCAGGAGACACAGGGGATGCAGATTCAATCCTTGGGTTGGGAAGAACCATTGGGGGAGGAAATGGCAACCTACTCCAGTATTCTTGCCTGGGAAATCCCATGGACAGAGGAGCCTGGCGGGCTATAGTCCAGAGGGTCACAAAAGAGGTGGACATGACTTAGCAACTGAGCAGGCACACATATCACTGATACCCAGAACTGGACGTGTAGCACACAGTAGGAGCAAAATAAATATTTGCTGTTAAATGGGCAATTCCTTCGGAGAGAGGATTGGAAAACAGGAATATATACAGAAGAGCTCATGCTTCATTCTGCAGAGCCATGTCCTCTGTGAGTGAATCCATGTAAGTTGTATCATTTTTGACACACAAAAATAACCTGGATAAATACAGGTAGCAATGCAGGGATGATCTCTGCTTCCTGTAACTTGACATGCCAAAGGCTCTCCTAATACTCCACATTTAGGTCAAAGAGGAAAATGCACATGTCTAATGAAGCTGCTGTATTTATTAATATTAATGAATAAAAACTGTTTGGATGGCTTAAAAATTAAAAAAAAAACAACACCTGGAATTCTTGGGGCCTTTAGCAAGAGAAAAACAAGGCCCCCAAGAGAATTGGTATGGAAATGATACACAGCCTCAGTGTCTTCCTGAGACACATGAGGACCTTCCTGGCATCACCCCCCACTTCAAGTGCATACAGCTCCCTCCCAGCGGGGCTCCATCTCTGGGGCTGATCACCTGCAGGGGAGACAGGCTGGCTCCAGCCCTGCTGGGTATCCCAGTCTGATCAATAAGTTGTTCTTTCAGTTAACAGGAATCCAGTGTCAGGATGCCAGCAATTAATCTTGTTTTCATGCCTGAGAAGATCTTAAAAATCAATAAGCATTAGAAGGACACAGCCAAATATTTTCCTTTCTATTGTTTTTCAATATTTGCTTAATTTGTCATCCCTGATGAGCCCTCTGAGGAGGCCCAAAGATCAAGGGCTGCTGGTAAAACAGCACAGGTGTTCACATCACATTATGCAAGGGTAACCGCCTTGGAAGACAATTAAGAGACATTTGCAGTTGGGAGCCGGTTAGGAAAGGGGCTAGGGGCTGTGGCCTGTTCTGGTATACCTAGGGTACAGGGCTGACCTACAGACTGCAACATTTACAGGTGACAAAATTCAAACAGTGAAAATGTCAAGTTGCACCAAAAATGATGGTTAGCAGGGGCCGGATGCTTACAAATTGTGGTACTGGAGAAGACTCTTGAGAGTCCCTTGGACAGCAAGGAGATCAAACCAGTCAATCCTAAAGGAAACCAACCCTGAGTATTCATTGGAAGGACTGAAGCTGAAGCTCCAATACTTTGGCTACCTGATTCAAAGAGCTGACTCATTGTAAAAGACCCTGATGCTGGGAAAGACTGAGGGCAGGAAGAGAAGGGGGCAACAGAGGATGAGGCGGTTAAATGGCCTCATCGACACAATGAACATGAGTTTGAGCAAACTCAGAAAGATGGTGAAGGACAGGGAAGCCTCGCGTGCTGCAGTCCATGGGGTTGCAAAGAGCCGGACATGACTTAGCAGCTGAACAACCACAAGAGCAGAGGCCGGGGCAAGAGAAACATGAGCGGATGTACAGCAGGTTGCTCCGCACAGATGGAGACATTAGGGATTTACTGACACCCTCTCCATTTATTATGAGGAGGACATCTCTTCTCTGACCATGGGACGTTCTTTGACTATGTGCCATACTCAGGCCAAGAGCGGGCAGTGGGGTAGGGTCTGGCCACCATCTTGGACTCTTCCTTGAGAAATGAAGTATCTCCTGCCATCTCAGTAAACAAAGGATGTCACGGTCAGCAGCAATTATATTCACCACTAATCGTGAGCTGGTGAATCCCAACGAAACTCAGGAAGGAAAGAATACCAGCTCTCTGGAGAATCCCAGGGACGGGGGAGCCTGGTGGGATGCCGTCTATGGGGTTGCACAGAGTTGGACACGACTGAAGTGACTTAGCAGCAGCAGCAGCCATCAGATCCTTGCTCCTCCAGGCTCCTCCATATCTGTGACCTTGGGCAGGTTACCGAACCTGGCCATGCCTGTTTGCCTCATCTCTAAAATAGAGAGGCTAATTTTGTAGGCTCCTGGGAAAGGCACAGTGAGGATTAAGTGAACTAATCTAGATCAAGTGCTTAGAACTTAAGTGGTTGCCAGATGATAATGGCTCAATACTCATTAGTGACATCTTTCTGAAACACAACCTCCTTGCTTACACCCAGATCAGGACACAATTCTAGCCCTCCTACCCAGCCCACAACTCTACAGGACCAGCTTACCTTTCCCGTCTCACCTCTTGGTGACTCTCTGCTTCTCACTCTATACTCACATTCAATGTCCTTTTGTTCCTCTAGCAAAACAGATTACCAGGCCTTCATGCACAAAACAGACTACCATGCCATTACCTCCGCCTGGAGCCTTCTCCTATCAGTTCTTCCCCAACCCCCTGCCTACGGACCATGCATCTCTCAGGTCTTAGATGATGTTTTCTTTGGGAAGCTTCTCTCACCTATCAGATCCAAGCAGGAGCACTTCTTTATGTTTCAACTATATCTTACTTCCCATTAATGCCCTTGCTACACTGTATTTTAAAATTTTTATTATGAAAAGTCAAACCCAAAAGAACAGTACCATACTACAGTGAACTCTCATATACTCCCAACTATTGATAACGTTTCCCCATATTTGCTTTGTCTCTAAATATGTGTGTGTGTGTTTGTGTGTGTGTGTGTGTGTGTGTGTGCGCGCGCGCGTATGCAGGTGGTGGTGGTGTTTAGTTGCTCAGTTGTGTCTGACTCTTTTTTGACCTCATGGACTGCAGACCACCAGGCTCCTCTGTCCATGGGATTTTCCAGGCAAGAATATTGGAGTGGGTTGCCATGCCCTCCTCCAAGGGATCTTCCCAACCCAGGGATCGAGCCCAGGTCTCCTGTTTCCAAGCACGTTACAGGCAGTGTGACCTTTCAACTCAAAACATTTCAGCTTGCATCTCCAAAAAAGAAAAAATAAAAGTTAAGGGTTATTTTCCAATCTAAACTATAACACCCTAATAGCACCTACAAAAAATGAGTCATTCTCTAATAACTGAATACTTGATCTGTACCCAAACTTCCCCAACCCCCCCCCCCAATTTCCTTTTCTGTCTTTCTGCAAGATTGCGTTTGAATTGCTCTTTTCCTTGAGCTGCAACTCTAAGAGGAATGGAATGTGTCCCTTTGCTCCCCTCACCCCAGCACTCAGCCCTCCTTGGTAGGAATTTTTTGTAAGAATAACCTTCGTGTCCCACCTCTTCCTGCATCAACATGCCAGAACCCGGACCCCCAGAGTCTCAACCACTGGACCACCAGGGAAGTCCTTGTATAGATCCTTTTAAGACAATCACCAGGAGGAGTGGAGAAAGAAGCTGAGAACAACTGATATGGCTGAATTATGCACCCCCAAATTTATATGTTGAAGCCCTGTGCCCAACCTTGAAACATAACTATATTTGCTGATGGGGCTTTAAAGTGATGACTAAGTCAAAAAGAGGCATGTAGCATGGGCCCCAGTCCAGTCTTTACAAGAGGGATTTGGACACACACAGAGATAGCAGGGTGCACATACACAGAGAAAAGGCCACGTGAGGACACGGCGAGAAGACACCGTCTGTAAGCCACGGAGAGAGCCTCAGGAGAAACAAGCCCTGCGTACACCTTGATTTCCGCCCCCAGCCCCCAGAACTTATTTGTGAGGAAATACATTTCTGTTGTTTAAGCCACCTAGTCTGGGCTATTTGTTTCGGCAACCCTCGCTGACTAAGACAGACTGCTCGGAGGCTGGGGGACTCCGGAAAGAGTCTTAGGCACCTGCCTCAAGGGATTGGCAGTTTAGAAATCCCCAAAGTTAAGGAAGGAGGGTGTTCTCTGTAGTATCCACAACATCGTATGAAGAGACAAAGAAGCAGGTTTAACACCCAGTAGGCCCAGCCAGTGGGGGAGGAAGACTAGTCTCCATTTGGATGCAATATTGGAGGTCTAGGTTATTGCACAGACCTTGAAGTATCAGCTACTGAGCTGAAGCAGTGTTGGAACTAGAAAGGTAATCAGAAGAATGAGGCAGTGGACTTCCCTGATAGTCCAGTGGTTAACAGACTTTATCTCCCGGTGCAAGCGGTGTGGGTTCAATCCCTGGTCTGGAATCTAAGATCCCACAAGCCTCTTGGCCAAAAAACTGGAACATAAAACAGAAACAATTTTGTAACAAATGCAGTAAAGACTTAACAAAAAAATAGAAAGGCCCATCATAACATCTAGCAGCAAAAAATATGAAAAAAAAAAAGGAGTCAGGGAGCTGCCCTAATTTTCATCCCATGGCAAGGAAAGAGCAGGGCAGCACATACACACACACAAACATTAGAGGCAGCAATAGACACAAATAAAGCTGGCTTCCTGAATATACCTGGTGAGTTCTGCTTATTTAATATCTGTTATCTTACTTAGCCTGTTACTGGCCAAGTAAGCAATGGCATTCATTGAGCAATTATTATCATCCAAATTCCTTCCCTGTCACCATTGGGCAATTCCATCCTCCTTGAACTCGGCAAAAGCTAAGAAACAACAGGCAAACCGCAGAAGAGCTTCTGCATTCCTGGAGCTGACAAGTCAAACGCTGATGTTCTACAAGGCCAGGATCAGAACACCACCTTCCGTAACTCATGATCCAGAGAAGGAGACTAGCTCCCATCCAGCCAAAGGGTAAGGCAGGCTTCAGATTCACACAAGGCTCCAAAGAAAACTGAGTTCAAATCCTGACCCTGCCACCTGACAACTGTGTGACCCTGGGCAAGATACTTAATGCCTCTGTACTTCCATCTCCTTGTCTATACAATGGAGATGATGGAAATACCCATCCCATGGAGTTTATGTGGAGTAAATAGAGTTTATTATATGGAATAAATGAGGAAGCAGATACAAAACATTTAGAAGCTTGCCCGACACAGTAGTTAGCATTACACATAGTAACATCTAGCTAGTATTATAGGTCAGTGCCCCTCAAAGTGAAAGCTTACAATAACCTTGGTTTGCTGTAAAGGACATTAGACAAGAAGCGTGGTGATGCAAGCACAGATTCTAGAACCAGACTGCCTGGATCTGAATCAAGCAAGAATGTAAAGCGCGTGCTGTAACTGTTTGCTCTAATTGCTAGCAATGCTGTCAGATACCTGTAGTCATATATATGTACACATACGCAATACACAGAGTAAGAACTTAATTATGGCAGCTATCATTAGAGAGCGAGTCTTCTCTACAAACCCACAGAGACCCTGAAGTTGCTGGTCACCCAGAGACATCAGAGGCGTTGAGTGGGGGCTCTGACAGGAAGTGTGCTGCAGAACTTGACCTCAGCCGCTTTGGCTTCTTTGCCTACCAGCAGACAGTGGCTCTCAAGCCAGCAGGGTGTCTTGAAATCAGAAACCCACCCTCCTGGGGCTGGACACTCAGCCGTCACCTCCAGCCCCCATTCCGTGCCAGAAGCTCTCAGCCGCTTCTGTGTTACCTGTCTGCTCGCTTCCTCCAGGGCAGGGGAGGTTACCACAGCCCTTTGGCCTCCCGAGAAGATGACATTTCGATGCGGCCCAGCTATCCCTGGGCCTGACCGTCCACTCGGTTCCCACTGCCCTGGGCCCTGAGGACTGGCAGAGGAACAGGCGGAAAAGATAAAAAGCTGACAACCCCCTGCAGGAAATAATTGTTCAGCTGATTCCAGAACTGAAAAACACAAGTGTAACGTCGGAGAAAGGAGAGCAAAGTGCCATTCAAGGCCATTGTTACAGCCTCCTCTCTGTGTATGGAGGAAACAAAGAGGCCCTGTGTGTGTGAGGACAATGGCGTGTGTCCCCAGCCCCTGCTGTGTTACGCCTGGGGACGGGAGGACGGGAAACGAGGCCACAGTACCCTCCTGGGCCTGGCGCGCTGTGGACTCCACTGATCACTGCCCTCAGCCTGGTCAGAGATGGGAAAGCAACTTCAGACTCCCAGCCCATGGTGCCCTGTAGTGAGGGGCAGGGGACACCCGTCAGGAGTGACCGATCGGGTCCAGGCTAGTCTTCCAGGCATGGCGAATTGCCAAGTGACCCTTCCTCTCCCTCTCCTCTTCTCTCACCAGTTTTCAGAGGCTCACCACAAGTCAGAGCTGAAAAGAATCACAGCTATCTCGTCTTCAAACACTCCGACTCTCGGCTCTCATGAGGGGGCATCCGGCCCGGACTGTCGCCTGGCTGTGTCGCACCTCAGCTGCCGTTGGCGAGGCCAGATGAATCCTGACGTAAGAGCATCCCCGGGACCCCCTCAAAGGCCAGACACTCTGTTGTGAGCAAACTCACAAAATGAGGCTTCTGCCTTTAAATCCTGGTTCTGCCACTATCTACTCATAGATTGTGAGGGTTCTTTTTTTTTTCCCTGTCTGAGCCTCAGTTTCCCCGCCTATAAGCAGAGATCATTCTTGGGTTACCATGGAGATTAAATTAGTTCATAGGCATCTCAGTGGTAAAGAATCCACCTGCCAATGCAAGAAATGCAGGAGATGCAGGAGATGCAGGAGACGTGGGTTCGATCCCTGGGTCAGGAATATCCCCTGGAGAAGGAAAGGGCAGCCCACTCCAGTAACATTGCCTGGAAAATTCCATGGACAGAAGAGCCTGGCAGGTCCATGGGGGTCGCAAAGAGTCAGACATGACTGAGCAACTAAATGACAACAATGTAAAATTCACAAAACATTACTTGGCCTGTAACAGTTGCTTTAGAAGCAGGAATGACAAGTTAGATGCTCACATTACACATGAGATTTGCTTAGGCTCATGAGGAGAAAGGCATGAGGATGGCTGGAATCCCAGGGTCTCGAATACCCAAATTCAGTCTCGCTGCTCACGATGGCCTAAGTTTGCCCCATTAGGTCCCTCAGGGAAGTTGGGCGCCGATAAATACCCTCAGGGATGAGGCAGGTGGCCAACTGTGACAACAGGAAGCAGTTGGGAAAGTGGGAACCCAGCACCCGGGCCAGGATACAGAGGCAGCCAGAGCTCAGCTTCGGGCAACCACTGCAACATAGAAAGGTGGCAAGAGCATGACCCCACTTGTTGATTTTTAAAACAACCCAGAAACCTGGATTTTTATGTCAAATTTCCCAATTTTGACACATGTTTCCTGAGGCATTGTTAGTGCGAAGTCAGCCTCAAATCATGTGCCTCGTGATGCTTGGTCTGGACACAGATGTCATTTTCCATGCCAGGCCACGCCTGTCGTTTTCAAATCTTCTGCCCTCCACTTGCAGGCAGATTCCCTGTCCGCTGATCAGGCCACTTCAAACCTACTCTCTGACTTGGAGTAGGTGGCCTAAGATCAAAAAAGATGAGCAGCCCTGTCTCAGTCCAGGAAATGGGGGTGAGGAAGAGGTCAACCAGGGAGAAGTGAGGGCTCTCCCCAAAGGACCGCAGCCCCTTGGCCTAATCCGTCTCCTGCAGGCATTCCCCTGATATAGCCTGGACTTGGCAGTAGGACCAAGATTGGGAGCTCAAGCCCCTGTAATCTCCATCAATCACCTCAAATGAACATAAGCAGTCTAAGTGACCAAAAGTGCTGGGTAGGCAAAAGCAACTTCAAAACAAGATTGCTCATAATGAGATACCACTTCACACCCACTAGGATGGTTACCATCAAAGAGACAGATAATAACAAACGTTGGTGAGTATGTGGAAAACTGGAGCCCGCAGACATTGCTGATGGGAATGTAAAATGGCGCAACCACGATGGGAAACAGTCTGGCAGTTCTTCATAAAGTTAAACACAGAGTTACCACATGACCCAGCAATTTTACTCCTGGGTGTATACTCCGAGAGGAATGAAAACATAAAGCTACACAGAAACTTGTTTGAGAGTGTTCACAGCAGCATTATTCATGATGGCCAAAGGCAGAAACAAGCCAAACATCCACCAAATGATGAATGGATGAGCAAAATGTCGTGTATCCACACAATGGAAATTATTCAACAGTCAAAAGGAATGAAGTGCTGAAACAGGCCACCAAAACATTAGGACACCCCATGAAAACATTAGGCTGAGTGGAAGCTAATTAAAAGACCACATTTCATAAGATTCCATTTATACGAAAAGTCTAGAATAGGCAAATCTATAGATACAGAAAGGAGATTAGAGGTTGCCTAGGGCTTGGTGTGATGAAGAGAGTTGGCAGAATGATAGCTAAAAGGTATAGTTTTTCTTTTGGGAGTGATAAAATATGTTCTAAAATTGGCTGTGGTGATGGTTACATAACACTAAAATCCATTGAACTGTTACACTCTAAGTGGGTAAACTGTATACAGGACTTATCTATCAGTAAAGCTATTACCAAAAAAAAAAAAAAAAACAAACCTCAAAACTAAGATTGTTGCCTTTAATTACCTTCTTTTTTCTTTTTTTAAAGATTTTTTTTTCTGATGTGGATCATTTTTAAAGTCTTTATTGAATTTGTTATAATATTGCTTTTGTTGTTTATGTTATGGTTTTTCGGCCATGAGATATGTGGCAGCTTAGCTCTTCAACCAGGGATCAAACCCACACCCTCTGCATTGGAAGGAAAAGCCTTAACCACTGGACCCCGAAAGAAGTCCCCTTAATTGTTGTTTAGTTGCTAAATTGTGTCCAACTCTTTTGTGACTCCACGGACAGTAGCTCACCAGTCTCCTCTGTCCATGGGATTTCCCAGGCAAGAATGCTGGAGTGGATTGCACTTCCTTCTCCAAGGGATCTTAATTACCTTCTATTAAAAAGAAATTCTATCCATATCACTCTCTTCACTGTAGCCACACTAGAGAAGACAGGTCAAGAGCTCTAAAAGGGTGGTTTTCCTCAGAAGCACAGGCCTCAAACAAGGGTAACCAACTAGCTTGGTTTGCCTGAGATAGTCCAGTGTTAGCACAGAAACTCCGGTGTCCCAAACATAGATGGCTGACGACCCTAATGCCCACTCTTTCCCAGAGCACAGGAATGTTCTGCCCTTCCATGCAGCCAATGGCTAGAACCAAGTCTCCATATAAATAATCTTTCCCCATTTGGGGTGTAAGTCATCCTTAGTCAATGACCCTTTTGACCCTCTAATGGTCAGAAGGTTTTGTTTTTTTCTTAATTATTGTTGCTCCTAATTTACAGATGAAGAAACCGAGGTTCAGTGATGAAATAACTAGCCAGAATCACACAGGAGCCAGAAATTGAACCTGGATCTTTTTCCAAAACCCAAGTCACCCCTTCCACTCATCATCTCGTCTCTTACCATACCACTGGGTTGAGTGTCCAGGAACACTATGAGATTGTTCTTGGCCCCTGGGGAAGGTAGTCAGACAACCAGAGAGAAAAAGCATGAGCTTTCAGCTACAGGAAGACAGGAGACAGCACAGACTCTGGAGCTAAAACGCTCAAGTCTGGGCTTTGCCAAAATTTTAGTTGTGTGAACTTGGACAAGTTAACTTGACTTCTCTGTGTCTCAGTTCCCCCTTATGTAAAACGGTAAAAATTATAGTACTCTGTGTGTGTGGGTGTGTATATCACATCGGATTGCTATAGGAAGTAAATAAATCAATAAGTGTAAAATGATTAGAATGGAGTGTGGCACATGTAGTAAGTCAATCTATTTAATACATTTATTTAATAATACAAATGTACATTTATTAAATAAATTGGTGTCATTAAGTAAATGAAAGCAAGCACAGATCCACATACCCAGTACTGGAAAGATATCAGACTAGGTTTAACAAAAACCAGAATGTGAGACCAAATCATGCAAGTAAACCTAATTCGTTCTGCTGCTTCCCATGTAAATGTTCCTGGCTGAGAAACTGCTAGAAACTCTTGGGGCCGTAGACACACCTTTAGCCTCAACATGGCGGTGGCAGTGTGGGCAGTCCTGGCAAAATGGGATGGTCTGACGCCGGGTTGCAGGCCCTGCCTGGCACTGACTAAGCCCAGGATTCCCCTCACCGCATGCCAGCCCACAAGGGCACGGAGAACTGTTAGGTAGCTCCTTCCACGGGGGCAAGTGGGTGTGTGATCAACATCATTTTTTGATCAGCATCAGCTTCAGCTGAAGTTCAAGAGGCTCAGAGAAGCTCAAGAATTTGTTCAAGGTAAGTTAACAAGGAGAGTTCGAATTCAACCTGAGGTTAAATTCTAAAGCTCCTATGCTTTTCTGCCTCCATGGAATAGTTGTTATTGCTATGTAACAAATTACCTCAAAGCTTAGCAGCTTAAAACCACAAACACTCATAAGGCCAGAGATCCAGGAGTGGTTTAGCTAGGCAGTTCTGGCTTAGAATCTCTTGTGAGGTTGTAGTCAAGGTGTTGGCCGTGGCCACTGTTATCTCAATGCTCTACCAGGGCTGAGAATCTGCTTCCAAGCTCGGTCATGAGGCTGTTGGCAGGCTTTTTAGTTTCTGGCTGGCTATTGGTCAGAGGCTTCAGTTTTTCACCACACGAATCTCTCCAGAGAACTTTTCATATCATGAAAGCTTGTTTTCCTGGAAGCAAGAGATTCAGGAAAAAGAAATCAGACAAGAAAAAAAAAAAAAGAGTACTGACAAGCTGTCTAGTTTATAACTAATCTTAGTTTAAACTACGTTAACTAAAAGTTAGTTTACAACTAATCTTAGATGTGACATACCACCACTTCTGACACCTGCTGTTGGTCACACAGACTAATTGAGGCACCATGTGGGAGGGGACTTCACAATGGTGTGAATACCAGGGAGCAGGGGTCATTGAGAGCCATCTTGGAGGCTGATGACCATTCTGCCCATCTTCCCAAAGTAAGACAGAAAGCCCAGACCTGCAAATAATAAGGTAATATCCTAAAGAAAAGCCTGAGAAAGTAATTTTTTAAATTAATTAATTAATTTTAATTGGAGGCTAATTACTTTACAATATTGTGTTGGTTTTTGCCATACATTAACATGAATCAGCCAGGGGTGTCTGAGGGGTTGTTAACAAACATTTAGTTCACTCAAAGCAGTGGGTGGCCCTATGGATACAGGCAGAAGTAAACCTAGAGTTTACAGGGACTAATTGGCAGAAAAGAAAAATCAAGCCATGTGGTCCTGGGAGAAAAGAAGAGGGAGAAGCCAAGAAAGAGAGCTGGAATCAGGACTCCAGGACAAGGTGGACAATCTTCTAGTCCAGATAGAGGTTCATTCTCAACAGCCTATGTCTGTTGTCCTGGGTCTGGACAACACCCCCACAGAAAATGGGAGACCAAAAGGAAGAGGCGGGAGAAATAGAAGGCAGAAAAACTAATGACCAATTTCTGGATTCACAGTTAGACATTCTTTCTCTGGCTTAAATTCATCGGAACCTGTTTCGAGCCAAATTTCATGAAGGAGCTGGGGATGGAAAAAGAAAGAGACAACTAGATAGGAAAGATGCACAAGGGAACTGTCAGAGGTTGGGGGATGGAGGGCAGAGGGGGTAGGTGGTTCCTTCAAAACCAAGTTCCAGGACTTTACAATTTAAATCTATTCCAAGATGGGATCTAATCACTGGGCAAATCAAGAGTCCTGTACTATCCACTCAAAACCATCCTTACATTCGTTACAATTATTTTGTTGAATCAATGAATTAAATCACTTCCATGAACCACCCCTCCCATCCCCGCTATAGGTGTCATAGGAACCTAGTTAGGTAATATCTTTCATTGGATTCCCTTTCTACTCCTTCCTAAAACTTCCCCACTCGCTTATCAGAATGGATCTCCTCCAGGACTAGAGAAAGTCATCAACACCTCATTTGGATAAGGTTAATAATACCAGCTCCTACCTACCCCAGGGACAGAAAGGAAATTGAACATGTGAAAGCAATCTTCGAGACAGGTGGGGTGGGGGGTGGGGGGTACATTCCAAGAATTTGTAATGACATGCACAGCCATATTTTAATTCCGAGCGGCCGGGTACGATGATCACCCCAGAACAGCTACGTTTCCAAGGCGCTCCTCAAGCCTGCAGACGCAGTTCCCCAATCACCCAGTCCACGCACACGAGCCAAGAAAATCAGTTTTCCCCGGACCTGGCGAGTAGACAAAGTAAAGTGGCTCAGTCGTGTCCTACTCTTTGCGACCCCATGGACTGTAGTCTATCGGGCTCCTCCGTCCATGGGATTTTCCAGGCAAGGGTACTGCGGTGGGTTGCCATTTCCTGCTCGAGGGATCTTCCCGACCCAGGGATCGAACCCAGATCTCCCGCATTGTAGGCAGGCGCCTTTACCACCTGAACCACCAGGGAAGCCAATTTCCTGCCCTGAAAAGCATCCAGCGCCTGCGTCCTGCAAATCCCACGGTCCTCGAGTCCCCGGGCTTGAGCAGTCCCGCCTTCGCGCCCTGCTAGGCGCCTCCCCATCCCCTAGCTCCGCAACTCAGGCCGCTCCCGCCACCCTGAAGGACTACAGCCCCCGGTATGCCCCGCGCGGCTATCGGAGCCACGTGACCGCGCTTCTACGGCTACCTCGGTCACGTGACTCGGGGACGATGGCCGCGCTGACGGCGGAGAACTTTGCAGCTCTCCAGAGCCTGCTGAAGGTAAATGGGAGGGCTGGGGGCAGCCAAGACGGGCCTTTGTCTCCGAGACTTTGGACAGAGCAGGAGTTGAGAATAAACCAACCCTGATTTGGAGCCACGACTCTGCCACTGCCTCTCACTGTGACCTCTGGCAGGGGGTTGCGCCTTTCCGAGCTTTTTGATAGTAGGAACGAAATTAATATCGCTTTGACAGCATAGTGGGGAAAACAGACAAGACAATGGACTTGAAGGTGCTGTACGAAGGTGCCCCACTAAAAGTCTCTGGGGCTGGCTTTGGGGATCGGCGCATTGGGGTAGTAATCGCTAGATCCACCTCACCAGTTCCCCATGCACTTTAATTTTGAGATCTTGATTTACAGGCAGTTGCGAAAACAAACAAACAAACAAAAACGCTATACAGAGAGATCCTATTTGCCCATTAGCCAGTTTCCCCCAGTGGTAGCATTTTGCAAAGCTATAATACGATACCACAACGAGGATATTGACATTGATAGTCAAGATGCAGAACATTTTCCATCACCACAGGGTTTTTCATGTTCCCCTTGTAGAGCTACACCCACTTGCCCTCAGCCTTCACTCCCTCCCTAAACTCTGGCATTCACTAATTTGTTCTTCATTTCTATAATTTTCTCATTTCAAGAATGTTCTATAAATGAAATAATACAATATACAACCTTTGGGGACTGGCTTTTTTCACTGAGCCCAGTTTTTGGAGAATCATCCATGCCATATGTATCAATAGTTCTTTCTTTTTTGTTCCTTAGTATTCCATGGTATGACATCTACAGGTTTTTTTGCTGTTACAAATAAAGCTACTGTAAACACTTGTATACAGTTTTTTTGTATAAGCCTAAGTCTTAGTTCTCTGAAATGAATGCCTAGGAGCACATTTCTGGATCTTTTAATAGTTGCATGTTTTGGGGGTTTTGTTTTGTTTTTATGAAACTCCAAAAATCTCCAGAATGGCTATACCACTTTACATTTGCAACAGTAGTGCATGAATGATCCAGTTTCTCCGCATCCTCACCACGTTTATTGGCATCACTATATTTTATTTGAGCTATTCTGATAGGCGTGTATGTCTGTCTCATTGTGGCTTGAATTTGAATTTCTCTAATGGTTAATGATTTTGGACTTCTTTTCATGTGCTTACCATCTGTATCTCTTAAGAGAAATATCTGTTTATGTCTTTTGTTCATACTCTAATTGCATTGTTTGCTTTTTACTTTGAGTTTCTTTCGAGAGTGTAGTCCTTTGTTATATTAGTGGTTTGCACATATTCTTTCCTAGTTTATACTTAGAATTGGTGGCTCACCCAGGAGAAATGTGTTGTCTTCCAGTTCTGGAGGCCGGAAGTGTGAGATCAAGGTGTCAGTGAAATTGGTTCCTTCTGAGTGCTTTGAGGAATAGTTTGTTCCATGCTTCTCTCCTACTGTCTGTTGGTTTCTGATAATATTTAATGTATGTAGTGTCTGCATTCACTTTCACATGGCGTTTTCCCTGTTGGCATATCTGTTTCTAAATTTCCCTTTTAATTATGGCATCAGTCATATTGGATTAGAGTTCACCCTGTGTTCCTTGGGGCTTCCCTAGTGGCTCAGATGGTAAAGAATCTGCCTGCAAAGTAGGAGACCTGGGTTCAATCCCTGGGTTGGGAAGATCCCCTGGAGGAGGACATGGCAACCCACTCCAGTATTCTTGCCTGGAGAATCCCATGGACAGAGGAGCCTGGTGGCCTACTGTCCATAGGATCGCACAGAGTAGTACACCACTGAAGCAACTTAGCAACTCAGCTAATCCTGATTCTTCACTAGACAGGTCTTCACTTGTCTTCACTAGTTACATTTGCAGTATGCATGCATGCATGCAATCCTATTTCCAAATGAGATTACATTTTGAGATCCTGGGAGTTATGACTTCAATAAGTGAATTTTAGGGGACACAGTTCAGCTTGTAACAGGAGCTTTTGCAGAACAAATGTTTTAATTTTGATGAAGTACAGTTTTTCAAAAAAAATTTCCTTATATGAACTGTGGGTTGTTTTTTTTTAAAGAACTGTACTTTTGGTATAAATTCTCAGAACTCTTTATGAAGCCATAGCTCTCAAAATTTTTCCCTATTTTTTGCTTGTAGTTTTATATTTTCCATTTATGTATCTTTTAACATTTAAGTCCGTGACAAGTTTTGCTTTAATTTTGTATAAGGTGTGTGAGATACTTTGAGGTTTCCCCTCCCCACCTTTGGCCTATGAATATCCAGTCGTTCAAGTACCATTTGTTGAAAAGTCTATTTTCTCTGTTGAATTGCTATTACAATTTTGTCAAGAATCAGTCAGGCATATTTGCATAGCTCTACTTCAGAGGTCTTTGGTTTGTTTCATTGATCTATTTGTTTATCCCTCTGCAAATACCATATATTCTTGATTATCATAACTATATAATAAGTTTTAAAATCAGGCAGATGGATTCCTCCTATTTCATTCTTTATCAAAATTACTTTAGGTATTCTAATTCTTTTGCCTTTCTGTATAAATCTATAGAATGATCTTGGATATATCTTTTTAAAAAAGAAAGTTTGCTGAGATTTTCATAGGAATTGGGTTAAATTTGTTTGTCATTTAGGAGCAAATTGACATCATCTTAATGTGTTGGATCTTCCAATCCATGATCATGATGTGTCTCCCCATTGATTGAGATCTTTGATTTTTTTTAATCTGTGCTATGTAATTTTCAGCATACAAGTCCTGTACATACTTTGTTAGATTGATTCCTAAGTATTTCTTCTTTTTTGTTTGAGAAGTTGCAAATGATATTATACTTTTAATTCCAGTGTCCACATGTTCATTGCTAGTGTGTCGAAATACACCTGATTTTTGTATGTGTCTCTTGGATTTGCAAACTGCTGACCTCATTTATTCTAATAATTCTTTGTACATTTCTTTGGGCTTTCTCATAGACTGTCATGCTGTCTGCAGATACGGACAGTTTTATTTCTTCCTTTCTGATCTGCGAACCTTT
The DNA here is from genome assembly GCF_019320065.1 of Cervus canadensis. Taxonomy (NCBI): domain Eukaryota; kingdom Metazoa; phylum Chordata; class Mammalia; order Artiodactyla; family Cervidae; genus Cervus; species Cervus canadensis. Next base: position 61,314,874 of record NC_057396.1, on the reverse strand, counting down.
TCTTTATTCCCCTTGCCTTGTTTTAGTGGCTAGAATTTTCAGCACTATGTGGAGTAACGGTAGTGAGAGCAGACAGCTTTGTCTTGTTCCCAACTTTAGTCTTTCATCGTTAAGTATGCTGTCTCTAGGTTTTTTGGTAGATGCTCTAAATCAAGTTATGGAAGTTCCCCTTTATTCCTAAATTTATGAGAGTTTTCATCAAGAATGGATGTTGAATTTTACCTACTGCTCTTCCTACATTGATTGATACCCTCTGATTTTCTTCTTGAGCCTGTTAATATGGTGGACTACATAGATTTTCAAATACTGAACTGACCTAGCTAGTATCCCTGGAGTAAATTCGACCTGGTTACAGTGAATAATGCTTTTTATATATTGCTAAATTCTATTTGCTAGTATTTTGTTAAGGATCTTTGTATCTCTTTTTATGAGGGATATTGGTCTATTGTTTGTTCGGTTGGTTTTGCATATATTCTCTGTCTGATTTTGGTATCAGAGTAATGCTACCTTTGTCAAATAAATTGGTAAATGTTTCCTCCTTTTCTGTTTTCTAGAAAAAGATTATATAGAATTACTTAATTCTTTCTTTAAATGTTTGTTAGAATTCTCCAGTGAAACCATCTGGGTCTGGCAATTTCTTTTCTAGGGGTTTTAAAATTACAAATTCAGTTGCCTTAATAGTTACAGGACTGTTCAAGCTTTCAATTTTATTTTGGGAGAGTTGTGGTAGTTTGTGTTTTTTTGAGAAATTGATCCATTTCATTTAAACTGTCAAATTTATATGTGTATAGTTGTTTGTATTTAGTTATTCTCTTATTTTCTTTTGAAATCTGCGGGGTCTGTAGTGATATGCCCTACTGCCTTCCTGGTAATGGTAATTAGCGTTTCCTTTCTTTTTAACTTTGTCAGTCTCGCTAAAAGTTTGTGAAGTTTTAAAAATTAATTTATTTAATTTAGTTAATTAATTTTAAGTTTGATATTTTCAAAGAACCAGTTTTTCCATCGATTCCTCTTTTTTCCTGTTTTCATTTTTTTGGGTGTCTGCTCTTTGTTATTTCCTTCCTTCTTCCTTTAGGTTTATTATGCTTATGTTTTTCTAAGTCCTTAAGATGAGAACTTGGGTTATTTTTTGAGATTTTTCCCTCTTTTCTAATGTATGCATTCAGTGCTGTAAATTTCTCTCTCAGCACCATCTTGGCTGTATCCCCAAAATTTGGGTGTTGTATTTCATTTTCATTTATTCAGTTGAATAAATGAAGTAAGTTATTTCATATATTTTTAAATTTTCCCTTGAGACTGTCCGTTTAGTCTGTGGATTATTGTTTCCAAATGTTTGGACACATTTCTTTGATCTTTCTTATTGATTTCTAGTTTGATTCTATTGTGTTCGCTGACAGCACTCTCTGTATGATTTCTGTTCTTTTGAATTCATTTGGTTTGTTTTTGATTCAGAATATCATCTATCTTGGTATATGTTCAGTGAGCTTTTGAAAAGAGTGTATATTCTGTTGTTACTGGGTGGTGTTCCATAAATGTCAATTAGGTTGATTGATGGTGTTGTAGAGTTCTTCTGTATCCTTGTTGAATCTGGTGTAGTTGTTGTATCAATTGTTGAAAGAGGGGTGTTAAAGAGTCCAGCTGTATTTATGGATTTGTCGATTTCTCCTTTCACTTCTCTTTTTGCTTCCCATATTTAGTAGCTCTCTTGCTGAGTGCTTACATTCAGGATGTCTTCTTGGTGGACAGAAATTTTTGTCATTATTTAATGTCCCTCTCTGTCTCTGGTAATTTTCTCTGCTGTGAAGTCTACTTTATCTGATGGTCATGTAGCCACTCTTGCTTTCCTGATTGTTTGCATGATCTCTTTTTTCATTCTTTTACTTTTAATCTGTTTCTGTCATTATATTTGAAGGGCGTTTCTTGTAGACAGGATCATATTTAACTGATCATATTTCTTAATCTAGCAGTCCCCAACCTTTTTGGGACCAGGGACCATTTTTGTGGAAGACAGTTTTTCCACAGACTGGGTTGGGGGCTGTGGTTTTGGTATGATTCAAATACATTACATTTGTTGTGCACTTTATTTCTGTTACTATTATATCACCTCCACCTCAGATCATCAGGTATTAGATCCTGGAGGTTGGGGACCCCTGTTTTAATCCACTTAAACTTTATTTTTTGTTTCTTTAATTTTACTGCCTTTCTGTGGGTTATGTGACCAGTTGACCATTAGGGAGAATTCCATTTTGATTTATTTATAGTGCTTTAAAATGTAATTCTCTTTATAACTCTTACAGTGGTTGTTCAACTTATTACATTTATTTACATAACATCACAATCTCCGTGGCAATATCAGTATCATCATTTTACCAGGTAGAGTGAAGTAGTCCCTTATTTATGATATAGTTATCTTAAATACTTCCTCTACATACATTTAGAGCCACATCGGACAGTGGCCTTTCTTTTTGCTCATATATCCCAGACTTTGAGTTGAAGAAGAGGGCCACCCAGATGCCCAATGTGTGAAAACAAAGAAAACTCCATCAAATAGTTGCTTTCTCTTATCGAAGACCAAGAAAGGGATAGCTTAGAAAGACAGAAAACTGTTAGACAATAACTGTTTTACTCCACCAAAACACCGCAGAAAAAACTGTGCCTTCCCTGCTTCCTGCTATGTCAGCAAAGGCTGAGGGGGAACACAGACCCCTACCTTGGGAGGCTGTGACAAGGTGTTTCAGCGCCCCCCTCCATTGGTGTCTAGGGAGCTGGACTTCCATCCCCACCGGCTGGTTCCACGCCCCCCCCTCCCCCCATGGTATGAGTGGAAACTACGTGGAGCCAGAACTTCCGCCTCTGCGCAGTAGCAGCAAGGAACCCCCACGTTAAGAGTGTCAACAGGAGCCAAGTAGGGGAGCTGGACCTTTGTTTCCGTTGGTCGTCATGAAGCCGCATCCTCCCCCACCACACACACACACTCCCCATGCTGTCTGAGCAGCGAAAGAGGAAGCCAGCTAAAATAGAAGGTTTAAACAAGATCCACAGTCTCAAGACATAATATGACCACGTCATTCCCTGGTCATGAGGTCCCTAGAAGGTCTGTCTGCTCCTCTCCCTTTTCAGCGCTGTCTTACATTTCTAGAAAGTGCCTGGGGAGTTTAGCTGTGTTTAGCAGGAAAAATAAGAAAAAGTACATCTGCCTCATCTTCCCAGAAATGGAAGTGTCCTGTGCCCCTCTTAGGCCTTACACCTTGACCGAGACTGTATTAAGTTCTTAAGAAATGTATTTTCACAGTCTGAGTTTGTTTCTTGTTTTGACTTTTTCCATCTGTGAATTAATTTATAGGCCTCCTCGAAAGATGTTGTCAGACAGCTGTGCCAAGAGAGCTTTTCCAGTTCAGCCCTTGGCTCCAAGAATCTCTTGGATGTTACGTGTTCCAGCTTGTCCGTGACCCAGGAGGAGGCAGAACAAGTAAGTGTGGTCAGAAATGACCTCTGGCTACTGGCTTCTTCAACCCATCAGTCTCTTCATTGACGTCCCAGCCACTGCCACGTCCAAGGGAATTTTTCCCCTGAATTGTCTGTTGACATTATAGCAACTTAAAATAGATGATTTTTTTTTTAAATTTTAGGGAACTTGGTGGTAACCTGCTGTGTGTCACAGGGAGCTCAGCTTTGTGCTCTGTGGGGGCCTAGAGGCATCCCTGTAGGATGAGGGGGCGAGAGGGAGACCCAAGAGGGAGGGGACACATATGTATACTTATAGCTGATACACTTTGGTGGTGGTTTAGTTGCTGAGTCCTGTCTGTCTCCTGTGACCCTATGGACTGTAGCCCTCCAGGCTCCTCTGTCCATGGGGATTCTCTAGGCAGGAATACTGGAGTGGGTTGCCATTTCCTTCTCCTGATACACTTTGTTGTGCAACAGAATCTAACACAGTATTGTAAAGCAGCTATGCCCCCCGCCTCCCCAAAAAAGCTGTTGTCATTGAACCCTCACATTGTTGTCATAAATGAGGCATGGATGGGAAGACTATACCCAGAATCAGAGCTCTTGACCATTTCCTTTTCAGATTTGTTACCTAGACAGTGTGCACGAAAGCCACACTTGTGCTTTTCTGAGCTGAGCAGCCTCCCGTGGCGTCTAAGAAAGCCCTAAGGCAGAGAAAATTACCTCTGGAGCATCTTGTTAGGTTCAGCTAAGCAGTGTGATTCTCACAAGACGAGGACAGGCCACACTTGGCTATACATTCACTTGGAATGACACGGGGTGGTACCTGGACGTCCCAGCAGGGCAGCACCAGGCTGTCCTTCCACAGGGGGCTTTGCACAGCCAGCCTGGAGCTCTTGGCTCTCCTCGCCCTCCCTGGTGACAGCTAGGGGTAAGGAGGTGCATTCCAGCCCCTGTGGATGAAAAGCCCAAGCTCCCCTGGAGCCAGAGCCAGTGCAGTAAGCACAGCTTCAGCGCTGGCAAGGACCGTGCGGCCACACTCGGAAGCCCGTGCCGTGGGCCCTGGTGTCTCCGCAGGCCTGGGCCAGCGTCTGGGGACCAGGGCAGCATTGCCTAGTGACACCGCTGACTTGCCGCTTCTCTCACGTTACCAGGGGAACAGGCTGGAAAGTTAGCTTAAGGTCAGAGTCCGTGCACCAGGAAAAAAACGGGCGTCATTAACCCTTTGCCCACTGGCAGAGAGACTTCCTGGCAGGTTGATAGCATCCTTGGTCGGGCAGCTGCATGTCTTCTAAGCAGCAGGTGAACTTGGAGGCGGGCCGAGGAACGTGGGCATCAGCAGCCGGGCCCCCGGGGCCTCTGGACTCCTGAGACCCAGCGTGAGTGACGGGGGCGGGCGGCAGGCCCTCTTCCCAGCAGCGGATGGCGCCCTGCCCCCTGTCCCAGTGCCCCTCACCGCCCAGGCTCCCCGTCTGCCCCACAGCTGCTCCAAGCCCTGCACCGTCTCACCAGGCTGGCCGTGTTCCGCGACCTGTCCTCCGCCGAGGCGATTCTGGCACTGTTTCCTGAAAATTTCCACCAGAACCTCAAAAACCTGCTGACAAAAATCATCCTGGAACACGTGTAAGTGCTCATTTCTTATAAATCTGATATTTTTAAATTTCTCTTTTAGATAAAATGTGCTCATTCTTGAAAGGCAGGCACAGGTAAGCAAAAAAGAAGAAAACCATTAATTCCACCACCCAGAGGGTTAGCAGTGTTCATTCCTTAACAGAAAACCTTTTTTGAGGGATGTACTTTTTCCATTTACAGAGAGAGAGAGGGATTTTTGTTTTGCTTTTGTGTTTAACACAGTGGGGTCGTGCCTTTTTATAACTTGCTTGTTTTCAGTTCACAGTATTAATGTGAATGATATTCCAGGGTGATAAATATTTACCTTCAGCTTTATTTTTAATGGCTAACTGTATTTCATTATATGAAGAAATTATGTATAATTTAGTTAATAGATACCTTAGTGTCAGACACTTAGGCTGTTGGCAGTTTTCACTTCAGTGAACAGTTCATTGGGGACCCTTTACCCACATTGTGCTTAACTATTTCCTTGCTGGTAGATGGTGATACTGGAGCTTGGCTTTTTATCATCAAGTCAGCCATTGGGAGGATTGCACCAACTATTTCTCCATCAGTAGGACATGGGTGTACCACTCTGGCCATACCATCACCTGCACTGGGGGAATTTTTTTTTTTACTTCCAAGTTTTACAAATGGCAAATGGTACCTCATTTCAACTTGCATATCTCTGGTATTGGGTTTCCCAGGTGGGACTGGTGGTAAAGAACACACCTGCCAATTCAGGAAGCATAAGAGACCCGAGTTCGATCCCTGGGTCAGGAAGATCCCCTGGAGGAGGGCATGGCAACCCACTCTAGCATTCTCGCCTGGAGAATCCAATGGGCAGAGGAGCCTGGCGAGTTACAGTCCAAAGGGTCACAAAGAGTTGGGCGTGACTGAAGTGCCTTAGCATGCTCGCGTGAATCTTTGGTACTAGTGATGTCAAATATCTTTTTCATGTTATTGGTCATTTTTATTTCTTTTGTGAATTATCTGTACATTTTCTAACTTGGAAAGTCCTTTTCAGTACATACAATTTAAGCAGAACTGATTAACTACTGGTTAGCAGCAGGCTTGAACAGACCTCTATTCTGTTGATAATCACAACGGATAACGCTTACTTACCGAGGGTTTTGTTGCTTATTTAGAAACCTCTGGGTAACCACATTTTACTGTGACCCTGCACCTCACTGTGGCATGGTTGGCTGTAGCATTAGGCCTGTTTGGGTGTGTTTTATGTAAGGCGCCAACATTGTGTAGCAGATGCCTAGTAACAAAGGGTAAGCTGACCTTCTCTGTTGTGTCTCTGAGAACAGTAGCATGATGTGATTACAGTGCTTTTAGCCTTCTCTTGTTTTTCCTAAGCCGTGAAAACCGAGCACCTATGGCCTCTACATCACTCGATTCTGTAAAACAAACAGCTGCTCCTTGGAGGGGGGCATTTCTCTGGTCCTCTCCTGTCAGGAGGGGATTGTAGGTATGAAGATCACAGAAGGAGCGGAGGCCCAGGCTCACGGGCCTCATTATCGGAAGACTCAGTTGTCATCCGTTTTCCATTCTGTTTTCCTCATCTTTCCCCAAACAGATCTACCTGGAGAGCTGAAGCCCAAGCGAATCAGAGTGAGTACCAAGGAGCCTGCCTCTTCCCCCACCCCCTTCCTCCCCAGCCCCAGCCCTAAATCTGCTGGAGTTCTTAACTAAAACCAAAGTGAATTAACCCAATCCCAAACCCAACAGTGTTTGTTCTGCATTCCTTTTTAATTCTACTTTTTAATATGGTTTCTGATTATAAACTTAATAGAGGCATGTTGTTAAAAAAAAAAAAAAAAACAAGAAAACCCAGTGTTCAAAGCAGAAAGTACTTACAATAACTGTGTTTCCATTAGAAAACAAATTAACCATAATTGAAATTATTGTGAAAGAGTGAGTAAAACTGGGTGCTTGATAGATGGTCACTAAACTCGGTCACAGTGCTGCGGAACTCGGCCTGCATTAGCTCATTTAGTCCTCCCAGCAAGCCTGTAAGCTGGGTGGGGCTCGTCCCCATTTACAGGTGAGCAAACAGAGGCTCAGCGATCAAACAGGAATGTTGAAGCCACGCCTGTGCGTCTCTGAAACAAAAGCTCTTCCGCTGTTGGCAGAGCTGCACATTTCCCGAGACTCAGGCCTCGGCCCCACCTCCTCCCCACGTCGCTCATTCCTCGCTCTCTCCTGACATCTGGAGGCTGGGTGTTCGGGCCGAAGCCTGGAGGTGCTGTCCGCCCGGAGTCCACGCTATGATAAGCGCGGGGCCACGAGCAGTGGTCAGGAAGGCCCCGGGCTTGCTGTGGGCTCTTGGGCCCCATCTCCCCGGCCCCCTCGGAGGCTTGCTGTGTGGACTAAGGGCCTTACACGTGTGCAGCCCCTAGAGCTGCCCGTCGTAAAGGCTCGGTCACTCGCTGGTGCGAGGGCTGAGCTGAGCTGTATCCCTGCAGTCTCTCTGCCGCGCCTGGTGGACCTGGACTGGAGGGTGGACATCAAAACCTCCTCAGACAGCATCAGCCGCATGGCCGTCCCCACCTGTCTGCTCCAGATGAAGGTATGGCCACCGTCATGCTCACTGAAAGGCCGGGGGGGCGGGGGCACGCAGGGTCTTGGTGTCCCACAGACCAGCGGAAATGCCAGTCTCCAAAATCATAGGATCTCTGTGTGTGTGTTTAGTCGCTCAGTCGTGTCCGACTCTTTGCAACCCTTTGGACAGTAGCCTGCCAGGCTCGTTTGTCCATGAAGTTTTACCAGGCAAGAATACTGAAGTGGGTAGCCATTCCCTTCTCCAGGGGATCTTCCTGATCCAGGGATCAAACTTGTGTCTCCTGCATTGTAGGCAGTTCTTCACCTGCTGAGCCAGCAGGGAAGCCCCTAACCCCATAAATTAAAAAACTGTAGCACCCCTAAAGAGCAGAGTATTTATTTAGAAAGTAAATGTGAATTAGCTTAGTACAGTCATAAAACCTATACCAAAAGTAGAAATATTTTAAAAAATAAAACAGACACGAAATACAAATTTTAAAAATAATTTGCTGATACCTAAAGGTTACCTTTGACACTTACAGGAAGGTTTGGCTTTAACAATAGGAGCATGCACTCAAATTTCAAATTGTCTTCTTGATAAGCTTGGTATACTTGACTGAATTCTTGTCTAAACTAAGGGGGCTGTCGCTATTTATACCATGCTGAACAGGGGCTCCTATTAGAAGTTGGAGAAGTGTCAGTTCTTCATTTTACTGTTCATATGCTGTTGCCTCATTGGTGGTGTCTTCACAGTTATTTTCAGGAATCTTTTTAAGTCACATACCTGTTTTTAGGGTTTGTTTAGGTAAAACCTGGGCTTCCCTGGTGGCTCAGATGATAAAGAATCTGCCTGCAATGCAGGAGACCCGGGTTTGATCGCTGGGCCGGGAAGATCCCCTGGAGAAGGGACTGGCAACCCGCTCCAGTATTTTTGCCTGGAGAATCCCATGGACGGAGGAGCCATGGACTACAGTCCATGGGGTCACAAAGAGTTGGACACCACTGAGCGACTAACAGTTTGAGGGTTTTTTTTTTTCAGTTTTTGGTTAAAACTAGATAAGGTAATGCTGTATTTAGTTAACCACCAGACAGCCAGAAACTCAACACCGGTGAGAAAATGAAAACAAAGGATGCCTCTAACAACTTAAGTTTTTAACTCTTAGTGTAAGACTTAAAAAAAAAGATACAACTTTAAAAAAAGATGCAAACACATATAACTAGAGGTTGTAATAGTCTTCCTGCATCCTGGCGGATTCGTCCATACCCGTAGAGCCCCGGCCTGAAGTGCCAGCGTGAACCCAGGCCGTGTTTCTCACTCGAGTGCTGAGTCGGGGGTGGGAGGGTGAGGGAGCCTGCTCCGACTCCTGTTGGGAGCCCCTGAGACGGCTCCCGCCCTGTCCCCATTTGCTGGGTGACCCCAGGACTGGGCCTCGTGACTGACACCAGAGTCACAGGTACACCTGTGACGCCCTCGTGCCACCAGAACCAGGTAAGGCCTGCAGGTTGAAGCGAGGCGGCCTTGACTCTGGGGAAATGTTCTCTTCTCAGATCCGGGAAGATCCCAGTCTGTGTGGGGACAGGCCCTCCGTGTCGGCCGTCACCGTGGAGCTGAGTAAGGAGACGCTGGACACGATGCTAGACGGGCTGGGCCGCATCCGGGACCAGCTGTCCGCCGTGGCCAGCAAGTGAGGCGGCCGGAGGGCCCCGGCGCCCTGCCCGCCGCCCCCAGCACATGGCGCCCCCCCAGCGCCCACCGCAGGGGTCGGGGCCGGCACGAAAGGGGGCTGGCATCCAGAAGGCGCGGCTGGGTCGGGAGGAAACAGCCAGGCCCCCACGCTCTTCTCCTCACTCGTCTTCCTTTTCCTCTTTCTGAAGTTGGTGGGCAGAAGCCACTGTCCCCACAAGGCTCCTGGGGGGCTTCACAGCCGCTGTGGGGACAGGGAGGGAGCGTTTGCCGGGCCAGCGGCCTCTGCCTGAGAGCGGGCGATTCAGGCCCAGGTTGTGGTGCTCGTCTTAGCAAGGCCCTGTCCGGCTGCACTCTGCTGAGCTCGCTTCTGCTCCGGAGCACGTGCAGGGAGCCAGGTGATGGTCCCTGCAGGGTCCCTGTCCTCCTGAGTCCAGAGCCTCCCCCAGCCCTTCATCCCTGCTGGACTGCCTTTCAGCATAGAAAGTGGGAATTCATTCCCTTCTTCATGGAGCCAGTGCCCCTTCCTTGATGTAATGGGACCACTCAGGGTGAAGAAGTGGGAGTGATTGGAAATAAACACCAGTTCTAAAAACTTTGTGATCCCGTGGCTTTTGTGGCTTGTCCTTGGCTTGAGTCGTTGCCTTGGACCAGTGCTGCCTCTCATTCGTAAAGATGATCCTGACGTCGTCCTTCCCAGCTAATCCCATGACCATGGTGTGACCTAAAACCCGTCCCGTGAACTGGCCCGACTTCCACATAGCCGTCTGTCGCATAGAGCAAAAGCACGGTTGACATCAGCAGGTGCTTCTCAAAAGAGCTGTTGATGAATGCACTCCTCGGTGGTCCAGTAGCTAAGACTCCACGCTGCCAGTGCAGGTGGCCTGGGTTCGATCCCTGGTCAGGGAACTAGATCCCATGTGCTGCAACTAAGACCCATTCTAGCCAAATAAATAATAGTTTAAAAAGTGCTCCTCAAGGAGTTTAACCAGATGGAATTGTCCCTGTCCCATGCCGACACGTCCGAGGGGCACGGCGTAAGAGGTGCCCCTTCCTTATCCAGATCACTCAGTAGCAAGAGCCTGCAGTCTGCTCTGAGTGCTTCGTTTTGGCAGCTTCTTGGGTGATGTGTGTGGATGGCGGATGGGAGGGTGGATGGAGGAGGTGGGGCCTCAGCTTAAGAGGATTCGCTTGAGCTCAATTCTTGCCCACCCTGAGTTTTTACTTTCATTTTTTTAATTGGAATAATAATTGCATCTGCTTTGTAGAACTTTTGTGCAGATTAAGTGGGATAACTACCTAAAAAGCACTTAGCACTGTTAGGACAAATAAGAAGGGCTAGATACTGTTAGCTTTGGGATGGAAAGTAGCTCTGTCTGCTCATTGGTTAATCTACTGTAACGGGGTTCGTATGACTGTGAGTGTTACTGTCCTCCCTTTATCGACAATGAAGTCAGCTCATCCAGGTAAAGTCACCTGCTAATAAGTTGCCTCGTCAGATCTTGGGCCCAGGTCTCTCTACCCCACAGGACTCTGCAAGGGACTTGGAGTTCTGTGACTTTAGCTCCATTTGAAAAAATATTGGAACTGAAGTAGAGATAAGAAATCTTACTTCTGCCCCCGCCAACGAAACACTAGGGAAGTCAAGAAAAAGAATCCCCAGACTCGTCTCTGCCCTCCCCTGGAAGCTGAGCTACCTTCTGTTAAAATGGCAGTTCTTGACCCATTAGGGGCTATATCCATTGAGAATCTAGTGAAAACCCTGAATCCTCTCTGTAGGAAATGAACACTCAATTTTTTTATATTCAAGGACAAGCGTTCATGGACCCTGGGGGCCGCCCACTGTCTCCAGGTTGAGAGCCCCTGGTTTCAGCCTCAGGTAGAGGTCAGCCTTGTCGTGACTTCATCCCCCTCTTTTTTCCTTCCACTCCCTGTGACCCATAGACAGAGACCTCCAAATAATCTGTTTGCTGGGCTTCCGGTGGGGTTCCATAAGAAACTGACTTGAAGCAGGAAGCCCAGCAGAGGTGTCTGGACAACTGGACATTCCTTTAGCCAGATCCACCTGAACAAAACTGCATGCATGACAATGAGAGCATTCAAGAAATAACATTGAGGGATTTCCCTGGAGGTCCAGTGGCTAAGTCTCTGCGCTTCCAATCCAGGGGATGTGGGTTCGATCCCCAATCAAAGATCTAAGATCCCACATGCCATGTGGTGCAGGCAAAAATGCTAAGTGTTTGCCCCCTGAAGTCAGTGGAGCGTGGTTCCTTGAGAATCCAGGCATTTACTGAGGAAGAGTCAGTTCAGAGACAGCCAGGGCTCAGTTAGAACTCCAATCTCGGTCTTCAGCTCAAAGGTCTGTGCTCTTTCTTGCCTTGATTTTGGAAAAAGAAAACCTGGGTTCTTTACAGATAGTGAAATTTTACCCTTAATCTGACGACATTCAGCTTCCTCCCTCAGAAAGTAGAAATCAGTTCTGCTTTCCCATTCCCTGCTTCTGGTGATTATCAGGTTCAAAGACCGTGAGTGACCTGGGGACCAGACGTGTGAGTCTTTCCCACACAAGCCAGTTCTCTAAACACACATGGTGGGCGCCATGTCTAACAATTGTTAGTCAAGCTCTGTGCTCTGGTAGTTACTGATTTCCAGGAAATAAGTCTGGCGTGATATAGAGGCTCTTGGTTATTTTGTTCAGTAAACTTAGAAATGAGAGAGGGCTTTTATTACATTTTAAAAATATTTTCATCTGGAAACCATTGGCTCCCTGGCATTTTGAAAGTTTTCCAGTGGTTGGACATTTACAAGAACAATTTTGAACCTGTTGCTGCTGACTTTCAAATACTGATCATTCCTAAACATTCTCTCATTTGCGTGATGCTGACTTTGGTACAACTTCCTTCTTTATTTAGTGCTCATATTTCTGAGCTTTAATTGTTCTTTTTAGAACTACTTTAAGAAAGAGGAAAAAAAAAGATTTCTTAGTAGTAGTTCCTGGATGGTAGGCTTCCCCGGTGGCCCAGCGGTAAAGAATCTATCTGCAATGCAGGAGATGGGTATTCAATCCCTGAGTTGGGAAGATCCCTTGGAGAAGAAAATGGCAACCCACTCCAGTATTCTTGCTTGGAAAACGCCACTGACAGAGGAGCCTGATGGGCTACAGTCCATGGGGCCTCTGAGAGTCAGACATGACTGAGCAACTAAACAACAATTTCCTGGCTGGTATCAGAGGACCCTAATCTCCAAGGAGAGAGAACCAGTCTTCATTTGAGGAAATGTCAAGAACTCTTAAAGATAAGTCTGGGAAGCTGAGCTTCTACTTACCCTGGGCTCTTGGAAAAGACTCTGATGGGTTTTTCTGCCTCATCTATAAGTGGAGATAACTACTTAGGTAAATGCATCTCATAGATTTATAGTAAACTACAAACTAGACCCCTTGACTGAAGAGTGGGCCTTCCTTGGCTCTTCGTGTCAATGTTGCACTAACCATGTGACGTCTGACACATACCACACAGTGAAACACAATCCTGTCCCAACAAGTTGAATCATAAATGAATTCAGAGATGCTTTGGGATATCAGAAGACCCCGGGGTCAGTATAAACATACACTGGATTGCAGCTCAGGGGTTGGCCTCTGGTTAGGATTTCAGGAACTCTGATCAAGTTCCCACTTCAGGCAGCAGATGCCCCCCAGGAAACGTTCATTGGTGTCCCACCTTCTTCCACAGACACACACGATTTGACACCTATTAGTAAATGATGGTTGAATTATATCGCATTGATCAGAATGGCAGACTCGTGGAATGAATGTAGATGTGAATTTCGTTTCCAAAACCTACCTCCACAGTGCCTTTCACCCCGGATCAGTTCATCCAAGCACCTGCAGAGGGAGCTGTGGTGAAAGTGAAAGCCGCTCAGTCCTGTCGGACTCTGCAACCCCATGGATGAATCAGTCCATGGCATTTTCCAGGCCAGAATACAGGAGTGGGTTGCCATTCCCTTCTCCAGGGGATCTTCCCAACCCAGGGATCGAACCCAGATCCCCCACATTGCAGGTGGATTCTTTACCAGCTGAGCCACCAGGGAAGCCCGAGCTGTGGTGGCTGGGCCCTAATTCACCAGTTGGGACCATTCTCCCCTCTTGCCACCAAGCTTTCAGGCTGACCTCAGATGTGTGGGCACGGGGTGGTCGCCTAGCAGTCTCCCAACCTGCTAGTTTCTAGTGTTAGAGGAGGAAGCCGTCAGAGCCCTGGGGGCTGGGAGGAGGGAGTCTGCTGGCCGGGGTCGGTGGAGGGCAGAACTCAGCTCCCACCACTATGACAGAGGTCAGGGAGAGCATTTCCAAGGGAAACGCTGACTTCATTCCAGCTGCTGGGGTGGGGTCGGGGGTGGGGGGGTGGAGAAAAGACGAGACTAGCCTTGAGCCTGAGCAGGATGGCCTAGCTGCACCCTCTCTCTGGAATGCCTTCCTTTATCCTGGCTGAATTCCTATTAATATTTATCCCTCTGGATTCAGGAGCAGCAGCTAACAGGAACCTATTAAGTCAGTTTATCTGCCTGTCTTGTCTGCCTGTGTTTCCCCCGTCATCGGTCCTGTCCTGTTCTAAGTCGCTTCAGTCGTGTCCGACTCTGTGACTCTATGGACTTTAGCCCGCCAGGCTCCTCTGTCCATGGGGATTCTCCAGGTAAGAACACTGGAGTGGGCTGCCAGGCCCCCCTCCAGGGGATCTTCCTGACCTAGGGATGGAATCTGCGTCTCTTATGTCTCCTGCAGGCAGATTCTTTACCCCTAGCGCCACCTGGGAAGCCCCTCATTGGTCTTACAAACACTGCATTTTAATCATCGATATATTTGCCTGTCCCTCCCTTTTTCTCCCGTGCCCCCTGCACTGTTCACTGTATCCCCACCACCTCCTGCCCAGGTAATAGGCGCCGGGTTTCCTGCCTCCGGCTGAAATGGGGCTCTGTCCCCAGGGTTACTCCTATAGCAGAGCTCGCTTCTCACTTGTTATATCCCCTCTGTCGGCCCAAGACTCTTGGAAAGCCACACCCGCCGGGTCATTTCCCACCCACGCCTCACCCGAGCGCAGCTGGAGCTTCCCCAGTATGCCCAGCAGGTGGCGCAGTTGCTCTCCTTATCGCCCCACCCGGGCTAATATCGGTAACAAAGACCGGTCCAGAGCGGGGTAGGTGGGGCGGCGGGCAGGCCTCTCCTCGGGCCCTGGCGAGGACCCAGGTCCCCGCGCTTACAGAGCTCTCCGCCTCAGGCCCAGAGCAACAGATGGGAGAGAAGCGGGGAGGTGGGGGCAGGGCTGGGCGCCCATCTCCCCGCTGGGAGCCGATGCAGGGCTGGTCCCAGGGCTGAGGTCCGAAGCGCTCATCACTCCCCCGCCCCCGCCCCCCCACCCCGCAGGCTGGTGGGCGCCAGAAATCCAGCTGCTGGGGCCTGGAAGATGCAACTCTCCCCAGTAAGGTTTTGTTAGTGGCAAAGCCCACCGGCCTTGTACTGCCTCACTTCCTACCTAAATCCTTGGGCAGGTGATGGAGCCAGGATCCAAGTCCAGGTCAGTTTGGAGCCAAATCTGTTTCTTCATCTCCAGAAAAGAGAGATTAAGTGTAATTTTTGCTGACAAGGCCACTTGGAGGGGATTAATTATAGATGAGGGAGTCTGAGAAATGGAGGCTGCCCAATCCATGATGGTTAAACTTCACACATAGACAGATACCTTTCTGGGGCAGAGCCCCCTGCAAATCAGGGGACTTTTCAGTTCCTTTTGCCAGCCCTTGGCCTATAGAGTCCAAGAAATTCTCCAGGCCGGAATACCAGAGTGGGTAGCGTTTCCCTTCTCCAGGAGATCTTTCCAACTCAGGAATCAAACCCAGGTCTCCCTCATTGCAGGCAGACTCTTTACCAGCTGAGCTACAAGGGAAGCCCTTTCTGCCAGCAGGGGGATGTGATGGGTGGGGTGGGGGTGGCAAGGGGCCTCCTGAGTGCTTTCCCCGCCGCCCATCTCGCCGTCCTCCTCTCCTGGCCTCCCATCCAGCCACCTCACCGCTGCAGGTGTTTTCTAAATGGAAATCTAATGCCATCCCTCACCTAAAATACTGCAACACCCTCCATGCTCTCAGCACAAAGGCCAAATTCAGAAAAATGTCATTTGCTGCTCTTTACAATCTGATTTCTCCCTACATTTTAGTTCCATGAAATAAGATTAAAGAAATGGGCTTCAATCAGAATAAACTACGTGAGGTCTAGGGGCGGGAGTGAGCGCTGCGTGATGATTCAGGACAACTCTGGGCCCCAAGAAGTGAGGAAGTGGGGACAGAGGGAGGAAGAGAAGGGCGAGAGGTCTTGATGGCCAGCAATGTCCAGGCCTTGATCTGTCTTTTTCCAAGGGCAGAGACTGGGTGCCCAGCGTCTGGGGCACTGCCTGACATCAGAGATGCTCGGTCAGTGTTTGCTGAATGCTTGCAGGCATGAATGAATGAGTGAATGAATGAATGCCTGCAGACTGACATTTCCTGTGTCCAAGTGGCCACTGATTTTAGTCTATAAGGGGCTATACCTCGTTCTCCCCCACCTGCTGGGCTGGCCCCCTCACTGCTGCCTTGACTGGCCTTCGAGATCGGAAGGGGCAATGCTGGAGGACAGTGAGGCCAAGGAGAAGCGGGACTGTCTCAGCGGTGCAGCCTGGGACTCAGTTCAAGGGGAAGTAGTGGTGATGTTGAGGGCAGAAAGCCTGCTCTGCCTGCGGCCTCTCTCAGCGCTCCGTCCTGAACCTTGCAGGAAGGTCACCTGCTTTCCCTCCGTGAACCCCTTGGGTGGCCAAGGGCATGGGCGTGGCTGCCTGGCCAGCTGTTTCGGGACGGCTTGGTCCCTGCACAGATGCTGGAGTCCAGCCCTCCCCCATCCACAGCGCGCAGCGGGCTGCCAAGATGTCGCATTGCCGCAGCCTCCTCCTGGTCTCTCTCGCGACCCAATTTCCCCATCACCCGCCTTACGTCGTCTCTGTACTGTGGTTTCACTTCCGTGTTCTCCCTCTGGTCAGCCTGCTCAGCCACCTGGGGACAGACACCCAGAGCACCTTGTCAGCTTGTTCAGCAGGGACGTGGATTTTTCCCACATCCACATGGTCCCCACCCTTGGTCTCCTCATCATCAGCCTGAAACTGCGCTCCCTGTCCTGGGCTTGTTGCCTTCCCCATATCCGGCCTTCACAATGCATTCCAGCAAGTATATCTGCCCTTGTTTTATCCTCCAGGCCAGATCCTCCTTTTCCCAGGCTTCCCTATCTCAGCAAATACCAGCGCTATCCAGAAATGTGGGGGACATCACTGCCCCACATTCTCCCCCATGTAACCCACTAGCAAGTCCTGTTGGTTTTTCTCTGAAATGTATTCACATTGTTCCATATCTCTTCATCTCTTCATTCATGGTGCCATCATTTTTCAGGAGCTCCTAAGCATGGGGGCATCTGTCAATTTGCCTCCAGATCTCCTGTTACTTTCCTCATCACACCAACCATCAGTTCCAGGGGTCCTCTAAGCTGTTTCCTGCCGCAGGGCCTTTGCACATGCTGCTCACTCACCCCTATCCCCACCCACCTCCCCGGAACACTCTTTCTCCTGGTTTTCACAAGGCTGGCTCCTTCTCAACTTTTAGGGCTCAATGAGAAAGTCGCTTCCTTAGAGAGACTTTTTCTCCAGCTACACTCTCTAAAGAGGATTCCTCCTTGTACTCTCAATCCCAGAATCCTGTTTATTTCCTTCCCACTCCCAAATAAATTCTTATTTTCTTAATGAATTTATGTGTGTACATAATTTGTCATTGTCTGTCTCCCCACTGGAAAGTACTGTAAGGGTAAGAAGCTTGTCTGTCTCATTCAACACTCTATCCCCGGAGCCCAGCACGGGCCTGCACTGAGTGTGTGCTCAGTAATACTTGCAGATCCATCATGTTACTGTCCTGCTTTGGATGGTCAGTGCTTCCCATTGTCCTCAGTATACATGCCAAACTCCATGGGCCCCACTACTGTTTCTTTACCACCTCCTTGGGCTCACCTTTCCTAGCTCCCTCATCAGGCTGATAGGAAATCGGCATGGAAGCGGTTGAACCAAAAGGCAGTTGTGCCTCATTGCAGAGAACTGACCTGGGAGGTGAAAATGACCTTCATGATCCTAGGCAGCGCTTCAGTTCTGTGATGTCTGATTTTTTTTTTTTTTTCTTTTTTAACCATAGTGAGAATGACACTCTGGACCAAGTTGCCAAGGGAGCGACTTGCGATCAGCAGGGACCGCTCTGGGCGGCTGGGGAAGGGGTGTGCAGATGGCCGACCCCCCAGCGCTGACCGAGGCCAGGGAGTTAGAGAGTTCTGAAGTCCCCCCGAAGTGAGCAGATATGGGGCCGCGCCCACTGCTTCACACTACATCCTCCACGCTTAGGGAGGGGCCTGGCACGTGGATGCCCTGGGTGACAAGTTAAGTGAAGGCATGTGTGTGGGGGCCAGAGGGCCTGTCTCAGTGGTGTCATAACTAAGGTGCAGCAAGACTGCGAAAAAACCTCCAGGGGCCAAGGTCCCCCGAGAATGAGGAGCCTCTCGGGAGAGCAGGGAGGGGCTATTGGCCCCCCTCCCCTGAACCATTCGCGACCTTGACTGAGCCTCAGGCCCCGGGTGAAGGTGTCCTTCTGGCCCAGGCTCTGCTCTGCTCCCGATCCTGAAACAGTTATCCAGCAGATTAAACTTCTCGCTGTCGGCTCCTGGCAAAGTGGCTCTGGGCCAAGGCGTCTTGCTCCAGCCTCCACGCCCAGTGCCAGGCAGCTGCCAGGACTGAGTCTCCAGCTCAGAGCCCCCAAGATCACATCTCCTCTGTGCCTGGCATGCGGCTCTGGGTACGAACCTCCAGGCTCAGCTCTGACCATCGGTGTGGATCCAGCCTCCATGGTGGGAGTAGGGTGGGGGGCAGAAGTGGCGTTAAGAGCAGCAGCTGGGCGTTTCCAGGTGCTTTTCCACTGACACAGCCAGTCCAAGCAGCCTGAGCTTCGTCCTAGCAAACTCAGAAACTGTTCTGTGTTTCTCATCAACCCACTGAGATGGATCCACCGAGAGGACAGACTGACCCCGCTTTCACGCTGGGCACCAGACGTTGCTAAATAAGACCTCTGGCCAGCATGTGCATAAAGCCAGGTCAGGAAACAGAGGCCCGGAGACACGAAATAACTCACTGGAGGTCCCATGACTAAGCGCCTGCTGGCCCCAAGTCAGGTGGTTTCCCACTGTTGGAAAAGTTGAGGTGCAGGAATTTACAATGAGAAGAAGGATCATCCTGGGAGGATGAGAGTCAAAATCAAAAAGATGTTTTCCTAGGGGCGGGGCTGGAGGTGCCAGTGATGGAAGCTTGGAGCTCCAGGCTGCCTCTCCTTGTTGAGACGGGAGCAGAGGGACCCGAGGGTCAGAGGGACCTGTGACCTTCGGAGCTGCTGGAAATAGAGCGTGGAAACAAAGAAGAACGCTGGGGGTGGGGATGAGGACCCATGTCCAAGTGCTAGCTCCTGGAATGCGTGCTATTCCAGGCAGCAGAGGGAAGGTTGGGGCCGGGAGGAAGGTGGGAAGAGAGGAAATGCTGCTGGCTTGGTGGGAACAATCTCTGGCTCTGGGAGAGGTTTAAAGCAGTGCTTTCCTTTAGGGGACTTCCCTGGTGGCTCAGACGGTAAAAGTGCCTACCTACAATGCAGGATACCTGAGTTCAATCCCTCAGTCAGGAAGGTCCCCTAGAGAAGGAAATGGAAACCCACTCCAGTACTTTTGCCTGGAAAATCCCGTGGACGGAGGAGCCGGGTAGGCTACAATCCATGGGGTCACAAAGAGTCAGACACGACTGAGCGGCTTCACTTTCACTTCCTTTGAGGGGTCTTTGTGGGTTTCTCTGAAGTCTCCTTCTGAGGGGCCTCATATAAGCTCCTGTGTCCTCCAGTAGCCACTCAGCACTCCCCAGAATTTCTGGTTGAGTGAGTGAGGGAGTGAACAGATGTGTATCTGGGGAGGAGGTTTGGGATCTGGGGTCCGCTGCCCCAGCGAGAACTAAGTCTGGGGTGGTCGGCATCAATCACAGAGATCCTTCTTCCCTCTCGTCCTCTCCTCCAACACAGGGGTTCCCCTGGGAATGCTCCAGGACCTCCATGTAGTCCTCAGCGGCCCCCCCTGCTGCTCCCCCTGCAGGAGGCAGAGCCTGGCCCATAGGTGGAGGGTGATGAGGAGGGCAGTTTGCGAGGAAGGTGTTCCCAGGTGATGCGTGCTTCCTTCAGGCATCCTCTGGGTACCGGGCCCCTCTGGACTCTGCTGCAGCTGACCAGTTCCCTCCGGTATCTCTGTGCTCTTTCTGGACCAGGGGCTGAAGCCTCATGGATAACCCTCCCGAGCGCTGGGGCTGCCAGGGTCCAGAGGCTACAACGGCCCTGAACTCTGGTTCCCATGACACATGTTTCCTGGCCTGATCCAAGGCACGTCCCTTCGCTAAACCTCCCAAAGCTCCTCGCTTCCACTCTCTGCACTATTGAGAGGGCCACTTGTGCAGGAAGAAGGCCCATCATCCTTACCGCCAAGCCCCCAGATGCTGCAGACGGGGCTGTGACCAGAGACTCTTCCCAGCCCCTTTCTTTCCTGGACAGGGCAGGACCAGCCATGAGTGGCCCCTCTCTCCTCAGAGCCCCACCTGTGCCGTCATCAGACCAGTGGTTTTTGAGGTCCACCTCCCCTCCACCCTGGGAGTCGTAAGGAGAGGCTTCCTTCACTGTAGCGCTGGGTCCCCAACGGCTTGCTTGGCTTGAGGGGTGGAGAATGACTCAGAGGCAGGTCCTGAGTTGGCAGACAGCCCCCTGGACTCAGCCCCAAACCTCAGAACCTAAGTGACTCGCCCTTCATGGGGACACAGGGGGAGAAGGGGAGGATGGGACCAACAGAGAGAGTAGCATTGATGTATGTACACTGTCATGTGTAAAACAGAGCTGCTGGGAAGCTGCTCTATAGCTCAGGGAGCTCAGCTCGGAGCTCTGCGGAGACCTAGAGGGGTGGGATGGGGGTGGGAGGGAGGGAACTTCAAGAAGGATGAGATACAGGTATACATATAGCAGCCATGAAATTAAAAGATGCTTGGTCCTTGGAAGAAAAGTTATGACCAACCTAGACAACATATTAAAAAGCAGAGACATTACTTTGCCAACAAAGGTCCATCTAGTCAAAGCTATGATTTTTCCAGTGGTCATGTATGGATGTGAGAGTTGGACTATAAAGAAAGCTAAGCTCCAAAGTATTGATGCTTTTGAACTGTGGTGTTGGAGAAGACTCTTGAGAGTCCCTTGGACTGCAAGGAGATCCAACCAGTCCTTCCTAAAGGAAATCAGCCTGAATATTCAGTGGAAGGACTGATGCTGAAGTTGAAACTCTAATACTTTGGCCACCCGATGCGAAGAACTGACTCATTTGAAAAGACCCTAATGCTGGGAAAGATTGAAGGCCAGAGGAGAAGGGGATGACAGAGGATGAGATGGTTGGATGGCATCACCGACATGATGGACATGAGTTTGAGTAAATTCCGGGAGTTAGTGATGGACAGGGAGGCCTGGCTTGCTGCGGTCCATGGGGTCGCAAAGAGTCAGACTTCACTGAGCAACTGAACTGAACTTGACTGAATCGCTGATTCACTCCATCGTGCTGCGGAAACCAACACAATATTGTAAAACAACTATCCTCCAACACAAATAGGTGACTCAGTTTTTCCTTGCCCCTGTAGGTAGCGCAGGCAAGTTCTCGGTCTCATAGTAAGGTCACGGCCCAACCCGCTCACTCCCCTCGGTCTCACTGTGGACCCTAGCTGGCGAGACCAGCACCTTTCACAGGGACTCCAGACATCCCTCCCAACCCACATCGCCATTTCTACTGTTGCCCCTGACATCCACTCTTAACCTGAGGGCCAAGCCATCACTTTAAACCCATCAGGGGTCCTAGTTCCTGCCCTAAAACCCCGGCAGGGCTTGTCCCAGCCCTGAAGCCCCACCCCCTCCCCGGGGGGCCCCTCTCCTGTGTTCACTCTGCTGCAGCCCTGCTCACCCCTTCCCCGGACCATATCGTCCTCAACTGTGTTCAGCCTCTTTCTGCTTAAGCCCTCTGCGCTAGCTCTTCCCTGGAATGCTATGCCCCTAGATCCACGCGTGGTTGCTCAGGGCTCAGTCCAAACATGAGCTGCTCAGAGAGGCCTCCTTGACAGCCTAGAACAAGGCAGCCGCCGGCACCTTGCACGGTGCTCCCTTTGTCTCCTGTCACACTTGCTGAAATGATCTTGCTTCCTGTTGTCTGTCTCCTCCCCTGGAAGCCTCGCTCCGGGAGAGCCTGAACCTCATCGTTTCCAATGATGTGTCCCGCCTTCCAGAACCTGACCTCCCCTCTCTGCAGAGCTCCACCCACGGGAGCTGTATCTTGGTCACATTCCTGAATCCTTTCAACAAGCTTCATTGTAGGCAGGAGCTCCGGCAACCCCTCAGTTCCTGAAATTTAACTAAGATGCGTGAATTAGAGCGCAGATCGGGTCTCAGAGGACGGAGAATCCTCTGCTGATCGTTCCTCTTGCCTTTGATGTGGGGCCTTTGATTTCCTCTACCTTCCTGCTCCCCGCCTCACTCTATCTGCCTCCAGTCAGCCTCCTCAGCCCCAGCCCCACCTCCCTTGCTGCTCACCCATCAAAGGAAGGCAAGATCCGGTAAGGAGCTCCTGAGCTTGTCTGCCCCAAACAAAAGGAGCCAGGGAAGGGAGACAAAGACAGACAGCCACATCAGGGGAGGGAGAACAGAGCTCCCGAGACGAAGTCAGCTGAGGCTCGTGTTGGGCAGCTCCCAGGGTAACCTGGCTCGGTCATTCACAGCATCACAGACACAGTCTGGGTCAAGCTTACCCCGTGTGACCACACTCTCAACCGAGCTAGAGTCTGGGGGAAAGTCCTTGTCGGAACGTGACATTTAACACCAGCTCTGCCTTGGGCTTCTCTTGTGGTTCGGGCGGCAAAGAATCTGCCTGCAATACAGGAGACCTGGGTTTGATCCCTGGGTCGGGAAGATTCCCCTGGAGAAGAGAATGGCTATCCACCCCAGTATTCTTGCCTGGAGAATCCCATGGACAGAGGAGCCTGGCGAGCTACAGTCCGTAGGGTCACAAGGAGTCAAACACGACTGAGCGTGTCTTTCACTGTCTGCCTTGGAATTGTTGAGTCAGGGGCCACACATCTTTTTATTTCCTTGTTTCTTTATCTCCTCCTTGACTTCCATCTCTGGATGATTTGAGAAGGAGGAATAATAATAGCTCATCTTTCTGAATATTTATTACAAACCAGGCACTATTCTGAGCCTTTTAGATGCTTAGAATGTTGAATTCACCCATTTAATATTCTAACCGCCTTGTGAAGTAAGAACTATCATTATTTCCGTTCGTGACAGATAAGAAAACTGGGTTCCAGCAAAGTTAAGTAACTCGCCCAAGGTCACACAGCCAGTAAAAATGAGAATTTGCTCCAGGCAGTCTCATTCCTGACTTTCTGCTCTTTACACCCACCCACTTTCTGCTCTCACCCAAGATCATCAACATGAATAAGTCCTATTCCATGTGACACCCCCATTTAAGAATTTATTATTTATCAACCCGCTTTCCCCTGGCTCGTAGCATCTCCCCATGTTTCTCATCCCAGGGATACCAAGGGACCCGGATGGGAACCCAGGACACAGCACACAGCTAGCTACTCAGATGCTATTCAGTTAGATCCCACCCGGGAGAGCTGCTGGGTGAAGAACAATAAGATGATGGAGGAGCTAGAGCTCCAAGCTAGAGTTTTCCTTTTAATCTTTTTTCTCTCTCTCTTTTGGCCGCACTGGGAGGCATGTGTCATCTTAGTTCCCCAACCAGAGATCGAACCTGAGCACCTGCATTGGAAGCACAGTCTTAACCCGTGGACCACCAGGGAAGTCCTCCAAGCTAGAGCTTATTGATCATTCAGTTAGTAATGAAAATAAGTGATGTTTGTTGAGTGCTAATCACATGCAGGCATCATTTGATGCTGTCCTACCTGGCATGTGGCCCCTACTGATCCTTGCCTCCTGATAGTCTTACCCTTGTTGAGTTCCCTCCTGCACTGAATCAGGGCTGACCTGTGTGACTATGACATTTATATGGTGGAAGTGGCAGTGTGTGAAGGCATCACAGCTTCCTCTTTGGTGTCTTGGAAAGGAGCTGAGGCCTCAGGCCAACAGCCCCAAGAGTGCACCATCCTGGACACAGACCCTCCAGCCCTACTGGGGCCTTCAGATGTTGCAGTGATGGCCAATATCTGACTGTGCCCTCACGAGATAGCTTGAGTGGGAACGCCTGACGGAACACCCCTGAATTCCTGACATCCGAAGCATCAGAAGGAAAAAGTCCACCCCCAATGGTGAATGTCATGCCTTGTCCTGTTGGGGTCCCCTGCACCCTGAGCTTTCCAGCTCTCATTGTCAAGCTCTCAAACTGGACAATGAAGCCATCAGAACTGGGCCAAAGCCCCATGCTTCCGGCATGCCACGGCTGGAAGTGGCTGGCTATACCCCAGAGGTGCTATTTTATCCCTTGCCCCAAGCCATGCACCCCCAAAGAATGTGCAGCCAACAGATTGCAGCTCAGGCCTCTCTGGGCTGTCCACCCCAGCTGTTCCTGCCGCGGCAACCGGACCCTTCTCGTGCGCCCTCTGATATCCAGATGGCAGCAGACGCAGCAGTAAAGGCGGCTTCATTCAGGCAGTTCCCAGGCCAGCTGTGTGTCTGATGAAGCAGAGAGCCCGGCAGACACAGCCTATCTGGAGGGCTCACAAAGGCAGGGCACAGCCAGCCACAAAACATCGGCGGGTTTTATCCTCAGCCCAGCCAAGCAAGTTTTCTGTGTTGATTCCAAAGTATGTTCAATGATGTTATAACGACAAGCACTATGACTGAGCACTTAGTGTCAGGCGTCCTGTGTTCCATCTACCCTTTGGTGGAGATGTGAAGTGAAGTGAAGTGGCTCGGTCGTGTCCGACTCTTTGCGACCCCATGGACCCTACCAGGCTCATGGAAATTTCCAGGCAAGAATACTGGAGTGGGTTGCCATTTCCTTCTCCAGGGGATCTTCCTAACCCAGGGATCGAAACTGAGTCTCCTGCATTGCAGGCAGACGCTTTACTGCCTGAGCCACCAGGGAAACCTGATGGAGATAGTGTTGTTATCATCATTCTCTTTATTGTGCTGCTTCACATGTCAGGAAAAGGGTTCCCCAGCTGGAACAGGGTAAAGAACCCGTCTGCCAATGCAGGAGACATAAGGGACACAGGTTCTATCCCTGGATTGGGAGGATCCCCTGGAGGAGGGCAGGGCAACCCCCTCCAGTGTTCTTGTGGCCTGGGGTACTGTTCCGGTGCTCCAGGGGCACTCGACATAAATCACAGCAATACCTTTTCCAAGTCATCTCCTAGGATGATGGAAATAAAACAAAAATAAACAAATGGGACCTAATTAAACTCAAAAGCTTTTGCACAGCAAAGGAAACAATAAACAAAATGACATTCTCTTAAATTATATGCCCAAGACAAGTGTCCTGTTTGCTTCACCCTTGTTCATGTCTTGATGGGCCTTTCTTACGGGATCTTAGCTCTCTGACCAGGGATCGAACCTGGACCCTCAGCAGTGAAAGCTTGGAGTTTTAACCACTGGCTCCCTAGAGAATTCTCTAGATAGGACTTTCAAAGTGAGGACTGATGCATTGTGAATAAATTAATGCCTGATTACACATGGGGATGCTGAGGTTGGGAGGGTGTGTAATTAACTTGAAGTCATGCTGCAGGTGACTTGGGCTGGATTCAGTCCCAGACTTGCCTGGCCCCAGGGCCTCTGTTCTTCCCATCACTCCAACCTGCCCCTGGAGCACCTCCTCGGTCACTTAGGCATGTGCACCTGCAGGAGGAAAGTGGTTCTCAGACTGGACTTCTCTGCTCTCAGAACTGCCCACCAGAGATGGCCAGAAACCCACCCTGGGACTCTGCTCTACCAAATGAGCACAGCGTGGGCACAGATTCCGCAGCCCCACCAGGCTCACTGGCCCTGCAGCGCAGAGGTAAAAGGGGGAGAGGACCCTGAAACCATAAAGGCCCCAAAGGAGCCCCCCCCACGGAAGGTGCTGAGGCAGAAGCATCGTGTCCTGTCACCCACTCACCCAGCAGCCTAGGGAGGACAGAAGCAATGACTCCTTTGTAATTGGTTTCCCCGCTGAGGAGCCAGATAGATGGTCTACTGGATGGAAGCTGTAGAGGCATTCTTGCAACAGGACTTCTTTCTCTGTCTCCTGTTTGAGGCCTCAGCTGGGTGTGTAGTGTCCCCAAGGAGACGGCTGATCTGGGGAAGAACAGGAAGAGGCTTGGCCTCTGCCCTGCCCCTGGTTGGACACATCCCTGTCCTGGCTCTGGCTGAGAATCACAGGGCTCTGGGGTCAAGTCTCTTGGGCTCTGAGTGACAGGGATCACTTGAGCACTAATAGGAACCTGGGTTAGGTACCAAAAAGAGCAGCCAAAGTCTTCTAACCCACAGGCGGCTCATGTTTGCTTCAGAGGCCCAGAGCAGAACGTGGGGCTCCTGTGGGCATCTCAAGCCAAAATATAAACCGTTCTCTGGGAAGGAAGGAGGACTCGGCCCCAACGTAAGCCATCCATTCACTGCCATTGGCATCTGCTGGCCCCAGGCTTCTTCTCTAGGTTAGTGTCACTGACCCTGGGCACTGAAGCTGCAGCTCCCAGCACCGCTGCTGGGGCCCTGGGAGGGGCAGTCTCCTTGGATATGGACCCAAGCTGGGAGGTCTTCAGTGGACAGTCAGTCTCCTCCTGCTGCCTCTGGCCTTTGAAACACAGCACTGCAAATGCCCAGCCCAGGAGGACCAGAATTAAGGAAGGGGCAACAATTAAGAAATAATGGTGGTTTTCCCTGGTGGCTCAGACGGTAAAGAATCTACCTGAGATGTGAGAGACCCGGGTTCGATCCCTGGGTCGGGAGGGTCCCCCTGGAGGAAGAAATGGCAACCCACTCCAGTCTTCTTGCCTGGAGAATCCCATGGACAGGGGAGCCTGGCGGGCTATAGTCCATGAGGTTGCAAAGAGCTGGACATGACTGAACCACTCACACACTCACACACACACACAAGAAGTAATGGTAGAAATGGTATTGAGATGAGGAAGTAGTTGGCTTGAGGACAGTTATGTAACACTGCATCAGTGACTTATCCTTAAACTTAAAACATTTATTATGCTACAACCTGTGTAGGTCTGAAGTTTAGGAGCTGATTCACTGGGTCCTCTGCCTCAGGACCTCTTAGAAGACGGAAATCCTGGCGTCAGCTGTGGTCTAATCCGAAGGCTTTGCTGGGATGGATACACTTCTCAGCTCACATGACCATTGGTAGCAATCAGTTTCCAGGTGTTGGCTGAAGGTCAACACTCCCTTGATAGACGGTCCTCTCCAACAGGACAGGCGTATTAGAGATACAGAGGGAGAATAGCAGCAAGGCAGAAGTCACAAAATCTTTGATAACCTAATCACTTTTACTGTATTGTCTTGGTTAGGAGCAACCAAGCCCCAGCCAACACTCAAGGGGAGAAGATTACACAAGGGCAGGAATACCTGGAGGCAGCGATCACTGGAGCCATGTCAGAATCTGCCCGTCATAGCTGGTTTTCACTGAACAAGTTACACTTCCATCTTTCCAGATGCCTTTAATTACCTGCCCATGGCCCTGCGAGACACTGGCCATAATAGCCTGGACCAGAGTGA
This sequence comes from Cervus canadensis, assembly GCF_019320065.1. Classification (NCBI taxonomy): domain Eukaryota; kingdom Metazoa; phylum Chordata; class Mammalia; order Artiodactyla; family Cervidae; genus Cervus; species Cervus canadensis. Next base: position 61,287,726 of record NC_057396.1, on the reverse strand, counting down.
TGCCTGGGGCTCAGCCCTATTAGATGCTGCGACCCAGGTAGTTTGAATGGAAGACTCAGAGAAAGGCAATAATCATTCCTTATTCTAAAGGAATCCTAGGCACTGGGTCCACAGTAATACATGAGACGGACATAGTCTTTGCTTCACGGCATGAAATAGGGAGAAGTAGGGAGATGCACAAGGCAATGGCAAGAATGAGGAAGCACCAGTGGCCATGAAGAAAGCAGCATCCATGAGGTTGTGAGAAGAGGGAGAAGGGGAAAATAACGCAGGGAAACAGAAGCAGAGGCACAGATATGGGTGAGCCTCCCCAGGGCAAGCCCAGGTATGAGGAGAAATGCATCCATTTACTAGCTTAGCAACCGGCTTAACTCCACTAAAGAGATACCATCTTCCCTGAAAATTCTGGAGATCAAGGTCACAGACTGAGTCGCTTGCCTGTCATTGAACCTAGGGGCCAGAGTTCTGATCAGCCACCTCTGAGTCACCTGCTAGTCTGAAGAAGGAGGGGGACAGAGCTGAGGTCAACTTCACTTAAACCACATGAAAAGACTCCAGAGCTACCAAGGTAGAGAAAAACAACAGCTATGTGCTATATGTGGAGTTTAGAGGAAGGAAGGGGGGGAGGGGACTTGTTGGCTATTGATGTCTGCCCAAGAGGCACCACTGGACAGATTTTGGAAAGCTGCTCTTCATTTTCTGTGCATTGTGGGACATTCATACTTCTGATGTTTGCAACCTACAGGCGGTCCTTTCAGCAAGCTCTGCATTCTGAGTGCACAGAGTGCTTTTTTGGACTCTGGACCAGCAGGTTAAGCCAGAAAGTCAGATGTTTGTTTCCATTTTTAACTTATTTATTTCTACAGGATTATTTGTTGAAAAATGTCTCAATTGGCAATTCATTCTTATTTATTGTTTTCCAGTTCCCTTATTTTTTAGGTCAGTTCAGTTCAGTTCAGTCGCTCAGTCGTGTCTGACTCTTTGCGACCCCTTGAACCGCAGCACGCCAGGCCTCCCTGTCCATCACCAGCTCCCGGAGACCACCCAAACCCATGTCCATCGAGTCGATGATGCCATCCAACCATCTCACCCTCTGTCATCCCCTTCTCCTCCGGCCCTCAATCTTTCCCAGCATCAGGGTCTTTTCAGATGAGTCAACTCTTCGCATCAGGTGGCCAAAGTATTGGAGTTTCAGCTTCAGCATCAGTCCCTCCAATGAACACCCAGGACTGATCTCCTTTAGGATGGACTGGTTGGATCTCCTTGCAGTCCAAGGGACTCTCCAGAGTCTTCTCCAACACCACAGTTCAAAAGCATCAATTCTTCGGTGCTCAGCTTTCTTCACAGTCCACCTCTCACATCCATACATGACCACTGGAAAAACCATAGCCTTGACTAGATGGATCTTTTTTGGCAAAGTAATGTCTCTGCTTTTTAATATGCTGTCTAAGTTGGTCATAACTTTTCTTCCAAGGCGGAAGTGTCTTTTAATTTCATGGCTGCAGTCACCATCTGCAGTGATTTTGGAGCCCAGAAAAATAAAGTCAGCCACTATTTCCACTGTTTCCCCATCTATCTGCCATGAAGTGATGGGGACCAGATGCCATCATCTTAGTTTTCTGAATGTTGAGCTTTAAGCCAACTTTTTCACTCTCCTCTTTCACTTTCATCAAGAGGCTCTTTAGTTCTTCACTTTCTGCCATAAGGGTGGTGTCATCTGCATATCTGAGGTTATTGATATTTCTCCCGGCAATCTTGATTCCAGCTTGTGCTTTCTCCAGCCCAGCATTTCTCATGAGGTACTCTGCATATAAGTTAAATAAGCAGGGTGACAATATACAGCCTTGACGTACTCCTTTTCCTATTTGGAACCAGTCTGTTGTTCCATGTCCAGTTCTAACTGTTGCTTCCTGACCTGCATACAGGTTTCTCAAGAGGCAGGTTAGGTGGTCTGGTATTCCCATCTTTTTCAGAATTTTCCACAGTTTATTGTGATCTACACAGTCAAAGGCTTCGGCATAGTCAATAAAGCAGAAATAGATGTTTTTCTGGAACTCTCTTACTTTTTTGATGATCCATCGGGTGTTGGCAATTTAATCTCTGGTTCCTCTGCCTTTTCTAAAACCAGCTTGAATATCTGGAAGTTTATGGTTCATGTATTGCTGAAGCCTGGCTTGGAGAATTTTAAGCATTACTTTACTAGCATGTGAGATGAGTGCAATTGTGCGGTAGTTTTTTACATCAGAAGACATTAAAAAAGAAAATAGATTCCCTTGACCTTGATTGTAGGTCTACCCCAGAATATCATTGGAGGTTTCCTGGAGTCCCTGTTGATGTATAATTTTGTTTGCAAATCTAGCCAAACCTCCCTGAAGCAGTGGGGTCTTGCACTGGCTCTTGAAAGCCTCCTTACTCAGTACTGCATTTGATCATGTCATGTTGTTCTCTTGGAATTGGCCAGGGTGGGAGTATTTATACCAAAGTGAAGTCCCTTAGTCGTGTCCAACTCTTTGAGACCCAGTCTCCCCATCCAGGGGATTCTCCAGGCCAGAATACTGGAGTGGGTTGCCATTTCCTTCTCCAGAGGATCTTCCTGACCCAGGGATCGAACCCAGGTCTCCTGCATTGTAGGCGGACGCTTTACCATCTAAGCTACCAGTGAAGTAAATTATACCATGAAATATACAAATGCCGTAGTTCATGGCTTTGCTTCCAGGTTGAGAGCTGGTGGTTAAATATATACCAGCATACCACTGCCTCTAAGGAAAAGACTTCTCAAATGACCATATTTTAGTACTTTCTTATTTTTCTTGCCCGTTCAGGGCCTTTGAAAAAAATTGTGGCATAGTTGGATTCTTAGTTTCTCTCTTTATCTCACCTCCGCTGCTAGTTTCAGTATTATTCCCTCACCGGGGGACTAACAATTAAGTAAACCAGCTGGTAAATATCTGATAGCCCAGAACAATTGGTCTAGCAAAATCCTAAATTCTACAGCAAATTTCTGTCTTCCTGAGGTTTACAAAAATACTATAATTATAGCCTTCAATTTAGCCCTAGACCGTGGTTAAATTTCAGCTGCTATAGATGTGCCTTCTGGTCTAGTAGTTTTAAGGGGATATTTTGCAATGTTATTGTGCTTTTCCTGAGACAAACTCACTTAGAAAGTCAGGAGAAAGAGCAGAAGAAAGAGAGGGACCTAAGTGAGTGGGGACCATGAAGTTGAAAGAATGAAGTAAAGAGCAGAAAACTCTGAGAGCTTGGACAGGAGTGAAATAGAAAGGCTTCGAGACAGACTTTTAGAGTCAGTGTTTTGTTTTGACTCCTTAGCGTATCAATCAAAGAAATTGATTATTGAATTTTTAAAATTGAAATATAGCTGATGTGTAGTATTATGTGAGTTTTAGATATACTACATGATACAGACATGCATTATGAAATGATCTCCACAGTAAGTCTAGGAACCATCTGTGCCCATACAAAGATGCTGACTGTTGAAGTTTTAATATATTTTCTCATAATTTTCTAAAACTGTTATTAAATGCGTTAATTCCCTCACTTTGACATGCCAAACTTTCTTCAAACGGTCAATTATTCCAAGTTTTGTGGGCTGGATTGTGTCCCCATAAAAATCATCTGTTGAAGTCTTAGCTCTCAGTACCTCAAAGTGTGATTGTATTCAGAGACAGGGTTTTTAAAGAGGTGATTAAGTTTATTTTTATTTTTTTATTTTTTTTCCTCATTTATTTTTATTAGTTGGAGGCTAATTACTTTACAACATTGTAGTAGTTTTTGTCATACATTGACATGAATCAGCCATGGATTTACATGTATTCCCCATCCCGATCCCCCTTCCTTTAAATGAGATAATTAGGCTGGGCCCTTCTCTGGTATTTTTATCTTTTCTAAGAAGAAGAGGTTAGAACACAGACACAGAGGGAAGGCCATGTGAAGACCCAGAGAGACAACAGTTCACTACAGGCCAAGGAGAGAGGTCTTAGAAGAAACCAAACTTGCTGACACCTTGGTCTTGAACTTCAAGCTTCCAGAGTTGCGGGAAAATAAATTTCTGTAGTTTAAACAGCCTAGTCTGTGATACTTTGTTATGGCAGTCCTCACAAACTAATACACCAAGAAGAAAAATGTTTTGCCATTTACCTAATTAAATGCAAATTCATTTGAGGAGTAGGAATTCTGCCAAGAGGACGTTGAGGCTTTGACATAGCCAAACCCATGACAAAGAGACCAACCACTATGATTTGTCAAAAAGTATATGTGTTTATGAATGTTTTTTTCAGATGCCCCAACCAAGAACATGTTAGGGAGGGGTGAGATAATCAATAACCCAAGAATTATTGACCTTAGAATAGACTGAGCAAAGTGACCTTCTTTTACAAATTGATAAGATGGGGAGTATCCTCATAAAATTTTGAAGGGGACCCAGAGCAGAATTTAATGCATGACTTTTGCATGAACTGTTTGCTGGTCTCCGAACCTCCAGCTTATAGTCCTCAGGACTGCTGTGAATTGAATTGAAGCCTATGCCTCCAACTCTCCCCATGGAGCCTTCTTTATGTACTCAACAGACGCCAGTCAATCCAAGTCAAAACAAAGACACACACGACAAGACTTTACAAATAGTCATGCTAAGTTGCTTCAGTCATATCCGACTCTGTGACCCCATGGACTGTGGCCTGCCAGGTTCCTCTGTCCATGGGATTTTCCAGGTAAGAATACTGGAGTGGGTTGCATGGCCTCCTCCAAGGGATCTTCCTGACCCAGGGATTGAACCCGCATCTCTTACATCCCTTACATCACTAGCACCACATGGGAAGCCCAATTCTGGCACCAGGTCCATGGCCTGCCTCCTCAGAAACAGTCAAACAGAATCAAAAGCAAAGCAAGCAGGAAAAGAATAAGCAGATTAATGGCAAAAATATTCACCGAATGGTACAGCTCCAAAATAGTTCTCATTATGTGATGACTGAGACCTAATTTCCTTGTTCAAGAACCATTTGGTTACAAATCCCGAGATAATAAATTCAGCAAAGACATTTTAATGGCATGCATCAGGGGAGTCTATAGAGTCACTACCCTTGGGCACAAAGGACCAGGTGCGTGAATCTGTTGGATTGAGGACTTTCAAAATAATTTCATTGGAACCTCCAGACTTATCAAAGGAGAAAACCACTGCTCAAAATCTGAAAATATTTCTTATTTATTTACTTTTGGCTGTGCTGGGTCTTCGTTGATGTGCACGGTTTTCTTTAGTTGTGGCACGTGGGCTTCTCATTGATGTTGCTTCTCTTGTTGAGGTTCGTGGTCTCAGGCTCAGTAGTTGCAGCACATGGGCCTAGTTGCCCCGTGGCATGTGGGATCTTCCTGGACCAGGGATAAAACCTGTGTCCCCTGCATTTGCAGGCAGATTCTTAACCACTAGGCCACCAGGGAAGTCCTGAAAATATTTCTTAGGCAAAGGAAGAGCCATACTGATCATGCAAATTTCTCTAGGCAAAGCAAACTGCTGGTCTTTTATGGATTGTTGGGAAGAGTGTATTTGGGGTTGGGTTGGTTTTAGAGGCAGGACAGGTTGATGTCAACCTTGGAAGCATGTTCACAGAAGGCAGTCCACCAGCAGTTGGCTGCCTTCCATGCCATGATGACCGTCACTAATAGCCTGGCTTTCAGAGTTGTGTTCATTGAAGTGACTTCTCACTCATCAATTCATCAGGTATAGAATTGTCATTGATGGATTAGACAGGTTGAAAACTATTTCTGGTGGAAACTTGTACCATGACTATAGAATAATCAGTCCTTTCCTAGGAGTGTGGGACCACCATGTAACAATCTTTGTATCTTTTATTTTGTTTATTGAGTATCTGTCACCTTGAGGAGAGAGATACACTCCAGAGGGGCAGAGATTTTTACTCATTTTGACCCTTACTGGATTTCCAGCGTCTAGACGTGTCTGGCACAGCGTGCTAGGTTGCTTCAGTCCTGTCTGACTCTTTACGACCCCATGGACTATACCCCACCAGGCTCCTCTGTCCATGGGATTCTCCAGATAAGAATACTGGAGTGGGTTGCCGTGCCCTCCTCTAGGGGATTTTCCCCACTCAGGGATGGAACCTGTGTCTCCTGCGGTTCCTGAATTGCGGCGGATTCTTTACCTCTGAGCCACTGGGGAAGTCCTCTGGCACACAGTAGGTATACAACAAATATTTGTTCAATGAATGAATAATCCTGACCTCCAGATCTTGACCTGTAGAATCTTTCAGGGAAGATACGGTTTTCTATTTGAGTTACTTACCAAAAAATCCATTACTCCAGACACTGGGCTGGATCTAATCATGATAAATGCTTTTGAATTGAGGGTGATTAACGAGCTGTGGGATAAAGCTAAGTGTGTGCGGTGTGCCTGCTGCCTCTCCAGGTCACGTTTTGACTCCACTGTTACTGTACGTGCAATGGATTTCGGATACTGGCGGGATCACTTGGGTCATTAATCTTGGAACATTCATGCTCTGGCTTTCGTAGTTCTTAGAGATTTGCTTCCTTTTGGTCTTACGGTCCTAGAGTGTGAATTCCAGGAGGTGGTATGGCATGGTGATCAAAAAACTTAGGCTCTTAGTAGTGGCATCACTTGGAGAGGCCGTGTGCAATGTTTCCAAGCCCCAGTCTCCTTGTCTGTAACATGGGAACAGTGATAATAGAACTTAAGTCATACGACTGTGGTTTTCACCACCACCAGTACTATCATTGGTCATTGTCATCCATGCAACCACGGGGCTCTAGTGGGCTGGCTCCCTGTGTCCCAGCACTGGCCAACATGAGTGTGCCAATCTCATGAAGCTGATTAGTGGACCAAATGGGTTAATGTTGAGAGCATGTGGCCTAGTGAACGCACATAGCAAGTGCTCAATAGCGGCTTGCTTCCTTCCACCCTGGGATGGTGGAGGAGGTGGAATTCTGAGATGCGAGTCAGGGGCTAAATCAGCTGTCCCACAGAGCATTAGCAGGGATTGTCGTGGGCCATGAGCCATGGATGCAAACCAAGAAAGTCCTCCTCCAAACCCTTCCTCCACCCTGCCCCTGGAGCTGAGGTTCCAGTAGACAGCCCTCCTCCCCTGAGGGCCTTTCTCCCCAAGGAAGGTGCAGAGAACATGCCCAGCAAGAGTCGATGAGCCACCTGCCAATTGCCTGTCCCTGCTCTCCTTGCTCAGACAGATTACTCCTGTGAGGAGTAGCAGCAGCCTGCCTCATCACCCTAATTGCAGTAGGTCACAGGTCCAGGATCAGAGGTCAATGCTCAGAGGGAGGTCAAAGGGTCTGGGGGCAAGAGGTCAGAGGTCAAAGGCCAATGATCACGGAGTCAGAGACCAGAGGTCAAAGGTCTGATGTCAGAGGTCATGGGGTCTGTGTTGAGGTCAAAGGTGAAGGAAACAACAGGGATTCGAAATTAAATTCCAACGTGCAATTTATCCAAGAGATGAGGACTATTGCGAGATTATGCAGAAACCCCTGCCTTCCCTCTGGAGGCGGAACGTTCCTGCTGCCAGTGCTGCCAGACCCCAAGCTTGTCTCCTGGGGCCAAGGCTCTCTGGAATGAGGATTCTCCCTGGGCTGCTGTCCGCTGCTTTCCCATTTTACAGATGGACTTACTGAGGTATAGAGAAGGGTCTAACACATGGAAATAGTCCTGGGAAAACTGAGACCAGGACTGGTGTGGCCCAGTCTCTCTTTGGGAACTAGGCGTGACAAAGCATGTCTCTGGCACATCCTGAAACGACAAATGAGGCCATTCTGGGTGGTAGTAAGGGGTGCAGGCATTTCATTCTGAAAATCACAATCCTTCCGTCAGCATTCATTTGCCTGAACGAGGCTTCTAAAGAGCCCAGGCTTCATATCAATGTGCCAGCTCCTTCCTGGCAGATTCATCTGCCAGGGGCTTGCAGACTGGCTCCTGCCACCTGTTTCCCCCAGTCCTGGAATGTTTTCTGAATCACAGACAACAAAATTAAGATGGCAAAGTTGATTGAAAACCACAGAGGTGAGGAAGCTATCGAACCAGGAAGGCAACATGGCTAGAAGGGTGTGTCTTCCTAAGTGGCTGCCCTCTGGCTCCCTCCTATCTCGGTTCAGCACGCGACCGGTAGTGTGTGGGTGCCCGGCCCTGGGAGCCCCTCTCCACGGTCTGGGGCTGTTTACTGTCGACACTAATCTTTCTCAAGTAAGCCTTAGGCTCAGACGAGAAGCAGAGCAAAATGCCAACACCTCCTCTGGGGCTCAGGGCTCCCTAATGTGGGGGATGGGACGCAGGGACACTCAAGTGACAAGAGCTGGAGCCCTGGACACGTGTGCTCCCGGAGAAGTGTCTCCATAGCCAGCCCTGCCTGGCAAAGCCTTATTTCTCCCGGGTCCCTGGGTTCAGCTCCCAAACTGGCACAGATTTCCAACATTTACCAGACAGACAGCACTGTGGCTTCAGGGGTCAATTTTAAGAGTGTCAAGTGAGCAAATAACCCCTCAGGAAGCAACATCTAGTTCTGATGGAGAGCCTGGAGGCAGGAAGTGGACATTTCAGTCCAGGGCTGATGCCATCGTTTGAAGTTGCAGCGCGGTAACCGTGGGTCGTACACCAATTCCCCAACAGGGCAAGGGGGATGAAAAGGAGGGGACATCACTGTCATAAAATGATGGGAAAGGTTAAAACCAAGTGGTTCGAGCATGGTCTCTGAGTGCAAAACTGAAATTGAAGGCTTTCAAGATTTAGCTCTTAGAACAATTTCTTTACATCTGTGGCCCTCGGTTTTCCAATCTGGAGAGTGGATAGAACAATGGTATCCATCTCTCAAGCTTCATTTAGAGGAACTTTTTCTATAAAGGGTCAGATAGCAAATATATAGGCTTTGGAGGTCATGTGAAATCTGTTGCACCTACTAAACTCTGTGGTTGTTGGAATGAAAGCAGCCATAGAATCAGTAAATGAATGGACATAGCTGTGTCCCAATTAAACTTGATTTACAAAACAGGTGGTGGGTCTGATTTGGCCTGCAAGTCGAAGTTTGCCAACCCCTGATTCAGAGGATTACCTGCGACAGTGCAAAGGATAGCAAAGTGTTTGTCACAGAACTAACCAATAAATATTACTGTCATCCTCATCCTTTTCCTTATTGGCATCGCTCCTCTGCATTTGGTCACATGGACTGTAGCCCGCCAGACTTCTCAGTCCATGGGATTTCCCAGGCAAGAATACTGGAGTGAGTTGCCATTTCCTTCTCAGGGGACCTTCCCGACCCAGGGATCGAACCTGGGTCCCCTGCACTGTAGGCAGATTCCTTACAGATTGAGCCACCAGGAAAGCCATTTGAATCATCAGGTGCTGCCTAAAAATACCTCTGCTCCCCATCTCTCTGCCTTTACCGACTTGTTAAATTTCCAAAAAGCGCACTTACTTGAGTTCCTTCAAACTCCTGGATGCAAGTATATTCAGGATTTTGCCCTGAAGTGGCCTTCATAATGCAGACTCTCAAATCTCTTAGCATTTAAAAGCAAGGGAGTTTGGATCCCCAAGCGAAGTAAACAAGCATGTGACTCCCCATTAGAAGTTTCTATTGCCCTTCACAAGGGATTTCCTCTGTAATATAGCATGGATTTCTCACAACTGCTTGAAGAAGTAAAGATGATTACAACAATCTTACGGGCAAGGAACTGAGCTTTGGGAAGACATCTTGACTTGTGTGAAGTCAGACTGAGAATCGGGAGCAGAGCAGACACTTGATCCCAGGTCTGTGGGCTCCAGATTCCACTGCTCGGGCCTCCACGCTGCAGCTGCACAGAGTATTGGATCAGTCAAGATCTTTGCTGCCAACGATAAACTTGCTGGTTTAAACAGAAAAGGAATTCATTGTCAGTGGCTTGGAGAAATTCTGAGAGGTACAGAGTCATGTGGGAGGCTGTGAGGGGAGAAATAGATCCCAGTGAGAATGCCTGACGCGTAGTTGCAGATGCTTCAGACCCAGGAACCACACCTGGCCCCACCAATGCCTGTCGCCTTTAAGATGCCTGCCCCTGCTGTGGCCTGAAGTTCAATTTCTTCTGCCACCTTAGAACCAGTCCTGCACTGTGCTTACTTCTTCCCACCAATCTTTCAAATGCAAGTCTTCAAGAGAAGGTCTTATGGGCTGAGCCTTCTCTTGTGTCTGGGCCCTAATTCCCAAACGAGTTACTGACTGCTTCCTGGGGGGTGGGGGTCAGGGCTCCTAGGAGGGGGATTTCCCAAGCCCAGGAAGAGTGTGCCAAGGGTGCTGAGCCAACTCCACTTTGGGGTACAGACTCCAAAGAATGAAGGGAAGGACTCAAAGAGATACCTGTACACCCGTGTTCAGAGAAGCACAATTCACAATAGCAAAAAGGTAGAAGGAACTCAGATGTCTGTCAATTGCTAAACGGACAAATCTGTGGTATATCTCTACAAGGAGCATCATTCTGCTTTAAAGAGGAAGGCAATTCTGACACAGGCTACAACATGGATGAACCCTGACAACGTTATACTAAGTGAAATAAAATTAGATATAGGACAAATCATATTTGTCCATGATTCCACTCATGTGAGATTTCTGGAATAGTCCAATACACAAAGACAGAAAGTAGAATGGAGGTTACCAGGGGTTGGGAGGAGGGGGAATGAGGAGTTATTTTTAGTGCGTGCAAAGTTTCAGTTTGGGAAGATGAAAAAGTTCTGGAGATGGATGGTGGTGATGGTTATACAACCACATGAATGCACTTAATGCCACTGAACTATACACTTAAAAATGGTCGAAATGGTAAATTGTACATTATGTATATTTATTGTAAAAAAAAGGTGCCAACCATGACACATATCCACGCTGACAACTTTAAGATTTCATTTTCGAGAAGAGGCCCAGAAAGTGACTAATCAGTGGCGACGTGGGCGACTGTCAATCTTGAGTGCTTGCTCCTTCCAGAAAGAAACTGTTGGGACCGTTAGAAGTAAGGTGCCAGCTCCTCAGCCTTGCTCCGCCAGGCAAGCGACCCAGCGAGCTGAGTGGGTTGGATGGGAGACAGCGAGGAGAAGGGGTGACCGTGATGCTTTGAGGAACAAAAGTTCCGTCCCAACAGGGCGGCTGCTCCTCGGTTTGGCCAAGTTTGACACATGGGCAGGGAGCCCCATGCTGCTCCATCTCCTGGCTCCTAAAAAGAAGCCAGACATCCAGATATTTATGCGAAATCTCCCGAACTTTAATTGTTGGCAACAGATTCAAGTAATATGAGAGTCTGCGGGCTGGGATGAAATCTCTCTCTGGGTTGAATGCCATCCTTGGGCTGCTGGTTTGTGAACTCTGTTTGAGACTAGAGGCCAGGGCCAAAGATAACATGAAGATGTCAGTTTTAATAGTTGATGCTCAGAAACCCCCCAGGAAAGAATGCTAAAGAAAAACATAGCTATGAGCTAAAATCAAAATAAGGGTCTTGTAGTACATTCGACTTCCCACGCTAAATTCTCAGATCTTCCGGGGCAGCATTGGGACTGAGGATTAAACTCCATGGGAACTCAGCCACCCTGCCTGTCCAAGTGGCAGGAAGAGCTCTGCCTCTAAAACTCATTAACCAGGAAACACAGAGTGACACAGAGCGGGAGGATGGAGGCAAAGAGAGAGGCAAAGAGGACAGGGAAGGACGGAAGGAAGAGGGGAGGATGCAGAACAGGTTTTCAGCCTTTTCTCAAGGCCAACTCCTTCTGCAATCTCTGAAATGACTGTTTCCAGCTGGAGCAACCCGTTCTCTGGTTGATGTGGCCCAATCTGAGCAAACTCCGTGAGATAGTGAAGGACAAGGGAGCCTGGTGTGCTGCAGTCCATGGGGTTGCAAACAGTTGGATGCGACTTAGCTACAGAAAAATGATTGACACATTCACTTGGTTTGACTCTTACCTAGTAAATTTGCTCCTGTGAGAAGGTGTCAGAAAGCAGGGGAGAGGGAAATCATTGTGGAGAGGGGCCGGGAAGCTTCTCCATTTTCACTTCTAAAAACTCATTTGGTTTGATGGCCAAACCTGTGGTCAACGTGCTGGCGGTTTCTCTCAGGGCAGGAGATGAGCATCTTACTCCCATCTTCATGAAGTTGCTCACCCAACACCCACACCTGGCCCTTTATGAGTCTCCCAGGGACCCTCAGGGGACACTAGGAAGTCAACACAGATCATTAATAAAAGTCTCTCCAACACCACGCTTTTCCATTTCCCAACACAAGTTGTTTAAACATCTTATCAGAGACTAAGCTAAATAACAGAATCATTCTAGTTTGAAAACTGTGAACTCCAATTATTAGATACACCTAGAAAAAAAATTAAAGGTCAAAAGTGAAATTCCCCTTTCTTATTAAATACAAAGAAATTAATGTCCAATATTTGTTGAGTCCAATTTGCTATAATACATTACAAGAACCCTCTCACTGGGAGGAGAGAGTATCTGTTCTGGAAACTACTGCTTGGATCAAGATCATGGTTCCCAGGGGGGATGAATGCCTGTTGTCTTCACTCTCATCTCAGGCTGGGAATCATACTTCCTGGAATCCCCTTCCCCCTGTGGTTCTAGGGGGCAAGTGTGTCAATGAAAGGAGCTTACGTGAGACTTGAAGGCAGAAGTGTAGTAAGTCATTACTCTGGACTGGGGTGGGTGGCCATGTGATTTAAGTCCTCTCCATGAGCTAAGTCACCGAAGTACCACCTTGGACTTATTATAGTGCCTTCCTGGTCACCCTTGCAAGCTCCTGGTTCTCCATCTGTCCCAGGCTTAGGCTGGTGTCATTGGTAATTATGTCTGGGATCCTCCAGCTGCAGCCTTCCAGGCATCTCTGCCAGCTCTTCCAGGGTCAGTATAATTCCTTATCTCTCATCTTCAATTCCTTTTTCCTGTAACACTTGTAGTGGCTCTGACTGATCCCAGCTGAAACACTGGGAAAACATAAACATCATTTTCCTAAAGAGGCACTTATTAGATCTAAGCCAAGATAGCAACTAGGTCAAGATACTCACATTCCATCACTTTCTGGCAACTGATTCCAACTAGAAAGATGAGTTATTTAAACAGCTTATTTTTCACTTACAAGGGAGCTAACCCCTTCTTCTCTTTCTATGATACCCCAAGAACTCATTTCCCTGCTTGAACATGGTGTCAGTTTCTCATCTCTGAACTGGGGATTTCATCCTCTCCAGATAGGATCTGTGGTGCTAGGAAGTTCATTGAAGGCAGTTTCCATTAGTTCTCAAAGAGAGAGTATCTTTTGTTTTTCTTTTGAACTTTTCATTTTGTATTGGGGTGTAGCTTATCAACAATAGTTATCTGTGATAGTTTCAGGTGAACAGTGAAGGGACTCAGCCCAGAGAGAATCTCTTTTTCTTAGATCATGAACCTGGATATTCTGGGACCCTATATTCCACCACATTTTATAAAACCAAGAAGTCATGGCTTGATATGGATAAAGCAGGATGCAGAAGTCAGAGAGGGCAAAACAGATCCCTAATGACAGATGTTGAACCAAAGAATTAGCCCTGTCCCAAACCAGTTTCCATACATTTGAAGATGATTGCATTTAGCCAATACACCTTCTAAAATTTAACACAATTCAGCTTCTGTGAGTGGGATTACTTATAACTATCACTTACAACCGGGGATTCTATTAACATTCCCACTCACTTGTATAACTACAGGATGTCAAGGGAGTCTGCGTATTTTCTCCCTGGATGCATTTCTTCTCCTATGAACACCTCCACTGCAGCCATCTGAAGCTCCTTCTTCCTTATACTGTTCATTCTTTGAATCTACTGCCTTGCTTGAGGGTAGCAAGTTAAATCGAGAAGATAAACACTACCTCCCAGCTCATTTATCCCCATGAACTTTTCTCTAAGAGACAGACTGTTGGGATACTTTATCTTACAGAATCCTTACCGAGAGTAGATTTTCAACCAAGACCTTGGCATTCAACTCACTGTTTAAGGCCTCTCTGGGAAAGTCTCTACTCATCATAACCCTGTATTTCTTTATTCACTGGAAAAGAGCTAAGAGGGTCAATTAAAATGAATTTCACAGGTCTTTGAACTACCTTCTTCCTACGTTCTTCCATTTTTAATTGTTTGGAGGTTGGTGCGATTTTGAGGGTTCCAATCTCCAAGGCCAACCATTACTGTGCTATTTCTTTTCTTTTCATGAGCTTCGGATCCATGAACACGATGTAGGAATGAGCCATTAAGTTAGGGGTGGGCAAATGACAAAGCCAGATCCAGCCCATTTTGGTAGTTACTGGAACAGAGGCACATCTATGCACTTATGTATTGTCTATGGCTGTTTTTGTAGTTGCTACAGAAACCCCATGGCTGCAAAGCCAAAGTATTGTATTATCTGACTCTTCACACAAAAAGTTTACTGATCTCTGCTCTAGATTAGTGCTTCTCAACTGTTTTCTCAAATTAGTGCCCATAAAAATGATACTCTAAGAGATGAAGGAGCTCACATCTTGATAAGATTTTGGGGGCACATTGTTCAGGAAGGTCTCCCCAGACCACTTGGGGCAGGACATGGACCGGGTATACACTTGGGATACCACCAGTCTTCTTTCCAGCGCCTCTGGGTACCGACACACGATCTACACCTTGACTTTGTAGGTCCTGTGTTTTGACTCCCACAGATTTTGATTTTGGTCAAGGCCAAGGTTACTATTGTTCATGAGTGGTGGTGGTGACCTGCTGGGTATCCTGACTTCCTGTGCAACTGTCCCTGTAGCATAAAACGAGACTTATAAGAGCACAAAGATGCTCCCATCACTGGTGGGCCCATTGGAGCCATTTGTGGTTCAAAGCTATTCACCAGCACACCTGTGCCAGAGTCAGCGCATGTCTTGAGTATGTGGTCAGAACCTGTTCAGTATCACAGCCACGTGCCCCTTTCCCTCAAACACTGAAGTCACTATGGGCATAGTTAATGCCCATCTTCTGAATTGACATCCCAGGTCCCTCCAAAATGGACTGGTGTCCACGACTTTACCTCCAAATTCCAACCATGCCAGTTGTGGAATCCTTAAACACCCATCATATTTTGAGATCTCATCAGCAGTCTCTCGTCTTTTCTCATTTTATTAGGGTATACATTCATTGCAGAAGGCACGACAGAAGCAGCTGTCCATTGAACAATAAAGGGGTTAAGAATCATTTACACCAACAGGAAGAATGAAACTGCAGATTTATTTGAAAGTATAAAAATTAAAAAAAAATCGAATCAAAAAAGCAACCACACATAACCTTTCCAGTTTACATCAACTTTGAATGTCACATGCTATTTATTAACCACTTCCTTGTGTTTTTTAAAAACGTCAATTTCAAAGTAAAGGGACTGAGGGCAAGTGATAAGTGATCACAGTGGAACAATTTCAACGCTAAAATAAATGCTGATCTTATTTGAGAAAAGGGAGCAGAGATGGTTTTCTGGTTGGCACAGATTTATGCCATGTATTAAAAAAAAATATCCTGGTTGGAATGAGTTAAAGAAATAATGCTGGCCACTTATTTGCTATCTTAAGTAGGGGAAAAAGCAAAACTCTGCTGCTTTGGTGTCCTATTTATATCTTTTTTAAAAAACCCACCATTTAAAAAAATCAAATCTATAATAAAAATGTCCCTGTGTTCATTTTAAAAAACAACATTAAGAGGCTCTCCTTATCGACTAAGACCATTTGTCCTTTCTAAGATGCCTGGAAGCTGAAAAGTGCGTGAAATTAATTCACTGCACAATTAATTAAAATTAGAATCCTTTCCTCTAAACAATTTCCAGAGCACCAGAAAGAAGCAGGGGCCCACCAAGGGGAGAAATGAAGACAGTGTGACTCATGTGAGAGGAAGTGATCAGCCAGAGCTCCTCACACACTCCGGCTGCCACTTAAAAGTTCTCTCTGCACTGGACTACTCAGAAAATAACGCGTGTTATTTTAAAAACGAAAAGACGTGAGCAACTAGGTTTCTTTTCTTAACTTGAAAATCACCAAGTGGCTAGCTTTCCTGTAGCACACTTTGAATTTGGTTAGAAAAAAAAAAAAAATCGTCTACAGAACAGGATCACTGAATGCCACTTCATCCCCCCTCCTGCAGGCTCTGTTTGAATTAGCATCAAAGAAGTTACTGAGCATGTGGGAAGCAGGTCTGCATGACAGCTGCCCCGAGTGGCTCCACCTGGTTCCAGTTTTGTCCCCCGCCCCCTGGTTAGTCAGTGTGGTTTCTTGACAAATAACATCTACATTTCCACCCATGACTTCCTGAGGGGGTGGGCGCTGTGGCTGGCTGGGCAGGGAGAAAGGAAAGCGAGCCGGAACACAGAGACCATGAACTGAGGGAGAAAGGCATTGGTCTTTCTGCATCCTTCACGAACTCGATAAATAAAAACTCAAAGTGCAACAATGCACAGACGCCTGGCACACAGGGCCGTCTGGGGGCGGGGGGGCTGGTTATTAGAGCTCAGCGGGACAAAGGTGTGATCTTGTGCATCTTTGCTTGGACCTCGCTAATGGAAAAACAAACAAAAGACAGCTTTCCTATACACATATAAATAGTCCCTTAACTAGAAGGGAAAAAACAAACACACTGTTTCAAATGCATTTCTAAGAGATTATATATAAAAAAAGTCCGAATGGCAAATCTTGACTCCAAACTGTCTGTTATCCATGTCTCTCAGAGAAGAAACTATGGGATGTCTGGAGAGGTCTGATTCTCGCTCTGACCCTAATTCTAAACCTTGGTGCTGGTATCTATCTGGCTGGGCCTTGGGAAGTTGGGGGGGTGGTGAGTGCTGCCCAGGAATGCGGAGCTCTCGCGGCGGGTGCTGAATTAGGTTTTCATGTGAATTAGAAACCCACAGTGTCCTCAAGCCCAACTGCACAGGTAGAATGACTTCTGAGTGTCTGGGGGGACTTGGGAGGTGAGGGTTGAAGCTGCATGAATGGGCAATGCAGGCTGGGCATGGTCTACAGGGACAAAAGGACCAGATCAGATTTCTGGCCAATTCAGGTTTAGTCCTCATCCCTGGGCTAAGGCAGGTCACAGCTGGGAGGGTGACGATCAGAAACCAGGGAAAGGGCTGTGGACCAAAGCAGACCCCGGTTCTTGGCAGCCTGTATTTTAGGAGCTGAGAACTCGGATAAACTAGTGGCAGGGGGTCCCTGCTTATTCTGGGATGAGGCTGATGATATATGATGCTGGAAAAAGCTCTCAAAATGAGGATTCTTGGGCAAATTGTTAAATCCAGAATCTCTCCAGAATTGATGGTTTCAGAGTCCTTCAGAAAACCAAAATGACACTGCTGACTTCTGAAGGACGTTACTCCCAGCAACAGTTTTCTTTGGCCCCAGCCTCTGCTGACCCAAGAGCAACGTGCAGCTTCGTGCAACATCCAATGACAGCCTCCTGGGAGGATCACCCAACCCAAATCCCCAGGTGGAGCTCTAAGGTCACAGCCCACACAGAATTTGGTCCAGTCTCCTCTGCCCTTCTGAACATCCCACATGACACAAACACTGCTTTCTCAGTACTTAAGTACCACGTTCTCCCGCCACCTGCAAACTTACGCCACTGCCTCAGCAAGATTCCAACAGTAACAGAAGAATGACGTGGAGGCTGAGGCTGTGATCGTTGGCCTCAAGGGAAGAATAAGTGCCCAGAAAAGATGCACCATACAACAGGTCAACTCAGAGGCCAGAACAAGGCAGGTCGCCCTCCAAAGAACATTCCTGAAATCTGGGCAAGGAGGTGAATGGAGAGACAGCTGACACTCCAAATCACTCCTTGAGGGACCCCGAGGAGCTTCCCGTAAGCGCAAGTTGTTAGGACAGTCAAAGTCAGAGCAGATGAACCCATGGAGACTTTGGAAGAGCCGGAGTTTATACGTCTTCGGTGCCCTGGCTGGGCGCGGAGTCCCTGGGCTCAGCGGTGCCCTCCTGCGGGCCAGGCTGCCCCGGGCTGTGGCCGGGGGCGTCCACGCTCAGGAGGCTGCTGGCTGCCTGGGAGCTGGCGCTGTCGGCACTGCCGGAGCGGGAGCGGTAAGGGGGCAGGTCGGCTTGGTTCAGGGACTCAGTGTCTGAAGAGTAGGGTGGCGGAGGAAGGTCGTACCAGGCGGGTCTGCGATGAAGAGAGCAGGGTGGGGTGAGGAGCAGGGTTGGGGGAAGGGAGAGAGACGAGAACATATTAGGAGCCCAGGCACGGCAGGCAAAGCTGACTTCTGTCTGTTTTTGAGTGGATGATGATGTCAGGACCGAGATTTTTCCCTCCAAGGAGAAAGGCAATCCTAGTACTAGGGAAACCAGTGATAAGCAATAAGATGAAGGGAAGGGATCAAAGGTCAGCATGCTCTGGCTGGCTTGTACCAACTGTACAGTGCCAAATACATAACCTTTGGGAGGGGGAATTCTAAGAAGCCCCCGGCTCATCCTGGGTGGTTCAGCAGGGATGCAGCTGGCCTGAGGTTTTGATGGAGACCTTAATGATCCACATTATTGGGGGTCCTTACTGAAAGCCAACTCTTTCTGGTTGTCTGGACTTGGGCATAATAATGACACCTTGCTTGCACTGAGATAACTTCAAAGGCATTTTACTTTCCAGCTATCATTTACAGAAGGCTTACTGTGAGTCAGGCATTACGCCACCCACCTTATATCCTTTATTTTATTTTATTTAGCATTCAGAAGAGTGCTAGAGGGAGCCATTACTTGTATGCCCATTGTACTGGGGAGGAAACTGAGGCAAAGGGGCCTTAGACAGCTTGCATGGGATCACAAAGAGCTAGTAAGCAGCAGTGCTAGGATTTGAACCTAGGAGTTCTGTCTCCAGATGTAGCAGTTTTAACCTTGCTCTACATCTGATGGTCCAAGCACTAAGAACACAGAATCTTAGTGCTTATTTGCAATGATGTCCTTAAGCACCAGGCCCTGGAGCTCTGTTTATCTTTTACGAGGAGGAAAAATGAAGATTATATAATACAAGAGCTGTCACTGGACGGCCTCAAGGAAGAGCCCAGTTAGCCCAGGAACACTGCCCGCAAAATGCCTCACCAGTGAGTCCCAGGCTTATAGAAGAGGGATCCTGCAGGGTAAGGGATGCTGAGAACTGGGGGCTCAGCTAGCTCTGGTCCTGGGACTTCAAAGTGGGTTCTCTGGGATATGCTGGAGGTCACCAAAGGACAGAGGAAGGCTGAGCAGGCGGGACTGAGGTCCACTACCTACTCCAACTACAGAATTCTGCATTTGACTTTGTTTGTTGGGGTTTCCTGTACGGCTCCATCTGCAATGAGGGTCCTAAGCTTGAGAATTCTCCCTTTATCTTACAGATGATGGCATGCAAAGTTAAGGAACTTATTTATTTACCCTCTCATTCATTCATTCAATTAGAAATCAAACCTCCAACGTGGGCACTGTTCTGCGGTAGCAGGTGGGTCCCCAGAGTTGGGTACATGTGTCCATGTGGCATTACCAAGGAGGAGGAGGGATCTGAACTGGCCGGGATAGCTGTTTGTCCTCAGATGAGTAACTGAAAAACTCGGTTTTCTCATCTGCAAAACTGAGGCAAATATAACCTCGCTTGGTGAGTCACTATGAGGATTAAGCGAGATGATACGTGTGAACTGTTTTGCAAAGACTCAGTACAAGTCAGACACTGCGGCATCTTTGCAGCTGCATGCAGGGATCCCGGGCGTGTGCACACAGACTCTGCCCCTAAGTGCGACGACCTCCCTTCCCGGCCGCCCCAGGGTCTCCCGTCCAGCACACACCTTTGGTCCAGCAGGGCCTCTGAGTAGGAGGGCGGGGAGCCCACCTCCGACGCGTTCTGCTCGGCCTGGCTGGCCACGTACTGGATGCCGTTGTTGACATTGTAGGTGACGTTGCAGCGGTGGGGGTGGTCCAGGACCACCAGGCGGGACAGCAGCACGGGGTGCTGCAGCCGGTGCACCGGCAGCGTCATGAGGTTGTTGCGCTTCCGCTGGTGATGCAGGACGAGCGCCAGCAGGGCCACCACCAGCACGAAGATGACGGAGCTGCCGATGATGGCGTAGGTGATGCTGGGGTAGTACACGAGCTGGTTCTCCGAGGTCACAAACACCTGCCCGCTGCCTGGTTCTGGGAGACCCCAGAGGGGAGAGAAAAGGAGAGACGTTACCAGGTGGCTTCACTCACGTGCCTCGAAGTCAGCCCCAGGAGGGGCGTGCAATGTTCCAGCAGCACCATTTGCAGTAGCCGAAAAATAGAAACCGCCCCAATGTCCACCGACTGGGGTGGACAAGATGTGGGCTGTCCATACAATGCAATATTATCCAGCTATAAAGAGTATTGGCACATGCTACGACATGGATGAGCCTCAAAACATTATGCTAAGTGAAATAAGTCAGACACAATAGCCGAAAAGTGGGAATCCCCCAATGTCCACCGACGGGTGGAGAGATAAACAAAACGTGGACTGTCCATACCATGGAGTATTATCAGGCCATAAAGAGTACTGATGCATGCTCTGACACAGATGGGGCCTCAAAGCATTACACTGAGCGAAATAAGCCAGACACAAGAGACCACACATTGTATGATTCCATTTATATGAAATGTTCAGGAAACGCAAATTCATAGGGACAAAAAGCTGATTAATGGTTGCCTGGGGCATGGGGGCTCACTGGTGATAGGCCTTGGGGATCTTGCTGGGGAGATGGGACTGCTGTAAAACTGGATGTGGTGATGGTCGCACAAATTGATACATTTACTAAAACTCATTGAATTGTAAAGTTAAAATGGGCAAATTTTATATTATGTAATGCACACTAAGTCGCTTCAGTCGTGTCCAACTCTTTGTGACCCCATGGACTGTAGCCCACCAGGCTCCTCTGTCCATGGGGATTCTCCAGGCAAGAATACTGGAGTGGGTTGTCCTTTCTTCTTCCAGGGGATCTTCTTGACCCAGGGATGGAACCCACGTCTCTTATGTCTCCTGCATAGGCAGGTGGATTCTTTACCACTAGTGCCACCTGGGAAGCCATATATAATGTAAATTATACCTCAATAAAGTCATTAAAAAAAATCAGCCCAGGGGAACATAACATCCAGGGAATGGGAGTGATAATTGCTATGACAGAAAATAGTTTTTCTCTGGAAGTTTATAATATGTATGAGGCACACCAGCCAGTGTGTCCGGGGTTCCTTATGTTGGCGAAGTACTTATTTGATGCCTGGCCCCTTGCCAAGCTTTCAAGATGAAGAGCCAGCATTGCACAGGCTAAAATCACGGACTCCGAAGCCATTCAACCCCCAGCAATTCAACTGACTGGCTGCGTGCCCTTTGGAAAGTGGTAAACCTCTCTGCTGTAATTTGCTCATCTGTGAAATGGGGATGGTATTAGTCCCCACCGTACTGGGCTGTTCCGAGTGTGAAATGAGTGACTCATTATCAAACACTTAGAACAGCGAACACACTGGGTGTTCCAGGCACACATATATATACTTCATGATATCTGTGTGACTCACAGCAACTCCGTGAAATAGGTGTTGTAACTGCCTTCTTCTTAAGACAAGGACAGGGATGCTCAGAGAGGTTGGGTCCCCTGACCAGGGTCACAGGGTCAGGAGGTGAGGGGCTGTGCCTGATTTGAGCCCCAGTGGTCTGACTTCAGAGCCTCGCCCCTAACACTTTGCCCGCAGCCCCCTATCAAGGTCCGCTAGGCAACCAGCAGGCATTTGCTCAGAAGCCTTTGGATGAAAGCCTGAAACCCGCCCCCGCCCCACAGGATGCCAGTCCCCTCCTCTCCACCTGGAGCAACTGCCCCCACTTCACATACGCAGCGGAAGGGTTTCCCACCAGCAGGACACAGCTGGCAAGGGTGGCCAGGTTCAGGCGGGCCCAGGAAACCAGAGCGGTCCTTCCTCGTGGAAAGCTGGAAGATCGACAACTACCCCCAGCTGTGGCCCCGCCGCAAGAATCATCTAAATGCAGCCCAAGTGCGCAAGTCTGAGACCACACCCGGTGCCCGGTCAACCTCTGAAGCCACGAGGAGGTCTGAGTGGGTCCTCAGCGGCCAGTGTGAGCTATGAAGTGGAAGCAGTATTGTGCGCTGGCAGGGCCAGCCCCGGGCTAAGCTTTCCCACACCCTCGTCACTAATCGCCCACGTGCACAACGTTGCATTTCACCTTCTGTATACATTAGAGTGTGCTCACCACCGAAACTTCGGGTCTCACTCATCACCATGGGCTTCCCTAGTGGCTCAGCGGTAAAGAACCTGCTTGCGATGCAGGGGACGTGAGTTCAATCCCTGAGTTGGGAAGATCCCTTGGAGAAGGGAATGGCAACCCATTCCAGTATTCTTGCCTGGAGAATCCCATGGACAGAAGAGCCTGGTGGGCTACAGTCCATGGGGTCACAAGAATCACACATGACTGAGCAACTAAACCACCCCACTCATCACCACCATACAGTTGACCCTCTTTATCCATTTCACCCCCCCCCACACCCCCACCCCTCTGGTGACCACCACTCTGTTCCCTGCACCTCAGTGTTTTGTTTGATTTGGTCTATTCACTTATTTTGTTTGTATTTTATATTCCATATACGCGTGCAATCACACAGTGTTTGTCTTTCTCCATCTGACATCTCACTTAGCACCATACTCTAGGTACTGTGGCATGATTTCATTTTTTATGGCTGAGTAATAATCCATGTGTGTGTATATGTGTGTCTGTGTGTGTACACACACAGACCACATCTTTTCTATCCATTCATTCATCTGTTGATGGCCACTCAGGTTGTTTCCATATCTTGACTACTGTAAATAATGCTGCAATGAACATAGGGATGCACATATCTTTTCAAACTAGTGTTTTCATATTCCTTGAATAAAAACTCAGAAGTGGAGTTGCTGGATCACCTGGTATTTCCATTTTTACATTTTTGAGGAACCTCTATACTGTTTTCCATAGTGACTGCACCAGTTTGCATTCCCTTCAACAGTGCATGAGGAGTCCCTTTCCTCTTTTTCTATTGTCATAAAAATATATGTAACATAAAATTTACCATTTTAACCAGTTTCAGGTGAGCAGCAGTTCAGTGACATGAAGTTACATTCACACTGTTGTGCAACCACTACCATGATCCATCTCAAGACTTTTTCATCATCACAAACTAGTGATGTGAATTCTTAGTGTTTGCATTCTTTCTGTTATCCTCACCAGCTTCACTAGACCAGAGGGAATGGCTGGGAGAGCCCCTTTTGGTGGGGGATGGTGTCGGGGAGAGAATAAGAACTGAATGAGCTCCGTTCCAGGGAGATGTACCCCTTCGTTATCTTTGACCGCACTGGGTCTTTGCTGCTGTGCGTGGGCTTTCTCTAGTTGTGGGGAGCAGAAGCTACTCTCTAGCTGTGGTGTGTGGTTTTCCCACTGCGGTAGCTTCTCTTGTTGCAGAGCATGGGCTCTAGGCGTGCAGACTCAGTAGTTGCTGCACATGGGCTTAGTTGCTCCGAGGCTTGTGGGATCCTAGCTCCTGGACCAGGGATCCAACTTGTGTCCTTTACATTGGCAGGTAGATTCTTAATCACTAGACCATCAGCAAAGTCCCCGAGATGGACTTCTTAAAAGTCGATGGATTTTCACATGGAAAACAAATGGTTCCAGAGATCTTAAAACACTGACTTGCATGTAACCACTTGAGGTTTTAAGAATCCAGGAGGGAGCTCTTAGTGAATGGAATGTAAAATGCTTGCTGGCGAGAAGCTGTGACCACATTTGCTCGAGAAATTATGATGTTACATAACTCAGGGGTGCCTGGTTTCCGCTCTGTATGTAAAATGTCATCTTGCATTAATTCATTAACTAGACTCACTTTTCTTAAGAGCTTAATGAGCCCGCGAGCCAAATTACTAATATCAGAGTTGCCTGGGACCTGAGTTCCAAGTGCATAATCCACGGATAATGAAGTTTCCATTTGTTCTGGCTTTCCCTCAAGCTCATGCCCTCCTACTCACTGTCAAGCAGCTTGAACTCCTGTCCTGCATCTGTGGCTTCTGCTGCATTAATTCCAGACAATCTGGTTACCTCCAGAGACCACTGAAGCTCAAAGCTTCCGGGGCTCTGGCTGCTGCGCGTGGTGGAGACAGCTGTGCTCGAGACAGCTGTGCTCCAGGGCTGCTCATCACCTCGGTCACAGCTTTGTGTAGTTACCATGACAGTTTTCGAGCGGACGGTAGATGTCCTGGGGAGGAGAAGGGCCTTTTTCTAACTCATACAGAGGTGATATCCGGACTGACAGAGGGACTAAAGCAGTGGACGCTTGTGACTTGGAGTTCCTTGCTTCTAAAACGTTCCCTCCTCCAGATTCAAACTGTATTTCCTCTAGCACACAATTATTCACCTCTCAAACTGGGCTTCTCTAGTGGCTCAGACAGGAAAGAATCTGTCTGCAATGCGGGAGACCTGGGTTTGATCCCTGAGTCGGGAAGATCCCCTGGAGAAGGGAGTGGCTACCCACTCCAGTATGCTTGCTTGAGAATTCCATGGAGAGAGGAGTTTCATGGGCTACAGTCCACGGGGTTGCAAAGAGTCAGACACGACCAAGCGACTAACACTTTCACTACTTTCATACTAGGCAAAGGGGAAGTATGAGTTCACACCTAGCCAGGAAAACAGATATAATTATTCATGCATGACCGGTACGAGAGTAAATTGGTACAAACTAGGGTAGTGATTGGGGTTAACAGTATAGATCAAAATAACAAATGTACATTAACAATATATATCTAAATAGAGAAAGTACATATCATTTGACCCAACGTTTCCACTCTTACGAATCTAACAGATATATTCATGCAAATGAGAAACAACTCTTTAATACAAATATTCATGGAAGTATTGTTCACGATAGCAAATATATCTAGAAAGATATATCAAGAAAAGATCTAAATGTCCATCATTTGTGGACTGGCTAAATAAGCTATGGTTCATCCAGACAGTATCATACCTATTTAAGAAACTATGGTAGCTCTACATAAACTGATGTGAAATAGTCTGAAAGATATCATGCTAAGTGGGGGGAAAAAAAGTCCAGTGGAGAATGTTTTGAATATTTCTAGAAGGAAACAGAACTAGTAAAACTGGGAGAGAACTTTCCCAGTACTTTTCATTGTTTACTCTTTTCTGCTCTTTATTATTTATACTGTATTATCCAGTCAAAAAATAAGCATCTTGTCTCTTCTTCTGGCTCTGCCTAGGCTGAGGTTTTCCTTCCTTCTCTCCCTGTCATGTGAGGGCTCCTGGGGGTTCACGTTTCACTGTCACTCACTCACTCAAGATCCCTGAGTCCAGAGTTCCTGTTCTAGAAGCAACACTGCCCTGTTCAAATGGATACCTCACCATTATCCTGAAAACGCCATTGCTTCTTTAAAAAAATTATTTTTAAAGTTAATTTTCCTCTAGATTAAGTATCTTTAAAGCCAAGTTTATTGAAGTAACCGAGACACGATAAAACTTACCCTTTTAAAATATACAGTTAGATGAGCTGAGTAAGGAAGATCCCCTGGAGGAGGCACAGCAGCCCACTCCAGTATTCTCGCCTGGAGAATCCCACGGACAAAGGGGCCTGGGGGGCCACTGTCCACAGGGCTGCAAAGAGTTGGACATGACTGAAGCGACTTAGCACCCACGCACAACTAAACGCAACAGTCGCATAAACATCACCACAGCAAGATATCAAACCTTTCCATCCCTCCCCTTGTTAGCAGCCACTGGAAACCACCGGTCTGTTTTCTGTCCAAATAGATTCATCATTTCGAGAAAGTCAGGGAAGGGAATCTTTCGGTAAGTAGCCTACTGTGCGTGGCTTCTTTCACGCGGCATAATGCCTCTGAGATGCACCAGGTCCCTCTGAGTACAGTGTTCCTTGTATGGAGACTCACAGTTTGCTAATCCCTGCACCAGTTAACGGAGGGAAGAGGTTGTTTCCAGTTTCTGGAGTGCAGATCTTTATGCTGACATATATTTTCTTCTTTAGGGAGTATATAGCTAGGGGTAGGCTGCTGGGTCATATGGAAGGTGTCATGCTTAACTTTATAAGAAACTATCACACTGTTCTTCAAGGTGGCTGTCGCAGTAAGCCCTCCCCTAGGCGCTCTGCAACCTCACAGCACATAACATCGCTAGCCCTGTCAGTTTCAGCCAGGCGCACAGGTGTGTAGCGGTACCTCTCCGAGGTTTTAAGTTGCATTTCTCAGTGACTAATGATGTTGAGCATCTGTTCATGCACTGATTTGCCATCTGTATATCTTCTTTGGTGAAACATCTATTTAAATCTCTTGCCCACTTCAAAACTGGCTTGTTTGACTACTTATTGAGTAGTAAGAGTCCGATAGACATTCTGGGAGACAAATTCTTTTCCAGATGTGTGTCTCACAAGCATTTTCTCCCAGACTGTGGTTTGGCTTTTCACCTACTTCACAGGATCTTTTTGAAGATAAGTGTTCAAAATTTTCTTATGAAGTCCATTGTATTAATTATTTCTCTTGTGTTTTGTGCATTTTGTACTCTATCCAAGAAATCTTTGCCCAGAAGACGTTTTATAGCTTTAGCTCTTACATTTACATCTATGATCCACTGCAAGTTAATTTTTGTTTATGGTACAAGGTGAAGTTTAATGTTCTTTTTTCCCCTCCCTTTGGATATCCTATTGTTCCAGGACCATTTGTTGAAAAGCCTATCCTTTTTTTATTGAATTACCTTGGCACCTTTGTTGAAAATCAATTGAGCATACAAGACTGGGTCTATTTCTAAATGATCTATTCTGTTTGATTGAGTTACATGCCAATCCTTATGCCAGCAAGTGTGCTGAGAACTACAGCTTTATGGCAAGTCTCAAAATCGGGTAGTGTGAATCCTGTGTTTTCTTCCAAATTGAATTTTTCTGATTATAAAAATACATTAAAATTTAAAGTAATATAGAAATGTTCATGACAGACAACCTCTCCCGCCCCCTCCCTACTAGAAAAAGAAGTTCACAGTCTGGTGTAGACTAGGGGTTGGCAAACTTCTCTGTCAAGAGCCAGACAGTGTGTTGTACAGGTTAAGCCACAACCACTCAACTCTTGTCTCTGAAGTGGCGGTGGTTTAGTTGCTAAGTTGTGTCCAATTCTTGAGACCCTATGGACTGTAGTCTGCCAAGCTCCTCTGTTCTTGGGATTCTCCAGATATGAATACTGGAATGGGTTCCCATTTCCTTCTCTAGGGGATCTTCCTGACCCAGGAATCGAACCTGGGTCTCCTGCATTGCAGGCAGATTCTTTACCAACTGAGCTAAGAGGGAAGCCCTCTGTAGCGCAAAGCAGTTACAAACAGTACATCAGTGAATGAGTGTATTTGTGTCCCAAATCTGATTTACAATGACAGGCAGCTGGACCAACCACTGAGAAACTATCATTTCATAGATTTCTCCAAGCCATTGTTTATATTCTCTTATTGTGAGAATTTGGAGAAGGCAATGGCAACCCACTCCAGTACTCTTGCCTGGAAAATCCCATAGACGGAGGAGCCTGGTAGGCTGCAGTCTATGGGGTCGCAAAGAGTTGGACACGACTGAGCGACTTTACTTTCACTTTTCACTTTCATGCATTGGAGAAGGAAATGGCAACCCACTCTAGTATTCTTGCCTGGAGAATCCCAGGGATGGGGGAGCCTGGTGGGCTGCCGTCTATGGGGTCGCACAGAGTTGGACACGACTGAAGCGACTTAGCAGCAGCAGCATTGTGAGAATTATGGCTATATTGCATGTATGTATGTGACCAGGTATTAGATTTTAACAGGAAAAAAAATTTTCAGGAATTTATCAACTTCAGATTAATAATCCTTTAGGAAAAGTGATAATAGTTCTTAAAATTTCCAGTTAAGGCAGAGAAAACAATTATTACATTTTACAACGGATTTCATTCTAAGTGTTCTTTTAATTCAGCTTCAGGAAGATTGCACTTTTTGAGATCTTTCATGTGTAAAAATGCCCGAGTATCTTTATTAAGCCTGAATAATCATGTTACTATATATAATTTTCATATGTCAAAAGTTATTTTAAAAATCATCTAGATATAGTTTCAAACACTGTAGAGTCAAATAAAATAGAAGATTAAAAATATAAACCCAGCCAAACAAAAAACAGGCAGCAGATCAGATTTCGCCCGCTGGCCCTAGTTTGCAGACCCATGAAGTAGAGATCCCTCAAAACTCTTCTTTGTGTATATACACATGTACAGAAATTCTTCAGGTTATACAGACATTTCTACAAATGGACATTTTTCCTCACCTCTGCACACGTTTGTTAAGGAGCTATGTAGAATCCCACTACATAGGTAACTCACAATTTATATCACCAGCCCCTGACTTATGTACATTTTGGCTGGTTTTTTTTTGGGGGGGGGGGCACTAATGTAAACAATGCTATAGTAACATTCAGGCAGACCAACCAGACTATGACAGCCGAGAGGGGAGGGCTGGGTTTACTGGTCTACCTTCTATACTCACTGCCCCAGACAAAAGATAAATATGTTAATCTTTGGTCACTGATACAACTATTTCTTAGGATGGGCTCTGGATGCTGGTTGTCTCCCAGGCCATCTAGTCTCTGGGGCTGTCCTGAACACTCTCCTTTTCTTTGACCACACTGAGCCACCAAGTGTGGTCAACTGCTGCTATGCAGGGCTTCTCCAGCCTCTGCTTCCGGTGTCCAACAGGTCCAGGCCAGGAAGAGAAACCTCCTTGGGGTCTTACTAGCTTTAGCCTCTTTGTCCTCCAATCTTTCTGCAATACCCTCATCAGTTTGAACACGACCCAGCTCTGTCGCTGTGGCATTCTTGTAAAGTTCTTCAGGTCCAGGACTCTAAATGGCTCACATCACCCTCCCCAGCCACACATTCAGACTGCAGCCTTCCCTGCCTCGGCTTCTCAGTACCAACCCTGGAGGGTGTTGGAGCGTTGCGTGGCTATTTGCTTTGTGACCTGTCCCCCACTGAAATAGTACAAATAATACCAACAACCACCACCCATGTTTACTTTGAACTCAGAAACAGAGTAATAATAATGTTATCACCATCTTAATGATCGCTGAAGTTCTCATCCTACCAGCAATATCTTATGTGTTTACATGTGAATTCTGATTTTGTATTCCTTAAGCCAACTGTAGTGAGTTGGACGATGTCCCTCCATCCAACTAGGAACCTCAGAATGTGACCTTCCTTGGAATAATGATCTCTGAAGAAATAATTGATGTAAAGACCTTGAGATGAATTAGAGTGAACTCTCAGAGTGTCCTTACGAGAGACAGAAAAGGAGAAGGTCCAGAAACAGACAAGGGAATAGTCATGCAGAGATGGTGGCAGAGGTTGCAGCCCCCAAGCCAAGGACACTAAAGCAGAAGAAAGGAGAGAGACATAACTCTCCTTAGAACTTCTTCAAGGAACTAACACTGCCAGTACCCGCATTTCAGACTTCTGGTCTCTAGAACTGTGACAGAACAATTGTGCTGTTGTTTTAAGCCACCAGGGTAGTAGCGATTTGTTTCAGCAGCCCTGGGAACCGGATACACCATCCTATGAAGTCAACCACTTTACAGAGGAGGAAATGGGGGCACGGGGAGGTTAAGTCACTTGCCCAAGTCCTCCCGACACTGTTAATAATAGTAATAGTAATAATAATAACAACTAGCTAATGTCAGAGCTGGTTAGAGAGGGAACTGGGAGGAACCTAGCCAGTCTGGCTCCAGAATCCTTGCTCTTCATGTATGACTTTCTTTCATGTTCATGTTTCATGTTCATGTCTTTCAACATGAAGAGGAGTTTCAGTGGGCAAAGGCCGGACTCTCCTGTTGAAGTCCTACTCAGGGCCAAATACAACCATGGAAATACAGCAGGTATTCAGCAAGTACTTTTTTTGGGGGGGCGGTGCGTGGGTTCTTCATTGTGGTGCGTGGCCTTCTCTTATTGCAGCACTTGGGCTTCCTTGCCCCATGGCATGTGGGATCTTAGTTCCCCGACCAGGGATTGAAGCCACGACCCCTGCATTGGAAGGCGGGTTCTTAACCACTGGACCACCAGCGGAGTTCCTGCAAGTACTTTTTGATATCTGTAAACTGACTTTGAAACATGGGAATTCACAACCTCTGCATTTACAGAAAGAGTCAAACACTGAATAAGGTGACCTTGATGAGGGCAACCTTGAAGCTGAGGCAAGTAGGCTCCCTACTGCTAATCTCTGTCCCGTATGCACAATTTCACTTCATCCTTATGATAATTCTGACTTACAGATGGGGAAACTAAAGCCCACGGAAGGTCACAAAGCAAACACGTGGTACAACTAGTATCTGTGCCCAGGAGTCTGATGCCAGAAGCTGCCGCACGGTCCCAGGTAGTTTTCTCTGCCCTCCCTTCCCCTTTTCTGCCTCTCCTGTCCAGTTGTCTCCCCACCTTATAGTTCTTGCAATGGAGTCCTTTCTCCAGTAACTCCATTGACTCTGATCAATATATTCTGAAATGTCTTTGGTGAGATGGTAAGAGGTATTTCATGAGAAAGGGGACCTTGGTCAAAGAGGTATGAGAAAAAGTGGACTAGACAAATTAAACCACTTTCTTTGTAGCTATCCAGAGTGCAAGCTGTGGAACCAAACTGTCTAGATTCAGTCCTTGGCTTTGCCACCTATTAGCTGTGTGACCTACAGCAAGTTACTCTACCTCTCTGGGCCTAAAAATCCTCATCTGTGAAACAGGATAACAGCAGAACTCCCCCCACGGGGTTGTTTTATGGATAAAATGAGAACATACATAAAAAAGAAGTTAGAACTTTGGTATACAGGGAATACTCAACAAAGCCTGGCTAATATTAGTAGCTATCATTATAGGATTTTTCAGAGTCTTTATTAGGCAACTGTATACTTTGATCCTAAAGTTCATCCTAAAGGAAATCAGTCCTGAATATTCATTGGAAGGACAGACGCTGAAGCTGAAGCTCCAATACTTTGGCCACCTGATGCAAAGAACTGACTCATTTGAAAAGACCCTGATGCTGGGAAAGATTGAAGGCAGGAAGAGAAAGGGACGACAGAGGATGAGATGGTTGGATGGCATCACCGACTCAATGGACATGAGTTTGAGTAAACTCCGGGAGTTGGCAATGGACAGGGAGGCCTAGCATGCTGCAGTCCATGGGGTCGCAAAATGTTGGACACCACTGAGTGGCTGAACTGAACTGAACTGATACTGTGATGCTTCATGGGAGAATATGGCTATTTCATCACCCTGTTGCTTTTTGGAGATGGACAGAACACACATGCTAAGTTGCTTCAGTCGTGTGTGACTCTTTGCGACCCAGTGGACTGTAGTCCACCAGGCTCCTCTGTCCATGGGATTCTCTAGGAAAGAATACTGGAGTGGGTTGCCATGCCCTCCTCCAGGGGATCTTCCCGACCCAGGGACTGAACTGGCATCTCCTGAGGCTCCTGCCTGCAGGCAAATTCTTTACCGCTGAGCCACTGGGGGAGCGCTGGACAGAACACACATCACGTTCTAAATAAGTGCATTCCCAACATTCTGGAAGTCATCTTTTCACAGATCATAGGGGCATCCCTGGCCTTCAGGTTGTTGGAGGAAGCTCTGCGGCTGCAGCTGCAAACCTAAGAGGCAGAAGGTGAGAAGCAACTGCCTAGCACCCCTCCCCCTCCGTCTCCCAGGCCACACCCAGTTACAGTCCAGCACCCCCATCACTGACTGAAGTCGGCCAAGCACCAGGAGCCGGACTGTGTGGCAGCTCCTGCGAATTAGATAAGAGATTCCGTCACTGGGAAGGCTGCCCCACACCCTGCCATCTTGACACCTGACAAGACCAAGTAGGCAGGAGCTGGTCCTGTTTAAACATGCAAAGAGCCCAAGGCTGCCCTGGGTCTGTTCTCTGGAAGCTTGAGTTCATCATGGTCCCTGCATAATCAGTTCCTCGGTGCTACATCTGTCTGTTAAACCTTATTACCCAGGGAAATGCTGAGTGAGCACACTTGGAGCTTTGAGTGCAGAGAGCTTCTGAATAATTTAGGGGAAAGGTTTGGTAACAGAAGATTACAAGTGGGGCTCCCTAGGGGGAGTGTCATTGACCATGAACACATACACGGCTTCTGGAATTTCAGAAAATCTTAACGTGATGACTGGGGCCCCTGCACCCCAGAGGGAAGCGCTATTCGTTTTGCACATACTGGGGTCTTGTGCTTCGGTCCCAGCGCTGGCAGGACACAGAGTCCTTAAACGGGAGCTCGGACACATCTGATCCCACAGGATCTCTGCCCACAAGCCCCAGTCCTCATGCCCACGTCCCATACGCCCCATGGCTGCCGCCATCATAGCGGTCATGTCACCTCTACCCTGCCCCCAGTCTTGCCCGCCAGTCTCTTTTCTCTGAGCTGTGGGGTGCTCCTTCTAAACCCTAAATTCATTGGCTCATGTTTATTTCACTCCTCTACTCAAAACCCCTTAGTGGCTTCCCACATACTCCGTTGCTGTTCAGTTGCTAAGTCGTGTCTGACTCTTTGCGACCCCGTGGACTGCAGCACACCAGGCTTCCCTGTCCATCACTATCTCCCAGAGTTTGCTCAAACTCATGCCTATTGAGTCAGTGATGCCGTCCAACCATCTTATCCTCTGTCATCCCCTTCTCCTCCTGCCTTCAATCTTTCCCAACATCAGGGTCTTTTCCAATGAGTCGGCTCTCCACATCAGGTGGCCAAAGTATTGGAGCTTCAGCTTCAGCATCAGTCCTTCCAATGAACACTCAGGGTTGATTTTCTTTAGGATTGACTGGCTTGATCTCCTTGTTGTCCAAGGGATACTCAAGATAGTCGGTATAAGACCCCGAAGTCCTCATAGTCCTAAATGATCTTGCCTCTGATATCACTCCAACATTCACTCCTGCCCCCTCTCTGGCTCCTTTTGCTGCAGACCCACTGGCCTCCTTGCTGTGTTTTTAGGACACACCAGGCACATGCCTGCCCCAGGGTCTTTGCTCTTGCTGTGCCGTCTGCCCAGGACAGGCCTCCCCGGGCAGCCTCATCGTTTACACCGATTCCACTCAAGTCTCTGTTCCTAGGCCAGCGTCATGGGGTGGCTTCCTGGGCCACTGACATCCATTTCCACTCCTATCCTGCTTTATATGTCTTCATAGCACTCAAGACTACCTGTCACTGTTTGGTGCATTTGTACCAAATCATCTCTCTCCTGCTGGAACGTAACTCTGTGTGGGCATACCTGGATTCCGCTCACTCACGGCTGCATCCCCGATGCCAAACACGGCACTCTGTAAAGATGAGCTGGGGGAAGTGAGCAGAGTGTCTCTAGCTCTGCGGCTCTGTCCGTCTCAGTCTCAGCGCACTGCACGCCCACCAGAGGCCCCTACCTCTTTCATGTGAGACAAAGCGCGCTACGAGCCAAGTGCTTCGTGGCCATGAGCTCAGTTAGCTGTACAGATGAGAAAAATAAGTCTCAAAGAAGTAAGGTCACTTGCCCCAGATCACACAGCCAGGAAGAGACAGAGTTGAGACTGGAGCCCAGGTTTCTGACCACATCCAGAGGACAAATGGGAAGGATGGAGTGAGCTCTGACCAGAGGCTGCCGGCCCAGGGAGGCTGGAGGTGGGCAGACTAGGCGTGGGCATCTGATGTGAGTGGCTGGGGAGGGATTGTATTTGGTTTTCTCTGGTTGATCCTAAAGCTGGAAATGGGGACAAAATTTAGGGAAGCTCTCAATTACTAATCAAATCTTGGATGCTTTGGGCCCATAGTTACAGCAGTTAATGCTTGGCTCCCTGGGCTGATGTGGGAGGTTGAGGGTCAGAGTTCTGCTTTGACACGTGGTCTGGCCAATGCCCATCTGTATATTCAGTTTCTCGTAGACTACCCCAACCGTACCCCCAGATCTGTCTGTGTCCCCGTGACACCCTGGCCAGTCTACTCCTCATTCTCCTCATTTGTAAAGTAGGGGCGGTAAACACCCAGCGTGCAGCGTCTCTATGGGGCTTAGAGCTGACACACGTGATGTCCCCACCCTGGAGGGGTGAGTCTAAGGTCATCGGGTACCTGGCTGCTCATGGAGGGAAGTGAGGTGTAGTATGAATGACGACAGGTCCAACCAATGAACCACAAGCGGCGTGCGTGATGGTCAGCTGACATCTGGGAGTCTGGTGGACAGGCTCAGGGCTCTAGTTCAGCTACAGACCTCACGAGTGATACTGAGCAATCTCCCGCACCTTTCGAAGTCTCGTCTGTAATGTCAGGATTCAAAACTTGCCTGCCTCAGCAGAGTTGACAGGAACATTAAAGACTGTTGTTTTCAATTTAAGCCAAGTGAACTGACTGCTGTGACTTCCCCTTGTCTGTTGAAAGACGCTGATCCCTTCACACCTGAGCTGACTGGCAGACAAGAGGAAGTGGGAGAAGAGCCAGGATTTTAGGGAGAGGGAGGCTGAGGCTTTCCAAGGCTTGTGTGAGAGTTAAGGACCTCTGGTTGAGGCTATGCTCATTTATCACTTACGGAGCCCAGATTGACGGTCAGGCCCTGGGCTCAGAGCTGGGGACTCCAGCACCCAAATGGCAGAGACCTGACTCTGGGGATGCTCACATGGCAGAGGCCCTGGGCCCCTACTTCTCTCCAGGCTCCCCCAGGATCACCTCTACCAGCCTTCAGCCACATCCTCTCAAGCAGGGGAGCTTCCAGGGACTGTCTTGGCCACTGTAAACCGAGGACATCCTGACATCCACCTGGACTTTGTCCTGTTTTTCAAAAAACATCCCATGCGGCTGCTGCGCCTTTGTGGATCTCTATTCCAAGCACATCTCCTGTCCCAATTTAGATGCGGACTGAAAAAGTTTAATTTAAAGGGCAGACTGGCAAATGACTGAATCAAAAGAGAACCACGAAAACCCCACTGAACCATTACCATGGCAACGCGAGTTTCTAAAATTAACCGAAAGGAGGGTGATGGGAAAATCCTTGCTGCCAGCCTGCCCAGCGTCAGCCGGACCACAGCAGGAGGCATCCTGGCTGCGAGCCAGAAGGAAATCAGAGACGGTATCCATCTGGAAGGAGGGAACTAGGGCTTTGAGACCATTGAGAGCCAGGAGACAAGCACATGAAGATTACATTCAAAATGGGAGAGAGGAAAAAGAGAAAGTTTTAAGATGGAGAAAGAATGAGGGGCCATCTCCTTGAGAATTCCAGTGGTTCTTATTCCAAGAGGGCCCAGGGGTTCTTGTCCTTTCCACCTCTCACATTTGGGCAGAGGGGACAGGAAGTGTCCCTAAGGGGCCCTGCATTTTCAATAAGACAGCCAACTGTTACCCATGGCCTCTAATGGACAAGCTGCTCACCATGAGCAGGGCAGCCTGGTGTGAAGGAAAGCCCCCTCCATGATCCAAGGCTCTTAAAAGCCTGCCAAAAGCTTCTGTGCAAGCTCAGAGCTGGTTCTCTGTCTTTGATGAGGAACCGGGGAGTGAGGTGGTGGTAAATGGCCTCTTTGCTAAGAAGTAGGCCCAAGGCAGTAACACACAACTGGCTAGAGGGTCAGGAACTTAATTGGCTATTTAAGGCAGAAAAGGGCTTTTGTAAAAATAGAAATTCAGATTACTACCAAAGCTCAGTGATGAGGGTAATTGGGAGCTAGGGCCCCCAGCGGCCTTTTTAGAACTCTGCTCAATTGCGTCATGGCTTATCAAATGTCAACAGAAGAGTGCAGTGAGCGGGGAGCTGTGGTTCTATGCCACGTCTTCCACTGCAGACCACAAAACGCAAAAGCCAACAGGAGCTGGCAGGCAACAGGCATGCGGCATTGGGATCAATGCTCTAATCATTCTAACCATCGAAGGGCCCCTCTCTCTTGTGTACAAGTGGCTGTAGCCAACCCAGGCTCCTGCATATGACATTCTGGACTACTCCGGGAGGCAATGTGCTCAAAATGGTTATAAGTGCCTCCTGGAATTTGCTGAATAAGGAAGGCTGCACAGAATTACTATTTCTATTGCTTACTGTATCTATTTACCTGGAGTGGTTGGCGGAAGCTGCAAAATTAAATGCTTAGCAGACATTCTTTGAACGCGATGGTCAGTTGGTTTCTGGGCTGGTAATAAGGCTTGGCGCGCTGCAATGCAATGCTTTATTGAGTCTGCAGTGTCAGTGGCTGGAGCAGAATACTGCTAACTCCAATGGGAAGCTTTGATCAGTCTGTGAGTGCCGGAGAAACATAAACAAATAGCAACGCTGGGAAAAGCTAACCCTAAAAACCAGGGAGAGGAAAATTCTATCTCAGGCATGCCATCACCACTGCAAATAAAGTCTCATTAGTGTGGGGCTGAGAAAACAGATACTATTAAATATCAGTTACAACCCCACAATGCCATCCCCAGCCACCCTGAGCTGGAAGTCCCAGCATCAGCTCTGTCTTTGCCTTTCCATTCTTGTCCAACCCTCTTCCATTCACAGTCAACTCATGTCCAAGGGCAGGTCTTGCTAATCCTGCTTCCAAATTGTGGGAATAATTGGCATCATCTGTGGCATGGATTACCACAAGAACTTCCTAGCTGGCCTCCCGATTTCTACCCTGCCTCCTCTCCAATCCATTTCCCACACAGCACCCAGAAAGCTCTTTTTAGGAACTAAATAAGATGGCTGCTCACTGAAGTAAAAAACCCAACCTTCTAACAATGGCCCGGAGAAGCCTCTCTGATCTGGCCCTCAACTCTGCCACAACTTGATATTGAGTTATTTATCAGGCTCTAGCTCAGGGGTCAATAAAGTCTGATCCATGGCCTGCTTTTTTTTTTTTTATAAATAAAGCTTTATTGGTACATAAGTATTCATTTATATACTGTACACATCTGCTTTTGTGCCACAAGGCTGAAGTACACAACTCTGACAAGCTAAAAAACCTAAAATATTAACTGTCTGGCCACACAAGCCTAAGTTTGAATCCTTGAGCAGATCAGTATTGCAATAATCAAGGAGCTAAGAGAAGTACCGGCTACTGTTAGCCAGCACACAGTCTTTTGGGGAAGTTACTATAATACCTCATAAGTGGCAATCATGATGTGACGATTGCATCCATTACAGAGAGTAAATGACAAAACCAAGAACTAAAAAGGAAGAAATCCAGCCACCCCTCCCCAGCTGGGCCTTTACCAGCTCTTGCTTTGCACTGTCCATAGAAGTGGGCAAGTGAAATGTTCCTACAGGAAATGGCAGCGTGGCCTCAATCTTGGATACGAAAGTCTTAAATGGTTATAAATCTGTCTGCTCTCTGCCACCTCTACCTTCCTGGGTGGTCAGGCAGCTTTCCCTGACCATGCAATCCTGTCTTCTAAGAGATGCTTGGATAGCACGTATCTATGCTTCCTGAGACGAAGGCTGGCTGGAAGTTTTAATGTTCTCTAAGACAAGGTGCTGGCGGCTTCATGCCAAAACGTGATGGTTTCCTGGGCAGTGGGTCTCTGAACTTGGCTCTTCCATAATAAATGAGTAACTTACAAGGTCCGGGGCAGTGGAGGATTCTGTTACCTGCCTGATTCTTTAAAGAGGAAATAATCATCACGTATCCCTAGGGCCATTTTAGAATCCACGTATCCTTGTCAAATGCTCTCCAGACACCAAAGACAAGGCCAGAGAGCTCAGGCAAGCATTTTTAAACATTAATGGGGCTGTATTAAAACAAGCAAGGGGCGATATCAAAGCTTCTGTCACTGTCAGAGAGCCCGAGCTGGTCTCCTTAGAAAGAGGAATAAGAGGGCCCAGAAGGATCGATGTGACATAAAGAATAATCCTATGATGGGCCGATGGCCGAGGGCACCTGCTTATTCATTAACCATTTACTGAACATCTGCTGGGGGCCAGCCTGAGTGCCAGGAGATTCTGGGCACAGCTACAGGGTGGGAGATACTGGGTAATAAACAGGAACCCCTGGGTCCTCAGCACTACCATGACTGCTTAGATTTTTTAACATTTATTTTTTAAATAAGTGATAGATGCATGGTTCCAAACTCAACAATGCATCTTCTGGCTCAGACAGTAAAGAATCTGCCTGCAATGCAGGAGACCTGGGTTTGATCCCTGGGTTCGAAAGATCTCCTGGAGAAGAGAATGGTGACCCACTCCAATATTCTTGCCTGGAAAATTCCATGGACAGGAGCCTGGTGGGCTACAGTTCATGAAGTCACAAAGAGTCAGACACAACTGAACGACTAACATTTACACTCCAAACTGAACAGGTAAGAAAGAATTTGTAGGGACTTCCCTCTTAGTCCAGTGGCTAAGACTCCATGCTCCCAATGCAGGGGGCTGCAGTTCAATCCCAGTCAGGGAACTAGATCCTACATGACGCAACTAAAATGTCTCACATGCTGCAACTAAGACCTGGCGCAGCCAAATGAATAAATATTTTAAAAAGGGAGGATTTGTAAGAGAAAAGTCAGTCTGTTTCCCCTGTCTCCAAGCCACCACATTCCCCTCCCCAGATACAACCACGCTAAGTGTTGTGTGTGTGTGAATCAATGTGTGTGTATATGTGTGCAGACTTCCAGAAATAGCTCAGGCATACATTAGCAAATATCTATTATTTTGAACACTATGGCAATTAAAATTTTTTTCACTTAATGAACCATATCACACATAATTTTTTAAAAGCCAAGTACCATTTTGACTATTTAATAAATACCTATATAGCACTGACTACAAGTTTTCAAAAAATTTTTAATTTTGAGATCAGTTTAGATTTATAGGGAAGTTACAAAAATAGTAAGAGTGCCCATAATATAACCCACATTCAGTTTTCCCTAATGTGAACACCTTTACTAACCACAGGATGACTGTCACAACTAAGAACTGACCTTGGGACAATTATATTAACTAAATGACAGGATTTATTCAGATCTTCCCAGATTTCCCCAATAATGTCCTTTTACTATCCTAGCATCCAGCCCAGAATCCCACACTACATTGGACTCTGTGAGCCTGTGACACTTTCTCAGTCTTTATCTTTCACAACCTTGACACTTTTGAAGAAGCCTAGTAGTTACATCCATTAGTAAGAAGAATATCACAGAAGTAATGGGCCCTTCTCAGAGTGTTTCATCTGGGGATGCCTGCTGTGTATTGACAAGTCTGTCAACCATGACCATCTGATCAATGTAAGGTGCTAGCCACCGAGACTCTACGTTATTAAGTTACTACTTTTTCTTTTTGTAGTTAATTAATATCTGGATGAGATCCTTTGAAACTATGCAAATATGTTATTTCTGCTTAAATGTTCACCCACTAATTTTAGCATTCCTCCTGGATTTTGCCTGCAGCAAGTTATTACTGGGTTATCCTGATGGTGATTTTCTCTTTCTCTCCTTCCTTCTACACTCATTAATTGGAATTTTTCTAGAAGGAAGGTTGCCCCTTCCTTTATTTATTTACTTGGTTATTTATTTACATCAGATGGACTCGTGAATATTTATTTCACTCTCTGAACTTGAATCCAATCCTATTATTATTTAATTTATTGTTCAAGTCATTTGAACTTTGGTCACAGGAAGATTTTTGGGGTTGGCTCCTGGAACCTTCCAAAACACCTCTATGATTCTGTTTGTTTGTCTGACCACGTGTTTACTTTCTGGCAAGGGGGTGCTTCGGGTCATCTTTTATTTCCCAGTCTGGGGCCTGGAATCAACTTTCGACTATTTTTTAATGAATAGACGCTATTTGTAATGTGCTATTTGCAGAGATGTGTCATCATTTGATGGGCATATGGACCTACTTCCAATCTTTTCCTCTTATAATCTTTTACAATGAAAAATCCTTATGGATGGGTCATTTCACACTTCAGTAAATGTCAGAATAAAACCTAAAATTCATGTAAAGACTTACAAGGCCCTCTCTGAGCAGCCCCCACATCCTCTCCGACCCCAGGTCCCTTCGCTCCTTTCCCCTCACCCAGGGTGGCGGGCCATCTTTAAGACAGGCCCTCTGATTGCTGCCTCCTGGGATTCTCACTCTTGTGTGATCTCTGATAATAAACAGACTATGGGAGAAACAATGAGCTGCCACTGCCAATGAAAAGTGAAAGGGAAAGTCGCTCAGTCATGTCCGACTCTTTGTGACCCCATGGACTATACAGTCCATGGAATTCTCTAGGCCAGAATACTGGAGTGGGTAGCCGTTCTCTTCTTCAGGGGATCTTCCCAACTCACAGATCGAACCCAGGACTCCCACTTTGCAGACAGATTCTTCACCAGCTGAACCACCAGGGAAACCCAAGAATACTGGAGTGGGTAGCCTATTCCTTCTCCAGGGGAATCTTTCGGACCCAGGAATTGAACTGGGGTCTCCTGCATTGCAGGCGGATTCTTTACCAACTGAGCTATCAGGGAAGCCCTGTCACTTCCAATACTAGGCTGTAAAAAGACTGGCTTTTGTTCTGCCTTAGATGCGCGCTCTCTCTCTCCTAAGAGGGCCATATGGGAGCTGCCCCATGGAGAAGTCCCCTTGTGACAGAGCTGAGGGACACCTCTAGCCAACAGCCCACCAGTGAGGAGCCGAGGCCCTCATTCCAGCAGCCCATGGGAAGCCAAACCCTGCTGACAGCTACGTGAGTGAGGTTCACAGCAGATCCTCCCCAGGCGAGCCTTCAGATGAGACCTCAGTCCAGCCAACAGCATATCTGCAACCTCAGGAGCCACCTGAGCCAGACCTACTTGTGCACAAAGGGCGATCAAATCATGTTTTAGAAGAGCTCAGAGTGGAGAGCAGTGTTTCTAGTTACAAGGCTCTACAAGTAGATTTTTCAGAAGTCCTTTCTTCCTAAAGCTGCTGCTCTTTTGGCCTGCTGTGTCTTTCCCAATAAGACTTCTTGTACACATCCTGGCTGGTTTTCAAGACTCAAATGGCCTCTGAGCCACTTTTTCCCTGACTTCTCCCCTAGGCTCTCCAACTTTAAATAACTTTTCTTGGTTTCAGCCTCTACCTGCAAATTCACCGGATCCATGTCACAGCACTGCTCATTCCCTCTCTTGCTGCAGACTTGCTGATATAACTACTTTCCAATACAGACAACCCTAAATTTCTTGAGGGCTGGATTCCTGTCTCAGTCATGTTTATAACTTGTCCCTTTCTCTCATAAGCACTAAATTCAGCCTTACACACATATATTAGGTTCTCTATAATATCTGTGGAACCAGTAAGTAATAATAAGCCTCAAATTATGGGTTTAGACTCAACTGGCAGTCACAGGGCTTACCACACACAGTTATTAGCTATTATAAGCATTATTATCACCACTCAATATTTCATGAATGAATGTTCCCTTTTCTAAAAAGGACTTAATTTTCTGGACTCCCCATGATCTTCCTCTCTAATCTCAGACTCTCCAAGTTTAAAGGAAATGAGAAATAGCTTCTGACCAATAGCTTCTTCTGGTGGTGGTTCCACTTAGAGCAACAAGGGGACACTGGTGTTAATACCAACATCAAACCTTCAAGGAAGACTCAGGGAGCAGAAATTTCCAGGCAGGAGCATCAATCAGATTCATGTCAATTAATATTATTCTCCTAACTTCTGAGGTTTTGCTGGCCACCTTATCATTCCCAGCAAAGCTCCTCTTGCCACAGCATCTCTGTCCAATTGCATTAATTGAACACACAAATGAGGGAGATAAAAGAAGACTTGGCTAATAGCATTTTTTATTGGCTTCAGAGGAGGAAACCTCATGATCAGTCATGATTGCAAACTCCTCTTGTGGTCTCAACAGCTCAGACTTGTGTGTGTGTTAGTAGCTTAGCCGTGTCTGACTCTTTGTGACCCTATGGACTATAACCCACCATGCTGCTCTGGCTATGGGGATTCTCCAGGCAAGCATACTAGAGTAGGTTGCCATTTCCTTCTCCAAGCACAGACTTATGCTGGTGCTATTCTGAAGCACCAGCTGGATGGTAAACAAGCTCTTAACCATTTTCTGATCTATGAAGACTTTGAGAAGATAAGAGATACCACAAACCTTCCTGCATCCTTTGGTTCAGAAGACCCATCAATACTGAGTCTTAAGCTAAAGATACTATCTGTGGTGTTTCCACCATCATGGGTTCTCCTGTGGTTAAAAGAAGCAATATAAATGTTTACTCTTTCAATGTGGACACCATTGGTGGTCAAAACTATGACACGGCTGGCCCTGTGAAGCCTCTGACTGCCCAACTCCTTGGAAACCATGTTTCAAGAAGCAGACAGAAGGAAACAGGGGCACTGAAGGAAAGGGGAATTGAGGTTTCATCCTCTTTGGAGGGACGAGCTTCGAGCTCCCCTGGGCTTTCCACGCTGATGACAGTCACCGTGGGGTGAACCCACTGAAGGCAGGATTCTTAGGCTGCACCATGCTCCATGAGCCCAAGAAGGGACTGGAATTTTGTTACCTAATTCTAAACCCTTAGGATTTGCTATAATTAAAAGTGAGGCAAATCCAAATTGAAGGGAACACTGATCACGAGTCCCATCTGACTGTGGAAAACAGAAATCTTATCCAGAGAAGTTTGGTCACTTATTAATGAAGAGGAGGAAGGATCTGGGAGCCTGGGGAAAAGACAGGGTTGTGTATGAGGGCTGGGGTGCATAAGGACAGGCAGCAGGAGCCTGTGGCCCTTAGCTTCCCAAGACTTCTGCACAGCAAGCGCTGACATAATGGCCTAAACAGGCTGCCTGGCAGAGGATGGGAAAGGCTAGCAGCGAAATGATACCTGGAAACTTTGTAAATGAGGAACCAGAGAAAAACTGGAACCATTAACAAAGAAACTCCAATGACAACAAGAAAATTAAAAAATCACGGGAGAAGAAGAGGAGCCCCATGAGTTCAGCTCCATTCTGTATACTGGGAGGGCACAGGGGCAGCAGGAGGAGGAGGGAGCCTGGACCCGATCGGCCACCGGTCAGCTGGCTCTCCGACTCCGGAAAACTGCTGGCCTTCGTGCCTCAGTTTCCTTATGCCTTAACACTGCACCTAAGACGGCACAGAGATTTGGCTCAGGCGTGACGCACCATTACACTGCATTTGTGATGGAGAGGTACCTGGGATGTTCTGCCCTGAGCCTCAGATTTCCCTCTAACAAGGCAGGTTCTGTCTCACTTCGGCAGGTTCACCCACAAACACATTCAGCCCCCAAATTGCTTTAGCTACAGAATGAGGAAATTGCTTCACTTGGTGAAAGGTTCTCCTCCTGGTTCTGCTAATGGCAGTCTGGTAGGTGCGTCTGTAATGGAATTTTTTTTTTTTTTAAACTGAAGCTGTCCAGATTAATGAGAATTGAAAAAGGGCCATGGTAGCAGCATCATGGGGGCCATCCCAGCCCCTCTGGTGAGCTGTAGCTGTCTTCAGAAATCATATTCTCCCAGACAGAAACCACTGACCTTAAAAAGAGGGCTTCAAAAACCAAAACAGAGTCTTGGCTAAGAGGGCACAGTCTGACAGAAAGAGGCCAAAGGTGGAGATGTCTTTGGGGGGTTATGTATTAGGAAATGGAACCTCAGAGAAAGTGCTCTGTGTTAAATAACCACAGGACCCTGTAATGATTACACTTATACCCAATCTACCCTTCTTCAATCCTTTGCTCTGGAGATTCAGGTTCTTCACAACCGTCCAAATACCAACTTATTTGTAGTCAGAGGAAATTTTTCCAAAATTTCTGATACTCAGACTCTGACACTTATCAACAGGAGCAAAACTGAAAGCTGCCCATGAACATTAAAAAGGGGTTGAGATGATGATACACAGCATATTAAAAAGCAGAGACATTAGTTTGCCAACAAAGGTCCGTCTAGTCAAGGCTATGGTTTTTTTCAGTGGTCATGTATGGATGTGAGAGTTGGACTATAAAGAAAGCTGAGCACTGAAGAATCAACGCTTTTGAACTGTGGTGTTGGAGAAGACTCTTGAGAGTCCCTTGGACTGCAAGGAGATCCAACCAATTCATCCTAAAGGAGATCAGTCCTGGGTATTCATTGGAAGGACTGATGCTGAAGCTGAAACTCCAATACTTTGACCAATACTTAGCATCAGGTGATGCTAAGAGCTGACTCATTTGGAAAGACCCTGATGCTGGGAAAGATTGACGGCAGGAGGAGAAGAAGTCCAGTGTAGACAATGGACTCTGCATGCTGACAGACCCAGGTTTGAATCCTGGCCGTATTGCTGACTAGTTTTGAAATTCTGGAAAGTTACTTAAACTCCTGAGCCTCAGTTTTCCTCATCTGCAGAATGGGGGATAATAACAGCCATCTCATGAGTGCTTGTAAAGAGCAGACACGGTCATTATGACGTATGTAGCACAGAGACAGGTGAATAGTCTGAGGACTCAACAAGTATCTGTTGCTGCTACTGCTGGTACCACCATCACCACCACCTTGGCTGTGTTATCCTTCATGAGGAGGCAGAGGGCTTGTCTTACTGACTTAGATACCCCCAGAGTGTTTATCTGTAGTAGAGGGTGGCCTCAGAAAAACCAGAGAGATGAATAAACTCTACATGCAGCCTAAAGTAAGGACTATAGAATTTCCTTTCATTTTCTGACTTGAAGAAACAGGTTAGTAAGCTGTTGTTGTTTCAGTCGTTCAGCTGTGTCCTACTCTTTGCGACCCCATGGATTGTAGCCCACCAGGCACCTTTGTCCACGGGATTTCCCAGGCAAGTATACTGCAGTGAGTTGCCAGTGCCTCCTCCAGGGCATCTTCCCAACCCAGGGATCAAACCCTCATCTCTGGCATTGGCAGGCAGATTCTTTACCATCAATCCA
This sequence comes from Cervus canadensis, assembly GCF_019320065.1. NCBI lineage: Eukaryota > Metazoa > Chordata > Mammalia > Artiodactyla > Cervidae > Cervus > Cervus canadensis. The sequence continues at coordinate 61,242,847 of NC_057396.1, read as the reverse complement.
CCTGGGGAACTGCCTCAGTAAGAGTCAGGTTCAAATCTCTCTCTGCCATTTACGTGGCAGGGAGAGGGACCCTTGGCAAGCTCCTTAAGTTTCAGGCCTCGGTGGCTTGGAGGACGGGAGAGAATGATGTGTGTCGAGTGCCCAGAGCACCGATGAGCCTTCAGTAACAGCTCGGCCCAGGAGATGAGGTTACTATATTCTTGTGATAACCAGTAGGTTTTATATATATGTTATATATATACATATATATACTTCCTATATCTTGCACTGGAGAAAAGGGTACCCCAAGAGATGTCCAATGAGGAGCCTGAGACAACAGCTGAATGGAAACGGGGCAGCTGGTGTACTAGGGCTGGGCTATGCCTATGTGCTGTAAAAATGGGAATCCAAGGTGTTCTTCAGACCACACCTTGGGCAAGGATGTATGCCATGACAAAGATCCAAGAAAGCCAAAAGTCTACAAAATTAAAAGAAAAATTGAGATAAAAGGCACCTGTGACTGTCTCTATTACATGTCTGGGGGCTATTTTGTGGGGAGACTTTGCTAACAGTTTGAGGAGACTAAAACCCAATGCAGGCTCCCCAAGCTAACCCAGCTAAAAGTTTAATTAAATACAATTGCTTGTGGTGCGTTCCTTTCCCAAACGGCCTCATACATATTCATCACTGTAATTATGGTAGTGGAAAAAATCCACGACTAATTATTCCATGCTCCCCATCTTTCACATGCCTAGAATTTTTGCATAATTACTGTTGAAATTAATTGCAAGTTAGTTAATTTTATACTTTGTCCTTTCAAAACTTAATTGAAAATTAATTTAAAAGATACAACTCCCCCCCCCACCCCCGACAACCCAACAACCACACAACAAAAATCCTACCACCAGCTACTATGGCAAACCTGGTTACTAAGACTTATGATGTGCATTAAAAATGCAAAGCGATTATTTCTAACCCAGACGCAGGGTTGTTCATGTCAAGCTATAATGGAATGCCAGTCCCATAAATGCCCTGGAATCGCATCTTTATACCACAGCAACAAAGACAAGACTCAGGATGGGTGGAGAGGCCAGCCAGTGGTCTGGCTATCTTCTGGCTCTGGGTTTATCATTTTATGTTCAATTAATTGCATCCCCAGCCTTCAGAGAAGAATAGCATGTGGCTTTCATTATCACCCCATCCGGCTTCTACCCTCAAATGTCTCTGCTGGTACCCATTTTCAGCATCCAAGTGCAACATGGCATCCAGGACACTTCGCTTTCATGCTGCTGCTGCTGCTGCTAAGTCACTTCAGTCGTGTCCGACTCTGTGCCACCCCATAGACGGCAGCCCGCCAGGCTCCACCATCCCTGGGATTCTCCAGGCAAGAGTACTGGAGTGGGTTGCCATTTCCAAAAATGTCTCTTCCTCTTGTTCGTCACAGTGCTCCATTATCCCCAGCTCCTTTGAGTCACACCCATTAATCTTATTTCTGTGATCTATTTTGTGTGAGACCAGGAAGGAACCACTGACTGTAGTGCCTACCCCGTCCTGCAGTTGGTTGTAGACGTATATATGAGTTTCATTTAATTTCAGCACCTAACACAGCGTGTGACATATCAACAGATAATCAGTCAATCCATAGTTATTTCCTAACTGACTGACTGAATAAAGACTAGCTGTCACAAGCTCACAACTGAGCATCATCAACTCCACATGTACAGAGAAATAACGGAAAATTCTGAGAGATTAAGTACATCTCTGAGTTCACACAGTCAGTAAATGACAGAGCTGAGACCTGGTGCCACGTTGCCTCTTCATCCTTCTCCTGAAGCCCTACCATCCTGACCGTTAAGATTTTATCTCCTGCCAACCACGGTCTCTTGATAACCTGGTTTCTTAACCCGGAGTCCTGAAACCCGTTTGCTAGGGACTGAGTATTCATGTGACCCCACAAATACATTGAAGCCTTAACCTTCAATGTGCTGGTTTTTGAGATGGGGCCTTTGGGAGGTCATTAGGGTTAAATGAGGTTATTAGGGTAGTACTCTCATCTGCGGACTAGTGCCCTTATAAAACGGAACACGAAAGAATTTGCTCTCTCGCTTTCCGACATGTGAAGACACAGCAAGAAGACAGTTGTCTTCATGCCAGGAAGGGAGCTCTCCCCAGGAACCTCTCTGTCTGCACTTTGATCTCGGACTTCCCTGCTGCTGCTATAACTGTGAGAAGTAAATTTCTTTTATTTAAGGCACTCAGGCTATGCTGCTTTGTTATGGCAGGCAGAACAGAGTAAAATACTGTATCACATTTTTACTGAATGACCTAGGTTTACTCATATTATACATTTTCAGCTGATACAAGGTGAAGGCATGAGAGTATAAAGGAAAAGGTAAATGGAAACCAAGTCAAGAGAGAGAAGACACGTCTTCATGACACGTCTTCATGACACAAAGGAAGCTGGATGAGCTACTGTTCCAAGGCTAAGGGGCTGCTCTCATCCCACCTGGAAAGAAACAGAATGTATACTACATACCCAAACAGGGGTCCTTACCCAGAGGACAAGGATGACCCATCTGTCACTGAGTAGATGGGGAGAAGAAAGAGATAGAAAACCAATCCATAAACCACAAGGCTACTGATTTTTTTTTTTGAGTCCACAAAATTATCTCTTTTACAGGTGACTTTTAATGACATGACCCTTCGGCAATTTCAGGACAAACTATTCATCCTCTAAGAGGCATATGAGGTTTGGGACCCTCTTATGACTAAAGGAACAATTCCTTAACAAAGATTCTTTATAGAGTTCAGGCTCTCAAAATATGAGAGGTAGTTTAAAAATAAGATGATGTGCATGTGTATAATTTTTCCTCCACATATTAAACAGAGGCTCCCATTCCAGATGAGCCCATAAATCCTAGCTGCAAACTCAAATTAGGTGTTCAGATACAGCCATAAAGCTTCTGTATACTATTTGCACATCAGGAAAGTATGCTACAGGGCGTCTGAAGGCTTTAAGTGGGTGCAGTAACACAGCCTTGAAGATAGAGGGCAGCCCAGTCACTGGGGTGTGCCCAGAGCTGTCAGGTGGGTGGGGGCAAGGCAGGGAGGAAAGCAGGTTCATAACTGAAGGTTCAGTGTGGTTCTCAGCTCTTGGGAGTTCCGTCCTTTCAGTGGACACAGAAAAGTACCCGAGCTATGTTGCTTGGTGTAGGAAAGCACATGATGAGAGCAGGATGTCACTTCTGTGAATGAGATAACGTGTGTGCATGTTTCTATTCAGGGCTTTCCCAATGGCTCAAGTGGTAAAGAATCTGACTGCAATGCAGGAGACTCAGGAGACGCGGGTTTGATCCCTGGGTAGGAAAGATTCTCTGGAGGAGGAAATAGCAACCCACTCCAATATTCTTGCCTGGAGAATCCCATGGACAGAGAAGCCTGGCAGGCTACAGTCCATGAGGTCACAGAGAGGTGGACATGACTGAGCACACATTTCTATTCCTTGGTAAAAAAGATGTGGAAGGCCACAGAGTAAAATATTAATAGTGGTTATCACTAGATAGATAAATTATAGATTTTTGGGGTCTTTTCCTATATCTTCTGAATTAATTATTTTTAATGAATTAATGCCTCCCCTTCCTTCGATTTCAGGTCAGTCATCTCCTTGTCAGGGAAGCCTTTGATGACCTTCCTGATTGGGGTAATTCTTACCTGTGTTCACCTGGAACTAGCTCTCTTTTTATCATAGCACATACTACAGTTACACTTTCACTACAGTCTTTTAGGTACTGTCTGCCTCTCCCAGGAAACTCTGTGCCCCATAAGGACAGAGATCATGGTGGATTCTGTTTTGTTTTTTAGACAACTCTGTTCCCATCATCTAATAATGATGATGGTGATGATGTCTGTAAGAGCAGCAGGAGCAAATCTGGGTAGTGGAGATGACTCACAGCACTTATTAAGTGCCAGGTGCTATTCTAAGGACTTTAGAGGGAGGTAAGCATGATGGGGGCTTTCCAGGCAACTCAGTGGGTAAAGAATCTGCCTGCAATGCGGGAGATGTGGGTTTGATTTCTGGGTTGGGAAGATCCCCTGGAGGAGGGCATGGCAACTTACTCTGGTATTCTTGCCTGGAGAATCCCATGGACAGAGGAGCCTGGTGGGTTACAGTCCATGGGGTAGCAAAGAGTCGGAAGCGACTGAGCACACACGCAAGCATGGCTGACATCCCGTTTTATGGTTGGGGAAATCACAACACAGGAAAGCTGTGGACCCAGCACAACCTCACACAGCCACTAAGGGTTGAAGTGGACTTGCACCCAGGCCGCTGGGTGCTTGAGTCCATGCTCGGAACAACTATTATACATTGCATGCCCTTTTTTCAGCAACTTTATCTAGCACCCATGGTTGCCCAATAAGCATTTGTTAAATGGAAGATCGATCACACATTCCTTTTAGAATCTTAAAAACATTATCTCCTTTTTTGGATGAAGGGAAATTAAAACAAAACAAAACAAAACAAAACACTCCCCTGGGAATGAACCAGCAGAATGAAAAAAGTAGTTATGAAAAATCAGTTTTCTGCAAAGAAATTTTCTTTTTCAGATGGCAGTGCTTGACTCTATAGAAAAATATACCACACAGGGTTCATTCATTAAAACAAGTCCCCAGTGTTTTAATTTCCTTGAATCCAGAAGGGAGTAAGGACTGACAGGGCTCAATGTCATTCTTCCTACAGCCAGACTCTGGACTCAAGTTCCCATAACTTGATAAAGTCAAGGGTTTTGGCTCCTCATGATTAGCTAATCAAAGAGAAAGTCAATCCTTCATCTGAAACCTTCCCAGGCTCATGGTAAGTATATCCAGCCTTTGAGAATTGGCGGTGTACTACTGCTAAGGTGAAGACACGCCAAGTGCCTTGTCTGTGAGTGAAGGATTTGGGTAAAACCATGTAGGCATGGAAAATTATTGTTTCCTCCCTAAAAAGGCAGGCAGAAGCGGTTATCTCTGCAGGGTCTTAGCAGAACATGACTGTCTGTGGAGCTAGAGGGCCCCATGTGCATTGTTAGCTAGAGATATTTAACCGATTAGGACCACGTGTCCTGGCAGACAGACCTGATTTAAGTTTTTCACATGATATGAATTCCCCACAGTAAAACCCAACACACTGGCATCATTCCAGGTTAAAGCAGGAGCTAAAAGTGGAGGAACTCAGACTGCTCTGTTCATTTCAAACCAAGAAAGAAAGCATCTCCTTATAGCTTATTGTTTCAGGATTAGTGGATGTCACGTCAGCGCCACCCTGAATACTGATGAGACGGGGCCTCACTTCATTAAGCTTTTGATATGGTTAAACTGCTACCCCGTTTCACAGCCTGCAGGAAGCACCATACCCTGACAACACGCCCTGTGAATGGAACGCAGAAGTGCATTCCCTGGCTGCCTGTGAACTTTCCCACCCTCCCCTTCTGATCATTTTAAGATCAAGTGGGAAAAAATTACTCTTTTCCAACTCCCCTGTGTCTTAGAGCAAGATAAGAACACGGTTTCTACCATTTCTACCGTTCTCTGGCTCATGCCAAAGGTATTCAATAACTCAGTCAAGCCAGATGTTTCCGATTCCTGCCAGAGCTTAGCATCAGATCCAGCTACCAGGCAGCTGTGAAACAGAGCAGCAATCTGTCAGGGTTTAATGAGGCCAGCTTTTTGGGATGGGGTACTTTTTTGCCTTTTCATACTGTTCTTGGGGTTCTCAAGGCAAGAATACTGAAGTGGTTTGCCATTGACTTCACCTGATGCTGCGAAGAGCTAACTCATTGGAAAAGACCCTGATGCTGGGAAAGACTGAGGGCAGGAGGAGAAGGGGACGACAGAGGATGAGATGGTTGGATGGCATCACTGACTCAATGGACATGAGTTTGGGCAAACTCAGGAAGATAGTGGAGGACAGGGAAGCCTGGTGTGCTGCAGTTCATGGTCACAAAGAATAGGACACGACTGGGCAACTGAACAACAATGACAACACATTTTTTTGTGTGTGGGGGGTGGACATTTTGGCAAAAAGCCGGGATACTCTGACTATGGAACAGGTACGTCCTTGATTCAGGTGATGTCTGACTGAGCAGTGAGGGCTTCCTTTACTTGCCCATCCTCAACAGGAGTAGTTACACGCTGAGGAAATGTCAGAACTTTATGCATATGTGGGGAATCAACAGTGGTATTTCTCTGGCTTTTCTGTTCTTCCTGCCAAACCCACCATGTCACTGCTGGTCAAGTATCCTCCGTGACTAAGAGTAAGACTTAGAATGCATTTTTTCCCCTTGAAACCAGAGCAAGATCTGGCTATAAAAAAGTGTACCCTAAAGCACTGGTCTGCTGTATCATAGGGATGCTTTGCAGCCCTTTAGTCTGGATTTTAGAAGTATTAACCGTTTTCCCCCTATTTTAAAATGTTCAATTTATATTCAGCTGTTCTTTCCAATGTCTGAACCTTAACAGTGAAAAGCTGCTTGAATTGATTCAAAAGGGATTAGACGGTGGGACTTCAGAGAACAATAACAGCGGATCAGTTGGAACCACATAAATGGCCAATCACAGAGGATTAGTTGGATTAGTTGTGAACAGTGCTGAGGTGTGACTGTAATGGTGCCATTCAGGGGTGCTTCAGGTGCATGAGAAACAGGCTTTCATGGACTCATGGACCACGCAAACAACTATTCTTAAAGAGAATTGAAAAATCTTCCCCGTTGGTTCAATTATCTTGCAATTCCCGCCACCATTTGCCCTGAATACTGATGTTACTAATGGTGATGATGATGACGATGATGGTGATGAGAGCAGTCATGGCTAACATTTACCAAGGGCTTTCTATACCTTATGCCACCATCTTTATGAGATGTTTTCTATGGATTCTCCATCACATCTGTTCTTAACATAATCCTGTAACGTAAGTATGGTTATCACTTTACAGATGGTAAGTCTGAGGCACAGAGAGGTTTAGGAACTTACCCAAGGTTGCTGGGAGTGAGGCAAACCCAGGGGTGGTCTGACTCTAGAATCCATTCCCCACCATTGTAGTCAACTGCCTTTTCTGCCCCGACTGTTAAACTGGCAAGGACTATGTCTGTCTTGGTTATCGCTATATTGTAAATAAGATAGTACTTGGCACATAGCAGATCTCGGTAAGTACAGTATTTGACAAGGAAAGGAATAAATGAATGAGTCGAGGACAACAGAACTTCAGAGAACTGGGGTCCTTGAAGATTGGTCGTAATTTCACACAGGAGAAAGCTTCTTTCTTTGTGTGTCCTCAGGGCTGAGAGGAACAGCTGCACCTTGAGACACCTGAATTTGCTCTGGGTTTCTAGTAAAGCTTGTGCATCGCAGTGAGGGAAGCATGACCCCAGAGAGAACAGGACTGTACCCAACGACCGAAACTCCTAGTGCCTGGCAGAGAACCACACACCCAGCAGTGACACCAGGCTTTCAAACAGGAACGTTCATGCGTGAAGTAGACTCCTGGAGGACAAGGCAGTCATTAGACAGTGGACTGAAATCCCTGAATTTTGCTCCTTCCAGATACACACGGTAATGGGTTAGACTTCCCTGTACCCTTGGAAGTTAGACTTGGACATATGACTTGCTTTGGCCAATGAAATGTGGGCACTTAGCTCCCTGAGTAACTAAAATAAGAGCGTGCCCTACTGATCCACAATGGACATGCAGCACGAGCAAGAAATAAACCTCTATTGTTTTTAAACTGCTGAGATTTGGGCCTGGTTGTTACCTCTGCGTTAGCTAGTGTATACTGACTGACACAGAAGGGTAAGTTACATGACAAAATATCCATGCTCTGGACCTACAGAACTAAGGAACAGAACACCCACATAGGAAACAACAGAGGGAAGAAAATTGATATGGAAGCAACTAGAAGCCAGATGTGATACTAAGGGATTTATGCCCTTATTTCATCATGACCTCATGCATTATTTTATTTCTCAATGTCCTCATTTGTAAGCTGGGAATGATGACACTTGCTCCTTGGAAGAAAAGGAAGACTTTATTTTTACAAATTCCCATTTCACAAGTGAGACCCTGAGTTGTAAAATTATGTTTCCGAGGTCTCTCAGCTAGCAAATGGACAAGTCTAAGATTTTGAGTCCAAACCGTCAAGACTCCAAAACATGCTTTTTCCCACCAATGAACTCAACAGCTTTCCTGGCCAAAGAAATTTAACTGAAATTGCAAGAGACCAATGCTGGTTACTTCCAGCAGCCGGAAGTGCTGCTGGACAAGGCATAAAGAAGTGTGATCAGAGAAGGCTTTCTGATGGAAGTGAGTTTCAAGTCAACTCTTCAAGTAAGTGACGCTCTAATGAGAGAAGCTGGGGAGGGCCTGTGACAGTGTGTAAGCAGCAGAGGCAGAAGGCACGAGACCGGACGAGGAAGACAGTGGCCACTTGGACAGAAGAGAGGCCCAGCAGGAGAGTGGGGAGGGAGGCAGCTGTGTGAAGCTTTAAATGATAGGCGGGGTGTTCTGATTTTATAACCACAGTGGGCTCTTCGGCGAGGGTGGGAAGGGATAAAAGCGGTGTTTCTGAAAAATGATTCTGCTAACTGTCTGAGGATGAGCTACGGCAGAGAGAGGGAGAGAGAGTCAGAGTAGCTAGGTAAGTGATTCTGCGGCCCGACAAGAGGAAGGCAGTCCTGAATGAGGATGGCGGCTGTGGAAGTGCAAAGGAAAGGAAGTAAAAATTGCCTCGGTGAACGCAGATCTCTCTAGTCACTGGGTATCGGGCTGAGGACGCTGTACGCACAGGCTCACAGACTGCCCGCTGCAATCTCAGATGCAGTAGTGTCCTGTTTTGCAAATGAGGAAAGCGAGGCTCCCAGAGACTCGGTGACCTTCCTGACACACGCAGGCATTATAATAGTGAGTTAATAGCTACAGATCCCCTGGAGAAGGGAATGAGCCCTTCTTTCCTCCCTCTCTCTATGGGTAACCACTAGTTTTTGCCTTCCCTCATAGCTCAGTTGGTAAATCATCTGCCTGAAATGCAGGAGACCCAGGTTTGATTCCTGGGTGGGGAAGATCCCCTGGAGAAGGAAATGGCAACCCACTCCAATATTCTTGCCTGGAGAATCCCATGGACAGAGGAGCCTGGCAAGCTACAGTCCACGGGATCGCAAGAGTCGGCCACGACTTAGCGACTAAACCACCACCACATGTGACAGGCGCTGGACTAAGGACACAGTTCAGGTGTCATTTCATTCTATACTGGAGGTGCTACAGTTACCTCCATTTTACGGAGGTGAAAATAGAGGCTCTGGGCAGTGAAGTAACTTACTCAGAGTCACACTCAGCTGATAAGAAGCAAGGTCAAGATCTGAACCAACCAACTTTGTGTGGGCTCCAAAACTCATGCTCTGACCCACTACATTGATGGGAACACACATTTGGTCTCTGCAGTCCTGGCTGGCTGGGTTACATGCCTGGCTGTCTTTGTTCAGTTGTAAAGCTGTGTCCGACTCTTTGCGACCCCATGGACTGCAGCATGCCAGGCTTCCCTGTCCTTCACCATCTCCTGGAGCTTGCTCAAACTCATGTCCATTGAGTCGGTGATGCCATCCAACCATCTCATTCTCAGTTGCCCTCTTCTCCTTCTGCCTTGAATCTTTCCCAGCATCAAGGTCTTTTTCAATGAGTCAACTCTTCATATCAGGTGGCCAAAGTACTGGAGCTTCAGCAGCAGTCCTTCCAATGAATATTAAGGGTTGATTTCCTTCAGGATTGACTGGTCTGATCTCTTTGCAGTCCAAGGGGCTCTCAAAAGTCTTCTCCAGCACCACAGTTCAAAAGCATCAGTTCTTTGGCGCTCAGCCTTCTTTATGGTCCAACTCTCACATCCGTATATGACTACTGGGAAATATCGTAACTTTGATTAGATGGACCTTTGTCGGCAAAGTGATGGCTCTGCTTTTTAAAACACTATTTAGGTTTGTCATAGCTTTTCTTCCAAGGAGCAAGTGTCTTTTAATTTTGTGGCAGCAGTCACCATCTGCAGCAGTTTTGGAGCCCAAGAAAATAAAATCTGCCATTGTTTCCACCTTTCCCTCATCTACTTGCCACATGCCTGGTAGCATGGGGCAGAATTCCACTTCAGCAGAGTCTGTGCTATTCACCCGATGGGACTGGGAAGATGAACCAGGTAACATTTTGCATTTGCAGCTTGTAAAGGAAGGTGCCACAATCAATGCACCTAATCCAGGCTGCTTGGGAGGGTGAGAGAAAAGGGAATAAATCCTCATCTTGCTTCCCAGATAAATGCCATGTGGTTTTCCTGTGAAAACCAGGGCAGAATTACAACTCACCTCACGAAGGGGTCTTGGGATGCTTTCTGTGGGCCCCAGACCCACTTAGAGGGTACCTCGCTGTCTCTTCTGGTTTGTGGTAGACCAAAATGCCCAGAATTGAATTTTTCAATAAACCACTCATCCTGCAGTTATCTTGCAGAGAGAAAAGGTCATAGGCTCCTGAAATATCACCACTGCATCTGCGCCTACATTGTCAAGGTGGACCCAAGATTGGGGGACAAATCCGGGTACAGAGGTGTTCTTCATGCCTGGGAACATCTTCAGGGAGGATGCAGACACTTGAAGGAGCTTTTCCTCCGACAGTTCATTTTGAAAGTATAAGTGCTGCTCCAGACCAATTGTTCCGACCAGTGCATTCTTTAAATTCTGTTTTCATTTTTTATCAAAGGAACATGCGCACACAATTTAAAGAGTCAGATAGCTGTATGAAGCTGGATAAAAAAATAGTCTTCTTTGACCCTCCTCTGCCAGAAGCAATCATTTCCTGCTATTTTGGTTGATTCTTTTCGTAGTTTACCTCCATATCTCTAAATAACCTGCATTCGATACAACTTCTTGATTTTTTCTTTTAGAAATTGGCTATTGACTTCTCTCTCTGCAAGAGAAGAATTTAATTCCAGTTTATCTCCATCTCAGCCGCCACCCCATGCAGACCCACTTTCAAGCCCCCTTGTTAGATAGTAATTTTAGATAATTGGTGTTTTTGCTGTCTTGATCATGAAAATGTTATCCATTGATGTGCCAACAGAGTATATTATGCTTTAAACAGTTTTCTTCCTGGAAAAACTTTTTGTTTTCCTTATAGCCCCTTTTTTTCCATCGGTTTAAGGGTTTATATATTTCTTGCTAATATAGAGTCTTCCTGACTTTTTTTTTTTTAATTTTTGACTGCTCTGGGTCTTCCTTCCAGCACACAGGCTAAGATTGCAGCATGTGGGTCCTTAGTTTCCAGACCAGGGATCGAATCCATGTCCCCTGCATTGGAAGTCAGAGTCTTAACCACTGGAACATCAGGGAAGTCTCTTCTGGGCTTCGTTAATCTCCTCTCAATACATTTAAGTCCATTTGGTGGCTCAGTTGGTAAAGAATCCACCTGCAAAGCGGGAGACCTGGATTCAATCCCTGGATTGGGAAGATCCCCTGGAGGAGGGCATGGCAACCCACTCCAGTGTTCTTGCCTGGAGAATCCCATGGGCAGAGGAGCCTGGTGGGCTGCGATCCACGGGGTCCCAAAGTGTCTGACACGACCGAGTGACTAAGCACAGCAGAGTACTCCGTCAGTCCCTGGAGGGCCCTTCCAGCCCCACTTCTGCCAGTTTCTTCTTTTTCCTTGGTTTGTGTGCTCACTCAACCATGTCCAACTTTTTGAGACCCCATGGATGGTAGCCCACCAGGCTCCTCTGTCCGTGGGATTTTCCAGGCAAGAATACTAGAGTGAGTTGCCATTTCCTACTTCAGGGGACCTTCCTGATCCAGGGATCGAATCCAGGTCTCTTATGTCTCCTGCACTGGCAGGCAGAATCTTTACCACTGAGCCACCATGAAGCCCCTGGTTTACCCCCTTAGTTTTGGGAACATATTCATTAGTAGTTTCAGAGGGCTGTTTGGAAGTCAGCCCTTTTTTCCGCTCACTTCTGAAAATGCCTTTATGGTGCAGAATTTGAAATTACTTCCAAACTGCTGACTCCTGTCCAATGTGAATATGACATTCGATGCCATTTTGACTCTGGAAATGTGGTATAAAACCTGTTTTTATTTACGTACTTAGTTTTTTTAATGCCCACTCTGGAAGCTAGGAGGATCTTCTTTCTACCCCAGTGTTCTGAAATTTCATGATGATGGGCTTGGTGAAGTTTACTTTCATTTATGGATCTGCAAGCTGTCCTTGGGTTCAGGAGGAATTTCCTTCATTTCTCCTTTCTCTTTAGAATTCCTATTACTTGGGTGTAAATCTAACCATGTCCTCTATTTTTTCTCTCTCTTGGATCTTATTTTGTATTTCTCTGTGTTTTTGTACTTTCTGGGATATATCCTCAAATTTACCTCCCACCTTTTTCATATTTTAAACTCTTTCCTGGTTACTGCTATAAAAGGGTGGGAGGGGGACATCCTGCTTTCATTTAAAAAATGCAGTATCTTCAGTTATCTTTTATCTATTTATTTTTAAAGTTTTCTTCTCATTGTATAGGCTGTTTCTTCTAAGGAGTTTTTCACTTTCTCTCTCTCTCTCCCCCTGGCCCCCTCACCCCTCCTTGTGCTGTCCGTGTGTTCTTCATATTCAAGGCTTTCCCCAGGTGTCTGGTAATTCTCAGCTGAACACTCCTGTTTAAGTACAGGGCACTAGAAAGGCGATGGCTTCAGGCCTCACCATGAGTTGAATCAGTTGGCCCATCTCACTGGGGATCTCCAGTCCCTTAAACAGGGCTTCCCAGGGGGCTCAATGTTAAAGAATCTGCCCGCCAGTACAGGAGACGCAGATTTGATCCCTGGGTCGGGAAGGTCCCCTGGAGAAGGAAATGGCAACCCACTCCAGTATTCTTGCCTGGAGAATCCCATGGGTAGAGGAGACCGACAGGCTACAGTCTATGGGGTTGCAAAAGAGTTGGACATGACTGAGCACACAGCAGAGACAGAGCGAGATGTCCTTAAACCCATGAGATTCCCACATGAAAGACTCTTCTAGACTCTGACTAGAAGGTTCCTGAATCTGGCCGACTGTGCTCTGGCAAATGACTTGATGAAAAAGATGAGTGGTTTCAACGTTCATTATGTCAACTTACAGACATAATGTCCATTTTTCAGAAAAGGACCCCCATCCTCAACTGTGCTCGATGCCTGATATTTCTGAGACCCTCTGCTTTACCCCCACTGGAAAAGAAACTCTGCTGTTCTCTCTGAGTGTGTGAGGGGCTGTTGTCCACCATAGAGGAAGCAGATGTGGGAGACCGACAGGTTCCTAATGAAATGCCAACCAACCTTCCTTTTGGAGCCCATCATCACCTCTGCTTCCAGAGTTATCTCATGCTGTAATTCCTGGGCCTTCTGGAAGCAAACCTGGTTGCTTTTTGGTTCTCCTGAGGGCCAGCTGAGGGCTCCATTTTCTGAGCACACTAAATCAGTACTGTCCATCCATTTGTTCCCCCGCTTCCCCATCTTTATGCCTGATTTTTCTTTTCTCCTTTGTCCTTGAGGGTTCACCCTTTAAAGGATGTGAGCAGGTGGGTAGGAGGAAGCCGAGGTAAAATGTGTGTGTCTAAGTTGCCACTTAAAAGTGGATGTCTTGAAGGTAGGTTGTGATACCACTTAATCCCCTGAAAGAAAACTATCTAGGGCACCTAGGTCTTTAGGGAAGTGATGCTGATGGGATCCTGGGGGTCTGGGCTGAGTGTCTCTTCCGGGGTGTGTTTTCAGTGAGGAAAGAACACTGGGCTGGGAGGAGGATAAAAGGGATTAATCACAGCTCTGATTCTTACTCCTCGTTATCCTTGGTCTCATCTGTAGTCTCAAGATAATAACCACCAACTTGGCGCACTTTCAGGGTTCTAAGTGGGATCAAATAGGATAATGACTGTGAAAGCACTTCAAAAAGCATAAAGTACTACAGACACACAAGGCTTTGCTATTACTTAAAACCTCACTTTCATCTCCCAAAATTCAATCTAACATTCCCTTGGCCTGTCTTCAGGGGAGAGAGGTTTGTCTCCAGTAATCTTATAAATCACCCTTTTGACGTTCAAAAGAATATCCTTTAATCATACAGACATATGGCATAGGACAGTGTTTCTCACTCCACCAACACTATTCAATCAGTTGCCAAAGACACTCAGGCCCCACATCAACCCAAACAAACATCCAAGATGTTGTCACCTAAAGAAATGAGTGACAGGGGACCCTTCAGGGGGTCCATGCCACCGTGGGTCTGCATACAGCTGAGCTACATGTATCCATCTTGGCTAAGGTCAGAATATAGGAAAAACAGTTGTTAAATATATCTAAACAATAGATGCAGTATACCCTTGAAAAAGAGAGGGGTGGTAGCTTTGTCTGTGGTGCCATGAAAAGATACCCACTGTTAAGTAATAAAGGGCTTCCCAGGTGGTGTTAGTGGTGAAGAACCCTGCTAATGCAGTAGACATAGAGATGCAGGTTCGATCCCTGGAACGGGAAGATCCCCTGGAGGAGGGCCTGGGAACCCTCTCCAGTATTCTTGTCTGGAGAATCCCTTGGACAGAAGAGCCTAGAGGGCTGCAGTCCACGGGGTCACAAAGAATTGGACATGACTGAAGCAACTAAGCACGCATGCACGCATTAAGTGATAAAAACAAGATGCAGAACCATGAGAATGATTCCATTCCTAAAACAAAACAATAAGCGTATCTATCTGTATGTATGTACCCACATATCTACATAATTATATAGCTACATACCACAGACACATAGAAGAGATCTGGTTGGCTTCTCACCAAATCACTCATGGTGGCTACTTCTGGGGAATGGGTTTGGGGGTGGGGAAAGACTTCTACTGCATACTTTATATACTTTGAACAGTTTAATTTTTTCCATAACATGCGTGTATTATTTCTAATCATAAAAAGATTAAACCTGAAAGAGTAAGAAAGAAAACAGAGTCTGGGAGGAATAGTACAGGCAGTAAGAAGTCAGGAGAAGCCCAGTGGTGGAGAGGAGGTTAAGACAGAGGCCAAGGTTGGCAAGAGTTGGGGGCAGGTCACCTGCTTCTGCTAGAGACACACAATTGGTGTCCCTCCTCCCAGCTCCTCCCTTCTGACCACAGAAGGATCCCCTTCAGGCCATGACAACCACCTGCCCATATCTTCAAGTTCCACTATCAATGTAAGGGGAAGGAAAACTTACTTTTTAAAAACTTTGATTTCCACTGAAATAGGATGTATCTTTAATGGGCAGTTCAACGACTTCAAAAAAATGCATATACCCAGGTAAACCACAAGAGATTAATGCAATCTCCTAGCTCTATACAGATGCATGGATCTGCAGGGGATAGGTTCACTCAGCCATGGACAAACACCGGAAAGGATCACTGTCCCAACCCTAGGGGTCTGCCATGGGTCAGGGGTTGTTGTTGGGTGTGGGATTCATATTCCATCCATCTCACTAATCCCCAGCCAGGACCTGCCTGGTGGTGCTAGGGAGTCATCTCTCTGAGTTCCTCCAGTGAGTTTCTGATTCTGTAGACTCCTAATGTGGGTGTCTCCTGGCTTAGGAACTCACAAGTCTCTTGGCAATGTACATGATAACCCTAGACCACACACGCAGTCAGTCTGGCAGGGACGTACTGAGCTGAACAGATCCTTGGAGGTAGACCAGCTCTCTCAAATAAGCCAGCTATCTCTGGCAACTTCCCCTTTCAAAATGGGAGCTCTTAGCTCCCGCGACTCACTGGAACAGGGAACTATTTTTACCGGCATTGACAGTACCTGCATATAATCGCTCTGGGCTAGCATAATAATCACAATAGCTCACATTTATTGAGTGCTTGCTATAGTCAAGCATTATATTCTAAGCAATTTACATGATTTATCTTTACAACAATACCATGAGATAAGTCCGATCATTATCATCACTTTAAAGATGACAAACTCAGGCAGAGATGTGAGTAACTTGCCCAAGGTCACAAAATTAGTGAGTGATACTGTCAGGACTGGGACCCTGCAGGGCTATGCTTTCTCTCATTGGGAAGGACCCGCAAACCCAGGGTTGAAGGTGTCACCTCCTGACTTCTTGGTTGGAGCTTTCTCTGCCAGACTCTGTGGCCTCTGTCTAATCCATAAAACTGTCAAGTCCACTGTTCTTCTAAAAAGAGGTAAATATACAGTCACCTCCAGGTATTGCTGGGGCCACAAAGAGGTCTCCAAGCTCTGTCTAGACACAAAATCAACAAAGCACAATGCAGAACAGTGTTTTATAGCTGGAGTTATTTTTTTTATATTGTTGTTTCTTCTCGGAGGAGTTGGCTGATAAATCAGGCCTCACAGGTCCAGAGGAATGTGTGTTTTCGACTTTCAGGAGCCGAGTGAAGGGCGAGCAGGAACATGGCAAAGAGAGAGAGGCATCTTTCAGAATCCCTGGCAACCTCACCTCAAGAGGCCAATTCATCCATTTGCAGCAGAGCCTGGGTACAGACTGTCAACCCAGTTCTCAAAGACGGGGACAGGAGGACTCTCACCAGTTTGCATCTATCTGTCTCTGTGGTGAACGCAAGCCATCCCGTGCCATTGTGTAAATCACCCTGCGTGTTCTGTCCAGAGGCACGTGGTGATAGCAGGGGGATGATGAGCTCAAATTCATCTCAATAACTGTGCTGCCCTGAATTCCTAGAGACTAAGGATTCTCAGCTTGATGACAACTCACTGACCTCCTTCTAAAAGCACTGTCTACTCATTTTATTGGATTAAAGGAAATGTTGCTTTGAGACTTGAGCTATCTCACTTATCTCAGTCATCTCAGATATCTGGAGAAATTCTAGGAGAATGAAAGTGAAAATTTTGGGCAAAGGCAAGTAAAGCAAGAAGTAGAGCTTTTTGTTTTATCACTGTTAGTATGGGCTATAAAGTGGACAGAAGCACGGTTCTTAAACTCTAGCCTAGAGACTGCCAGTTCTGGGAATACGGTGGGCTATCCTTCCAACTAACTTTCCCATTGGAAAAAAGTAACTTACAAGGTTGGAGTAAAACATGTTAAAAAAAAATCTTAATATCATTGAAGACATGATAGAAAGTAAAAAGTAAGCAACTGGATGCTGGGCTGGAGGAAGCACAAGCTGGAATCAAGATTGCCGGAAGAAATATCAATAACCTCAGATATGCAGATGACACCACCCTTATGGCAGAAAGCAGAGAAGAACTAAAGAACCTCTTGATGAAAGTGAAAAAGGAGAGTGAAAAAGCTGGCTTAAAACTCAACATTCAGAAAACTCAGATCATGGTATCTGGTCCCATCACTTCATGGCAAACAGATGGGGAAAAAATGGAAACAGTGACAGACTTTATTCTTTTTTGGCTCCAAAATCACTGCAGATTGTGACTGCAGCCATGAAATTAAAACACGCTTGCTTCTTGGAAGAAAAGCTATGACCAGCCTAGACAGCATATTAAAAGGTAGAGACATTACTCTGCCAACAAAGATCTGTCTAGTCAAAGCTATTGTTTTCCCAGTAGTCATATATGGATGTGAGAGTTGGACTATAAAGAAAGCTGAGTGACGAAGAATTGATGCTTTTGAATTATCGTGTTGGAGAAGACTCTTGATAGTCCCTTGGACAGCAAGGAGAACCAACCAGTCAGTCCTAAAGAAAATCAGTCCTGAATATTCATTGGAAGGACTGATGCTGGAGCTGAAACTCAATACTATGGCCACCTGATGCGAAGAGCTGACTCATTTGAAAAGACCCTGATGCTGGGAAAGATTGAAGGTGGGAGGAGAAGGGGACGACAGAGGATGAGATGGCTGGATGGCATCACCAACTTGATGGACATGAGTTTGAGTAAGCTCCGGGAGTTGGTGATGGACAGGAAGCCTGGTGTGCTGCAGTCCATGGGGTTGCAAAGAGTTGCACATGACTGAGCGAATGAAATGAACTGAACTGAACTGAAGCAACTGAAAAATTAAAAAAACTCTTTTCCAAAGAGCAATGGTGATCTGGAAAAACTTGGGTTGTTGCCAAAGGCTGAAGTTAAGATCTCGGGCTCCTCTTAGGGTAAGGATGAGCCAGAGGTAAACCTCCTCCTCTTCTGCTGAGGGAACTTCAGGGAAGGTTGTCTTTGCAATAGGTAGAAAAAGGGAGATCTAGAGGAATTTGTCATTGTTGGTAGCCTGCTCATGGATTGTATATCTTGAGGCTGCATTATGTGGGTGGTCTAGGGGACCTCATAACTTCTGCAGGCACTGAGCAGAAGCCAAGCTAAGACTCTCTGAAGGATGGATCTCATATCCATCAATGAATCCCCACAAATAACTTTTCAGAGACAATGAGCAGTATACAGCCCCAAATACCAAGTACTTGAAGTACCAAGGCACCGTGAATAGATCAATACAAAGAACAGACATCAGAAACAGACACAAAGACTTCAGATATTAAAATCATCAGACTAGATCATAAACATGCTTACTATGTTTAAAGAAATAAAAACTTGAATACATTCATCTGCAGAGAACAGAAGCTATTAAAAAATGACCAAATACATTTATTTTTATTTTTATTTTTGACCAAATACACTTGAACAAAGAACCAACAGAACATCTAGAAGTAAAAAACACTATAACTAAACTAAAAACTCAATGGACCACTTTAACAGTACACAGATGAAATGAAAATTAATGAACTGAAAGATAGTTCAGGAGGAATAGTTCAGAACATGGCAGAGACATTCAAAAAGGTGGAAAATACAGACAAGAGGCTAATGGACATGGGGTTACGTGGTCTAAAGGAAATTCAAACGATGGCACAACAGCATCGTCTTCAGAGCTTATTAAAACACAGATTCTCTCCCATTATTTTGATTCCCTCGGCAGGGTCCCAGAAATATATACTACTAGGAGAAGAGGCCATAATACTTTAAGAAGCACTGGAATAGTGACTTCTGGCTGGCAGACTTTGGAAGTTATTTTTTTGTTGTTGTTTTTTCCGAACTAGATTAAGTTTTTCACCTCTCATTGACTGTCCCCTTCCCACCCAGAACAGCTGGCAGAATATGTCATTTTCCTCTGTGGATTATGGTAAATGTGCTTTATTTTAATTCAACAGGGGTTTAGAGAGGAAAATCAAAACATGTGTTAAAACCCAGTAATTCTATATTTCCAAAGCAAGTGATATTTAAGGTTGTTTTTTTTTTTTTTAAATTGAGTGTGTGTAAATGTATTTATTACCTTTGCTTATTTGGGGCTTACATGCTACTTGTCTGTTACTCACTCCAGCCTGTGAAAAGCATCTCTCAAAAGTTAGCTAACCACCACTGGGTGTCTGTGGCAGGCATACTTAACCTCTCTGTCTCACTTTCCCCACCTGTGACATGGGCATCCCACCATGTATGTCCCCAGCGACTTGCATGAAATGCTCAGCACAGGGCATGGCACACAGTGAGTGCTCACACAGCGGGAACCATCATTAATAAATGATGTATCCATTTCTCGAATTGTCGCTTCCACCTCTCAGACTTCCTTCTTGTTTTCTCTCTAAATTCCTTGTGCTTCTTCAAAAACAGCCACTTCTTGGCACCACTGTCTTCGTCTCACTCCTTTGCCTAATCGCTTAATATCAGGCCCTGCATATGTCTAACAAACATATGTCTGATGAATATTAAATGTCTAGCACATATTAAAAGCTTACATTATTAAACTGAGACACTTGGCCCCTGGTAATTCCAGGAATGCCTTCCCAGAGATGCAGAAAGTGGCAAATGAAAGCCTCATGGCTTATCATCATGTTCTTGCCTCCAGAAATCTATCCTGGAGAGTCAGGGGTCTGTACGAGCTTCAACAGGGAACAGATGGGGGACTGGCAACTTTTCACTGTGCCCATTGGAGCTGGGGCTTGTGTGTTTTCTGAAGCCAAGCAGAGCAAGGCTCCCAGGAATGCAAATGAACTGATAAGTAGCGGATGCTGCCAAGATTGGAACCCATTCTTTGTTTTCTTAACTGAGGGCAGGCTGAGGTGGGAGTGAACAGGGGAGCAATAAAATGCAGAGATGATGCCAACATTTTGAACCTGGGCCACCAAATTCTGAGGTCACTCAAGGCTGTTACATTTCTTCCTACATTTCCCCACTTAATTTCTCGTCTCTTTTATCATGTTCTCATGTCTTCTATCTCTGAAACCCACAAAGCTGCACACTTCTTCGTGATCAGAGCTGTGTAGTTTCAAGCCTCATTTACTTTCTCTGGAAAGGACTGGATTACAAGCAATAGCTTCACACCCGGGACATAATTCCAAGCCAGAGGGATGGGGAGCCACTCCCTGTTTAAAGCTGGTCAATTTCTCTTGCTTAGTTCTCCTTCTCACCATGATAATCTGTTTTCAGCTATTTCCACAGGTCCTGTCTGGATAACCGGTTTCTTTCTGTGATCCACAGGCCCATATCAGTCTCAGGGCCAAGAGCAGGGAAGGAAGGCAAGATACGACGTTAACTAGCAGCTAAGAGCAGTCAGTCTGAATTTTTATTTCTGATGCTTTGGGTCAACTGTGAACTAAGTGTGTGTGTGTGTGTGTGTGTGTGTGCATGAGACAGAGGGAGGGAGGGAGGGAGGGAAGGAGGAGGAGAAGGAGGCAGGCAGGCAAAACCGACTCCCATCCCCCCTCAGGGCCTTCTTATTAACAATTAAATGACACTTTAATAATAATAACACTTCAAAGTGTTATTCAACCATTAATAATTGAGTAACTTTTCAAAACAATGTTGGGGCTGCCTTCTCAGGAGAGAAGGAGAGCTGTAAGTGGAAATATGGCAGTCTATTGAAAGAGGCCACATTTAATTAGTTGATTTTAATTCAATTTGGGTAGGGTCTACACAAAACAGCTCACACCCAACTCCCGCAGCAGGAAAAGCTAGAGAAGTTTCAGAAGCATCCTTCACAGAAGCCTGGATCACTTGCTCCCAGGACAATGCTGAAGACCTCAGGACCTCCCGTGAACTCCTGCATTCATCAGCCTCCTGGTCTTAGGAAGGTTTCTCTGCTTGACTTAATTTTACTCAACTGTAAAATCTGGGCAGTAAATACCCTAAGGAGGTTATTGTGAGATGATGCACTTAATTTGCCTAGGACCCATTACACGGAACATGTAGAAAAATGTGATATGCAAAACCACCATGGTAAAAATGGAAGAATAATGACCTCAGGGCAGCAGAGGTATTGAGGAAGACTTATTTTTCCACTTGAGTCCTGTACTCCTGACAAGTTCATGCTGGGTCACAGATGATGTTGAGTTTCCAGTTGTCCCAGAGAGCAGCAGTCACCTAAGGCCAGGCTGAACCTCAAGAGGTGGCACGTCTCCAGCTGAGTTCTCATCTGCTCCTCTTGCAATGCCTCCCCCCCCCACCCCGCCAATTTCTATTCTTGGAGTCTCCATCCTTCCATTTCCTCAGGCCAATGCTTTGGCACCATCCTTGACTCTTTTCTCACACTCCACATCAAATCCAGAAACAAGCCCAACGGACCCTGCTTTCAGGACAAAGCCCCTTTCATCCACCTGCTTCTCACCACCTCCACTGTTGACCTGGTCCCGGCCACCACCCTGTCGCCTGGGTTACCGCAGCAGCTCCCGCCCGGCTGCTTCTCTGTGCTCACCACTGCCCCCTACAGTCTATTCTCAACACAGCAGCCGAGTCCGCTACTCCTCACCTGGAGTGGAAGCCAAAGTTCTTTCTGGGTCTCCCAAAGCTTCAGCATCTGGTTCCAGCCTCCTGTCTCTCCTCAATCCCTCCCTCACTCTGCTTCGGCCTCACAGGGCGCCCTGCACAGCCTCCTACTTATTTATCATGTTTCTA
This sequence comes from Cervus canadensis, assembly GCF_019320065.1. Classification (NCBI taxonomy): domain Eukaryota; kingdom Metazoa; phylum Chordata; class Mammalia; order Artiodactyla; family Cervidae; genus Cervus; species Cervus canadensis. Next base: position 61,220,979 of record NC_057396.1, on the reverse strand, counting down.
GTCTGTTTATAAGCCCCTTGAGGACAGGGATTTCTGCTCACTTTGTTCACTAATGTATGTTCAGTGTCTGTAAGCATCTGGCCGAGCAGATTCTCTGTATATGTATTTTTCGAAGAAATGACACCGACAAAAGGCTATTCTAGGAAAAGTAGCATTGACGTTGTGTCCTTGGCAACTCAGGTCCACAAGCAGCAGAAAGGGGTAAAGAGACAGACAAATCCCAGGGGGACAACAGTTGCTGGCTTGTGATGGAAGCAACCTCCAAATAATGGTGCAGATGGGGACAACGAGAGTGCACCCAGGCAGGTAAGAATGACCTGAAGCTGGGATTCAAAACTGGGCGTGATACTTTGTGAAGGACACCAACATTCTCCATGTCTTCTCTGATGGAACACTGGGCTGACCGTTTTACACGTGTGTTTTATTTAAACCGCACCCTCCCAGTAGCCTAAAGAGGCAACTGTTATCATAATAGCTCATTTTACAGATAGGGAGGCCAACCAGGTCTGCAGAGCTAGGAAATTGCAGCACAGGATTCCAGCTCACATGCATAGGATCCACTGCACCAGTGGTTCCCAAGAGGTCTGTCGGCAGCAACAAACTTCTGAGATATCGATTATAAGAAAACTAAGTTTCTGGGCTTTGCCCTTTGATTCAGAATCTCCAGGGATGCAGCCCAGGAATCTGTGCTGAGTGAATGCCCCAGGACTCCCTTCTCAGCCAGGGCATTCTGCCTCCCTGCCTCAGCACTATTCAAGTCAGAGAAAGAGCTTATCCTGCCGTTCAGCCCAGTTCACACTTAAGGAGGGCTTACGACAGATAAGGCAGATAGATGGTCCATATTTCAGGTGACGTGGCACTCTCTCTCTTATTTCTCTTGACCTCAAGAGGCTTATAATCAAATAAATAGAAAAATAAATAAAAGGAAACAGGGCTTCCCTGGTGGCTCAGTGGTAAAGAATCTGCCTGTCAGTGCAGGAGACATGGGTTCGACCCCTGATGCGGGTAGATCCCGCATACCGTGGAACAACTAAGTCCCTATGCCACAACCACTGAGCCTGTGCTCTAGAATGCAGAAGCCACAACTACTGAAGCACACCCTAGAGCCCATGCTCTGCAACAAGAGAAGCCATTGCAATAAGAAGTCCACACGCTGCCTCTAGAGAGTAGCCCCCGCTCTCTGCAACTAGACAAAAGCCCATGCAGCAACGAAGACCCAGCACAGCCAAAAATAAATAAACAAAAACTATAAAAAATGATTTGCATACAAAAATAAAAGGAAACAAATGTCAGGAATAAAAGCGCTCCAACATCAGTGTTGGAAAAGCAGTACAAATTAAACGCTATGATGTTCAAAGGCAGGAGGATGATCTCTGGCTAGGAAGTGAGAAGTGAGCATGACTCATCAGGTAGGTAGTAGGTGAGATGGTTCTGAAAGGATAGAAGCAATTTTAGCAAGTGGAGCTGGAGACAGAATATTTCGTGTAAAAAGAAGCAGCATTGGCGAAGGTGGGGAGTGAGTGAGTGATAGTTGCTCAGTCATGCCTGACTCTTTGCAACCCCATGGACTGTAGCCTGCCAGGCTCCTCTGTTCATGGAATTCTCCAGGCAAGATTACTGGAGTGGGTTGCCATTTCCTTCTCCAGGGTATCCTCCTGACCCAGGGATCCTGCATTGCAGGAGAGTCTTTACCATGCGAACCACCAGGGAAGCCTACTATTAAGAGGTATTTCTAAGTATAAAGACAGGTCAACTTAAAAAGTATCAGCAGATACATGCTTGACTTTATCTTATAATCTATAAACAATACATTAGAATATGTAATGAATCCAGCAAGAGCAATCTGAAGAATGATAAACAATTCAGTTTTGCAGGGGTTGGGGGAGAAGTGTGAAGAAGTCCATTAGAGTTGAAGCTCTGAATGCCAGGGTAAGGAGCTTCCTCTTGATTTAAAAGGCAAAGGGTGGTAGGGGTAGAGTGCGGCCTTTGGAAGGGGTTTGAATGGGGGAGTTGACTCTGGAGGGGAGACTGAGGAAAGAAATCTGACATGAGTGCAGGATGGATGGGGCTGAGGAGGGAAGAACAGCGGGCATGAGAACCATGCAAGGCAAAGAAAGGTGACGGTTTCCAGAAGAAGAGGATCCTCAGAGGAGGACGGGCAAGGGCAGGAGCGAAGGGAGATCCCTGGCAGGAAAGAAGCGGAAGGAACTCACGCTGGGCATTCTCCGTGCCATCCATGGAGTTGGAAGCAAGAGCTTCTGCGGGATGGCGCTGGGGGTTGAGTATGAGGCTGGTTTAACACTGTGGCAGCGGACGGGCTACCAACCCATCGGAGATCAGTAAGAAGGATCCACTTCACCCTAGTACTCATTCTTGTACTAGTACTAGTAAGGGTCTATTTGATGCTGGATAACAAGAATTTGTACTGACTCAAGTCAGTTCTTAGAAGACCCTTCTTGAGGAGTCAGAAAAAGCAAAGTCTTACCACGGGAACAGAATTACTCATGACATGCCAGTCTTTACAGCTACACTACAACCTAAATGTCCACACTCTTTTAAAAGCATCATTTTCAAGCTCAAAGATTGATGTGGCTTGTGTTCTGTCTGAAGTCTGCCTTGAGGCGGGTCCAAAGAGACATCTTAATTTGCTGAATTAATCGTGAAAACACAATATCTGCGAGTTTGGTTTCTCCTTGCTATTTATCACTGTTATGAGGAACTCAACTTTTTCAGGGTAATTTTATTTCCTCACTACTGATTTTGGTTGATACCCCCTGGCTAAAGTCAAATTCACTGGTTTCAGATTTCAGCTCTAATACATACACACACACACACACAACTGTTGCTAAACAGTGAAATGAGTGACATTTACAGCTTCGCTTTCCTTGTGGAGGCTACCCTATTGATCACAACTGACATTTACTTAAACATTCCCTAGCAGAAAAATACCTCCTGATTCTATCTCCTTCTAAAATGCCAACAAATGTGCCCGAGGCAGGGAAAAAAGCACCCAGAATAATATCATCTCTTCATTGCCCTACAACCACGTTGCTTTGTTAATATTATAACTTTAATGATTTCTTCGGCTCTTGATGGCTCACGATGTTAGTCTAACCCTCACCCAGTATTGATTCTCCTCCTGTTAAAAATAAGCATCAGCGAGGCACCAAAAACTGCCTGCCCAAGCTTATTGCTATGCTGGGAGTTTATATCATGCATATTAAATCTGGACAGCATTTAGGCTGAAGCAATCTTCGCTTTATGATCCTGTTGGTTTTTAAAGTGAATGTTAATGAAATATGCATTACTTATGGCAAATGGCAGTCCCAGTGGGGGACATTTTAATTAGTACAGTTTGTTCAAAGAAAAGCAAATTTAACTCCACTTCATCTGTCACCCAGCTGCCCTGCAACCTGAGGCAGAGGGAGAAGAGAGTAGAAGAAAAGACAAATGAGCATTTGCAGGTCAGCTTGCGAGTTAGGGAAAGAAGAGTCCTGACAGATTCATTCCGGGCACAGTAGCTCTGAACCTCTCTTCATGATGGAACACTTTAGTTCGTGCATTTTGCAGGCTCTGGGGCCATCCTTCAAGGTAGCCGATTACCAGAAAATTCAGGCATTTGTGATGATGTTCTTAGGCTTGCCATTGGCCTATACTTAGGATACTCGTTTCTCAGGGCTGCTGGAACAAATGGCCACAAACTGGGTGGCTTAGAGAACAGACATTAAAGCTCTATGGAAGAATCCTTCATTGACTCTTCTTAGTTCCTGGTGGTTGTTGGCAATCTTTGGTATGCCTTGGACTGTGGATGCATCATTCCAATCTCTGCCTCTGTCTTCACACGGTCCAATATGTCTGTGTCCAAACAGCCTTCTTCTTATAGGGACACCAGTCATATTAGATTTGGGGCCCAACATAATCTCATATGATCTCATTGTGATGGTCAGTTTTATGTATCAACTTGGCTGGGCTTCCCCGGTGGCTCAGATGGTAAAGAATCTGCCTGCAATGCAGGGGACCCAGGTTCGATCCCTGGGTCAGGAAGATCCCCTGGAGAAGGGAATGGCTACCCATCCCAGTATTCTTGCCTGGGAAATCCCATGGACAGAGGAGCCTGGCAGGCTACAGTTCATGGGATCACAAACAGTTGGACACGACTGAGTTACTAACACTTCCACTTTTTTCACTATTTTGGCTAGGCTAAGGCACATAGCTTTCAGTTAAGCACCAGTCTAGATGCTGCTGTGAAGGTATCTCTTTAAATGTGATTAATATTTAAATCAGAAGACTGAGAAAATCTGAGGGTTGAGAAAAGCAGATTGCTCTTCATAATGTGGGTGAGCCTCATTTAATCAGTTGAAGGTCTTAAGAGGAAAGACTGATGTTCTCCAAAAAAAAAAGGAATTGTGCCTCCAGATGGCTTCATATTCAAGACTGCAATATCAATTCTTCCCTGGGCCCCCAGCCTATGGGCCTGCCCTGCACATTTGGACTTGCCAGCTCTCACAATCAAGTGACCTTATTCTTTAAAATCAATTAATCAACTTCTTTCTGTTTCAAAAGACAGATAGATAGATAGATATTGGTTCTGTGTCTCTGGAGAACCCTGACCCTGACTAATATACTCAACTTGATTGCATCTGCAAAGATTGTATTTCCAGATAAGGTCCTGAGTGGACATGAATTTCAGAACACTAATTCAATCCAGTATAGACATGTTGACTAGGGCCTCACTGTTAAAAGCATGAGGCTTGGATCAGTGGCCATGGGATCTTCCAAGAGCTTGGTAGAAATGCAGTCTCCCCTACCCCATCCCCATTCACGGGATCCAGTGAATCTGAATCTCCAATTTTTTTTGAGAGTCCTGGTCTTCGCTTTATTACAAATGAGCCTTTGTAACTTTTACAGTGGTAGGGTGAATCAAGATCATTATCTTTTTTAATGTTTAAAATTTATAGCAGGGTAATGTTGGCTTTCAGTGATTTGATAGATTCTACTCAGAACTGTCTTTGTTGAGTTCTTGGAAAAAACTAGACCATTCTCTCCTCTCTTCTGGAGTTCTAATTATACTTTAACCATTCAGATGATTCGTATGCACATTGCAGTTTGAGAAGCACTGGGCTAGAAGACTGATTTTCCAGCCATTGTGTGTGAGCTCAGTCGCTTCAGTCATGTCTGACTCTGTGTGACCCCTATGGACTGCAGCCCTCCAGGCCCCTCTGTCCATGGGATTCTCCAGGCAAGAATACTGGAGTGGGTTGCATGCCCTCCTCCAGGGGATCTTCACGACCCAGGGATCAAACCTGTGTCTCTTATGTATCCTGCACCGGCAAGCAGGTTCTTTACCTCTGGCGCCACCTGGGAAGCCCCTTCCAGCCATTATGGTATTTGTAATAAAACGCTTGGAGTCTAGACATTGTAAAAGTCAGACAATCTTAAAGTAAAGGGTCAGGGGAGAGGAACTAAGAGGGATAGTTGAAGCAGCAGGGAATTTTGAAATAAGTCATGTCTCATTAAGAAGCACCTTACCAACAATGGAGACTAAATAAAGTATCAAATGAGTAGACAAAAGAATAAAGTGGGCTTTAAGATATAGAGAGGCTTTCTAATAAACCAGCTTCTATTTACAAGGAAAGCCCTTAGGCAAAAGAAAGAAAAATTTCATTACCACCGTCCAGAGCCTAGATTACCTCTCCCCCTTTTTGTGTCATCGAGACGCACTGTTACGCCGAAGTGACAACTTGGGAACGTTGTCTCACTCTAATACTGAAGGCTTGCTCTAGGCTCCCACCGTAACTCATGTTGACGTGCAGAAATGTTTCATTTTCAGATCCATATGTATGAATTTTTAATGAACCATGTCAAAGAAATCAAGTATTTCCCCCTCTACCCCCTACTCGGAGGAATCAGATTTTGACCTTCTGCCAAACAGCTATAAATCATGTTCAGCAGGAGGAGAAGCAGGAACCAGGGGCTGCTGCACACGGATTAGCCAGTTAATTTCCCTCTGTCAGACCTTCACCTGAGCTATCACAGGCTGGAGCGAGGAGGGAAGGGGGAGGGCAGTAGGTAGGAAGGACGGGAAGAAGGAATGAAGGAAGGACTATGAACAGAACTCCACAGTCACTGACCGGAAACAGTAGGCACTCAGAGGCAGAAGTTAGAAAAGTCAAAATTCAGGTGAGGTTATTTATTGCTTAAAAACTGGGTGGCTACCTCAATCACCAGAATCTTTGGCATATGAGTCCCCTCCTCCTGCATTTGGTTATATATTTCTTCAAGTAAGATGACTTAAAGGTGGGGGTTGTGGGGGGGGGGAAGATGAGAGTTTTGAAAAAGTAGAATGAAAATAAATGATTTCCTTTTTCAAGAGCACTTTCCTAGAATTTCTATGAACTATGGAGAACACAGCAGGGTCTTCCCAAATAAAGCCTCAATCAACACTTAAAAGGAAGCCGTGACAGTAAAGCCAATTAGATATCACTTCTTGCCTAGCAATGCAGGGATGATTTTAAAATTGATGGTATTCTATGTTGGCAAGGATGTGGTAAAAAAAAAAAAAAATCCGTCCAATTGCTTGTGGGGCTGTAAAAAGAGAAAATCCATTTGCAAAATAATTTAGTAATTTAAGGGCGATGAGCCCTAAAACTGTTCATATGTGGTATAAATCCTACGGAAATCCATCTGAAGTAAGTAATCCAAACTGAAACAAAACTCCACAGCTTTGTCTACAGTAATTCAATGGTAAAACCTACATGCTCACCACTAGGTGTGTGGTTAAGTAAAATAAGCCGTATCCATTTGACAGAACAGCAAGTAATCATTAAGAATGCTTATTCAGTTCAGTTCAGTTCAGTTGCTCAGTCGTGTCTGACTCTTTGTGACCCCATGAATCGCAGCACGCCAGGCCTCCCTGTCCATCACCAATTCCCGAAGTCTACCCAAACGCATGTCCATTGAGTCAGTGATGCCATCCAGCCATCTCATCCTCTGTCATCCCCTTCTCCTCCAGCCCCCAATCCTTCCCAGCATTAGGGACTTTGCCAATGAGTCAACTCTTCGCATCAGGTGGCCAAAGTATTGGAGTTTCAGCTTCAACATCAGTCCTTCCAATGAACACCCAGGACTGATCTCCTTTAGGATGGACTGGTTGGATCTCCTTGCAGTCCAAGGGACTCTCAAGAATCTTCTCCAACACCACAGTTCAAAAGCATGCTTATTAAGAGTTTATAAAAATATGGAAGAATACTTATCAGTACAAGTGGGGGGAAAGTAGAATGCCAGATGATAAATAATACCACGGCTAGAAGAAGAAGCCACCCCTACATAGTCACTGAAAAAATATATGAAGGAAACACACCAACTGCTAATAATCGTTATTTACAGATGGAGAAAATATGGGTGAATTTTTTCCTCTTCTCTATTTTCAAAATGTTCTATAATGAGTGTGTGTACCTTTATAATGGAAACATATGATTTTATTTTGTTTTCAAAAAGCAAGTCATTTGGTCTAAGTAAGATTTGAAAAGATGCTCCCTCAACAAACAATAATAATTCAATCATGGCTAATTCAAAGTGAAACATATTTGTAAACACCAGATTTTTTAATCTAACATCCAGATCTGGGACAGAGAAAAACCTGACCTGCTGCCTGCTTGCAAAGCATCTAAATCTGTCCAAAATACTGCATTTAAGGAGGTAAAGGAAGAATCAGGGCTGTCAGCTTTAAACTACTAGACTCCAGGATGAGGCAAATAGCTGTCATAGACACTCCATTTGCTCAAGTTCATTCACTGGAAGGAGCCCCACCACGCAGCACTGGCGAACAGACACAGGGATGGACAGGCGTAAATTAGATCGGACATCTCTCCTTTCCAGACAGCATCTCTAATCACAGCACCCTCCTTTCCTGGCAAATCTGTGCACTTGAAAGCTATCATCTCCAGCTTTCTGACCCCGCTCAGGCAAGATTTTTGGAAGCAAGCCATGTGTTTCCGGAATGAGAAGCAATCTAAGACCATATGCAGGGGGCAGGGGTGGGGGAACAATTTCATTTGAGTGATGAGTTTATTGATATATTTTCTAAGTACCTGAATATTGTTCAATTTTAAATAAAGCAACACTTGGGTGACCGAAACAGGTTAAATAGCAGTAGCAGCAGCAGCACGGAAAAGTAGGACAGACGACTGGGCCTCTTGGGATGGGCAAGCCCAATAGGCCCCGAACTTTACCTAAAGCATCTTTACCATTTTAGTTGCCTGGGAAGCTTGTATTAGGAGAGTGTGGACTGTGTGCATGGCTGAAGTCCATGAGACTCAATCAAAACCTAGAGATCATGGATGGCAGTGGGAAGGATGGCACTGACTTCCTCTCTTCTCTCTAGAAGGTCTTGGGCTCTATTTTTGTAAACCGTTCAGGCAGGACAGGGATGAAAGCAGCAGAAAACAAAGCCACCCAGCACTAGAGACATAGTGAAAACAGGAGCAAAATGTGGTTGTCTGTTCAGGGCTATAAATCAGTGGGCTCCTACTAATACGTTTTCACAAACATATTCTCCGGACTTCCCTGGTGATCTGGTGGTTATGAATCCACCTTCCAATGCAGGGGCACAGGTTCAATTCCTGCTGCAGGAAGATTCCACATGCCGTGGAGCAACTAAGCCCACGTGCCACAACTACTCAGCTCATGTTCTAGAGCCCACAAGCCGCAACTCCTGAAGCTCATGCACCCTAGAGTCCACGCTCAGCAATGAGACGCCCGAGCACCACCCACAAGAGACTAGCCCTCACTTGTTGCAACTAGAGAAAGCTTGCAAACCACAAGGAAGACCCAACACACCCCAAAACAAATAAATAAATAAAAATTTAAAAATTAAAAAAAAAAACATATTCCCCCAATATAGATTTTTATTATATATACGATCCTCTGTCAATCCATATATCAAACATAAAGCTTTCCTTTCTCTTTAAGGTAAAAAGATATGCACTTGAACCCTGAAGAGTCACCTCACACAATCCCTCTTTGGAGAAGTGTTCTATATACTGAAGCAGGTTATCAGATGGTGTGGCAGCCCCAGAGTGGGCTAGGGAGGCAGGGATTGACAGTTTCCTGCCTTTCCTGTCTTATTGAGGGAAGGAATACTTAAAAGGTCCCTGCATCTGGTTGGTAGGTAGCTTATACCAGCACTCTCCAAAGTCCATTTTTCCACCCTGGTTAGTTTCCCTGGTGGCTCAGCAGTAAGGAATCTGCCTGCCAATGCAGGAAAGAAGGGTTTGATTCCTGGGTTGGGACGACCTCCTGGAGAAGGAAACGGCAATCCACTCCAGTATTCTTGCCTGGAGAATTCCACAGACAGAGGAACCTGGCAGGCTACAGTCCATGGGGTTGCAAAGAGTCGGACACAACTTAGTGACTAAACAACAACAATAATACAATACTTTATTTTATCCAATCATGACTAAGACCAAACTTCATTAACGTGGAGCTCATAAGCTAATTCGAATCAGACTGGGCTATAACACACTTGTTGTGTTGTGTATTCAGGAGAAAGGGTCTGCTGAATAACTAGAGTGGAGAAAGGAGGCAATATTTAATTGCTGGAAGGGAACAGAGTTTTCTTCAGGCTCTATGTACCTCCAGGCAATCCATCTACCAATTACAAGCAAGTTCTTATCCAGACATTAAAGCAGGCAACTGACCATGTTGGAAACCCAACCAAAACTGCTTATCTTCAGCCTTCCATAATTCCAGACCTTTTGCTGATCCACCCTGGCTTCCTGCCTAATGCATTTGCATTGCTTTTTCTGTCTGATATCAGACACCTATGCAGACACATGTGGGCAAGATGGTGAGCAGATTTCTGCTTCAGCTACCTGGGGCGGAAGATGCTATTTGGCTTCTTGGGTCCATATTTGTCCTGCTGAACATCACGACTGTCGAGGCCTCCTGGAGAAGATCCAGTTCTAACAACAACCCTGTTTGATCCCTCACATTTGAAATATTCCAGAAGGGAAGATTGTCATGAAAAGGGAATGGGGGAAGCATCAATGTTAGCCAACACTTTAAAAAAAGGGAGACCCCATACCAAATTGGGGATTCTCATTGCAAATCAAGCGTTCACTGGGCCCACCATCAGCCAAGCTCAGGACCCTGGCTAATTAAGTAATCTCAGCGGGACGTTGCAGACTTAAGGGCCATCACTTGGCTCTTGGCTGGACCGCTCCTGGCAGAGACTCCATTCATTCTGCACGTGGTGTCTAGCTTGTCAAAGCTGATGCAAGGAACAAAGCTGATTGGGTTGCCCCTCCTTCACCTGGATGCACAGCCCAGGGCGCCCCCGCTCATATGTCATTTCTCTGCATTCACATTCTGTCTGGGTTTTCCCCTCATGCTCAATAAGTCTGTCTCAAGTTGTAAATAAGGAGGTGAAGGACAGGGAGGCATGCCAACGAACGGCTTCTTCTCACACGTGGTGCTCGGCGACAAAAACCACTTCCTAATGCGATCTGAAGAAACTCAAGGAAGATCAGATGCGCTGTCAATTCTCCTGTGATGAAGAATCCTGCCAGTGAGCAGTGATTGATATTCCAATTCTTCAAAAAAGCATCTTTCTAAAAATGTAGATTAAACTTTCAGAAATAGCTTTGGTGCTCCTCCAACTCTTTCTTCCCCAGGGCACGCCCCCCCCTCCGCCCCACCGCCACATGGCTTAAAAATACCAGGAATTTATATTTGGTGCAAATTTGCTTCACATACCAAGGCTAAATGCAGCCCTACACCAATCTTATTTCCAAAACCACTTACTTGTAAATGTACAAAACTATCATGAAAAGATTTATAGTTTCCGTTCAGTTCTTTCATCCCTCCTTCTCAGAGATGTCTCGGGAGGGTGGTGGTTATTTTTGGATGTTTCTAAGTTTGTGGACTACACGACTCTTGATGGGTGTTAATTCATTCTCAGAGAGCCTCACGTTCACTGGTTTACACGTGTCATCCATTTCAACGTTCCATAAGCACTGGGGAAGCAGTAAGTTTGCGGGGCACACAAAACTGATTAAGGCATGGGTTTCTCAGTCATCTTATGAGTCACAAGATGTGTTGCCATCAGGAACCAAATTAATTGGCCAAATCAAACGTCCCTGTTCTTCAGCCTAGGCTGTCTATGTCTCCAAATGAATCTGTGATAGCCCTTCAGCAAGAGGGCTAGTTATTCCTGGAATGAAAATGGGCTTCCCTGATGGCTCAGATGGTAAAGAATCTGCCTGTGAGGCAGGAGATCTGGGTTCAGTACCCAGGTTGGGAAGACCTCCTGGAGAAGGAAATGTCACCCCACTCCAGGATTCTTGCCTGGAGAACTCCATGGACAGAAGAGTCTGGCGGGCTACAGGAATGAAAATGGAGGTGGCTTCTGAGAACTGTTACACTATCCATCCATCCCAAAAGGAATCCTTAGAAGGTGGCCTCCACAAGGGTAGGGGTTTTCATGTTTGCTTGTTTTTCTATCTATAAATGCATCTACATATTGGCAGTGTCTCAGCCATATGTAAAATTCACATCTCATCTTGCTTGCAGGGACTCAGATACTTAAAGCTTGATTTCCATTTGCAATAAAACCACCCTGAATTTTCATTTCAGCAACTACAAGATGGGGTAATAGGATCTGCTTCACAGGATTCCTGGTAGGAGTCAGTGGGGCAATGTATGAAAGGTACCTTACTTGAAGGGCCGGATACCCCACAAGCTCCTGCCCTCTCTCCTCATGGAAAGAGAAATCAGAGATGGGAGCCCTCGCTGGGTAGAAATGGAGAGACCAGGTTAAAGATCTAGCTTCCATGCGGCTCTTACTGAGTCAATGTACAACTCTGGGCAGGTCACGAGTACATTTTCAGTCCCTATTTCTACTATGTAAGAATATTTTCTAAGTTGAAAACCAATATAGAAGGTTGACTATGACTATAAAGGGGATCAGACATTATTTGATTCAGATATCCTCAGCTTAGACAAGCAGAGTTCCTGCCTTGACCAATGGGAGAAAATCATCATAAAATTGACTTCTGGGACTTCCCTCATGGTCCAGTGGCTGAGACTCTGAGATCCCAATGCAGGAGACCTGGGTTTAATCCCTGGTCAGGGAACTAGATCCCACATGCCACAACTAAGATCTGGTGCAGCCAAATAAATATTAAAAAATAAATATACAAAATAAATAAAATTGACCTCTGAGAGCCTAATTAAAAGTAAGACAAAGTCCCAGGAATTGTATTTTCTTGCAAGGCTAAATATGGGTTAAGAGGGGAAAATAAGAATTGCTGGGACATGCATTCATGTATCTTACAATTAAATATTTAAGGAGGATTTGGCTCAACTGGCATCGCTTCATGGAAATATGCTTCCCAGGAGCCTTATCTCCTCTGGCTGGAAAATCAGGCTGGCTCTGGGGGAGTATGATTTTCCTCCCGGTTTTGAGGGGCAAAGGGCTTGGCAGCCAGCCTGCATGAAGAACACAGGGGTCTGAGAACAGAGACTGGGCGGCTCACAACATTCCCCACAAAGCGGCAAGGTGGAATATTTATCTTTTTCACTTACCAGAACGTTTATTCACCGCACAGATTCAGGTTTACTCTGCGTGTCTCAGGCAAGAAAAGGGAGGGGAAAGACGCTTTCATTTCTGTCAGACTGCTGCTTATCTGCCTCAGTCACAGCCATTACAGCAATGGATTTATAAATTCTCCCGTGATGGTCTTATCAACCATGAGCAACCTGCAGCAACATGGCCCAGGCATTTCACAGGGGGCCCAACAGCACCTCTACAGCTGGGCACTGCCGATGAGATGCTGGAGGGTCTGCCACTGGACACGCAGTGATGAAATGAAAGACTTGGGCTTAGGACAGAAGGAGAGGAAGCCAGGCAGTCCCGTAATCAGCCATGAGCCCCTAGGGGTGAGGGTGCATTGTCCTTGTGGGCACCTTGTCACCTTGATGCTGGTCCCCTGATCTCCCCTTTATCCCAGGGACGTTCACTCCCTACCAGCATCCCTATCTCCTGGTCTCACTGTTCTTCGTTTCTGTCCTAATCTAAGTGGGGGCTCAGCCTTCCCCTTGGTGCTCATGCTCCGTCACTCAGCCATGTCTGACTCTTTGCGACCCCAGGGACTGTAGCCCACCAGGCTCCTCTATCTATGGAATTTTCCAGGCAAGAGTAATGGAGCAGGTTGCCATTTCCTCCTCCAAGGGATCCTCCTGACCCAGGGATCGAACCTATGTCTCTTAAGTCTCTTGCATTAGCAGGTGGGTTCTTTACCACCAAGCCACCTGGGAAGATCAGCCTTTCCCTTAATTTTCTCAATTCAAGATAGTCCCAGTCAGAGGGCGTGCTTTTTAATCAAGCACTCATTGATGCATCCATTCAACAAAGTCTTGAATGAGCACCCCCTCAGGAACTTCTCCAGCAGTGCGGGATTAACAACAACAAAAAAACCCTTGTGGAATTTACAAGCTGGCAGGGAGAGGCAGACAATGAGTATAATAAGTAAATTATAAACTATATTGTTTGTTGGAAGGTAATAAGCACCGTGGTAAAAACCAAACCACAACCAAACCACCCCAGACCATGGGAAGTGGAATGAAGAGGGGGCAGGGTGGGGGGTGGGAGGCAGTTCTGAAGAGGGCAGGCAGGGAGTGACCGGTTGAGAAGGTGACACCTGATAAAAAACTGGAGATGGACCCTTAGATGTCTAGAAAAAGCAGATCCTCAACAGAAGGAAGACTGAGTGCAAAGACCCTGGGGTAAGGAACAGCAGGGGGCTGCTCTTTAAAACTGAATGAAGCACGAAAGGAATGAATCTGGACAGTAACATTCCTGGGAACGTTCTAGGCAGCTCTCGGAACTCACGTGCTGAGGTCCTTCACACAGAATACTCTACTGCAACGTTTTTTTTTTTTATATGTCAAGTCTCCACCAAACATTAAGTAGATCTCACACAGTGGGTCAGGGCTGGCATAAAATTAACAGAAGGAAATAGGATATATCAAACCCATCAATGTGCTGCATATAAAACACATTCCTATCTGTACCCTTGATTGTGATTCAAAAACTATTTTTTTTTAACTGTGGTTGCTCCTTTGTCTAGTCGGTAGCTTGTTGTTGTTAAGTTGCTAAGTCGTGTCTGACTCTTTTGTGACCCCATGGCTGTAACCTGCCAGATTCCTCGGTCCCCGGGATTTCCCAGGCAAGAATACTGGAGTGGGCTGCCATTTCCTCCTCCGGATTTCTTACCGTGGGTAGGTGTCAAAATAACTTGAAAGCTACTGGCCTATAGACTACCTTCTGCTAAGCCCCAACCTGCCTCCGTGCGGCCGTGCCTTCTGTCTTCAGCACCTGGGAGCATCTCCCTTGACAAATCTGGATTCCTTATAATGCAGGCTCAATAAATGAAGACAGAAGACAGACGAAGACATTTCCTCACCCACCACACACTGCCTGCCCCAGAAATGACCGATATAGACATGCTTGGCTTTCTCCAAATATTGACACCCAGCCTTCTGGCCACTGGGTGGGTCCTCACCCAATGGCCCCAGTGGGTCCTGCTCCATTAGATTTTAAGACACACATAACAGAGAGACGCACAGTGGGGGGGGGGGTGGTTCTCCTTTGCTTATCGTGACCCCCACTTGACAGAGTGGAGTCAAGCTCATGGGCAGTCTGCTGAGAAACATGGCTGAACCACTGTTCATCTGTTCTCTTGGCCAAGGACCCATGGCTCAGCTGGAACCTTAAAAAATGATGACTTAATAAAAAGAACTTTTGAAAAAAAACAACAAAAGCACTACATAACCGCTCACAAGCCGCAATTTGGGGAAGTCTGCAGTCAACTCCCCTATTTTTTTCTATTCTGACAAAACCAAGTTTGTCAGGCAGCTCCCAAAGGTCTGGTTTTATCTGGACAACTCATTTCTAGCTTTTGTAACAGATCCCCCACTAAGCAGGGAATTACGGTGGTTCCCATTTAAAGGCATAAGGGGGCAGAAATGGGGTAATGAGAGAAGTCACTCTCTCATTCATTTAATGCATTTTTCACTTGAATTTTTATCTGATCTTTTATCTGATTTTTATCTTGTTATTCTTACTGTCAATGCTCTGATTTGGACAGGTTTCTGACCTAAACTTAGGTAGTAACTTAGGTTAACTGACTCTGGTCTGTTTTACACAAGACTGCACAGTCCTTGTCTCTTTATGTTTCTTACAAGTACAGTCCTAGTGTGTTCAATCCTTACTTAAGACCCAACATTATCTGAGAAGATCCCTGCCCTCCCCAAAGGCATTTTTGTATATCATTAGGAGTTCTGGTCCTTGTGTCTACCTTACCCTCCCTGGGTATGGAGGTAGTCAGAACCCTGAGAGGGCTTTCAGTAAAGTTAAAATTCCCTTTCTCCCTTTCTCAACCTGTTCTTTGAACCGTTCTGATGACCATGACTTCTTGGAACATTACTGGAAATGTGAGTGATGGCAGATATGCAGGAGACTCCATGCAAAATCTGGAGATTCCATCAGCCTCTTCTAGCATCACCAAAAACATTCTGAGTAAGGCTCTCTCTTTCCAGAAGGAGACCAACAGATTGCCCTTAATAGAATTTTTTAAATTGCTTAAAATTGCTGCTTCTATTCCAGGCTGAAAATTACAGCCCTTGCTCTGTTTTCTGTCCTCCCCCGAGAGTTACTCAGAGCCCCCGAGGAGATCTGTACTAACAACATCATCAACAAAACCCCGAATTCACTTTGCGTGGGAAAAAAAAAATATTTGTAGCTTTTCAACCAGATCCAAACAGGGCTGTGACTGACATGCATGCTCTCCCACATGGATTCAGATTTCCCTTTTTTTTAAAAAAAAAAAAAAAACACACGATAAAAAAAACTACCAACGTGATTTATGTTGCCTTCCCCAAACATTACAAATCAAACGCTAAACATCTCTGAAATGGAAGCTGGAGATGATGAACGCTGAGCTGCCTCCTGTCTCATCCTCCACGAGTCCTGTGGGTGGCCTGAGGAGGGAGGCAGGTGACAGAGGAGCGGGTCATCGTCTCCAAATAACAAACAGGAGTGTGAGTGTTGAGACTGTGTTCCTCACTTAACCTCCCCTCAAGAGGAAGCTCTGTCTGGGGAAACAAACAAAACCCAATCTATGTTTATTTAAAGATGCTGGGTCTATTTAAAGATGGTAGGAAAGTTGCTGTTGACTGCAATGAGATGAAATTGCTTTGGAAAAATCCAACTTCTTCTGCTAAGGATGACAAACGGGTGGTGTGGTTCCAAGTGACCCTGGGCCACCTGGCTCATGTTCTGCCAAGACACCTGGCCCTGACCAAGGTCCTGCTGGGCAGACCTGGCTGCAGGAGCCAGCCTGGACTTAAAAGTCTCCAGTGACGGTGTAGATGGACAAACAGGTCCAAGCTGGTGACATCACATTAATCATTAACTGCTTCTGACTCAATATTGAAGTACCAACTAAGATGCAATCTACTGGAGTTCTTGGTTACCCCTTCAAATGCTTCATATTCAACGAGGTTTTACAATCTCCACTCAGTCCCTTTCCCTGGACTAAAGCCAAGGCTTTCTGACCCTAGATGCACATTAAAATCACAAGGCCCCACCCTAGACCAGCAGACTCAGTCTCTGGGGATGTCCCTGGCACCAACATTGTGAGAAAAAAAAGCTCCCTGGGTGATTCTAATGTGCAACTAGGAATGGAATAGCTAAACAGATAAAGAGCCGAAAAGTGACTTTGTACGAACGCGTTTTCCCAGCCCAATGCTCTTTCGTGCATAGAACCTCGCAGGTGGCCTCTGACTACAGTGGTAGGTTCAGTGCCTTGAAGCCAGAGGAAGCCAGGCCCAAGACTTCAGAGGGCCCAGACAGGACTTCCATAGAGGATTTCACAATAGGCATATCCCCCTCCTCTATTTTCCACTGTGAAAAACTTCCTGAGCATCTGCTATTAAGCCAGACATCCCTGGAAATACAGAAGTGAACAAGAGGCCCCTTCCTTTCCCTAAAGTGATGGATATCAAGGGGATCAGAACATGCCAGTTCAGAATATGCCACCTTGGCTTGAGGATTATTTTGAGCTGAAGGCAAGTGAGAAACAGCAGACACAGGAGGAGCTGCTCTCAACCTACATAAAAGCAGGGCATCCATTTCCTTCTGTAAAGGTAGCTGAAGGCCCCCTTGTGAAGGTGTCCACTGGTCTTATACCAGGAGGAGAATAAATAACTTATCATCAGGGACAAAGATGACACCGAGATGAGTTGGTATAAACACACTTTACTAAATAACTTTGCCTGACATTAGTTTCCCTATATATTTACCTTCCCACAATTTACCACCCCTAGAAGCCCAAATCACTTCACAACTCATCACCCTTTGTTAAAATGGTACAAAAGCCCCCAGTTCAAATAAAAAAAAAAAAAAAAAAACCACAACAAAAGCCCCCAGGTCTAATTGCTTTTTTGAGTTTTCATTTCTTTTCCATGAATCCCCTTGCACATAAAATTAAGAATACTAATATCAGCCTGTCTTTTAACAGTTTAATTTGTAAGCCCCCACAAATTACCTAAGATGGTTGTCTTCCTCTACAGACAACCACACTCTTTAACTGTGCTAAATAGTTTGCATTTCTCTCATGCTCTCATTTAATCTTTACCGCTGATCTGTGAGGTGAGATTCATTTTACAGAGGAAGAAATCGAGGTTCAGAAACAAAGCAATTACCTGAGGTTGCAAGCTGTTGAAATGACACCAGTCTGACTTTTTCTAAACCTTAGAGCCAGACCTGGGAGAAAACTGGCAGTAAAAATGAACCGGGGAACAGAGGCAAAAGTCAACATAGCTACTACTTAAGCAAGCTGTCTCAAAACAAAAGTTTTTAATTACAGTTCTTTAAACAAAACAGAAAGAAAATCAAATAATTCAGAATCCTTAATGACATTTTGAGGCACAGCTTCAAAAGCCCCGAATAAATAGTAAATGTCACCAAAAGGACAAGGAGCAGAGTGGCTGAATCACTTGCAGACAGTGCCAAGAGCAGGCTGGAAAAAGGAAATGCTTGACAGCATGCTCTCTGGATTGTTAACAACATTGGAAAATCTTTCTAGATCAGCAGATTTCCTAGACAGCTGAGATCCACTCTGAGGAGCCCTTCAGCCATCAATTAATTCCTGATCAGTGAGAAGCTCAGTGATGGCAAATAAGCCAGTCTGAACCTGGAAAAACTAGGTCTGAGGTCAAGGCCATCCCCTTCCCAGCAGAGTTCAAACTAAGGGGAAGGTGAGAGGATGAAGGGGAAAAAGAAGTGTAGGTCCAAGAAGGGGAAAAGAAAGGAGAGAAAGAGCACACAGACAGACTGAGACTGATGGCAGATGGTACCTACCACCTACAAATCACGGCAGGACCCGGGGCAGCTGTGGCGGTTCAGCTGGTAAGCTGTCCCTGATGGAAAATCTTGTCCCAAGGATGTCATTTGTTTTAGTTTGAGCTGTTATAATAAAGTACCATAGACTAGATGGCTTATAAAAAACAGAAATTTATTTATAAGTTAGTTTTTGGAGGTGATGTCCAAAATCAGGGTGCCAGGTTCTGGGAAGGGTCCTCTTTGGGGCTGCCAACTGCCAACTTCTCCTTGTATCTTCACAAGGCAGAAAGCTGTAAGCTAGTTCTCTGGCCTGTTCTTATAAGGGCACTAATCCCATTCATGAGGGCTCCACCCTCATGACCTAATTACCTCCTAAAGGCTTCACTGCCTAATACCATCACACTGGGCTTAGGTTTCAACATATGAATTTGGAGGGAGACACAATCAATCCTTAACACACTGACACAAGGTCCAAGAAAATTAACAGAGACATGGAGCACATTCCCCACTCAGTTACCTGGCTGAGTGCAGCCACGGCATCCAGAATGGGTTTGCACAGGCGTGTAACAGTGGTATGAAAAGGGGAAAAGAATGGGTTCTTTGGTCAATTCAGTTTGGGAAACACTAGGCAGACAGGTACACGGCTTGCTTCTTTACCGTAAGATTTCTCCTCATGTCTTATGTGATTTCTGAGTCGGACAGTGTCTCTCAAATTCATGACCATAGGTGGAGCCGCCTATAGAGGTGTGATTCCAACGGTGGTGGCTTAGGAAAGCTACTCAGGTTCAAAAGGAACTGATGGAACCCACAGGCTTGGCTGTGCCACGTGGGGTCTGGGCTTCTTGTGGACACTAGAGGTGAGTGCCCATTTCCTCACTTGGAAACACTGGTGATGCTAGCAGAATGGGCACATGGTTTGCAGATAAGTCTGCCTGGGGCTAAAGTGTGACTTTGAGTAGGTGTGACAGTCTTAGAGATCAAAAGTGGGATTCTGTGTGCTGACACTCTGGAAGAATGCCAGAGATGTAAGGGAACATTCTGGGTCAACTCATCACGTACAGAAGACGAACAGCCAAAGTCTCTGGGACAACACAGTGGTTGAGCTAAAATGAGAACCCAGGTTCCCTGACCTTCGGTCTGAGCTCCCTCTGCCTCCCAGCTGGTCTCCTGCTGAAAGTGCAACTCCAACCCATGTTTAAAAATTCAGGAGGAACTGTGTCCTTGGACTGGGGGAGGCGGTAAATTCCACCTTCCCATGGCTGGCCAGCTCTTGTTGGTCCACGTTGACATGTCCACATTATTTATCCTGTAAGAGAAACATTAACAAACAAACAAGCAAGAGCAACTCCCTGTAGCAGGGAGCATAATGATCACCCACCACTGGAGCAAATAAATATGCACATGGGGCTGTTGCCTTCCCCCTCCTCTGTTCAAGAAGCAGCAAAGAAAACAGCATTGACGGAGCATTTGGGAAATGGGTCACTGGGATTGTGAGGTGGGGATGTTCTACTTAGCCATTCCAAATGAGAGACTTGCTAATTAGATCATGTACTTGATGGAACTGGGTCTACATTTACAACAACTTTACAGGCTGATCCAAGGCTTCTCTGTGGCTCAGCTGGTAAAGAATCTCCCTGCAATGTGGGAGACCTGGGTTGAATCCCTGGGTTGGGAAGATCCCCTAGAGAAGGGAAAGGCTACCCACTCCATTATTCTGGCCTGGAGAATTCCGTGGACTGTACAGTCCATAATGTCTGCAGAGAGTCAGTCACGACTGAGAGACTTTCACTTTTCACTTTTTCAGACTGATCCAGACATAGATAAACCAAGGTAATCTGGAGAGAAGTCTCAGGGCTCTGGGGAGCAAGACAGGGCTGGTTCTTAAGTGTGGGTAGATGAGCCAGCCAGGCAGGAGGTCTGGCTAAAGCAGAGATACTTTCTCCACCCCGTATTTCCAGCCCCAAGGTGTTCGATTCAAGGTTCTCTCAACAGCAACCAGATGTCAGTCATTGGGCAGACAGAAACTTACATGAAATTTACTCACTTCACTTGACAACTACCTCTGGTTCCTCCCCAACCCATGTGCTTCCTACAGCAATGTAAGGTGGCATTTATCCAGTCTTGGGAGTATAAATTCAACAAATATTTATTGTGGGCCTGCTATTTGGCCAGAGGCCTTGTCCTCAGAAGCAGAGGCGCAGCGCGGACAACACAGCTCCACACTCATTGGTCAAGCATCTCCCCTATGCCAGGCATCTTGCTGAATCTTCCAGCATTCATGTCTCCTTTCTTGGGGACCCTGAGGCTCAGAGCAGAGAAGTGACTTGCCCAAGTGCACGCTAAATAGCAGTCAGGATGGGAACCTGGGTAAACAGGACCCCAAAGTCCTCAAGCTATGCAGTGTGGTAGCCCTGCCATTTATATGTAACAAGGGCTTAAACAGTGGTGCTTTTCCTGTCAGTGGTGTTGCTGTGTCATGAACACCCTAAGAGAATTAACAATCATCCGAGCAGTAAGTGAATTCAGAAGTCACTCCTAGATGTCACCATGACTCACCAAAAGGAGCGTCTAAATAATCAGAACAACTGGAAACCTTTTGCCTGGCTGAGACCAGGGAGGCATTCCAGGAAGAGAGAAAGGTGTGACTGAAAATGTTTAACCAAGAAGTGGGTACAGGCAATGGTGAACAGATCAGATCTGGGGAACATTGGATAAGGAGCAAGAAGCTCGGCTTTATGATGTTGGCAGAGAGGGCAAGACAGTTGGGATTAGGCTTGGAGTAAAATGGACTAGAGGGAGGACCGATTACAGGCAGGGAGACACATTATTAGGAAGCTATGCAAAGGCATGAGGTAAAGACGCCCAGCTGGGGCATAGGCATCAAGCTGCAAGGATGGATGCCTCGTTCATCCAACAATGGTCCAGGGATGGGCCTGGTTCAGGGTCCAGGCCATCCAACAATGGTCCTGGTCCAGGGATGGGTGGTGTCCTAGACAGACACGGCCACTAGGAGGAGATACTGCTCTTCCCCGGGGATGCAACACCACACACCCAGGTAAATGACATCCACCTGCAGCCGGGTGGCAACTGCGAGAAACCGGTTTCTGAGAATGGACAAGAACTCCCGGCTGCTTCCACCTCACCCCACAGACCACCACTGTCCTGGGCCTTATGTCCAGAAAAGTAATGCTGTAAGGAAAAAGTAGGGCCTTACCTTCTCATGCAGCAAGGTGGGAGACACATGGAAACAGGTGTAGAGCCTCAAGGAAACTGCCCGCGCCCCACCCCTGGCAAGGACTGCACTTGCCTCCGCACTCGAGGCCCCAAGGAAGCTCCGGCGGTGTGCTGTTTGTCCTCCCTCCACCCCCATCACTGACTCCAAGGCGATGGTTTTCTTCCCAATTACTGTCTGAGATATACGAGGCTGGACAATGGGATGCTGTGGGGCACGGGCCCCTGACCACCAGCACAGAAGCAGGCAGGCGGCTCCAACGATTTTAACAAGACACGAGCAGGAGCAGAGGTCAAGTTCAAACTCCCTCCTGTCCTCATCTCTCACCAGCTGGCGGATACTGCTGTGCAAGGTTAGCGTCTCGGCCAAAGACGATGTTGTCTCTTGAATCATTTGTCTTTCAAGGGCCTTCCAAATTGGGTGATTTTGTCCTTTCCTTTTTATTGACTACCTGCTGCTACTTTCTTTCCATTTTCCCCTCTTGCTTTCTGCCAACTTAAATTTTATCCAACATGGTCCCTGTATTTGTTTCTTCCACTCGCTCTGTTCCTCTGCAGATTCCAGCTGGCAGATTTCACTCCTTCCTTGCCTTCTGAACAGAGGCCCTTGACATCTCCTGACTTCTCCCCACCCAGTTCTCAGAGCCCGCTCATTCCCACGTAGCCAGCAGAAAGGTCACCTTCTTTCCCACCCCTCCCCTCACCGCAATGGACTTACACACTCCCCTAAGGTGCCTTATTGGTACTCAAATGGACAGAACTCACAAGCTGCCCGTGAGTCTGTTCCTCTTCTTAGACTCTGGGTTTCCTGAGGTCCTGGGTCTTAGTCCCCTTCATAATCCCAAAGCACGACATTGAGGGCTGTTCAGAGGCAGAGCCAACAATGATGGCTACATGGATGGATAAGTGGATGAAGGGATAACTGAGGGTTCATTTCACGCACTTCATTTGTCCCTTCTAGAACATCTACCACCGCAGTCTATCACAAAAGCTTCCAGACAAAATGTTATTTCATTTCATTACCAATAATTTCTGGCTATTGAAGTCATGGGACCACAAGCACTGTCTTCACAGGGCTGGTGATCTGTATGGGGAGAAGACAATTGAACTCTCCACACCCCTCAGAACCTCAAAGGTATGGTTTGGGAGCCTTACCGGGATGGAGCAGTCCTGGCTCAGGCCCCCCACTGCTGCAAGTGCCCCAAAAGAGTTACCAAGACTGAGTCTGAGGGAGCAGAAACCCTAAGACGGCCCTTTCTCCTTCCTCTGCTTGGCCAGTCTCTCAGACCCCCATCTAGATTCCATCCCTTATGCCACATGCTCCTTATCATAACAGCTCTCAGACTGAAGCTGTCCCTTCTGGTCCCACTGGTAAACACAACTGTCAGAATAATTTCCCCAAAGCAGGCAGCAAGAGGAAAACAGTAAAGACAGTAATGTCCCAGTAAGGGAATAGGAAAGCTGCCATTAAATGAACCGAGACGCCCCGCCCTCCCCCTCCCAGAGTCACCATAGAAATCCAGCAAGAATTTCTCCTGAGTGCATTAGGAGGGTGGGCTGAGCATCCACAGATATTTCAGTTCTGTTTCTAAACCCCTGAAATGACTGAGAGATGTTAAAACATGAACTACACAGGGGTGGAAAGCAAGGAAAGCATCATCCCCGGAACCCCACTTTATGGTTTTCTTTTTGCTTTTCTTTATTTTCTAAAATCTTTATACCAAATATGTACCACTTAGGGACTAAGGTAAAGAAGCAATAAAAGAACTTGATGGGGAGAAAAAAAATAAAAGAACATATACTACAGACTCAAACTGGTAGCTCATCTTTGCAACATGGTAGGGTACATGGACAGCCAGGGACTGCTTTGCAGTGATGCAAGAGGTCAGAATTACAGGAGCCTGGCATGAAGTAAGATGCAGTGTGAGACAAATGATACCATCACCATACGAAGGGATGTTTTGAAACACATTGTTTCAGGAATTTTTAACAACTTGAGAAAATGTACATAGTACTATGTGCAGTGGCTTGAATAGTATGTGTCCCCCACCAAAAGATGTGACCAAGTCCTAACCCCAGGGTATCTGTATCACCTTAATAGGAAACAGTGTCTTTGCAGACATAATTGAGGTAAGGATCTTGTTGTTGTTGTTTAGTTGCTAAGTCCTGTCTGACTCTTTTGTGACCCCCATGGACTACAGCCTGCCAGGCTCTTCTGCCCATGGGATTTCTCAAGAAAGAATACCGGAGTAGGTTGCCGTTTCCTTCTCCAGGGAATCTTCCTGATCCAGGGATTGAACCTGTGTCTCCTGCATTGACAGGCAGATTCTTTACCACTGAGCCACCAGGGAAGCCCTAGAGATCTTGAGATGACCTTACATCCAAAGACTGTGTCCTTATGAAAGTAAAGAGACGGAGATTTGAGACACAGAGACGTAGAGTGTTAGTCGCTCAGTTGTGTCCAACTCTTTGCGACCCCATGAACTGTAACCAAACAGGCTCCTCTGTCCATGGAATTCTCCACGCAAGAATACTGATGTGGGCTGCCATTTCCTTCTCCAGTGGATCTTCCCCACCCATGGATCAAACCCAGGTCTCCTGAATTTTTTGGTGGATTTGTTACCATCTGAGCCACCAAGGAAGCCCAAGAGAGAAATTCAGAGATGTAGAAGGTAAAGACCAAAGGAGGCGGAAGCAAAGACTGGAGTGATGCACCTATGAGCCAACAACTGCTGGCAGCCCCCAGAAGCTAGAAGAGAGGCCTGGAATGAATTCTTCAGAGCCTTGAGTAGGTACCAACCCTGCCAACACCTTGCCTTTGGACTTCTGTCCTCCAGAACTGTGAGGGAATAAATTTCTGTTGTTTTAAGCCACCAAGTTTATGGTCATTTACGGCAGCCCTAGGGAACTAATGTATGATGGGAAGTACAGAAGCAGCTTATATAGCTATTTACAGGATGGCTTCCGTTATGTAAAACAGACGGGCAACGGGTGTGTATTCTTCTTATAAAGAGGGAAAAAGGTTATTAAAAATGCACGAGCAATCTGCCATCTCACCAAGAATGTTAGCTCACAGCCAAACCTTGCGACCACATCACAGTTCTCACTCACCAGACATCTGATCTTCAAAATAACGTGGGCAGGTGAGAGCAGGGGAACATCATTCCAGTTTTACAGACGAGCCCCTGGAGCTGGAACGTGATCAAGGTGGTGCTGGTGGCTGAGTTTGAATAATTTGGGTCTCCGGGTGCTTCTCAGCAGCTCCAGTGGTGTCCAGCTACTTAGAGCTAGGAGCTGAACTGTGTCCCTCCCATCCCCAAATTCACGTTCAAGTCCCCAGCACTTCTAGTGGAGCCACATTTGAGTAACGTCTTTTAAAGAGGCGATTAAGTTAAGAGGAAGTCATTAGAGTGAACGTTAATCTAATCCAGCACATGTCCTCATAAGAGGAAATTTGGACACGCATAGAAAGATACCAGCCACACGCATGCATGCATAGAGGAAACACCATGGCAGGACCCGGGGGGGAAGGCACCCTCTGCAAGTCAAGGAGAGGTCTCAGGAGAAGCCTGACCTTGATCTTGAGCTGCTAGCCTGCACAACTGAAAATATAGGCTGTTGTGAAGCCATGCAGTCTGGGTATTGTGTCCTGGCAGCCCCAAGCCAAGATGCTTAGGAAGGCTGGAAGACAGACTCTTTTTTTGCCGGTTGCTCCTCTTCCTGCAGCATCCTCCCTGGGCTGAAACGGAAGGAGGGAAATATAATTCCCAGCTACAGGTCTCTCCTGCCCAGTGAGGTTATTTCTGAGCTAACAACAGCCAAGACTTCCGGCAAATCTATCTTCTGCAGAAGGTCTGCCAAGCCCACTGGGTATGTGGAGTGGTCAAAGCCATGTTCTCCAGATGTGCCAGCTGCTTCTGGCTTCTCATTTAGAGCCACAGGCCATCACTGTGAGGGCACGCGCGTGTGTGTGTGAGAGAGAGAGAAGGGAGAAGCAGGGGTGAAGGGTGTGAGTGGTGCTTCATGACTTTTAGGCAGGGGAAAGTGAGGCTGCAGGAGGCAGGGTGTGGTGGCCAGGTCACAGGCTGGAGAAGGCGACTGGATTCAGAGACGGGCCCCAGTTCCTCCTGTGTGTCCCCCAGCAAACTGCTTCCCCAAGTTGAGACTCAGTTTCCTTATCTGTAAAGTGGAGCCAACACCACCCACCTCACTGCAGGGGATGACTCTGCAATGAGCATCGTGCCAGGCTCCTCCGTCCACGGGATTTTCCAGGCAAGAATACTGGAATGGGTTACCATTTCCTTCTCCAGGAGATCTTCCCAACCCAGGGATTGAACCCAGGTCTCCTGCATTGTAGACAGATGCTTTACCGTCTGAGCCACCAGGGAAGTCTCGCCCACCACACAGGAGGTACTTAATAAATGTTTCTTACGTGTGTTAATGAAAAATGGTGCACAAATTTGACTCCTTTTTCAACAGGGCCTAAATCCCATGGGAGTGGTTTGGCCTTTTTTCCCCTCTATGGTTACCTTAATCTCGGGCGTAGGACTGGGTTTTGGTGCTATTATACAATACATGAAAAGATTTTGAATTTTCATTCCCAGCATTTAAAATCAAGAGCTTTCCCATAAAATTTCCAAGCTCTGAGTCATCTGGATAGATAACCTGGAAGATGCAGCCATGCAGACAGCGCCTGCCTCCGTGGGAGCGCCAGGCTGGAGCTGAGTGGGGGCGCCCCCTTCATGGAGTGTGTGCCCTCCGATGTGCATGGAGGTGACCTGAGCAGCTCCCCCACTGCCCACCTGCCTGGGCTCTTGTGGACATGTGCCCAGAGGGCTCGGAGGAGAGAGAAGGGGGCAGGAACCAGACAGTGGGCGCAGCGGCACCACGGGTCAAGGAATGGAAGCCTCATCAGCTCTGACTTGGTGGTTGTGTATGTAACCAGCGCTCACTTGATGATGAGCCACATTTAAAACAGGCAGGTGGGTAGGGCGCTCCATTCAGAATCCCAGCTTAGGACGTCACCAGTAGCTACTACACCAAAGGTGGTTACAATCCCAGACAGACAAGAGACGTACAGAGCACGCACAGACAGGTGGATTTTCTGTCTTGCTCTTCTGGAGCTCACTTAACGAATCCAGCGGGGAGGGCTAAACAGGGTCTAGACTGTGGTCCACAGGAAAACCATCAGGGAAAGGCCACAGACAAGGAGTAAATCTCAGGTGGTCCTTGCACTCCGGGCAGTCATAATGGAAAGACACGGGGGTGTGGGGGAGGGCTGTGGGCACTGTCTGCCCCGAAACCCCCACACACTGTGGGATGTCTTCCCTTCAGGGTGAAGAAAGAGAGGGGATTGGTAGAAAGATTGGGAGCAAGCAATAGAGATTTTTTTTTTTTTTCCAGAAAATGGAACAAATCAGCCCCTGCACATCCTATCTCAAGATTCAGAGAAAGGTCCCAATTGTATGGCTTAAAAAAAAAATCACTGATGCTGCAATTTCACAGAGCAGATCAATACTGCAGCTTAAATGCGAATTTATGGCCTTCAGAAATGCAGATGAGGCTATGCTCTGAGTCCCAGCCTGCCTCCCACTGACAATTCTGCTGACTTCCCATGGCCCTGATGATTCCAGCTGGCTGCCTTTTCAGGTAAGGGCAAGAGTCCTCTGCTGAGCTTGCCCATCTCCTCTGGGATGGGACCCCGGCTCGGTCCATGTGTTGTCATAGAAACCACTATATGAGCATCTCAGCCTTCATCTATACTGGTTAGCCAACATCCCTCCCTCCCTCATCCCTGTCTCTCTTTATTGACTGACTCCCTACTCTCGACCCCACCACACTCCACTCTTCTTGAATTCTGGGCATGGAGTGCACCAAAGCTCGGCAAGTGTGTACCAGTCTACCAGTTCTGCTCCAGGGGATGTGACTGTTGGGTAGATCAAACCCCAGACCCCAGGACAGCTGTCTCCGTTTTCCTGGAGGGAAGCATCCACTCCCACATCCTTCCCAGCCTTCTAAGACTCACATAAAAATCCGATCACTGCTCTCTTTTTACTTTTATCCCTGCTGTGCGCTCTGGGGAGTTTTGATAAAACAAATGAACATGAACTTCAAGGCACGCAATGTGTAAATCACTGCAGATCCTCCCAGGCCTCCAAAAGCTACAAACACGACTTAGCCAAGGACCAAAGAAAAGCCCAATAGGTGATTATTCTTATTAAATAAACACTACTTACTATCCCCTTGCAACCTGGTTGACGGAGCATGTTCACATCTCTTAACACCATCAGCTCCTCCTGACAGCCCCATGCACGAGGCAGAACTGGTAATGTACGATCTCCATTAAGGGAGGAGACTTTTTAAAAATTCATAGAAAAAGACTGAAAAAAAATACACATAAATTGGTATGGTTACTAAGGAGAACAGTATGGAGCTTCCAAAAAACTAAATACAGAACTACCTTATGACCCAGGAGCCCCACTCCTAGGCATATACCCAGAGAAAACCATAATTCAAAAAAATACATGCATCCCAGTGTTCACTGCAGCACTACCGACAACAGCCAAGGTCATGGACACAACCTAAATGTCTGTCGACAGGAAGATGCATAAAGAAGATGTGGTATACATATAGAATATTACTCAGTCATGAAAAAGGACAAGTAATGCCATCTGCAGCAACATGGATGGGCCTAGAGGTGGTCATACTGAGTGAAGTCAGTCAGCCGGAGAAAGACAAACACCATATGATAGATAGCACTTTTATGCGGAATCTCTAAAAGGGTAAAAATGAACTTCCTTACGAAACAGAAGTAGAGTCACAGATGCAGAAAACAAACTTATGGTTATCAGAGGTCAGGCAGGGGAAGGATAAATTGGGAGACTGGGATTGACATATACAAACTGCTATATACAAAATAGATAACTAATAAGGACCTACTGGGAATTCTACTCAAGACTCTGTAACAGCCTATAGGGGAAAAGAATCTAAAAAAAACAAAACCAAAAAAGAGTGGATATATGTATATGTATAACTGATTCACTTTGCTGTCTACCTGAAACACATCATTGTAAATCAACTGTATTCCAATAAAAATTTTTAAAAATTACACACACACACCCCAGAATGAAAACTAGCTAGAATTTTTTTTTATCACTTTCCATTAACTAAAAAATTCTTTCAGATAATGCGAAAGTCTCCTTATCCAGCCCCTCTTGACTGCATGTCTGCAGCCCCATCCACCCCATTTTCTTGAGTTCATTTGCAACTTTAAAATCCAATTTGAAAGACTTTCATATACACATTTGTATCTATAACCAAAATGTAGTATTGGTTTGTATGTGTTCTTAAAGTACACAAATTTAGGATTATTATCATACGATTGATCAGATTTGCTCTTTTTCAAAACTCAAGTGCTGTATGGTATTCCAATGTATCTAACTCCCTACTGATGGACATTTAGATTGTGTGGAATTTTTTCATTATTAGAAACAATGATAATAAAACCCTAATCCCATCCTTTTATACACACAGCAAGATTTCCTCCTGCATCAGTAGGGGGCCTTGCTGCTCTGATGTGCTTCGCTCTGTCTACTGAAATCCCTGAGCACCTCCTCCTAGGCTGATGGTTCATCCGGACTTCCCCTTTTAGAAGTGAGCTTCCAGGGTCAGTATTTGTTATGAACAAACAAGCCACATTCCGGGATAACAAACAGCTGTCCAAGGCAAAGCGAATCACCCCCCTTCTCCTGCTCCCCAATACTGACTCTTCACAGCTGCCAGAAGGAAGAGTCGCCTTTCCTTGGCCTGGCTTTAGCCCAGTGAGACATATGTCACTTTCCAGGGCATCCCTATGGATGGCAGGCTGACCCTACTCCCAACACAGCCTTCAGGGCTGCAGCCTTCAGGCTGCACCAAACCCAGTGCCAAACTCTACAATTAAAGGGCACACTGGCATCTCAGCTGGCTCCTACTGCGAGGCTTTGTGGAGGAAGAGGTTGTCACCCATTCTCTCCACTACAGCTCTTCCCCATATCCATCCACAAGGGCTCCCAGCTCTCACTCTCATCTCATTCAGACTGGCCACAGAGGGTCGTCTGACCCTCACACAGGCAGAGATGCTAGCTGCCTTCTCGCCGTACCCCCAAACGGGCAAGGTTGGGAGATTTACCAGAAAGGACACAGGCTTGCACTAATCAGCTGTGTGACTTCAGGGAAGTTACCTACCATCTCTGAGTCTCAGAAGCCTTCCCAGTAAAGATGTGGGTGGTTGTAAGAATTAAAAGAAAATAATGCTACATGTGAAGGGATTGGAAAATACTAAGCACTTAATTCAGGGGAACCAATAGCAAGTCAAGCAGCTTGTGTTAAAATCAACACATCAGGGACTTCCCTGGTGTTCCAGTGGTCATAAATTTGCCTTCCAAAGCAGGGAACCTCTGGTCTGGGAACTGAGATCCCACATGCCACAGGGCAACTAAGCTTGAGCGCCTCAGCTATTGATTCCACTAAGCCTGCACGCTCTACGGCCCCTGCACAACAACTAGAGAGAAGCCTTCACACTGCAACAGAAATGCAGTGCAGCCAAATAAATAAATTTTAAAAAATCAGCACATCAAACAAAGCTCTGTGTCGACACAGATTGGTCAGATGTGGTCCAGACCCTGGTTGGGTAGACACAATGAAGACATAACGCGGACCGAAGTTGGGATCACCCAGAATTAACCGATGAATCCTGTGGGATGGAAATGAAGTCTTCAGAGAGAAGGTGGGACGTGAAGCTGGGTCTGGCCCCCAGGGATACTTGAAGACATGTTCAATTGTCACCACTTGAGGGTGGGGCACCACTAATATCGAGTGGTTGAGGTCAGTGATAGAAAGTAAAAGTCACTCAGCTGTGTCCGACTCTTTGCAACCCCATGGATTACACAGTCCATGGAATTCTCCAGGCCAGAATACTGGAGTGGGTAGCCTTTCCCTTCTCCAGAGGATCTTCCCAACCCAGGGATCGAATCCAGGTCTCCTGCATTGCAGGTGGATTATTTACCAGCTGAGCCACCCGGGACGCTCAAGAATATTGGAGTGGGTAGCCTATCCCTTCTCCAGCAGATCTTCCCAACCCAGGGATCGAACTGGGATCTCCAGCATTGCAGGCAGATTCTTTACTAACTGAGCTCTCAGGGAAGCCCGGTTGAGGTCAGGGCTGTTGTTAAACAACGTTCAAAGCACAGGACAGCTGTCCATGGTGAAGAATTAGCCAGCTCAAAACGTCAAGTGCCAAGGCTGAGAAGTGCTGCATCAGGTCACAGGAGAGAGAAGAGCATTCTAGGGCAGGAAGCAGATGTGAGTGCAACATTTTCCTGAGATTTATTGATGTTGATCCAGTTCAAGCCAAGGCCAGACTTGGAGGATAATGGGTGGGCGTGCAGGGAACCGGCAAGGTGTGCAAATAGGTAAAAATGGTCACGCATGCATGCTCAGTCATTTCAGTTGTGTCTGACTCTTTGCGACCCCACGGACTGTACCCCTCAAGGTTCCTTTTGTCCATGTAAGTTTCCTGGCAAGAAAATTGCAGTGGGTTGCTCTCCTCCAGGGGATCTTCCCAGCTTAGGAATTGAACCCAAGTTTCCTACCTTGCAGGTGGATTCTTTTACCTGCTGAGCCATCAAGGAAGCCAAAATGGTCACGACCCCTATCAAATAATAACCTGAGGTCAGAGGACAACTGTCTGGACTCCCCACTGAGTCACAAGGCCGTGCTCTTCAGACAGACCTGATCCACCGAAGCAGACAGGCGAAGTGAAACACCATCCAGACCAAAGTCCCAAACCTTCCACCACCATGCTTTTCCTTTAGTCCCCCTGCCATCCTCCAGCCCCAAGGACCGCACGTTCTGACAGCTGCCGTCTCCCGACGACAGGCATTTTTCATGTAAGATGTGTGACAGCAATCTGGCTGCCACATCTATCACCGTGACACAATTATTAAGAACTAATTCATTGGATTCCCATTTTTTATTAATCCTGAACAAATGTAACTGCCAATTATAAGCCTCTGATCTGCATGAGATAACAGGTGTTGCTGTGAAGCTGAAAAGAGTCCAGCCAAGAGCAAAGAAACCAGGTGATCCTAATTCAGACTGAAAGTGCCACATGGGCCACCCCCATCAATATGTTCATGGAAGAGCAGGAATCTGAGGACCCCAGCTGGGGAGCCTATGATGTGGTTGGACTGCCATACTGCAGAGAAGATGAATCCGCAGTCTAGAGAAACCGCTTATAAAAATTAGCACAGATCTCGGCCCATGTCATGTGTTAGGTGCTGAGCACTGGACATGATATTCCACTATTTCTCTCAGCCACCAAGGAAGTAGGTACTATTATCACCCTCATCTACTTGCCTTTCAGAAAGACGAAGAAAGGTAAAAGTCAGAATTTGAACCCACGTCCCTGGTTCCAGAGCCCACGTGCTTGCCCAGAAGGTGGTGATACTCTGCCACAGGCAGTCAGCTGGTATTACTGCTGACCTTGGACTCAATGGCATGACCTTTGGTTAAGGACTCAGCTGATGCTCAAATGCCAGAGATTAAAGGAAGAGGGGGCAGCCCCCCAAGTCACATGGGATCTGGGAAACTCCACCCTCAAGAGGCAGTCTGGCTTTTTTTTTTCAGTCTGAACTCTTTAATGTTATCTAACCTTAAAAAATAATGAGCCCAGCTGAGCCAGACAGGCCTGTGAATACAGACAAAATAGTTACTCATCTCTGGAGCAAATAAATATGTAAATAGTGGGCCTGCTCCCTCCGCCTTCATCTGTGCATCGGGGAAGAATGGCATTACCGGCAGTCTTCACGAAGCGGTTTAGGATTATGCAGTGGAATGATTATTTATCCATTCAAAATATGAGTCTTGCTAATTAGGTCATAATGGTACTCGTTTATCATCTGAATTTGGAGCATATATTGTATTGATCTACAATGTTGTCTGTGAGCACAAGGTGCTTATTAATACTGGCTTAGCTCTGCCGAAAGTTCCCATGAACCTTAAACCCTCTTGGAAACCAACTGAAGGGATCTGGGCTGACTGCAAATGAGGGACTTGCTGTAATGATATTCCTTCCACCAGGGCTGCTAGAAAGGGATGCTCTGCCTTCGGAATCTGCCTGCTGCTTTTGAACAGAGTCCCCAGATTTTGGACAATCTGCTAATTCCGGCAAAAGAAGTTACAGATACAGTGAATTCACATGGTTATGTCTTTAGACGTTGAGGGGATAAACACTGAACTCTTAGGCATCTGAATTGAGTCGTATTATTTTAGAAGGTATTCAGGTAGCCAAAGAGTGTAAGTGTTCTGGCTGCAGCAGCAGGGGAAGAGCCTTAGTCACACACACACACCCCCATGAGAACGGTCCCATCACAATCTCTGTTTCCTGGTCAACTTCAGGTCAGCTCATTGGCCAGTGACAACTGAAGCTTAGTGTGGCTTAGTTCTGCTCCATGGACTCTTCCCAGTGTTTATGCTGAAGTCTGGCTCTGCCTTTTACTGGGTGTCTGGCCTTGAGTAACTCAGGTTACCCCTCTGTACATCAGAGGCTGCATCTGTGATGTTGGGATAATAAGCTCTCCTACGTTTCAGGGTTGTTATGAAATCTACATAAGAGATCACAAGTGAAATACCTGGGGTATAGTAGACACTCAAATTTTCATGCCTCCATTTAATCCTTCTAGAAATAATCAGCTTGCTCATGGCAACATATCCACAAAGGCGAACTGCCACAGAGCACCAGACTCAAGGAGCACAGGTTCACCAGCCCAGACGATGAACCGGGTGTGGAAGGAACAACTTATCCTGAGGCTATGCTACTGGAAAGGCTTGGGGGATCAGATTGTTAGCAGTATCCATCCAGATGTAACTCAAACACACCACTCTGTGGTTGAGTACTTTTGGGAAATGCCAGCTACCATCTCCCCCACTTAGGAATCCCTAATGCGCCCAAGTGCAGCCAAGGCTTGTAGCAGTCTTGAAACAAAGAAAATGGTTTAATTTGGTTTTACCCAGTGTTTCCCATAGTTAAGTCACAGAACTTTTTCTGGGGGAGTGGGTAGGAGATGGCATGAGAAAGTCACCCTTTTAGATAGGGTAACAAAAAGACTCAGAATGGGAACGGCAGGCAGGAAGACGAATGGAAGGTCAGAATTGTTGCCACCCACTCTCAAGATTTAAGGGCCAGAAATGGCAACGGTCCCTAACCCGCCCAGACTCTACCCAGGAAAGGACAAAAGCTGGAGATGAGTCTTTCATGGAGCAGATGGCACAGAACCAGAATGTCTAATCCAACTTTCCCCAGACTTCTGGCTGCGACCCGAGTGAGCGTGTTACAAGAACAAGCCACTTGGGCTTCTCAAACCCTGTGTTTAAGTGATTTGCAGAGACAGATGCAGAGGCTGCATCCCTGGGCTGAGTCAAAAGATGAAAGCGGTGGGCAACCAAACTGTCCATCAAACATCACACTTATTTTATTGCATCTACAACAGGAAGGAAGACAAAGAGGGAAGGGAGGGGTGAAAGAGGGAAAATCCAGAGAAGGAAGCTGTGAGAATATGGGACTGGGGGAGTGAGAGGCACCAGGAGAGGAGGGAGGAGAGGGAACCAGAGACAGAGAGAACTGGAAAAAGTAATTAGTGTTCCATCCCATTTAACTCCATCATGGTGCCGAGCAGTGATGCACTCTGGGGGCCCTCAAACCCCCGAGGTACCCACCATCAACTCACCAACTCCAAGCTATTCTTTCTGCTTGGGGTCAGATGACAGATTTTCCAGCCAGATGGGAGGTTCCAATTGTAACTGAACAAGCCCAAGAGGGACTGGATGGATGATTTCATTTCTCCATGAGGGTCAGGAGCAGATGCCCTGAGTCGCTGCTACTGCAGCAGTTCCTACCATTCAGCCGAAAGTCTGGGCTCACGCTTGCCAAACCTATACGGCTACCTCCTCCATGGTCCGAGAAGGGAACCCACAAGAACCCCCTGAATAAAAAGGTCTCATTCCCCACAGTGCCATTAAGATAATATGTAAAAGTCCCTCTCTGAGTCTCATACCTTTGGGTTAAGAAATCAATTCCTCCAGACACACAAATATTAGAGACCCCATGGAGTGAGAATCTGTGATAGAGCAGGCTATGACCTGGTGGGAAACACAGGATTAGGGGAACTCAGCTTTTACAAGGACCTATGAAAGGGCTTATTAATATTGTCAGTGCACCTAACTACAACACACGCTGCTTATTAAAGAGACAGGCAATGACACTGTAAACATCTAAAATTGCAATGATGAGAGCTGTTAATGCATCACAATTTACTATCCCCTGCTCGCAGGAAATTTCTCAGAATTAACCTCCTGACAGTTTCCATAAGATGCTGATAAGATCATTTTGCATTGCAGGAGGTATCATGCAGACTAACACAATTTGTTTCCAGAGTCTGGCTGGGCATGCAAATGTTTGATGTCCTGGTTTTATCACCAGTCCATGAAGTTATACTTCATGCAGAATGATCCAGGCTGACATGCATATATGTATGTGGTGCACTGGTAAAGACTCGCCTGACAATGTGGGAGACTCAAGAGACTTGGGTTCGATCCTGGGTCAGGAAAATCCCTTGGAGTAGGAAATGGCAACCCACTCCAGTATCCTTGCCTGGAAAATTCCGTGGACAGAGGAGTCTGGCTGGCCATAGTCCATAGGGTCACAAAGAGTCAGACACACCTGAGCACAGCACACATGTGTGTATACTTGTGAGTGTATGTGATGTATACGCACATATATATGTAAATACACAGACGTGTATCCGTGTATATGTCTACATACACATTGCATGCATGTGTGTTTATGTGTGTGTACAAATCTGAAAGAGGAGATGATAAAGCCGACTTTCTCAGCTTTTAGTTCTTCCAACTAAAGAGACATTTAAGAACCATGTCCTCTTGGAGCTGAAGCACTCCACCCTCTAAACAGAAGATGGACTCGGCCCTCTCCAGGGACAGGCAGGAGGTGCCAGGAGCATGCGGATGGAGAGCTAAATTAAGATGAACTTTCTGGATCAGAAGTAAACAAAAATAACCTTTGTTTGGGCAAGGTGATAACATAGTCATTGCCTGATATATCCTTAAAAAAACCCCAACATACTCTAAAACTTATTTTAGTATTCCCCATATGGAGGAACCCAGGTGTGGGAAGGACCATCCCTTGCCTGCAGTCTTGGGGCAGGTAAGGGGCAGGGCTGGGGATAGGACCGAGACCCGAGAGTTCCAAGCTGGGGCACGTCCTCCACACGCAACCTCTGTCCTCTCGGAAGTGGGAACCCGTTGAAAAAACAAACCTAAGTCCTCCATTCAACAAGCACAGCAGGGCTCTCTCTGTGCAGGGGACTGCGAGGCGCTCAGGACTAGAAGTGACACATGCACGTGAGAGCCACCCCACAGCCACGTGGCGAAGCAAGGCAGCTAGGGCACCCGTGATCGCCTGGAACCCCGACTAAAACCCGCAGTCTCTAAGTCCTCAACAACCTCTCCATCACAACACGCTCCCTGTGGTTTTGTGACCTTTGCCAAATTACTTAACCACTCCATTCCGTGCCTCACTTTGCTCATCTGTAAAATGGGGAGATAATCACTCTTCCTCCTTTTGGGTTGTCATGAGGATTAAATAATTTAAAATATAAAATACTTAGAATAGCAGTGGGTACATACACAGTCAGCATTACGTAAGTCTGGCTACATCACATTACTTCTGTTGTTACTACGATTAAGAATAAGCACACATCATCAAAGCATAGGTTCACCCATGCATGCACACACACACACAGACACACACACCCTTTACCTTTCTCTTGCACAAAAACTAGTGACTGAGTCATATTTTCCAAAGAGAGAAACTGGACTTGGCAACAGAGCCCTTAACACAGCCTTCTTTATTTTCTGTCTTCAGCACTCCTTTATAAATAGGTTTGCCAAATTGATGCTTAATAGCTTAATATCGGGTTCATATTAATCTCACCCTGTCTGAGCTTCAAAGGGACAAATTGTTCTGACTGCTAATGAAACGGATTTCAGTTGCAAGTTTCTAAGAGACCAGAGGCAGTTGATCTAAAAAGACAGACATCTCTTTGGTGCTCTTTTAAAGCCATATGGGCTTACAGAGCTGCCACCAGAAGCCGGGAAGAAACCCAACAGCCTTAGAAAGGGTGGGGTGGGGGGGCGCACAAGGCCCCTCAGACACTAGATGGCACTAGAACACACTCGAAGCCTGGCCTCCTTCGGCCCTCCACACACCCCACCCTGCTCTGCAGTTAGGCTCACTGAGGCGAGACATGGGACAGACCCTGCAAATTGGAATCAACTATCCAAATGTGAGCAGCAGTCGAAGAAGTAATGTTATGTCTTTGCTTTTAGCTCCCTGGACAAAATACATCCAGGCATTGTTTTCTGGATTTCAAAAGGCAAATCATCACAACAACGTGAATATACTTCCCACTGGACTCTACATTTAAAAACAATCAAGGAGGTAAATTTTGTGTTAGGTATGCGTGGCATGGCGTGTATGACTCTTTGCGACCCCATGGACTGTAGCCTACCAGGCTCCTCTGTCCATGGTAATGTTAGGTATGTTTTACCAGAATTTAAAAAAAGAACTAGGAAAAAAAAAAAAAAGAAAGGCAAATCATCCCCGATAATAGGAAGAGCAGGCTGCGCTGTGCTTAGTCACTCAGTCGTGTCCAACTTTTTTTGCAACCCCATGGATTGTAGCCCGCCAGGCTCCTTCTGTCCATGGGGATTCTCCAGGCAAGAATACTGGAGTGGGTTGCCATGCCCACCTTCAGGGGATCCTCCTGACCCTGGGATCAAACTGAGGTCTCCCAAGTTGCAGGCAGATTCTTTACCATCTGAGTCACCAGGGAAGCCCAGGAACAGCATATTCAATCATAAAAATAATCACAAAAATAACCTCTTGCTTGGGTATAATGCCCTCCAGCCCCAAGGCAACGATAAAAGTAGCTCTTTACCAACTGGGGGACTCCAGGTCAACGCAGGGCACCACCTGGTAGCTTGGCCCTCAGTTCATTATGAAAACCTCACATCGTGTAAAGACCAACCTCCCCACCTTCGAGAAGGCTCTGGAGCAAGTCATCCTCATACAGAGAGGGGCCCTGTGCCCCACACCAGCTCTGTGATGTGTCTTCTGCGGCTTCAGATCTCACTATTTGCAATTCACTTGTGCTGAAAGGCAAGAGATGCACGTTGAATGTGGATTAACAGTGGTGGGGAGAGCTGGGGGAGACAGGCACGGCTCAGAGGGCTTCCTGAGCTCCTTCTAGAGCAGGAAGGGCTGCTCTCTGGTCTTCCACCCACTTGACTGAGCTGGGACCTGCACGCCTCAGTCTGGATTCCAGACGAAGCCCGTTGCGTGCATCCTGAGAGGGAGCAGGCCAGGTGGGGAACAGAGAGAAGCCTGGGGCCATCACAGGGCAGGGCGAGGACCCTGGAATCCTGGGAGTGGGAAAGCTGGCCCACGAAAGGATCAGAGGTCATGAGCACTGGGCTTGGACACGGCTCCGACATCATCTAGAAGAGAGGACTGGCAGGTCTCTAAGCCTTGGCTTCCACCGCTGCACAGGGGGGATGACGATGAAATCGGCTCCGGAACCAGCTGCCACGTGAGCACGCAGCACAGGGTCGGGTCCAGAGCTGGTGCTCAGATTGCAGCTGAAATGCTGGGAGTGACAGAGGGGCTGGAGGGACCTGAAGAGGGAACTTGGATGTGTCACAGTCAAGGCTCAAGGGCACCCTGGCTCAGAGGACAAAATTGCTTGAGAGTCATTTTGACTTCGTCTTGGCAAGGGCACACTGCCTCCATCCTTCTGTCTTTTTCTGTCTTAAACTGTCCTTTGAAACAAATCCTCTAACAGCCTCCTACTACTCTGAGGATCAAGGTCTAAGGCCAACCCCACCCAGCCCCTCCCAGTCCCAGAAGACCTTCCAACACTGGTCTCTGCCCACTCCTGGGCTCACATCTGGGTACTATTGTAGGCCACCAGCTCTCCGCCTTACGCCTCACACGTGCTCTGCCCTCTGCCTAGAAAACTCTCTCTCCTCGGACTCCTTTTCACGCTTCAGGCCTCACTTTAATGCCTCTTCCTCAGGAAAGCCAGGCTTGTTCATACTGTGTCCTACACATTTCCTTAGGTGGACCATCATATTTGAAACTGCCTGTTCAACGCCTGTCTTTCCACTACAGAGGGAACTGCACAAGATCTCAGCTGATACAAGTTAGCCAGTAACATTCTTATCTGTTCAACAAATATTTACTGAGCGCTCCCTGTGTTCCAGGCACTGTTTTGGGGGCTTGGGATACAGCAGCGAACAACACAGATAGAAAGATCGACAGATTGATTGATAGAGATAGGTAGATAGATAAAGATGGAAGGAAAAGGAGAGAAAGATAGAAAGTATGGAGGAAGAGAGAAAGGCTGTTATCTTTCTGCTTGAAGTAGGTGAACTAGGCCACATAGTCTTCTAAACCCTTCTGGGACTTCCCTGGTGGTCTGGTGTCTAAGACTCCACATTCTGAATGCAGGGGGCCCGGGTGTGAACCCTGGCCAAGGAACTAGATCTCACATACCGCAACTAAAGATCCCGCATGCCACAACCAAGAGCTGGCACAGCCCCAATAAATAAATAAACATTTAAAAGAAAAGAAACAAGTGAACCCTTTTCCCTCCCTACACGATGACCTGCACATTTATATCGGCAAAGGTCAATTATACCTCTCAAGCTGGACACAGGGGCCGATCCCCTCTCCTCCCCACAAACATCAGATCTCCTCTTACTTCTGCCTCCCTAACCTCTCTCAAGTCTGTCTGCTTCCTCTGTCTTCAGGGCAGACCACCAAAAGCCTTCCTTTGGATTACAGAGGTGGCCTCCAAGCCACGATCTCTCTGTGTTAATCCTGGCCTCTGCCCATCACTGCTCCACCTGCAAACACAGTGGTTTTTCCAAGTATAAATCTGATCACGCCTTTTGGGTTTCCCCTGCTCTTGGAAGCAAGTCCAATCCGTGGCTCACAGCTTCTGTAGCTCTTGATTGGAGTCCTCTGGTACCTCTGTCTGAAGGCCCCAGGGGAGCATCCATGAATTTGACAGTTGAGTCATAGCACCCAGCACAGCGCCAGGCAGGGTAAGTCGCTGTTAAAGGTGTGAGATGGACTGACATTCTTTAGCTAACAGGAGGCAGAGGAGGCCCCTCTCACTGGGTCCTGGCCCCTCTAGGGTTGGCATTTATGCAGATGCTGACGAACTGTCTGCTTAGACACCACACTACAAACAGGACATTATTAATCATTATCCAACTTTTGAGTCCCATTCCGAGTTTTAACTGCAAGCTGCATAATTGCTTTACATTTCTAAAAATGCTCTGTCATCAAGCCTGGAGCATCTAAGTTATGAACATCCTGCTGCTGCCTGACACTTGAAGTCAGTGGGTGGGGGTGACTCCTGCCTGCCCCGACTTGTATCCCCCAGGAGGTGGTTTAGGCTTTGCTTTGGGAACATAGTTGGAGAGATTTCCGACATATCCCTTTGGAAGGGCATTAAAACAGCTCAACTAGAGACCTTTAATCCACGGAATGAATGCCAGGGAAGGCAAAGATAACTAGCCTATCTCGGGCACCTGCAGGAGAATACAAAATATAGGACAATGATTTACAAAGTGAGCTTTGGAGTCAGGGTCAGATCCTTGCAAGCGGTATGATCTCAGACAGGTTACTTAACCTCTCTCTGAGACCCTGTACCCTAACCTAAAGTGTGAAGATAGCAATAGGACAAATGGTAGATAGTAGGTTGAGGAGTAAATAAGATAGTCTAAACAGAAAACTGCACACGGTGGCTCAGACGTGGTCAGAGCTCTACCCATGCATGCTAATTTACCACTGTAACTTCACTGCCACCGCTACTTCCGATAATGACATACAAGCTGTAGTCAAAAGCCTAAATACCATAAGAGTGATCCAATAGCCACAAACATTTCTTGAGTAACTGCTATGTTCCAGTCCTGTTCTAAGAGTTTCACAAACACAAACTCATTTCATTCTAAGGATAACTTTATGGGTCAGGACTATTTTAT
Source organism: Cervus canadensis (assembly GCF_019320065.1). NCBI lineage: Eukaryota > Metazoa > Chordata > Mammalia > Artiodactyla > Cervidae > Cervus > Cervus canadensis. The sequence continues at coordinate 61,180,172 of NC_057396.1, read as the reverse complement.
GCCATTTTATAGATGGGAAAATTAAGGCACAGAGAAATCAAGGAACCAGCCTGGGGTTAAACAGCACGACTGTCTAAGTTCAAAAATATAAGCACAAAACTCCCTCCCTCTCTAGCACTGTTTTATTTTCTGACTCGAACTTTCATAATGAACTATTCATAACTTATGCTCTCAAATCCCTGTTTAGCCAATCCCTAACTCCAATGCAAACCTGCAGTATTATTATATTAATGTTTCCTTAATATAAATATATAATATGGTCTTTTACAATCTGACCAAGATCATCGCCATGGAAAAGAAATGCAAAAAGGCAAAATGGTTGTCTGAGGAGGACTTACAAATATCTGTGAAACGAAGAGAAGCTAAAGGCAAAGGAGAAAAGGAAAGATATATCCATTTGAATGTAGAGTTCCAAAGAATAGCCAGGAGAGATAAGAAAGCCTTCCTCAGTGATCAATGCAAAGAAATAGAGGAAAACAACAGAATGGGAAAGACTAGAGATCTCTTCAAGAAAATTAGAGATACCAAGGGAACACTTCATGCAAAAATGGGCTCAATAAAGGACAGAAATGCTACGGACCTAACAGAAGCAGAAGATATTAAAAAGAGGTGGCAACAGTCATCAAGACAGTATGGTACTGGCACAAAGACAGAAATATAGATCAATGGAACAGAATAGAAAGCCCAGAGATAAATCCACGAACCTATGGACACCTTATCTTTGACAAAGGAGGCAAGGATATACAATGGAAAAAAGACAACCTCTTTAACAAGTGGTGCTGGGAAAACTGGTCAACCACTTGTAAAAGAATGAAACTAGAACACTTTCTAACACCATACACAAAAATAAACTCAAAATGGATTAAAGATCTAAATGTAAGACCAGAAACTATAAAACTCCTAGAGGAGAACATAGGCAAAACACTCTCCGACATAAATCACAGCAAGATCCTCTATGACCCACCTCCCAGAATATTGGAAATAAAAGCAAAACTAAACAAATGGGACCTAATGAAACTTAAAAGCTTTTGCACTACAAAGGAAACTATAAGTAAGGTGAAAAGACAGCCCTCAGATTGGGAGAAAATAATAGCAAATGAAGAAACAGACAAAGGATTAATCTCAAAAATATACAAGCAAACTCCTGCAGCTCAATTCCAGAAAAATAATGACCCAATCAAAAAATGGGCCAAAGAACTAAACAGACATTCTCCAAAGAAGACATACAGATGGCTAACAAACACATGAAAAGATGCTCAACATCACTCATTATTAGAGAAATGCAAATCAAAACCACAATGAGGTACCATTACACGCCAGTCAGGATGGCTGCTATCCAAAAGTCTACAAGCAATAAATGCTGGAGAGGGTGTGGAGAAAAGGGAACCCTCTTACACTGTTGGTGGGAATGCAAACTAGTACAGCCACTATGGAAAACAGTGTGGAGATTTCTTAAAAAACTGGAAATAGAACTGCCATATGACCCAGCAATCCCACTTCTGGGCATACACACTGAGGAAACCAGATCTGAAAGAGACACGTGCACCCCAATGTTCATCGCAGCACTGTTTATAATAGCCAGGACATGGAAGCAACCTAGATGCCCATCAGCAGATGAATGGATAGGAAGCTGTGTACATATACACCATGGAATATTACTCAGCCATTAAAAAGAATTCATTTGAACCAGTCTAATGAGATGGATGAAGCTGGAGCCCATTATACAGAGGAAGTAAGCCAAAGATAAAGAACATTACAGCATACTAACACATATATATGGAATTAAAAAGTGATAACGATAACCTATATGCAAAACAGAAAAAGAGACACAGAAATACAGAACAGATTTTGAACTTTGTGGGAGAATGTGAGGGTGGGATATTTCAAAAGAACAGCATGTATACTATCTATGGTGAAACAGATCACCAGCCCAGGTGGGATGCATGAGACAAGTGCTCGGCCTGGTGCACTGGGAAGACCCAGAGGAATCGGGTGGAGAGGGAGGTGGGAGGGGGGATCGGGATGGGGAATAATGTAAATCTATGGCTGATTCATATCAATGTATGACAAAACCCACTGGAAAAAAAAATAATAGTAAAAAAAAAAAAAGAGGTGGCAAGAATACACAGAAGAACTGTACAAAAAAGATCTTCACACCCAGATAATCGATGGTGCGATCACTCACCTAGAGCCAGACATCCTGGAATGTGAAGTCAAGTGGGCCTTAGAAAGCATCACTACAAACAAAGCTAGTGGAGGTGATGGAATTCCAGTTGAGCTATTTCAAATCCTGAAAGATGATGCTGTGAAAGTGCTGCACTCAATATGCCAGCAAATTTGGAAAACTCAGCAGTGGCCACAGGACTGGAAAAGGTCAGTTTTCATTCCAATCCCTAAGAAAGGCAATCCCAAAGAATGCTCAAACTACCACAATTACACTCATCTCACACGCTAGTAAAGTAATGCTCAAAATTCTCCAAGCCAGGCTTCAGCAATATGTGAACCGAGAACTTCCAGACGTTCAAGCTGGTTTTAGAAAAGGCAGAGGAACCAGAGATCAAATTGCCAACATCCACTGGATCATCAAAAAAGCAAGAGAGTTCCAGAAAAACATCTATTTCTGCTTTATTGACTATGCCAAAGCCTTTGACTGTGTGGATCACAATAAACTGTGGAAAATTCTGAAAGAGATGGGAATACCAGACCACCTGACCTGCCTCTTGAGAAACCTGTATGCAGGTCAGGAAGCAACAGTTAGAACTGGACATGGAACAACAGACTGGTTCCAAATAGGAAAAGGAGTATGTCAAGGCTGTATATTGTCACCCTGCTTATTTAACTTATATGCAGAGTACATCATGAGAAATGCTGGGCTGAAGAAGCACAAGCTGGAATCAAGATTGCTGGGGAGAAATATCAATAACCTCAGATATGCAGATGACACCACCCTTATGGCAGAAAGTGAAGAGGAACTAAAAAGCCTCTTGATGAAAGTGAAAGAGGAGAGTGAAAAAGTTGGCTTAAAGCTCAACATTCAGAAAACTAAGATCATGGCATCTGGTCCCATCACCTCATGGGAAATAGATGGGGAGACAGTGGAAACAGTGTCAGACTTTATTTTTTGGGCTCCAAAATCACTGCAGATGGTGACTGCAGCCATGAAATTAAAAGACGCTTACTCCTTGGAAGGAAAGTTATGACCAACCTAGATAGCATATTAAAAAGCAGGGACATTACTTTGCCAACAAAGGTCCGTCTAGTCAAGGCTATGGTTTTTCCAGTGGTCATGTATGGACGTGAGAGCTGGACTGTGAAGAAAACTGAGCACCAAAGAATTGATGCTTTTGAACTGTAGTGTTGGAGAAGACTCTTGAGAGTCCCTTGGACTGCAGGGAGATCCAACCGGTCCATCCTAAAGGAAATCAGTCCTGGGTGTTCATTGGAAGGACTGATGCTGAAGCTGAAACTCCAATACTTTGATCAGCTTATGCGAAGAGTTGACTCATTGGAAAAGACCCTGATGCTGGGAGGGATTGGGGGCAGAAGGAGAAGGGGACGACAGAGGATGAGATGGCTGGATGGCATCACCGACTCGATGGGCATGAGTCTGAGTAAACTCTGGGAGTTTGTGATGGACAGGGAGGCCTGGCGTGCTGCGATTCATGGGGTCGCAAAGAGTTGGACACAACTGAGTGACTGAACTGAACTGAACTTTACAATCTGTATATTTAACTTCTACCAGTTATATTTCCAGTCTTTTTTTAAATTGAAGGATACTTAGTTTAGAATGTTGTGTTAGTTTCAAGCGTACAGCAAAGTGATTCAGTTATACGCACACACATCTTCTTTTTCAGGTTCTTTTCCATTAGAGGTTATTACAGGATGCTGAGTAGAGTTCCCTGTGCTACACGGCAGGTCCCTGCTGCTTACCTATTTTATATATAGGAGTGTGTACATGTTAATCCCAAACTCCTAATTCATCTCTCTCCACTCTTCTTTACTAAGGTCACAAGATCAAGTGTTCAGAAGTATGGGTGTTATTTATTTTTTAATGTGTATCTTTTCTTTTGAAACATCAAAGTAAAGTGCTCAGTGTGAAGTGACAGAAGATGCTTAAACTGGACATAAACGTCACCACTGAGCCACCGCAAGAGATGACTGACCACTGCTCACATCGGGTGCCTTTTCCTCCAGGCTGTTTCTGCACAAATCTGTTTACAGAATCGAGCTCACAGAATGCACTCGGGAGTGGGTTTCACACTGGGCAGCTACACGTGTTCAAATTAGCCACTCAAAACACCCACTGGTCTTACAACACAGGTCCTTTGTAGAGCCTAGCTTCACAGAGTTTTTTCCTTCCTTTGAACAGAAATTAAAAAGGAAATTAAAGTCATAGACATGCCACATAACACCAGGAACACTGGAGCTCCTGGAGGCTAAAAACTAAAGGGCAACTCAGACCACCCAGCATCTCGTCATTGGATATGTTAACGAGCTCCCACTGGAAAACCCAAACAAGGCTGACAGCCCCAGTGGATGACCCAGCAGGCAGCAGAATTCCTTGCCCCAAAGCCACAGCTGACAGCCAGCTAGCTGGCAGCTTCTGGGGACCTGTCTTCCATTCGTGACCGAGGACCAGGCTTCCCTTACTTTTCTGAGAGCCGGGTGTGGTGGAAAAGACGTTGACAGAGTCTCCGCCGTAACTCACTTTAATAAGAGATCTGAGCATTTGGGGAGGGATGAGTGATGACACTGGGATAAAGGAAACCCTGTTCTTAGCGAGTATTGGCCTCTGTTGAGGAATAGGGTGCAGTTCCCGCCTCTGGGAACTGTAGGGGGGTGGGTGCAGATTTACACGGAGAAGCCAGTGGAGGTGGGTGGAAGAAATAACCATCCAGAGGCCAACAGAAGGGAGGAGGAGAAAGGGATGGAGAGCTGGGGGGGGCGGGGAGGGTGCTAAAGCTTCCAGCACAGAACCTGCTGAAGCCTGGAGGGCAGACGGCAAGGAAGAGAGCGGACAGCAGGACTAGACTGCAAAGGGAGGACGAGGAGAGGCGTGGCATGCACAGGTCACCACGTGCAGTGGCTCCAAACGGGCCTTGCTGGTCACTGGTTGGGCCCCAGCTAAGCCTAGGCTTCCTCCATCAGATGCCTCCTAAGGGCAGGGGCTGGCCTAGCCCAACAGACTGGACGGGGCAGGGGGCTGCTGGCGGTGTGGAACAGGACCAAGGGGCCCACCAGGCGCATCTTCCGCATGGCTTAGAACCACCCTGCCCACTGCGTGAGCAGGAACACATCACTTGCCATCAACAAAATTTCCTGTCTAATGCCCCAGAAGGATTTACAGAACTTTGCACAAAGACTAGTCTCCCAAATCTATTTCCTTTGAACAGCAAGACTGAGTTTGAACAGTTGGGTGCTTGGTAGTGGAGGGCAGCACAGGACCCAGGAATAACCCTGACATCACAGTGTCATCTCAGAGGGCCATCTCACGCTGGGCGAGGAGGTATAAGGAGGGCTGGATCAGGGTGCCGAGCTCATGGACAACCCCATTGACCTGCTGAGGCTTCTGTTTCCCCTTCTATGAATACAAATTCATTCATTCATTCATTCATTCATTCTCATGGCATATGTGCCACTAATATGAATGTGAATAACGACCGTAATAGCAGTTAACATTTACTGAATGCTTACTGTATATCATTTGCTGCTGTTGCTTAGTAGCTAAGCTGTGTCCAACTTTTTGCAACCCCATGGACTGTAGCCTGCCAGGCTCCTCGGTCCATGGGATTTTCCAGGCAAGAAATACTGGAGTGGGTTGCCATTTCTTCCTCCAGGGGATCTTCCCGAGCCAGGGATCGAACCCACATCTCCTGCATTGGCAGACACTGGCAATAGGATTCCTTACCACTGAGCCATCAGGCTTTGTCCTATGAGCATTTTTATGGGTTAATTAGTTCACTCTGGGTAATAACTGTATCATTACTCCCATTTTACAGATGGAGAAACAGAGGACAGTCATTGCCCTCAGGTCACACAGTCCATAGTAAGTAGTGGAGCTGGGATTTGAACCAGGCAACTGCTTAAAAAGCCCAGGCTCTAGAGCCTGCTACTGCCTCTGGGTTCCAGGGTCTGGGAACACACAAGTAAACAAACAAGCATGACCCCTGCTTGAATAGAAGGTACAGTCCAAGGGGGAAACCTGCCATAACCAGTAAATACCTAATAACCTCCCAGGAGAAACCCAGAGGACGCTGTGACTGAGATTATTAAGGGCAAAGTGAGGACAGCCTGTTTAGAGAGAGTGACCAGGGAGGCTGTGATCCTTGCAGGGGTGGAGTTCTAGGCAGTGGTAAAACAAATGCAAAGGCCATCAGGCCAGAAGCAGCCTGGCATGTCTAAGAAATGGAAAGGAGACCAGTGTGGCCGGAGCCAGCTGGACGAGGCAGAGAATATCAGGAAAAGCTGTTGGAGACCGGCTGGAGCTGGAACATCAAGGCACTGCAGTCTTTGGTGAAGAGTTCAATCTCACTCCAAGGACATGAAAGAACTCCCCAAATGCCACCTGTCAGTGCCCAATCAGGAGGGCCATGGTTGAGTGAATAGCTAGACCACACCCAAGCTGTGTGACTTTTTCAAGCTACTCAACCTCTCTGGGCATCAGTATCCTCTTCTGTAAATAGGATTAATAATAATACCCACCTCATAGAGTTATTGTGAGTATTAGAAAAGTCAGTTATATATGTTAAAAAAAAATACCTAGGGAAGTGCTGGGCATTTAATAAAAGTTTGTTTGTGGGTTACTTGGTGGACTCTGCCCACTCCCATCCCCCCAAACTTCCAAGTTTTTGCCACGTGTTCAATCAGTTTCCTCTTCTAGTAGGGGAGGTCGTGGGGAGGGTAGAGCCAAGGAAGAGAAGGAATGAGGCCAAATTAATTTGCAATCAATACTGCTTACAGCTATTATGGTGACAGGCACCAGATAAACACATAAATAGCACTGAAGACCAGCTTCCTCGGCCAGCTGTTGCCATTAGCCGCTTTAGACCATCACGCAGGCAGATGCATAACCTTTATGTAATTAAGCACTTCCTGACATTTTATTTGCGGCTCTTCTTTTGATTCCCTCCCCCTTTTATTTAGTCTGCTTTCAACTGTGAAGGCCCAGATGCTGGCTTGACTCGGATGCGCTGACTTACGGTAATTTTGAGTTAAGCTTTATTTTACTGTCTGTGTAAATAATGTGGCAGAGACAGACTCAATAAAAGGGAGCGCTGGCTGGAGCCAGAGGCCAGTTCCACAACTGCAGCAGGCCGTGCGGGGCTTGGGGCACTGGCACGGAGAGTTCAGGCAGTGGGGAGGTGCTCTGCTACGGCCAGGCAAGCCTCCTGGAAAACAAGGCATCTGCCAGACCACCAGGCGGGCATCTGCGGCCACAGCCTCCTCCCTCTCCAAACTCAGTATGAAATCTATTGCTGTTCCCGGTTCTTCACTCTTTCTTGCACTTATGCCCTTGGCCACGCCGCCGTGCAGTTTCTCTCACTAGAGGTGGAGTCCACGTCCTGCACCATGGACCTTGGACTTGGTCACGTGACTGACTCTGGCCATCAGGACTGCAGTATGTGCCATGAGCAGAGGCTTAAAATATGCTTGCGCAGCCTGGGGTGAGCTTCTGCACTGGGTAGTCCACATTTTTTTTTTCTCCTAGAAGCAAGGGCAACAGGGGCTCAAGCACAACTGAGCCCCACTTGCAGAACGGAGCCAAGCCTGGCTCGCATCAGCCAAAGCCTCCCAAGCTACAGACTGGGCACCACGCTCCTGTTGCATTATGCACATTTCAAATGCTCACTGGTGACTACTCACTGGGGATCTGCTCAAGTACTTAACATCCAGAGGGGTGCGTGCCCAGTGAGGTAAACAGACAGTGAGGGAATCTCCGACAGTCTCCAAGCCGCTCACTTACAAGGTCCCTCCCTTACTCTCAGGACCACAGAGCACAGCCCCAATTTGCTGTTTTCTGTCTGTGTATCTGGTCACCCAAACCAAACTGTGAGATCCCAGGAGGCAGAGATCATGTCCTTAGAATGTGGTCGTTAAGAGCTTGCCCCTGAGGTCACGAGAGTGTGGGTTCAAGTCCTGGCCGTGCCATTTACACTCAGGGATCCGCAGAGGGACAGAACCAAGAGACTAGGGGCGTGCGCGCGCGCGCACACACACACACACACGCACGCACACGCACACACGCACATGCATGCACACGCACGCACACACATGCACACGCACGCACACACGCACACACAGACACACACACACGCACACACACACACACACACGCACGTGCACACACACACACGCACACGCACACACAGAGGCAGACTGATGGATTTACTAGGACGGATGGCTCGGATGATCATGGAGGCCGAGACGCTCCACGGTCCGCCCTCTGCAGGCTGGAGGCGCGGGGTAAGGCTCTGAATCTGAAACCCCAGAACGGGGAGCACCAATGTCCAGAAGTCAGAGGGGACGAGACGATGGAGGATCCACATTAAGAGGAGACGGTGAATTTCTCTGTCCTCCATCTTTTTGTGGATAACTGGATGAGGGCCACCCACACTTGGGAAGCACCGCTCTCACCCATCAGCTTTACGAAGTGCATGATTCAAATGCTCATATCTTCCAGAAATACCCTCAAGGACACACCAAGATACATTTTACCAGCTCTCTGGTCATCTTAAGGGATGACAAGCCAAAGGGACACATAAAATCAACCATCACAGTGACCTTACGCCAGTCCCATAACCTCCCTAATTTCATCTCTTTCCCTGTAAAATGGGGATCTTAGTAATAGGAGAAACTTTCTCAAAGGATTCAATATGGTGTGAACCTCTTATGCACCATGCCTGCAGGCAGCACGGGGGCAAAACCACCGCTGATGGCTGCTGTCTCCGGGGTCCCAGGGCGGTGGGCACGGCATTTTCAAAGAAGGCTTTCACACCTTGGCTGTGGTCTTCTCACCCTTCCGAGCTGGAGGCGACCTCGAGGCTCACAGACCGTGAGAGAAGCAGAGCAGCTAAGAATTCCTAGCATCAATCACCTCGGCCAGCCCATCACACATTCCTCCTTCACAGAAACCAACTCTTGCCATCTGAACATTTCTGTGAAGGTCTCTCTCCTGAAATACCGCTTCTGAATTCCACAATAAGTAACGTTTTGCTGGGCGGGCTTGCCTGGGGGCTCAAACTGTGAAGAGTCTGCCTGCAATGTAGGAGACCTGGGTTCGATCCCTGGATCGGGAAGATCCCCTGGAAAAGGAAATGGCAACCCACACTCCAGTGTTCTTGCCTGGAGAATCCGATGGACGGAGAAGCCTGGCGGGCTACAGTCCATGGGGTCGCAAAGAGCTGGACATGACTGAACAACTAACACACACACACAATGTTTTGCTCGAACAATAATACTTTGATACACATGCTGTAGCACCTTCTCAGAGTTGCTGAGGTCTTGCTGGTGCCAGGTCTGCCCTGCACCCCTGCAGAGCACAAGTGTCCCCAGCCAGCCCCCTTTATTTTTTATTTTTATTTTTTTAGCCCCCTTTAAATGTCAGGGTCAGTTGCTCTGGGTGTATATGCTGACCTAATGGAACTGCCAGTTTTCTTACGTGGTCCATTCAACGGGCTGCAAGGCGAACCCAGTGGTCCCCTACTCGAATTCCAGCCTCATCTCTGCTCCACCACCCATCTCTCCTCCTCGTTCCTACCAAGGTAACGCTTCCTCTCCCCCAGGCACCTTCTGGCTTTGGGTATCACTCTCAGGCAGGCAGGCTCTCTCTGTGGATTTCAGTCCTCTAATTTTCTCCCATAAATCAATCCTCCCTTCCCGAGGCCACTGCTGTTCTGTCTCGATTGCTCCTCTAGCCGTTCATTCCTTTCATCCAACTGTGTATTCAACAACTGGTTACCGAGTGCCAGGTGTGTGCTGGGGACCAGGGATAGAAGTGTGAATGGGGGAGGCAGTGCAGCCTCCTGGCTGAAATGTTGAAAGTGAGGACTCTGGAGCTGGGTTGCTGGGTTCAAATCTGGCCTCTTCACCTATTAACTGGGTGTCCCAGTGCAAGTTAACCAACCTCTCTGGGCCTCATTTCCTTTAAAAAAATTAATTCTTCAAATATTTGCTGCTGCTATGTCACTTCAGTCATCTCCAACTCTTTGTGACCCTACGGACTGTAGCTCGCCAGGCTTCTCTGTCCGTGGGATTCTCCAGACAAGAATACTGGAGCGGGTTGCCATTCCGCCCTCCAGGGAATCTTCTTGACCCAAGGATCGAACCCCCATCTCTTATGTCTCCTGCATTGGTACGGTTGGGTTCTTTACCACTAGCGCCACCAGGGAAGCCCCTTCAGATATTTATTAAAGGCAAAAAGGAATGGTGATGTTTAAGCAGTCTCCATTCAGATAACCTTGTGGTCCCATCTCCTCCTCTGGATCCTTCTGAAGACCCCAAACCTGGTATTTGCAGGTTTTTGTACACACCTATGGTGACATAGTGATAAGCTGCTGCTACTAAGTCACTTTAGTCGCGTCCGACTCTGTGCGACCCCACAGACGGCAGCCCACCAGGCTTCCCCGTCCCTGGGATTCTCCAGGCAAGAACACTAGAGTGGGTTGCCATTTCCTTCTCCAATGCATGAAAGTGAAAAGTGAAAGTGAAGTCGCTCAGTTGTGTCCGACTCTTCAGGACCCTGTGGACTGCAGCCTACCAGGCTCCTCCGTCCATGGGATTTTCCAGGCAAGAGTACTGGAGTGGGGTGCCATTGCCTTTTCTGGACATAGTGATATATTCCACTTCTAAGCTGAAATCTGGGTCTCATAGATCTCAGTCTGTTTGTTTGTTTTTTTCCAAAGAATAAACTTAACATTTACAATTTATGTCCTTATACAGTGGTTTTAAAGGGTTTTTTTTAATTGAGGTGATACTGATTTATAATATTATATGAATTTCATGTGTACAACATTATATTTGACTTGCGTGTACACTAAATGGTGTGTTCTCACCACCAAAAATTGGGTTTCTATCCATCACCATACAGTTAATCCCCTTCATCCATCTCACCCTCTCCACCACCCTTACCCTCCAATAACTCTGTTTTCTTCATCTATGTCTTTGTTTGGTTTGGCTTATTCACTTATTTTGGGGATTTTCTTCCATATAGGGGCAAAATCATCTGGTATTTTTCTTTCTCCACCTAACTTATTTCACTTAGTATAATACCATCTATGTTGTTGCAAATGGCAGGATTTTATCTTTTTTATGACTGAGTAGTACTCATTACATGTATGTTCCATATACATATGGAGTATTCCACTATATCATACCCCACTGGGCTTCCCAGGTTGCTCAGTGGTCAAGCACCCATCTGGCAATGAGAAACCGCAGGAGCCTCGGGTTCGATCCCTGGGTTGGGAAGATTCCCCTGGAGGAGGAAATGTCTATCCACTCCGCTATTCTTGCCTGGAAAATTCCTTCACAGAGGAGCCTGGTAGGTTACAGTCCATCGGGTCTCATAGAGTTGGACACAACTGAGTAGGCATGGATGAATACGCACACACACACACACACACACACACACACACATACATATTACTATTTAGCTGGCTGTGTTAGTTGGATACCTAAGCTAACTCTGTTGGACTTCTGAACAAATAGAGGACTTACCAATGTACTCTCAGAATGGAACATGTTTGCCAGGGACTTACTGAATCTATTTTTTTGCCAAGTACCATGCTGTTTTGATTACTCTAACTTTATAGCATAGTTTGAAATCTGGGAATATTAAACCTTCAGTTTTGATTTTTTTTCTCTAGGACTGGTTTGCTATTTTGGGTCTTTAGTGATTCCATATAAGTTTTAGAATTTTTCTGTTCTTTTTCTGTGAAAAATGTCCTTGGGGTTTTAACAGGGACTGCAGTGAAGCTGTAGATTGCTTTAGGTAATAAGAACATTTTAACAATGTTAATTCTTTCACTCCATAAGTACAGAATATCTTTCCATCTATTTATGTCCTCTTCAATTTCTTTCAACAGTGTCTTATAGTTCTCAGTGTACAGGTCTTTCACTTCCTTGGTTAAATTTATTCCTAAACATTTTATTCTCTTGATTACAATTGTAAATGAGATTTTCTTAAATTTTCTTTCTGCTGGCTCATTGTTTGCATATAGAAACATAAAGGATTTTTGTATGTTCTGTTCCCCACAAATTTACTGTAATAATTATTTCTAGTAGCTTTTTTTTGGTGAAGTTTTCAGGGTTTTCTATTTATAAAATCATGTCATCTGCAAATAGTGCATTATGAGGTTTCATTTTCTTCACTGATAAAATGTGGATAATAGTTATTGCTTCATGGGGTTCTTGTGATTTAAATGATTGACATATATGAAATCCTCAGAGAAGTGCCCAGAACATAGCTAAGCACACATATGACAGTCCCCACTTAGTACACCTAGAGCTGCTACTATCACTACCTACAGAATAAAAAAAAAAAAAATTCGGATGAAAGATTGCCATGGGCTTGATGAAGGAGAGGTATATGGTATGATGAGGTCCTCCAATGAGTAAGGGATGTGACTACTTTAAAAAAAAAATACTTGCTACATCATCATACAACTTTGTCTTCTTTCAAGTGTGTTTGTTGGTTCATCCTAACATTTATGAATATAAATCTTGAGAAGGAAAGGACTGTCATGCACTACTTGTGAACTTGTCCCCAGACAAGAAATATAGCTAAGGGAGTCTAGACAGTTTATTTATTCAAGACAAAGCAGACAAGGGTGCCAAGACAATTCAATAGGGGGAAAAACAGCCTTTTCAACAAAAGGGCTGGGACAACTGGATGTCAAAAGGCAAAGGAATGAATCTGGACTTCCGACTCACACACACAGGAAAAGGAACTAAAAAAGGATCGCAGACCTAACTGCAAGGGCCAAAACTATAAAATCCTTGGAAAACACAGATGAGTAAATCTTTGGCACACTGAAGTAGGAAATGGCTTGTTAAATATGAAACTCAAAGTATAAACAACAAAAGGAAACACAGGGGAACTGAACTTTATCAAAATTAAAAACTTTCGTGCTGCAAATGACACTGTCAAGAAGGTGAAAAGACAACTCACAGGATGGAAGAAAATATTTGCAAGTCATATATCTGATAAAGGACTTGTTTGAAGAAGATCTAACAAACCTTTACAATTCAACAATAAAAAGACAAACAATTCATCTTAAAAATGGGCAAAGGATTTGAAGAGACATTTCTCCAAAGATGATAAATGAATGGTCAATAAGCACAGGAGAAGATACTCAACATCATTAGTCATTAGGAAAAGGTCAATCAAAACCACAATGTAATACTGTTTCATACCACGAGGGCTATGATAATAATAACAATAAAAAGACAATTGTCAATGTTGGTGAGGATCTGGAAAAATTAGAACTCTGCTGATGGGAATGTAAAATGGTGCGGCCACTTTAGAAAACTGTCTGGCAGCTCCTCAAAGAATTAAACATAGAGTTATCACGTGCATGCATGGGTTCTCAGTCACTCAGTCGTGTCTGACTCTTTGAAACCCCATGAACCTGCCAGGTTCCTCCGTCCATGGGGTTTTCCAGGCAAGAATACTGCAGTGGGTTGCCATTTCCTAAGGATCTTCTTGACCCAGGGATGGAACGCATGTCTCTGTGTCTCCTGCATTGACAGGCAGATTCTTTACCACTGTGCCACCTGGGAAGCCCTACGTGGGAAGCATAATGGGAAGAGACCTGATTTTTAGTGTCTAAAGAATTGGATTCCTGTCTAGTCTTGTCATTTCTAAGCTGTGTGACCTTCGACAAACCACATCACTTTCTGGATCTCTGTTCTCTCCTTTAAAAGATCAAAGAGTTTATCTAAAGTTTCTCAAGCAGAGCATTCATGGTATTTGGGGGTGGGGAGCATGATTCTTTGTGAGACTGTACCCCACAATGAAAGGCACTGAATTTCCCTGACCGCATCCACCAAATGCCAATCATGTCTCCACCACCTGTCACATCATTTTGAAATTCACCATCAACATTTTCACATGCCCTCTCTCTCCCCTACATTTCTGCAGAGCAACATTTTTTTAGCTCCAAATACTCCTTGTCACTGGCCATACTTCCTTCCTCTTTAGTTATTTCTGCCTCCATACAACTCTGATCACGCTCATTGCTCACTTCCACTTTCATGATCTGTTCTCGGGGGATATAAACATCTTACAGAATCATCTCAATTTTACTACTAGATTGGGAACGAAAGGGTTGACCAAGCAGAGAACAGTGCCATCAGAGGCATCTCTGAACCGGCAGAGCCCACGAGGACCGCAGTCCTGTGGACACCACCGCAGCCGCGGTCGTCACGCTGCCGGGGACACTGTCAGCCCGTGCGGGGAGCCGGGGACTCGGACGATCACTGGTCCATTTCAGCTGGGGCGCTGTGATGCTTCTGACTCGTTCTAGCTGAACAATTTTGAAAATGCATGGTGTGGTTCTGATTCAAAGTACTTTTAATGAAAAACAATAAGGGAGAATAACGGAAACAAAACAAGGCCAACAGCAGAACTAAGAAAGCAGCAAAAACCCTCCCAGTTTCTGCTTCACATTTCTGTTCATATTCCAGTTTTAAATATAGCATGTATTAAATATGATGTGAAGTCATATTTTAATGCCCTCTGTGCGAATTTTGCAATTCTAACAGGAGACACACCATAAATTAGTCTGGGGGGACTCGTCTTTTCCACACGTCTCCAAGTGTGATTGTGTAGAATGGATGATCAGTCACTCCAGAGACTTTTTTCTCCCAGATTCTACATCTTACAATTTTTTTTTTTTTTTTTTGCTCTAAGAGATGACTCCTGCAATCAGAAGGCAAATCTTTGTTCTTCCTGATAAATCATCAAAGTTAATTTCTTCCAAACTAATCAAGATTCACACACGGCTTTTAAACTTGTGCCAGACCTTAGAAATGGAGAGAACCACGTAATGGAGGAGAGCCGCTTGTTCAATGATACTTGCCAAGTGCCTAACATTCAGTAACACCTGCTGAACGAATAATTGCTCATATGAATTCACCCGTTATTTACCAATAAGACAGCGTGTCTAATGACATAACCAGGGAAGTTATTATGGAGACACTTTGACAGCAGATGCCCCTCCTAAGCATCTCCCATCCCCGCTTCCTTGGCAGAGGGTCTGCCCCACCCTACTTCTATGTGAATGTTCACAGTCTGGAATGTTTCGTCGCCTTGTCCACTTTTGCAGGCCAGGAAGCAAGATGCCAGATGAAACCAAGGCCGGGCCCTGGCTCCTTGCTGGTAGGCAGGGAGGAGAAAGCCTTGTTAGCTGTCAGAGACAGAGCGCCCTGGAGAGCTCTCCTGATTCTTTTATACTTACTGTTTCTCCAAAGAGAAAAAGGCTCCAGCCAGTAGCTATGGTGCTTGCTGGTTACAGAGAGAAATGCTGACCTCTGGGGAATGGAACCCGCACTCAGCAACATGTGCTCTCAGCTTTATGCCTGCAGCCTTCTCTCACTTTTCCTTCCAGCAATCCTACAGCCAGCCCTGGTCATCTTGGTGTTGAAGAGGCACAGAGCAGTTTAGCAACTTGCCCAAAGTCACAGAGCTGCTAACTAGCAGAGCTGCCAGTTGACCTCAGGCTGAGTCTGGGCTCTTGAAAGTGCTGTCTCATTCATGTTCTATCGTGAATATGGCTGATACCACTATAAGGTGATGGGGAGGTCTTAGAACTCAGAGGGCTCCTAAATTTATACCCAAAGCTTAATGATTCTTTTTTTTTTTTTTTTTAACTTTCTCACATTAAATGTTCTCTGTATCCTCCATGCCAACATTGGGCTGGCAGAGAAAATCAAGCTCCACCCCCTCAAGTATGTCTCACACTGAGGAAGTGGTGGGCATAGATTTGGGCTCAGCTTCCATCAGAAGTACCGTATGCAGCCCCTATGGGGTGACTGTGCCACCCACAGAATTACGGGGTGACTGTGTGTCTGAGACGACACAGCAGAGCCTGCGGGAAAGCAGCGTCTCCAGTCCACACGTGAAACGCCACCTTGTAAGCGCTCGGCATACGACGGCCCCATGGAAGCCCTCTTGGGAAACGAGGGGCCCAGTGAAGAGCTGGAGCCAATCAGCTTCTTCCCTGCAGGGAGCCCAGAAAGATGTCTTTTAACTGACTGAGGTTCCGATTAACTACTACTGCATAACCAATCATCGCCAAATGTAATAGCGCAAAACAATGGCATTTTGCTATCCCTCACAGTTTGTTTGGTTCAGGATTTCAGAAAAGGAGAGACACTTCTGGCTCGGGGGTCTCACCCAGGGCTGCAGTCAGACAGGGCCTGTCCAGGCATCTCGCTGTCACGGGTCTCTCCAAGGTCTCGCCCTGGAGACTAGTTTGGGCTTCCTTATAACATGGCGGCCTCAGGGCGGCTGGACGCTTACATGGCCACTGAAGCTTTCAACGGGGAGCGTTCCAAGAGCAAAAAGGAAGCTGCGTGGCCTTTCACAGTCACAGGAGTCATGCAGCATCACTTCTATCATTCTCTGTTGATCAGAATAAGGCAGCCCAGTTTCCAGGGGAAGGCTTCATTTCTTGATGGAAGGATGACAAAGGATTTGTGGACATGCTTTAAGACTGTCACACGCAGACTGGGAGAAAAAGAGATGTAACTGAGCTGTGGACAGCATGGGGATGTGGGCTTGGGGGCGGGGGGAGGCACACACTAGACAGACATGTTCTCCAAATACACATTTCCAGAAGGGAAGCAGACAGGCACTGGGAGGCCAAAGGAGTCTGAGGGAAAAATCTATAAGAGGTTCTGAGCCACGTGGGAAAGCCTGCCTAACAAATCAGCTAATGAGGACAAGGCACCTGTCCCCGGAGATTTCCTTCAGATGCAAACTGACCCAAATCTAAGGCCCACTGACTCCAGGGAAAATAAAAGCAGAATCAAAGTCATGTTCCTGCCATCTGAAGAATAGCTATCACCTTGATCACACTCCAAAATCAAGATAAAAGCTTGCACGGGGTCACAACAGGCTTATAATAAGTGAGACCATGAAGGAACAAAGAAATACATGAAGCGCCTTTTCAACTGCACACCTGGAAATGCAGAGGTGCCGCCCCCACTGGGCGTGTAACTGGGTTCCCCGGGTTGGCACTGCAGGGCACTCCAGCTCAGGCCTGTTTTGCTTGAGAGCGTGAAGAGGCAAAGAAAACCCAGAATGTTCTCTCTCAGGCTGCAAGAATCAGTGACACTCAGATAAAAATCTGTGGTCTGGTGGCGGTCCACGCAAAAAACCCACAGGACATGCTGTGGGCATGCACAAACCTCTGAACTATCAGCTCAGTTTAAAAGACACTGTGACCGAGACTGTGACCAATTATTCCCCAGTATCTCTCCATCCTCCCTTTCTGTCTTTAGAGATATAGACTCCTGGGTTTTAGCTGAGCATATTAATACTGACAATGATTAAGAATGCCTTTGTCAGCCTCTCTTGCAGCTAGCCAAGGTCATGTGACTCTGTTCAGGTCTCCGGATTAGAAATAAAAGTGATTGTACAACTTTCAGTTCATTGCCTTAAAAGTGAAGCAGTTCATCTGGTCTTCCCCTCTTTCCTTCTTCCTGATGTCTGGGAAATAGTGACCACTGGAGCATCCTTAGGGGAGGGCAGAACTCCCTACTGGCCCAGACTGCTCACCCCTGGGATGTTATATGTGAGAGAATTCATCTTAGTTGAGGCACTTATTTTGGTTATAACCTCCATCACTTTTAAGACACTGTATGATGGGGTCTCCTTGTTACAGCAGCTTAGCCTATTTCCTAAACTAATACATAGTTCCTGAACTGTCTCAAGTCCTTTAAACTAAGAACCTCGTGTTAGAAAGAACCTGAGAAAAAACAGTAGCAACTAGATACTAAAGGTGCCCTCAGATTTGCTCATATCTTTCTTTTCTCTACTTTCCCATCTTTCAAGACCTTCCTAATCGTCTAAAGTATGAAAATCTTGCTTGATTCCATGTATGATTGACACTGACCACTCTTTCAGCAGATTATCCCTTGTAACCCACTCAAGCCAGTTCAAATGATTTCTCAGGGTCATCCAGCAGTGCACCAGCAGAAGACCTTCAGTAAAAGCTGACCCTGATGGTAAATTGAGCAGCACACACATTACAGAGGGCACAAGACCTCAAAGAAGGGAACTCAGGGAAAGGGGAACACATGTAAGTATCATATTGCAGCATTCCAGGACCAAACAGTAACCAGACTGATAACCTGCTGAGTTTCCAGAGAGAAACAAGGAGAGAACAAGAAAGGGGTGCTGGAAGCATTTGGGGGCTGTGACAAGATATTTGCAACATCAGAACACATTTTTATTTTTCACAGATCACAGAGCTCTCAGGTAGCCAAACCAGAGCCCCTCCAACCATCACCACCCTCAAGATAACTACTGGATTGTGTAACCCAAGGGAGATTTTCAAATCAAGGGTGGGGACTGGGGAATCGCCAGAGTGTGGCCATCATCTAACCTCCCAAGCTATTCTCATGCTGGGAGGATTCACAGAATCTGTCATTCCGCAGTCTCATTTACAATATCCGCAAGTCTCAATTAGATTTCCTCTGCCAGTGGGACCGCAAAGCTCCGTAAGATCCACAGAGGATCAGAATCCTCGTTGCAGGCAATGATAACCAGCCCCTCCTGAGGATTCCGTCACCAGAGCAGAGCATCTCATTTCTCCTGATTTTCCTCCTCCGGCTCCACCTTCCAACTGAAGCATGCAGGGAGGGGGCCTGCAGAAGCCAGCCTCAACCCCCCTGACAGCTTCACCCCCCACCCCACCCAGACAACCGCACCCCACTCCACACACAAGTACACGCTGCTCTGGCCATTTGGATCTCTGCCTCTGAATATGCTGTTCCCTCCGGCTAGGTGCCAGCTTCGTGCTTGCTTCTGGGTCCATTTTTATTTATCCTTAATGTCCGGGCAGAGATTGCATCCTCTGAAGTCTTGCCATATTCCCCTAGGAAAAACAGTCACCCCTCAATGACTAGTCATGTCCTCGTGTACCCCCAAGGCATGCCCCTCCTTCCCCTGTTACAGCATTGATCACGTGTCCGTGCATGCCAAGTTGCTTTGGTCGTGTCTGACTCTTTGCAACCCCATGGACTGTAGCCCACCAGGCTCCTCTGTCCATGGGATTCTCCAGGCAAGAATACTGGAGTGGGTAGCCATGCTCTCCTCCAGGGGATCTTCCTGACCCAGGGATACACTCCAGCATGATTATCCACAGGGCGTTGTTTCTCCCTTACTGACTATGAGCAACTGCCATCTGATCGAGCTTTGTGTTTCTTCCAGAACCCAGGGGGAACCGGGCAATAACAGGCACGGTGCAAATGATCGGTGTTTGATGAAGGTAAGGAAGAGTCAAGACGGTAGAAGGGTGTTGGACGGGGAGCTGAGGGCCATAAGCTGTCCACAGACAGACAAATGTCCCCCACACACTCAGACTGCACAAGATGGCTTGTCCCGAGACTCAAAAAACTTGCAGAGAGACAGTAAGCCCCACACTGGGTCCCCCTGCCCGGAAACTTGGTCCGTCTGCCTCAGGAAGAGACACACTCTGCCAGGTGTCCAGGCAGGAGGAGAGAGGGAGTACAGGTGGGGACAGAAGCCAGGAGATGGAAAGAGAAGGGGGACCTGTGTGGGGAATGGGGGAGACTGGAAAAACAGCTCGGAAGATGAGCACGCTGGCTACGAGATCAGGAAGCAATTACTCTGATGAGTAGAGAATCATTCTGACTTGCTTCTAAATGAGGGACATATTAGAAATCTCAAGTGTCTGCTGCAGTGGGTAAAAGGAGGGAGGCTTTGGTGAGACAAACACTCAGTTACTAAGAAGAGAACCCCACAGGTACAGAAAGGCACAATCAACCTCTCTCAACCTCCTTCTGGTTCTTCCATCGAAGTCAGCATTTCTGCCTCTCCCAGCCCAGCTGGGCTTTCAAAGCCTCAAATTAAAAGTAGAAAAAAGGCTTCTACATTCCTCCTGTTAATCATACCTCCAGCAGTTTTACTCTAAGTGAGGCCAAATAAATTCTTTCAGGGTGACAACTCTTTCCCAGGGTCCCTCTACTGAGGCTCTTGACATCATCTGGTGACACGAGTTTTGCAGTGAATAGTGACCGCCCATCAAATTCTAGGTTGTGATTTTTGGGGCTGGATCCCCTAACCCCAGACTACTGTTTTATTTTTTAACTATACAAAGCACTTCTCCATTCATACTTGAAAAACAAAACAAAAAATTAGCACTTCTC
The DNA here is from genome assembly GCF_019320065.1 of Cervus canadensis. Lineage (NCBI taxonomy): Eukaryota > Metazoa > Chordata > Mammalia > Artiodactyla > Cervidae > Cervus > Cervus canadensis. The sequence goes on along the minus strand of NC_057396.1, from coordinate 61,159,778 downwards.
CCATCTCATGCCCACCATGATTTCTTTACACGTCTTTGGCTGCACATCACTTGGTTTCATTTCGCGACAGAAAGCCAAGGTCTCTTCCAAAAGCGTAAGCTCCTTTTCCTCTCAACTACCCAGGCCAGTTGCAGGGTCAGAGAGCTGGAGTAGAAGGGCAAAGAGCAGGCCTAACTGGAAAATACTACAGTAGGTTCTCCAGTCCCATAAAAACAGCATCCCCATGGAGACCTGCTGTGGGCCCTTTCTACCTGTGGCCAACTTCATGGAGTTTATCATCAAAGCTCAGCGAAAGTGAAAATAAAAGTGAAAGTTGCTCAGCCGTGTCCGACTCTTTGCAACCCCATGGAATTCTCCAGGCCAGAATACTGGAGTGGGTAGCCATTCCCTTCTCCAGTGGATCTTCCCAACGCAGGGATTGAACCCCGGTCTCCTGCATTTCAGGCAGATTCTTTACCAGCTGAGCTACCAGGGAAGCCCCCAAACTGGCAGTGCTAGCTGCCAGTACATCCTGAAGCCATCACCCTGTGCATCCCCACTGTCATCACTGTCACACATCTGGTCCATGACTCAGTTCAGTAAAGTTCAGTTCAGTCACTCAGTCGTGTCTGACTCTTGGTGACCCCATGGACTGCAGCATGCCAGGCCTTCCTGTCCATCACCAGCTCCTGGAGTTTACTCAAACTCATGTCCGTTGAGTCTGTGATGCCATCCAACCATCTCATCCTCTGCCATCCCCTTCTCCTCCCGCCTTCAATCTTTCCCAGCATCAGGGTCTTTTCCAATGAGTCAACTCTTCGCATCAGGTGGCCAAAGTATTGGAGTTTCAGCTTCAACATCAGTCCTTCCAATGAACACCCAGGACTGATCTCCTTTAGGATGGACTGGTTGGATCTCCTTGCAGTCCAAGGGACTCTCAAGAGTCTTCTCCAGCACCACAGTTCAAAAGCATCAATTCTTTGGCACTCAGACTTCTTCATAGTCCAACTCTCACATCCACACATGACCACTGGAAAAACCATAGCTTTGACTTTACGGACCTTTGTTGGTAAAATACTGTCTCTGCTTTTTAATATGCTGTCTAGGTTGGTCACAGCTTTTCTTCCAAGGAGGAAGTGTCTTTTAATTTCATGGCTGCAGTCACCATCTGCAGTGATTTTGGAGCCCAAGAAAGTAAAGTCTCTCACTGTTTCTGTTGTTTCCTCATCTATTTGCCATGAAGTGATGGGACCAGATGCCATGATCTTTGTTTTTTGAATGCTGAGTTTCAAACCAGCTTTTTTACTCTCTTCTTTCATTTTCATGAAAAGGCTCTTTGCTTTCTGCCATAAGGGTGGCATCATCTGCATATCTGAGGTTATTGATATTTCTCCTGGCAATCTTGATTCCAGCCTGTGCTTCATCCAGCCCAGCATTTCACATGATGTAATCTGCATATAAGTTAAATAAGCAGGGTGACAATATATGGCCTTGACGTACTCCTTTCCCAATTTGGAACCAGTTTGTTGTTCCATGTCCGGTTCTAACTGTTGCTTCTTGACCTGCATACAGATTTCTCAGGAGGGAGGTAAGGTGGTCTGGCATTCCCATCTCTTTAAGAATTTTCCTCAGTTTGTTGCGATCCACACAGTCAAAGGCTTTAGTGTAGTCAATGAAGCAGAAGTAGATGTTTTTTCTGGAATTCTCTCCCAGAAAAGAAGACTGCCATGACTGCCCACGGAGAAAATCCAAGATCCTTAATGTGGCTCCAATTTACCACCCCACAGACCACCGCTGACGGCGCCATTTTACTTCCGAGTTATTCCTCTCCTGTCCACCAGAGGGCGCCACGTGGTTTTTGTCTTCCCCGCCCCGCTTCAGTCTTTCAACTGCCCCAAATGGCAGATTCTTTACCATCTGGGAAGCCCTCAAATGCACCACGCTGTTCACCATGCTCAGTCCTGGATCTTATAGCCTATAATTCCTTCTGCCCGGAAGGTTCCTTCTCCCCCCACCGTCCCCTCCTCCTGTCCAGTTAATTCCTCCTTATCTTCCCCGTTTCACCTTCAGCATCACTTTCTCAAGAAGGTCTCAAATTCCTGTCATTCACTTCCACAGCATCCTGCCTCTGCCTTTCCCACACACTCCTCACACCAGTAACCAAGTCAATGCCTCCTTTTCCTACTGGGATGTAGGTGTCAACAGAGCAGAGACCACACTTGTCTCGTTTCCTATTGCCGTCTTCCATTCTAAGATCCACATTCCCCCCTCCCATTTTAACATTCTGAAATTGGGATGCAGCTTAAAATCAATAGTCCATCATAACTGAATTGTCAGCATTTCCTCCTTCTCAGCAAAACATAAAACAATAGTGGGCCTTACACTTGATGGCATCTTGCTATTTGTCAAAATAAGGTATGTCCCTGTATCTAATGGGCCCAGTGCCCAGCACATAGCAGCCATCAATAAATATTACGTGATAAATACACACAGACACACACACATTTCCTGAGGACCTGATATTAGCCGGGTTTTGCTATGTAACAAACACACTTTAAAATCTCTGACCACAGCAGAGATTTAGTACCTCATGCATGGGTCCACAGGTGGGCTGCATCTTTGCAGCTTCAGCTGGGACTGACCCCAGGCTGTGACTTGGGTGCAGGTCTGACCCCTGTGTCACTTTTCCCTGGACCAGCAGTCTGGTCGTCTCGTGGCAGACCTTAGAACGAACGAGCCCAAGCACAAGGGCACAACACACTCCAGGCCCCTTTATCGTCTGTCTGCCAACATTCCGCAGTCAGAGCAAGCCTGGCATCCGCAGGGAGGGAGCCTCCGCTGGCCACTGTGCCAGTCACGGGGTAGACGGAGGGATCAAAGACCTGAAGAGAAGAGTCCACCCACCGTAGGCCCCTCATGGAGGAAAGGTCTGGGAAGGGACACCACACCTCGCATTTCCGCAGCACCGAGGGCCAGCTCACACACTGGACCAGACAGAACACGGCCCTGCTCACCATGCGTGAAGGCCCCTGCGTTAGCAGTGGTGGTCCGAACGGCGCATCCCTCCGCCCAGTGGCCACCAGGAATCCTCCTAGATTCCCTTTGCTGTCGGGGTTTATCCGAGGTATTTATTTGAGAGCATAAGTAAGAAGCAATCACTACCCCTAAACCTTTCTTTCTGCAGCTGATTATTTATCCATTGTAAGGCTAGGCTCCAGCTCCCAATCTGAGTGGGTGACTGGCTAATTTATTTACTAAAATTTTTTTTAATTGAAATGTAGTTAATTTACAATAATGTGTTAATTACTGCTATACAGAAAAGTGACTCAGTTACACACACATATTCTTTTTTAAAATATCCTTTTCCATTATGGTTTACCATAGGATACTGAATACAGTTCTCTGTGTTCTACGGTAGGACCCCGTTGTGTGTTCATTCCCTACATAAAAGCTTGTATCTGCTATCCCCAGCCCCCAACTCCATCCCTCCCTCAACCCCTCGCCCTAGGCAATCCTCAGGGTGACTGGCTAATTTAGGTCGGCTGGGGCATTAGGACCAGACGGTAGAAGACCTGAGTGCCACCGTCCTAAGTGCCCAACAGCAGGAGTGTTGACGGTCTTGGTCAGAACTTGCTGGAAAGCTGGAGGCGTTCTGGCACCCTGATTTCAGTCTCAGAGCTGCTCCGGAGACAGAGTTAATGAGGCCTGCACACCGCGTACAGAAAATGAACATCTCAAAATGCACGCTGGGAGACGGCCCATTAACCACACGCGGCTCGGGCCAGCGCTCTTCCCACCAGGAGGATGCCCGCTTGGCTGACCTGATTCCATGAAGGCCCCGAGCGCTTTCACGACTCCCTTACACCCTCACCTCCCTTTGATTCCGCACTCTGCTCACTTCTTAGCAGTTCCGCATCCCTTTGTCTGTCTTTCTGCCGTGGCACTTGGCACGGGGCTGTGCTGGGCCTCAGTGTGACTTCCTGGGAGCCGTATGCCCTTGCTAGGCCTGCGGTAACCAAGCGCCACCAGCTAGACAGCTTCAACGAGACATTTTTGGTCTTGTGGTTCTGGCACGCTGGCTCCTGCTAGGGGCCGGCAAGGAAAATCTGTGTCTCTCTGTCGGCTTCTGGAGGTTTGCTGGCAGCCTCTGGTGTCCCCTGGCTTGCAGCTATACCACCCAAGTTCCGTCTTCATGTCCCTCTGTGTGTCTGTGTTACAACATGCCCTTTCGATAAGGACATCAGTCACATGGGATTAGAGGCACATCCCGCTGCAGTGTGACCTCATTGTAACGAATTCCAATGCAAGGACTCGATTTCCAAGTAAGGTCACATCCTGGGGTTTAGGACTTCAACATATGAGCTATAGGGAAGAACATAATTTAAAAGACTCCAAGACCACTTCCGTATCCCCTGCACATAGTTCAGGGCCTGACACGTGGGGGCACGCCATCACCTGCCCCCTGACCAAAGTGCCAAAAAGGACAGCTCACGTGCTCTCTCTCTCACACACACACGCACACACGCACACGCCCAATCCTGCAGAAGAAACAGGACAAAGCTGTCACTGTGAGCTTCTGGTGAGGTGCCCAACATCGCGGCCAGCTTTCCAAATTCTTCTCTAAGCATTATCACCAGGATACAGCAAGCGAGATAAAGAAACTGCAACCCAAGTGCCAATACACTCAATTAACTACTCTGGCACTGGTGGCTTCTTCAGGAGAGCTTAACTTCCCAGCATGCCTCACCCTGGGGGAAGGTGGGCAGGCCTCATTAGTCTTTCTGACCGAGAGGAGAACTTGAATACAAAGAGAGGAAAGCATGCCCGCCTCATACACAACCTCCCCCCTGAGCTCAAGGGACCAAGGCTGGACAAGGTCTGCTGTTCCTGGTCCCAGGACAGTGGTACCCAGAGAACCATAGCACGGGGTGATGGAGAACGTTAACTCGTATCTTGGAGGACCTAAGTTCCCAGCTTCATTGCTTACTTGCTGTGTGGTCATGCCACAATTACAGAACCTCTCTGTTCCTCGGGTTCTTCCTCTAGAAAAATGGGGGTCATTTTCTGTTCCTGGATCCTCCTGTCACAGGGATTTGGTGGACTGAGTAAGAAAATCTAAGTCAAATGCTTGGAGTAGGGCCTGCCACTTAGCGCTTAATGTGATGGCTGTTCTTGTAAACACCCTGTCTGACCTCTGTCCAAACGACTGACCCTCTCTCACCATCACCTGAGTCTTCATAAGCTCTCTGTGACTGGAATGATCAGAAGTGGGGCCCACATAAGGGATATTCATAGTATCCATTTTCTACTATGGCATAGCAAATTACTCTGAAACCTACAGGCTTAAAAAAAAAAAAAGGTCATTATCTCAGTTTCTGTAGCTCAGAAATCCAGGAGTAGCTGAGCTCTGCTTACTACAGTTAGAAAAGGCCATAATCGCGGTATCTTCTGGGCCGCAGAGAGCTCAAGGTTGGACCAAGGGAGAGGCCAATTCCGGGCTCACCCTTGTGGCTGCTGGAGGCCTCGGTTCCTCATGGGCATTTGGTTGGAGTTCCCTCTCACGCAGGCCTCACAGCATGGCAGCTGCTGCATTAGAGGGAGCAAGATGGTAAGAAAAACAGACGCGGGGTCTTTTGTAATCTTACAGGGAACTGACATCCCATCACTTCTGCTGCTCTTCTCTTTGTTAAAAGCGAATCATGATTTATACACCTGTGTGCACAGCAGCATGACTCACAACAGCCAAAAGGTGGAAGCCACTCACGTGTCCATCAACAGATGAATGGATACACAAAATGCGGTACCGACGTACAATGGAGTATGATTCAGCCTTAAGTAAAAAGGCAGAAAATTCTGACACATGTGACAACATGGATGAACCTTGAAGACATTATGCAAGTGAACCAAGCCAGTCACCAAAACATGCTGTAGGATTCCATTTATAGGAGGTATCGAGGATAGTCAAATTTCATAAAAACAAAGTAGAATGGCAGTTGCCAGGGGCTGGAGGAGGAGGAATGCGGAGCTGTTGTTTGATGGGTATAGAGTTCTAGTTTGGCAAGATGGAAAAGCTCTGGAGATTAGCTACACAATAAGGTAAACTGTTGAACCATTTTTTTAAAATGGTTAATATGTAAGTTTTATGTCATGTGTGGGTGTGTGCATGCTAAGTCACTTCAGTCATGTCCCACTCTTTGTGACCCCATGGACCATAGCTCTGCCAGGCTCCTCTGTCCATGGGATTCTCCAGGCAAGAACACTGGAGTGGGTTGCCATGCTTTCCTCCAGGGGATCTTCCCGACCCAGGGATTGAACTTTCATCGCCTGCATTGCAGGCAGATTCTTTGGCCAACAGGCCACCTGGAAAGACCCTATTGTGTGTAGTTTGCCAAAATTAGAAAAAAATAAAAAGGCAAGTCACGAGGTCCAGATCACATGCAAAGGGATGGGATTACACCAAGGCATCAACCCTAGAGGCTGGGGACCACTGAAGGTGGCCTGCCATCGTCAGTCATGCATCCAAAGTTGGAAAGAATCTGTCGGTTCAATTAGGACTGAATCCAGCATGTTTAAGGCCACCTCGCTGCTGACCACTGCCAATATGCGCAGAGCGGCACCTGCTGACCCTCGGATGCACCCTCTCAGGGAAGGTTCCTAAGCAACAGAACGTCATATGCAAAGACTGCTCCAAAGCCACTGCTGGTGGAATTACCTCGTAATGGTTTATACTTCCAATCGGTGAAGCCCCAATTAAAATTCGATTCCACCATAGTGTTCTTTGGTCTCCAATACATCCCATCTGGAACTGAAAGGTACCGTAATGACTGCACTTTCACGGTCCCATTCCCGCCTCCACGTCTTGGCAGGGTTTGTTGTTGCTTTGCAAGACCACATGTAAGGAAAGGAAGTAAATGGGGACGAGAGGAAGAAGTGAGGAGAGGCACACACAAAGTTGGAGCCTCTCAGTGGAGACACGACCTTTTCATACCCTCATCAAATTAGAGGAAAAGTATTTCAAGCACCCTATTTCCTGTCTTGGGGTCCGTTTTCTCCATCCCATCAAAATAAGCATCATAAAATATCATTTTATTTTCCCACATCAATTGAAAGCGATGATGCAATTTTTGAGGGCTGGAAGCCCAGCAGAAGCAGCTAGGACGTATTAATATTTTGACTAAAGGAGTTCATGTACAGAAGGTACCCAGCACAGTAGCTGGTACAGGGCAGGGATCGATAAACATCATTAAGATGACAATAGGTCAAATCCTACACAATGTAGTGTCTACGCAAGATGCCTCTGAAATTCTTCAGGAAGACATTTAAAAGCCCAGGATGGGTCAGGTATTCCCCTAGCATGGGCACACTGGTGTTCATATCAGCAGCAAAATTAGCAGTCAGTTTGCATTTAGAAGCTGCCTGACAAGAAAAACATACTCTTCAATACTAGAATTATACCCAGAGCACAGGGACATTCATATCGCTAATGGATTATAGTGGTCCACAGATTTTCACATGAACTCAATTTACCTGGAGGGCCTATTAAAACACAGATTGTTGCTGGACTCACGCCTAGGGTCCGTTGGATGGTCTGGGTGCAGCCTGAACTTTGCATTCATAAAGAGTTCCCAAGTGATGCTGATCCTGCTGGTCTGAGAACTAAACTTCACTTGTGAGAAGAGGACACAAGGAGGGGATTTTTCCAGGCCAGGACAATCAGGGGCTAACTTTGCCCAAGACCCACCTCCCGGAGCTGCTCTCTGTACAAATTTTGGCAAAGTCCAAGTAGATACAGATTTTGTCTTTTCTCATCTATGGACCTCAGGCATATGGAATAGATTGATCTTAAGCCTTAATGTGTGGCCCCCTCTCACCAGTGGTCTATGCATGGCCAATTTGTTCATTCATTCATTTTTAACAATGTAATAAACACCTTCCAAAATTAAAGCTACGACCTTGAAAGGAACTTCCATCTAACTTCATCCTACCTCCCAACCATCCTACCTCCCAACATATGAGTTAACCAGTTATCCATCCTTATCTTGTTTTTCTTTTTTGCAGTATTAAATCTGTAATCAGTGATACTATCATAGAGTGGAGTACTGACTAACGGTCAAAACAAATAATCTTTACCAACAAAATAATATGGGTGGATCACAACAACTTAATACTAAGTGAGAAAAGTAATGATTGCATATGGATGATACCAGTTTATAACATTAGAAACATATACTTTTTAGGATGCTTTAAAATTGACATGCATTTAAAAAATTTGTATTTTTTTCTAATCACTGAAGAAATAAATATGTGTTAACTGGAAAAGAGTCAGTGAATAAGAAAAGGAACCCAGTCAGTTTTAACAGGGGAGGATATGACCCCTCTGTGTCCTTCTGGGTTCCCTAAAAATCTCATCTTTCCATCCCCAAATGCATCCTTTGGTTTCCGCTCAACAGCTCTGAGAGGAATAGGCAATTCACACAAGAGGAAGCAAAGCAGTAAACAAACACCCAGGGGGAAATGTTAACTTAGCTCATCATCAGAGAAATGCAAACTAAAGCATTTGAGGAACTATCATTCTATGACTACTAAATCAGCCAAAATAGGGAAAAGAGGACAAGAGTGAACTCTTGGGATATTACGGTAAACCTGATACACACAGCCAATACTAGCAGCAGTGGAAAATTTTTTTAAATTTCCCAACAGGTGTATGATGAGATGTAATCATGAACTGTGCGGATGTCTTACTCCGCTGAATCTATCCTGAAGAAGTAACTCAATGGAAATATCTCGGTGGCCCCCCAACAATGCAACTACTTAGAAAACCATAGTAGAGAGCACTGTCCGGTATGCAGTGCAGCTAGGCAAACTACAATATTGGAGAGAAAAACGTGTATTTGCTATTTAATGCACGAGAAATATGAAGTACAAAATGGTAGGTGGGTTATGGTTAAAACCATGTGGAGGAGAGCTGCGTGGTAAGAGCAGAAACGAGCACGGCTGTTGCATCTGGAGGTGGGATGGGAGTTGTTTTCAGTGTTACCGTGGCGCGGTGTCGTAATTATTTTTTTTTTAAAGAAACGGGGAGGCGCCTACCTTGAGAACTCTCACAGCTTTCCTCGTCACTGTTGTCCTGACAGTTATTCTGCCCGTCGCAGATGAAGCTCTTGTCAATGCAGAGGCCGTTCTTGCAGTGGTAGCGGGCAGTGGAACACAGCAGAGGGTTTGCTGCTGTGAAGGGAGAACAGAGCAGATCACCAGGGAGGTTAGCCAGTCCCCTTGGGACGCCCAGAGCCTTCTCCATCTAGGGGTGTGGCCTGCTCTAGAGGCAGTGAACTCATCTCGGATGGCTGACTCAAAGCCTGTCCTGGGAGACTGGTCAAGCAGTGACTTGGATAGGGCAAGGCTTCCTCTGCCCCATTCTAAAAGCTCCTCCTTCTGCTATACCACAGGTTTTTGTTGGTTATCCATTTTAAATACAGCAGTGTGTACATGACCAATGTTATGTGCCAGCCTGGATGGGAGGGGGATTTGGGGGAGAATGGACACATGCACATATATGGCTGAATCCCTTCACTGTTCATCTGAAACTATCACATCATTGTTAATCAGCTATACCCCAATACAAAATTTTTGGTGTTGAAAGATGGTAATGATAACCCTATATGCAAAACAGAAAAAGAGACACAGATGTACAGAACAGACTTTTGGACTCTGTGGGAGAAGGTGAGGGTGGGATGTTTCAAGAGAACAGCATGTATATTATCTATAGTGAAACAGATCACCAGCCAAGTGGGATGCATGAGACAAGTGCTCGGGCCTGGTGCACTGGGAAGACCCAGAGGAATCGGGTGGAGAGGGAGGTGGGAGGGGGGATCGGGATGGGGAATACATGTAACTCCATGGCTGATTCATGTCAATGTATGACAAAACCCACTGCAATGTTGTGAAGTAATTAGCCTCCAACTAATAAAAATAAATGAAAAAAAAATAACAAACAATGTTAAAAAAAAAAATAAAATAAAACAAATTAAAAAATAAATTAGTTGAAAAAAACCAGAAGCTTCTTCCAAGGCATCATGCTGGTGCCCTATAACCATACCAACATGGCCAGAGGGCAATGCCTAGCCCCAACTGGTCAACCTCAAGGTGGGCCAGCAGCCTCTGAGGGGTCTAGAGCAAAACCGGAGTCTCCCAGGAAAGTTAAGAATGGAATGGTCGGTAACAAAGAGAAGAGCAAAGATGGAAGGAGAGGCTGGGTTGGGGATCCATGAACCTGTGCCACGGACGGAGCCATGGTACATGTAATCCAAGGGCTGTGTCAGATCCTACTGGTTCCCTAATTACGGACCTTCCTGGTAAGTCCTTATGTTTCTACAGCTCACCAAGTTGAGCGCACTGGTCCACTTTGCAATAAAAAAACCCCATTAACCCACTCGGTCAGCCTGAGTGGCCCCCAGCTACAGGCACTTTCAGAAACCTCAAAAAGAAAAATGACAGAAATGGCCTCTTCCTTCAAGGAAGAAGGTGGCAACCAGCCAGCGTGAAGTCAACACAAAACCCCTTAACGAAGCAAATCTCCATGGAAAATCACTGTTTCTACTGCACAATTTATCTTGCTTCACCACTCCCTGCGGCACAATTCAAGCAAGGCTCTTTCCAGGGCTCTATTTTCAATAAACGAAGCAGCAAAAGGAGAAATTATTCCAAACCCAACTCTGCCATTTATTAGCTGTGTGATCTAAGGCAACTTGTTTCACCTCTCTGAGCCTCGATTCCTTTTTCCATGTACAGTACAGGCTCCATAATTTGAGGGCCCACTGTGAACTGACAATGTGAGCTCATCTGTTCAAAAATTATTTAAAAATTCAAAAAGATACGTGCTGGGCATAAAACCAAGTCTGGCACGCTTCAGAGCTAAACACGAATCCTGTGCTGGTCACAGGTCCATGAAGCTGGCCCTGCTACTTACAGCCTTCATTTGAACATCAGTGAATGCTCAAATGAGATGACATGTGAGAAAATGTGCAGTGCAGAGTCTGACACATAGGGGCTCAGTCTGCCTTGGTCCTCTAGAGTGTGGTCCTCCCTAAAGGAGTGACATTGGTGATGATGAAGAGGGGTCTTCCTGGGATCTTGGGTTATGGACTGAGCCAGCACCTGCATTATACATTGTACCAGAGCAGGATGACAGACCCAGCACTGAAGACGGTTATGGGCTTAGAAACAAGTCAGCGCCAGCATCTCTGGGTGGTCCTCACCTGCAAGATGGCAGCTGGCATTTATCTTTCCCATATGCTTCACAGAGTGATTGTCAAGATGCGCTGAAATTACAGCTGCAGACTGCAAACTTCACAGGGCCCTGCAAACCTGAAGGACTGTGGAGTTTTTTATTTTTTACCTTGTCAACTCAGAAAGTTTAATCTGAAAGGTCAGAGGAAGCAGAGGGATGGGGAAGCCAGCGCTCTTAGTTTTAAAGATGAGGGACCAGTGTGAAGGCAAGCAAAAGGAGTCTGGCCTGGAAATGGAAGTTTTAATTATTTAAATTGCTGTGGGCCAGAGAATGGCTCCACTTGATCATGCTGAAACCAAAGTCTGACTTCAGCCAAAACCAGAAAGGGGAAACCCAAAACCACAAGTCACATTTGGTTTCTGTCCAAGGCAGCCCTCCAAACCCTTCTGCATCCCACCATGGTGGCCTCTGGCTTCCCTGGGACCCTGTGGGTCACGTCTATGCAGCCAAAGCATCGACAACAATCAGCTCACTCTAATGGACAGCCTCGGAAAAGTGGAAAATCCCACCTCAAATAGAAAGACTTCCAAGAAGGGGCTGCTACAAACTTACCTGAGTCCCTCTACTCCCAGTAGGAGGGCTATGCTGAACCAATCTTGAAGACATTGCTGGCGTCTACTGACTTTTCTTCAGCCTTAGACCCTTTCAACCTCACGAACTTTTCCAAGGAAAAGAAGTCACATGTGAGCATGTGCATACACATGTACCACATATATGCATGCATATGTGTAAGTATGAGTATATCCAGATCACGTGCATGCGTGCTAAGTTGCTTCAGTCATGTCTGACTCTGTGTGACCCTATGGACTGTAGCCCGCCAGGCTCCTCTGTCCATGGAATTCTCCAGACAAGAATACTGGAGTGGGTTGCCATGTCCTCCTCGAGGGGATCTTCCCAACCCAGGGACTGAACCCATATCTCTTATGTCTCCTGCACTGGCAGGCAGGTTCTTTCCCACTAGTGCCACCTGGGAAGCCCTGTTCAGAGCACACTTATCTCCAAATGAGTGAAGACTGTCTGTATCTTAACACACAGCTCTGTGGGTAAAGAATCCACTGGGACCAAAAACCGGTCTCAGTGCATAGAATGAATGCATATATTTGTTTTCAATGCATATAACCAAAAGAACCAGGATCAGAATATAGAAAGAACCCTCACAACTCAAAAGAAAAAAGACAAACAACTTAATAGGAAAATGGGCAAAGGACATGACCGGGCAATTCCCATCAGAGCAATGGCAAACGCTCAATAACAACTTGAAAAAATGTCGACAGGAGCCAGAAACGAAAGCACCACTTGAACCGCAGCAGACTTGCCAAACTTCAGGTCTTAAAATTCCAGGTTGTTGGTCAGGCTGGGGAGGGAGAGGAAGTCTTAGAGACTGCTCGTGGGAGTGTAAATTTGTAGATCCACCTCGGAGACCAATTTAGTGATACCAGGTGATGCTGAAGGGGCATATGCCCCATGGCCCAGTCATTTCACTTCCAGCTACACAAATGTTCATTGAAAAAAAGTGTTTGTAAAATAAAAATATTAGCAATGACCCAAATATTCACCCACAGGAGAATTAACACCATGCACTACATTGTTATAACAGAATTTTATAGCAGGGGACGGCTAGCTTTTTCTGTACAGGACCAGATAGTAAATATTCTAGCCTTTAGTAACCTTTGGGTCTTGGCCTCTTTCTTAACTACTCGACTTTGCCATGGCGGTACAAAGTGGCCATAGAAAATTCATAAATGAAGATCAGGGCTGTGTTCCAATAAAACTTGATTTATGGGTAATAAATACATTTAAAGTTAAGTAACTTTCAGAACAGGGCATAGGACAATTTGGGGCCAACACCTGCCGAACAGCAGGGAAAAATGAATGAACCAATAAACGAGGTCCTATTGTAGAGCACTGGGAACTATATTCAATATCCTGGGATAAACTATAACAAGAAAGATAAAAAGGATATATATATATATATAAAATAGTCACTTTGCTGTATAGCAGAAATTAACACCACACTGTAAACCAACTATGCTTCAATTAAAAAAAATATAAAATGAGAAAGGACCAGAATCAAGATGGATCAACCTCACAATCATGGAAAAGAAGTTATAAAAGATACTGGCAAGTTATATGAAAACATGCGTAGGCTTGTACCACTCAGATGAAATTACCCATGCAAAAGAAAGCTATCTATTATTTAAGGTATGAAAATACATACTTGCACTGTAAGGTCAGTGGACACCTCTAGAGAGAAGGGGAGGACAGGATCAGAGAATGGTGTACTGAAGACCGGTAATGATATTTGGTAAGATTTTATTATTTTAAAAACCTGAAGCAAATAAGGAATATAGCAATACGTTTTTTTTTTTAATTGAGAAATAACTGACATAAAACATTGTATTAGTTTTGGGTGTACAATGCAGTGATTTGATATTTGTTTATATTGCAATAAGTCTAGTGAACACCCGTCACCACACATAGTTACAAAATCCTTTTTGTGATGAGAACTTTAAGGATCTACTCTCTTAGTAATTTTCAAATATATAACGTGGTACTACTAACTATAGTTAATATAGTTACAACACTAGAATGTATTATAAATATAGTACTATTAATTATAATAACATAGCCGTGTGTGTTAGTTGCTCAGTCATGTCTGACTCTTTGCGACCCCATGGACTGCAGCCCACCAGACTCCTCTGTCCATGGAATTCTCGAGGAAGGTATACTGGAGTGGGTTGCATATCCTTCTCCAAATATAGCCATAACTATAGGTAATACATGGGACTTCCCCAGTGGCTCAGATGGTTAAAAGTCTGCCTGTAATGCAGGAGACCTGGGTTCGATCCCTGGGTTGGGAAGATCCCCTGGAGAAGGGAATGGCAACCTACTCCAGTATTCTTGCCTGGAGAATGCCATGGACAGAGGAGCCTAGCAGACTACAGTCCACGGGGTCACAAAGAGTCAGACACGACTGAATGACTAACACGCACACATAGTTAATATGATTTTTAAAATAGGGTGTTGGGCACCGAGGAAACCAGATCTGAAAGAGACATGTGCACCCCAATGTTCATCGCAGCACTGTTTATAATAGCCAGGACATGGAAGCAACCTAGATGCCCATCAGCAGACGAATGGATAAGGAAGCTGTGGTACATATACACCATGGAATATTACTCAGCCATTAAAAAGAATTCATTTGAATCAGTTCTAATGAGATGGATGAAACTGCAGCCCATTATACAGAGTGAAGTAAGCCAGGAAGATAAAGACCATTACAGCATACTAACACATATATGTGGAATTTAGAAAGATGGTAATGATAACCCTATATGCAAAACAGAAAAAGAGACACAGATGTACAGAACAGACTTTTGGACTCTGTGGGAGAAGGTGAGGGTGGGATGTTTCGAAAGAACAGCATGTATATATCTATGGTGAAACAGATCACCAGCCCAGGTGGGATGCATGAGACAAGTGCTCGGGCCTGGGAAGACCCAGAGGATCGGGTGGAGAGGGAGGTGGGAGGGGGGATCGGGATGGGGAATACGTGTAAATCCATGGCTGTAAAAAATTTTTTTTTAATTATAATTTAAAAAAAAATTAAAAATTAAAAAAAGAAAGTAGTAGAAGGTTTTGAGGGGTGAGGGAGGAACACCTGTGATTCCCTCCTGATGTTATCTTCCATATGGAGAGATACTCACTGGTGTGAAACCCTCAGCCTCTCATTGTCCCTCCTTGTCAATCCCCTCTGACATTAGAGACTTGGCACAATAAATTTGGGGAAAAAAAAAATAGGGTGTTGGGAACACAGGTGTTCATTTAACTTTTCTTTTTCCTTTCAGTATGTTTGAAAGAGTCTACTAAAAGTTTTAAAGAGTCAAATTTGGCAGAAATGTTTCAGTGATCACTCACTTTCCTTTACTCTTTCCCCACAGTTATCTCTGGCCTACAGATCCCTGTCTTCAGAATCTTGTAGCCCATTTGCTCAGAGGACACAGGTAGATACAGGTCAACAGCCACACCTGGGATCCCTTCATATCAATAGCTCCTCATAAAACACTATGTCCCCACCTCCAAGGCAGGGCAGAGAAAGAGAGGCAAAGATGCTAGAAGAACACTCCCTAAACCCAGCAGCAAGCCAGAAAAAGGCCTCCGAACCATCAAAACACACTTCAGGATGTCAGTGCCCTTCAAGTGCTGGCAGCATCCTCAGGAAGGACCCTCAAGCCCTCCCCTCCCCCAGGTCTATTGATTCTGTTTATGTAAATTCCAACAAGGTTTGTGTTTCGGTTCCCAAGGACACAGCAAACCAGAAGGGAGACAGGATGCTGCTGCCAATCTGCAGACAAACCGCCAGCGAGAAGTAAAAGCTGACAACCAGGGGAGGGGCCCCCAAAGCTATAAAAAGCCACGCTAGGAATTCCAAAAGCAGAAGAGCCTGAGATAGTTTCGAAAGAGACCAAAAAGTTCCAAATGCAGCCAAAGGCAACCCTGTATTATAGCCCAGTCTAAACAATGTGTGTGCTAAGTCGCTTCAGTCATGTCTGACTCTTTGCAACCCTATGGACTGTAGCCTGCCAGGCTCCTCTGTCCATGGGATTCTCCAGACAAGAATACTGGAGTGCGTTGCTGTGCCCTCCTCTAGGGGATCTTTCCCACTCAGGGATCGAACCCGTGTCTCTGTGTCTCCTGAACTGGCAAGCACGTTCTTTACCACTAGCGCCACCTGGGAAGCCCAGTCTAAACAACAGAGATCCCAAGAACGGTCCTGTGCTGTCACCAGAGAGACACTGATGAAGCCAAGATACACACATGAGACAGAACCCCATCAAAGACTCACTTACCCAGAGTAAAATCTCTGCAAAGACCCCAGACAACTCAGGTTTCACTCTCTTTCTCCCAGGGCCTCTGCAGCATTTACCAGGCTTAAGGTAAATTTCAGGGTGTGCATTCGGTGGACCAACTGTTTAGGCTCTGGGCGGGGGGGAAGGGGTCAAGTCTCAGGGGTTCCTGCGATGCCATGGGCCACTCACCCAGAACTCTGAAACATAACTGCTCGACAGCCCATAAACTAACCAGGAAACGCTTCCTACTTTGGGATGTTATGTCTGTGTCTTCCAGCAATATTTAATGTGCTCCACATGTATGTTTCCTTTGTCCTTGTTAAGGTTTCCCAGTCACTGAAAAAAATGTACTATTGTACTTGCTTAACTAGCAAGAGGAACACTGCTCTTTACAGCATTTATTTCAATGGGGACAGAGAAAACTGTCTACAGAGTTAACTTCAAAAACTCAACGGTGACTCCAAAGGTCCCCAGGCTCTTCTTACCAAAACAAACACAGGGATCTAAGAATCTGTTTCCCAGCCCACAAGACTCAGAAAGGAGAAGGTGTCTCTCCCCGCCAGAGGGAGGGAGGGGTGAGTTAAGGTTAAACTCAGTGGTTAATTAAACTGGCGGCGATTACTTCAACCACATCTGAAGGAAAAGACCCAGGGCTCACTGCAAGTCATCCAAAAGCAACTGAGCGGCTTTAAGACAGGAAATGAAGCCATCTATCTCCAGCAGGATGTAGGAAATATCGCCTTTAATCCACTTAAAGTCTGTGAAGTCGGCTCCTCTCCCACCTCAAAGGGTTCTTGACAAAACACATCAATGAGAACCTCCTTGCCCCCAGCCCCCACACGCCCCATCTGCTCCGCAGACCAGGGAGGTGGTGGTGATCACTCACTTCCTCGCCAAGCATCCCAACCTCACCGTCTCCGTGGGGATCTTGTATTCCCAGCCCCCGTTTCCCTGGGAACCAGGCGACTGGGGGAAATGGAGCTGCCCCGAGACTTCCTCTGTTCCAGGACAGAGGATGTCCGGCCCTAAGCCTCTCTGCCAATAATCCGACCCATTAACAAGCACTGCTTCCTTTGTGGCCTGCAAGATGCTGGCAGCCCTGACCTTCAAAGAAGAGGCGGCTTGTCTGCAGCCAGAGGCAAGTTCGTGCTGCCTTTCAGAGCCGCCCCTCGGCCCCCCCCGAGACACAGCAGGGCCACGGGCAGCGGCATTCCGAGGGAGCCCTCTTTCGAGTCTGCAGGAAGGGAACGGCTGCCCCTCTGGTCAAGGAGGAGGAGGCAAAGGTTCCTCAATCCCATCTGCCTTTTCCCCAGCCTCTAAGGACCTGGAATCAACCCGCAATAAAGGAGATGCAGGAGACAGGGGTTCGATCCCTGGGTGGAGAAATCCCCTGGAGGAAATGGCAACCCCCTCCAGTAGTCTTGCTTGGAGAATCCCATGGTCAGAGGAGCCAGCAAAGAGCTGGACGCAACTCGAGCGACTGAGCACGCAAGGACCTGGAGGATGTGAATTCTCAGAACCCCTCCAGAGGCAGCACGGTGGAGTAGCAGAGCCTAAGTCATTGCTCATGGCTGTTGGCCTCCTCCTCCTTGCAGAGGCTGCCTGAGCCTGCTGCCTCCCGTCCCACCCCCAGCCTGCCTCCCTCCAGTTTTAATTTCACCGCTTCGGGGTCACCACCCTTCTGTGGATGGCTCCCCAGGTCTTCCCTCCAGGGACAATCCTCTTTCTCCCGACACTTTGTAGACACTTCTGCCCGACTGTCCCCTTAACCTCAAACTCTGCATGGCTGACACTGACATCCTTACGGCTCTCCCCAACCGCTCCCTGCTCCTTGGGTCCACTTGTCTTAAAGGGACCAGCATGGGTGGAACAGAGTGAGAGGACAGCACTGAAACATATACATTACCATATGCAAAACAGAGAGCCAGTGGGAATATGCTGTGTGATGCAGGGAGCTCAGCCCAGGGCTCTGTGACAACCGAGAGGGCTGGGATGGGGTGGGAGGTGGCAGGGAAGTTCAAGGAGGGGATATGTGTATACCTATGGCTGAGTCACGTTGATGTATGGCAGAAATCAACACAACGTTGTAAAGCAATTATCCTCCAATTAAAAATAAAATTTTTAAAAAGGGACCACCATGCCCCAGCTCCCCAGGCTCCAGCCACGCTTGGCCTTCTCCCTCTCCTCACTCTGCACTCAGCTCAGAATCAACTGCTCCTCACCGGGAATAAGATACAATCTTAGATGGTTAACTTTTTTCCTTCTGGTTTTATCGAGATATAACTGATGTACAGCACTGTATAAGTTTAATCATACAACATAATGATTTGATTTACATACATCATGAAATGAAGATGATCACGCTAAGGTTAGTGAACATCTATCATCGCAAATAAATACAAAATTAAAGAAATAAAAAAAATTTTTTTTCTTGTGATGAGAACTTTCAGGATTTACTCCCTTCACAGCTTTCATATATAATAACATACCGCAGTGTTATTATACTTATCATGTTGTACATCACATCCCTAGAACTTATTAACCAGACTGTTAACTTTTCATGACCTGCCGCAGCCTACCCTTCCAAGCATACATTTTTCTGTAATGATTAATAGTGAGGGAATGAAATCCACCTGGGTTGAAATTTCAGCTCTACCGCTCACGAGCTACACGACATTAGGAAAATTCTTTAACTTCTTTCAGCCTCAATTTCATCATGTGGACTTCCCAGGTGGCTCAGTGGGTAAAGAACCTGCCTGCCAATGCAGGAGCCCAGATGTAAGAGATGTGGGTTCGATCCCTGAGTCTGGAAGGTGCCCTAGAGAAGGGAATGCCAACCCACTGCAGTATTCTTGCCTGAAGAATCTCCATGGACAGAGGAGCCTGGTGGGCTACAGTCCATGGAGTTGCAAAGGGTCAGACACACTGAAGCGATTTAGCATGAATGCACAGTTGAAACATGAATAGTGCCTGTCTCTTAAGATTTTGTGAAAAGCAAGTGAGATATACACCCACATAACTGAGAATCACACATGGCCCACAGCAGATGCTCAATAAATGCTTATAATAGTAATTATTATTGGGGATACACATTAGTATAGTGCTTAAGTGTTCAGACCCTGGATTTATAACCACCTGGGTTGATGTCACAATTCTGCCACTTACTGTGTGACTTTGGACAAGTTATTTAACCTTTCTGGGTCTCATTTCCTTCTCTACCAAAAGAAAGTCATAGTATTACCAACCTAAAATGAGATCAAACACATAAAGCATATAAAAATGTGCCATATACATAGGGCAAGTGGCATCTTATGCCCTGCACGGGCTGCATACCTCCCTGCCTCGACCTGGGCCTTCAGCCTAAAAGACTTCATGGAGCTATACTGCCAGCTTTTAAATGGTACGCATCCTCCTGGATCCACCTCTTTCAATAACCCGCTCTGTAAGCCTAGAGGGAAATAACCTCTCCTCTGATCGGTGATTCTCACAGCACTCCCAGCTGTCCACCCATATTGTAATTACTTGGGTAAGATGATTTTGGTCTCCCTGGCTTGAGCATCGTCTCAACAAAGCCATTTCTACATCCCTCGCAGCATCGTGCATGGTGTCTGGCACAGAAATCTCAGCAAGAGAATGAGTCTGAAAGAAGGTAGCAACTGGGGTGAATCCACAATGTGCAACCTAAATGTGCCCTCTGGGTATATATCTGCAATGGTAGACGAGGACCAAGACATGCCCATGTTCAGAATACATCCTGACTGCCTGTCTTTTTCTTTAACCCTGCATTTGATTAGTTGCCTGATCCATTCATTCCACAGACATTTACTCACTATTTCCTGTAAATTAAGCACTCTAGTAGGCACGGGGGATGAAAGAAAACCCAGTCTGTTCTTAAAGAGCTTACACTCTAGTGGTGAGACAGGCAGGTCAGTGGGTACCGAAGAGAAAGCATGAGAAGTGTAATTTGTTCCACGTGCATTTACCACGCGTGGAGACTGAACCAGACCATACAGTTGGCACTGGGAGAACAGCTGTGAACCACCAACAATACCACCCAATGGCCATTACGGTGTAGCAGCGATGGCAGAAAATAAATGAAACTCGGTGGTAAGTGCAGAGGAGAAGAGTGGAGCAGGGGAAGAAGATAGCGTGGGAGGCTGGGGAGGAGAGAAGTTATCTTTACAAGGTGTTCAGGGCAGGCGTCTGACTCGGTGGCATTTGTTTGAAGAAGGCCCAAGATGGTGTGCCAACAGGCAAGGGAAAGACAAGCCCAGCCTCGGCAGACCAGCAACAACTCCCTAAGGAAGCAGGTCACACAGGAGCCTTTAAAGGGACCACACTGATGGAGCTTCGGAGCACGCAGTGGAAGTACCCTTCTCTCTCTCTGCTCCCCCAGCCCCTCTGACTGACGCAGGCACAGCTCCTTGAGGCTTCACCCATGGATCTGCTGAGGGGTGAAGAGGAAATATGGAACCTCATCCGGGTTGATATGAATAAAGCTACAGAAATACACAAGCACTCAGGAGCTCCATGAATTAAAAATACGGATACCCTGGCTGGGTGATTCAGCTATTTAGGGGGACAGTCAAGAATGCATCAGCAGTGGAAGAAGCACAGTGGGTTTTCTGAGCACAACTATGCTGAAAACAGCCGCAGAAGATTCTGCTTGAGTGAATTTTCCACTGTGGGCATCCAGACTGGCCTGCCATCTCAGCTCACCAAAAAGGGTCTGGGGAGAGCTGTGTTGCCAGCCGATCCAGGGCTTCACCTCCTGCCAAGGATGTCTGAGAATGAGGCAGGAGGAAGAGGCCAAACACAGTGAAAAGGAGAAAGGAAGGAAGTGAAAGGGCAAAATCTCAGCACTGTGACCTTCTAGAAGGGATACTGGTTCTTGCTTATCCTCACTTCTGCCAAATGAATGCTAACGGTAGAAAAATACATCATAGTAATAAAATTCTTTAAAAATATGACTGTCTAATTATTTGCTGAAGTTAAGACACCACCCAACAAAAACCACTCCTTTATCCTTTATTTCTTTTTACCATTTCATTATGGAAAAGGCCAGTTACGAAAACAGAGAGCGGCATAGGGATCCCCTGTGTTTCTATCACCTGGCTTTAATAATTACCAGTATGATCCACAAATGGGCAGAAGGCCTATATATAAACCTTTCTCCAAAGAAGACATACAGGTGGACAATAGGCACTGAAAAGATGCTCAACATCACTAACTATTAGATAAATGCAAATCAAAACTATAATGAGGTACCACCTTGTACCAGTCAGAATGGACATCAATAAAAAGTCTACAAATATCAAATGCTGGAGAGAGTGTGGAGAAAAGGGAACTCTCCTACACTGTTGGTGGGAATGTAAGTTGGTACAGTCATGGTGGACAACTAAGGAAATTCCTCAGAAAACTAAAAATAGAATTACTGTATGATTCAGCCATCTCACTCCTAGGCATACATCCAGACAAAACTATAATCCAAAAGATACATGCACCCTACGTTCACAGTGGCGCTATTCACAACAGTCAAGACATGAAACAACATAAATGTCCAATGACAGATGAATGGGGGAAAAAGATGTGGTCCACATATACAATGGAATATTACTCAGCCATAAAAAAGAGTGAAATCATGCCATCTGCAGCAACGTGGATGCAACTGGAGATAATCATACAAAGGGAAAGAAGGTCGAAAAGAGAAAGATAAATGTCATCTGATATCTCTTACGTGTGGAATCTAGAATATGACACAAATGAACCTACATATGAAACAGAAACATAATCAGGGATGGAGAAATCAGACGGAAGGTTGCTGGGGGTGGGGGAAGTTGGGAGAGAGATGGAGCCGGAGATTGGGGTTAGCAGATGTGGACTTTCACGTACCGAATGAATAAGCAGGAAGATCACACTGTATAGCAGACAGAACTATATTCAGTATTATACAATAAACCATAAGGAAAAAGAATATTTTAAAAAATGTATATATATGTATAATGAATCACTCTGCTATACAGCAGTAATTAACACGACAATGTAAATCAGCTATACTTCAATTTAAAAAAAGAAAGAAGAAAATTTATTTTCCAGTGTCTAAGCAATAAACCCATAATTAAAATGAAAAAAATAAAATGTACCAATATGCTGACAATTCTGTTTCAGTCCTACCCCGCCCATGACTACCTTCCCCACCCCCTCCCAGAGGAAAGGCTTGAAACATATCCTAGACACCATGTAATTTTACTTTCATTTACTCTGGGATATATTTATCAAAAATAAAGACTATTTTAAAAAGTAAGAATGCCACCTTCAAACTTAAAAAATTAAAATTAATAATAACTCCTTAACATCACTAGATATACAACCACAATTTGAGATTTCCCAACTATCTCAATTTTTTTAAAACAGTGGTTTGTTTGAATCAGAGATGAAACAAGATTCATATGTTACATTTGGTTGGTTTATCTCTTAGTCTCTTTGGATCTGTAGGTTCCCCCTCCCTATATTATTTTTTTCTTAGAATTTATTTGTGGATGTAACTGAGTGATGGAGATTGTCCCACATTCCAGATCTGGCGATCTGTCTACCCATGGGGCCACATGTATGTTCCTCTGTCCCTGAATTTTTGTAAACGGGTGGTTAGTGTTAAGGACTGCATGTTTGGGGACTTCCCTGGTGGTCAGTGGTTAAGACTCTTGCTTCCAATGCAGGGGCACAGGTTCAATTCCTGGTCAGGGAACTAGCATCTCGTATGCTGTGCAGCACATGACCAAAAAGAAAAAAATTTTAAAAATAAAGAGAAAGAATTGCATGTTCGTGTTCCCCCTAAATTCATATCTGGAAATCCTAACCCTTAAATAGATGGAATTAGGAGGCAGGGTCTTTGGGAGGTGCTGAGGGTTAGATGAGGTCAGGAGGGTGATGTTCTCATGGTGGGATAAGCACCCTTCCAAGATGAGGGGGGAAATTTCTCTCTCTGTGTGCACAGAAAGCCATGAGGTTACAACCAGACAGAGGGTCCACACCACCAACCCACCCATGCTGGTACTCTGATCCTGGACTTCCAGATCCATGAGAAGTAAGTTTCTATCACGTACGCCACTAAGTGTATGGTAGTCTATCACAGCAGCCTAACTGACTGAGCCAGTTAGAGGCTCAGTCAGATTCAGGGAGGATGTGCGGGGACAGAAACACCATATAAAGGTGCTGGGTGTTCCTTTAGGGTCATCTCAGAAGGCCAGCATCTGGAGGTCTCTCCTCTTGGATGCTAAGACTGACTTGTAGGAGTTCCCACATCCAAGTCAGGCGCAGCACCCACACGGCACCCTGGCTCTGCCACGGAATGCAGCTGAAGAAAACCTGGACAGAACACTTGGAGCAGCGACTTTTAGATTCTGAAGAGTAAACTGGAGCAGACCAATTTCGGGGAAGAAGACCAAGATTTGAACTAGCACTGAAACGGTGCTAGGTCTACTTTCTTTTTCTCCTCTCAGACTCCCAGTAAATGGGCAAATATCAGAGAGATCACAGACAGCGAAGAAACTAGGAAAGCAACTCCATAAAGTTATTTTTGAATTCCTAGGTGGATTCCCAAGCTGGACTTGCATGGGTCTGGTCCTAATCAGCACACCAGACTGTGCTAACAGAACCCACGGACCACTGCCCAGCTCCCAGACTGACCACTGGAAGGTGCAGAGACAGGACAGGTCCAAGCAGCCATTGCAAAAACAGTCTTAAAACAGCTGTAACCACAGCCCACAGGGGGCTGCTAGGAACTTGCGTCCTGACCCAACGGGGTCATTTGTCCACTAAAACAAAAACAGAAGCCTTCTCCGTGGGGTTTAAACAAAACCCAAAGTGTCATACATAATAATCAAAATAGCCAGGATATAATCCAGTTTTTTACTTGGCATATGAAAAGACAGGAAAATCTCAACTCTCATGAGAAAAGATAATCAACAGACACTAACACCAAAATAAGGCAGAAGTTGGAAATTTGTGACACAGACTTTAAAGCAGCTATTATGCAAATGTTCTAACAAGTGATCATGAACACTCTCAAAACAAATGGAAAGTCAAAAGTCTCAGCAAGAAACACAAGATATAAAGAAGAACCAAAAGAAAATTTTAGAAGTGAAAAAATACAGTGACCAATGAAGAAATGTAAGTTGGTACTGCCACTATTTCAAACTGTGGTGCTGGAGAAGACTCTTAAGAGTCCCTTGGACTGCAAGGAGATCAAACCAGTCCATCCTGAAGGAAGTCAACCCTGAATATTCATTGGAAGGACTGATGCTGAAGCTCCAATACTTTGGCAACCAGATGTGAAGAGTGACTCATTGGGAAAGACTCTGATGCTGGGAAAGACTGAAGGCCAAACGAGAAGAGGGTGGCAGAGGATGAGATGGTTAGCTGGCATCACTGACTCAGTGGACATGACTTTGAGCAAACTCTGGGAGGGAGTGGAGGACTGAGGAGCCTGGTGTGCTTAGCAACTTAGTGACTGAACAACAATTATCACTATGTGGTGGTGCATGGAGGTTCCTCAGGAAACTAGAAACAGAATTACCACTGTGTGCTGTCATTTCAGCCATGTCCGACTCCTTCTGCCCCCACAGCCTGTAGCCTGCCAGGCTCCTCTTTCCATGGAATTCTCCAGGCAAGAATTGGGAATGGTTTGCCAGGTTCTCCTCCAGGGGATCTTCCTGACCCAGGGATAGAACCTGGGTCTCCCACATTGCAAACAGATTCTTTACCACAGAGCCACCAGGGAAGCCCAGAATTACCGTATGATCCACCAATCCCACTCCTGGGCACACATCCAGACAAAGCCATAATGCAAAAGTATTCGTGCACCTTATGTCCATAGCAGCACTGTTTGTAACAGCCAGGACATGGGAACAACCGAAATGTCCATCAAGAGGAATGGGTAAAGAAGATGCGGTGCATATATACAATGGAATGTTACTCAGCCATAAAAAGAATGGAACAATGCCATTTGGAGCCACATGGATGGACCCAGAAATTATTATACTAAGTAAAATAAATCAGAAAGATACCACAAGGTATCTCTTACATGTGGAATTTAAAATACGACACAAATGAACCTATCTGTGAAACAGGAACAGACTCAGAGACACAGAGAACAGACTTGTGGGTGCCAAGGAGGAGGGCTGGGGAAGGATGGAGTGGGAGGTTGGGATCGGCAGATGTAAGCTACTATATAGTGTATGGATAAACGACAGCGTCCTATCTGTACAGCACAGGGAACTATATTCAGTATCCTATGGTAAAGGATGATGGAAACAAATACTGTAAAAAAGAATGCAGTAACATATATATATAACTGAATCACTTTGCTATACAGCAGGCATTAACATAACATTGTAAATAAACTACATTTCAATTAAAAAAGAGAAATTAAAACATGCAGTAACCGAAATTTAAAAAGTATCCTGTTGTAGGGGCTTTAAAGCAGACTGGGGATGAGAGAAAAAAGTCAACCTGACAAAGTTTAGCCGAAGAGTCGAGTCATAGAACCTATCCAGTGTGGACAATGAAAAGAAAAATGATTGATTTAAAAAATGAACAGAGCTTCGGGGACCTAAAATTGTTAGCAGAATCCCATTAAAAAAAAAAAGAAAGAAAGAAAGAAAGAGGGCTATAAATCAACTACAATTTAATTAAAGAGAGAGGAAGAATAGCTTAAAATGTACTAAGTATGGCAACAGACAAAATCCTACAGATTCAGAGAGAACCCTAACAGGATAAACTCAAAGAAATCCACACACCCAGATACATTATCATCTAACTGCTGAAAACTAAAGACCAAAAAAATCTTCAAAGCAGCTAGAGGAAAACAGCCTGTTCTCTAGGGGAAAACAATTTAAAATAACTGCAACTTTCTCACGGGAAATGAGAGAAGCCAGAGGAAGTGGCACAACATTTTAAAAGGGCTGTAGAGGAAGGAACTGTCACCCCAGAATTCTCTATGCAGTAAAAAATATCCTTCAGGAAAGCAGGTAAAATAAAGACATTCGCAGATGAAGGAAAGCTAAGAGCATTTGTCGCCAGCAGTACTGCTTTAAAAGAATTGCTAAAGGAAGTTCTTCAGACAGAAGGAAAATGATACAAGAAAAAAACTTGGAACAACACGAATCAAGGAAGAGCAATCAAAATGGTAAATATCTGGGTAAGTATTTATAATAGACGAGTCTTCTCCTCTGGAGTTCTTTAAAATATATTGGAAAAGTTAAAGGAAGAATTAGCACATTGTCTTTTGGGGTTTTTTAAGTATGCAGATTACTATCTATACAACTATAATATAAAGAGATCCATAAAGTGATAAGGTTTCTACACTCCTTACCACTCTACGGTGTAATATTGATTCAAAGCCATCTGTGAGAAGATTGACTGCTGGTTTCAGAACTTTTCTGCCAGATCCAATCCATTATAAAACTCCCTATCAATTTTTCATCTAATGGTTTTAGTAGCCACTGAAGATCCATTTCTTTATTAAGGGTTATAAAACAGACATACTCTAATTCTCTCCTTCTTCTATTAGCTGATATTCTTCAATTAAAAAAAGAACTTTCCTAAGTAAGCTATTATAATTACTCAGAAACACAATTCATGTACGAAAAGGGAGGACAAATGCTTGATTCTTTCGTTTACCAGTTTTCAAGTAGTGAACCAGAACCACTCTTCTCAAATGGCAGATAATGGATATAATTTACTCATTTAGACTATTAAAGACCAATATCCAAATATCTAAATGATACAGGGTCTTTAATTATGGCAGAGAGTACACAGGATGGCGCATTTAGAATGTACATACTATAATGCATCACACCTGCTTTTATTGCCATTGGATTCCTCTCTAAAATGTATGTATACATGACAATATATAAAAAGAATCCCCCCCCTTAGATGATAAGATTCCTGTGGACGCTAGAAAATTGAGACCAGGCAGATACTCACAAAAGGGCTAAGTAAAACATGGGCACACCTCGTTTTATTGAGCTTCACTTTATTACACTTCAAAGATACTGCATTTTTTTAAAAATAAACTGAAGATGTGCGGTAACCCTGCACCAAGCAAGTCTGTGGCCACCGTCTTTCCAATAGTATTTACTCACTCTGCATTTCTGTGTCACATTTCGGTAACTTAAACTTTTCCTTTATTATATTTGTTACTGGTGATCAGTGATAGGTAATCTTTGATGTTACTTTTAAAATTTTTTGTTCTGTGTTTTTAAATTAAGGTAGGTGTATTGCTTTTTCTTCCCAGACAGAATGCAAATGCACATTTAAGAGGCTACAGCATAGAGTAGTCATAACTTTTATATGCACTGGGAAACCAAAAAATTCATGTGACTCACTTTATTGCAACATTTGCTTTATTGTTGTGGTCTGGAACCAAGCCCGCTGTATCTCAGAGGTATGCGTGTATAAAAAGAACTATGTCTTTAGCCATTCAAAACCAAAGGCAAAATCCTAATAGGCATGGTCTTCCCCTTAATCACTCAGCTTTGCTTTAAGTAACTTTGCATTTTTAAAGTTAATTTCTCTGGCTAGCCACCACACTCAGCACTTTTCAGATATCATCTCATCTAATCCTCACAACAAACCTGGAAAAAGGCTGTCAGTATCCCCCTTTGAGAGGAAAAACCACCGTGCAAGCAGATTATGTAAGACGCCCAACTTGTGCTTCCCTAGTGCAGAACACAAATCTGAGGCCAGACCCCAGCCCCAAAGTCATTTTGCTCAGCCAGGCCCCTGACCCTGTTAATGACGTGCACCCTCCTGGCTAAGGTGGGTTTCAGCCACTTCACTTCCATTCGACAACCTAGCAGCTCTGCCATAGCTCTGCCACTTGAGACTCAGGAGATGAAATCAGGCAACAGAAGGCACACGGGGAGAGTTATAAACTCTGTGTCCCTCTCGGGAGGGTACAGCAATGATTGTTCCCCGGAAAGACATAAAGAACACAGGAGACAGTCACTCTCCTCTTTGAAGACTTAAAATAGAAGCAACAGGGTAAGAGAAAATCAGTTTATCAAAACAAACACTAAAGTCATTAAAACTTTAGTTTTAAAAAAATTAATAACATGAGAAAATGGTCACAATAAAGAGGACATCTCAATTAAGCATATTAGAGAAGACAGACACATAGATGGAGTGGGGGATGACTATCACAAAATAGCCCACATATTAACAGGGTTTTTTTCTAAGCAGTTTTGCTTTCCTCTTTATACTTTTCTGTATTTTACAACTTTTTTTTTGCTGACAAAATGAGAGACTGTATTGGGAAGGAGTGCCTGGGTGGAGAGCAGGAGGGTGAACGAACCCAGTATATTCTGCAACTTTTGCAATAATTGGAAGCGAAAAAGGTCATTAAAATATTTAAGTGCAGAAAGTAAACATGTGAATCCATCCATAGCCAACCAGTAACTAAATCTTTCAGGGAAAAATAAGGAGGATAAACTGAGCAGTAACCCGAGGGAACAGCAGCAGGTACAGAGCAAGTGCTGGGTGAAAGGCGGGGAAGGCGCACGTGACGGTCACTGAAGCTGCTGAGTGTGGATCCGGACACAGAGATGCTGACAAGGAAGGGACTGCATGGGTCCAGACCAAGGAGCAGTGAGGCGGGCTTCAACATCAAGACTGCCAAGAGGCAGGTGGGCTAGACAGAACAAGTGGAGGTGTGTGTGTGTGTGTGTGTGTCTACTGATGCCGTGGAATATTATACAGCAAGGAAAAAGAGGCAGGGGTGGTCATAAGTCAAGGAAAACTTTAGCTCTCTACTGTTTGGATATTTTTCCAAGAGCATATTCTTTTTTTAAATTGAGGTATAGTTGATTTACAATGTTTTACTAGTTTCTGGTGTACAATAAAATGGTTCATATATATATATACATATATATTCTTTTTCATATTCTTTTCCATTATGGTTTATTACAAAATATTGAATATAGTTCCCTTTGCTATACAGTAAGATCTTGTTATTTATCTGTTTTATATACAGTAATTTGTATGTGCCAATCCCAAACTCCTAATTTATGCCCCCCTTCCCCCTTTGGTAACCACGTTTGTTTTCTGTCTGTGAGTCTGTTTTGTAAACAAATTCATTTGTGTCATATTTTAGATGCCACATATAACTGATACTGTATGGTATGTGTCTTTCTCTTTCTGACTGATTTCACTTAGTATGATAATCTCTGAGTCCACCAGTATTTGCTACAAATGACATTATTTCATTCTTTTCTGTTGCAGGGTAATATTCCACTGTGTAGATATACCACATCTTCTTTATCCATTCATCTCTGGATGGACACGTAGCTGCTTCCATGTTGTGACTACTGTAAATAATGCTGCTATGAACACTGAGGTGCGTGTATCTTTTCAAATTAGAATATTCTCCAGATATATGCCCAGGAGCGGGACTGCTGGATCATATGGCAACTTGCAAGAGCATATTCTTAGAGTGGAGAAGGAAATGGCAACATGCTCCAGTGTTCTTGCGTGGAGAATCCCATGGACAGAGGAGCCTGGCAGGCTACAGTCCATGGGGTCACAAGAGTCAGGTACAACTTAACAACTGAAGAGAGAAGAGATTCTTATAGTGTGTATATTGTTAATATATACACATCTTTTTTTTTTTTTTAAAGAATTCAAAGTGAGAAGGAAAGCAAGCACCTAAGCATGGGGGTGATGAGTGGGAGAGTCAATCAGATGAGAGTCGGAATGGGCCTAGAACTGGCTCTGCTCCTGATAAGCTGTGTGACTCTGGATGAATCCACTGACCCCTCTGTGCTTCACATCCTTATCTGTGGATGGAGATCACACGCCCTCATTCTCAGAGCAATCATCAGAACTGAAAACAAGCTACGCTCCAGGCCCAGTGCACGTAGCAGAGACCCTGATAGCTGAGCCTCTGCACATACACGCAAGGAAGAAGTGGTAACGAGTCGATTCTAGGTAACAACAGAAAAGGCCCTAGGCTGTGGTGCAAGAAGCCCAAAGATGAGAGCGGCCAGGACGGAGGGTCCCCAGCACTTACTGCAGTTCTCTTCGTCGCTGCCGTCTGGACAATCCTCAAACCCGTTACACCGGAAGCGGCCGATGATGCAGTGGACGCCGCTGGCACACGGGAAGAAGGTCGGGCCGCATTTCGACTTAGCCTTGGCTGCAAGAGGACAAACGAGATAAACAAGCGAGACGTCAGGAGGATAAGTTTTCTCAGCACCGTATACCCGAGCTGCTAACTTGTAGGGTGCAACAGGGTCCTTTCACATCTACCTTGACATTCCCAGAGTTTCTTACCACCAGCACCCACCTCCAAAACCCAGCCAGGATGGAAACCCCCATGCATCATCCTCCAGGAAGGGGGTGACTCAAACACTGCTACCAAAGTCCCAAGGAGCCCAGACACCACCCCTGAGCCAGCGAGGCGCAATCAAAATGTGCCGAACAAAGGAATGAATGGGTGAGTAGATGGATGATGGATGGAGCTTGCTCTAAGGAGCTGAGGAACCACTCAGAATTCATATCCTGACTCTCACAGTAATCGTCTACACTTGCTGAGTGTTTACTAACCAGCCAGTGTGCCCAGAGCTCTACATCATCTCATTTATCCACCCAGCAACCACCCTATAGGCCGGTGAGCAGAAAAGAGCTATTAACCTAAGAGGCCTGAGGCTGCCACCCTGAGAAAGGCTTGCTTGCAAAGCTGGCCCTCGCTTGGTTGGCATCTGGGAACTGGCATTGCGGGAAGGTTCGCATCAGTTTCTCCTGAGGATGGCTCACTGTTCATGCAAACTATTCGTGCAAACAGTGCATTTATGCTGAACCCCTGCCTTTCTTCTGGGGGTCTGGGATTTTGATACATGTTGGCAGAGGGTGCCTGCATGACCAGACCCCAGTAGAAACCCTGGGCACTGAGTCTCTAATGAGCTTCCTGGGGAGAAAACATGCCATATGTCATATCACACTTGTTGCTGGGGGGATTCAGTGCCTCCTATGTGACTGCCTTGGGAAAGGACTCTGAGATCCTGGCTTGTTGTCCTCTGACTTCACTCCTTCACCTGTTCCCTTTGTTGGCTTCACTTTGTCTCCTTTCGCTGTAATAAATCACAGTATGACTGTGTGCTGAGTTCTCTGATTTCTTCTGACAAATCATAGAAACTGAACGTGGTCACGGAAGCCCCTGACAAAGACAGGTCATATCACATCACAGAAATGCTCTGAAGAGGTGAAGTGACTTGCCCAGGGTTACACGGCTCGAAAATCTGATGCTGGTGTGAGACCCCTGGCACTCCGAACCCAGAAGCCACGCTCTCAACCAACTCCGCTGTACTGCCCCTCTGCCAGCGGCTGTCACTTCTCACAACAGAAGCCAGACTCCTGCTCAAAGAAATCCTTCTTCCACTCCTGCTGCACAAACAGTTTTAACAGAAACTGCTGTGACTCAGGCTTGATGGAGTGTCCTGCTAACCAAACAGCCCTGCGGGGCAACGCGCTTTCCCATCAGCGGGGCTGGCTGCTGTGGCTTGCGATTACGAGGTGAGATGGGATGTACTGCTGCATCCTGGGTAGTGGGCCCCACCTAGCATCCCTCCTGTCTCCTGTCTAGAGGCAGGACCTATGGTCCTCAAGAAGGAAGGGCCATTTCTTTGGAGTAAACAAGCAGTAAATTACCTTCATGTTCCTGCCATCAGTAACATGCCAACTTTGGCAGCAGCTGAAACACGATCAACAGGGTTTTAAGGCCTGGGATGTGTCTAGGTTTTAAAAACCCACATGGCTTTGTTTTAGCCTGAAAATACTTTAGAATGGTGAGAGTGTGCTCTTCACAAAGCACAAACTTAGGAGGGTGTCCTGGGTTCAAATGTGGTTCTAGTCTTCATGACCTGGGCAAGTTTCTAAAAATTACCGAGCTCAGTTTCCTCCCCAGTATGTAAATCTCACTGGGCTCTAGGAAGGAATGAGTGCAATAATCTATATAAAATGCTCAGCCCAGAGCATGGCACAGAGGAGGTGCTCATTTAATGGTAGAGCTTATGCTACTTATTATCAGCAGCAGCAGCATCACTGGGCTTACGGGATTTTAAAATTAATCTTTGGGTTGTTAAATTTCTTTTTCTGAAAAATCAAAGTTTAAGGAGTTCATTATGGAGTTCATATCTATGAATTGATACGAAGTGATCTCCAGGATATACTGTTAAGTGAAAAAAGCAAAGTGCAAAACAGTATCTATAGTACTTTATGCCCTCCATATAGCAAAAGAAGGGGGTCTAAGAAAGCATTCAAGCATTGGCTTATCTGTGCAAAAGAAGAATAGGAAGGATGAACCGGAGACTAAAGAGACTGGATCCCTACAGGGGGTGGGTGCCTATTCAAAACATCAGTGCCGTCCCAACACTTTAAGAATGCCTACAACTCCCATCACAGTATCAGGCAGCTCCAACGAAGCCCTCCCATCTGATGCCCAATGTTTGTGCTCCAGCGATGCTGGCCTCCCAGCACCCGTCTGAGGCCCTGTGCAGCCTGCCGCACCCTCTGCTTGGAAAGCCTTTCTCTTAGGGGTCAGCAAGCCTCACTCCACCTGACTAAAGCCTCCTGAGCCAGTGGCTACAGTAGCAACCTCGACCCCCAGCCTCAGGCACGTTAGCCCTTATTCTGCTCTTCTTTCCTGCACAGGAGGAGAGCCACTGGCTTTGTGCTGAGCTGTTTGATGCACTTACACACACACTTGGACACTTTAACTCATCACTTTTTTTTAAACTTTATTTCTCTATTGTTTTTCTTTTTTATTATTTTTAAAAATATTTATTTTGCTTATTATTTATTTGGCTGTGCTGGGTCTTAGTTGCGGCACAGGAGACCTTCAATCTTCGTTGTGGCATGTGAGATCTTTAGTTGCAGCATGTGAACTTCTAGTTGCAGCATGTGGGATCTAGTTCCCTAACCAGGGATCAAACCTGAGCCCACTACATTGGGAGCTTGGAGTCTTAGCCCCTGGACCACCAGGGAAGGCCCTCATTCTTCACTCTTCAAGGAGTATGAATATACAGTGGCTATCATAGGCACCTAATCAATACTCACTGAATATACTAATGATCCTAGAAAAGGAGAGACTGGGCTGGGTAATCACAGCTCTCATTGAGTGAATGCTGAGTTTGGGCTGAGCACTGTGCTCTATGCTTTATAGCTACTGGTCCATTTACTTCTCACAAAACCCATTTTACAGATAAGAAAACTGAGGCCCAGAAATGAAGGTGCCTGATACCGCTGATCAACAGCGTCAAGGCTCAAACTTTAATTATCGATTCATGTATGAATGTGAGAGTTGGACCATAAAGAAAGCTGAGCGCCGAAGAATTGGTGCTTTTGAACTATGGTGTTGAAGAAGATTCTTTGAGAGTCTGTTGGACTGCAAGGAGATCAAACCAGTCAATCCTAAAGGAAATCAACCCTGAATATTCACTAAAAGGACTGATGCTGAAGCTGAAACTCCAATACTTTGGCCCCCTGATGCGAAGAACTGACTCATTAGAAAACACCATGATGCTGGGAAAGATTGAAGGCAGGAGAAGGGGACAACAGAGGATGAGATGGTTGGATGGCATCACAGACTCGATGGACATGAGTTTGAGCAAGCTTTGGGTGTTGGTGATGGACAGGGACCTGGCGTGCTGCAGTCCATGGGGTCGCAAAGAGTCAGATACGAATGAGCGACTGAACTGAACTGACATCTATTCTCCTGCCTCCTTACATACTTTTAGGGCCCAGCCCAGCTCCAAAGGACTAGACAGAGAATGACCGCTGTAGGTGAATTAGGTACCATTCGATTAACCAGCTCTTTGGCCCTGGCCCTGCACCATCTTCAGGAACCACTACTGAGACTCCTTGCCTTGTCAGTGATGCTCAGCTACCTTCTCTGTCAGGGAGCAAGTCCTGCTATGATTTACATCTGCACCGGCAGACGTCTGCTCAGGCAACCACAGAGCGGATCACGGGCGGCCTGCCGAGTGTCTGGCAGAGGCTCAGAGAGAAGCCCGAGGCTGACAACAGCTCCCTGCCTGCCTGGCCCCCTGGGGGGCTCAGGGGAGTCCCGGACAAAGTCTGATTGTCCCCAGCTTGCCCCCATTTCCATGAAGGGAAGATTTCAGCAAGACACTCAGCAGACCCTGGCAGAAGCAGACGATTCCCTGTGCCTAAACCTGCCTGACAGAGGCCGGTAGGGTGACTCCATCCCACTGAACACTTGAATCCACCGCGCTTCAAGGACCTGCTCTGTGAACTTTCCAAAGCAGCAGCTTTCACCTGCAGCAAGACAGGACTGGGGGCTCCCAGGGGGCTGGGTTATTTCCTGATCTGAGCCCTCCCCTTCCTTTCAGAGCCTGACTGTCACAGCTCTGGACTTCACGGATCAGTAAAATAAAACTTTTTTTTGTTTTAAACTAGGTGGAAGTGGATGAAGGAATAACAAAATTGTCAACTTTTTTTTAAACCAGAAAGGACATAAACAAATCTGCAATAACCCCTACTCACCACCGCCCTAAAGGAAAAGCTGCGTTAGCATCCAAAATGCAGGAAGGCCACAGCCCTCAGACCAGTATTTGGAGATCATGTCAGAATGAGAGAGGGGAACCAAGAGATGTCCCGGTGTCACCAGATTGTGACCCTCTCAGGGCAAAGACTCCCATCCTCCTGCGGGTAACATCTGGGGCCCAGTAAAGAGTCACAGAGCTTCACTGGTCGGGGAACTGGATCCCACATGCGGCAACTCAGAGTCCGCATGATGCAGCTGAAGATCTGGCGTGCCGCAGGACCCAGGGCAGCCAAATAAATAAATAATTCTTTTTTAAAAAAGCTGTGAGCTCATATTCAAACACAGTCATTTACACACACACACACAAAAAAAAGAATTTTTAGAATTTTTAAACTCTTAA
Organism: Cervus canadensis; assembly: GCF_019320065.1. Classification (NCBI taxonomy): domain Eukaryota; kingdom Metazoa; phylum Chordata; class Mammalia; order Artiodactyla; family Cervidae; genus Cervus; species Cervus canadensis. The sequence goes on along the minus strand of NC_057396.1, from coordinate 61,124,700 downwards.
CCAGGTCTATCCATTTTTTAAGGATTTACACTTCACCCATGCACAATACAAAACAGAGTTCAAGGGGCCAACACTTTTTTTTACTGCCCTCTCTTGGCAAAGAACAAAATATTTCTGAGCATCGTACTATCTGTCAGGCCCTGAGTCAGTTGCGTGGAGATTCAACAGCACTCTCTAACTGATGGGGGAATTGGCAGGCTGGTCAGAGCCTCTGCATGCAGTGCCGTGAGTGCTCTGATGGGGGAGCTAGAGGACACCTAATCTCAAACTGGGGAAGAAGCTGTTGTCAGAAAAGCCTTCTCAAAGGACAGTCAGCCTCCGCGGAGACACACAGCCCAGGTGCAAACTGATGTGATGCTCAGGTAGTTAAGGTCTTAGTTATGCATTCCACTAAGAGTAATTCACAAACTCTGTCATTCCTCAAAGAGGATACATAGGAGATATCTATGCCATGGATGAGCCTTCAGTGCTGGGGAACTGTGGAGGGAAGGCTGTTCCGAGTGGAGGGAACCGCATGTGCAAAGGCCGGGAGGCAGGAACAGTGCTGTTAATTACTCACTAAGTCGTGTCCGACTCTTGTGACCCCATGAACTGTAGCCACCAGGCTCCTCTGTCCATGGGATTCCCCAGGCAAGAATACTGAAGTGGGTTGCCATTCCCTTCTCCAGGGGATTCTCCTGACCCAGGGATCGAACCCAAGTCTTCTTCACTGGCAGGCAGATTCTTTACCACTGAGCCACCTGGGAAGCCCAGGAACAGTGTAGTAACAGAAGAAATGCAAGGGGGTCAGAATGAACTTGCTTCTCATGTCAGTAAAAGTACCCAGTACTGTTTCTTTAATTAAAAACAATTTAAAACCCTATTTCTCATAAGGAATGTGCTATGAGATAGGTGCTATTCCACTCACACGAAAGGTGTGGGAATTATAAATCCTACAGTAAAGTATAAATTAGAAAAGAAATCAAATTATAAAATTCACACAACTTGAGTCATTGCACACACTCCATAGCCCCCAAAGTAAATACCCACATGTGGCCATCACTAGCTAAAAACTTTACAGAAACTAATGGATCTGCAGTTGCTGCTATATTCAGTCTGCTGGTTCATTCTGTAAAAAGTCAAACTGTGGTTCCCTTTAAAAGTCAAAAAAGACTTCGTGGCTGGGGGTGAGAAAGCAAAAACAGCCTCATAAAAATAACAGACATTTAAAAAGCAATATATTGTTGGATTCTCTAAGAAGTCCGGGAGGGAGAGAAACAGGTCTTTTATTGTAGTCCAAATGCACATGACAAACAGCCCAGCAAGCCAAACTCAGGCCTGGGGATGCAAGTCTTTGCAGATTCATTATTGCTTGAGCAAAATGCCCTTTGCTTGTTCCAGCAGTTCAGCTCCACATGACTACTCGGGTGGACTCCACTGTTGTATTGATCAGATATCGCAATGTGTTATTTCTTAAAATGCCATCTTGGCTGTTTCAGAGATACACACTGGGGAGCGGAGAGAGCAAAAGACCACACGCTAACTGGACTACGAACACAGAAAGAGGGCATTTGGTTGAAACAGCGTTGCGAGAAAATTCAAATAGAAATTCTTTCTAAACGTCTCTTTTACTGGAGTATAATTGCTCTACAATGCTGTGTTAGTTTCTGCTGCACAACAAAGTGGATCAGTTCTATGTGCACATATATCCCCTCTCTGCCATCCCCCACCCCACCCCTCTCGGCCATCACACAGCACCGAGCTGAGCTCCCTGCTCTATATAGCTATTTCCCAATGTCTGTCTACGTTACGCAGGGTAGTATATAGATAAACATTTCCTCTTTTATAACAAGAATAGGAGGTATATAACCTTGGGGATATTTGGGTATGACCTAAATCAAATCCCTTATGATTATACTGTGGAAGTGACAAATAGATTCAAGGGATTAGATCTGATAAGAGTGCCTGAAGAAATATGGACAGAGGTTCGTAACATTGTACAGCAGGCAGTGATCAAAACCATTCCCAAGAAAAAGAAATGCAAAAAGGTTATCTGAAGAGGCCTTACAAATAGCTGAGAAAAGAAGAGAAGCAAAAGGCAAAGGAGAAAAGGAAAGATATACCCATCTGAATGCAGAGTTCCAAAGAATAGCAAGGAGAGACAAGAAAGCATTCCTCAGTGAACAATGCAAAGAAATAGAGGAAAACAATAGAATGGGAAAGGCTAGAGATCTCTTCAAGAAAATGAGAGATACCAAGGGGGTATTTCATGCAAAGATGGACTCAATAAAGGACAGAAACGGTATAGACCTAACAGAAGCAGAAGATACTAAGAAGAGGTGGCAAATACACATAAGAACTGTACAAAATGATCTTAATGACCCAGGTAACCACAATGGTGTGATCACTCACCTAGAGCCAGACATCCTGGAGTGCAAAGTCAAGTGGGCCTTAGGAAACATCACTACAAACAAAGCTAGTGGAGGTGATGGAATTCCAGCTGAGCTATTCCAAATCCTAAAAGATGATGCTGTGAAAGGGCTGCACTCAATATGCCAGCAAATTTGGAAAACTCAGCAGTGGCCACAGGACTGGAAAAGGTCAGTTTTCATTCCAGTCTCAAAGAAGGGTAATGCCAAAGAATGTTCAAACTACCGCACAATTGCTCTCATTTCACATGCTAAAAAAGGAATGCTCAAAATTCTCCAAGCTAGGCTTCAAAGAGTACATGAACTGAGAACTCCCAGATGTTCAAGCTGGATTTAGAAAGGCAGAGGAACCAGAGATCAAATTGCCAACGGCTGCTGGATCATAGAAAAAGCAAGAGAATTCCAGAAGAACATCTACTTCTGCTTCACTGACTACACTGAAACCTTTGACTGTGTAGATCACAACAACTTGTGGAAAATTCTTAAAGAGGTGGGAATAGCAGTCCACCTTTCCTGTCTCTGGAGAAACCTATATGCAGCTCAAGAAGCAACAGTTAGAACTGGGCATGGAACAACAGACTGGTTCAAAATTGAGAAAGGAGTATGTCAAGGCTGTACACTGTCACCCTGTTTATTTAACTTATACACAGAGTACATCATGAGAGATGCCAGGCTGGATGAAACACAAGCTAGAATCAAGATTGCCAGGAGAAATATCAATAACCTCAGATATGCAGATGATACCACCCTTATGGCAGAAAGCAAAGAGGAACTAAAGAGCCTCTTGATGAAGGTGAAAGAGGAGAGTGAAAAAGCTGGCTTAAAACTCAACATTCAGAAAACTAAGATCATGGCATCCAGTCCCATCACTTCATGGCAAATAGATGGGGAAACAATGGAAACAGTGACAGACTCTATTCTCTTGGGCTCCAAAATCATTGCAGATGGTGACTGCAGCCATGAAATTAAAAGACGATTGCTCCTAGGGGAAAAAAAATGACAAACCTAGCCAGTATTAAAAATCAGAGATATTACTTTGCTGACAAAGGTCCATATAATCAGAACTATGGTTTTTCCAATAGTCATGTACGGATGTGAGAGCTGGACCATAAAGAAGGTTGAGTGCCGAAGAATTGGTGCTTTTGAATTGTGGTGTTGGAGAAGACTCTTGAGAGTCCCTTGGACTGCAAGGAGATCAAACCAGTCAATCCTGAAGGAAATCAACCCTGAATATTCATTGAAAGGACTGATGCTGAAACTAAAGCTCTAATATTTTGGCCACCTGATGCAAAGAGCCGACTCATTGGAAAAGACCCCGATGCTGGGAAAGATTGAAGGCAGGAGGAGAAGGGGACAACAGAGGATGAGATGGTTGGATGGCGTCACCGACTCAACGGACATGAGCTTGAGCAAGCTCCGGGAGTTGGTGAAGGACAGGGAAGCCTGGCGCGCTGCAGTCCATGGGATCGCAGAGAGTCAGACACGACTGAATGACTGAACAACAACAAAAGAGGTCGGAAGAGCTTAGGGTAGAGAACGTCTGAGTTTCTATCCCAATTCTGCCACATGATAGCTGGGACCATGGATAAGTTACTTAACGTCCACCAGTCTCAGAACCCCACCAGTAAAGGGGACATTAAGACAGCACAGTTTCAATGTGAGATTCTGCATGTGGAGAATACAGTCTAATGCAATGTCTAGTGGGAATCTGATAATATTCTCCCTTCCCTAACATGGTTCCTGGTTCTACAAACTGCTCTTCTTCACATATATGGATGATCCTGAAAAAAGTCAAATGAAAACCATAGTAATAATTATGCCATCTAAGTCCTTGTGCATATGTGCATGCATGCTCAGTCATGTCCGACTCATTGTGACCCTATGGATTGTAGCCTGCCAGGCTCCTCTCTGTATGGGATTCTCCAGGCAAGAATACTGGAGTGGGTTGTCATTTCCTACTCCAGGGGATCTTCCCGACCCAGGGATCAAACTCCTGAGTCTCTTGCATTGGCAGGCAGATTCTTTACCACTGAGTCACCAGGGAAGCCCAACTAAGGTCTTACTCTTTAGTTATTGGTTCCACTAACATTAATTCTTAATTAATGTTAATTAAAAGTAATGTCATACTAACATTAATTCTTAAAGTCTCTTTGTGGCACACATAGGATGCAAAGGTCGCAAAGAGAATCAAACATAACTTCTTCTAGCTAGCAGAAGTCCCTCACTAAGAACACTAGCCTAGAAGAGGAGGGAAAAAAGGACAATAAACAGATAACTACAATGAGATAAGATAAGAACTATATAACCTGTATAAGCATTTACCTTTCAACACTTTGCTGCTGCTGCTGCTAAGTCACTTCAGTCATGTCCAACTCTGTGCGACCCCATAGATGGCAGCCCACCAGGCTCCACCGTCCCTGGGATTCTCCAGGCAAGAACAGTGGAGTGGGTTGCCATTTCCTTCTCCAATGCATGAAAGTGAAAAGTGAAAGTGAAGTCGCTCAGTTGTGTCCGACTCTTCGAGACCCCATGGACTGCAGCCCACCAGGCTCCTCCGTCCATGGGACTTTCCAGGCAAGAGTACTGGAGTTGGGTGCCATCGCCTTCTCTGTTCAACACTAATACACAGTTAATGCAGGGTTGCATGTCAGCCTGCCTGGGTTCAAATACTGAATCAAGTGCTTTGGGACCGCTATGTGATGTACTGAAAATATTTCACCTCTCTTTGCCTCCATTTCCTTATCAGGAAACAGTGATATGAACAGTACCTCCCTTGCTGGGCTGTTAAGGAGATTAAATGAGACAAGAAAATAATTGCTTAGAACTTTGTCTGGAACATGCTATTAGCTATGATAGTTCATATTCTACTAGCTACTATCATATATATTACATATTAGCTACTATTATTTGATATTACACTATAAAATACACTAGTATGTAGTATTTAGTGTTAGACTGTATTGTCGAGTATTATCACACAGCATTAGCGATTGCTATTATTATAATTATTACTATTAGTTTCAAACACTTCTGCCCAGCAGTTCATTCTCAGTCAACATGTGGGTGATGGATACCTACTACTATATAGAAAATAAACGAGGGAATACAGCACAGGGAACTATATCGATACCTTGTAATAATAGAATGAGATAGGTAGCAGGAATCTGATAAGGGAAAAGGGAAAAGAATCTGAAAAACAATATAATGCATATGAAAGTAGAACTGCATCACTTTGCAGGACACCTGAAACGCTGTGCATCAACTATAAGAAAAAAAATATGTGGGGGATGGCCCGAGTCCAAGACAAATTTAGAAAAAAGAATACAGCCCACCCAACCTAGGGGACCAGGGAGCACCGTACAACGCTGCGCTATTTTACCTGGGTCTGAAGAATCACATGTGGGTATGAGATGGTTAGATAGCGTCATGGACCCAATGGACACGAATCTGACAAACTCCAGGAGACAGTGGAGGACAGAGGAGCCTGGTGTGCTGCAGTCCACGGGGTTGCGAACAGTCGGACACGACGTAGCGACGGAACCACAGCAACACGAACAATCAGGAGGCGTGTGTGGGTGAAAAAGAAGACGGAAAGGCATGCTAGGCAAAAGAAATGATTGAACGGAGACAGGATGCGGTCTGTGGCGAGATTTGGGAGAAGCCAGCATATCCAAAACATAGAATATGGCAGAAGGGAAGGCTGGGAGAGACACAGGCAGGAGTTTGGACACCTATCCTGGGAGCCGGTGGACATTTTTATAAAAAAACTGAAGTCTCAGATTTGCTTTTTATAAAGAAAATTTTTATGGACTCACAAGAATATTACGAGGCTCTGTAAGTCAAGGAAACATCCTCCCCACTCCCAAAAAGCCCTAGAGGAACTGAAGAGAGCCAAGTCTGTAATGTTCTTTGGGCTTTTAGCGGGGGAAAAGGCACTAAACGATGAGGGAATTTGAATTGCCTGCCACTGCCCTTTGAATAATCTTATTATTTGAAATGACAGTGAAGGGGCAAAAAAGAAGTTAGCATGTTTGGGATCAGGACATTAGTTTATAACCTAAAGGTTCTATCAGGTTACTTATTTTGGCTACTAATAATGCATGTACATTTGTGTATAAACATATGTTTGTGTGGAAAGGTGCTGGCATGCAAATTCCAGAGAATCTATAAGCAGGAAACCAAGACATCCCCAACCGATTCTTCTAGAGACAAACCTTGAGAGGAAAAAACAGCTCAAAAATGATACTAACTAAATGTGGGTCAGATAACTTAGCCTCCGGAGGCTTTTCAATCCTTAGAGGAAAAACTTCCTGACAATGATCAGAGTCCCTGGGATTAAGAACAGATGTGGGAACGGATACAGATAGAATAGTTTTCACCTTAAAAAGAATACTTCAAAAAAAAAAAGTGAGGTGATGTGAGAATCAAAGACAGTTTTGATTAAAAACTGTTTGAATAAAAATGAATAAAGAAGAGTCTGTTCTTCATCACCTTCCATCTTGCTAGGCAGTGACAATCATCTTTGCCAAAAGAAGGTTTTGCTTTTGAGAGCCTTCATCCTCACCTGCCCTCAGGACCCCTGACAAACTGTGAAGTTTCCCTTTTTAAAAGCCCCTCATTGCTGTGCATAGTCTTTACCCTCAGATTTGGGAAGAGGAAGCTTATTACTCATTAGCTTTCCAGAAGTAAGTGTCTGACAGCCCCTCTGACTTGCTCCTCCCCATACAGCCACTGTAAGGAGGTCAAACCAGTCCATCCTAAAGGAAATCAACCCTGAATATTGGCTGGAAGGACTAATGCTGAAGCTCCAATACTTTGGCCACCTGATGCGAAGAGCCGACTCATTGGAAAAGACCCTGACGCTGAGAAAGATTGAAGGCGAAAGGAGAAAGGGGCGACAGAGGATGAGATGGTTGGATGGCATCACCGACTCAATGGACGTGAACTTGAGCAAGCTCCAGGAGTTGGTGATGGACAGGGAAGCCTGGCGTGCTGCAGTCCATGGGGTTGCAAAGAGTCAGGCACGACTTAGCAACTGAACAACCACAGTAACACATCCACATCCAGAGCAACCCTGGAACTCAGAGGCTTGTCTCCTTAATTGTTGCAATAATGCCTACGAAGAGCCCCATGGAAAGGTCTATGACGTGAGGGTTAAACGTGGTGTGACACCCACAGAGCCCAGGACTCTCACTCAGACGCAGCAGGGGTGACCCTCTGTTGGGTGGTGTCGGCAGGGCACACACTGGGGACTTCCCTGGTGGTCCAGGGGTTAAGACTCCAGGCTTCCAACACAGGAGGAGGGGGCTCGATCCCTGAGGGGGAAACTCAGATCCTACATACCAAGTGGCATGGTCAAAATTAAAAAACAAAAAACAGGGCACAGACAGGGAGGTGGCCTCTGGCTCCTCTGAAAGGCTGAGCAAGAGAACATTCTCTGTCTGTCATGAGGTAACCTGAAAGCAACTGTTTCCAAAATAACAGTACTTAACCCACCCCAAATCTTGCTCCAGGAAAGGTTTTCACTGAGGCATCCAGAGGTTTCTATGATGCTTTCAGTAATCACATAATCCCATGGATATTATCTCCTGGTAGCCCTGGGCTGACTTTAAAGACAGAACATCAATCTTCAGCTTCTTATTTATCTTCCAAGAGCAAGGACACCCAATCCTGACTGCACATTAGATTAACCCAGGAGGCTTTTTTCTTTTTCTTTTTTTAATATACCCAAAATCAAGAGAGCTAGAGTGACTACACTCATCTCAGACAAATAAATAGGATTGAAGATAAAAAGTATTCTTAAAGACAAAGAAATCAGGAAGACATACTATATGCACCAAAAAACAGACCCAGAAAATACACGAAGCAAAACCAACGGAACTGAAAGGAGAAACAGACATGTAAATAATACGAGTTAGAGACTTCAATGCTCCATTTTCAATAATGGACAGAATGATGAGGCTACAGATGGGCAAGGCAACAGGAGGCAGAAGCGACCCTGAAAGCCAACTAGACCTCACGCTTCTCCATGGAATTCTCCAGTCGACCACACAGAACACGCTTTTCCTCAGGGGCACACAAACTGTCCTCCAGGAAACCCCAGGGGCCACAGAACAGACTTCAAAGAGGAATGAAATCAGCCCATGCGTGTTGTCCAGTCACGCTGGAATGAATCAGAAATCAATAACAGAAGGTTTCTTTGGAGGGCAATGGAAGTGTTCTAAAATTAGATCTTGGCAAGGAGTGCCACAGCTCTCTGAGTACACTAGACACAGAAAAAAAACTTCCCAGGAACTCCTGAAGTCTGCAAGGGTGGTGGCATTGGAGACGGAAGGCCTGCTGCTTTCCAGGAAGACATGACGTTGGCTAAATTCCTCCCTGGTTCTTCCGCTTGGCTCCCCAGGCAACATGTGGCAGAACCGGGGAGGTGGCGGGGGTGAGTACCACAGGCATCTATCTAGTGGGCAGACCAGGGATGCTGCTAAACATCCTACTAATAAAATGCACAGGACGGCTCCCCCACCCCCAACAAATAAATGATTGTGTGCTCACTCAGTCGTGTCTGACCTTTGTGACCCCATGGACTTATTAGCCCACCAAGCTCCTCTGCCCATGGAATTTTCCAGGCAAGAATATTGGAGTGGGTACCACTTACTATTCCAGGGGATCTTCCCGACTCAGGGATTGAACCCACATCTCTTGGGTCTCCTGCATTTGCAGGTGGATTTTTTACTGCTAGCGCCATCTGGGAAACCCCAGTAAATGACTATCTGGCCCCTAAATGTCAATAGTTTTGAGGTAGAAGAATACTCTTGTATTTTTGCCTCTTCTGATTTAAAGAAATGAATAATCCTAGATTAATGGTAAAGGAGAAAGAATTAGGAATCAGACCCAGAGCCACATCCTGGTTCCACCAGCTTCCCAGAACTTGGGCATTACCTAACTACGCTTAGACTTGAACTCCCTCATCTGTAGAATGGGATGATGACCTTATAGTGTAGCTGTGAGGATTAAATGAGAAGTTGCCCAGCACCAGTAAGGCTAAGAGCTCACATTACACTAATTATTGTTTTTTGCTAACGCTCCAAAGTGGCTTAGTACCAAGAAATGAGTGACTGGGTTATTTTAAAATGGGGTTCTCTTCTCCAGCAACAATTAGTATGTAAACTGGGGCATTTTATGAGCTAATAAGCAGTCAAGACATAACAGTTGACATTCCTCACTACTATAGTATACACTAGCCAAAGCGGGACTGGCTAAATACTCTGTTGCCATAGTAACAAAAAGTTCCTGGGAACCTGACTCATTTTCTTCCCAGTAAGTGCCTTCTATTTGTCAAGCTCGACTTTATACACAAGCACCCGGCACAGTCGTGAAGTCTTTTCTACTTACTGGACCCCGTATCTCTGCTGTTCAAAAACCAATTTACTCCGGTGGAAACAGTCACCCAAAACTGGACGAGATGACAGCCTGTCATTTGCTGTGGGCCTCTGTAATGCAGCCCACCAGCGATAGAGGTGACTTGAGCAGACACAGTAAACCACGCGGTGCCTTCCATCGCCTCCTCTGGGCCAGGTACCAGCACGAGATTCCATCATGCTCACCATAAGGGAAGAAAGATAAGAAAATAACCATAAATGCTTCCTTGGGCTTTCGTCGACTTTACTCCAGGCCCACTCTACCAAAAAACAGTGAGGCAGGGATGATTACCAACACTACACCGAGAGCACTGACAATCAGAGAGACTCAGTAATTCACCCACAGACACACTCTCTGTATACACTTGTTTGCTTCTGTTGTTGTTCAGTCGCTAAGTCATGTCTGACTCTGCCACTCCAAGGACTACAGCATGCCAAGCTTTCCTGTCCTTCACTATCTCCCAGAGTTTGCTCAAACTCATGTCCATTGAGTCAATGATGCCATCCAACCATCTCATCCTCATCCCCTTCTCCTCCTGCCCTCAATCTTTTCCAGCGTCAGGGTCTTTTCCAATGAGTCAGTTCTTTGCATGGAGTGGCCAAAGTTTTGGACACCCAGCTTCAGCATCAGTCATTCCAATCAATATTCAGGGTTAATTTCCTCCAGGATTGACTGATTTGATCTCCCTGCAGTCCAGGAGACTCTCAAGAGTCTTCTCCAGCAGCACAATCCAAAAGCACCAGTTCTTTGGTGCTCAGCCTTCTTTATGGTCCAACTCTCACATCCGCACATGACTATTGGAAAAACCATAGCTTTGACTATATGGACCTTTGTCGGCAAAGGGATGTCTCTTATTGTTTGCTTTTGCTCCATCTCAATTCTTAAATTGAGTTGGCTTAGGAAAGGAAATCAGTTAAAAATGAGGAAAATGGGATGGTATAGGGGAAAGCAGAAGAAAAGAAGGTAGTAGCCAGAATGCATTCATAGAGTATTGTATGATTACGAGCAACAGAGATTTGGTTGCTCTTTATTAATAACCCAGATACAAGGGAATCATTCACAAAATGAGAGAGAGTCACAAGATTTGAAGCCAAATTAAACAAAACCCCAGTCCTGCAAAGACTACCCTGCTATCACTCACTCAGGAAGAACGGGCGTGAATGCATCATCCATATTCTGCATTCATTTCTTCACCAAGCAGTCTCGTGGAGTGATGAGAACTGATTAAGATTTGGGAATCAGATTCCTCAGGTTCAAATCCCAGCTCTGCCACTTTCTAGCTACAAAATCTGTTGACAAGTTACATAAATTTCTGGGGCCTCAGTCCTTTGACCACTGACTGTAAAGAGCTGACTCGCTGGAAAAGACCCTGATGCTGGGAAAGATTGAGGGCAAGAGGAGAAGGGGACGACAGAGGATGAGATGGTTGGATGGCATCATCGACTCAATGGACATGAGTTTGAGCAAAGTCCAGGAAACAGTGAAGGACAGGGAAACCTGGCGTGCTGCAGTCCATGGGGTCGCAAAGAGCTGGACACGACCGAACAACAACAACACTTTCCTCCCCTATAAAATGGAGATAATGTGGGTATTCAACGCAAATCCCGTAGAACAATTTTTAGGCTCCTTTATACAAGTTATGACTATTGCTTCTACTTCCATCATAGTTTATTGATAACTAATTATGTGCCAGGTATTGTTCTAAGCAGAGTTGGGTTCGGTAGTTGAGGCGTACACAGCCCTGCACAGGGCGGAGGAGCTCTAACAAACCAACATGCAGAAGCAGTCGGTGCTAACTGCTATGTGGCGATGTGCGACAATGGGATAGGAGTGACTGTGTGGGTAGCTGGGGTCATCCGGGGAGGAATACTTGATGCAGAAGCAGCTGCAGTGAAATCTCAATGACAAGAAGAAGCCAAAGGATCAGGGATGAGGGGAGAGCAGCCCAAGCAGAGAAAACATCTCAAGTTCACACCAAAGACTGGAACCTGGAAGAGGAAGAAGATCAGCAGGTCGGCTGGAGCAGAGAGCCACAGTGGTGGAGGAGAAGGTGATGACAAGGGGGAGAAAGCAGAGAGAGAAAACCTCGTCAGGGAAGGCTCCCTCAGCCTGGCTAAGGAGTCGGGGTTGGGTCCAAATGTGATGGGAAGCATTACAAGGAGTGATTTTATCTGATGTAATTTTTTTAAGCAAAATCATTTATTTTTGGTCATGCTGGGTCTTTGTTGCTGTGTGTGGGCTTTTGCTAACTGTAGTGAGCGGAAGGTACTCTGATGTGGTGGCTTCTCCTGTTACGGAGCATGGGCTCTAGGCACGTGGGTTCAGTAGTTGAGGCGTACAGGCTTTAGATGCTCCGCAGTGTGTGAAATCTTCCCGGGCGAGGGACCAAACCTGTGACCCCTGCATTGGCAGGAGGATTCTTAACCACTGTGCCACCAGGGATGTCCCTAATGTATCTCTAAAAGATCATCCGGCTGCCTAGTGGAGAGGGGATGGAGGGCGTGGAGACCCCAGGAAAAGGCAGGGAAACCACCCAAGGCGGTGGCCCACCTTGTGGGAGTGGGTAAGATGGTGAGCGGACCCAGAACCCTCTAGACCAGGATGTCTCAACCTCAGCACTCTTGACATTGAGGCTGGAGAATTCTTTGGAGGGAGGGCTGTCCCGTGAACTGTAGGAGGTGTCAGAGCATCCATGCTCTCCGCTCCCCAAATGCCAGAGGCACCTCCAGTTATGACAAACAAAAACACCCCCAGACATTGACCCCGGGGGTCAATATCACCCCTGGCTGAGATCCACTGCTTCAGAGGCAGAGATGCCCAGGCTCACCGATGGACTAGATTAGGGAAAGGGGGCAGCCGATAAAAGAGAGGCCCCAAGAATGACCCCCAAGTTTCTGTCCATAACGAGGTAAGATCATCTCGCACGTTCTGAGGGTTTGCCCTCCACGCCAACAGGCTGCTCTAGATGTCACTGTCACTCAAACATTTATTCATTCCACGGTGAGCACCACAGTCCACGGAGAATGCTGGCCACACCCAGTGCCAGGCAGGCAGCTGTGACCGAAAGAGTCTGACGAGAACACGGACATAAAAGCAAGCCAAGTGGGTACAGCAGGACCCAGGCATCAGAAGAAGCCCTGAGACTGGGCAGAAGCACAAAGGAGGACATGGCCCTTAGCTCCCAGGGGGGCTCCATGGGAGCTCCAACGCTGTGCCTCATGTGGAGACATAGAGGGGAAAGAGGACGTGCAAAGGTGCGGGGATGTGAGCCTGGAAGGAGGGTTGGAGGAAGGAGGATCAGGCCAGAGACACTTCAGAGTCTCATTTGATCCCATGCGAGACCTGGGAGCTGCTAGAGGGCTGCCGGTATTCACATCCCTTATCATTAATGAATAAAATGAACTCAAAGCGGCATCTGTGAGTACTCACTGTATACTGGTCACTCACCTACTAAAGACCCTTCATCCCTGGCTCCAGATGAGAAAACCGCAGCTAAGGAGGTTCATGACCTGCACAAGATTCCTTGGCTGGCAAGTGGCAGAGTCAGGGTCTGAGCCCAGGCTGGTGGTGCCGGAATCCTCTGCCTCCCATCTTAAGTCAGAGAGCAGTAATGTGACCTGATGTGTGGTTTAGGAAGATCATTTAGGAGATTAGTATTCAGGCATCACTAGTTTGTGGGAGTGGATGAGATCACCAAGGGAGGATGTATTACACGGGAAGGATGGGATCATTTCTGGGAGAATGATGATGCAGGGAAGCAGACCCCAGTAGGCTCTCTGTGAGGGAGAAGGAGGTGGGGGTGGAACCCTGGGAAGCAAAGGAGGGAAGAAGAGGATGAGGTCAAGGATGCTGACTGCTGCTCGAGGTCAGGTAGGGTCGGATATTGACACCTGCCAGATCTGACAACTAGGAGATTCCTGGTGACCTTCCCCAGAGCAAATTCCTTACTGTAGCAGATGCAAAAGTCAGATGGCAGAGGGCCAAAGAAACACAATGAAGGAGAAAGACAGAGCAGGGGCTGCAGGACTCTAGCTGGAGACAGAGTTTGGGGCCAGGGGAGACTGAAGATAAGTAAGTCTCGAACCTGAGTGTGAGTCAGAGGGTCAGACTCACCTGGGGAATTAAGACCCATCTTAATTAAGAACCAATCTTTCCGCAAGTGGCCTCAGCTCCTAGGAACTCCAATGATCAGAGTCTAAGGAACCACTGAGCTGGGCAGTGCTGTTCACACTGCGGTCCCAGGAGCACCTGCAGTTGCCGGGATCCCATCCGAGACCTGCTCACTGGGACTCTCTCACGAAGGTCCCATGGAGCTGCTTACTGAGGTCATTCTGACACAGCCAGCCTGGGACCCTGGGACCCTCTCTGCTCCAAGTGTAGACCTTGGGCCAGCAGTATCAGCAACTTCCTGGGGGGTTGTTATAAATTCAGACTAACAGCTAGAAATTCAGTTAGCCTCACCCCAGGCCCACTGAACCAGAATCTGTATTTTACCAAGATCTCCATGCCTTTCCAATATATATAATGCTTGAGAAGTTCTGGACTGGAAAGGAGAGAGGGTTTTAGGGGTATGGGGACAGGTACCCAGTCACCCTCATCCACACACATTTAGGGCAGAGTCTCCTCATATTTTCCTGCCATTGATTTTTACAAAGTCAACAAGAGACTGCCGATAGAACCCCGTTATGGGTTCTGATGCTTCAAGCCCCTGATGCATCCTCCAGAACAATGGCAGGGATGATACAAACACTTAAAACATTATCTTTTTTGCAAGATAGGAAAGTGTTGTCCAGGACATTCAGTCTGTACTCCCCCTGCAAGGAACGCAAGGGAGGCGGGCAGCTCCACCTGAACCCTAAAACCTCTGTACAGAGCTGCATTGCAGGCCCTTACCTGCAGGGGGCAGCACAGCAGAGCAGTCCATCTGCTCACTCACGCCTCAAGGTCTGCTTTCAGAATTCCGCAGGACCACACAAGCGCCTCGGTCAATTTCTTAATTCTCTAAGCCTCAGTCCTCATCTGTAAAATGGAGATCTAATAGGACTCACTTAGGGCGGGGGTGGGCAGGGGTGAGGACTGAATGAGGCCATCCAAGCTGAGCACTGGTCACAGTACTTGGTGACCACTCATAAGTTCTAGGGTCCGACTCCAGAGCCCCTACATTACGGGCTCACCTGAAATCTCCACCATCCCACCTAAGCCTAAACTGGCCTAAATCCATTCCTCCATGTGTACGCCCGCATGTCAGAAAGTCCTTCTGTATTTTCACAGGGAGGAGAACGTTCTATTTTAAATCACAGACATCTATAGTTGAAGGGGGTGTGGGAATGACCCAGTCGCTTTACAAATGAGAACACTAAAGCCCAGGAAAGCCACAGTGCTTCTGCCACTCCCCTGGGGCTGTGCTAAGCACAGTGAGCATCCCTAAGGCCTGGAATTAAACGGAGCAGCCCCGAAGCTGCCAGGCACCCCCTTTCTGCACGTGGAAGCCCTCACTAGCCTCTGCCACTGGTCTTCAAGTCCCAGCAAAATATCAGGATCCAAGGACTCAGATGATGATAATGAGTGTCTATAGGGTCGCAAAGAGTTGGACACAACTGAGCAACTGAATTGAACACAAAGGCTTAGAAAGAGAGAAAGGCAGAGCTCTTCTAGAGGCCACGGCCCTTGGGGCCCAGAGAGAAGGAAGAGGTCCTGGAGGAATATGTACCCTCAGAAAACTGACTCATTAACACGGAGGAATTAGGATGGAGGACGTGGAAAAGGAGGTAGGTCAGGCTGTTAAAGCAAATCTATCAGATGCCCCCTCTGAATGTCTTGAGGGAGAGATAGAGAGAGAGCGTGCGTGTGCGCGCATTACTGGTGGGAGGAATCCTGTTCCAGCCTAGCAGTCCCATCTGGCTCCCTGGTGACAGACAAGGAACTCTGAGAGAGCAGCAGTGTGAGAGGGATACAGGAAGGCAAGCAAAGATTTGCCCCCACGCATGCTTGTAATTAGTCATGGCTCTTTCACTGGTTCATTCAAAAATGTGTAGCGAACATCCCTCATGTGCCAGGAGCTGACACGGTTTGGCATGGGGATAACAGTGATCGAGACGCATGCAGGGTCTCTCCTAGCTGTCCTGAAACTTCTAATGTCACCTGGAAGAGAGTACCTAATACCCTTTAATGTATCTACTTGTTTATTAGTGTAAGGAAGAGAAGGGATATGAAACAGGGCATCTGTCTAGCCTGGGGAGGAGGGCAGGAAGGCTTCTGAGTGGGATGTGGTTATAGGATGAGAGTCTCTGTATTCATCCATCCACCCACCCAACTATACATCCACTGACCCATTCATCCCTCAGTCCATCATCCACCCACTAATCTATCCATCCACCCACCTACTCCTCCATCCATCCATCCATCCATCCACTGATCCATTCATTCGTCTATCCATCCATCTTCATTCTTCTTAAGCAGCAGCCTCTGCTGTTGTTTACCAGTTCCACATTTCTATGAAAAAGGAAGCAAAAAAACTGCATGATGTCAATCCTGTAAATAACTAACATCTCTGGGCAGAGGTCAGAGGGCAGGTTTCTACTTAGAAGAAAAAGAAGGCTCAGAAAAGTAAAGTCACATGCCTTAAGTCCCACACAGGGTCAAGAACAAAGACAGAAGGACTTCCCTGGTGGTCCCGTAGTTAAGAATCTGCCTGACAATGCCGGAGACACAGGTTCAATCCTTGATCTGGGAAGATCCCACAGGCCATGGGGCAACTCAACTCATGTGCCGCAACCACTGAAGACCAAGTGCCCTACAGCCTGTGCTCGGCAACAAGAGAAGCTAACACAAGGAGAGGCCTACACACCAGGGAGCCCGCAGGGAGCAACGAAGACCCAGGACAGAAAGAAAAGAAGGGACAAAAGAAGAAAGAAAGAACAAAGATAGGTCTGCTCCCTACCCTGCTGAGTTGCAGCCCACCAGCCTACCCTAGAAGCTACTCACAGAGGCACTGTTTGGTTTTCTAAATTGTTTGTTTTGTTTTGATATTAGTCATGTCCTCTGCAGCCATACACAGACATGGTAAATAGGGCCCTGCACCTCTGACATTCTCCTAAAGGCCAGCCTTCAATATAACACTTTGAGGAGGACTGCTCATCGGCGGGAGAAAAAGCCTGGCAGAATTAGCAAATTAAGTGATGAAACAAATCTGCCTTTGTACTCCCACTGTTTGGAATGAAAAACAAAATATTTTTGAAATGCAGAACATGGAGGGAAAACCTGGCATGAGAAGCAGAACATTCAAGAGAAAGCACAGGGAAAGTTCGTCCCACATGTGTATTGTTTTCATCGTTGTTCACACTTGCCAAGATGTGATTTGCATCAGAGCATTATTATACCATCCAAGGTTTATGTTTTCTGAAACACGCGCTGCAGGGCAATGAGAAGCCTGTGGCCTTGATGGACTCCACAGGAACCACATCCCTGGCTCTGAATGTGGGTGAGGCTGATCTCCAGCATCAGGGTGACTGTTTTAAAGAAGGTCCCACAACTTCTAGAAGGTGCTCATACAATTCCAGGCAGTGCTTACAGAGACTGTAAAAGCCTGGCTGCTAATGGCACATGGCCCGTGGCCAAGGTCAACAGCCCTGAAGGGAGACTGCCTGGAAACTGAATGCAACCTAGGACAGGTCAGTTCTGCTGTCACAAGCCAATGCTCACCAGTCACCTCTGATTCTCAGAGCAGCAGCGTCCCTGGCATCAACCATCCTCTGCACGAAAGCACTCTAGCTACATCCTCACATCCTCTCCTCGACAGGTAGAGGGACTCACTCACTCTCACATCCAAAGGCTGAGCGGGTCTAAAAACAGGGAATTCAGGTGGCCCAGGGCTACTGTTAAAGAGCTCCAAAAAGCAGATCCAGGCTCATTAGAAGAAATCAATTTCCGAGAATCCCATGCTATGGTCACTGGAAGTGAACTCTGTTCTGGAAAAGGATAATTACCATGCTGCCTCTGGAATCACAGATGTCAAGGCCGGGATGAAAAGCAGGGAGGGGGCTTTTCCAGGATCTGGTCCATGGGATTCAACTCTTTGCTGTCTGCTCAACGCAGACCCACTGTGAAAATGAAATCTTACACAAAGCCCACCAGATATTTAAAAAGAGAGAGAGATAGGGGGACGGAGAAGGCAACGGCACCCCACTCCAGTACTCTTGCCTGGAAAATCCCATGGACGGAGGAGCCTGGAAGGCTGCAGTCATGGGGTCGCAAAGAGTCAGATGTGACTGGCGTCTTCACTTTCACTTTTCACTTTCACGCATTGGAGAAGGAAATGAATGGCAACCCACTCCAGTGTTCTTGCCTGGAGAATCCCAGGGACGGGGGAGCCTGGTGGGCTGCTGTCTATGGGGCCGTACAGAGTCAGACACGACTGAAGCGACTTAGCAGCAGCAGAGACAGGCAGAAGTGTAGCTCTTTGCTTTCAGAGAGAGAAGGGCCCCAGTCCAAAGGCCCCTTTGCTCTCCAGCTTTCCCCTCTCCCTCTGGGGCACTAACCACTGGCATTCGGAGAAGCACAGGCTGACACAGTGATGGAGTGACTCACCCCTCGCTATAGAGATGAAAAACTGAGACCCAAACCAGAGAGCTGGATCCTCACAAATCCCTATAGGTCTTTAAGCAGAGCTTCTAGATCCTTCACATGTAAGCTTCTATGACCCAGGCAGCTTTTCTCTTCATACATTTTTTTTAATCACCCAAAACCTCTTATTGCATGTATGTAAAGATTAATAATAATGGCTAATTTTTCTCAAGAGCTTAGTAAATGTCAAGCACGGTCTAAACACTTAACAGGTATCAGTTCAGGTCAGTTCAGTTCAGTCGCTCAGTCATGCCCGACGCTTTGTGACCCCATGAATCGCAGCACGCCAGGCCTCCCTGTCCATCACCAACTCCCGGAGTTTACTCAAACTCATGTCCATCGAGTTGGTGATGCCATCCAGCCATCTCATCCTCTGTCATCCCCTTCTCCTCCTGCCCCCAATCCCTCCGAGCATCAGGGTCTTTTCATTTAAAGTTGGGATTAACACATTTACACTATTGATACTATGCATAAAATAGATAACTAATGATAACATACTGTGTAGCACAGGGAACTTGACTTAATACGTCGTGGAGACCTAAATGGGAAGGAAGTCCAAAAGGGAGTGGATAGATGTACAGTTGATTCATTTTTCTGTACAGCAGAATCTAACACAACATTGTAAAGCAACTATGCTCCAATAAAAATTAATTTA
Organism: Cervus canadensis; assembly: GCF_019320065.1. Taxonomy (NCBI): domain Eukaryota; kingdom Metazoa; phylum Chordata; class Mammalia; order Artiodactyla; family Cervidae; genus Cervus; species Cervus canadensis. Next base: position 61,105,596 of record NC_057396.1, on the reverse strand, counting down.
AAACTAATAAATAAATAAAATAGATTTTAAAATTATAGCACCAGAAGAATATCTCTCAAAAAAAATTACAAGCCATCCTAGAGAGGATAGTTGATGAGTGTTCAACACTGTAGATCAGATGTACTCTAACTTGGAAGAGAGAGGGGAAAACATGCTAAGGAAAGCCAACAATGAAACTCCTGGAAAAAAATACACAAAAAGTCTCCGAGGTCGATGCATGTGCATGCTCACTCACTCAGTCGTGTCCAACGCTCTGAGACCTCATGGGCTGCAGCTCGCCAGGCTCCTCCGTCCATGGATTTCCCAGGCAAGAATACTCAAGCGGGTTGGTATTTCCTCTTCCTGGGGATCTTCTCAACCCAGGGATCAAACCTACGTCTCCTGCATTGGCAGACAGCTTCTTTACTGCTGAGGTGGATACTGTTTAATTATTCCTCATTTTACAGATGAGGAAACTGAGGGACAGAGAACCTCAATAACTTCCCTAAGGTACAGAGGACCCAGGAAAAACCCCAGCAGGTTTGTACCAGGCCTGTGTGCTCTGAACCTCAACGCTTCTGCCTCCCATGCAGAAGTAATAAGAAGTTAGGAAAGAGCAATTATCCATCATCCCGCCTCTCAGAGTCACCCACTGTTAACAGGGGTTTAATCTCATTGGCGTTCCTTGCTGAGATTTCCAAAGGCCGGCCACCTCTTGCTCGAAATTTCATTTCTGGCCCAGATAGAGTCATCTTCTTTCATGGGTAGAACTGGGATAGCATGAGCCATCCATCTGCTTTCTTTAGGAGACAAGATGCATGAAAGCCTCTCAAAAGTAAAACAGAGCACTAACCACATCACCGTCACAGTACTCAGAACTCAGAACGTTTTGCTCTTGAGGCCAACACACTAGCTGGGACGCTTCTCATCTGCCTGGGCCTCTCAGGAGGGATGCTCTGGGTATCCCCCTCTCCCTTGACATAGAAAGAGGCTGACAGGACAGAACTTGTCCTAAGTAACTGCCTCCTTCCTGAGACTGATCAATAAATCATAGGACAAGAACGTCTCAAAATGTCGTGGGTACAAGACCCACCTGGGCTGCTGGGGAAGATAAAGATGCTGGGGCCTCAATCTCAGAGATTCTGTTTCAGTGGGTTTTGAGTGGTCCCCAAATCTACACAAGGCATGAGTCAGGTGACTCACCATGCACAGTTTAGGAGACACTGGTTAAAGTCCGTCCCTTAAGAGACCAGGACCTCCCATGGGAAACAGCTTAAAGCCTCCTTCAACTGTTGTTAAGAGAACACTCAAGAAAAACTAGCTGCTGAGGTTCCTTTCTTCATTGTTTGTTCTTGTTAGTATTACGTGCAGCAGCTTCCTGCTGAGCCACGGAGATAACCCTACAAGCTCTCCTTCATTCATCCAGAAAATGTGTTAGTCACGTCATCCTGATAAGTCTGGTGACTAATGACAGCTGGCAGGCACCGAGGATGCTCTCACCGGGACTTCGGTGCAGGAGAATTTGAAGCATGGAAATGTTAGTAAGAACAATAAGTGACGTTTGTTGAGCTTACTGAGCAACAAGCATGGTTCCAACAGCTTTACAGAGGGCTAGTTAGTCTTCATAACCTTGTAAAACGGAATTCCTTCTGACCCATTTTACAGATGTGGCGCCTGAAGGACAGAGAGGTTAAGTAATTTGCCCAGGGTCACACAGCAGGAAGCATTAGGGCTTGATGTGACCGATTCATCAGGCCCTCAACCACTAGGCGCACAGCCAATGTCCTCAAGGCCCCACACGATTGCCCCCCACGACACACTTCTCCGAACACCCCTGAAATTTGCTCCTCCTTCCCACCAGCCACAGCATTACCACGGGCAGACCTGATTAGCCAGCGCCCCCTTCTCGTACCTGCTAGGCTTTTCCCTTCCCTGCAAGAACCTCCACCTCTTACTGGGCTAATTCATCCTTCCCCTTCCAGTCTCAGCTTAGACAGCAGCTTCTCCCAGAACACTCCCTGGATGCCCCAGGTGAGATGGGGGACCCTCCTACGGGATGCCAGCACCCAGGATACACCCCTTTTCCCAGTGTGTTCGGTGGAATGTGACCTCAGCTGACTTTGTCCTCTCCTAGGACAGGAATGTCCTTGTTCTCCATCCCCCTCACCCCCTGACCCCGTGGCAGCAAGTGCCGAGCGCACAGTAGGTGCTGTATGAATGTTTGTTCAGCAAATTAGTGAATGCGTGAACATGGCTCATCAGTGGCTGTGGGGGTCAGGAAAATGCATCACCCACTCTCGAAGGCAGGGAGCATGACTGATGGGAGCTTCTGCACCCACCCCCCTCACCCCGATCCTGTGGCCATATTCAGGCTAAAGCTGCACCTCTCCAGGGCCGTCCTTCCTCCACTGCCTGGCAGGGCCGATGTGCAGAGACCTGCCCACCCCTGCAAGGCCTAGGATGCTGCCAAGAGGCGCCTTCTGCTCCAGGACACCTGTGGCCCTGGCCGAAACCACTGGTGGCCCACACTGGCTCTTCCTTCTCCTCCTCCTGCCCTCCTTTCCTTCCATCTCTCCCACCGTAAATGCTCAATGTCCCTCTCCACCCTCCCTGCCTTCCCTGGCTCCCACCCCCAGGAAGTCTCAGGGACGCCTCATCTTGTCTTGCGTCAGCATCTCAGCAGACCTGGATAATGCAATGGCAGAGCCCAGGTCCCACCTATCACTCCAGGCCTGTCCCCAAAGTCAGGGCGGCCGCACAGATTCTTCCTCGAGTTGCCACTAGAACCAGCATCCCAGCACGTTGCAGGCAAGAGGCGAAATGGGGAAGCGGAGCAAAGGCAGTGCCTGCACTCCATTCCCATCTCAGGAGGCGCTCAGAGGGGCCCTGAGCAATGGCAGGATGGGGAGGCGGCATCCGAGAAACAGCACTGTCACTGCTCTGCCCCAAAACATGCCCCGACTATGAGCAGCACGTGACCTCCCCCTCACCCCCTTCCCAGCATGGAACTGGCTGGGGTCCTCAGTTGCGGGGAATGGGAACAACCCGAGTTTGGCTTTTACTGTCAGACAGCGAGCGGCAGGGACAGGACGTGCTCTATACGAGGGCGCTCCACTCTGGATGGCTGGGACACAGAGAGCGGTGGGACCGTCGGGGTGGGCATCAAGGGGCAGGCTGTGCCAGGGGCTCAACAGGAGAACCATGCGGCACGGTCATGGTGATGGGCGTGAGCAGCCCCGGGAACTAATCCACCACCACAGGCAGGCTCCCCTCTTGTTGGCTGCCAGGTACAGAATAGCCAAGAGAAAAAAAAAATATACCACGCTGGGTGACTGCCATCAAGTCACCGGTCAAGTGGGCTGCCCACCCTGCTCTCTAGGGCATGTCATGCTCTCAATAGCCCACAAATGACTCCTCACCAGAATCACTGAGACCTCCAACAGTGTCTAATCCCCCCTCTAAAGAACTTTGTCTTCGCTCAAGAGGTCAGGAAAGATCATGGGCTTTACTGCTAGATTCCAAAAGAAATGGAGAGGCCAACAACCCTTGCCCCTGATAAGAAATAGCAGGAATCAAGATGGCATGGGCCCCTGAATATTTAAAGTGCATTGAGAACTGGGGACACTGGTTACCTGTCACCACACCCGCATGCCCCCCAAATGAAGGACATTGATGACAGAAATCAACCCTGAATACTCATTGGAAGGACTGATGCTGAGGCTGAAGCTCCAATACTTGGGTCACCTAATGCAAAGAGCTGACTCATTAGAAAAGACCCTGATGCTGGGAAAGATTTGAAGGCAGGAGGAGAAGGGGATGACAGTGGATGAGGTGGTTGGATGGCATCACTGATTCAATGGACATGAACTTGGGCAAATTCTGGGATGTGGTGAGGGGCAGGGAGGCCTGGCGTGCTGCAGTTCATGGGGTGGCAAAAAGCTGGACACGACTTAGTGACTGAGCAACGACAACATGCAAATGACACTTTTGCAGAGCAGTCAGAGGCTGCATCCTAATTTAGAGTTATCCTTAAGCTTTTCTGTGCTGTGGGACACAGAACATCTGTTTGTAACCCCTTTCAGTCCTTTCTCTTCCAACTATTGAATCTAGAAAACCTGACCAGCCTTTTTAGCCCTAAGACATTTCCTACATTTTATGGGCTTCCTCTTCTGGGATCTTAACAAAGGATATGGTCGTAATGATGTCAGAAGCCAAAAGTTCCTGAAATGCTTTTTTATGAGGGATGCACAGTAACCTTCTGACCTCAAAGATTTTCTGCCCCCTTTTTATCCTGCTGTAAACCATCCTGAAGCTAGTCTTTGAATGTTACTAGTAAACGAACCATTCCGGTCACGTATTTGAATTACAAGAATGCACCATATCCTCTTCTTTTAATTATTACTTTTTCATCTGTCTCTAAATTTTTTTTAAAAAGCCATTAGGCAACTGCAAACTAGTTGTATCGCCGATGAAAGTGCAAGTCTGCATTAAAAAACAAAAATAAAAAGACTGCACAGTCACAGCCTCCCTCGGATCAGCAAGATTTGTCTGGATGTGCCAGGAAAAAAAAAAATTTTTTTTGATGTTCTGTGATTTTTGCAGCCGTTTAAATTTTATTAGCAATTATGGAGCCTGTTACCGCTGACGACATCTTGCAGCTCTAGCCAAGTCCTGGCAACGAGAACACCGCCTGAATGACAGGGCCCAGGCAACCTGGCCCCACACGTTCAGTGACACAGGAACACAAACCCTCCCAGCTCGGGCACTTCATCGAGATTCTCTCCGTGCAAGCAGGAAGAGGCAGCCTGCAGCGCTGGTAATAACAGAGTTCTCTGGAAGTGGCGGGGAGGATTGGTGAGAAGGAGTGAAGCTGATATTTGTGCAAAAGAGTTGATTTGAAACATGACTTTAGCATGACTCCATGTCACTAACTTCTCAGCTGGTGACAGTATTGGTATTTAAATTGGCGGTTACCGAGGAAGCAGTGGCAGATCCTGAAAGGCATCTGCCATCACCTGGGAGGAGCCAAGGGAACCAGGTGGGACTGGGGGGGGCGGTTCTGGCAGACAGGACTATTGGCACCTCCCTGGCACCCTGAGAAGAGGATCAGAAGGACACCAGCAGGGATATGAGGTGGGGGGAGCTTTAACTAAATAATAAAACTTCTTAAGAACTGGGAGCTTTCATGACTTCAGTAATGAAAAAATTCCTCTAATCCAGGAAGATGGTAAATTGGACATATTCCTCCCAGTCTTTCTTTAGGCTCTAAGACGTCTTACCTCAACAGACCTGACTCAACATCCCTTAACCAGAGAGTCTGAGGTCTCCTGTGGCAGGTCCAGGGGAGAAGTAACCAGGACCTCTGGCAGACAGTCTGATTCCTCTCAGCTTCTGGGGGTGCAATGGGGACTGGAGATCACTGAATTTGGCACAGGCTTCTTTGGTGGTGCAGACAGTAGAGAATCTGCCTGCAATGCAGGAGACCTGGGTTTGATCTCTGGACCAGGATGATCTCCCAGAGAAGGGAATGGCTATCCACTCCAGTATTCTTGTCTGGAGAACTCCATGGATAGAGGAGTCTGGTGGGCTACGGTCCATGGGGTCGCGAAGAGTCAGACATGACTGAGCAACTTTCATTTCACCCATCTTAGGCTGCCTTGCAGCACACATCTCAAAACAGGGCATTGCGGGGTCTCTGGGTTCTGTCTTCTGAAAATGCTCACTGTGACTAATGTGCTGCCATCCTGAATATTCCCAGTATATCTGAAATAGAACAGCCCACCCTCCTAAGTTTAGAGAACCTGTTAGAAAGTAGAAGCTAGGAAGCATCCTCCAGCCCTTCTTTGATGACTGAAGGAGCCCCGGGGAACCTGGATCAAAAATTCTCTGGCCGTCCTGGAGACTCTCCCTTCCAGGGCACAGGCATGGCTGAGGAAGGCAGACGATGGGAAAGCATATTTTATTAAGCGCCTGCTATGCACCAAACATTAGCACTCGAATGTCTGACTCTCATACCCAGACCAGCAGGTCTGTTGTCCTTCCAGACCTGCTCCCATTTTACAGATGGAGAAACTAAGGCTCCAGAAGCAAAATGACTAGCCAGGGGCAGAGCTGGGATCTAAGCCAGAAATGTGACCCCACACTGACAATAAGAACACAGCTACTGTTTACTGAGCACTTATTTCATACCAGCAGCAGTTTGAAGACTTTTCAAATTCATTTAATCCTCCTCAAAATGCCATGGGATTTAAGGAAACAGAGGCTGAGTACCTTGCCCAGGGCCCACTGCTCACACGTGACAAAGTCAGGATTCCACCGAGGCCCTGTGGCCCCAAAGCCAGGCCCCCCCCCCACTCTGCACTGCTCCAAGCGCAGCCGGCACCCCAAGGAAAACACATATGTGTTCATGGGATGTTTATCTGTTTGGAAATGTCAGCACCTTTGGTTGAAACACCATATGCTAACAAACCAGAGAAAATGAATTCAATGTCACTGAGTCTAAGACACCACCAATTATAAGGCATGCCAAAATTTCCATACAACTGAGAAAGAAAAAGTACTCTGCCAATTAAACCAGGACACATGTTTTCTTACCCCATTGATTATAAAAGGTGTCTCACATTCAGAGACCTGAAAACGTAAAAAGATGTGTGTCTTAGGATTAAACACTGAAGAACTTCGAATGAGCAAGATGGTGAAATGAACCACAAACCATAGATGCAGAGTGGAAACAAGGTTCTCTGAGCGCAGAGTATCCTAACACTAAATCTAATTTTCCAAGAAAACCTGATAATCCCAAGTTTTATGTGCAAGCTTCCGATTTAGAAACATTGGCAACTAACTCATGTTTTTCAGGTCCTTGCACAGGAACAAAAAGGCTGCCTACAGCCCAATCTGTCTGGGAGCGCTCCCAGCTTTCTCCCAGGTGGACTGGAAGACAGAGAGCTACAGGCATCAGTTTAGTTACAGCACCTCCCACCCCAGTGGCTTTTAAAGGCACAGGACTTTCACAGGCTGCCATACACACTACCTAGAGTTCAGAGTAATTTTTTTTTTTTTAATCATGGACGTAGCCAAGTAAAGACACCTCACAGAAGTAAGACTACTTCTATAATTGACTCAAAAAATATTTATTTTCTCTTATAAAGCACTCTCCCAGGCTTTCCACCTACTGCTGTTCTATTGACACGCCTGGTCCTGTTTCATGGGAGCATGTGTTTTTCGATCACTCACTTGTGTCTGACTCTTTGCAGCCCCATGGACGGAAGCCTGACAGGTTCCTCTGTCTATGGGATTTTTCAGGCAAGAATACCAGAGTGGGTTGCTATTTCCTTTTCCAGGGGATCTTCCCGACCCAGGAATCAAACCTGTGTCTCCTGCGTCGGCGTGTGGGCTCTTTACTTCCGAGCCACCTGAGAAGCCCTCCTGTTCCACAGCCACCAAATACAGAGGCAGGAGTAAAACAGTAAGATCAAATGACCCCAAGGGGATGCAGTGAAAACTCATCCAGCACACAGGGGGCCGGGTGCTCAGGCCTGGTCCTGGGGGAGCTGGCCACTGCACACTCTGCCTTGTCAATATGGACCGGTATGGTACGTGGCTAATGTCCTGGAATTCCAGAATGGAACCTTATTTGGAACAAGAGTGTGTGCAATATATATAATCAAGTTAAGATGAAGCCACTCTGGATGAGGGGTGACCCCAAGCCCACGATGGGTGTCCTTTTAAGCAAAGGGAAATCTGAACACAGAACGCACGTGCACAGGGCAAACACCACAGGAGGCTGGAGGCAGAGACGGGAGTGTTTCATCTACAAGTCAGAGACGCCAACGGTGGCCAGCAATGAAACAAGGAAGGATCTGCCCCTAGAACCTCCCGAGAGAACACAGCCCTGTGGACATCTTGATTCTGGACACTCGGCTTCCAGACCTGGGAGAGAATGCATTTCTGTTCTTTCTTTCTTTTTTTTTTTTTTTAATTTTTATTTATTTATTTTTTTGTCATACATTGATATGAATCAGCCATAGATTTACACGTATTCCCCATCCCGATCCCCCCTCCCACCTCCCTCTCCACCCGATTCCTCTGGGTCTTCCCAGTGCACCAGGCCCGAGCATTGTCTCATGCATCCCACCTGGGCTGGTGATCTGTTTCACCATAAATAGTATACATGCTGTTCTTTTGAAATATCCCACCCTCACATTCTCCCACAGAGTTCAAAAGTCTGTTCTGTATTTCTGTGTCTCTTTTTCCGTTTTGCATATAGGGTTATCGTTACCTTCTTTCTAAATTCCATATATATGTGTTAGTATGCTGTAATGTTCTTTATCTTTCTGGCTTACTTCACTCTGTATAAGGGGCTCCAGTTTCATCCATCTCATTAGGACTGATTCAAATGAATTCTTTTTAACGGCTGAGTAATATTCCATGGCATTTCTGTTCTTTCAAGTCATGGGTTTGTGATATTTTGTTCGAGCAGCCCCAGGCAACTGAAATATCCAGGGAGTTCTGGAGCACTTCCGTATGTCTCCATCTACTGTACAATTGCTGGCTTCTTCAAACAGCAGCCAGGGCCCTTTTAGAAACTAGAATATGGTCAATTCGTGTTAAGGTCAAGCGTAGCCTGACAAGCGGGACGCTGTCCCTCAGGAGCTGACTGACCAGCTGGGAGTTTACACGGCCACCCCGACATCTGGAGAGCGCCATACCGCGCGCAACGCGCACGTCCGGACGGGGCGGGAGGGCCGGGAAGGATGTGACCTTGATGAGTCCTAGACCTTGGCGGCTGATGGAAGGCAGCGCAGGTTTCAGGCCAACAGAGTGAAGGCAGAGACTTCAGAAGGCTGTTGAAGTGGAGCCGCAAAATGCCGTCATCAAAATCCACTTAGGTGCTTAATTGTGCGGGACTCGGGCAGAGCTGGGAACACTCTGGCGGGTGGGGGCCAAGTGCAGGGCGGTGTAGACACGGGTTCCCAGCTGAACGCAGGAGAGCTCTGACCAGTCCCCCTCCCTGTGACCCCGTGAGCCTGCCAGGCCCACCTCAGATCCTCAAAGATTTGCTTCCTCCTCTTGTACCAGGGCTTCCGTGTCTGGCTGGCCCCCTGGAGCTCAAAGCTAGAGACAATTTCATAAGAGCCAATGACTGCGTGTTTAAGACTCTCTGGAGGCGGAGTCTTGAAGGGGTTTCTATGGCTTCTAAGCAAAAGCAGGAAGAGACGGGGTGGGTAGCTCTGGGGGAGAGGGGCAAGGGATGGGCTGGACGTTTAGATGGCAGGGCCAGGAATGTCACTGCAGACGTGGGTTTGAGGATCATGTCATTTGCACTCATGAGGGAATAATGCCCATTAGCACTTGCTGAACGTGTTACTGGGGCCCGGAAACCCAGCTCTGAACCTCACGTACGTTAGCTCATTTAAGAGGGACAGCAATGCCCTGTGGTCAGCCGTGCTGATCTCCACTCCGTTTCTAACTTGGATTACGGCCTGGACACACCGCCTATTAAATGTTTTAACTATCACCCCTGGGTTATTATCCGCATTATACGAATGAGGAAATTGCTATAGCGGAAGGTAAGTCGGTGCCCAGAGCCTCAGAGGCCATAAACGGAGACCAAACACTAATGTGTGTGCGTGAGTTGTCACGTTTGACTCTTTACGATCCCATGGACTGTAGCTGCCAGGCTCCTCTGTCCATGGAATTTCCCAGACAAGAATACTGAAGTGGGTTGCTATTTCCCCTTCTAAGGGATCTTCCCAATCTAGGGATGGAACCCACATCTCCAGGATCTCCTGCATTGGCAGGCAGATTCTTTACCACTGAGCCATCCAGGAAGCCCTGGCCTCCAAAGCCCCTGTTTTTAACCATAGGATTTACAGTCTCACATTTGAGAGAAAAGAAACCAAGTGACGTGGTGGCCATGCCTGAAACAATCTGAGATGTTTCTAAACGAATACGCAAACAAGCAAAAATGACTATGTTAGAAAAGGGGCAACGTTCACACACACAGGTCTTGGATTCCTTCTCTATCATGAGTGCCGGAGAGGAATGTAAATTTTCATTCTGAAGCATTTCAGGGACAGAGAATTAACCACAGCACTACTCTCTAGACTCCCATTTTCTGAAGATCGAGGTCTTCGGAAGGCTTTTGAAATTCAGCATTTAACAATGGCTTGCCAGCTACACGACCTGGAGGAAAAAGGGTTGCCTCAATTGGGTGACAAGGTGGTGTGCCCCAGCAGAAAGAAGAGTGAGGTTCTCAGAGAGGCCAGGCAAGTGGCAGGGGGCTGACACCAGCAGGCCCACACCTACGGGGCTGGCAGGCCCCCAGCAGCCCAAACGGCTTGACTTGTCCCTGGGAAGGATGTGTGTTAGATGCCTCGGGCTGCAACAACAGAGTACTCCACACTGAGTGGCTCTGAGCAACGGAAATGTATTCCCTCACATTTCTGGAGGCCAGAAGCCCACAGTCGAGGTGTCAGCAGGGCCACGCTCCTCCTGAGACTCATGGCGGACTCTCGCCCCACCTCCTCTTAGCTCTGGGGGCAGCTGTCAATTCTCGGCGTTCCCTCTCTGGCAGCCGCATCGCTCCCATCTCTGCCTCTGCTGTCACGTGGCCTTCCTCCCTCATATCCTCTCTGCACGTCTCACAAGGACATCAGTCACATTGGATTAAAAGCCCACCGGACTCCAGTATGACCTTATCTTAACTAATTACACTCCCATCATCCCAATTTCATATAAGGTCACATTCAGAGGTTCTGGGGGTGAGGACTAGGACACGTCTTTGGCAGGAACATAATTGAACCTATAATAGGAAGAGCTTTACTTTCACATTGTTTAAAAAAAAATAGAAGCAGGAATGTCTGTGAATGTCATCTTGTTACACAGCTGTAGGACATCTGTCACTCACTATGTAACACTTTTTTAAAAAATAAGAGATGGGTAGATGGCTGGGTTAGTTTGTGAGGAGTGTCATAATAAAGGACAACAACTTGGTGGCTTCAACAACAAACAACGTGTTGTCTCCCAGCTCAGGAGGCCATGAGTTAAATCCTAGTGTCAGGAGGGCTGGTTCCTTCTGACGGCTGTGGGGAAGGCTGTTTCAGGCCTCTCTCCTTGGCTTATAAATGGCCACCCTCTCTCTCTGTCTTCGCATCGTCTTCCCTCTTTATGGATCTTGGTATTCAAATTCCACCTTTTTATAAGGGCATATTGGATAAGGCCCACTCTAACGACCTCAGTTTAGCCTGATTACCTCTATAAAGGTCTTATCTCCAAATAAGGTCATGTTCTTTTTGCTTCTTCATGCTACTTAAAATTTTTTTTAATATATTTTTTCTTAAAAATTTCCGTTTAATTTTTGGCTGCACTGGGTCTTCGATGCTGTGCACGGGCTTTGTGGGGGCTGCTCTGATTGCAAGGTGCAGGCTTCTCATTGCGGTGGCTTCTCTTGTTGAGGAGTCTGGGCTCTAGGCATCTTCAGTAGTTGCGGCTCGAGGGCTCTAGAGGGTGGGTGCAGAAGTTGTGGTGTGGGGCGTAGCTGCTCCACCTCATGTGGGATCTTAGTTCCCTGATCAGGTATCAGATTGGCGTCCCCTGTACTGAAGGCAGACTCTTAAACACTGGACCACCGGGGAAGTCCCTTTTTAATACATTTTTTAATTGAAGTATAGTTGATGTACAGTATTAGGTTACAGGTGTACAATATAGTGATTCACAAGTTCTAAAGGTTATACTCCGTTTATAGTTACTAGAACATATTGGTGATATCCCACGTGTTGTATAATATATCCTTGTAGCTTATTTTATACCTAACCATTTGTACCCTTATATTGTACCCTTAATCCCCTACCCTTCTATTACCATCCCAAACCCCCACTCCCAGAGAAGGAAATGACAACCCACTCCAGTGTTCTTGCCTAGAGAATCCTGTGGACAGAGGAGCCTGGTAGGCTGTCGTCTACGGGGTCGCACAGGGTTGGACCCGACTAGAGTGACTTAGCATGCAAGCATGCATTGAAGAAAGAAATGGCAACCCACTCCAGCATTCCTGCATGGAGAATCCCAGGGCCAGAGGAGGCTGGTGGGCTGCCGTCTATGGGGTCGCACAGAGTCGGACACGGCTGAAGCGACTTAGCAGCAGCAGCAGCAGCCCCACCCCACTGGTAACCACTAGCTTATTCTGTAAGTGTGCTTCTTCTCTGGTATATTCACTAGTTTGTTGTATTTTTTAGATTCCACATATTAGTGGTATCACAGAGTATTTATCTTTCTCTTAGTTCACGTAGCTAATGACCTCCAAGTCCATCCATGTTGCTGAAAATAGCAAAATTTGGTTCTTTTTTATGGCCAGGTCACGTTCTGAGGTACTGGGGTTATAGGACTTCAACACATGAACTTGGTGGTGGGGATGGAGACACAACTGAACCCACAACAGCGTTGTCCAGCTTTGCTCTTTACACAGCTGAAGGGAGGACTAGTTCCCACCATAGTTGCATCTCCCCAATCACTGTCGGGCTACCCCCCAGGTCACAGCATGTCACCTGTCACCACCCTCTTCTCTAAGAAAAGACAGAGCAGCCTGAGAGATGAAGAAGCAAGCTGTACCCATCCCATGGAAACTGCCTGATTCCCGGGACATTCTGCATGCCAGCCAAGCAGGAGGGGCCTTGGTAAAACAGCTGAATTACTGCTAAAGTTTGGCAAGGAGAATGACTCAGAATCCAGGTTTTTTCTCCTCATCTCTGCTTGCCCTGGAGCACCAGGTTTAATAGAAAACATTATATGTGGCACCACCTAGAGTCAGATGGTGAGAAAGACCTGAAAAGAAAAGGAAGAGTTTCTGACTGGGCTTTCTTCCCCTTTGATATTTCTTAATGATCATTATTTCCAACTTGCCCTCTCAACCCTTTCTCCTAGATTTCTGCCGTCACACCTGACTAAATAAAAGTCATGCTCAAGAAACGGCTGGGAACACTACAAGCAAAGAAAACTCAAATTCCATTTTTGGACCTACTTTTCTAAATCTCTGGATTTGGAGTTTCATTAAAATTTTATCATTTGACAAGATTCTTGAATTTATCCCCATCCCCATCCCTGCCAACACACACACACACACACACACACACACACACACACACACACATGGCCTGAGATTTTAAAAGTCTGTACATGCCTCAAAGATAGTGATTGACACAATTTTTCAAAAAAGAAAATGAATAACCTTGTGACAGGGATCTCAGGATCTCTCCCCTACTTGGTTAGAACAGAGAAATGTCAGCTGCAATCCAACACAAAGCTGGCAGGGGATCTGAAGGCTCTGATTTCAAGTCACATGTATGTTCTCGAAATTTGGATTTCTGCTTTATTATTATGGCAAGGGGCAGTAATAAAGTACAGTTTCTTCTTTCAGAGATTCACAGACTAATTGCCATTTTAGAAATCATTTACAAGTATACCTCACCTCATTGCATTTCACTTTATTGCCCCTTGCAGATACTGAGTTTTTTTTTTTTTTCCTCTCTCACAAATTGAAGGTTTGTGGCAACCCCGTGTCAAACCATTTTCCCAACCATGTTGGTTTACTTTGCGTCTCTTTGTCACATGTTAGGGGTAACATTTTCATTATTATTGTGTTTACTATGTTGATCTGTTATCAGTGATCCTTGATGTCACTACTGTCACTGTTCTGGGGCTCCATGAACCATGCCCAGGTAAGAGGGCAAACTTAATTGATAAATATCATGTGTGTTCTGACTGTTCCACAGACCAACTGGCCTTTCCCCCATCTCTCTTCCTCTCCCTCGCCCTCAGGCTCCCTATTCCCTGAAACACAGTATTAAAATTAGGTTAAACAGTAACCTTATAATGACCTCTAAGTGTTCAAGTGAAAGGGAGATTCACAAATCTCTCGCTTTAAACAAAAACCTAGAAATGATGATTATACTTGGTGAGGAAGGAATGCCAAAAGACCAAAAGCTAGGCCTCTAGTGCCGAACAATTAGCCAAACTGTGGAAAAGTTCTTGAAGGAAATTAAAAGTGCTGCTCCAGTGAACACACGAATGATAAAAAAGCAAAACAGCTTTACTGCTGATATGCAGAAAGTTGTAGCGATCTGCACAGAAGACCCAACCAGCCACAACAGTCCCTTAAGCCAAAGCCCAATCCAGAGTCCAATCCTAACTCTCCTCAATTCCATGAAGGCTGAGAGAGGTGAGGAAGCTGCAGAAGAAAAGTCTGAAGCCAAGAGCAGCCAGTTCATGAGGTTTAAGGAAAGAAGCTCTCTCCACAACAAAAGTGCAAGGTGAAACAGTAAGTACTGATGTAGAAGCTCCAATAAGTTATCCAGAAGATCCAGTTCAGATAATGAATAAAGGTGACTATAAAATTTCAGTGTAGAGAAAACAACCATTTATGAGACAAGGCCATCTAGGACTTCCATAGCTGCACAGGAGAAGTCAATGCCTGGCTTCAAAGCTTCACGGACAGGTTAACTCTCTTGTTAGGGGGCTAAAGAGCTGATGACTTTAGGTTTACCATTTACCATTAAAAATTCTAGGGCCCTTAAGAATAATGTTAAATCTACTCTATCTGTGCTCTATCGATGAAACGACAAAGCCTGGATGACAGCACATTTGTTGACAACACTGTTCACTAAATATTTTAAAACAACTGTTGAGACCTACTGCTCAGAAATAAAGATTCCTTTCAAAACATTACTGTTCACTGACAACACACGTGGTGAGTCAAGAGCTCTGATGGAGATGAACAGTGAGATTAATGTTGTTTTCATGCCTGCTAACATCCATTCTGCAGCCCACGGATCAAGGAGTCATTTTGACTTTTGAGTCTTGTTCTTTAAGAAATACATTTCATAAGGCTAAAACTTCCAAAGACAGTGATTCTTCTGATAGATCTGGAAAAAGTAAATTGAAAAACTTCTGGAAGGATTCACCTGTATAGATTCCATTAAGAGTATTCGTGATTCATGGGAAAAGGTCAAAATATCAACATTTACAGGAGTTTGAAAGAAGTTGATTCCAACTCTTGTGGATGACCTTGAGGGGTTCAAGAATTCAGCGGAGGAAGTAAATGCATATGTGGTGGAAACATCAAGAGATCTAGAAATTAGAAGCGGAGCCTGAAGATGTGACTGAACTGCTGCAATCTTATGATAAAACTATAATGGGTGAGGAGTTCCTTCTTATGGATGAGCAAAGAAAGTGGTCTCTTGAGATGGAATCTACTCCTGGTGAAGATGCTGTGAAGGTTGTTGAATAATGAAAAAGGACTTAGGACATTACATAAACTTAGTTGATAAGAAGCAGCAGTAGGGTTTGATAGAATTGACTCCACTTTTAAAAGAAGTTCTGTACATAAAGTGCTAGCAACAGCATTGCCACTACAGAGAAATTGTTCGTGAAAGAACCAATCAATGCATCAAACTTCACTGTTTCTTATTTTAGGAAATTGCCACAACCATCCCAACCTGCAGCAACCACAACCCAGATCAGTCAGCAGCCATCAACGCCAAGGGAAGATGCTTCACCAGCAAAAAGATTACAACTCGCTGAAGGCTCAGATGATGGTTAGTAGTTCAAAGCAATTCTAATTTTTTAATTAAAATATGTACATTATTTTTGGACTTAATTCTATTGCATGCTTAATAGACTACTACTGCAGTTGCTGTTCAATTGCTTAGTAGTGTTTGACTCTTCGCGACCCTATAGACTGTAGCCCACCAGGCTCCTCTTTCCATGGGATTTTCCTGGCAAGAATACTAGAGTGTGTTTCTATTTCTTCCTCCAGGAGATCTTCCTGACCCAGGGATCAAACCTGTGTCTCTTGAGTCTCCCGCATTGCAGGTGGATTTCTTACCACTGAGCCACTGCAGAAGCCTACAGTATAGTATAAACACAACTTTCATATGCCCTGGGAAACCAAAAAATGTGTGTGACTCACTTTACTGAGATGGTCTAGAAGTGAAACCACACCATCTCCAAGGTATGACTGTCTACAGGAAAACATTATTGATGTTTCTTAAGTTTCTTGAGAAGTAGATCAGTAGTGATAACATACAGTATAATCCTGTTCAGCAGAATAACACGGATCCATGTACAAAAGACTGAATGAACCCACTGGTGGTCTCTGATGGAGAAAGATTACAAGGACTTACTCTTGGGAACAGCCATCGAGTTCTGCATCATCTCTCTATGGCTCAGTCTGCTCAACCGGAGATAACTACAGTGCCTTTCTCATCAGGCTTCTGACAATCCATGTTACTATAATATAAAGTGCCTGGATAGTGCAGCCCAGAGGAAGCTCAAATGATGGCATGCCGTTGCTCTTGTCATAACCAGGGCTTTCATGGAACTTCTATGTTTTTTTAAAAACATATTCTTATTCTTTAATTCCAAGGAAAAGTAATCTGGATAAAACAATCATTTAGGGCATTCCACTAACTAAGAACAGAAATACACTCAGACTATCCCCAAATGAGCCTCCATTCTCAAAACTCTTTAGGTGGAAAATTCAACGCCTCAACCTAGTTGGAAATTTATTCTAGCTCATTAATATTTCACAAGATCAGAAATACAACTAGTAAACAGGGGAATGGGAAAACAATCAACCACTTTAGATAATTTTAAAAAATGAAAATATGTAATTGTTTTCAACTATATTAAACGAACCAGAAAAACTATTTTTTAAAGATATTTCCCAATGCTGCCAAGACTCAAATAAAGCCAGAAGTCACACATGTTGCCAGTGGGAGAACAAGCTGGTGCAAACCGTTAGCAGAACAAGTGGGCAGTCTGATCAAGAGTTAGAAAAACCGCCTGTCCTTTCACCTAATCATTGCACTTCTGAGAATCAAGCTGAAGAAAATTTCTCAAAATAGGGGGAAAGTCATATAAACCCTCATTTCACAACCATGAACATTATCCCTACGTGAAAAACTGCAAACAATGTGAATGCCAAATAATAGGTAAATAAACTATATTATACCAAATGAATGGACTGTTTAAGCATTAAAAGTGATAGAGAAATACACTGTAAAAACACAGAGAAATGTTAAAACGTTACTCGGGAAAAAAATCAAAATATAAAGTTGTATACCTCTGGTGATTACAACTGAGAAAAGCCTAAATGCAAACTTGTAAAATGCTAATAGTGATCTATGAAAGAGGACAGACTCTACGTGGGATGCTGTTTTTCTCCTTCCCCATTGCCCCAATTTTTATTATTACCTTTAAATTAAAAAGTTTCTTCCTGTCTCACGAAAATCTTTTTTCTGCTGTGGACACAGCATTAACTGCTCTCTGCCTTATAACCCTCCAGTACACACTTCTCCAGGCTGGAGGGTTTGCAAAGGCCAAGGCTACCCCCTGATGAAGTGTATTCTCTTCTAAATGCCAAAGCTATTTCACAGGGCATTAGAGGAGATCCCTTCTCCCAAGTGAGAACACCAGCTGCCCTCACTCTCCTCCATGTTAAGTACCAGGTTGTTCCAAAGAATCAGAAAATGAGCCCTGTAACTTCTAAGCAAGACACAGAAGAAGGTGGCATGGATTCTAAATCAACCACCCCTAGGGAGCCCCTGAAAGGATGGATCAAATGGTACCTACCCTGGAGACCTCGGCCCAGGCCATCCCGGCTCTGGCTGAAACCATTCTGTATTTCTGTCCTCCGGGTATGAATAAGTTCCTTAATGGACCCTAAACAGTTTGATCAGCAGAAGTAAAAAAGCAAAAAAGACTTAAACATCCAACAATAGGGAAATTATTAGATTTCAGAGCATCTACTGGATGGAAGGGTAGGTAACCTATAAAACAACAATTACAGGTGCTACATGCATGGGAATGTGTCAAAAGGTCTCTAAAGTAAAGTGTAGGAAAAGCCAGCTACTCAATCACATGCCCCATGACAACAACCAGACCCTGTGCAGACTCACCAGTAACACTCAAAGCTTACAAGTCACTGACTATACCCAGGCACTGGGCTGGGTGCTTCACAGCCATTAAAAAGTAACAACAATGCCACTTAGAAGGCTGATCACTCTCATTTCGAGAGGAAGGAATTGAGGTAGCACAAGGGTTAAGGAATTCTCATTTAATCCTCCCAGTGACTAAGTTTTAGACCATTCTGGTAGCTTTCCTAAAATCACACAGCATGATGGGGAGAGGGGTGGGGAGGAGAGGTGGGGTTTGGACAAAGTCCTTCTCTAGGTCTCACACCCTCAGGTCCTGGACTGGAAGGGAATACACAAGGAATCTGAACTGCAAGGAGAATTTGTCTTAGAAAAGGGACTTCTTTTCCTTCCCTCTGTTGTCTAAACATTCCAGCGGTCTTCTGCTTTTATACTTTCAAGAGGGGCAATGGAGGAAAAGGTTTTGTGAATGCCTGTGTTTATGTGAATGGTTTTTTAAATTATGTTTTGATCAAAAGACTAAATAAATGCCAATAAAGTCTCTACTGCACTTGGGGGTGAAGGGTAGGAAACAAGGAGAAAAAAAAAATAATGGAGAATAGCCAAGGCGAGCCTGTTCCAAACCAAACCAAACCAAACCAAACCTCGCCAAGCAGCTGCCCACAACATCTTTTCTTAAATTTCTCTTTTCACCAGCTCTTCCCGTTTATGCATGAATTCTGAAATCATGGAACTGGACTGGCAGAGGACACAGAATGTCACAGAGAACATTAAGATCACACAGCTGCAACTGACAAAGTGGGGAATCAAACTTAGGTCTCAACTCTCGATCCCGAATCCTGTCACAAACTTGTCCTGCTCTGAATATTCCTAGTTCAGCTAAACACAATCAGTATTTATGGGAGATCAAATACACACTGTATTCCAAAAACAATCATTCACATTCAGAATGTTTAATAATGCTCAAAACTGGACAGATTATAGGGTTCACACATACTGTCTCATTTGAAACTCAAATTACAAACATTCAACTTCCAGCAATTTCGAAGCCAGACTAGAAACAGAAAAAGCTGAAACAGACATCATACTTTTTTTTTTAATAACTCTGTAAAAATAAAAATGCATTATGTAGAGTGGTCTATTCAGAAGAAATCACTTGCAATAAACGAGATGAAATACCTCTCACAAAAAAACATACTCTCCAGCCATCCCCTCCCAAAATTCCTCTGAAGAGTGGGGGGAGGTGTCAGGGACCCAGGGAGACCTCTGAGGGGCCGGTCTCGGATGGGGCACGTCATGAGGGAGAGGGAGCCTGGCCCCAGAGGGGGCCCTAAGCCCAGGGCTTCTTCCTGTACGTCAACAGGCTGAGCCTCAATCCTGGTAACAGCTATGTGAAAAGTTCAGATAATCATCATCTCCTCATTTCCTCAGCTGGCTTCCAGAAAGACAGCAGATTCAGAGCCAGAACACAGAGTTCTCCTGTGCAAGAGGCCCTGTGGCCCGATGCCCAAAGCCCAGGAAACAGCCAAGAGCCAGTATCCAGCTGTGTGGTCCCTGGGCACCAGACAAGCCGGGGCCGCCTCACTGGCCCCGGCGTGCGTCCTGCCAGCCAGCGTGCCACGAACCAGCTCGCTCTGCAGCACCCAGCTTCGGCAACGAAGAGAAATAAGGCTCTACGGCCAGGGAGAAGGACCCTACCACTCCCTGGGGGCCCCTCAACTCACACCCCCGGGGCCTTCTTTCTCGGAGATGACCACCAACCCAAATTTCACGCAGATTTGGGGTACAAAATGGGTAAGAGGCTAAAGAAAGGAGACGGGTGGGGGGGACAAGAAAAGCCCCCAATCCTGGTGGTGCCCATCTGAAGATGCTGCCCCAGGAGTCGGCACAGAAAAGGGCATCTGGAAGCAGATTACCATAAAGTCAGTACCAACTCCATGGCGGATGCCTGAGGTGATGCTACAGGGGATCTAATCATCACGAATGCTGCACAATGTGGAAGACGTGCAAGGTGGTGGCCAGCCTGGGCCCCGGGCTCAGGCAGCCCTGGGTTCAAATCCAGGTAGGCTGCTTGCTGGTGAGGAGACACCAGAGCTACTCAACCTCTGGGAATCTCAGCATCCCACGTATGAAGGGAAGGCAGCGAGAGGACCCCAGGGTAGGGGTGAGGAGAGTCTGGTGAAAGGGTCCCCTGCTCCCCCAAAGCTGTGGCTCCCGCCACACCAAGACCCCTGCTTCTGCACTGACCACGCTGCTCCGAGAGTGAGTTACAGGTGGAGCGGGCAGGACAGCCGGCCAGAGGCCCGAGCCCCGCAACTGGCAGACACAGACCGGGGGGACCTCCCCGCTGATGCCCCAGGACAGCCCCCCGCCCGCACCCCCAGCAGAGGGCAGGCCCACTCACGGCACTCCTTCTCGTCACTCTTGTCGAAGCAGTCGGGCAGCCCATCACACTGCCAGGCACCGGGGATGCACCGCCCGTTGCTGCACATGAAGTTGCCTGGAATGTTGCACTCATTGGTGAAGTTGTTCCCGGGGAGCAGCTGGCTCTCTGTGGGAGGAAAGGGACAGGGCGGTGAGACGGTGTGGCCAAGGTGCCAAGGACCCAGGCCCCCACAGCTCTTCCTCCACACGGGCGGTGTATGTGACACTTCCGATGAGTGACGTTGCCTCTCTGGGCCTCAGTTTCCTCATCTGTGAAATGGACAGACATATAATCTGCACCAGCCCTGGGGATTCTGCGAGGCCTACACGAGGAAAGCCCTTCACTGGTGCTGAGCACACAACAGATGCTCACAGACTTCTTGCTTTGTCGAGGACTGGTCATAAAACACAAACTTTTTTTCCTGGTCATTGGCAGTCCCTAAAAAGAATGTTTTCCAAGATAGAAGTGAATGAGGGACTCTCAGCGCCTCCAACAATGGAAACTGCAGGCTCCTTCCAAGTCTCAGACTCTGTGGCCCTATGATCACAGAATCCTTGAACTCGGGCCAAGTCGGCAGGAATACTGGGAGATAATTTCACTATAGGAAACAGGAGCCCCAGCCCACAAAACCGACCTGTCTGGGGTCACACAGGGAGGAAAGGTCAGGCTGAAACTTGAGTGAAGGCCTTCTAGCCCCATAAGCGTACCAACTCCCTGGAAGGCTTGCCAAGAGTTCCCAGAGATTTAGCACCAAGCTTCAAGGTTGAGACTCAACACCACTGAACACAGTCATAGAATAGCAAGCCCCTCATCCCACAGTGCCAACCCTTGGGCTGGAAAGCAAACAGGGAAAGTCCAGGAAGGCTGAATTCATCCACCAACGGACCTTGTGGGCCAAGTGTCAAGGGAGGCAGGATATGATCAATCGGACCCATCTGAGCCACTGTGATCAAAAGCTGGAAGATCATGAGCCATTGGAAATAAAACAGTCTTAGGGGAAAAGGAGTTTAAAAAAAAAAACACAAAAGACCAGTCCTTGCAGGACTCCCTCTTGAATCTACAATAGGCATTTATTGAAACTTTACGACCATATTCATCCACTAGGTAGGTTCTAAAGATGCAGAGATGAAGGCTAGGCTCCATCCTCCAGGCTGGAAAGGCACAAGGGTATACTAACAATTTTAGTGCCCTGTACTAAGAGGAAGTCCAGACTCTTGTGGGGTGGCAGGAAGACAGAGGGCCCACGAGGCTCTTCCACAGGCTCTCATGCCAGCCCCCTGACAGCACACCTTCTTTCATGACACCACCCTTTACCTGATTTCTACCTGGAATGCCCTTCGACCCATGGGGTCTCCCGGGAAATCCCAACACACCTGTTAGCAAACAACTTCCTCATTACTCTATCTCAGAAGTGTTCCCTGAGTTCCCCAAGGAGAAATGAGCAGTCACCCCATTGTGTGGCTATAGTACTACTGGGGTGATACTAAAAACACTTTACAACTGGAACAAGTGAGCAGCAAATTGGAAAAGACACAGCCGTAGGCAAGGGGTTCCACATCCACCCAGGTGCCGTGGATAGTCCTCAGAGACCACCTGCTCCACTACACTGAATTAACAATGTACATGAACATCCTACTGAAAATGCACATTCGTAATTCAATGAAGAATTCTAGAAGAGCAGCTATAGGGAGGGGCCTCATCCTGCCTTAAGAGCCTGCACTGGGCTCCTAAAAACCTTCCTTGTCCCCTCCTCACTCAGTCACCCACGACGAGGGCCAGTCACCAAGTCCTGCACGCTAGTCTCCACTGCCCCAGCCACGACGCCAGCCCAAACCACCACACCCTCTCACCAGGACCCCTGCTACAAGTGACCCCTGCCTCCCCTCAAGCCCATCTCTGTGGCCAGAGGGACCTTTCCAAAGAGCAAATCGATTGCAACACTTCTCGACTTTCAAAAGCCGTTGAAGGGTTTCCTCAATGTTCTTAAGATAAAGTCAAAATTCAAGGCATTAGAGAAAGGTCACAGGATAGAGGCGGCATTTGCAGGGTCCGCTGACAGACACAAATGTCTTTCTGTAAGGACCCCTTGCGCCTACAGAAAGATGGCAGAGATCAGAGCAAGAAGGCTCAGCCCAGGGCACAGATGGTATGGAATGAAAAACCACACGGCTTTGATAGTCTAGAACTGAAAATGTACTGTGCCCCCTCTTTCCCCAGTTCTACACCCAAACCAGATATCACTAATCATGGGGTTCTGTCCACTGAGCCCACCCTCCATATCAGAATCCCTTTCAAGACTGGGCTTGAGGAAGCTACCACCAACCCTGAGATGGTCGTGAAACCAGCTGCCCATCTCCCGACAGAGGCACGAGATGCCGGAGTGGGGCTCCTAGGAGACAAGCCTAGAAGGACAGCCAGATGCTGGATCTCCTCCAGAGACTTGATGCGTAACCCTGAAGACCTATGCATCCAGCTGTTTCCTAATAACTGCTCTGGGCTACCCCCGCCCCCCGCCCCACACACACCCCTGCAAGCAGGGAACTCTTTGGGGCTCAGAACGTGGCTGCCATTCTGTTTTATTTGGAAATCACTTACACTTCCTAGTGCAGAGCTAGCTGCTTGAAGGCAAGCCCCTTGGAAGAGTCACCAGGACTGTGAAATCTTGTTCTGATAAACAGATTTCCAGGGCCAGATTAGATTTCAAAGTACTTGCCCTGAGAATCCAAAGCCTGGAGGCACCGGGACTTGATAAACGAGAGTGGAATGCAGACTAAATACCACGTAGGTTAGACACAGGTGGTCTTGCAGCCATGGGGCTCCCAGAGCTTTACTGGCAGGACCTCGGATCTCCGGGCCTGGTGTATGAGAATGCCAAGGAGCCATTCTTGTGCGCGTCCCATCACGCGTGCAAGGGCTGCAGAGCCTCGTGCTTTAGGAGTGACAATATCAACAAACACAAAAGGAGAAGCCAAGGCCGAGAGAGGTTGAATCATGCTGACTCTTGTCTTCAAAAATCTTCCTCAAACCAGTTATGGTTGCCAGAGGGGAGGATGCGGGAAAGGGATAGTTAGGGAGTTTGGGATGGATAGGTCCACACTGCTCTATTTAAAATGAAAAACCAACAAGGACCTTACCGTATGGCACAGGGAACTCTGGTCATTGTTACGTGGCAGCCTGGATGGGAGGGGAGTTTGGGGGAGAGTGGATACATGTAGACGTATGGCTGAGTCCCTTTGCTGCTCACCTGAAACTATCACAACATTGTTAATCGGTTATGTTGTTGTTTAGTTGCAAAGTCATGTCCCACTCTTTTGCAGCCCCAGGGACTGTATAGTTTGGCAGGCTCCTGTCTATGGGATTTCCCAGGCAAGAAAACTGGAGTGGGTTGCCATTTCTTTTTCCAGGTTAATTGGCCATACCCCATCACAAAATAAAAAGTTAAAAAAAAAAAAATCTTCCTCAAACCCATCCAATGTCCCTCACTAAACTGGCACCGTCCAATCCAAGCCACCGAGACCCGGGGTCTGCTTTACACCAGTGGTTCTCAACAGGGGGCACTTTTGCTCCCCAAGGGACAGATGGCAGTGTCTGGGGGCGTTGTTGGTTGTGATTTCTCTTGAGTAGAGGCCAGGAATGCACCCCCGTAATACACAGGGCAGCCCCTCACAACAGAGAACCACCTGGCCTGAAATGGCAAAAGAGTGTTGACTTGAGAAATCCTGGCTTAAACCAACCTTTCACTTCTCACTCCCCCCCACCCCAGGTCTTTCTCCTCACAGCAGATGAAGACGTTAAACACTGCTGATGGCTCTTCTGTGCCCTTGTAATAAATCTAAAACTCTTGCCAGGGTTTATAAAACCTTGTGCCCACCCCACCTCCCCAACCCCACCTCTACAACCTCATTCCAACCATCTTCTCCAACACAAAGTCCTCCCTGCAGTGGTCCTCCATTCATACTGTCCACTGACCCTGATTCTTCCACACACCCTGCATCTGGTACTACGGACTGAATGTGTGCCCCCAGAATTCACATGCTGAGGTCTTAACCCCTGTATCTCAGAATGTGACTGTGTTGGGAGGCAGGGACTTCAAAGGGGTGATTAAGTTAAAATGCTGGGAAAGACTGAAGGCAAAAGGAGAAGGGGGCAGCAGAGGATGAGATGGTTAGATAACATCACTGACTCAATAGACATGAATTTGAGTAAACTCTGGGAGACAGTGGATGAAGAGGAGCCTGGGGTGCTGCAGTCCATGGGGTCACAGAGTCAGACACGACTTAGCGACAGAACAACAACAAAGTTAAAATGAGGCCGTTTGCGTGGGCCCTAATCCCATTGGTCTGGTGACCTTGTAAAAAGAGATGAGGACACAGACGCACACAGGGAGGGTCATGTGAAAACTCTGGAAGGAGACAGCTATCTACAAGCCAAGGAGATAAACCTCAAAAGAAACCAACTCTGCACACTTTGATCTCAGACTTCTGGACTCCAGAGTCATGAGTAAAGAAATGTCTGGTGTTGAAGCCGCTCACCAGGTTTCCTTGTCACGGCAGCCCTGGCAAACGGCTACATCTGGCTAATCTCATTTATCCTCCACTTTATATCATTGACTCTGAGATTCCGTCACCGACAGCCCGTCCAAAGCTGGTCCCCCTGTTTCCCACTCTGGCAGTGTCCTCTGTTTTCCTTCATCCCAGTGTGAGCTCACCAATGAATCTGTACTATCTCCCCACCAGACTCCACAACCCCAAAGGGCATTGATTTGTTTTGCTCTGAGTCCTGGACATCTGACGTTTAGTAGGTTATCAACAACTATCTGTGGTTATTCTCAGAAGAAAACCAAATGTCTACTTACTGATTTATCCCCCATCCCTCACATTGTACCTTGGAAAGTTCCATCTACCCCCTGCCTCGTCCCCCAAGAAGGTGAGCGGGATCTGAACATACATAAAAATAAGGGACATGGGGGTGTCTGGATGAGTACAAGTAAATTACTACCCTGCCAGCTTTAAAAGAGGTTAGAAATCTTTTGAGCCCGACAGCAGAACTTTCTAGTGGCTGAAATATTTATCCCATCTCTGTGTCTTGGGACACATTTAGAATCCAAAAGAGACAAGCATTAGCACGAAGTTGGCTAGCTGGGGTTTCTCCTTCTCCTTTTTCTTTTTTCATTAAGCTGAAAAATGAAAAGAGTTGCCCATTTTCACTGCAGCAGCACATCACTTACTTAAAATAACTACACCATCTGCACCAAGAACAACAACAAAAAAAACACACCCAAGTCCTCCCCCATTGGGCAAAAGGAAAGAAGAAGCTGCTGCTGCAGTTTCTTCCAAAATTTCTGGCACCCACAAATTTTTATTTGATGAGGGGGCGCTGCAAAAACTCAAGACAGCTGCTGCATTCTGTGCCTTCTGGAACAGGCAGTGAGCAATGCTGACTTTTTCAGCGGAGAAACGGGAATTTGCTTGTACCGGTTGGAGGCCTCCACATGCTCCTCCCTCCCTCTGTTGATCTTCTCCCTCTAAGGTCACCCCTTATCGTGATGTCATACAGACTTGGCATCTGCAAACTATCAACAGGCCCTGCTTTCAGATTTCTATCCAATCACCTTCGCTTTTAGCCTTTGCTTCCTGACCATCCGGTCTGCAGGCTCCGTGAAGAACAAAACAAGACATATACACGTATATGTACAGACACACATACAACTAAGTGTTCCCATTTGCGGATCTCAACTAGACCTTCCCCTAAAACCTCCCTGGAGAATGAACACACCTCTTCCCATTCCTTGGTGCCAACACACATCATGTTATGAGGCCACTGAAGACAACCATCTGCTTTCCCTTTGACTCGCTCCTTCAAATACACATGAACATCTCATGCACAGGCACATGTAAAGCAGCAAGTGAGCGGGTCCACCATGATTAGTTTCTCAACAGCCCTGAAAAATCCCTGCAGGTCCTTTCGAGTCCAGACCACTCCTCGTGGTGGCACTGATGGCAGATGGAACCAGACACATCTGCCTTGAGCACTTCCCAGAGCCATTTGGTTCTCCATCAAACCAACTGCTTCCCGCTAGAGCTGTCTGGGGAGCAGCCTAGCTGTCAGCAGGGTGGGAGGAATCACGCGTGGACATCTGAGCCTGGTGTGAGGATGGGCCTCTGCCTCCAAGTGCAGAAGCTGGACTAGGTCTCCAGCTGTGTCAAGACTCTGCCCAGCAACCTGCCCGCCCTGAGAGCTTATTCTAAGAACCCCAATCTCTGCACATCCAGCTGTTCAAGGAAGATACAGCCCAGGGACATAGGGAAGAAGTTATAAAATGACTCATGGATTCGGCCCAGGAATGATACCCTGGCATTCATAGATCTCATTTTTACACAGATTTCATGGGGCTTCCCTTGTGGCTCAGACTGTAAAGAATCTGCCTGCAATGCAGGACACCTGGGTTCGACCCCTGGGTTGGGAAGATCTCCTGAAGAAGGGAATGGCAACCCATTCCAGTACTCTTGCCTGGAGAATCCCAAGGAGAGAGGAGCCTGGGAGGCTACAGTCCACGGAACCGCAAAGAGTCGGACACAACTGAGTAACTAACACTTTCACTTTCATATTTACACACACAGCATATTATATTTACACTGACCCTGAAGGAAGATGGGGTGTAAATTTCCCACAGGAATGATTTACGGGTGGAGTGAGTCACCTGGACAGTGAGCAAGCCAAGCCGTCCACCCAGCATCTGCGCTTCACTCCGCATTCCCATTTGCCTCTCTCGTGCAATGCAGAGCAGCAACCACCACAAAGTGACGAATCCTTTGTTTCCTTCTTAAAATGAGTGAGCAGAGAAAGCCAATGGCTAGTATTAATGAGGCAGGCAAAGAGAAAAGCGAAGAGGTCTAAGTAAAGGACAGCTCTTCACCAGGAAATAGCTTTATAAATTATTTTCAGACTGTATTTATAGCCTCATTAAGGGCCCGAAGCTGTTACTTACATTTTTTAGTTATGCTTCATTGCGTTTCATGAGGAAAATTATATCCCAGCGGCATTAACATTGTGGGGATTTGCAGAGCTGGCAGGATGCGGCCCTTGTGAGGTCCAAGGTTCAGGGGCTGGACAGCAAAACTGGGGTACGCTGTTCCTCGGGTGGGGTTGATTCTCAAAAGTGAGTTCTGAGCCCCCCGCCCATCCTGGTCCCCAACCCTTGTATGCTCCCTTTAGCAGTCCTTAAGAAGTTGATTATTGACTTCTCACTCCGGAAAATCTAACATCTACTGACATTAGCACCTGGCAGAAGTCTAACATCTGTTCTCTTTCTCGGTCTTCACAGGAGTCCTCTGAAATAGGCCCCACACCCATTTTGCAAACCAGAAAACAGACTGAAGACAAAACATAGTACAGGGATCTGCCAACGTTTTAGGTCAGACTGTAAATATTTTAGGCTGTGCCGCACAGAAGGCCAAATTAAAGACATTACACCATGACTTATAGAAGAGGAGAGAAAACAATATTTTACATAACTCGTAGTGATGAAATTCAAAATACTGACATAACAATCGAGAGCAATTTTCTGTAGCACAAGTCTACTAGTGAAGAGAACAGAATTCTTCTGTGGGGGGGGTAAGGGGCAGATGGCTGAGGTTCAAAGTTGGTATCCCCTATCATTAAAAGCTACTGCAAATGTTTAATTTTTCTCAACCACTTTAAAAGGGTAAAAACCATTCTGAGTTCAGGCACGGTGGTGGACTGGCTTTGGCCCCTGGGCCATAGTTCGCATACTTCTAAGTAAGAAAGTAGGTCCGCCTAAAATACCAAAATGGAACAGGCATTCAATCCAAAGGGCCTTCCTCTCTATGTCATCACACCTGCCACACTCTAAAACAATTCCTTCGGTCTAGTGGCTGCCCTCACCACCACCACAAAGGGAGGGATCTCTGCTGCCCTATGTTCCCGCAAGTGCCAGGCACCCAGCAGAAATGCAGGAAATGCTTGTTGACTGCATGAGCGATGACTCCTAAGGACACTTCCGGTTCTGACACGCTCAGGTTCTGTGAATTTATCTAAACCCTACCTGAACCTATTTATGTGTGCTCAGTCGTGTCCAACTCTTTGCAACACCATGGACTGCAGTCTGCCAGGTTTCTCTGTCCATGGAATGTTCCAGGCAAAAATACTGGAGCAGGTTGCCATTTCCTACTCCAAGGGATCTTCCTGACCCAAGGATCAAAGCCGTGTCTCTTGTGTCTTCTGCATTGGCAGGCAGATTCTTAACCACTGCACCACTTGGGAAACCTGAATCTATTTATACTTCTGTGCAAAAAGCAATGGGTAATGAGATTGGTTCTGTAAAACACTCCTGAGCTCCCATGAGGGGAGGAAGAGAAACAAAGAACTTTTCTGGATGAACTTCTATAGTCACTTGCTCTTCTTTCACATATGCCGGGTCCTCACCAGGGGTGACCTGCATGGCAGGCGCGGGTGAGAACCTAGCTGCACGCGCCTTCTGTCTTTTCAGCTTCAATCGACAACAGCAGCAGGAAGTAAAAATCAGGCAGTGAAGATAAACTGAAGGACAGGAGAGGGGACAACTTTATAACCAATCCATCAGGCTTGAAGATAAGCCAGGCTTCAGAGAGGACCAATCAATCCTGCACTTCAGCACCTCTCAGAGACGACCAAAGGGTCAAGAAGAAGGGAATTCATCTCCAACTCCAAGGTCAGCACAGCCCCATCTGCCCCGGGACAGGTGCAGCCATGCCGACAGTCCTTAGAAACCATTGTGCAGCCTGGACTCTGCTCTGCATAAACACACCCAAGGCAAGCATGGAAAAGCCCCAAAGCAAACCAAGAAATAAGGCCAGAAAAGCAAAATGAGCTTCATTTAGGCCCCAAAGCACACCTTGATGAGCACAGGGTAAGGAAGGATTTCTAAAAGAAGAGTCAAAAAAGCACAAGTCATTAAAAGTGATAAATATGACTGCCTTAAAGTGGAAAACAGCTGGTCATTAAAAGATGCCATAAACGGAGTTAAAAGATAAGCAACTAATTGGAAATGGTATCTGCCATATATATAACCCACAAAGATCCACATTCAGGATTTTCTTATAAGATTATATACGGAAACATAGACCACCCAACAGAAAACTGGTCTGAGCGTAGAAATGAACAGTTATGTTCCCAGATGAGAAAACTCAAATAGCTGCTTCAGACAAACTCCACCTCACTTGTCATCAGAGCATGATAAACGAAACAAAGTTCTTTTTCACACTCACCAGACTTGCAAAGATTTGAAGTCTGATATTCTCACGTGGCACAATGATGGGTTACACACAACGTGAACTCCCAGCTACAGGTGTGGAGTAATGTAGGAAAGCCATTTAGCAATGCCCAGTGAGGCTGAAGGTGTACCAAGGCTTTAACCCAGCTGATCCTCCTCTGGTACCTACTCCAGGCCTGGGGCAAGCATGCACAAGACAAGGGCAACAGAACCTTCATGGTGGCACTGTCATAATACAAAACTGCGAGACACACCGAAGTCATCAAAACGAGAACGCATGGAGAATCCAGTCCATTCAGAGCTATGGACTAATTGCCCAGGGCTGGAATTGAATGAACTGGGGTGGTGTGCATCACCATGGGTCAATCTGAGAAACCTGATGCTTAATGAAAAACCGAGCAGCAGAATATACCTTGAAGTATATGCTACTTCATCGAAGAACATGCTACTCTAATAGATACATCCAGATCTGAAGGGATTTTTGAAAATGTGCAGGAAAGGAAGATATCAGATTCAGGACAGTGGTTACCCTCTGTCGAATGGGGTCAGAGGGCACCCAATGAACTTCAACTGTAAGATTTCTTTCTTTCAAGTAGTCTGAAGCAAGCACAACAAAATATCAGAGTTTAATGGAGCTGGGGGGAAAGCACACAGGCTTTCTTTGTGTTATTCTTGGTCGTTTTCCCATCCTTTAAAATATGTTTCATTAATAAAATTTATTATAAAGAACAAATATTATGCTAATATTTGAGAAAAGTCTATGAAAGACATATGGAACTGTTTACCACTAGTGTTCTAGCATCAAAAACCTCATCAACTATAAAAGGAAGAGAGATAAAAGGGGACAAGTGCTCACAGGGAGGAAAAAAAATGCAAGGACATCCATCTGAGAGATTTGGTCTATTACGAACTCTTTTCATTTTCTGAAAGGCAGCAACAGTTGCAGAGCAGAAGTGGATTGTAGAGGAAAAAAATAAACACTTCTCACAAGACAGATTTACCCACCCAACTTACTAAGGCATGACATTCCAAAAATAAAAATAACAAGGGCCAGCCAGGTCAGATATTTTATAAATACTAACTCCCTGAGATGTTAGGGTGGGAAAAAGCCACAGGAAAGGTTGCTTTCTCAGAATAGTCCACACCAGCTGCCTCCTTACTCCACCCTACCCCCCAACATGGGGCTGCAGAAGGCTGAGCAAGCGTGGGCTAAGCTGGGGCAGCCAAGGCTTTAATTTGGTGTGCCCCATCACCAATGCCAAATATCTGATTCTCTTACCACTGTTAACTAGCCGTGTGACTTCAGACAGGTAAGTTACCCTCTCTGAGCTGGAATTTTCCACTCGTGAAACTGGGATGACCCTACCTCCCTATCAGGGCTGCTGAGGGATTAGTGTAGTTGCTAAATCATGTCCGACTCTTTGCGACCCCATGGATTGTAGCCCACCAGGATCCTCTGTCCATGGCATTTCCCAGGCAAGAATACTGGAGTCGGTTGCCATTTCATTCTCCTGAGGATCTTCCCGACCCGTGGATCGAGCCCAAGTCTTCTGCATTGCAGGCGGATTCTTTACCACTGAGCCAGTTGGGAAGGGATATAATACATACATACACACACACACACATATATATAACAGAGAGATAAAGTAAATATAATAGCTTAGGCGGCATACACTGGGAGTTCACTAACAGTTCTAGTTCGTGACTCCTTCCTTCCCTCCACCATCTCCCTGCCTCTCCTCCTAGGGCAGGTAGCATAGTGGTAATTCAGACAAGGCTGAGCCCCTTTCTCCCTCTGCCTCCCTAGAAGGGGCACACAGACTGGGCACGTGGAGCTGGTTGGCTGGCTGAGACCAGTGGTCACTTAGGTCCAGAAAAGTAGACTTTGAAGATAGTCAGTAGGTTTGAAGAATTCACAAGGCGACGCTGACTGTGTATTCTAACACAGGACAGTCTCAGTTCCACTATTGCTAAGAAATAGTTAACCCTCCACTGATCATTCCTAAGGTTCTATAGCAGCAGCCAAACTATATTCATGAGCCAACTCTTCCAAACCATGTGGTTATGAAGCAGGTCAAAGGTGAAAGGCACGTGGGATTTCACCGTTGGAAGCTGGGGGTGAAGCTCTATCTCTTGGGGTCTCAGATACCCCGGGTGTAAAATAAAGTAGTAACAGATGACGTCCAAGTTCCCTTCTAGCTCTTTGACCGCTCATTCTTGCTTCCATGGACACACCCTCAGTCCCCGAGGCAGGCAAACATTTGCCGTCTGCCCATCCTAGATACATTCTCTAGCATTTAAAAATAATACCTGGGGTTTACACAGAGCTCCTCAGCTGAAGGACTAAAAACATTCCTGCAAGGCAGGTACTGAAGGCAGTTCCTCCTTTTCAAACACAAAGAGACTAAGACTCAGAGGTCAGCCAGCTTCTCGAAGGGCAGGGCTGGAATTGGCCAGAGAACTCAGGTTCCAGCCCCTGCGGGAGACTTAACTCTTGCCACTACATATTAGGACTCCTACCTCCTGCATCATCCCCCATGGAGACGGCTGGTGCCACCTCCCCTACCCCAGGAGAAAATAATCTCTAAAGAGTCACAAACCAGGCCCGCCCTCCCCCATTCCCTATGGAGTCAAGGGCTCCCTAGTTCCCTGCAATCATCCACAATTTTCCATCACGTCTCAGCAAATGAATGACTGTCTGGCTTATCACTTCCGATTAGGAGAGGAACTCTGCCAGGGAAATCAAAAACGCCAGCCTGTTACCGCCAAGCAAGGGGGGAATACATATTAACTGGTGCGTCTTTTTAAATTTTCTTAAGCAGCTTAATCCATTAAACCCGTCCATCCTGCTTCTACAATCTGCTCACGTGAGCACCTCCCTCCGTGCTCGGCGCGCCGACAGGCCCTCCATCAGGAGAAATTAGCTCACTTCTTGAGCAAATGATGTTTGTACATCCAGCAAGTGCCAGAATTAAGCAGTATTTACGGCTAGAATCCCGCTTCAGTCCGCGTGTCTGAATGAGCGCTGATTTCAGAGGGAGCCACTCATCTTTGCAAGAGATTTGTCGGATTTGGTAACAACAAGGGGCTGAAACCTTGCGGGAGAACCTGTTTGGATTCTCCACATTGTGAAGGGTAGTTTATGATGGCCCAGAAAACAAGGCGAATTAAAACTGAAAGAGGGATCCATCCCAGAGCTAGTTTCTTTCAGGTCAGCCCTAAAGCCCACAAACTCTAAATTCTAATTCCACTCCTCCTAAGCTCAGGGGGGATGGCGTAAGTCCTCTGTGCCTCAGTTTCCTCATCTATAAATGAAGATGGACCAAACATGAGCTCGATAAGCTCCCGGGAGTGATCAAAGAGCTGTTTTGTCCCTCGTGGTATTGGATTCATATAGTCCCGGATTTGAAAACATTTCAATTCTCATTGTTTATCATTTGGACCAGTAAACCTCTTACAGAAAAAAAAAAGATACATATACTAAAAATTCAGTGAAAGCTTCTGGCATTTTCAGACATTTTATGACAGCACACAGATTGGGGCCATAGATTAGCCAGAGTTCATTTGTTAAAGGTATTATTATCCACTATTAAAGAATGACTATTATATAAAGACTAGATGTAATGTAGGCAGAGACTGTCATTACACAAGACATATCATTATAATGTAGTTACATGATTAATAATTAGTGGAAAGGTGATCTCAAGTGCAAAAGAATCCACCTTAAACGGAAGAAGATAGAATCCTACGAGGTGAGATGAGAGATTGCGAGATGGGAGCTGCTCATTACCCAACTATTTTTTGATCACCTGAAGAGGCCCTACCACGTGGCTCTGCTTCAGGTTTGCACAGCGCTCTGGTAACAGGTGCAGCCCAGCACCAAGTCACTGGAAAGAAGTCAAAGGCTTGCTGAACACAGAGGCCAGATCAGCCTTTCAACAGGTTCAGCCCCTAGAGTCTGCATGATCTTCACCCTCGGACACCCCCTGGTTCCTGTCCTCTTTGCTTTCCTGGATCTATTTTCACAAAGTCCCCAAGGGCCTCCCAAGCCTCCCAACTGATGAATCCGAGAGCTATTTATTAATTTATTTTACCGAAGAGTAGTTGATTTACAATGCTGTGTTGGTTTCTGACATACAGCAAAGAGATTCAGTGTGAGTATGTATATATATATTTTTTCATATTCTTTTCCATCATGGTTTATGGATACTGAATATAGTTACCTGTGCCATACAGTAAGACCTTGTTGTTTATCCATTCTATATACGCCAGTACGCATCTGCTAGTTTCATACTCCCAATTCAACCCTCCCCTGCCCCTCTTCCCCTTTGGAAACCACAAATCTCTTCTTCATCTCTGTGAGTCTGTTTTGGTTCAAAGATAAGTTCATTTGCATCATATTTTAGATTCCACATGTAAGTGATGTAGTATAGTATCTGTCTTTTTCTTTCTGATCATCATCTTAGTATGATAATCTCTAGGTACATCCATGTTGTGGCAAATGGCATTATTTCACTCTTTTTTATGGATGAGTAATATTCCATTGTACGTCTGTTGATGGACACTTAGGTTGCTTCCTTGTCTTGGCTATTGAAAATAATGCTGCTATGAACATAAGCGTTCATGCAGTCTTTCAAATTACAGTTTTATCCAGATATGTCCCCCAGGAGTGGGATTACTGGATCATATGGCAACTCTATTTTTGGTTTTTGGAGGAACTTCCATACTGTTCTCCATAGTGACTACATCAATTTACATTCCCACCAACAGTGTAGGAGGCTTCCCTTTTTTTCCACACTCTCTCAGCATTTGTTATCCAAAAGTTACTTTCAGTCTTTATCTGGCACACAGCTAGGCTGCAGTGGATAAACTGGATGACTCCCTCCTCCCAAAACTCCATTCCCTCGGCCTCGCCGACATGATGTTCTCCCGTTCCCTCATCTTCCCCACACTCCTGGTTCCCTGATCGTTCCTCCTCCATCTCCTTGGAGGCCTCTCTCACTCCACCCACCCCTCTTTCACCTCCAGAGTTGTGTCTCCCGTTGCTTGAGTGACAGAGTCATCTTCCCTGGATAAGCTGTCTTGTCTGCCATTAGGGTCAACTTCCAGCTCAGCTCTCTTCCCTTCGACTCCATCCTCCACTCACAACTGCACACTTCCACCCACTACTGCTCAAGACACCCTGTCCCGGGCACCAACTCAGCATGTTTCAAACAGAACTCTGGAGTTTTCTTCTAAACCTGCCCGGGGCTGTATCACTCAGTATATCAGCTGGTAGAACGGCCAACCAACCCTCCCCCTTTACTTCCACCCATGTCAATCAACCAGTGTAAAACATTTTTCACTTCCATCTTTCCTCACCATTCCTACCACTCACAACCCTAGTTTGAATACTTCTCTCTTGCCTTTATGGCTTTGCATTAACAGCTTCCTCGCTGGCTTTCCAAGATCCAGCCTTGACCTCTAAAAGGCATCCTTCACGTAGCTGTAGAGCAAACCTGATGGCACCCCTCACTGTCATTCCACAGAGGGTAAGGCCACGGCCCTGGGGTCAGCACAGGAGGGGTGCGTGACCTGGCCAGCCCACCTCTCCTGCGGCCCCTAACATGCAGGTCACTTTACAAGCTCCCCCATGAGAAACTTTCAACATAACTGACGCAAATGTCTTTCTCTTCCCTTATCACAATAGCCATTGTTTGTGTTCTAGTCTTACCGAAAAACCCCATGAGCAACTTTCACACCAAGGGAGGGAAAGTGTCCTAATGTAGCCCAGAGCCAAGGACAGAATGCTGAAATGAGGGAGGGTGGGAGGCACGAAGTGTGTGGGTGTATAGAAATATGGATGGTTGCTTCTTTGTGCTATCATATTCTGAATAGCCTCTCACTCAACATTTTGTGGATTATTCCTGCAAGTTAAAATTATTCCTCAATCATATGGACAGTCCACATTTGTATGCAGCCTAAGATTTATGAAATGAAGACATGTTTCTTCATGCTCAGATAACAATTTGAGCTCAACTCAATTATCTGAAAAATGGGAGTAGGGGAGCAGGATTCCCCAGTAATTTCATTCCTATCATTGTTATTACGCTCCTTTCTGAGAAGTCCATGGGTTTCAGGGATTTTCTACAGAGCCATCTTCACTTTTAGATTCACTTGAGCTTAAACAGATAATTCTCCACGGCTCAAAGTAAAAATTCCAACGTAGCCCAATCCTTTGACAGTAACCTCGGCAGGTAAGGGCTGGCCTCCAGGACTCTTGGGCATGAGGACTCTGTCTAGGGCATGCGCTGCCAGCATCAGCTGACACAGCCGTCGGGGACACAGAAAAGACAGCAGTCTGCGATAACCCATTCTCTCAGAGCCTGCTCCCCAGAAATCAAGGTCCCAGATGCATCCAGGCGCTGATCACACCCACAAGAGTCAGGCCCCCTTCTGTTTCTGCTCTGTGCTGGGTTGCAGGCAGCCTCAGGCAAGCCTTCGGGCTTCCATCCAGGGGGAGGTTGATTCCCCTTTCACCGCAGAGAATCTCAAACCATCAGCACCCCACACACTTGGCCTTTGTTTGTTTCTTTCCGTATCCAAGGAGCGGCGCGACAGCTGCACTGAAGACGGTGGCGTTGGGGGCTGGGACTCTCACCCAGAGCAGGCAAGGCAGCAAGCCCTCTGCTACTGGAGCAGCGTGGGTGGCCCGGAGAAATGGAGGGTTCTACGGGGTTCCGTCAGAGGTGTTCCTGCCATCCACGGCCTCGGGAACACTGGGACCTGGGCCCCCAGCCACCTCCATTCCTGGAAACCCTGGCCTCCTTGGAACAAACAACCCAGTCTGTTTATCAGCATGGGAGGTGGCTACCCTCCACCAGCTCTGGACGTGGAGGGAAGAATCCTGGCTCCATGTGAACCTGCCAAGAGAGTTTAGGGAGCAGCACTGATCTAGGAAATGCCAGCAGAATGAAGAAACACCATGAGCCAGAACTGCCAACAGAGCTCGAGAGACGCTCCCTGTCTCTCCTTTTGTCGATCATGGGTCTTTATGCTGCAGACTGGAGCGGCCGTGGTCTTTAAACGAGGCAAGGAATTCAGCTCCTCACTGAACATCCACAGTAATCAGCTCCAATGAGCACCAACCCCTGCCTGGCACCGCTCCTTTTCCAGGGCACATCACCATCCAGCCCGTGCTGCACCAACGATAATGCAGTTACAGACAGCCGGGACTCTCCAGCTAAGAGGAAAATTTGCACCTAATTAGATAAAAACAAAACAGAAAACCCAAACCTTTAATCAGCGCCAAAAAGAAGATGGACTACTTGATCTTTTGTGGAGCTTTATAGCCTGGAATGCCCATCAAGATGATTTTTTTTTCCTAAATGTTATCTTTCAAAACAATCCTCTGTGTCCCTATTTACAAAGAACTTAAAAATTTATAAGAAAATCTCAAACAAACCAAGGGAAAAACAGATATAGGAAATAAACAAGCATGTCACAAAAAATGCAGGTGGTTAATAGAAAAAAAGATGCACAACCTCAATGGCAATTAAACAAATGCAAAAGGAAATGCCATTTTTAAAAACAATCTGATCAGCAAAAGTTAGAAAGATGGATAATACTGAGCTGGCGTGGCTGTGCGTGGCTCTAAGGACACCGATACTACTGGTGGGAAAATCACTTGCTACCAGCTCTCTGGGGCCATTTGGCAGTGCCCAGCACTATTTAATATGAGCTTATCTTTGGACTCACTGGTTTCATTTCTAGGAATCTATCCTGAGGAATGCATGTGCGCTAAGTCGCTTCAGTCGTGTCCAACTCTTTGTGACCCCATGGACTGTAGCCTGCAGGCTCCTCTGGCCATGGAATTCTTCAGGCAAGAATCCTGGAGTGGGTAACCATGACCTTCTCCAGGGGATCTTCCTGACCCAGGGATCGAACCTATGTCTCTTGTACTACAGGCGGATTCTT
Source organism: Cervus canadensis (assembly GCF_019320065.1). NCBI lineage: Eukaryota > Metazoa > Chordata > Mammalia > Artiodactyla > Cervidae > Cervus > Cervus canadensis. The sequence goes on along the minus strand of NC_057396.1, from coordinate 61,068,038 downwards.
AACTGCTGAGCCATCGGGGAGGCCCATTCTTAGGAATATATTAATATAAATGCATAGAGAAATACGCTGAAGGCTGGTTTTCCTTTACATGGTTATTTGCAAAAGCTCAAAACTTTGAAGAACTTAAACATTTACCAAGCAGGAGATGGGTAAATATGATACGGCATACCCACCAAGAACACTGCAGCCTTAAAAAAAAAAGAATCCAGGAGCCAGAATGTACTGACATGGAAGAATATCTACAATATAGGCAGAGGAGAGAGCCCTCTCTCTCAAAGTGCAGAATAGTATATATAGCATAATCCATTTTTGTTTATCTCTAGAGATGTATGTGGTAATATATAAGCACCATTTACATCCCCAGGTCTTAGAATGTACACTCTGAGGGGAAAAAGTGAGATGTCCTTTCAAAATATGGGTTATATTTTTCTATTAGCATCTTTTAAAAAAAAAAAACCAAATTTCTTAAAATATCCCCATAAGCAAATATGCCTGGAGAACTTAATGATGTAAGAGTAACTGCGATGATACAGGGGAGGAATTGCACAGCACTGCTCGTTATCAAAATACACACCCCTCCACACACACACTCACAGAAAGGATGAGAGAGATTGGCTCCTTCAACTTTCAGAAGCAAAAGCCAAAAGGACAAGGTCATCCTTCTATTCAAGAATTTACAAAATATTTTTAAAAAGGCAAAGCATGTCTTAAAACTTACGGGGAACAACTTTGGGTAAGAGGACTCTTATGTAGCTATGAAACTGATAGCCCCAACCTTTGGCCCAAATTAATAGTAAAAAATAAAATTAAACGCTAAAACTAAGGAGGGAATCATCTGGAAAAACCTGCGGATGGCTGCTTCTTAACGAGTCATTCTGGAAAATTACCTAAGGGCTGTATTCCCCTTTACTCCCTAATAGAACAAAAATATATTCGACAAAGAGCTGTGGCCACCCCTCCCGGGCCCCCCTCCCACCCAGCCCTTCTCCCCACAGGAGGCCCCCACCCGGTGGCCCGTGAGGGACTGCCAGGAGCCCTGACTCTGATTAAGGGATATAAATCTAATTTGTCCTCTGTGAGGAATGTAGCAAGTCTCTCCAAGGCTTGCTGGGCTCAGTGTGAGCCCACAATTATAGCTGCTCTGGACTCCGGCTTCCACACTCCTGCGTCTTCCAGGTGGCAGCAAGCCACACTCTCTGCTGGAAGACACAGAGCTCATTCAAGGGCGCCTGGAGCGAAAGCCCCGGAGCCCGAGGCCGGAGGGGCGTCTGGTCACCAAGGTTTCCGAGTTGCCCCCGCAACCTCAGTGGATGGCGGGTCATCCCACAACCCGTCTCCTGGAAAAGGGGGCGGAAATCAGATGTTTTTTAAGGTTGAGAAAAAGGAATCAGACACTTACTCTTGCCAGGGTTCGAAACCAGGCAAAAGTAACCTATGGGGTTGAAGCCAGGATTGGGGGGGGAACCACAAGGGTTCTGGGGTGCTTGGTGATGGTCTGTTTCTCCACCGAGCCCTGGATTCCCAGGCGTGTTTGCTTCATGAAAATTCATGAGCTCCACACTTAACATTTGTGCACTTTTCAGTCAATGTGTTAAACTTCTGTAAAAAGTTTATTTAATAAAAAAAAAAAAAATCCCTTGAACGGTAGCTGGCTCACAGACACCATCTCTGACCATTCTCAGTAGATCCTCTCCTCTCTTCCTTTCGCAGTTGGAGCCACCAGCAAACTCACTGCTCAAAGTCAGGCCAGGTTCCTAGGTCCCCAGGCCACAATGGCACGATCTATCGACGGGTGGGGGTACTGTCAGAAGGAGAAGTGCTGAATGGAATGTCCAGCTTTTATTTTTAATGGGTTTGCTCACTTTCCCCTAATATCAGAACAGCCCCACTCCTTTTCTGCAATGACCAAAACGGCATCAGCCCCACCCATAACCCCAAGCACGCAGACTTCTCAGGCCTGGCACGAGGCTCTGCGGGCCCCATCCACTGACCCTGGCTGAGGTGCAAGCCTCCAGGAAGCATCTGCAAAGTCTGAACAACTGCTCCAGCTCTCATTCCAAAAAGAGTCTGACCCCGGGCTGGGACTCACCTCCTGGAAAGCCCACGTCATCTCCAGCTACCTTCAGCCTCATTCCCCCACTCCTCTGTGGCTCTTGTTATCACGGATATTTAGGTTTTCAATGAACTTTTCATGCAGTTACTTTGGAGGTTACCCCCTTCTTGTGCTAAATAAAAAGGTTTTTGTTTGTTTGTCTTTGACTTGAAGAATAATGTAAAGTTTACAGAAAACTATATGGAGAGAAAAGCAATCCAAAAAGAGGTATATTCCATGAACCTACAAATTAGGCACCTCAACACTGAAATCTCTGGGTGGGAACTCTGAATCTGCTTTCTCTCTCTCTCTCCCTTGCTATAATCGTGGTTTCAAAAAGGCACTGCCGAGTCACCCCCACCACTGCCCATGTGTTCAGAGAGGATCTTCAGCTGCAGGGAAGACAGGATGATTGTCGCTCACCAGCACGGTAGGTATCACCTCCGGAGCGCACAGCGCAGAAGCAGGAGTCAAGGAGAGCCCCTCACCACCAAGCGGAGTGTCTGATTTTAAGAGCACTCCAGGCATCATCAGGGTACGAACCATACCACCACACTGCACCCTTCCAGCAGCTTCATCCAAGAGGGCCCATCATCTCCCAGGATGTCCTTACAGCATTTCCATGAAAGCCCAGGCTGATGCTGCCACCCATGTGTGTTCCGCATACAGATTCCACTCCACTGCGGTCAGGCACCTCTCTGTCCGTCTACCCCTCAGATCAGCCTCTTATGTTCCCACAAAACAAACAGCTTCTGTTCCAACTTCCAGCCGTGCCCCGTGCCACCCTCCCCCACCCCCCAGAATAAACTCAATCCCCTGCCACCTCTCCGACCCCGGGAAAAATCCCAAACTTGTGTAAACACTGGGCAGGCCAGCTCCAAGCTCGGACTCCGAGAGCAGGGAGGCGGTGAGGTGTGGAAGGAACACCTCAGGCGACACTCACCGGGCCCAAGAATCACAGACCCACAGTTCAACAACAAGTCACAGATCCAAAGATCACACCGGGAACGCCTGCAGAGAAAGAGCCAACTGAAAGCTTAACAAAAATAGCGTCTTTATGAAGGGAAAAAAAAACCGGGGTGCCAGCAAACCCGGCCTGGCATCAGCTCTTTTCCAGGGCCTTCCATTCCTAGCAGATAACACATAAACATGGAACCACAGCCCAGGAGTATAGGCAAAACTGGCGGGGGCACTGGGGAGGAAGACGTCAAGTAACCATCACGGTCAACTCCCCAACAGGAGGGAAACTCTCCAACACTCCCTAAGGCTTACAAACTTATGAGGAGAGAGGGGGTTATTTTGTAAAACACCATCCCAAGAAACAGTTTTCAGTTTTTCAAAGTTCATACTCCTAAGTCAGCTGCCAAGAGGCTAAGGGGCCCTGCTAACAAGCACACGATTTCAGGAAAAAAAAAGTCTGTTTTTAACCAAACTCCCATCTGAATCAGGCACTTTCCTCAGTGCTGCTTAAAGAACACGAAAGAAGAAAGTTCAGAATCATTTCAAAAACAAAATATTGTTCAGAATGTCCACACAAATAAATCAGCACAGCATTTCCAGCTCTAAATATAGCAAATATCTATGGGCAAGTCAATAATGTTTCAAAATTAATAAGTAACTTCAGAATTATAATAGAGAACTAAGAATTTAAACACTGTGTAAATTTCCATTTTCTGCCCCCAAGCAGCAGGGTTTTTTTTTTTTTCTTTCTACATTTTCCATCCACAGTATTTTTTTCCAGTTTCAAAATTCCCAGAGGTTCATATCTTTAAATAGAAATACAGCACTCAGAATTCCTAACCTCTAGTGAATACAGAAGGAAGAATTCCTAATTTTAGAATATAGAAGGAAGGCTATCTAACTTAATTAATTAAAATCAATAGTAAGAAACCACCTTCAAGGACATTAGCGACAAAAAAAAGCAGACCATAAACTCATGGATTCACAATGTTAGCAACAGGCCGCCACTCAAACTTCCCTTAGAAGTGATCCCTACATTTATGAAGCACCCACAATGTGTTAAGATCTGCACTGGTGTTTTTACACATTATATAATCCACACTGCATACCTACTGAGTGGCTTTTATCGCTATTTTACAGGTGAAGAAACTGAGGCTCAGGATGACAAACTAGTGAATGAGAACTGGGATGCAAATCAGAGTCGATCTGGCTCCCCAAAGCTCTCATTTTTTCCTTAAAACCACCACTGTATTCTTAACACAGCAAAAACAAACAACATTATTATGAAGAAAACACAACCTACAATTGCTGTGGTTCTCTCTTCACCCTTTCAAGGTCTTAATTCATGTATTATTGGAATAGTGGAACTTCTGATATACAAATCCACATCAGAAGCGTTAAAAGACCCTTCAGATGTGAAACTCGTCTCCATGGGCAATCACTGCGTTCTCACATCTAAACCACCGTAGCCCATGTTTTCCTGGACAATGACATTTTGCCATTGCACTGGGTCCACGGAACAACATAATTAAACATTTAATCTCTACCTGTTCCCCACTGCGTGCTCTGTTGCATGGTACACAGACATTCAACTAACTGATTCATTCATTCATTCACTCATAAAGAACTTACTGGGCATCTAAGATAAGCCTATGGGGACCACAAGGTTGGGGTACATTCAAAGCCTACAGCTAACCAGAAGAGAGGTGTGTGCATCTAAACAGCTGTAATCATAAAAGGTGGGATCAGAAATGCCACAAGGAGTAGAAAATGGGATGTCATCAAGGAGGAAGAAAAATATTCCAAGGAAGCATGGTGGAATGCTTCATGGAATAATTCTCAACCAGGCTGATCCTGCAGCACTGAGGTGGGAGGGGTGGGAGTGGAGGGTGTAAATTTGCATTCCAAAGAAACTTTAAGCTAACCTGAGGCACAAAAGCAAACAGTCACGAGGAACAAGAGGCAGGAGCCTGAGAAAAGCTTTAACAGCCACACCACCGGAGTTTGGACTTGACTTTGTACACAGCGAGAAACCAACGATATCAGTTTCAAGCAGGGGAATGATAGGAGATGAGTAACGCTTCAGGTCGGTTAACCTGGCACCCCTACCTAGACAGACACTGGGGTAGGGAAACAGTTAAGAAAATTTGATTTGGAAGCTACTGGAAACTTTTAGGCAGCTGTTTGGGAATCAGAGTTGGGTTTGACTTTACTAACTCCAATATATATTCCCCCCCCTCACAAGAAATATTACAAAAAGTTGGTCAAACTTAAAGTAAATAAATATATTGAGTCTCTATTTGCTAAAGGAGGAGACAACCCAAGTCATCAATCTTTGGCTCCGGAAAACAGCAGATGGTATTTTTGGCAGCAGACCCACTGTCCTAGTTATATGTTTTGCTCAAGCTAATGCTGCACTTGGGTGTTTCTTCAGCTTGCATCACTGGAGGAAGGGGCAGGCCATTCCACAGCCTAACAAGCAATAAAAGAAGCTGCACTGGGCTTCAAATGTGAGCACTTGCGATAACCCAGGCACAAGGACATCGGAGGAGATTATAGTCTTCAATCACCAAAGCTGGGGACGTTTGGCAGGGCTGGGGGCTGGCATTTGCTGAGCACTCTATAAACAATTCAAGCACTCTGTAAACAAACCTTCAAAAGACAACAACAACAGAGACAAGCATGGAGGAGAATCGACAGTCATAAGTGGTTTATGTAGGCAAAACTGGAAAATCCCTGATACTGGTTAAGATTTCTGGAAAATAACCTCTTTATAAGATTTTTTTAAAAAAACTAGCTTTCTGAAAATTGTTTTTCTAGACCTGCCTTTTGAGGTGCTCCTTTCTGTAATAATATTAATAATAATAATAAAGAAACTCTTGCAGATGTGTGACTCATAGCATTTTCTGCATAGATTAAATTTCTGATACTTTCTGTGAGCAAACCAGTAACAGAACAAATGACATTTGCATTTTAACAACACCAACTTACTTAGGAGGGTGCAGAGCCGGTATTATAAAGGGGTGGGAAAGCCTTCCTTTCCTGAAGAGTTTCATTTCACCCTTGCAATCCAACTTTACTCCTTTCGACAGAAACCTTGAGCAGGAGGAAAAACCATCTCTATTCTAATGGAAACTAATTTTTCAGATGTGGAAGAGAAAAATAATACAAGACTGTTTTCTGCACTTTCTTCTTAGCCTTCTTTCAGCCAGGTGACCAGAACAGCCAACCAGATCTTGCCAATGGAACTCATCAGATGATATCTGATCCCAAATCAAGAGACCTAAACTGTAGTTTGGAAGTTTTTGATTTAAGGAAACAAAAATGTCAGTCTCTGAGCTGAAAAAAGGAGCTTCCTAGGAAGTGATGCCAAGAGAAGGAAATAAACTCTTCAGAGATGTTCTAGGAAGAAAACGGTGAAGCAGTCACAGACAGGAGCTGGAGAAAGTACCAAGTCCACTTCTCTGGGTGCCAGGAAGCAGGATGATGGAGAGAGTGTGGAGCTGGGCCCCCATCTCAGAGTGCTGGACAAAGAAAAGACCTGGCACAGTCCCAGCGGAAGAAAAGGGAAGGTGGGAAAAGGGCCCATTAAAAGAAATACAAACACTATACCAACTCAACTCATAATCAGAGTGCAAGTGACTGCCGTAATCTCCAGAGCTGTAATTCTGCTGTGAAAACATGTTTTTAAAAATAAGGCCTCCGTGGAAATAGAAGCCCAAGCTGGAAGGCCTACAAGGAAAACAAAGCGGCACTTCTTCCTTGCACAGCACGGCTTCCTGCAGAAACGCAGCGAATGAGGACAGATTCATTGCTGATGAAGACAAAACAAAGGCCTCAGTTCTCTTAAATGTACTTATTAAGACTTAGCCAGTTACACATTGGCCTTTCCCAGTTGCAATCTCCCAGCCCATAAATATTTAAGAGATGTGCACACAGGCACACGCACACACACAAACACACACACACACACACACCCTCCATACCTGGGCCCAATATATGCACATACACATGTAAGCACACTCGGGCCCATGCATGCATGCACACACATGGAAAATATTCTTTCTCACTGAGCAGGAGTGGGATACCCACAGAACTGTCCATGGGTTTACAAACCTAATCTTGTAATAGGAGCATTTAAAGCCTTAGTCCCTGACCACAATCAACTCCCCAGGGAAAGAATCTTTCTCTGGCTCTCTCTCTTTCTCTCCAGGTTCTGAATTCCTCCTTTTATTTTTCAAGACTTCCAGAAGTCCCAAGGCCACATAACAATCCCACACTCTTGAAGAAACCCTGGACTTGGGATGAGCAAGGCTTTCTTTAGAGACAACCCCACACCCCCATCAGTGGCACCCACCACATCCAATCTGCTTCTCTCAGGCCTCGGGGTGTACACACAAATGGCTTTTGGAAACAAAAAAGGATTTGACCCAATTTGTTTACCAATTCTGCCTGGTATGTGAGGCCAAGCGTTTGTTACAACTGATAAATAAACTGCCCTCCCCCAACATAAATGGCACTGATGATAATTACCATTTATTGAGTGTTCCCCATGTGCCAGATGCCTTTACAAACATCTAATATTTATAACAGCCTTAATCAAAGGAATCACTAGCTCCATTTCACAAATGAGGAAAGGCCGCACGGGGAGGTGAAACAGTCTGCCCAAGGTCACATGGAGTAATCAAGGATCTAGGATTTATACAGGGCTGAGACTGCCTACACTTTATCTTCTGCTGGAATGTTCCATCTGGCCCCCCAAAAAACATGACCATAGGAATGTCCAGTCATCTCACACACACACACACACACACACACACACACACACACACACCCCAGCACCCCACAGAACAAGAAGCCTGCATGTCAGTCACAAGATTCTCCTGCAGCTTTCTCCCATCAGAAAATTTACGAGGATTTTACAAAAATCACTAGTCTGCGAAAGCTATGAAGTGACTTCCAGTTTTAAAAACTGACAAGAATCTCCCCAGAGCCAATTATTAGGGCTGATACAGCTCATAAAACAGACCATAAAACCCTCTCTGTTGGATGAGTCGTGTGTTTTCCTCTTCCAGAGGCCTGTCGGAGGGGAGAGCGCTAGACACGCCTCGCCCAGGCCTGTGGTCCACCACACCCAGGAAAACCTGCAGACTTCGCCTCTTTCCCTCCTGGCCCTTATCAGAGCCTCTCAAGTGTGTGCAAAGGAAACATCATTTACCAGCCTCCTCTACCAGAGGGTGATCTCAGATGGGTCCCAGGAGCCGGTTCTAATTTACTTAAACAATTGAGATCTCTGTCTCCCCAGTTACTCATCCTTGCAACGCTGGCCAGCAGATATAATTGTGAAGCAGGTAGGCTAGACTCACCCATCTGCCGATGCGGTGCCAGCACACGTTGCAAATTACAGGGTATAAATTTAGCAGGGTGGGTCTTGACACACATTCCTGCAAATTACATGTTCCCTCGCTAGTAGAAAGTTGCAATAATTACTTCGGGTGCACACACTACGTCCACTTACTCTGGGCTTTTGGGAGCGCTGACAGCAACTCAAGAGGAATCTACAAAGATTAAAGCTTAAGTGTATAATGCCTGCTGGGGAGGTGGGCCTTTTCAAAAGCTCTTGGAATTGGAATTGCTAACTTTCTCCCCACAGATGGAGAGTCACTTGGGCCCAGTGTGTGGGGCTGAGACATAAATAGGAGATGGAGAGGGGACACTGCACGGGGGTGTTGGGGGGCGTGGTAAGAGCAGCACCGGCCTCCCTGAGCTACAGGTGGTGCTTTCCCTGCAAGAAGCAGAAGGGGCATTGGTGCAGCCAGCCAGATGCAGCTGGAAGGGAGGCCTGGACCCCTCGGGCTGAGCTCACTGGAGATTTCACCCTGTGCAACGGGGTGCGATCTATGTGCCGGGCATTAAGTTCCGGACACAAAACCTGCACCTGCATAGGGTCCTTCACTGCTGCCACCCGAGTGGAGATGAAACTAGCACTCAGTTTACAGAGGAGGAAACCGAGGCTCTGAGACTAAACACTTCGCCCAAGGTCACTTGATCAGAGGAGCGGAATCACCGGGTCTGTGTAACTCATGCTCTGAAATTCCAAGGGCTGCAGCATCTGCTGAGGGGCAGGCAGCCCCAGATGCGCACTGGGGCTCTGGGGAAGGAGAAAACATCACATGGCCATTCAGAGCCTCCTATGCCTTGGTCACACAACACAGTGCCTTCACCGAGGCTGTTCCGTTTAATTCTCGGAACAACTCTGGGACTTGTCCCATCCTCTCAATGGCACCCATGAAGAAATAAAGGTGGGGGAAAGTCAAGATCATCCATCTAGTAAGTTGCAGAACCAAAATTTTAACCCACTTACATATACCCCCCAAATTCAAGGCTTTTCTCTCTAAACTGAGAGCTGAAACCCTGAGTTAACCGTCACTCTGATAACTATGCAGCCTTCACGATTCAGGGAGAAAAAGGATTAAAGGAGACCAAACGCCTGGGGCCAGAGAATATGGAATGGTGCCACCCACAAGGTCCCAGAGTCCATGCTTCCAGCAGGATGGGGAGCAAGTAGGCTGTTTTTAAAGCCACAGCCACAGTGGACACTGGCAGCAGATTTGGTGTTCATTTCTGACTCTGCTTTATTGGCATAACCTCTCTCTCAATGACTGTGATGTAACAGGGCCATAATCAGGAGTCCCATGCTCTCCAGCCAAAGGGAATCCATGTGACCTAAGCTGAACTAACAGATGATCCCTCTGTAGAGTATGACTCTTGAGAAAAGAGAAAAAGACACTGAATACACTCCATTCCCAGCAAGAAGCGGGACATGCCAGGATCAAATCTCTCCAATGCCATTCATCTCAGAAAGTCGCAGGCCTCCCAACTGATGGAGCTTCCACTTTCGTAGGAAAGTAACACTGAGAAACACAGGTGTTGTGAAGAAAAGCAACAGAGGACTCCCATAACAGCAAATCTGCATGGAGTGTACACAGACACAGAAAAAGGGTATTAGGCAGGAAGATGGGCATCCAGAATGGACCCACTCATTCAGAGAGAAGACACTGCCTGAGCCGGTTGGATAAGCTAAGATCAGGCTCAGCCATCAGAAGAGCGACTTGTCACAGCCAGATCGCTGTCTCGTCACATCTAATATTGACAGGACATTTCCTCTGAGCCATCATAATTGGGTGGGTTAATTAAACTTGGAATTCTTGAGCACTCAAGGTTACGACCTCCATCCTGACTTCAGGAAATTGCACATTCTTTGTCTTAATTGGAAATGTGTATGGTTTCACCTAACAAAAATGTGTATGGTAACCTAAGAATGCACGCAAGGCTCCTCTAGACCAGAGAGTTAATGAAGAAAGTTGACACAGTTACACAGGAAATGGCTGTCTCCAGATTAATCCATTTATAGGAGGATGAGGAACCCCACCTCATTACCTAGGTGGTCCCTTTCAGTTCTTTGTTACTAGGAAGTAAGAAGCAAGGGAGCGGGTCACCACAGAGGCCCCTGACCTTCTGAGATGCTGTTTTTGAAGGGAGATTTATTGTCTGGCAGCCAAGTGAGAGTCTGGGGGGTGGAGGGGAGGCTGATGCTCAATTAGGAAGACCCAGTGTGACCCTGGGTAGCTGCTAAGACAAAAAGCCAGAGCCAAGGGGGTAAAAAGCGCCAAGAGGAGGTGGTGACAGCTGAGGGTACCAATGGGGCTCTTGAGAACGATCTCATGGGCTCTTACTCAGGCAAGGCAGTAACAGGATAATGCAGTACAAGCTATGCTCTAGTTGTTAACAAAATGATAAGGATGGCACACGAAACAGTGACCTATAGAGCTCCTGTATATATTCTGCAGAAACCAGGGCCAGACAACAGTTTCTGCTCCTGGCCATTTGATACTAGGGACACGAATGGGTGTTGAATTTCTGGGAATTTTTCTAATACCCTGAAATGACTACAGATGTGCACAAATAACATGTTGCAAACAGGCTATCCACAGTGATGCTAATGACAAACAAAAACTTGGAAACAAGACAACTGCCCCAAATTTGGATGTGTTTAAATAAATTATGGATCATCTACAGAATTCAATATAGCCATTAAAACTCGTGCAGAACTGGTAGCTGGTCATAGAGGCATCCTCCCGAGATGGACAGCAGCTCAGTTAAGAGGGATCTTGTGTGGTTTCAAAAAAATCAATTAGTATTAGAACAGACATTCTAAGTTAGGAGACAATGGAAAAGTCTATTGTCTTCATAATACAGACTACAGAAAGTAAAGCTAATAAAAATGATGACCAAAGTTAGGGTGAAAACATCTGAAGATAAACTAAAATAAGAATGTTTTAAGAAACAGAAAAATGTTCACCATGTATAAAATGAAGTTTTAAAACTATTCATACAAACACACATACAACATGCCAGAAAGGATAATAAATCATTTTTTTTCTGAATAGTCGGATTACTGGTGATTTTTATTTTCTTCTTTCTGATTGTATTTTCAACACCAAATAACAATAGGAATAGCAGCTGGACTTCCCTGATCGTCCAGTGGTTGAGAATCCACCTGCCAATGCAGAGGAGATGGGTTCAGTCCCTGGTCCCGGAAGACGCCACTTGCTGGGAGGCAACTAAGCCTGTGTGCCATAGCTACAGAGCCCACGCTCTACAGCTGGTGCTTGGGAACAAGAAAGGTCATCACAGTGAGAAGCCCATGCACCACAAATAGAGAAAGCCCACACACAGCAACAAAGACCTAGCACGGCCATAAATAAATAAACAGAGCTATTAAGAAGAATCCCAATAAATGTGATTTTTCAGAATTTTTTATTGGAGGCGGAGACCAATATAGAACCAACTGTCAGAGAGTAAATCAAAGTAGTTTAGCTTTGTCTCTGACAAGACAGTTTCCCCTAATAATTCAATTAAAAGATTTTTTTGATAAAGAAACCATACAGTAACGCATAAATGAAGCTCATTAATTAAAGAATTCTTCCACAGACGCTTTCTGTAATAAACGGCATCCCTAATGTGCGACTTGGAAATGGAACAGACCCTTTACATTTCCAGCATGCCTGCATGACACTCGAACCACAGTATGTCTCAGACATCCACCTGACCAGTCAGATGAAGCAAAGACCACTTCCCCGGAGTCTTTTTTTTTTTCCTCAAGGTGTCGTTCCAACCACACTCTGCTTTTCCAGGTAGTTCTCTGATAGAACAGGTACCAATGAACATCTAGGACACACAGCCTTCAGGTCTAGGTAAACTGGTTCTACCACTTCGACCGCCAGCATCGCCTTGGAGTGTAAAGGGCACAGCGGTAAGGATGCCAGGAGAATGTGATGGCAGGTCCCACTGCCTCACCTCATGCTCTCTGATTCACCACCTCCCCAACCCTGGCTCTGGCCCCAAACCCTCTGGACCACGACACCAGCATCCTACCCAATCTCTGGGCCCGCAAGCTCGTACCCTCTTGGTCATTTTCACACGGAGGGCTCATCACATCATTGCCTCCACTCCATGTCTCCTCACCTCCTCCACCCACAACTCGACTGGCAGGAAGATTCACAGCCTGCATGACACAGCTTCCATCCACCTTCTACCTGTATCATCTACCTACCTTCTACCAGGACAGGCCAAGATCCAGACTCCCCCACACAATCTGCCATGCTCTAAACATCCTTTTTAGTAGGAAACATTTCAAGCATAAAAAGAAGCATAAATTTTGACATAATAGATTCTCAGGGACCCAGACTTCCAAACTCACAAATATGAACACTTTGCTCGAGTTCGTATCTTTTTTAATGAATACAACACTACTGAGAGGGTGGTTGAGAGCGCCCTCCCATCCGTCATCGCATTCTTTCCACCTTCCCCAGAAGCAGTTGTAAACCTGGGAGGAATCTTCTTTCCAGGTTTTCTCCTTTACTACACATACATAACAACATGTATGAATATAATATACATATGTACGTACATATATGCATACACACTCTCTGTAAGTGCAAACATAATTGTGTATCTATATATACACACTATATACATACACACTAGACACACAGACAGTCCTGTTTTGTGTGGTTTTAAAATAAACTCAAGTGGCATATGCCATACAGATCCTTTCCTTTTCTCACTCTAAATTGCTGGAAAGATTTACCCACATCAATGTGTGAGGATCTAGTTCTCTAATTTGAGTTGCCAGAGAAAGCTCCACTTGAGGACAAGGCCATCATTTATTTGCTCAGTCCGCTTAGCTTAAACGGACATTTCACCACTGCAAACAGAGCTACTGAGAACGTCCTGGCTGACGTCTCTGCAGGCACAGTCAGGGACCCCATCTTGAGAGACAGTGTCTGGTCCAAAGCACACACAGCCCACCCTTCCTAGACGCTGCTGTGCCCAGGGCCCCTGGGGACCAGGTCATCACTGTTGCTCATGCGGGACACTGGCCCCTGCCGACTGAACCAGAGGGGAGCCTCTGATCCAAGACAGGGTTGCCAGGGACCAGCAACACCCTGAAAAAGTCAGGCAGGTGGAACACATGCCTCCCTGCAGGGCTTTAGGGCACAGCTGGCTAAAGAGCAGGGAGCTGAGTGGGAAGAGAGGGAGGAAGACAAGACTGGGATGGCCTGGACGGGAAGATGGAGGAGGCGCTGGGCAGGATGAGAACACCCCGAAGCAGCGACCACGCAGGCTTCAAGACAGATGGGGAGAGGAGCAGTCTCCGTTCTGGAGAGCCTCCTGGCTCTGGTCTAGGCCCCTAAGGGGGTAGCCCTGCTTTAAGATCCTTTAATCTGGTTGACTTTCATCAGTGAGGATGGCCTGCAAGGATCAGTTAATGTAACCTCCACCACAAAGCCTTCTTCAGTCCAAGTGATGGAATCAATCACTCACGACATCCCTCTTCTTCAGAGCGTACACTCAGTTCCAGGACATTGTTCCCTGCCAGGTGATTCCAAGTCCGTCCTCTGTACAAGGTGGTAAGGGCCCCCCAGGCACACACATCCATCAACATCTCCCCTACAATGCCAAACACAGGGCTTTGCACGCAATAGGTGCTCAATCAGTGTTTCGTGACTGAATAAGAGCTGTGAGTCCCTTAAAAGCAGGACCCACTTTCAGCAAACATCCCGGCTTCAGTGTCCAGCAGACAGCAGGTCTTCATTGAATGTGGGCTGAACAAATGATAGAAATGTAGGCTGCCGTGGGCAGATGTGTCTGCCCCAGCTACCCTCCCAGGGCTCGTAGCAGTGAGCAAATTTCAAAGTGGAGGTGACCAAGCCAAAGGATAATTTATCTCCCTAAAGATGCTAAGTGTCAGTTAAACGGCTGTATTTAATAGGGCCTGACTTCGATGGGCCATTTTGAATAAAAGCAATAACTGCTCCAGTAATGAGCCTACTTTAAATTGCTATTACTATTACTACTCTGAGTCCACAGGCTTCCTTGAGCCATCAGAACAAGGTCCCAATTAGAGGATCCTCTGCCTTTACAAACCACAGGCCCCCAGCCTCACATCTTTGACCTCCCTGGAGCCATAGAGGATATTTTTCAAGAGAAACCAGGATAATCCTCTCCAGAGGCTCATTCTAGGATTGTTTATTGGGTTCCTCTGTGTTGCTGTTGTTTTTTTTTAATCAACCCGCCCAACTGGCTCTAAGTGATTACACACAAGTCATGCATACAAGTCTGATAGAGACAGAATATGCTATGGCTGAGGGGAGGCTGGTGTGAGGGTCTCAGAAAATCAACCTCCTATTAAATGTGTTTATTCAATTTCTTGCAGCCATCCAATACTTATTAGCCCAGAGAATGTTTGCAAGCATGAAAGAAGCTGGGAAAACGGGTGGGGGACAGTGGGAAGGACTGTAACTGGCAGGACTGACTGTAATCTGTAACAGACACACATCAAAGGCTGAAAACCAGATGACAAAGGAACCCATACAACCAAAACCAGTCCAAAGATCTTCAAGTCCAAAAGGAAGCGCAAAACATCTCCACAGCCCCAGCAATTCCAGGAATAGAGGAACGGGGACATGAGAGGGAAGAACAGGCCAGTCCACTCTTACACACCGTGGGGCTCCCCTTCTCCAGCAAACATCCTTAAGGTCACCCGGGTGAGGCAACTTTTTTCAGGAAGACATGCAGATCCGAAAAAGCAGCAAGATCCAGCGTCCATCACCAGGCGGCTCCTCTAAACATAACCCCCTTAATTAGCTGATAAGCCAGGAGGACACCGTGATGAAAGCCCAAGATCCAGAGTCAGGCACACCGGAACACAGGTCTCAACCTTACTCCTTCGGAGCTGTGAACCCCGAGCAAGTGACATGAACTCTCTGCACCTCCGCCTCCTGATCTGTCAGACGCGGGTAAGAAAGTCACCACCGCTTCATACCAACAGCTGTCATCTTTAGAGCACACATTACGGGTCATTCTGCACACTAAGTGTCATGCGTGTACCATCTATCATCCCACGAGGCTAGGACATCACTGTCTGTGGTTGACAGATGAGGAAACTGAGGCTGGGAAAGGAAGCAGTCATCCCCAAGGTTGCACAGCGGGCAGATGGAGGACTTGGGACTTGAGGCAGGTCGGGCCCATCTCAGTCTCAGCAGCGTCTTAGTCTCTAGACCGCAATGTTCAGAGTTTGAGTGAGACTTTAGACCCAAACCAATTTCTGTTACTGTTTTATGAAATATTACTTACATTTGCTGCTCGGATTCCCTCCAGCATGATCCCTGCCTGCTACCTTCTCAATCAGGCCAGTGTGTGTGCATGCATGCTAAGTTGCTTCAGTCCTGTCCGACTCTTTGCAACCCCATGGACTGTAGCCCACCAGGGGCCTCTGTCCATGGAATTTTCCAAGCAATAATACTGGAGCAGGTTGCCACGCTCTCCTCCAGGGGATCTTCCCCACCCAGGGATCGAACCCACGTCTCTTATGTCTCCTGCATTGGCAGGTGGGTTCTTTACCACTAGGGCCACCTGGGAAGCCCCAATCAGGCCAGGGAGGACATCAATCCTAGATCAAGAAACAGACCTCCATCTGACATTGAAACCATGCACAGTGGGCTATCACCACTGCCATCCAATGTCAATTCAATGGCAGATGCCCTCCTAGGTAGGCAAGGACCCAGGGAATCCCACTGAAGCTCAGACTACTGGACGAACAGGCCATCTCCTCCTCCAGACCCCTAACTAAACCAGAGGTGTTCTGACCCAGAGGTGGGCCCCCTTTACCAGCACTACATTCACAGTGGGAGGGAGAAAAGAAAACCTTGAATCCACGTGAGCCCTATTTAACACAGGAAACAGTCCTGCTGGGAAGGAGCAAATATTTATGCACATGATTAACCAAGGAAGTAGGCTGCTCTGTCAAAAGTTGAGCAAAACTTGATGAATAAATAGCCCTGCCCATGAAATAGCCTCTCATAGACCTGGGAGCGCAGAGCAGGGTTGATTCAGCTCCTCAGTGCTCAGAAACGAATCCTGTAGTCTGTAGCGAATGGACCAGACACCTAGACTGACTGGGACTTTTAGGGACCTCCACTCCCCACTCCCTCCCCTTCCTTTCCCAGGGAAAAATTCTCTATTCTTTGTATCTCTGGCCAGGACTGTGTACTCAGGGCACAATTAACTGCTACCAGTTGGCTGATGCAAGAGCCTTAGGGGAAACCAACTCCTCTTTTTTCCCTAATTGTCTGTTTGTATGCTCCTAATTTTCTATCATTCCCCATCTCAAATTTTACTTTCAGAAGGACCAGAAGCCAAGCAGTGAGGAGGAATTTCTAACATTTGTACTCTGCAATGTTCAGAAAAAAAAACAGCATCTTCCCCTGAAAAATAACCTTCAGGGCCTCCTGGATAAGCCACAACCATGTAGTGTGTGCTGGACTGGGTACCGGCCTCCATACAAGGCTGCAGTCAGCCCATTTCTGTGTCCTGGACCGTCCACCACTCTAGACCCCTAGAGAAGGTGTTAACAAGGAAGCTATTCATGGCCAATACCTTTTTTTTAACCCCAAATTCTGCTCACTCTTTTAAAAAGAACACCCAACATCTTGGCAAGCACAGTGGACTGGGCATCAGAAGACCTGTGCACGCCCTCCTCACGTCCTGGGACTTGGTTTTTTTTCATCTGTCAGAGGGAGAGGAATCTATAGAAGTATGGATTAGGGGATCGATTTAGTGGGTCACATGCAGCAACTTTTTAAAGAAATGGAATGGAATAGATTGGAATAAATCAGAATGTAGCAGACACGGAAAGAATAAGTCTGAATTCAGCTTTGCACAAATGTTCTAGTTTGCGAAGTAAATGTGATTCTGAAGTTTGATCAAGACATAATTCACACGCCAAACTATTCACCTATTTCAAGCGTACAGCTTTTACTACATTCAGAGATAGGCAAGCAGCACCACCATCAATTTTAGAACATTTCATCATCCCAAAAGGAAACCCCATACCCAGGAACAGTCCACTCTCCATTCCCTCTCAACTCCCACTCTCACCTGAGCTTACCATCAATCTACTTTCTGTCTCCATGGTATTCTGGACACTCCACATAAACAGAATCCTACATGTGTTCTTCTGTGTCTGGCTTCTACCACTCAGCATAATATTTTTAAGGTTCAGCCATGCTGTAGCACGTATCAGTATATCATTCCTTTTTATAACCGAATAATACTCCATTGCATGTAACACATTTATTTATCCCTTCATCCACTGATGAACATTTGGGTTGTTTCCACTTTGGGGCTAGAATGAATAACATTGCTATGAACCGTTTATGTAAAAATGCTTGTGTGGACATATAAACACGTTTCTATGGGTAGTTATCAACAAAGATTCAAGCCAGTGAGCTACAGAGTTAGTGAGAGTGATACCATTCTGTGATTGTTTTAAAAAAATCATTTCATGGTTTTTCCTTTGGAAAAGAAAATAAAGACCATCAAATCAAATCATTCCTGTTGATGCAGTCACTGAGACTCTATGGCCAAAACTGCTTCACTATGATCCTGGGACTTCTCTGGCAGTCCAGTAGTTCAGACTTAGCCCTTCCACTGCAGGGGGCACAGGTTCGATCCCTTGTTGGAGACTAAGATCCCACATGCTGTGCCACACGGGGTGGGGAGGGGCACCCCCATAAAAGCAATTTGTTCAAAATTGCTTCACTATGATTTTGAAGAACCCAACATTTCAGTGAATTTCACTGGAATATGCACCTTCACTGTCCAAACAGGTTGAAGTAGGGAGCATTTCTATACTGATGGAAGCTACTGAGCTATCAGTGAAATTCAGTAACGGATAAATGTCCCAGTGTAAGCAGCTTCAAGAGGACTCCAATTCCAAGATGTGAATTCCTGCATCTCAAGGTTCCAGACACAAGAGCACTCATGAAATAAGGTCAGAGGCTACTACAAGCTCCTTCCAAAACACATACGCACACTATTCAATTTATGATTGCTCCATAGAAAATCTGACTCCTACATCTGCAACTATAAAAGAACTGATGTAAGAGAGACAACGGTCAAAAGCAACTTGCATCCCCAGCAAACCTGCATTAATAATTTAGCTATTAACAGCCATGTAACCAAAGAAGCTTGACAGGGACAGCTCTGTAATCACCTGGGAACATCTCCACGGTCGCTTCCTTTTCTGCATCCAAATCAGAGATTCTGTTGTCTTGAAGCACTTGTCATCCTCAGAGAAAGGGAGCATGACAAATTTGTGAAATCTCAGGAATAAATACAATTCCTATATGCTTTAAATTTATGGCCCTCACGAAGCCTGCAAAATATGATAAACCATTATAGGTTTTTCCCGTCTTCCCTGCCTTGGCCACAATTAATTTTGCCATGTTCAAGTGTAATATGAAATGTAATATATGGAGGCGGGAGATTTAGAGCCCTCGTTGTCTCGCAGTGAATAAGCTTCTGCAGTTTGGGGCCCCGGAGGTAAAAGAAGCAATAACGACAGGCCTCATTTTGGGGGAACCATTTGTGAGCATTTTCTGTTTTGCATCGTTAAGCAAGACAAAAGTGCCCGAAGCAAACCTTGACAGCACTGGGCCAAAGTCACTCAAAATCCAAATGCCAAACGTATTCCGTAATTGAGATGCACGGCAGCTCTTATACATACCCCAGAAGAGCATCATATTGCAAAGAAAAGCTGTGCGTTACCAAAAAACAACAGAAACACTCTGGTTTTACTGATACTCTAAGCCTCAGAGGCCTGAAAATACAGCAAAATTCAGTCAGAAAGGTGCACAAAGGTTTTCGCACTCTGTTCAGAAGAGTAACAGAAACTATTATTTGTTGAGGACCCACTATGTTTGCATAGTGTTAGTATTTTGCCGAGGCTACTGAAGTGAGTAGAATCGTGTCCCCCCCAACTCAAAAGATAAGTTCAAGTTCTAACCTCAAGGACCTGTGAATGTGACCTTATTTGGAAAGATGCTTTTTGCAGGTGTAATCAAGTTAAGAAGAGGTCACAGTGGGTCAGCTCGATGCCCATGCTCGCTCAGTCATGTCCAACTCTTTGCAATCCCATGGACTGTAGCCCACCAGGCTCCTCGGCCCATGGGATTCTCCAGGCAAGAATACTGGAGGGGGTTGCCATGTCCTTCTCCAGGGGCTCTTCCCGACCCAGGGATGGAGCCCACGTCTCTTGTCTCTCCCGCACTGCAGGCAGATTCTTTCCTACTGCAACACCGGGGGTTGGCAGTGGGTCAGAATGCACCCTAATCCAGTGATGGGGGTCCTCATAAAAGGGCAATATGGAGAGAAACAAAGGGAAGAAGGCCATTTAGAGATGGAAGCAGAGATGGGAGAGATACGGTGGCAAGCCAAGAGTGCCCAGCGTGGCGACCACAAGAACCCAGCAGACGGCTGGGGCTCAGGCGTCTCTCAGAGCCTCCAGAAGGAAGAGACCCTGCCGCTGTGCTGAATTCGCTCTTTTAGACAACAGAACTGTGGGAGAACCCATTCTTACATTCTCGCTGTGGGCCGGACAGTCTGTGGTCATTCGTCACAGCAACCCTATAGTACAGCTGTCAAGAAAATCCCATCCACTCTGAGAGCTAGCCATTTTCATCTCCCATTTTATAGATGAGCAAACAGGCAGAGAAAGACTAACTAGTTCAAGGTCACACGGCTTCCCAGGTAGCTCAGAGGTAAAGAACTTGCCTGCCAAGGCAGGAGGTGCAGGAGACACGAGTTAGATCCCAGGGTCAGGAAGATCCCCTGGAGTAGGAAATGGCAATCAACTCCAGTATTCCTGCCTGGAAAATTCCGTGGACAGAGGAGCCTGGTGGGCCACAGTTCACAGGGTCGCAAAGAGTTGGACATGACTGAGCACACACGCACGTCAAAGTCACATAGAGAACATGTAGGTTGGCTAACTCTAAATAAATTTGACGCCCTGACTACTAGCTAACAAGTACCCAATTTAGCTATTGTGTCTGTAGAGACAGTTTCCCACAAAAAGGTTTTAAGGAGACGATCCCTTAAAATGGCAGTAATGATGGTATTTTCTTGCTAACGTAACACAGCAGTAACGAGAACTGAGCCTCTTCCCAGAGATAGTTAGGTCCACTCCGGCTGCACCAGGAATGGTTCTGGAAGGAGTAAAGATTTTGATCTTGTCATGGAGGACATGGATCCTTGTGGGCACCAACAAATGTTTGGTATGTGAACATCTCTTCTGCAAAGGGTAACATTCTTCCATGAACTCACCAGTACAACTCTCCTCTCAAATATGTGTCCCTCCAGACCCTGGCATCCAGGCTCGGCCCCTCCCCACTTGGACACACCATAACAGGAGTGCCCCCGGAGGATCTAGCACCCCTGCCTCCCCAGAGCCTGACGGGAGCCTGAGTGCTAACAGGCGCAGCTCTGAGCACTGAGGTCCCATCATCCGCAAAGTCTCCACATCGCAGCAAGGCCACCTCCCAGGAGCTGCAGAAACACCATCTCCCACGGAGCCCCCTCTGTCTCCTCACTCGTCTGCAAGGAAAAACTCAAAATGCCAGAGGTTAGAAACTCCAGCAACAAATGCAATGGCCAATCGGTGGAATCAGAGAGAGGGAGCTGGAGGGAAGCACCAAATAAACAAAAGCAATTTCTGAAACACACTCGGCAGGGATTGCTCCTGGCCTCCTGGGTGTGCCTGTCATGGGGGAGAGACACCAGAGGGACGCCTACAGCCACCCCACCCAATTCCCATCCAACCAAAGCAGTCTGGATCAGGCGTCCAGCTGTGATGGAACCACATGCTCAGAGAAAAGATGTCTTGATGCTGAAAGCCTAACACCCACCTCCCAGGCTTAACCTGAGGATGAAGTGAAGTAACTGCAAAAACACCTGATGCACTGTAGACAGTCATCGAATATTCTTTCTCTTCCCCTTTCTCTGTTGTAATTAGTGTGAGGCCCCTTCTACAACTGCTGGTGGGAGACCTAAATGTCTGCGTAAACCAGCATATCATGTTCTTTTCCCAAAAATAAGGGATCCAATTAGAGCATTTAATGAGCACCAAAAAGACAGCTTTCTCATTGAGAAGGAAGAAAAACAAAAAGCTGCATAATTAGCAAACCGTTCCTCCTCTTCCCTTAGCCAACAAAACAAATAGGAAAATAACCAAAAAACCGAGAGGACAGCCTCACAAGCCATAAACAAAATGCCTGGACTCTTAAGTATCTCCAGACTACTAAGATTACTGGCCCAAAGGCAGCCTCCCTCCAATTCATCTTCAAGGTCAATGGCAGAGTGCCTTTCAGCATTAACAATGAAAACGTCCTTCACTGCGGAAGCTGTACTAGGCACTCTCTGTCTATACTGTCCCTTTTAATTTCCAGAGTAATTCCGTAGGGTGGAGCGGTGGCCCGTGACAGCAAGACGTTTAACAACCCAGCCTTGGTTTTGCACTGGCTTCTTTCAGTTCTTTCAGAGAACTCCTTGCCCACTCCCAGCACTATAGTGGGCTTGCCATCTCCCCCATGTATTATTAACTCCCCAGGGCTGCTGTAACTTCCACAACATGGGTGGCTTATAGCAATGCACGTATATACTCTGGTAATTCTGGAGGGAGGACAAATGTCCAGAATCAAGGCGCTGGTAGGGTGGTTCCCTCTGCAGGCTCTGTGGAAGAAGCCACTCCACGCCTCTTTCCCACTTCCTGGTGGCAGCCAGCAATCAACCCTTGGGTGCCCAGCACTGGGGACCCAGCACTGTAATCTCTGCCTTTGTCTTCACACAGACTTCTTTCTTCTTCTTATAAGATTTTGATTCAGAACCCACTTGGGTATCCAGGATGAGATCTCAAGATCCTAATTACACCCTCAATGACACTTATTCCAAATAAGGTCACATTCGCAGGCTCTGGGTAGACATATCTTTTCAGGGGAAGGGATTCAACTCCCTACACTTTCTTACAGGAATCTAGGTATCACCGTCCAGAAGGTACACTAGCCACACCTCATGCCCACCTCTGCCCCCAGCACTCTGCTCGCCATAAAATCCATACAGGTCCGTGCAGTTTAAGACCTAGATACAGGGAGAGGGCTGTGACCAGCCTCATCCAATAGAAACACAAGGCAGACCACATATGTAGTGCAAATGCTTCTAGTAGCTGCATTACAAAAACAGTAAAAAGGAACAGGTCAAATTCATTTTGATAATATATTTTATTTAACCCAGTACACCCAATACAGGGTAGATACGGTCCTAGTCTTCAAAGAGGCCCTGAATGTGGCCTAATTACTTCAACCCAGAACAGCTAAGGAAGCAAAACTGGTGCTGGAGGGACTGAGGAACTCCAACTCCTAGGCCAGGTAAAAAGTGACCTTTCTTGACGTTTCCCAGGAGTGGGAAATGCAGCATTTCTGACATGCAGCCAAAGTGGGCTTCAAACAGCCACCCACAGGCACATCCAGAGCCTGGGCAGAGCAGCACGGCCATAGGCTCCCGCCCACAGTTACAGCCAGGGCGATGCCAACTTGGTGGGAGATGCTAACGTCCTTGGATTCCCAAGGCCATCCTGCCAGGGGACATCCATGCCAATGGTGGCTTTGGCAAACTACAGACCAAGAAAGGGCCCCACCGAGACTGACCTCCCTCCCCAAAGGGAGGGGCAAAGGTCACAGGATCAGCATCATCTAAAGGAACATCTCAGTCGAGACTGACTCTTTGCAACCCTATGGGCTGTAGCCCACCAGGCTCCTCTGTCCATGGGATTCTCCAGGCAAGCATACTGGAGTGAGTTGCCACTTCCTTCTCCAGGGGATCTTCCCAACCCAGGGATCGAACCCAGGTCTCCTGCACCGCAGGTGGATTCTTTACCAGCTGAGCTACCAGGGAAGCCCCAAAGGAACATCAGAGAAGTATATTTTTAAAAAAT
Source organism: Cervus canadensis (assembly GCF_019320065.1). Classification (NCBI taxonomy): domain Eukaryota; kingdom Metazoa; phylum Chordata; class Mammalia; order Artiodactyla; family Cervidae; genus Cervus; species Cervus canadensis. The sequence goes on along the minus strand of NC_057396.1, from coordinate 61,044,594 downwards.
ATGAGGATGTGAAAACAAACCTTTTTAACAGTATGTACACCTGCCAATAGGATCTGAGGTCTCCAGGAGTTGCTTTCTGTTCTTTTACAAGCCTCCTAGGTGCTAGCCTAAGACACCAGTTTTTAATTGAGAGTTGGACCATCAAAAAGGCTGAGCGCCGAAAAATTGATGCTTTTGAATTGTGGTGCTGGAGAAGACTCTTGAGAATCCCTTGGACTGCAAGGAGATCCAACCAGTCCATCCTAAAGGGAATTCAGCCTGAACATTCATTGGAAGCACTGATGCTGAAGCTGAAGCTCCAATACTTTGGCCACCTGATGTGAAGAGCCAACTCATTGGAAAGAACCCTGATGTCGGGAAAAATTGAAGGCAGGAGAAGGGGGTGACAGAGGATGAGATGGTTGAACGGCATCACCGACTCAAAGGACATGAGTTTGAGCCAACTCCAGGAGGTTGTGAAGGACAGGGAAGCCTGGTGTGCTGCAGTCCGTGGGGTCACAAAGAGTCAGACATGACTTAGCAACTAAACAACAACAACATTCCATTTAGCCCTCCTAACAATTCATGGAGGCAGTTATTGCCTCCACGTTGCAGATGAAAAAGCTGAGACCAGAGAGGTTAAATAACAAAGCCAAAGTCACACAGCTGAGAAACAGAGAGCCAGTGTCTGGTCCCAAATTACTCTGTCTGCAGAGCCCTTGCTCTCATGGTGAAATCCTCCCTGCCATTGGCTCTGCCTTCTCAATTCCTTCTGTATCTCCGACAGGGTGACCTAGTAACGATCAAAGTAGAGAAAAGAGAACTAATACCCCCTGGGCACAGCTCTAGGTAGACCTTGGGCCTCAGAGAGAAGGATTTTCTACCTTTTTTTTCTTTTTCTTTGTATATGAAATTTCTCAACCAATTTGAAAACCAAGACCCAAATGATAATGCCCTGACTTTCCTGAGGTCAGCAGTGGCTCAAGGTCTTCAACAATAGCTCCCAAACGGGGGTCCCCAGAGGGCTGGGGTTACCGAATACTCCCAGGACTAATTCAGAAGGACCAACCAAACTGGTCCATTTGTTTAAATCCTGGGTAATTTGCACATCAGATATCTTTGTTCTTGGCTGAAATCAAAACACATTAGTGTGGTAACGATAACTACTTCCTTCAAATGGAATCTCTCATAGTTATAAAAACTACAAATTATTAATTGCAATTTGGTAGCAAGCTATTTCAAAACATCTGCTTGGTACTGGAATAGTCTAAAAGACGTCCTTGGCTGGGTTAGACAGAAAGTTAGCAGACTAAGCTTTATCAGCGCCCAAGGCATTCACATTTGGGAAACTGGAAAATGCTCGCGTGAGGCCCAAAAGCAGAACCCAAGTTTATCATTAACAAAATACCATTTCTCATCCTGTCATTCTCCCAAACTGTTTAACAAAGTTCACGTTCATTCATTAACCTTCCCAGTGGGAGAGCCAAGTGAACTAGAATTTCCATTATATATATATAAAAACAAACAGTAATCCCATTTCCAAAAAGAGTAACTCAAACCAGCTAACTCACCGGCCAGCAGTTTAGCTCCCTAATAAGAAAGAGCACACTCGTCCTTATAAACACAGAGCACACTCGTCCTTATAAACACAGAGGTGACAAGGAGAGGGAAAATGCCACAAAATCTTGAAAACGGAGTGCAATTAATTCCTCCCCTGTTATTTGATTTTTTTGGAGGGTCAAAGAGGCCTCAAGTCCCCCAGCAATAAAATGGGGCTAATATCTGCCACCTACCTGATAATGAAGATATAGCTATAAATTACTTTGAATTGCCTGGATAATCAGCATTATGCAAATTGATGGTATCATTAGAGAGCTACTAAACACAGCTATAAATCTTATAAAACAACTTCCATAGAAATTAAGGCTCAATTAAGAAGCTCTATTTTTTAAAATTTTCCATCACCTTGTTACTTTAAAGACCAGAACATTCAAAACCAGCTTAGACATTTCTAAAGCAGTGATATGAGACCTTTCTCAAACAGTCTTGATAAAGCTTGATAAAGAGTTGGCTAATAAGAAGGTTAGAGGACAGATCTGAGAGCCAGGTGGAAACCAAGGGCCTAGGAGAACCCTCGCCAGGGGACAGTCACCAGCTCAAGGAGCTCGTCTCATCCCCACCATGATACTTCTCTACACTGAGCTACAAGGTCTGGTGCACATTATAAGTTCTCTTTCAAGCATGATACACAGGAAAGAACTTGAACTAGCTTGACTCAATATAACTTTGCTTATCCTAATGTCTTCTGAAGAGGCAAATGAATGACAACAACCTAAAACAAAGAGCTCTGACACCCACAGTTTCAACACTCATCTAAAGCTCACTAATTTGAAAAGACACACACCCCCACATTCACTGTAGCATTATTCTCAACAACCAAGACAAGGAAGCAACCTATGTGTCCACAGATGAACAGATAAAGAAAATCTAACATAGTATATACTGTTGTTTTGTTCGCTAAGTCGTGTCTGAGCAACCCTATGGACCACAGCCCGCCAGCCTACCCTGTCCAAGGGATTTCCCAGGCAAGAATACTGGAGTGGGTTGCCATTTTCTTCTCTGGGGGAATCTTCCTGACCTAAGGATCAAATCCATATCTCCTTGCGTAAGTCTAGTTAACAGGCGGATTCTTTACCACTGAGTCACCAGGGCAGAAGCTCTAATAGTATATATACATAATACAATATTATTCAGCTACAAAAAAGAAATTCTGCCATTGGCAACAACATGGATAGACCTTGAGGGCATTCTGCTAAGTGAAACAAAAGTCTGACAGAGAAAGACAAATATTGTATGACCTCACTTATAAGCAGAGAAAAAAAAAGAGAAAAAACAGAACTCTGAACAGATTGGTGGTTGCCAGAGGGAGAAGGTTGAGGGTGGGTGAAAAGGGCGAAAGTGGTCAAAAGAGACATACTTCTAGTTATAAAATAAATAAATTCTGGGGATATAATGGACAGCATGGTGCCTACAGTTGACAACACTGTATTGTATATTTAAAAGTCATTAAGAGAATAAATCTTAAAAGTTCTCATCGTGAGAGGAAAAACAATTGGTAACTGTGTGGTAATGCGTGTTAACTAGACTTATTGTCATGATCATTTTAAAACATACACCAAGATCGAATCATTATGTTGTATGCCTGAAACTAATATATTATGTCAATTATATCCTGATAAAAAATTATAATGGCTGCAATAAAAAAGACAAATGATGTTAAGTCAATCAAGCAAGCAAGCAAACTCTGCTAACCCAAGAAGTCCAACTCTAACACCACCCACTGCCTGAGGACTAACCTCTACCCACACTCAGGAAAGGAGTGCCATCAGACTACAAAGAACCTTGGCAGAGACCCTGGCACCCTTCAACCCATCAACCTCAGGACCAACTAAAGCAACTACAGATCCCAAAGTCAAAAAGGTCATAGTTGGTTGACCCCAAAACTAGCCAAGATGATAAAGCAGTGAACTAAGGAACTATACAGCCTGGCATTTTCAGGAACATCCTCTGCCCACTCTAGCCTGTGGCCGGACTCTACTATCGGGCTGCCCCATCTGGGACTCCCCGGGCCCACTCAGTGCAGCGTGCTCACAGCAGAAAACCATACCTCCCGCATCCTGGTGCCCATGTGCAGGGACACCATCCAGAGCTAAAGCAATCCTGTAAGCTGGAAGAATCCTTCTCCCTCCCTCCAACCCAGGGCACTAGGGCTGTTAAGAGAAATAGCTCTGAGTGTGGGTGTTTTTGGAGAAGGAAATGGCAACACACTCCAGTACTCTTGCTTGGAATATCCCACAGACGGAGGAGTCTGGTAGGCTACAGTCCATAGGGTTGCAAAGAGTCGGACATGACTGAGCGACTTCACTTCACTCACTTCACTCGCTTCATACTTTATCACTGGAGAAGGAAATGGCAACCCACTCCAGTATTTTTGCCTGGAGAATCCCATGGACAGAGGAGCCTGGCAGGCCATGGTCCATGGGGTCGCAGAGAGTCGGACACGACTGAAGTGACTAAGCAAGCAAGTGGGTGTTTAAAATGTAAATGTTTCAGTGAGCTGACTCTTCCAGGCTCAGTTGGTGATCAATTTACCTTTACACTGTCCTTTTCAGCTCAATAATCTGCTCTAGGTAAAGAGTGCCTCCAGCTTTCAATCATTCAATCACTTCAATCGTGTCCGACTCTTTGCAACCCCCTGGACTGTAGCCCACGAGGCTCCTCTGTCCATGGGACTTCCCAGGCAAGAATAGTGGAGTAGGTTGCCATTTCCTTCTCCAGGAAATCTTTCCAACCCAGGATTGAACCCTCAACCATGCATCTCCTGCCTTGCAGGTGGATTTTCTTTTCTTTCTTTCTTTTTTTTTTTTTTTTTTTAACCACTGAGCCACCTGGGAAGCGCCTCCTGCTTAGGTGACACCAAGAGGCTAAGAAGCCAACCTATGATCTTCTAGGAATGAAGTCTCCTTCATCTCAATAGCATCTCAGATACCTGAAGATGTGTTTCCCAAACACACTCTGTTGAGCTCCTGGAGAGACGATTGTGTTATTCAACTGAGAATCCCCAAGTGCCTAACACAATGCCTGGAACATAGCAAACTTGATGAATGAAACAAAATCCATCCACTGGCCTGGGAGTGGGGCAAGGAGTGTACACACGATATATCACATCTTCATTCCCTCAGTGCGTCTGTGTCAGTATTTCCAGGAAACATCCCTCATCCATTCTCCCAGGACCCTCACCCCCTCTCTTCTCTACACAACTTCCTTCAGAGGCTTCCCCAAGCCACTTCCCATCACCTACTGTGGAGGTCAAACTTTCCAGCCCCACCATCTGTAAATCCCAAGACATTTTCATTAAATCTTCCTTTTCCCACTAGGACACTGACTCGCCACATCTCTGGATTCACAGTATTAACCCATACAATTATGTTTTTCTTAATTGCAAATTCAAATTCTACCATGATATGATTCACTAACAAGTTTAAAGAATTACCTGGCACGTTTATTGTCAATATCACCTTATCCTACTCTGATGCCCTCCGCCCCAACTGTGAGATCACTCTCATTTCTACTTCAGGGCCTGGACTTCCCTTCAGCACTCTGCACTTCTGGGAAAATGCAAGCCCTCCATTCTGCACCAGCCAACTCCATCTACTCTGATATCAAAATGGTCCCCTCTCTGCATCCACTCCAACCCTGCCAAGGGCATCTTCTAAGTGGCCGTTCTCTTGGGCCTGAGCACCCAAGTCCTTACTTCCTCTAAGTTTCTACCACCATTAGCACATCCAAGCAACAGAAAAATTCTTTCTTTTGGTTTCATATTCTTCCACTTTTTCAAAAGCCCCCTCCTCTTCCTTGCCAGCTGTCTGGCCCAGCCCAGCTGGAGGATCCTTTCCCGCCACCCACACCAAGACTTTAAACCTTCTACCCTACAAAGCCGAGAGATTACACAGTTAGCACACTAGTTAGCACATTGTTCATTATTGTTGGGGTTTTTGCTAACTTTCTTTAACCCACCATCTCTTAATTACTTTTTAAAATCCTCTCCTCCCAGCAGGCCAATCGATCCACGATGACTTTGGGGAAAGAAAACGGGGCCTTTCTTTTTTTCTCGGTCACAAACTATAGGTAACAAAATTGACTTCAGGAAACGTGGGAAAACAAAAGTGGAGAGAACACAGCTGCTAGAATTTCCATCCTCCTTCCTGAGGCCTGGTGTGCACACTCGTGTCCTCCAGGGAGAAGGGCTGGGTACTAACCCATCGGCACCTGAAACACCCCACAGCTTATCTTCTCACTGCCTTCTTCTACCAGGATAACGCTTTCAAGTTGCAGCCACACATGTGATGGCACCTAGAGGCAGTGGTGTGGCCAGAAAGTAACATTCATCAATATAAGCAGCATCTGTAACAAAGCACAGAATGGGTCAAATTCTACGGTCAAATGGATGGAAGAGAAGCTGCAAACCTCCATGACACCAAAGCAGATGCTAGGCTATCTCAGCCTGGAGACATGGAACGTGGACGTGAAGACAGCAAGAAGTCCCTCACATTGAGGTCAGCCAAGGAATACAGCCAGATGCCGAAGTGAATCAGTGAAACAGAGTCCACAGCTGGCTAGGGTCAGGATCCAAGGCCAGGCAGTCGGGAAAGATGAGCACAGCTCCAAGGCACCTCCTCCCCATCCGGAAGCAGGTGTCTCTTACTCCTTAGGAGCTGGCAGCATTACAGAAATGAAGTCACATATACATAGATAATTAAATTATGAGAAGGTAGAGTGGCAGATACACTATTTTTTTTAATTATGAAAAAAATTTATTTGTTGTTTCCATTTATCCTCAAATGTGACACAATTAGAGTTCTTGGGACATAGACAAAAATCTTTAATAAATAAATTAGCAGTATGCAATTATTCTTCAGTTAGAAAAAAGATCATAAAATAAGTTTATGCTGACTTTATATAATTTATGAATTACTCAAAAGGTGTTTTAAATCAAGACATATTTTTCAATTGGTTCTTTTAAAAATTTTTTATTTTGTATTGACAGTGACAATGTTAGTCGTTCAGTCATATCCAACTCTTTGCGATCCCAGGGACTGTAGCCTGCCAGGCTCCTCTGTCCATGAAATTTTCTAGGCAAGAATTCTGGGGTGAGTTGCCACTCCCTTCTCCAGGGAATCCTCCCTACCCAGGGATCAAACCCAGGTCTCCTGCATTGCAGGCAGATTCTTTACCATCTATGATCCCAGGGAAGCCCAGTCAATTAACAAACGATGTTGTGACAGTTTCAGGTAGATAGCAAAGGGGTCATCCATACATATATATACATGCGTCCATTCTCCCCCAAACTCCCCTCCCATCCAGGTTGCCAAGACACACTCTTAAGGTCAGGTCCCTCCATGGTTTCTGATGTCATGTCCTTGTGTGATCATTTCCTCCTGAATGCGGACAGGACTGTGACTTGCTTCTAGTACACCAAAGGTAATGGGATGTTACAGAAGACCATAGGTCCCCCCTTTCTATTGCTGACTTGATGGAGCAAGAGGCCGTCTAGGGACCCACATGGCAAGGAACTGCGAGCCACAGCCAGTAAGAAAACGATGCCTCAATCCAGAGCCCGCCAGGGAATAAATGCTGCTGACCACCAGACGAGTTTGGAAATGGATCCTTCCCCAGGAGAGCCTCATATGAGACTTCAGCCCCAGCTGACACTTTCACTGGAGACTTGTAGAGAATCTGGCTAAGCCATGCCCAGATTCCTAACCCACAGAAGCTGTGAGAAAATAAATGTGTGCTGTTTAAGACACTATATTGGTTATCATATTGTTACACAGCAATAGAAAACCAATATAGGAGGTCTAGTCAGTGTGCAGGGGGCATTATTCAATAAATGACAGGAAGAAATAGGTGGCCACTTGGAAAACAAGTAATTTGGGCCCTTGATTAATACATGACACCAAAATAAACTCCTCATGGATAAAATATTTAAATATGAAAAATAAAAGGAAAAGACAGATTTTTTAACATGTAATTTTGGCATGAGGAAGACTTTAGTATGATGTGAAAATCTGGAAGAATTTTTTCATTGAGGAAAAAAAGGATTAATAAATCTGACTAAAGAAAGAAAATACATTCTACAACATACACCACAAAAGGCTAATTTCCTTAATATATAAGTAGCTTTACAAATCAATAAGAAAAGGTCATTTTGAAAAGATGATCACTCATTACAAGAGTAATACAATGAGATGGAGACTATGATAAAATGTTAGATAACGAAGTGAGTTGGAAAGCAGTGGGGGAACCAGCACCCTCATTCACAGCCAGTGGGAGTGAACTGGAACAGCCTCTCTGGAGACAATTAGGCAGTAATGATCAAAATATCAAAAGCACTTGGCTCTTCAACAATTCTACTTCATTGGACATTTGAAATAACCTGTGCATAAGGCTATTTAATATAACAGTGTCTGTCACAGCAGGGATGTGAATCATCTAACCTACCAAGAGAAGACTGGTTAAGTCATGTATGGTGTACCCACATAGCAGAATACATTGAAGACCATCAACCATAAAAATAAATGCAGCAGCTCTTTCTGTTCTGATAGAGAGAGCTCTGAAATATATTTGGCAACAATAATAACCAAAATACAAACAAATAAGAGTCCAGGAAGGAGACCTGGTGTGACTGGAGACAAAGAAGGAGGAAGACTTTTCATTGTGTGATTTTTTTACACCTTATGAATACTAAACCCCAAGGTTACATTTCTTTTTCAAAACAAAACTGAAATCAGTAAGTAGATACACACGGTAGAACAGCATGCATGCTATGATTTCTATTAAAAAATTAAATTTAAGCTATATATACACAATATTATATATGGTATATAAATCATAGATAGATATTATATATGGATATGCATCGATCCACCTCTGTCTATATATTACATATCAGGGGTCCCCAATGGGTCTGTGGCCTGTTAGGAACCAGGCTGCATAGCAGGAGGTGAGTCATGGGTGAGCGCGCAAAGCTTCATCTGTATTTCCAGCCGCTCCCCATCGCTAGCACTACCACCTGAGCTCCTCCTCCTATCAAATCAGCAGCGGCATTAGATTCTCACAGAAGCGTGAACCCTACTATGAAATGCACATGTGAGGGATCAAGGTTGTGAGCTCCCTATGAGAGTCATCTCAACACCATTGCCCCTGCCCCAGTCCACAGAAAAATGGTCTTCCACAAAATCAGTCCCAGGTGCCATAAAGGTCGAGGACTGCTGTTATATATCATATGTTATATGTTGTGTAGCCATAAACAGCTATCTCTGAAAGAACACCCAAGAATCTGAGAGCTGGATTCCTCTGCGCTGGGGAACTAGCATAACTGCTAAATGGTAAACTGCACAGTGAAGCAGCAGTGGGGAGACAGAGAGAGAACTACTTTTTCACCATATTTTCCTTAAATTTTGAACCACTATGCTGCTGCTGCTAAGTCACTTCAGTCATGTCCGACTCTGTGCGACCCCATAGGCGGCAGCCCACCAGGCTCCCCCGTCCCTGAGATTTTCCAGGCAAGAATACTGGAGAGGGTTGCCAATAGTTATTGCCAATTTAAAGGCAAATCCTAATGAACATGTCTAAGCCATCATGGTTCCTTTTCTGTTCTTCCTCTTTTAGGACTTCCCCATCACTTTCCAAGTTCCTACTGATGCCCAGAGGTCTCCTCTGAGCTCCAGATACAAAACCCAGGAACTGGGTTCTTTTCACAGATAATTTGGACTCCTGGTCCCCCATACCTGCAGTCCTCAGGAGGTCCCCTGGATCCTGGTGAACAGGGCTACCAGGCAGAAATGCTACCTCTTCATCCAGATAAAAATGCAGGTGCTTCCTGGGTTCATTCCCCTCACTGGGGCCCCCTCCCAGTAATGGATGACAAGCCCCTGTGCATTCTACCTCTACGCTGTTTTGTAACCCACCCACTTCTTTCCATCTCTGCAGTCACCACCCTCGTGAGGCCATCTTAATGTCTCCCCTGCAAGCTCCCAGCTGCTCTGAGTGCCCACAACATCACCCCCTCTCCCCGCTGCTGCTACACTCATCTTTGAAATGTTTCCATGAGTCTGCTCAGACTGCATGGCTTAAACAATACAAATGTATTTTCTCACACTTCTGGAAACCAGAAGTCCAAGACCGAGGTGTGGGCAGTCTTGGTTTCTCCCGAGACCTCTCTCCTTGGCTTGCAGGCGGCCCCTCCTCGCTGCGTCCTCACGTGGACTTTCCTCTGCCTGCCTGCATCCCTGGTCTATCTCTGTGCGTCCAAATTTCCTCTTTCAGAAGGGACACCAGTCAGATGGGATGAGGGCCTACCTTAGCCTCATTTTAATCACCTCTTTAAAGGCCCTCTCTCTCTTTAAAGGTACCCATTCTGAGGTACAGGGCTTAGGGTTTCAACACGGGTGTGAATTTGGGAAAGGCAGACTGGCACAATTCAGCCTATAATAATATCCGACATTCACGACACTCCCTCCCATATAAACCTTCTGTATTATGGGTGACCCACTGGCCTTAGAATAATATCTTTCCAACATGTGACCCCTGCCTACTTATGTCCCCCCCAACCTCACCCCCAGCTGAGAACAAGGACAGAGAACACAAGTGCACAGAGATAAGAGCAGAGCTGGGAAGAGACAGGATTAGAGAGATTAAGAAGGATGACACCTTCTGTTATTTCTCTTCTTTCTTCCAACTACTGACAGATTCGGGGCAAGTGGTGTAACCTCTCTGTAGGATGAATCTTGGTCCTTGATGACAATGAGCCTCCCTGAACATACATGTCACGACACAGAAAAGATATGACATCTCCAAACAATACTTGGGTCCCCTGGACAGAAAACAGCTGTGTCCCTTCAGCCAAAGCAAGGGTTTTCCCCAAGTCATACTCAGAGAAACATCATCTGGCTGAATCCAGATTGAAAGCAGATCTAAACTGCAACTGGGTGACCTCCCTCTGAGTCCCAGCTCCTCATTAGGGTGACCCAGATAACAGGCATCAGAGTCTCCACCTCACCTTGAAAGCAAGACCTTGGCTACAGCACCACACAATCCCTCACTCCTGTCTCCACACAGGAGCTGAGTGACCTGGGGCAATGAGCCTTGGTTTGTGTGTCGGCAAATGAGGTTAATTCTCTTCTAGGTAATTCCTTCTCTACCGGTTCCTAGTTCTGCTTAATAAGTTGCCACAAACAAGGTGGCTTGGGCTTTTCAGGTGGCGCTAGTGGTAAAGAACCTGCCTGCCAATGCAGGAGACATAAGAGAGTCGGGTTCCATCCTGAGGTCAGGAAAAACTCCGGGAGGAGGGCATGGCGACTCCCTCCAGTATTCTCGCCTGGAGAATCCCATGAACAGAGGAGCCTGGTGGGCTACAGCCCAGTCCACAGGGTCGTGAAGAGTTGGACACAACTGAAGAGACTTAAAACGTACGTCCGGGTGGCTTAAAATAAGAGAAATCTACAACAGCCAAGACATAGAAGCAACCTAAACATCCATCAACAGAGGAACTGATAAAGAAGATGTGATACATATATACGATGGAATATTAGCCATAAAAAAGAATGAAATAATGCCACTTGAAACCACATGGATGAACCTAGAGATTATCCTATTAATACTAAGTGAGGTAGGTCAGAGAAAGACAAATACCATATGATATCACTTATACATGGAATCTAAAAAATGATACAAATGAACTTATATACAAAACATAAACAGGCTCACAGGCAAAAGAAACAAACTGGTAACTTACAGTACTAAAGGGGGTGAGGGGAGATAAATTAGGAATTTGGGATTAACATATACACGTTACTATATACAAAACAGTAAACAACAGGACCTGCTGTATGGTATGGGGAACTCCACTAAATATGTTGTGATAATCTATAATGGAGAAGAATCTGAAAAAATTACATGTGCATGTGTGTGTGTGTGTGTGTGTGTGTGTGTGTGTGTAGGTATATATAACTGGATCACTTTACTATACACTTGAAACTAACACAGAACACTGCAAATTAACTATACTTCCAAAAAAAACCCAAATGTATTCTCTTTCAGTTCTGGAGGTTATACGTTACGAAGGTATTGGAAGGGCTACACTCTGTGAAGGCTCCAGGGAGATGCTTCTTGGCCTCTCTCCTAGCTTCCATGGTAACCAGAAATCCTTGGTGCTCCTTGGCCTGTACCAACATCACTCCAGTCTCTGCCTCTGTCTTCACACAGCCATCTCTCTCTGGGTCTATCTATCTGTGCATCCCCTCCTCTTAAGGACATCAGTCCTTGGAATGTGAGCCCACCCTAATCCAGTAGGATATCACCTTTACTATTAGTACATTTGCAAAGACCCCACTGCCAAATAAGGTCACATCCACAGATCCCAGGGGTGAGGACATGAACATATCGTTCTGGGGGGCACACAATTCAACTCACCCAGAAGATGGTGAGAGGGTTCAAGGGCTAAGGATGCCAAGAGCTGAGAAGGCTGCCAGGGGCACATGGGGTGCTCACCAAGCCACACAAGGCAGCCGTTTCTCCCAACAGCAGCCAGCCTTCGGGGAAGGCCCAGAAGAGCAGGCCCTGCTTCTTCACTCCTCGTAAAAACAAAAACCGCAAGCAAGAAACCAAAAGCCAACATGCCTGCATCCTGAGGGCTGATGTGTTGTTAAAACTTTTAAGACACACCACCAGGGTTTGGGACCAAGTCACCGACGTAAATATTTTATCAGTGGGTCTCTGAGCAAACGTGCACCCACACGTGGGCCCCACATGGCTGGGAGGAGGAGGAGGAGGAGGAGGCGCTGGTCTGCCAGTAAGGAGCCCCACAGGCTGCTGAAAAACAGTTTACTCAAGGTGTGCACTGCTGCTTCCAACATCTGGCTGCCTTCCAGCTGTGAGAAACATCCAGATGTGAGGCCCTGGAGGCCCCACAGGGAGCACGGAGAGATAGAGCCTGGAGCCGGGCAGACGGAGTGGCCAAGGAAGTGATGAATAAATCATGGACACAGCCAGCCCTCCTCACCATGGTGGGACCCAAGTGCCCATCACCACGATCAAAGCTGATGCCCACGACTTGAGACCGACTTTGACTGGGCTCATTAAGCCATAAGCTCTTGAGGGCGGATCTTCTCCATGGCTCATGCTCGAAAATTAGGAAGTCAGTGGCCTGGGATAAGTTGGGACCCGTTAACCCACTAGCCAGATGGAGCTTGCATTAGAAAAGAAAAATGGCTGAAAACCCGAAAACCGTTCTTGGGCAGCCATTCAAAGACTCCATCATGAGTTTTCCGGGAGGGCCTTCGAGGGGTTCGGGCCCATGGGAGAGAGGGCAGCCGCACAGATGGGCGGGAGTAGGGCCTGGACCAGGAAACGCAGAGAGCCCCAACACATCACGACTGTTACTCCAAATACAGACGTCACCCTTTAGGTTCCAAAGAGCAGGGGGACCCCAACTCTGCGATCTGGCTGTGAGGTGACTTCAGTACCTCCAACATCTGCAGCTTCAGTTTCCTCACCTATAAAATGCAGATAACAGTGCCTCTGCCTACCAGAGACATTTTATGAGGATTAAGTGAGAGATCTCGCACGATGCATCTCTGGCAGGTGCTAAATAAATGTCAGACTGTCCCTCTCCCTTCCACTTCCCTCCCTCATCTCTCAGGCATGTCCCGCCCTCCTGTGTTCTCAGGAGGCCTCCCCAGTTCCTCTCAACATCGTCAGGGCTCCCTGTCGCAGTAAAACCTCCCTAAATCCTAAACACTCACATACTGAACACCAGTTACCGACATCCTCGCACTGCCCCCAGTTTCTGCCTCCAGTTTCCTTCCCCCGCAGTCACACCTCGGAACAGCACATCCTCCACCCACGGTTCCCAAATGCATGCGGCAAGAACACCTTGGTCGACTGCAAAGCATTCGGCGGTCAGCGATGAAATCAGAAATTGAAGGAACATTTGCTAAGGTTCTTCTTAGAACTAAACTTACCCCATTTAAAGGACCAGCCTTTGTTCTGAGAATGAGACACTCCTAAACTGTCCAATTAAAATGTGATTTCTATTATAAAATGGCAGTGCTAGGATAAAAAGCTGATTTTTTTCATTGGATCAAAGTCTAACCTTTCTTGGTTTACTTTTCATTATTTTTCTGGTCCATTAATTCAAGCATGGGAGTCACCCAACAATGCCCATGAGTGATGCATGGCTGCCTCCGCTTCCTCCCCAGCTCAAAGTCTTACCCTAATTTACAAACTCAGCTCCTGCTCTCGCCATTCAGGGGAAACTGCTCACTCCAAGGTCTCCAAATTCAGACCTCTTCCTGAATCTGACAGCCCAAGCCAGGCCCTCGTTACTCAGATGTTTCACAGCCTCCATAAAAAGGCCAACCCCAGCCTTTCCAAACGGATTTGATCAAGGTAAAGGCTTCCCAAGGCTGAGCACAAAAGCCAGAGGTCTCACTGGCATCTCTGGTCATCACTATCATCACTACTCCACCACCAAAGCACAGGCCCTGCTGCTAATAAAGACCAGGGTCCACAGATTAGCTCTCACCCAAGTCTAGACAGTTGCTTCATTTCTCTGAGCATCAGTCTCCTACTAGATCAAGCCATGACGGTGACAGTCCTTATTTCACAGGGATATTGAGAAGATGTGACCAAAGCATGTGTGTGAAGCACTTTCCACAGAGCCTGGGACACAGTCAGTGCCATTAACTGGAACACAGCTAAGCAGACGCAGTCTTCGTAACAGACACGCCCTCTTCCCAGCTCTATCTCCCACTGCTCCTTGAGACTCCTGCAAAACTGTAACCTTGGTGGCTCCCCAGATATACCGTACACCTTCCCACCTCTGGGGCTCTGCCCTTGCCAGCTTGGAATTCCAGGCTTCCTCCCACCCTTTCACCCAAGCTCATATCAAGGACCTCCTTCACAACCCCTGTCTGTCCATCACAGTCGGAAGAGGTGTGGTCCTCCTCTGAACTTGGGCAGCATTGGATCTGAGCCATTCTCCTAACTGCATCACTCGGCACGATCGCACACCCCTTACTCAGACCTATGTGCACATCTTCTCTCTCATGCTAAACACTCAGTTAAGGTCAGGGGAGCTCTGCATACCCACCAGTACGTGCCATAAGGCCTCACAAGTAGGGGAACAATAAGTAATTGTTCTAAGAAGCTAGTGACCATCCCTAATAGATCAATTTTAAAAAGAGAAGCAGGGACTTCCCTGGTGGTCCAAAGGCTAACACTTTGCACTCCCAATACTGGGGGCCCAGATTCGATCCCTGGTCATGAAACTAGATCCCACAGGCTGCAATTAAGGCATGCTGCAACTAAAAACCCCATGTGCCACAACTAAGACCCAGTGCAACCAAATAAATAAATAAATAAATTTTTTAAAAAAATCCAAAAAACCATATATGGTCATCTCAATAGATGCAGAAAAAAGTAAAACAGAGAAGTAAATGTAATGTGATGACCTCCTATGTCTGACACTGAACTTCTTCCCAGAAAAAAAGACAGCAATGTTCATATATATGTATACACACACATCTATATAAGGGCTGTGTGTGTGTGTGTATACATATACACACACAACACAAATATGTTCATCTCCAAATCCCAGGCCATACAAACGAATCGTAATTAAAATTTGAATCCAATGGGATTGAAATCCATTGTTCCCGCAGGCTGGCCCATCCTCTGTCCACAATTCTGGCTAATGGTCAGTACATGACTCGACTCTGCCCTTCCATTAACACTTACAACTTTGCACTCTGATTTCTGTGTTGTTTTGATTATGTCTTCTTCTGGGTTCATCTTTACCATGTTATTTCCCACCCTTCACTCAAGTCACCCTTTCCATGTGGTATTGCTATTTATTTATTTTACAAAGCCAGCCTTTTACTCTCTGCTTTGTTCCCTGTTCCCCTGGGTTTCCGGAACACTAAATAGCCTTTGTATGATGCCCTATGTGTGCAAATAACTCAAGTCCAGAGAGAGCTCAATTTCATTCCGTTCTGCTTGCATCCTCCCCCTCTCAAATAAATGAAAATTATTTAAACAGACAAGGGAATAGCCTGTGTGTCTTCCTCTAAATGTACTTAGAGGAAGGGCATTTCTATTTCAAAATCTTTGAGGCTCTTCTGTTCACCTTAGGAACTCATTTAAAAGGAGGTGCTCCAGAGAACCAGGAAA
This sequence comes from Cervus canadensis, assembly GCF_019320065.1. Classification (NCBI taxonomy): domain Eukaryota; kingdom Metazoa; phylum Chordata; class Mammalia; order Artiodactyla; family Cervidae; genus Cervus; species Cervus canadensis. The sequence continues at coordinate 61,028,823 of NC_057396.1, read as the reverse complement.
CTAAATGAACCTCCCAGAAGCAAGCTGTTCATTTCCTTGAAGTCAGAGCAGAACCAACATATGGAAAATTATCATCAGTCACTTAGTCTGCATGATGGCCCCACAGGGTGTGTATACCCTCATTGATATAAAAATGGAAAAAAGGATTCTATAGAGGCAAAACAGACTGAGATGAGCCATCTGAACTTGCAGCAGACCTACAACATATCCAGAATTCTCAGGACTCTCCTTCCAGAGTCTAACTTAGCACTGACCCTTCAGTACGTCCTAGGTCATGAAAAAGAGTACTCTCTAAAACTTGGAGACAAGCTCAAATGCAAACTCCAAATACTTGGGTATTTCAAAGTCATCAAAGGAAAAAAAAAAAAGTTCTGAATGTGTTTCAGAAAGGCCAAGAAGGCAAAGAAAAAACATCTCAGGGAGAGAGGAAATGGGAAGAATGATTTTTCAAAGTCAGTGTGAAAATGAGTCAGAAACACCTGATTTCATGGTTGGTGACCAGATATTTCAGGAATCAAAATGCCAGGTGGACCAAGAGGCCTCATTTCTGTTTCAAGACCACCACTGGGATCACAAAGGTCCCTGGTTGAAAACATTCCCATTGATCCTAGAGTAAAACTCAATAGTCTTAACAGAGTCCTCCATACAGGCAAACTGAAGTTCAGACCTAAGTAGAAACCCATACATTCATTCAACAACCATTCACTGAGCTCCCACTTCAGTACCAGCACTGAGCTAGGCACTGGGAATCCGGACACAGACAACACCCCCAGCCCTCAAACCCAGCCTCAGAGCACAGATTAGTAAGCATGTGGTGATGCTGCTGAAGGACCAGGCAGTGGGCATAAGTGCCTTGCATGCACGACCTCATCCACTCCCCCCAAGAATGCTATAGTATCTCCCCTTTCCAGGGAAAGAGCCCATGGAGGTACAGAGAGGCTCTGTAACTGGCCTAACGTGACATAATCAGGATCTGAACCCAGACCACGTAATTCAAGAGCCTGCCTGCCTTCCGAGCCATCACTCCCCAACACCTCCACCAGAAGTGGGGTCCAGAAAGTGGCTCCCCACTGTGTTGCTGGTTTTCTCACCAGGGAGCACCCTTAGTTCAGTGATCTCAGCAGCTTTCAGAAAGCAAGACACCAGCCAGGACAGAGAAGCCCAGAGCTGCCTTGGAGATGCTGAGCCCTAAAAGGAGCATCCAGAATCCATGCAGAAGGCAAGCTTTCAACCCTCCAGAAGAATTAGACCTGATTCCCCAGCACTAGGGCTTCCCTGGTGGCTCAGTGGAAAAGCATCCACCTGTCAAGTAGGAGACGCAGGTTCAATGCCTGGGTCAGGAAGATCCCCTGGAGGAGGGCATGGCAACCCACTCCAGTATTCTTGTCTGGAGAGTCCCATGGGCAGAGAAGCCTGGTGGGCTACAGTCCATAGGGTCACAGAGTTGGACACGACTGAGTGACTAAACAACAGTAACAACCACCCAGCCTAAGGCCTGGAGTTCCAGACCTGGAAATTCTTGCTACACCATCACTGGAGCAACCCCTCTTCTCTGCACCTGTGCTCAATGTCCTTGAGGTTCTCCAGCTACATCCAACTGGGGGCTTGGAGTTGGGGGTGGGGGGCAAGGCAGAGAGGCCTACCTAGCCACAGCCTACCACACTCCCCTCACTAGGAATCGAGGGAAAGGACATGGAAACCACAGTAGCTTACCACTTTGGGCCTTGGGGAAACTAATTAAGAACTCAAGTCTAAATATTGGAAGAAATGTGGGAAAGCAAGTGCTCTCATAAACCACTAATGACAGTACACATGGGTAGGGCCAGTTCAGAGGGTAAGTTGGCAACATCTAGACAGGCAGAGGATGTGCAAACCCTTTGATCCAAGATTCTACTTTGAGAATATTATGAAGTCCTGCTCTGGTGCATAAGGATTTTCACTGCAGTGTGGCTGCTCATGGTCACAACCTAAATGCCCTCTTAAGGGATGACTGAAAGGGAATTGTACTGGGAAAGTAGGGGTTGAAGCCAAACAGCCAAATTCTGTCATCAGAAAGTGTGTCAGGGTTCAGCAAAGCAAGAATGAAAAGAAAAAAGAAAAATCACAGCCTTCGTACCCAACAACGGTTGTTTCCATCTTACTAACGAAAATGATGAAGATCTGGTTGCTAGATTTGGGTGCAGAGGTCATGCTGTTGGTAACATCCCTCCTTAAGGTTGTCAAACGGGCCAATGTCTCTTTTTTGGCCTTATACAAAGTCAAGAAGAAAAAACCAAGATCATAAGTTTTGATGATCTTGAAAATTTATTTTATTGTGAAAGCACGATAGTAATAAATTTTCATATGCCAAAAAAAAGATGCACGAACAAATTTTATTCTCTTCCTACCATGAGATACCCTACAGCAATTTAAAAAATGTGGCAACTGGGATGGGCCTCAAAATTATAAGAATAAATGAAAAAAGTAAGTTGCAAAAGTAGACACAGAATGATGACCTTGTGTATACTTTAAAATACTACGCGTTGGAGAGAGATGTACACTAATGTGAGAAAAGATTCAAACATGGACAGAAAGGCTATATGCCAACATGAGGATAATAGTGACCTCTGAGCAGAAGAGAAGGAAATGAGATGAGGGACACTCTTTGATAGTATCTGTAGTACAGTTTTCTTTAAGAAATCAGAGTCTAAATGGCAAATGCTAAAAATCGGATAGATCTGTGGGACAGGTACATTCGTATTTATTATATTATTCTTGGTTCTTTCATGATGTTTGAGAGATCCCAAAATTTAACGTAATTGAAAAGTATGTATTTTGGAACACCCAGGCTAGTCTTATAATCATTTAGGTTTAAGAACCACTCAAGCATAGGGAACAAGCATAAATAGAATACCACATGTGAAGTTCAACATGAACAGAAGCAATGGAGAGGCAGTCATTAAGAAGTGAGATGACGGAAAATTATTCAGCTGTAAAAAAAGAAGGAAATCATGCCATTTGGAAAAATGTGGATGGACCTTGGGGGCATTATGCTAAGTGAAATAGGTTCGGACAGAGAAAAACAAATACTATATGAGTTCACCTATATGTGGAACCTTTAAAAGCCCGAACTCACAGAAACTGAAGAGACAAGTGTTTGCCAGAGGCAGCGGGTGGGATGGAGAAAACGAAAAGTGGTAAAAAAAAGGAACAAACTTTCAGTTTTACTCTTAACTCCTGGGGATGTAATATACAGCATGGCTAACAATACTGTATTGTGTATTTGAAAGTTGCTAAGGGAGTACAACTTACAAGGTCTCACCACAAGAAAAAAAACTTTAATTATGTGAAGTGATGAGCGTTAACTAAACTTACTGTGCTAATCATTTCACAATAAACACACATGTGAAATTTTTTGGGGGAAAAAAAAGAAGTGAGATTCACTCTGTGTTGAGAGTGGACCAAGGGAGGAAAGCTTTCCAGACAGGGAAAATCAGCAGTAGAGCTCTGAAAGGCGAATGGGAAGCTTTCTCTGAAACTGTACAAACAGAGGCATAGCTTCAAGCAACAGTAAGACCAGACGGCAAGCAAGGGTATATACTGCAGACATAAGCTGCATTTAGTTGTGGGGGGAGGAACGAGCTGGGAAACACTTCTCAGTCAACCTGGCGGGAATCGTTGGCTAAAAATCCAGCAAGAAATCAGGATCACTTAGGCTTAGATACCATCTGCCAAGGAAATCAGCGCAAGGGTCATCTGTATCAGTTCACCCCAGTGCCAAGGCAGACAGCAGGTTCCTAAGGAGGCCTGGGTGCCTGGAGGCCTGATGCTGCTGAAAGGGACGGGGAGGGAGGAACCATTATGACAGAGCCTCCTCCACAGCATCCACGAAGGTCTGCAAACCAGACTAAAGCAGAACACACAAACGAACTGATTACCAATGCGGTGTGGTTTCAGCCTTTTTTCCTCCCCTTAGGTAACAATTCCCAGCCATCTGAATGGGGGAATAGTGGCTTACTCTGCACGTAACCCTTGTAAATCATTGCTGGAAAACACGGGGGAGAGTTAATTTATGGGAAGGGGTGGATTGAAGTGTCTGGCAGACAAGAAGGTCCAAAGCTAAGCAACAGGGCCTTCAAACAAAAAAGCAATAGTAACACCAATGACCATGTCAGGCACCCAGGGTCCTGAGAATACCTACAGAGTTCAACATTTGACTTATATCAAATCTCTACCTTTTGCTGAGTGAGGGCAAGCAGGGCCAGATTTGACGGGATTTAGAAAAATGAAGAAATGCTATGCCGTGCCCCAAGTATCAAGGGGAGGACTTAATAACATACATACTACAAATCTGAATCATTCTGCTTCTTAAGAATTCTCTTTCCACAGAAGAATTCTTCTTTGGAAGCGATGCCATCCCATAGAACTTTCTGTGATGATGAAAAAGCCCAACATCTGAGCTGCCCAATAAAGTAGTCACTAAGCCACACAGGGTTACTGAGCACTTGAAATATGCCTGCCTGGTGTGATGGAAGAATTTGATCCTTCATTTTATTTAATCTTAACTAATTTAAATTATTAGTTATACCCACCTGTGGCAAGTGGGTATAATATTGGAGAGCATCTTTTTGAGGTCTGCACAGTATTCTAGCACACTGATAACTCACCCCTTCCAGGAAGCATTAGTTTCCAGCCTTTCACCATGAAAAACAATGCTCACACACACATCCTCATAGCTGAATCTCTGTATTCATTCCAAACTATTTCAAGAGGATAAAGTCCTAGAAGTGGAATTGTGGAGGCAATGGGTAAGTACGCTTCTGGGCTTTTCCTACATAGCAAGCTCACCCACTTACAGTAACGTAGATGTGTACAGAATTTTACCAATTACTAGCTGTTTTCACAGACACGATCCCTGAAGGTTCCTCAGTGACTACCAGGTAAAATCAGATGGGGCAGGGAAGAGCAGCCCACATGGGTCGACAAAGAAACAGGCTGTGAAAAAGCACACTGCCGGTTTGATTGGTTTAGAGAATTTTTATAGCCAACATCAAAAGAATCCACCCAGCCAGTCTGGGATGTTAGACCATTTGTTCTCCTACATCAGTTTAGCGAGGAAAAACGCCAATGCAGTATTCACAAATGGAAAAAGCCAGATATGAAATTATATTCTCCATATGATAAAAACTACATAAAAATCAAAGAAAATAAACCAATGTATTAACAGTCTTTAGATACCAGAACTATAAGGTATGTTTTTATAAATTCTTGTCCAAATTTTTACAATAAACCTGGATAATTATTTAAATAACATTTAGTCATATTAGTGAGCAATAATAAAAGCTAAGTGCCTCCCATGTATTATCTCAATTAAAATATTTCTACTCGGGAGGGTCCATTCAGTTCAGTTCAGTTCAGTCGCTCAGTCGTGTCCGACTCTTTGCGACCCCATGAACTGCAGCACGCCAGGCCTCCCTGTCCATCACCAACTCCCAGAACTCACCCAAACCCATGTCCGTTGAGCCGGTGATGCCATCCAACCATCTCATCCTCTGTCGTCCCCTTCTCCTCCTGCCCTCAATCTTTCCCAGCATCAGGGTCTTTTCCAATGAGTCAGCTCTTTGAATCAGGTGGCCAAAGTATTGGAGTTTCAGCTTCAGCATCAGTCCTTCCAATGAACACCCAGGACTGATCTCCTTTAGGATGGACTGGTTGGATCTCCTCGCAGTCCAAGGGACTCTCAAGAGTCTTCTCCAATACCACAGTTCAAAAGCATCAATTCTTCAGCACTCAGCTTTCTTTATAGTCCAACTCTCACATCCATACATGACCACTGGAAAAACCATAGCCTTGACTAGACAGATCTTTGTTGGCAAAGTAATGTCTCCGCTTTTTAATATGCTGTCTAGGTTGGTCATAACTTTCCTTCCAAGGTGTAAGCGTCTTTTAATTTCATGGCTGCAATCACCATCTGCAGTGATTTTGGAGCCCAGAAAAATAAAGTCTGACACTGTTTCCACTGTTTCCTATCTATTTGCCATGAAGTGATGGGACCGGATGCCATGATCTTAGTTTTCTGAATGTTGAACTTTAAGCCAACTTTTTCACTTTCCTCTTTCACTTTCATCAAGAGGCTCTTTAGTTCTTCTTCACTTTCTGCCACAAGGGTGGTGTCCATTATTATCCCTATTTACAGATGAAGACACAGTGGGCAGGAAAAAGTTGAAGAAACCTGGCCAAAGCTGAGGCAATGAGCTGGGATTTCAACCCAGGCTGGTTCATTTGAAAGCCTGTATTCTTAGTGACCACATCAGTGCATCTCAAACTTTAATTCAAGTCGGAATCGCTCAAGGATCTTCTTAAAATGCAGGTTCTGATTCAGGTGATGCTGATGCTGTTGGCCTGGAGACCCACATTGTGAGTAGCAAAGCTCTTACATAATCCCATGATAATACCACCATTTTAAGGAGAAAATATACTATACTGGACCAGGAAAATGTTTTCTAATAATCTAAATAATGTCAATGCTTCCTAAGATATAAAAGCAAAAATAGCCTTTTCTTTTCAATCACTTTTGCAAAGCCTCCTTTTCTATCCATATGGCAGGCCTTAAACTGCTCTTGTAAATTCCCACCCACAGACGCTGGTGCCAGACTAAGCCCAAGTCGAAGCTTAATCAATCTTCTCATCTCATTAGCAGGGAGGATTTTATCCCCAAAGCTTCCGTTAGCAAACACTTCCACAAACCCAGGGAGCAGCTGTGTGGAGGAAAGACACCCCAGGGGTGTCCCGAGGAGGCCGCTTGTCTCACCCACTGCTCCTGACTGCAGACACTCATCGTCAAGTCACCAGCACATTTTGGTGGCTCAGATGGTAAAGAATCTGCCTGCAATGTAGGAGACCGGGTTCGATCCCTGGGTCAAGAAAATCCCCTGGAGAAGCAAATGACTACCCACTCCAGTATTCTTGCCTGGAGAATCCCATGGACAGAGGAGCCTGGTGGGCTACAGTCCGCGGGGTCGCAAAGAGTCGGACACTACTGACTAACACACGACTATTCCTACAGACCTTTTCTTTGAAATGTTAAAATTAGGTAATCTCTAAATATTTTAACATTCCAAAATTTGGCAAGCACTTGCTAATTTTATCCAAGAACCTTCAACATCCTTTAATTATGTCTCTAATTCTTCATGTCTGTTTACATGGGATTATCAGATACTTGTTGTTTAATGAAACCTTTGCCATTTACAGTAACTCTGTTTATCTATCTTACTGCTTAATGCTATGCAATTACTTATCTGATACCGCAAAAGAAGCCTTGGCATATAGAATTTTATTTCCCTAACTTCTCACTCTAGGTCTCTTGAAGTGTACCACATCGCCTATGAAGAATAGCTGGGTGATTTTTTTTCACAAGAGTTACTAACATTTTGCTGTACCCTTGGTCTTATAATTGATGTATTCCTATCATCCTCCACTTCCCTCTAAGATTATATTGATTGATGCGCTTCCTTCCTTGAATCATTTGTGTGGTCTCAGTAGCAAGTTTTACTTCCTTTTAGATTAGGCCAGAAGATAACCTTAAGTTTCTTATTATTTAACATTTTTAACACTGATATTTCATGAGACGGAACTGTTTTCAACTCTTTCCTCCCAGTAACTTCTCATATTTGTTAAGTAAACTGTGTAAATTCCCTTCAAGTGGAATTAAGAGGCACAGCAGTTTTCTTTCACCTGTCAGAAACCCTTTTTATATGCCACATGCTAGACTCTTAATTGTCTAATTTATCACATGACTTTAAAACGGCTATAATCCATTTTCCTCTACAAGTGCTCTTTCTTTTTGTCATTTTCTTTTAAGCCACAAGTGTCTCCAGTATAAAGATCTCTCCAGGTCTTTGATGCTGACTGAGACTGTTTCAAAGTCTAGAGCAGAAACAATGTGTCACCAAAGGGCAACATCTCAATTTCATCCTTCCCTCAACCTCTTCCCCTTTTCAAAGTCACAGTCCCTTATCTTCAGCGATCTCCTCCGTGCCTTCCAGGTAACTTACAGGAGATCCTATTGTGTGACGGACGCCAAGCCAAGCCCTGACTCAGGTGCTGGACTATAAGAACAAATAAGATGGACATTAAAGAAGCTTGCATGACCCCATCTGGCCTCGTGGAATTTGAATCACACAAGAATGGGAGAGTTCTTTCTTCTGTCAGGATTATTGCTAAATTACACTTCCTGGGGACTTTCAAAAGATCCTGAGATTGCCCCCTCAGTGACGGACAGTGTTCCTTTCCTTGAATATACAGTCCAACTCCTGATCCACTCCAATTTCCCTGGTATGTTTCTTATTCAAAAAATCAAGCACCCTTAGTATATTTTTGACATCTGTTAGCTTTTCCTGGATTGTCATTATCATCAACTTGGGCAACACAAATGAACTCTGGGCATGCTAAATCTTCCCCTACTGCATTGCTGCTGCCCTTCATAGGTTACCACAGATGTTTATCGCTTCTCTGTAACATTTACAAGGTTAGTTCAATCTTTAATTACTATAGATTATTCCTGATGTGAGCCTTTCTCTTCTACATCAATTACCGTCCACTCTTTCCAGCCCTGCCATGCCACACCCCTGCTAGCTGAGCACCCTCCTATCATACCTTTTAATCAAATTTTACAAAATCTGCTTTTGAAGCCTCCATTCAGTTCTGCTCTGGTTTCTCTTGGCATCAACCATGTCTTATAGCTTTGGATTTTTTTCTGATGAAATTTTTACTAATGAAACACCCCCGCTACTAATCACTCTTCCATCATCCCCAAACTCCCCCATCTTTATTTTTATAATTAAAAACAACAAGCTAAATTTAGCACTTTCCAAAGCAATTGAAAAGTTTTTTTTTTTCCAACTGACTGTGGAGCTACAAGTGTCACGAGGGCTCACTTCTTAGCCATGTCCAATTAGTTCTCCTAGAGAACACTGCCCTGATTCAAGGCAGAAGCCGAAGAAAAATGTTCCAGTGAGGCCATCAAAGACAGCACACTTGTGATATCCCCAAAGCTAACCTCACTGGGCCTTATAATAACGAGAACAGATTTTTAATGCAATAAAATTACACACCTTTTATGTTTTCATTTCGCTCTGCCAACAGACACACGAGTGTCCCACATGGAACACTGGCACCTTGGGTAGGTACGTCTTCTAAATCAAGTTATTCATATGGGCCATGCCCCTCCAGCACCCAGCTCCAGAGGCAACTAACGGGCTGTCCCGCCTCTCGGCAGCCTCCCTCCAGGCCAGAGACAGCCCTTGTCTTCAGTCTTGCCATGCTGCCTGTCACAAACCGCAGCTGGACTTAAGCACCTACAAATTCATCCAGTTTACAGTCCCCTGGTAGCACAAAGACTCGTTAAAAAGAGAGATAGGTTTCAGGAGAGAACTTAGGAGTGAGGGTTTGGAATCCTGAAGCTTATTATGGTCTGCCTGTAGTTATTAACGCCTTTCAGACCTACAATGTTATTTCCTCACAAGACAGGACCTACTGCCCATAAGAGCCCCTTGGTTTGAGGTAACAAAATGGGGCAAATTCTTTGCGGCTATGATTTCTTTCTGGGGCAGTACATTAACATCTCACCTTCCACAACAAATAACATCAATGACTAGCTCGGAAAAAGTTCTCCCATATGTGAACCATACCAGCTTAACCTCAGAGTGAGAAAGACAAAACTTTTAAAAAGTTTTCTTTTTAGATGAGGCGTTATAATCAGCACTATATTTTTGTCTTAAAAATCTATTTTTAGACTTTATAAACAGTGGGCACTTCTCTTTGGCAGCCAGCGCTACTTGAAGGAAGTACTGACCAAAAAGAAATTACTTTTGGTTGGTATTCCAGCAAAATATTTCCACCAAAGGGGGAAAAACATCTCCATCATGAATACATTAAAAGGCAAGTCTCATGGTGCTGAAATAATTTGTTTATTGTTGCTATTGTTTCTTTTAATAAAGAAAACCTCTACAAAAGCCAATTTAAATGCCTAAAACAACAAGTCTTCCATAGGGGGAACCAGCAAAATGTCAATTTCAATCTGCCGAGGACAGGCCACTTGAATAAAAACAACTTGAGATGCCTCCTGACCAATGGCTCTCCAACAGATTATTCTATCCAACATAATAAGCAAGGAATCAATACTGACACCACTCACCAATGACAGAACTCTCTAGCACCATCTAGGAGTACACCTCCTTCTTCCAACACACATGAACTTGAATGTCTGCTCAATGCCAATGCAGTAGAGACAGCAGTCAAGAGAACAGGTTTAAGTTGGGCAGATCTACATGTGAATTCTGAAACCACCTCTTACTGGCTACAGGGTTGGGAAATTTCTTTAGTCTTCTAGTTTCCCCATCTCCACAATGGCAGAGCATACTATCTACCTAAACGAATGCTGTGAAAATGAAATAGGATTCATCAGCAGACGCATGAAAAAAATTACAGTACTGACGTATACGAAATGTTTTTAAAGCTGTTTTTAAAAGAATGCATAGTTACAGAAACACTAAGAGAAAGATGGCCAAGAAGACACATCCCTTTGGTACTGGAACATCTCTGAAATGAGGATGTGCCTAATTTACCTTTAACACTGTAGCATCTCTGAACTCAAGGGGTGCCCAATAGCCAACAAGACCTTACGAGAGCACAGAGTAAACAGAGGCTGTGACCTGCTGGTCACTCTCAGCACCTGGGAGAACTTGGTCACACACTTGGAAGGTGTGTCATCATTTCCATCCAGTACTGTGTATTGTTGGAAATGCAGAGGCTGAATTTACCTGCTATTTAGAAAGCTTTTAAAATACGACACTAAAATTTTGCACTGGAATGAAAGATTATTGTGTATACAAAGGGCAAGGAAACTACATAAATATGAAAACAGCAAAGCTAGTATCTGTCACTGGAGAATGATTACAATTCAATATTTTCTTTCTTAGCTGATTAATTAATTTATTTAGGGTTGCCCTGGGTCTTCTTTGCTATGCACGGGCTTTCTCTAGTCACAGCAAGCAAGAGCTACTCTTCATTGCAGTGCGGCAGCTTCTCATTGCGGTGGCTTGTCTTGCTGCGGATCACAGGCTCTAGGCCCACGGGCTTCAGTAGTTGCAACATGTGGGCTCCGTAGTTGTGGTCTATGGGCTCTTGGGCACGTGGGCTGTAGTAGTTGTGGCACATGTGCTTAGCTGCTCTGCGGCATGTGGAACCTTCCCAGACCAGGGACTGAACCCGTGCCCCCTGCGCTGGCAGGCAGATTCTTATCCACTGTACCACCAGGGAAGTCCAGGACCACATTTTCTTGCAAAGAATGAGCCAAGCACTTTAAAGTCAGGCGCTTGAAGATATATCACATTTTGTTTCTGAGATAGAGGCAAAAAGAGTGCCATTTACAAACTGAGAAAGTGAACTGCAAGTGAAGTGAATGAAAATGCCAAGTGCTTGGGAATAAATGGAATGTCTAAACGACAGGAGGCAGGTGTGACCAATGTGTATATCTCAAAGTAGAATTGATAAAATACAACATTTTCAAAAAGCAAGTCAAAAAACTAGAAATATAGACAAGTATGAGCTCATTAACTCTATGGGCACACATGCATGTGTGTGTATAAATCCACAAGGACTAAACTGATATATACCAGACAGTTAATAGTAACTTTAAAAAGAAATAAGAAACATAAACAGAGAATAAAGAAAGATGTTAATGCTTTACTATAATGACTTCTATTGTGTTTGAAATTTTTATAATAAGCATATATTCAAGGTATTATTTTGATAATGCTTTTAATTCAGGAAGATTATAATGAAATGATACATGTGCAGTTTTGGCATCCTGCCAGGTAGAAAACCCTCCAGTGATTGGCAGCCATTATTATGTTCCTAGATTCCACAAAAGAAATGAGAAATATGACATATACATTTAACATATGATTCTAGCCATTAATGAGTTTACAATCTAGTAGGATTAGAGACTAAAAGAGGTAGGAGATATATATATATAAAGACATATATATACACATACTCTAAGATATATGTATATATATACCAAGATATGTATATTATACATATATACACATATTTATCATATATGTGTGTGTGCTAGCCTGCAATGCAGGAGACCCCACTTTGATTCCTGGGTCAGGAAGATCCACTGGAGAAGGGATAGCCTACCTAGTCCAGTATTCTGGCCTGGAGAACTCCATGGACTGTATAGTCCATGGGCTTGCAAAGAGTCGGCACAACTGAGTGATTCCACTTTCACTTTACTTTGGCATATATGTGTCTGTAGGAAGTATGCCAAGATAAAGAAGATTGCTGCCCACAGCCCCAGAAGAAACGTCTCATTAGAATTTCATAAGCCTAGAGTTAAAAGAACCTTAGAATACCAATAGATGTACCCCCAAATTTTATCTGGATAGCTAAAGAAGCAAGCTAGGACATGTGCCATCACCTCTAAACCCTTATCAAGAATGGCCCATCCAACCTGGAGGGCATTATGTTTAGTGAAATAAGTCAGAGAGAAATACTATATGACATCACTTATATGTGGAATCTAAAAAAATACCACAACTAGTGAATATAACATAAACAAAGCTGATTCACAGGTGTAAAGAACAAACTAGTGGTCACCAGTGGGGCAGTGGGTGTAAGTGGGTGTACAAGGATGTATTGTACAACATAGAGAACATAGTCAATATTTTATAATAACTGCAAATGAAAAGTAACCTTTAAAAGTTGTATAAAAATAAAAATTTTAAGAAAAGAATGAATCATCCATTAAATATTCCCAATGACTGGATATCCAGGTTTGCCAAAGCCTTGTGACATCCACACAGCTCTGTTCTCATGAAGGTCATAGATCCATCAGTATGTCTTCACATTTAGGAACACAATGCCTCCAAAACCCCACTTGCTGGAGGAGTGCCTCTGCCCTTCCCAGATCATGACAGAGGTAAACAACCCCATTTCCAACCACTGGATCATTCAAGTCTTCAAGGGCCAAGAATAAGTTCTACACAGCTCTGCCCCAACTAGAGCACAGAGCTGGTACCACACTAGTGAACAGTCAAAGACAATAAGTCCCCTACACTTGAACCTTCAAGTTGCAAACTTTCAAAGATGCAAATGTGCATCTCGTTCCAACAGAACCAGGACCTGTGCCATCAATGGCAGTTGTGAGTGAAACTGCGGCTTACTCTCCGTCTCCTATTGCTGACAATCCTTCAACTCTACCATCTCCCACCTGCCTCCCTCCTCCAGTCAGTAACTCTTCTTGCCTCTCCATTTGACGTCAGCCCCTGTATGGGTCAGGAAGATCTCCTGGAGAAGGGGTTAGCTACCCATGCCAGTATTCTTGCCTGGAGAATTCCACGGACAGAGGAGCCTGGAGGGCTCAGTCCATGGGGTCACAAAGAGTCGGACAGAACCGAGTGACTAACACTACACCTTTCAAGACACTGTACTGTAAGATTAAAAATGTTTATTTTTTTGTGTTTGTTTTTTATGTATTATTTGTGTGAAAAGTATTATAAACATATTACAGAACAGTATTACATAGACGATTCTGTTAGTTGGGTACCTGGGCTAACTTCGTTGAACTTATGAACAAATTGGACTTACAAATGCCCTCTTGGAATGGAACCCATTCCCATGTAGGGAACATACTGTAAAGCTTCGAGAAGAGTTTTCAAGTTACCCAGAGACAAAAGGGAAGAAAACAAGACTCACTGGAGAAGGCTTTGGGGACAGGGTATGATTTGAGGCTCATGTGTCTGATGGAAGATAACAGACACTTCTCCCCTCCACACCCAGCACTGCTTTCTTGGTAGCGCCTTTCTCCCTGAGACCTCACACGCAGAAGAAGACAGTGGCAGACACTGCACATCCATGCTGGTCTTCTGAAGAGAGGAAGAAGCTAAAAACTCAAGGAAGGCTGGCCACCACTGAACAAAGGAGCCGGACAGCTGGAAGGCAAAGTGTCTTAAAGGAATGCAACAGTTACTAAGTGACGCAGAGCTTAACTTTCAAAGGACTTCAGAGAAGAAAGTAGAAGATGCATATTTCTCCAAAGCTCACTGGCTGCTTAGTACAGACAATCCCCCGCCCACCTAGAGAAGGAACTCCAGTTGTAAAAGCTTTTGATGGGAAGGGGGAAGGAACCCTGGGGAGGGAAGGGGAACCGAGAGAAACAATGGCCGCTCTGTGGGGTGGAGGCAGGGGGACTTCCAGGGAGAGATTTCAACATGCAGCTCCCAAGGCAAACCTTGAGGGCACTTCTCCTCCAGCTCACGCGGACAGTGAACCTCCCAAGTCTAAAAGGTCTTCAGGGAACCAAGCGGCTCCGGTGTCACCCACCACCTGCCTTTTACTTGCTCCCTCAGCCTGTCTCTCCCAAGCGAACAAGATCCACCATCTCCAGCTTCACTTGCTTTCACTATCACACAAAAGCAAGAAGCAGGAGCAAAAGGTCATGGCTGAGGCTATTTCTAGACAAAACCTATTTTCACATTGAACTTGTGGGGTTGCAGAAACAGAAAGCAGAAACCTGATGACTAAGAGACCCTTGGGAGGAGAACGCCACCCTGAATCGCTGTATCTGGGAGACACTTCTAAGATGAGCAGTAAGAACGCTCCAGATGTGTGGCCAGGTGGGTAATGCTCACAGCAGACCCAGGGTTCGCAACTGGGGTGCTCAAGCTGGGCTGATTCTGCCCTCAAGGGAAATGTGGTAACAGCTGGAGACACTGTTGGTTGTCACAACTCAGGGAGGCAGGGAGAAGGAGGCTGCTTCTGGCACGGAGGCCCAGAGGTGCTGCTAACCAACCTACAATGCAAAGGACAGCTCCCCCCCCCAACAAAGAACTCTCCAGTCCCAACGTCAACAGCACCGAGGCTGAGAGATGCTTCCCCAGATAAACCACATCCCTGTAGCCACCTCCAGAAACCCTAACCATCCTATCTGAAATAAATACCTGCCATCCCTCTGACCCAGCAGTTATCCTGTCACCCAAGTATACTTATCGTGTGTGTGTTTGTATGTGTGTGTGTGTGTGATTAGTTGCTCAGTTGTGTCCAACTCTTTGCGACCCCATGGACTGCAGCCTGCCAGGTTCCTCTGTCCATGGGATTCTCCAGGCAAGAACACTGAAGCGGGTAGCCATTCCCTTCTACAGGGGATCTTCCCAACCCAGGGGTCGAACCTGGGTCTCCTGCATGGCAGTCGGATTCTTTACCAGCTAAGCCACCAAAAGTTTACTTATCCTGTGAGCAATAGCAAACATCAAATAGATATGATAGGCAAATCCTGTATCCTCAGAGTACCTGGCTCTTCTCCTAGTAGACGTTTTAAGGGCACTCCTCAAGACCCCAAAAGTAGATTATTTCACAACAATCACAATAAAAGCTCCTTTTATTTACACAGGAGCAGCCGTGTTTAAAAACCTCCCCAGTTGTCAGGTAGATGCAGAGGCAAAAATAGCTGCACAGTTAGGATGGCCCAGGCATTTCCAAAATATTCCAAAGAGAGAAAGAGGGAAAGAGAACAAACAAGATAACTCCACAACCAAAAATAGATTTTCCCCCAGGGCTCTCTCAGAGCTAAAACCAGTTCCATCACTCTGAGTTGTCTTTCATTTTTTAATTGTAAAATACCATAAACATGTAAGAAAAGGGGGGAAAGGTAAATATAGAATTTAATGAATGAAAACAAACCCCCCTGTAACTACACCTCGGGTCAAGAAATGGAACCATGTCCAATGGTCTCTCCCTGCCAGACATGCCTTTCCCATGCACAGAGCAAAAATATGGGTGCTATTTTGAAAGTTCTATCTTTACTCAAGGACTGGGATTTATTTTTACGTATTTACCACAAATACCAACTGCTGTGACTGCAAAGTGAACAGATTTGGGAAGGGGGGCTGTTTATGGAAACAAACTCATGGATTGTTAATTCACAAAAGCATGTAGGGGGAAAGGCATGGAAGGATGCCCGGAAATAGGGCGGAAAGCCCAGACTGGGGGCCCAGAGAGAAACTCGAGTCAGAATCTGGCACCCTGGGTACAGATAATCTTTCACGGACCACAAAATGACTTCCTGTCACACAATATCGTTGGAAAAACGCAACGGAATCACGTGTTTCAAGGGCGAGCAAAGCATCTCACACGTAGGAGACAACGGTCCACAGATACTGGGTTCCCTCTTCTCTCCTTGCCCGTGGAAGAGGGCAAGGTGGAAAAGGCCATGACTTTCGTAGGAGATTATTTGATTAGAAACTCTTCCAATTCCCAGTTCTCTAAACTCTTTCAAGAAGAAGACGACACAAACCCACTTTCAGGTTCAAACCCACTTTCAGGTTCTTCTGGCGTCCTTGACAGCAAGGCACCTAAACCAGTCTTGGAGACCCTCCCTCTGCTACTGGCTCACATCCCGGGCCTCTCCCTCACTTATCACAAAGGTACAGGCCTAAGTGGACTGTCAGGAAAAAAACACCTCGCACCCCAGCAGGGAGCCTTCGTCCATCTCTTTGAAGACGAAAAGCAACAAGGTGTGTTTATTTGTACTTGCTGCACACAGCCTCATCGAGCGGCCTAGGCTGCACGAAGACACTCAGTTCATTTAAAAATAATAATAATAATAAAACCCACCTGCTCACATCACTAAGCAGATCGCTGCAGGAGAAAATGTCAACACCCACACTCCTGGGTACACACTGGGGAAATCAAGCCTTTTCACTGACAGGTAGAAAAGGTCAGAGAGTTCCTGAAAGGTCAACCAGTAAGGAGGTGAGCCGTCTAACCCCGCAAGGCCTGCCCACCATTAGACATCCTTCAGCATCCACGCACTTAAACCCACCGAGCCCACCTCGGTAAGGAAAGCTGGATCTCAAATGGCCTGAGCCTTTCTCACCGGATACATTAAAAAATAATAACGGTTGAAATCGATGCTTCACTTCCCTAACACAAACAATAAAAACAAAGGAAGGAAAAAATACACACATGCACGCGAAGGTGTCTAAGAAGGCTCCTGAAAAACAGAGGCCTCCAGATTGCTCTTGAAATGTCAGTGTCCTTCCAGTCCTACAAAGATCTGAAACTCAGACTAAGGCTCCACTCTGACCCCCGAGTTTCTTCACAGTCTATCAACAGGAGAAAGAAATCCAAAGTGCCAAAGCACTGGCATTGATCATCTTTCTTGTTCGATCAACTTCCCAAAAGAGGATGGAGATGGAGGATATGGGGCAGAAGGACAGGGTCTCTGGCCCACTACGAACTGACCTACCATGCAGGCTTCAGGAGACGTGACCAGCCCTGTTCTCCAGTGACACGTTAGGGCAAAGTGGAATCCCTGCTAGAAGGGTGATACTTAATATAACAGGAAAAATGCACACACTTCAACCTGCCTGGACGGTTTCTAAACTAGCAACTCACTGTAAAGGTGACTCAAAACCACACAAGCCCAAGGCACACAGATAATAGAAAACCACCGCTTGGGACAGCAAGGTGCTTTGTGACTGCCACCCCCGATCCTTCCCTCCCCACCATGACTGTTCTTCAGTTGTGTCCAACTCTTTGAACCCCATAGCACACCAGGTTTCCCTTCACTCGAGTTTGCTCAAACCCACTCTATTTTACTTATTTTAGCCCTATTCACATGTACACACATATTAACCACTGCTGACCAGAGAAAGACAAAATTAACTTTACAGCTATTTTTACAGTGATGAAGACTTAATGAAAGCCACCCAGTACGAACTGGGAGATGCAATAAATAACTGCTTCTACTGGGCCGCAGGCAGTTCCCTGAGGACACGCACAAGACCTGGCTTCCGGACTGTCCCACTTGGGTTTTATCAGGGGACACACTGGGTCAATGCAAATGGAAAGCATGAATCTAGGCAGGTCTTTGTGTCTGAGATGTCCGGGAAACCTCCCAGTTCTAACAGCCTCCAAATAATCACTCGTCCCTACCTGTGACTGCCAACGCCCCCCTGGGAACCCTCTCCCTGGGGTGGCTGAGTAGTCCAGGACACTCTGACCCACACCTGGTTAAAAAATCCACAGCAGCCACCAGCATTCCACCCTCCCTGGAAGCCTCAGAAAACCCACAGACATCTAAGCAGGAGTCTCAGAGGAGTGGGGATGATGTCATAGGTCTTAGAGTGGGGGAAGGCTACCCAGCAGATTCTCAGGATAGCCAGGACTAGGGACTCCAAACCAGGAGGAGGGTTTGTCTTTCCTAGTGCACATCTGGCCGGGAGGGGGAAGCCTGGAATTAAGTGAGGCTCAACTTCCCCAACAAACACACCCCCAAAGATACTTCCACCTCAAGTAGCTAGAAGTATCTGGGAGAATGGGGCATGAATTAGACATGTAGATGGCACCAACTTCAGGCAAGCCAGCTTCTTGACGAAGAAAGTTCACGCTGCCCTGTCATCTACTTTGCCGTGCATCAGCTGCCCAGAAATAAATATGGGAGGGTCAAGGGCGGCAGACCCTAGGAGGGGCAGCTGACAGCTGTGACCAGCGGGCAGGGGCAGGGGAACAGCTCCGGGATGGAATTTGGAGCGTGCCCACATCAGCAGAAAAGTTCCAGGGAACTCACGCTGTTCCTGAAGACCTCAGGGTGCACACGCTAAAGGCGATGCCAGGTTCAAAGGGCGGCAGATGAAGCCCAGGGCATGCTGCCGGACAGGGCGTCCGCCGTAGGGCGAGTGGGGGGTGATCAGATGATTTAAATAAATGTCTTGCTCCCAGAATCAGTGGGAAAGATGAATAATTCCCAGGTCCGGCCCTGCTTCATCTCCCTTTGCCCAAACCAAACACAGTCCCAGGGAGGAATGGAAGGGAAGGGCGATACCACCCGCCCCACGGTCCAGGTACGAAACTGAGGCACCGGGGTGCGCACAAGAGAACCCAAAGGGGCCCTGGGGAGGCTAAGGCAGCACCCAGCACCCCGCGTCTGGGATGCTGGGATCAAGGAAGCGTTCTCTCCTCTCTAACCCTTCTTCCTTTCTTCTACACAACACACAGCGCGCGCGCACACACACACACACACGCACGAAGTCTCCAGCTACGCCCAATCGGGGCAGCTGCCGGGCTCCCCAGAGCCGGACTGCACACAAAGCCCCGCCCGTGCACACACCACAAGCCGGCGCGCACGCCCACACAATAGGACAGCGCGCACCCCGCCGCGGCCCCTCGCCGGGGTCCCGGCCAGCCCGGCGCCGGGGTCCGCCCTCTGTGCACACCCGCGCCGGGAGACGCAGCCCGGGCAAGGGGAGGGGGCACGATCGCAGCCCCGCCGCCGCGCCCCGCGCCCCGCAGAAAGTTCTCCGGACGCCCCCCGACTCACCCGCGGCGCTGCTCAGCAGCAGGCAGAGCGGCCCCAGCAGCCACATGGCGCGGCCGCCGCTCCCGCTGCCCGGCGCCGTCGCTGCCCCCGCGGCCTCGGCGACGACCCCGCCCCTCGCCGCGCCGGCCCCGCCCCCGCGGTCCCGCCTCCCGCCCGCCCCGCCCTCCTCGGCCCGGCCGGCCCGGCCCCGCTCCGCGAAGTTTTCGCTAGCATCCGGGCCGCGCAGCGCCCGTGTCCTGCCCGGGTGTCCAGACTCAGAGAGGCCGCCAAGGGGGCCGCGGAGGGTCCGGCCTGGCGGCCGCTCGCCACCAACCTCCTCTGGCTACGAGGATCTAACAGTCCAAGTTCTGTCCTCGCCTTCTCTTTCTCTTTTTCCTCCCACTTCTGTTCCTCCATCCTCCGAGGATGCCGGGCTCACCACCTCCTCAACTCCCAAACTTGAATTCTTTACAGAACTAACTACAAAATGAGTTTACTCCAGGGAGGGAAAGAAAGAGTTGAAAGAACAGGCCAAATGTTATGGTGGGGGGGCGGGGGCGGGGAGAACACACATATATATGTATTATTTTTAGTAGCAATATGGAATACGACGAGTGCTTCTCAAACTTTTCAAATGCATCCGACGCACTGGGACTCTGACTCAGTAGGTATAGGGTGGGGCCTGCGATTTTGCTTTTCTAAGAAGCTTTCAGGTGCTTTGGAAACTGCTGGTGAACCACAAGTGGAATAGGCACACAGCTTTAGCCTGTGCTTTATTTGCTCTGAATCTTGTCTGCCTAGACCAAGGGACTTTGGGGCCCCAGTTTGCAGAAAAGGAAAGTAAATGTGAAAGTAGAAGCCCAAATACAAAAAGAACAACTGCTCCAGTGTAGTTGGGGCTCCAAGACAGCACTGGTGACAATTCCCAGAGGATTTAGACGGAGGAAGAATCAATGACGCTTTCGTGCTCCACTCTCCAGCCCCTTCCCTCCCCAGAAAAAAAAAAAAAAAAAGGAAGAAAAAAATGCAAGTCCTCACCCCAGACTGTAAGTACCCATTAACTGAGGAATGGATAAGGAAACCGTGTCCTGTCACTTAATGCAGCAACCTGTGTTGCTGCTTTAGTAAGTCAGCTGTGTCCAACTCTTGGGGCCCCATGGACTGTAGCCCTCCAGGCTCCTCTGTCCATACGGTTCTCCAGGCAAGAACACTGAAGTGGGTTGCCATTTCCTGCTCCAGGGGATCTTCCTGACCCAGGGATTTAACCCCAGTCTCCTGTATTGCAGGCGACTTCTTTACCAACTGAGTCACAAGTGGCTCAACATGAATGAATCTCAGAAGTGTGCTAGGAGAAAGAACCCAGGCTCCAAGGGTGCATTCTGTATGACTCCATTTATAAGACATGAGGAATGAGGACAGGGAGGGAAGCGAAGCTATAGGGACCAAAATCCGCTCGGTAGATACCAAGATCTGGCCTGGGGAAGAGGGACCAGTGCAAAGGGTCACAAGGGAACGTTGTGGAGCAGTGAGACTGTTCTGCAACTTGATTATGGTCGTGGTGGTGGCTGTTGTTATATACAACATATTCATAACTGTATGCCTTTGTGAAAACTTAGAGAACTATATCCCTAAAACCCACACCTAAAGCAAGTGCATTTTACTGTGTATAAACCATACCTATTTGGAGGAGCTGGGAGGGCATGGGTGTGGGAACTGCTGGTAAGGGAAGATGTAGATGGGATGCCCGCATTAGATTTGAGATGAACTGGAGAAACCACAGAGGATACTGAGATTCAGTGTCTTTGCATTTTAATTATCTGCTCTAGCCTAGAAATATAAAGGTTAAAGTGGATCAGGTCAAAATTTTAAAACTAACGACGGTTCAAGGTAATGAGAAAATGTGATGCCATGTAGGCAAGTTGAGCAAGTTGCATATTACAAAGTAGTTTGTCAAATATGGAAAACACAAACAAATTCTCCAAAACATTTCGCGTCTGGGGGTTTTCTTCTGGGGTCCATGAGGACTAGGGTGCTCATCTCATGGGCTTCAGAAAATTTTAAAACCCCCAATATTTTATGCAAATTTCAAGTGTGTATGAGTACATACATTTTTCCAGGAAGCATGTTGGAGTGAAGCCTCTGACCTCTGATAAAAATACAAAAGAAGTAAATAATTTCTCCTACAGCTATTCATTTGCCTCCAAACATTAGGAATATGGAAGAAGGAATGGATCTGACCCAGCACCGTCTTTCTTATTTCCTTGTGTTTCTTTGGGCACAAGAACTTCAACTCTGTAAGTGCCTGGTTTGCTTCCTGCCTCTCTTTCTCTGTCTCAATTTCTCTCTCTCTCTCCCTCCCTCTCTCTCTCTCTCACATACACACATGCACACACATATCTTTTAAATATGTGAATGTCTTTGAGACCATTCTAACTATGTAAAGCCCTCTTTACATTCAGTGTTGTTTTTATATTTCTATTGAATCACTCTCAGCCTTCCCTCCATATAAGCCGTTCAGTTCAATTCAGTTGTTCAGTCATGTCCAACTCTTCGTGACCCCATGGACTGCAGCACGCCAGGCTTCCCTGTCCTTCACCAACTCCCAGAGCTTGCTCAAATTCATGCCCATCGACATGATGCCATCCAACCATCTCATCCTCTGTCGTCCCCTTCTCCTCCTGCCTTCAATCTTTCCCAGCATCAGGGTCTTTTCCATTGAGTCAGTTCTTCTCATCAGGTGGCCAAAGTATTGGAGTTTCAGCTTCAACATCAGTCCTTCCAATGAACATGCAGGACTGGTTTCCTTTAGGATGGACTGGTTGGATCTCCTTGCAGTCCAAGGGACTCTCAAGAGTCTTCTCCAATACCACAGTTCAAAAGCATCAATTCTTCAGCGCTCAGCTTTCTTTATGGTCCAGCTCTCACATCCATACATGACTTACTGGAAAAACCATAACTTTGACTAGATGTACCTTTGTAGGTAAAGTAATGTCTCTGCTTTTTAGTATGCTATCTATATTGGTCATAGCTTTTCTTCCAAGGTGTAAGCGTCTTTTAATTTCATGGCTGCAGTCACCATCTACAGTGGTTTTGGGACCCACAAAAATAAAGTTTATCACTGTTTCCATTGTTTCCCCATCTAATTTCCATGCAGTGATGGGACCAGATGCCATGATCTTAGTTTTTTGAATGTTGAGTTTCAATCCAGCTTTTTCACTCTCCTCTTTCACTTTCATCAAGAGGCTTTTTAGTTCCTCTTCACTTTCTGCCATAAGGGTGGTGTCATCTGCATATCTGAGGTTATTGCTATTTCTCCCGGCAATCTTGATCCCAACTTGTGCTTCTTCCAGCCCAGCATTTCTCATGATGTACTCTGCATATAAGTTAAATAAGCAGGGTGACAATATACAGCCTTGACATACTCCTTTTCCTATTTGGAACCAGTCTATTGTTCCATGTCCAGTTCTTCTATTGCTTCCTGACCTGCATACAGTTTTCTCAAGAGGCAGGTCAGGTGGTCTGGTATTCCCATCTCCTTCAGAATTTTCCACAGTTTATTGTGATCCACACAGTCAAAGGCTTTGGCATAGTCAATAAAGCAGAAATAGATGTTTTTCTGAAACTCTCTTGCTTTTTCTATTATCCAGCAGATGTTGGCAATTTGATCTCTGGTTCCTCTGCCTTTTTCTGCCAGTTCTTTGGAATTCTATCAAAAGCACAGGACCCTCAGCTTCTGGAAAATGTAATAGGACCCAGTGCTAATTGTTCAGATCTCAGAGAGCCAATCCCAAGTCTTTTTTTGCAGTTGGTTTCATAAAAATCAAAATCAGAGTGCTTCATGGCTCTTATTTACCAAAAATGAGACACTCTGAGCTTGGATGTGTGCTTCAAACATGGCTTCACATTGTTAAAGAAGGGAAGAAAGAGTTTTGTTTCACTGTGGTCTTTGGTAGAATGATCTATAGTTCTCATGCTTTTTCTCATCAACTCCTCACAGCAGCTCCAGCTACATCACACATGAAAATAGCACAAACTGGACTTGAGCTCAGCTTCTTCTTCATTGTTCATTCGCTAAGTCATGTTTGACTCTTGGTGACCCCATGAGCTGCAACTTGCCAGGCTTCTCTGTCCTTTACTATCTGCTGGAGTTTGCTCAAACTCATGTGCATTGAGTGAACGATGCCATCCAACCATCTCATTCTCTGTCGTCCCCTTCTCCTCTTGCCTTCAATCTTTCCCAGCATCAGGGTCTCTTCCAATGAATTGGCTCTTTGCATCAGGTGGCCAAAGTATTGAAGCTTCAGCTTCAGCATCATTCCTTCCAATGAATAAGCTGCTTCTTACCTGTGCTCCAGTTCTCTTCACTTCCTAGTCTGTGACTTTGGGCAAATGATTAGACTCTCTGAGCTTTAGTTTCCTTATCTGTAAAATGGGAATAATAAGAGACCCTAGATCTTAGGGTTGCTGTCAGGATTCAGTGAGCTATGTGAAGTCTTTTGCACAGTACCTTGCACATAATAATTGCTCAAGCAAAAGTAGATGCTGGTGTGGTTGTGGTTGCAGTTCACACCACAAGGCAGCTTCTGTGGTAGCCAGTCTCCAAGATGGCACGCAGAGATCTTTGGCTTTTGGTATTTGTGCTTTCTCTAGTCCCCTCCCACAATCCCCTCCACACTGGCCTGGCTGACAAGTGTGACCAGTAGATATTGTGGAAGTGTCAGAGGGTGCCCTCGAAGGCTGGATCACAAAGGACATAGCACTTTCAAAGGACATAGCACTTTCCTCCTTGCTCCCTCCAATCCCTTGCTCTGGATGAAGTCAGCCACTGTGTTGGGAGGACACTCAAGAAGTCCTGTGGATAGGCCCACAGGGAGAGGGCCTGAGCTTCCTGCCAACTTGGAATGAACCATCTTGGCAGCAGAATCTTCAGTCTCAATCAAGCCTTCAGATGACTGTGCCTGGACCAATATCTGACTGGCTATTGTGAGAAATCCTGAGCTGGAACGACCCAGCCACTCCCAAATTTCTCATCTACAGAAACTGTCAGAGATAATAAGTATATATTGTTGCTTTAAACCACTGACTTCCAGGTGATTCTTTATTTAGCAATAGATAACTAGTACTTCTGCCTTTAAAGCCATCCAGAGGATTGACTCAATGATTCTATAGGACCTTATAAATGACTGCATACTTGGAAAACACTTTGAATTTTGACTGCTGCTTAGTAAGCACTCAAATGTTTGTTTTATTGTTATCATGGTTTATTCTGAAATTATGGTCATTATCATCACCTTTTTTCCAAAACACCTAGGCCACATTTAAACTTTAAAAAAAAGTTTTAACTCAAAGAAGAGTAAAGACGTAGGTAGAACTAACAAGCAGAGGAAGAGCCAAGGGACACCAGAGAGACGGAGAGAAACTAGTTACAAAATGTTTACTGGAAACTCGTAGACATTAGCTTCATAAAAATCATGCAGAGAGATGGTAGATGGCCTTGCTCCCTTCCTCCCGCAGTTATTTCTTTGGCTCACCGTTTCACACGGGCACCATCCTTCCTGCCCTATGCTCTCCCTGTCATTCATCTGATTTTTGTTCTTTCTGGGGTGTGAAGAAAACAGAAATTCGCTTGAGGATACAGTCACAGAAGGCTCGTTCCCCTCCACAGTGGGGTGGGTGCTGGAATCTGCCAGTTGAGAGGCTGCCTGGTGGAAGAAGATGACTACGCTCTTCCTGAAAAATGTGGCCACGTGCACTGTCTCCCCCTCACATGTGACTATCATGACTCCACAAAGTCAAGTAAGCTGCTCCACAAAGGCTTTGGAGCATCTTGACACTCCTGGGCTCCTCGGTCCCACCACTTACCAGCTCTGTGAGGCTGAGAAAATCACTTTACCTCTGAATGCCATTTTCCTGTGCAATGGGCGTAACAGTTGTGCCCACCTCTTGGGTTGCTGCATGAAGCAAGAGGACTCACTGATTCCCTCACTACTTTGACAGTTGTTGAGAGAGAACTGTGTCAAACACTGTTCTGGACTCTGGTTTGCTGCTGTGAACACACCTTTCCTTGTCCTCACAGAGCTCACAGTCTAACTGGGGAGACAGACAGACATCAAATTGGCATGCAATACAGTGTCCTTTATCAGGGCTATGTGAGGCCTTCTGCAGCTTCTGATTTGTTCTGACAGTGTTGATTTGTTCAACCCTTATTTGTATTACTGGCTGAGGGCCTACATTTGAAGGGTAAGTAATACAAGGAAACATGAAAGTTAAAACTTCAAATGTCTGCAGTAGGCAACCTCCGAAATGGCCCTCAATAATCCTACTTCCTGGAATTCACACTTTTACGTCATTTCCTCCCTTGAATGTTGCTGGATCTAGTGACTCAATTCTAACAAAGAGAATACAGCCAAAGTATTCCAAAACTGCTCAGTCACTCAGTCGTGTCTGACTCTTTGTGACCCTATGAACTCTAGTCTCCTCTGTACACGGGATTCTCCAGGCAAGAATACTGGAGTGGGTTGCCATGCCCTTCTCCAAGATATCTTCCCCACCCAGGGATCAAACCCACGCCTCTTATGTCTCCCACATTGGCAGGTGGGATCTTTACCTCCAGCACCACCTAGATCATACCAACATGTAGGCTTCTGTTTCTCTCTCTCCCTACCTCCCTCACCAGCTCCCACTTTCTAAACTGTACTACGTATGGAAAGGTTCAACTGGCAAGGAACTGGAAAGGCCTCCAGCCACAGCTAGTGAGGTGCTAAGACCCTCAATCCAATGAGCCCACCAACAGCTGAATCCCGCCAACAACCACATGACTGAACTTGGAGGCAAATCTTCCCCCTAGTCAAGCCTTCAGATGAGATCCAACCCTGGCTGACTGCTTGGCTACCACTTCATGAGAGACCTTAAACAGAGGAACCCAGCTAACTGTGCCCAGATTCCTGACCCAGGAAAACTGGAAGATTAAATGTTTGTTGTTTTAATGCACTAAATTTTGAGATAATCGGTTATAGACTGGCAGGTAACTAATACAAAAGCCTTACTGTAAGCGCCGAATCTGTGAACATTCAGCATGACTGAATCTCACTTACCCATTAACCTGAGGAAGGCAGTAGGAGAGAGTTGTCATTAACCAAGTGTCTGCATCAAACATTGTGTGTTTATGATCACATCTATCTTCACAGCAATCTCTGAGTTAGATACTATGATGCCTTTTGCACAGATGGGGAAATCTGAGGTGCAGAAGTGACTGGCCCAAAATAACCCACAAAGGAAACCAAGATTTGAAGCCAGATCGTTTTGATTCCAAAGGATTCCCACAACACCATTCTGAACCTCGCTGCCTTCTATAGCAAAACAACATCTAATTCATAAAACTTAGAAGGTGCTAGCAGCTTGAAAGGTAATGTGCTCGCTGGGTTTGGGGCTAGACAGGTAAAAATGCTCAGCACATCAAATGGAACTTGATTTAGTATGCAATACAATTCAACTCCCAGAAAACTTTTCTAGATGCATCTAATTATAGTAATTCCCACACCCCCAAAAATGCTGAGTATGAGAGTTCTCCCGGCTAGAAATTAAAGTCATCCCAGAGCTGCCAAATGTATAGATATATTTTTAAATTGTCAGACTAATCTACAGAGAAATACTGCTGGGAACCAGCACAGTTCTTGTAATTCATGTTTAATAAAGTCACTAGCTTGAGGAAGAGAGATCTTCTGACATTTATAAATGAAAAATTTGTACCATCTGAAAGGATGAAAATTTTACCCCTCATTTAGAAAAAACATGCAGCTTGTTATTTATTTTAATGTCTCAGTTTTACTGCCCCTTGAATGAAGTTGTCTACACCCTTAAAAGAGTTATTTTTCATTTGTGATCAGGCCTGGAACCAATGAACAATTATATGAAAAAGAATTTAACCTGAAATTTATTAACCGGGCCTTGTTGCCAGCTTTCATCACAGACATTTTTTTCTTTCTTTCTCCATTGGAAAGGGGGAAAAAGGTAGATTTATTAAATGTATAAATCTATTCTTGGTCTATCAGTTTGAGAGGGAAAACTGTCATTGAATTATATACAATAGATCTGTGGTGTGCAATATGGTAGCCTTTAGCTGCTTGTAGCCCCAAGTAGATATACTGAGCACTTGAAATGTGGCTATTATTATAGGAGCTAAGTAAAAAGCCAAACTGAATTTCAAGGACAGTACAAAAAAGAATGTAAAAGATCTTAATAGTATTTACACTGACCATAGGTTGAAATAAGGTATTTAGATGTATAGGTTTATATAAAATAATATTCAAATTAACTCCACTAGTATCTTACTACTTTAATGTGGAAATTTTTAAATTTCATATGTAGCTTGCATTTGGGGCTCACAACATATTTCTTTTCAAGGGAACTGATAATAGATGTTTTATCTGATGAATGACCACATGACATGTCTGCTTTCCTGACATCATTGTTAAATGTAAGTTCACTTGAAGATCACTGAATTGAGAGAAAGTTTTTTCTCCCAGTTTCTCCATCTAAATCATTTTGTTCCCAACCCCTTTAGCCTTATATTCTAGTCACTCAAGTCAGTTGAGATAAAAGTGATTTTAATGTCATTATTTCAATATTACAAATGCACCATAGGGTCAAAAAGAAGGAAGGGAGGGAAATGAATAGAGAAGAAAGGAAGCGTCTTTTTAAACATGAATATTTGGCACTTGGATTCTGAAAAGAACCCAACACTCAGTAAGATTTCCTGAAGTAATATTTTAGTAGGGTATTTATACAGTAATTAACTAACAAGCCAAAAGTGATAGGAGATATTCACTCAATGATAAATTGGAGACAATGTTTCCAGCATGCCTAGGTCTGATCTCCTTCCCTAAGTAACAAACTCTTTCATAGACAAACAGGTAAGCAGTATACTTTATTACAAGTACTGAAAAAAAAAATCATCTAGAAGGTAAGTAGATTTACATTTTTAATCTGACATTATTGGAACATTCTTCCTGTACCATGAAAACTCTGCTTTAATAATTTAAGTTGTTTTTCTCTGTTCACCTCAGCCTACTTCTTTTAAACACCTCTTCATTTCATGTTAGATTCTTTGGGCTTGATTGATTTTAATGTTTAAAAGCTTAATTTTTGGGCTCTGTCTGATTGCCTGATCTGGAGCTGATGCTGTGTGGGTTTGCAGTTCAGTTCTGGGTGGCAGGGGTGTAGAGAAGAGGGATTTTTTGTGTGTGCATCTTTCAGTGAATTCCCACCCCCAGAGTGAAAGAGAAGGAACCAAAGGGACAGGGAAGGGAAACTTTTTTACAGTTTCTAGGACCCTTCTACCTGCAAGTAATGAAAACACGGTAGAATTACAGGTATTGTTTGCTTCTGTTAGGCATTGATCACTGCTCTTTAAGACCAGCTGGCACTTTTCCCTTGTTATTCAAGCCAGAAATCTGGGGATAAGCCTGGACTTCTCACTCACTTTTCCCCAACAATGTCAGTCACTGAGATTTGTTCATTCTACCTACTTAATGCCTCTTGAATACAATCCACCCTTCTCCTACCCTCCTGCCACTCCCTTCATTCAGATCCCCTGCACCTCAACCTGAGTTGCTTCAACCTTCTTCTCACTGGCCTCAGGTTTTGTTTTGCTGCCATTCAATCTGCTGAAAACTTCCATGGCTCCCTATTACCCATAAGACAAGCTCAGACTTCTCAGCTGAATATATCTTTCATTAGCTGTTACTGGGGCTGTCAAGGGGGTTGAGGGCAGAGAGGGGCGTAAGGGGGAGACCAAAGGAGTGGGCAAGAGATTTGGGGCATGTTAAGAAGTGTAGTCTTTATCCTTTGCACAATAGGAAGTCACAAATAGTCAGTTTCAAGCTGGGTCATGCATGAACAGAGGTGCTCTGGTTAAAAGCAAGGGTTCTGGGATCAAACTCAGCTTCAAAGCCTGAACATGCCACTTTAGCTGTGTGTCCTTGGGCAAGTTACTTAACCTTTCTGAGCTGGTTTCTTCAACTGTAGAAGAGAGATTAAGACCCCATGAGACAGATACAATTATGACATTTAAATGAGGTTGTGCTCAGCTTACTACCCAGCACATAGTAAGCACTTGACTAATCATAACTGACATTATCACTAATAACTCTTAATCTTCCTATACTTCTTGCAAGAAGCACTCCATGAGCCCTCAAAACTGAGTTAAGCCTCAACCCCATGTGTTCTTGTAACACTTTGTATTTCTTCTTGTTGGTAGGACTTACGAGTCTGTATCTTAGCTGACCATTAATATGTCATTTCCCCCATCAGACCACGGGCTTCCTAAGGCTGGGTACTCTGGCAAGAGTTACTTTGATATTTACTAATTGAACAAATACCTTAGATCACCTCCTGCTTTGATTCACATGATCTCTTTTGTCCTATCTTTATTTCCACCTTACAGTTGAGGAAATAGAGGCTCAGCGAATCAAGCCATAAGCCCGCAGTCCTACAGTCAGTGACCATCTGAGCTGTGATCCGCCTCTGGCCTCATATCTCACAATGGCCAACTGCAGGAGGAAAAGCTGAGAGCAAACACCCTCTAAAATGACCTTCCCAGAGCAGGACGAGTGTCCTCACTCAGCCTCACAAAATGGCAAAGTGAAGGAATAAAACATTTCCGCTGGAAAAACAATAGATAGCCAGAAATCAACCCCAATTCTACCAGAAGTCATAATTCCAGAAAACAGAACTACATACACAAATGGCAATATACTCCAAGGTACACATAATAAAATCATCTTGGCAATGCCTGTGCCCTTGTGGCCAAGCCAAGGAGGGATTGAATTTAAAAGAGAACCAGTGAAGGCAAAAGGAGAAGTGGGAGGCAGAGGATGAGATGGTTAGCATCACCGACTTAATGGACATGAATTTGAGCAAACTCCAGGAGACAGTGAAGGACAGGGAAGCCTACTGCAGTCCATGAGGTTCCAAAGAGTCAAACACCCCTGAGTGACGGAGCACACAGCAGGAGGACTTTCACCCGTATGAGCCCATTCAGAGAGGTGTGCCTACCCACCCACAAGGTTCAGCTCCCTGCCACACAGCCAAGAGCCTGATCGTGGTGAAACGCCAGAGTAATTACAATGAAAATTTCCAAGGGGGAAAGATCAGGCCGTGGTAATGCTAGAAGCTGTCTGCATAGGCCAGTTGGCTCAACTCTCTCAGTATGGGGCCAATGAAGCCAAAGTGGAGGCTGATACTGTTGTGGGCCAGTTGGCTTTGCCCTGAAGGGAAAAAAAAAAAAGTTCTCTGGTCACTGGCTAGAATCTTCATCCTGCTCAGTTGTCCTGCCAGTGCCGGTATCCGGGATCAAAAAGGGATTGGGCAAAGGACTCTGCAGAACCTACTGCCAATCTTGACGACCAGGGCTGACAATCAGGAAGCACAACCAGCAGAGAGAGCTGACTGTCGGAATAAAGACCCCGAGTCCCCTGAGTGTCCCTCACGTCGCCCCAGGTGCCCAGCTCCTCCCCAAAGCAACAGTGAGAAGTGGCAGAAAAGGAAGAGAAATACAGAAGCCACCCAGCTTCCAGTATTGGGGGGAACAGTCTGGTGTCACAGAGTTTGTTAAATGTGTAACCAAATGAGACAATGTTTATCAGTTTGTATATTTCTAGATTTAAATAAACTATCAAATGAGGGCAAAAAATGTCTCAACATGCATCTTGAATTTGAGTTCCAAAATTAGTCTTCCTGAGAATAGAAAAACTTTTCCATAAAAGCCACAAATAGATACTTACTGAAAGTTTTCTTAGTTGGGATTCCCCCGAACAGAGCTTGAGACAAGGATGCGGACCAGGCGGTTTCATGGGAGGTGATCCCAGGAAGCAGGGAGGGAATGAAGACAGAGGGATGACAGGGGGACAGAATTCAATAAAAAGAGCACTTATTGAGCTGCTTAACACTCTGAGCAGCTGAGACTCACCTCTGGTGTGCACCCTCTGGGATCCATGGAGACCACACATCAAATTATTTCTCTGAATTCGGAAATGAGACATTTATCCATGGATCCCTGTCCCTCATTGGTTGTGTTAACCATCTGAGCTTCCCGATTGTCCCACTTTGGAAAAGCTTCTGAGGCAGCAAAACCAAGAGGCTTAGTGATGCTGGAGGTAGGATCCAGCCAGAGTGTGGGCAAAGTTGCCCACTGTAGCCACAGCCCAAATCCCATGGGGGCAAGTGATGAGGCTTCTGATACGCCAGGTATCTCACGTTCCACAGATAGGTCCTATCCTTTTCTTCATTTTCAGAAGATGAGACACAAGAAAGGTAAAGGTCACAGAGCTAGGAGATGGCTGAAGACTCAAACCTGCCTTATGCAACTCCTGAGTCAAAGCATTTAACCTTGTCAAAAGTATTTCCTAAAATGGGACTTCATAAAAGATTTTTTAAAAAGCAACTATTTGTGGATGCGTGGGAGGAAAGAAGAAACAATAGCAGGGAACATTTTATAAACACACTCCCTTCTTTTTATGGAAATAAGGAGACAGTCAATCTGGCCATAGATTTCTTTTAAAAACTCTTAAAAATGTCTTCGAATGACTTAAAGACACAGAATGACAGACAATCCCCTGACCCCAATACTCAAAGATGCTATATATTTAAAAGTACAGGTTGTTTATTGAGTTTCCCTGGTGGCTCAGTGGAAACAAATCTGCCTGCTGATGCAGAAGACCTGGGTTAGATCCCTGGGTAGAGTAGATCCCCTGGAGGAATGCATGGCAACCCATTCCAGTATTCTTGCCTGGAGAATCCCATGGTCAGAGGAGCCTAGAGGGTTATAGTACATGGGGTGGCAGAGAGTCAGACACAGCTTAGCAATTTAAGAATAACAACAGAGTTGCTATACTTCTAGTGAAAGCCCAGTGGATACTGAGGCTACCAATGCCCCACCCCACAGCACCAGGAAGTCTGTGGACCAATTATTTAGTGTAATTCTTTACATGATCTATGATTCTTCTGGGCTTGGATTTTTTTTAAGAGGTCAAAATCATGGCTTTCTCTGAAACAAAGCCAAAATGTTTTGGGTAGTTACAGGCATGTAATATTTAGATGAAGAAGCAGAGCTGATTCAGCCAGTGTGCAGCTGGCCTACCTAGAATCAGAGTGGATGAAAATTAAAATTTGGGATGAATTTACTATCTAGGCTCTCATCCTACTGGGAACGTGGGGGTAATGTTATGCAGGCGATGTACCAGTCGTCCTCAGAGTTAAGCAAACCCAGAGATCAGGTTCCAGGTACATGGTCTCCAGGAAGTTGAGGGGAAACTTTTTACACAGACAATAAAGGCCACTAAAATGACGTGGCTCCTCTCAGAACTCTCTGGGCTCTGTCTCCCCAGTATCACACCCTGTGCTTACGTCTATTTGATTACACTGGAAGGTTCTGTGAGTAAATTTCTAGCTTCTGAGGCATGATTGAAACCCAGTTGGTTGCTCCCATTCTCTACCCTTGCACCGTCTTTTCAAGTTTTCTTAAATTTGATGTCTGCCCTGCTTTAGATGAGTCGCCAATGTTGCATCTGATACTTGTACTTTGAAGACTGTACCTCCGCTTGGTAATTTACAACTAGGAAGTCCCTATCTGTACTTTGGAAGAAAAGCTATGACCAACCTAGACAGCATATTAAAAAGAAGAGACATTACTTGCTGACAAAGTTCATCTAGTCAAAGCTATGGTTTTTCCAGTAATCATGTATGGATGTGAGAGCTGGACCATAAAGAAAGCAGAGTGCTGAGGAATTGATGATTTTGAGCTGTGGTGTTGGAGAAGACTCTTGAGACTCCCTTGGACTGCAAGGAGATCCAACCAGTCTATCCTAAAGGAGATCAGTCTTGGAATATTCATTGGAAGGACTGAAGCTGAAGCTGAAACTCCAATACTTTGGCCACCTGATGCGAAGAACTGATTCATTGGAGAAGACCCTGTTGCTGGGAAAGATTGAAGGCAGGAGGAGAAGGGGACGACAGAGGATGAGATTGTTGGATGGCATCACCGACTTGATGGACATGAGTTTGAGCAAGCTCCAGGAGTTGGTGATGGAAAGGCAGGCCAGGCAGGACAGGATGCTGCAGTCCATGGGGTCGCAAAGAGTCAAACATGACTTAGCAACTGAACTGAGACGCACTTTTTTATCAGTGGATGGAAAAGAAACCGAACCATTAGAAAATGCTTCAGAGTTCCAAGATATGCAAAGAGGAAGAGCTATGTAGGGTTGACAGTAAAAGAGATAGTAATTATTTCCATTAAGTGACATCATGTTAGCCACCACACCATAAGATCAGTCCCAAGGGGAAGTACCATTTAATAAAGCCCAGTCCAGACAGACAAGAAGTAATCTACAAGGTCTAAACTGAAGACTTTTAGAAATTAAAAGAATTCTGATTTGTAAAATCTCACACGTATCCAACATGCCTGATGATCACTTTTCTTTTCTCCCAGCTTCCCTACACGACACCCTGCCTAGCACCCTCCTCCTGAAATTTCCTGGAAACACTCGTTATGGTCATTCGTTCAGAACATATTTGCTCCCTCCCCTTTCCAGTTGTGGGGAAAGAGACTTCTCCCCGACACTGATGTTGGCCTGGGCCAGGTGACTTGCTTTGGCCAGCAGAACCTTAGCAGGTGTAACTGAAGCAGGGGCTTCCCTGATGGTCCAGTGGGTAAAGACTCTGCCTGCAATGCAGGAAACGAACGATACTTGGGTTCAATCCCTGGGCCAGGAAGATCCCCTGGCATAAGGAATGGCAACCCACTCTAGTATTCCAGCCTGAAAATCCCATGGACAGAGGAGCCCAGTAGGCTACAGTCCATGGGGGCGCAAAGAGTTGGACACGACTGAGTGACTCCACACACACACAACTGGACCAGAGGCCCTAAATTTGCTTGTGAGTTTTGCTTGACCTCGTTTGTTCTGGTGAGCCTAGCATAAGAACACATCTGGGTATTTTCTGCTCATTCCATACAGGCCCCAGATCAGGGACACGTGAGGCAGATCTGAACCCATTCACAGTCTGGATCTAAGCTTAGTCAGCCCACAGCCTGAAGCAGGACCACCCGTTGAAGTCCAGCCACCACCAGCCTACTTGTAACCAATGCCAGGTCCATGTTCATTACTGTCATCAACTGTACTTTTTCTCTCATTTGTACTAATTCTAGTTAACAAAAGCCCCACCCACCCACCCTACCGAACTGC
This sequence comes from Cervus canadensis, assembly GCF_019320065.1. Classification (NCBI taxonomy): domain Eukaryota; kingdom Metazoa; phylum Chordata; class Mammalia; order Artiodactyla; family Cervidae; genus Cervus; species Cervus canadensis. The sequence continues at coordinate 60,994,239 of NC_057396.1, read as the reverse complement.
AGTCCCCTTTCAGAGGAGATTTAAAGGGAAAGCAATGTCGTAGAGCAAAGTCAAAATCTTCATTGAGACACAGAGGGAAGAAAAAAGGCTGGAACTGTTTATGTGTTGATAATTCTTAAGTTGTGAATAACACCTATGATAATAGCTACCATTTATTTGTTCTGTGACAAGCACAGTGTTAAATAGTTTATAAACCTGAATATATTTAATCCACTCAATACCCAAGAAGTCAGAATAACTATCACCATTTGATGGAAAGAAAACTGATGCTTAGAGAGGTTGCATATCTCATTAGAAGGTGCCAGAGCTGGGATTAAAACTCAGGTTTAAGCAAATCCCAATAATTATTGAGCAACTTAGGCAGTGAACCAGTCATAAAATGAAATGCCATTCTTCAGTGTAACAAATTGGCAAAGATTAGAAACACTCTAATACTGAATATTGGCAGGAGAATGGCATCTCATAAAATACAGGTGAGAATGCAACTTGGTGCTGACACCCTGGAAAGCAACCTGGCAATATTTGTCAAGAACCTGAACATTTGCACACCCTTTGAATCAGTAATCCCACTTCTTGGATTGTTTTTCAAGGCATTTCTAAGTTTGGTAAAAAGTTGGAATCAACTGAAATATAAAATAGTTCCAAAAGGGTTAAATAGTTGGTATTGCTACAGGCTAGAACAATATGCAGCCAGTAAAAAATCATAATTTTGTCGTGTGGGAAAAGCTTGTGCTATGGTTTGAATATTTGTCACCTAAAAATTCAAAAGTTGAAATCTTAACCCCCAGTGTGATGGTATTAGGAGGTGGGTCTTTGGGAGATGATTAGGTCATGAGGATGGAGCTGAGACGGATGGGATTGGTGCCCTTATGTAAGAGGCTCCAAGAGAGCTCCGTCCCACCTTCGTACAGGTGAGGACACAGCAAATGATGACATCTATGAATCAGGAAACAGGTTCTCACCAGACAACCAGTTTGCAGGCATACTGATCTTGAACTTCTCAGCTTCCAGAACCATGATAAAGACATTTCTGTTGTTTATAAGTCACTCGGTCTCAGGTATTTTGTTACAAGTAGCCCAAATATGGACTGGTTCAAAACAGGAAAAGGAGTACGTCAAGGCTGTATATTGTCACTCTGTTCATTTAACTTATATGCAGAGTACATCATGAGAAATGCTGGGCTGGATGAAATACAAGCTGGAATCAAGATTGCTGGGAGAAATATCAATAACCTCAGATATGCAGATGACACACCCTTGTGGCAGAAAGCGAAGAAGAACTAAAGAGCCTCTTGATGAAAGTGAAAGAGGAGAGTGAAAAAGTTGGCTTAAAGCTCAACATTCAGAAAACTAAGATCACAGTATCTGGTCCCACCACTTCATGGCAAATAGGTGGAGAAACAATGGAAACAGAGGCAGACTTTATTTTGGGGGACTCCAAAATCACTGCAGATGGTGACTGCAGCCATGAAATTAAAAGACGCTTACTCCTTGGAAGAAAAGCTATGACCGATATAGATAGCATATTAAAAAGCAGAGTCATTACTTTGCCAACAAAGTTCCGTCTAGTCAAGGCTATGGTTTTTCCAGTAGTCATGTATGGATGTGAGAGTTGGACTATAAAGAAAGCTGAGCACCAAAGAATTGGTGCTTTTGAACTGTGGTGTTAGAGAAGACTCTTGAGAGTCCCTTGAACTGCAAGGAAATCCAACCAGTCCATCCTAAAGGAGATCAGTCCTGGGTGTTCATTGGAAGGGCTGATGTTGAAGCTGAAACTCCAATACTTTGGCCATCTGATGTGAAGAGCTGACTCATTGGAAAAGATTCTGATGCTGGGAAAGACTGAAGGCAGGAGGAGAAGGGGACGACAGAGGATGAGATGGTTGGATAGCATCAGTGACTCAATGGACATGAGTTTGAGTAAACTCCAGGAGTTGGTGATGGACAGGGAGGTCTGGTGTGCTGCAGTCCATGGGGTCGCAAAGAGTCGGACACAACTGAGCAACTGAACTGAACTGAAATATAGACTAAGCTTGTAATATACTCTAATTAGAAAAAAAAAGTAGGATATAAAACTGAATACATAATGTGACTCCAGTTTGGAGAGCAACGTGCACGTGTGCTTGTATGTAAGGCAATACGGTGGTGAGTAATCATGTGTTATTGTTGCATGGTGATTATCATTTTCTGTTGGATTTTTTTGTATTTCATAAACATGCTTTACATTTACTAAATTTTATACAGTAAGAAAATATTACTTTTGTTCCCAGAAAAGCATATCTCAAATGATTGTTTGGAAAAGCCAGGAACTATTTTCCCTGTTGAATATGAGGACAGGAGTTTTTATCTGCTTTGCTCACTGAAGTATACCCAGAGTAGCGCCTGGCTCCCAGTATGTTCTCAGTAAATATTTGTTGAATGACTGAGAGGCATATCCTGCAGCGTGTGTAAACCCACTGTGTACGCTGCTAAGCTTAGCTATAGATTCAGAACCAGCCGCCCCCCAAACAACAATCATTTTAATAGGTTCATGCATTCGCTAGAGAACACTTCAGGCACGACCCAGTGGCTTATCTTATCTCTCTCCCCATGTCTGGGGCCTCCTTGTTACCTTTCCCAATAGGATAATTATTAAGGCAAAGAAAGGAAAGTGAGGAAAGCATTCCCAGGCCCATTTCCCACCGCCTTCAATGTTAACAGAAGTCTTATTGAAAGCAGTTCCTCTATAGGATTTGAACCTGTGACCTATGAAACCTGAAGCAGCCCCACTGCCCAGTCTCCTAGAAAAGCTCTTGTTCTGGTGGGTGGAGTCAAACTGACCCTGGAGATGAGACTAGCTGGAGGTGCCTTCAAATGTTAAAAGCAGGAAGCATCTGGAGGCTTCTCCCCATTCAGGCTGTCAACCGAAGCATACACACACACATGCACACACACGCACACACATACATAGTGTCTCCATCCAGCCTGGTCTTCCACAGCGGATTCTGCATGAGCAGAATGAACCTTTATTTTGTGAAGCCACTAATACTTTGGGATCTATTATTGTATCAGAGTCCACCTTAGCCCGAACTAACACAATTTCCAAATACAGAGCTATGTCATTTAATGAGAGGTACAGCAAGGAGATCAAACCAGTCAATTCTAAAGGAAATCAATCCTGAATATTCACTGGAAGGACTGAAGCTGAAGCTCCAATACTTTGGCTACCTGATGCAAGGAACAGACTCATTGGAAAAGACCCTGATGCTGGGAAAGATTGAGGGCAGGAGAAGAAGGGGACGACAAAGGTCGAGATGGTTGGATGGCATCACTGACTTAATGGATGTGAGCTTGAACAGACTCTGGGAGAGAGTGGAGGGCAGAGGAACCCGGCACGCTGCAGTCTATGGGGTCGCAAAGAGTTGGACATGACTGAGGAACTAAAAAACAACTTGAATTTACCTTGTCTTCTGGTCTCAGTCAGCCTGAAGGCCAGTCTGAGGAATGTCTTTCTGTTCCATCACTGGCAATTTGGAAAGCTGGCCTTCCACTCAGCATGGCATTTGAGACATACACATCTTGGACCAAGGTACCTACCCTGCCATTCATGAGCCACATGTAAGGCCTTGAATATGTGACAAGATTTTTCTGATCTTGTTTCTCATTTGCAAAATGAGAATGATGACTGCAACTTGTCTCAGGATTGCTGTGAGAATTAAAAGGGATGAGGTATCTTTTATAAGGCACTTTTCAGAGCATAAGCACTTATTCAATGTTAGCTGTGGAATTAGTTTTATTAGTTTACAATGTCCCTAATCTCTTGATCTGAAGGCTAGGATAGGGTCAGCTATGCACAATTAAAAAAAAAGTCTTCGTATCCAGAGAGGATTTAGCATCCTTTGCATGTGATGGGAGTTAAGGGACCAGAGACAAAAGGAATGCATTGAATTCCTAAAGCCACAGATAAGAAGAGAGGAGAAAGACCTGCTCTTTTGATGTATTATACACCGACTTATTTATATACAGGGCCTGGCTCCACAGGAGAAAAGAGAAGGCAGATTTCATGCCGTCTCATAATTTGGAAACAAAAACAGGCACTAAACCAGGGATGGGGATATAAAATAGAAGCAGAAAGTAGCTCAAAAACAGTCTTACCATGGGCAAATTCCTGCAGACTCTGGCTGAGTGCTAAGCTTTCTAGCTGACGATGCAGAAGGGCCTGGTTGTGGCTGCCCAGAACAGTTCTTCACTGCTGGTCCCGACTTTCCCAAGGGAAGGCTAGAAGACAGCTCCTGGTGAAGATGGCCTGAGTGACTGGCTGGGTACCATAGCCAGTACTGTGCCGTGCAGACTGGGTCACCCCAGAGGTCCAAGACATGACTGCCAGGCTCAGTGGGGGTAGGGGAGGGTGCAGTGGGAAGAAGAGACACATCCAATTTTTGTGTTCATCACCATCACTCAAGTTCGGAGGAGAGAATGTCTATCTAAAAATTTCTCTCTGGCTTGCACTTTTTAGGCCATTTAATTTTTTATTGTTGAGCACGAACAACGAAACGGAGCAATTTCCTGTTTCTCAGCCCCCACTCTCTGCTGCTTGGGAATTTGGGTTTAAACTGCCTAAGAGGAACATTTAAATTCTATAAATTAGCCTCACTAAAGATGCTTAAGCATTTATGAAAACATTCCCATTTTATACTCAGCTTTATAAAATCTTCAAGAAAAAAAGATCCCAAACTGCCATGGGAAGCTAAACTGGCATAGAGCGATCTGCTCAATGCAAACATGCCAGCAGCTTTACAGATGAGGATATGCAACCAGGATTAAGAGTCTGCAGATCATTTATCAGTGACAAAACAAACATTCTCAGCCGCCATACTCCGGTCCATGGAGACTCCCACAGGCTCAGTAATGCACCTCAGAAGCAACAGACAGTATTAATTCACTTATGCCCACCTTAATGCTGGCAAAAGAAGTCCCATTGTGCCAGGTCTTGGGTGCCCCAGAGAGGTGTGTGTGCTGTGTGTGCTAAGTCAGTTCAGTCATGTCCGACTCTGTGTGAACCCATGGACTGTAACCCACCAAGCTCCTCTCTTCATGGGCTTCTCCAGGCAAGAAAACTGGAGTGGGTTGCTATGCTCTCCTCCAGGGCATCTTCCTAACCCAGGAATTGAACCTGCATCTCATGTCTCCTGCATTGGCCCGCAGGTTCTTTACCACTAGCACCACCTGGGAAGCCTGTCCCAGAGAGGTATTTTTACGTAAAACAGAGTTTGGCTTGAGGGAGACCTGGGTTTAAGTTCTGGCTTAGCTACTAACTGGCTAGTGATCTTGGACGATGGACTTAACCACTCTGAGGTTTGGTTTCCTTCTCTGAAAACAAGACTATAATAACAAATTCCCTTGGTATCTTCACTTCTAGATGAACAAGAAAAAAAAAAAAAGGAAACAGAACTGCAACTCCATTGTGTATGAAGTGAAGTGAAAGTGTTAGTCACTCAGTGACTAACGCTTTGTGACCCCATGGAGCCTGCCAGGCTCCTCTGTCCATGGAATTCTCCAGGCAAGTGTACTGGAGTGAGTACCCATTCCCTTCTCCAGGGGACCTCCCCGACCCAGGGATTGAACCTGGGTGTCCTGTATTGCAGGAGGATCTTTACTGTCTGAGCCAACAGGAACACCTGTCTTTGTGTATATGTTAAATAAATGTGACGCCTATCCCCCTTTCATCACAAAAAGGAGAGTGTGACAGAGAAAGCAAAAGAGAAAACTCTGGTTCATTTCCCCCTTTATCTCCTGCCCTTAGTTTTTGGACTATGCCTGGACCTTCTCTGGTTCTAGGGAGAAGAGGTCACAGACAAAATCAAAAACTAAAGAAAGGAATTTGGGTTTGTGATTCTGAAGGCGTTGGTTTCAGAATCATTTTGACTCTTGACTTTATAAAAATTTCCCCTGAAGTGCTTACTTTCACATCTGTGACCTCCCCATCCAGAGAGCAGGCCCCTAACCTCTAGACCAACAGATCCCGCTCATGACTCCCTTCACCTCAGGACAGCAGCCCGGGGGATCAAACACTGGTGTCCTCTGGCTGGTAGACATAGAGCCTATTCTGCAGCCTAACTTCTTTGGACATCAGATACCTGCAAAGAGGGTATTAGAGCTGACATGGCAGCTTGTGTTGACTAATACTTAATAAAACATCCCAATTGTTTCTAGTTTTTTCCACCTAATTCACATCTTTTCTGTCCATCAAAATTAAGTGGTCACCCAAATGGATAAACATTGTCTCTGAAGATTTATCCTGAGCAGCACTTAGAAGAGAATTTCCAAGGACAAATCCTTATTTAATAACCATCACTGCCACCCACCTGCTGTCACTATTTGCACAGTTTTACCTTTACTATGACATGTTTATTTTCATTACAATCTCAGTGGACAAGGGTTTAGCGGAGAGGCATTCTCAATTCCTGTGCCTGCTCAGTGATGTGCTAGACCAATGCTTTCTAGTAGAACTTTCCAGGACTCTGTCCTTTATACCTGTGTTGCCCAGAATAGTAGCTACTAGCCATGTATGGCAACAGCACTTGACATGTGCCTGGTACAACTGAGGAACTGAATTTTAAATGGAATTTAATTTTAAGTAATTTAGAGTGAAATACAATTGCCATGTGGGGTTATTTGCTACTTTATTGGCCAGCACAGCACCAGCCAATTAGGACTTGTGCTGTCCAATGGAAATATAATGTGAATCACGTTTATAGCTTAAACTTTCCTAGTAATCAAACAAACAAACAAAAAAAATAAAAAAGTGAAAGAGATAAAATTAATTTCAATAGTATATTTTATTATTATTGACTACTTAAAATACTGTTATTTCCACATATTGAATGTTCAACACATTGAACATTAAAATGCTCCATAAACATTAAAATGTTAATGAAGTATTTATATTCTTTTTTTCATTCTAAGTCTTCAAAATTCAGTGTACATTTTATAATTACAATAGATCTTAATTTGGATTACCCATATTTCAAGAGTTCAACAGAAACTTCTGGCTAATGGCCACCATATTGGACAACCCAATGCAGATATTAGAAATGATGGGGCTAATTTTTCTATCTGTAACATGTGCATGTTTACCGAAACTATAATCAAAAACACTCTTGTGTTTAACTAGGGGTGCTGAAGAGTTTTCCACCCAAAGTGTTAAACATAAATACCAAACTTGCTATATTTATTTTTAACAAAGTATGCACAGTAATGCAAAATATTTGGTATTTCCTTTCCTTTCTAAAGATGTTTCTTCTTTTGCTTTGAGTTAAGTTAATTAACTAATTTCAGCGACATGTCAATATTTACTGCTAATTATACAGGAACAATTCTACCACTTGAAGAAATGGAATGCTGTTGCGTATCATAGAATTCATAAGCTCAGTGCCTGGTAATTTCCATATCAATAATTTCCATTAGTGTAATGGGACACAATAGAAGCTGATCCAGGATTAAAAATGTGTAATGAAAAAAAGCAATCATAGAGAATCATTTAGCAGCAAAGTAGATAACCTATAAGCCAACGACTTGGTCCATGAGTATTAGCTACACTAAATGCAGAAGATGATTCAGAAGTGTCCATTAGCAGAAATTCTAACAAATAAATTACATAAGACTAATCAATACAATTAGCTAACAATCTACAGTGGATCTGGAAGCAATTTCAAAGATTTGCATTTCTCACACTTGAATGCCTTTTCAAGTTGTAGGTTGCAAGCTAGACCTCCTCCCTCATCTTCCCTCTTTAATGCTTTTCCTAAATTAGCTTGTTGTGTCATCCTTACCATGTAGTAATGAAAAATGGATAAAGGCTGTCGTGGATTTGCTCTCTTTGCAGAACATACCTTGTTGAAACATACTCAATATTTGCTAATGGTTTTGGAGGCAAAAGCTATGATGGTACAGTCTTTGCTTTTGAAGACAGGGGCAATGACAGGGGAACTTAAGAGGGGATACATGGTGACTGGACTGGGGGGAGCAGTTATAAAGACTGGCTGCTGCTACTGCTGCTAAGTCGCTTCAGTCGTGTCCGACTCTGTGCGACCCTATAGGCGGCAGCCCACCAGGCTCCAACGTCCCTGGGATTCTCCAGGCAAGAACACTGGAGTGGGTTGCCATTTCCTTCTCCAATGCATGAAAGTGAAAAGTGAAAGTGAAGTCGCTCAGTTGTGTCCAACTCTTTGCGACCCCATGGACTGCAACCCACCAGGCTCCTCCGTCCACGGGATTTTCCAGGCAAGAGTACTGGAGTGGGGTGCCATTGCCTTCTCCATATAAAGACTGGATGGATACCTTTTAAATGTAGACAGGAAAATTGTTTTGTCATGATTGTCCAGAATGTCAGCCTGGCTCCTGACTGGAAAAAAGGAAGCAAAATACAATTCCTGCGGCGTTGTACTCTGCCAAATGGATCAGAATCATTCCTTCCGTTTTACACAGTTTATTGAGTCTGACCGGGTAGGCCCAGTAAGCATTCACACATTACACAGTGAGTAGGCTGGAGAAGATGGTATACTGATAGAGCTATTATGTACTATTTAACTGGTATGATGCGGTCATTTATTTCTCTGACCAAAGCAAGATTTTGCTTTGCTTAGGAAGGTAAGCAGGAGTGAGCTATGAGCCATACTTGCTTAGGAGACATTTGTCCTGTCTTCAAGGGGCTTGATTCCAAGATAAGGAGGGAACCCATGTCTTTTCTCTCATGGCTTTTCATAGTGAGGCTGGAAAGGAAGAAGACGGCTGCTGTTTACTGAACACCTACCATGTATCAGTCACCATGCTAAGCACAAGTAGTATTCCCTAATTTTGCTGACATTTTTTCCCCTCAAAAGCACTGCTAGTGGTGAGAAAAGAGCCTCATTTTAAACACAAAGAGAAGAAGATTCTTTGTACATCCCAGGATCAAAATCATAGAATATTAGGATTCCAAGAGAAAGTGTCAGCAGGGACCTTTGATAATTTTTTGTGCATAGCAAGGAATTTAATCAAAAGGTGGTAAGTTGGGGCTGTTACTTGCCCCTTTTAATGCTAAGACAATAGTAGTGTTATTGGGTGCCAGGAATGACTCACTTAAAGTGAGATCAGTAAAATCTAGAAACACCATCCTTTCAAAACTCTGTCAAGAGGGACAATTTGAATACTTGTTTGAGGTAATTTCTGGAAGTGGGAAAGAGCCCTTTAGTTATGCATGTAAAAGTAAGCAACACATCTGTTGTAAGAGAAGCTATGAAAAGAATTATTATTAAAAGTGATGTCAAGGGACTTCCCTGGTTATCTGGTGGCCATGACTCTGTGCTCCCAATGCAGGGGTCCTGGGTTCGATCCCTGGTAGTGGAACTGGATCCCACATGTCACAACTAAGAATTTTTACACTGCGACTAAGCCCTGGCACCGTCAAATAAATAAAAATTTAAATATATTTTAAATGTAAAGTTAAATGATTATATTTTTAAAATCATGACTCATACAATTAAAAAATGGACATGTGTCAAAGATTTTGCTTGACTCGTTCATTAAAGAACTGTTAAAATGATACAGTGGGCTCAAGGGAGAATTAAAAAAGCAGATGTGTACACATATAGGCTGATATAAATTTGTTTAATAGATGTGAAACTGGCTTGATGGAAGCTGATGGGGACAATTTTCACAACTATTTGCATGTTGGAAGAACTTTGAGCTGTCTGCCCCCTGGTATATGTGTGTGTGGCTGCTTTAGTCATGACCAATTCTCTGAGATCATATGGATTGTAGCCCATCAGGCTTCTCTTTTTATGGGGATTTTCCAAGCAAGAAAACTGGAGTGGGTTGCCATGCCCTCCTCCAGAGGATCTTTCCAACCCAGGGATTGAACCCACATCTCTTATGTCTCCTTCAATGGCAGGCGGGTTCTTTACCACTAGCGCCACCTGGGAAGCCCCCCTGGTGTATACATCCTGAATAATCCCCTCCCCTGGAGCATGGGCAGGACTGAGAAAACCATGACTATGATAAATTTCTTATGATTAGGTTACATTAGATGACAAAGGTGAAGTGAAGGGATTTTGCACGTGTAATTAAATCTCTGAGACTCTGAATTAATAAAAAAGGAAATTAGCCTGAATGGGTCTAATCAAGTGAACCCTTAAAAGATATTGGGACCTTCCCAAAGGAAGAGATTTGAAGTGTGAAAGATTCTACTGGCCTTTGAGAAGCAAATTGTCAAGTAGCAGAGGCCACGTGACAGGAAATGGCAGGCAGCCTCTAGAATCTGAGAACTGACGGCCAGCAAGAAAGCAGGACTGCAAGATGAATCCTGCCAGCCACCAGCAATCCTGGAACCCAAGGCCCAGATGAGACCAGGCCAACACCTGGACGTCAGCCTGTTGAGAACTTGGGCAGAAGACCCAGCTGACAGGCTGGACTCCTGACCTACAGGAAATTCAAGATACTAAACTGATGTTACCGTAAGTTGTTAAATTTGTGGTAGTTTGCTAAGAAGCAAGAGAAACTTCTTACATACATCCACAGAAAAGAATTATTTGCGTTGGCGTTGATTAGTTACCACTTACAAAGTAATAAAACAGCTCAATGTAATGAAGGTACAGAGACCCCACAGAATCAAATAACCTAGAAGATAACACCTTGATTTGTATTGAATGTATCTAGGAATCCATTTGGTCCCTACTGTGAGAGATGTTTCATTTGGTAAATTGCTTGTTTCACAAGCAATGTTGCTTGATTTTGTTTTTTATTTGAAGAAAACCTTTTTTCCCTCCTGAAGAGATTTAAACTACACTTTAATGTACTTTGGGCATTTGAGGGGGTGAGGGGTGACTAGCTACTGAGAATTAGAATGCAGACGCTGTAAGGCTGCTGAAAGCACCAGCAACTCTGAGCTCTCCCATGCACCAGTCATCGCTGAGAAAATGGAACTGGGTGAAACCCAACCTGGACTGGGAGGCTGGTGCTCTTTGTGAAGTAAAAGTCAAGAAGTCAAGGCTGATTCCATCCAGTCAAGCATTTATTTCCTCAATAAACAAATCCAGTGCCTACCTGAGACTAGACAGAGGTACATCGGTGAACAAACACCACCAAGGGCCCAGTCCCACAGGGTTTGCATTTCAAAGGAGGGAAAAATAACCCAGATTTGGAGATCTATACTGAAAAGTTCCAGAATTTGAGAACCATACTGATATTTGACCACTGTGCTCAGCCATGAGGAAACTCTGGAGGTTAATGGTTGAGCTCATACCTCTTCAGGAAGAGTTTCCAAGAAAATTCAGCTGTTAATCATGCTGATAAGAGGCAGATCCAACTACAGAGAATGAGATGATGCTGCTGGGTTCTTAGACAGGCATGAGGTTGGATACACAGGCACCCACTCTGACAAGCATCCACATTCCCAAGGAAATATGGACTTAGTAAGGAATTGTCTTCATGCTGGGATCAGCCCTTGTCTGCCACATAGAGGTGACCCTGTGCCCTGGGTAAAGAAATATAGAAAATGCAATAATGTTCTACTAAGTTGCTACATTTACTTCCCTGGTTAGTAATAATGATAGCTAATACATTCAAGTACTTACTATGGTCCAACAACAATTTACTCTGAGATAGTCATTTTTCTAAGCACTTTACACATAATAACTTATTTAATGCTCACAATGTGTGTGTGTGTATGTGTGTGTGTGTGTGTGTGTGTGTGCTCAGTTGCTTAGTCGCCTCTGACTCAGTGAACCCATTAACTGTAGCCGGCCAGGCTCCTTTGTCCATGATTTTCCAGGCAAGAGTACTGGAGCAAGTTGCCAATTCCTACTCCAGGGGATCTTCCCGACTCAGGGATTGAATCTGCATCTCTAGTGCCTCCTGGATTGGCAGGCAGATTCTTTACCACTGCACCACCTGGAAAGCCCTCAATATATACAAGTCCTTACTATGAGCTAGTCATGTTTCTAAGTACTTTACATATACTAATTCATTTAGTGTTTGCAATAACCCAGTACTATTATTATTCCCAAGTTACAGATGAGGAAATTGAGACAGAGAAAGACTAAGTGCTATGTCTCCAAAGTCTCACAGCTAGTGAGTATGAGAGCTATGATTCACACCCAGATCGTCTGGCACCAGAATCCTAGTTCCTAACCCTCACTAGGCTCCGTTTTCACAATAAGGGTCCTCTTGGACATAGAAGTAATTCTGAAGTGCACGCCACCTTGCGATTTATTTCTATCACTCCAATGCTTCAGTATTCTCAACAGCAGTAGCCCATCTTCAGCAGTACTAGAGGAAATGAAGGGATATTTACATTTTCTTCTGGCCACAGTGTGGGGGCCTGCTGATTGTACACCAAGTAAAGCTAAGAGCTATTTTACCATTCTGGCAAATCTGTCCCCTACTATAAAAATGCTTCTTTCCTCCTTCCCTGAGCCGCATTTCTACTTTTTTTGAAGAAGTTTCTCCTCTGAGTGGCCTGTCTTAGAAATTGACACGGCTCATCTCCCCACTAGGATTCAACCCCCCAGGCACAAGCTCTGTGATGGTGAATCCCCTGCAGCTGCCCACAAACAATAAGTAATACAAAGGATGACTGAGGGTTTCAAGTTTCCTGTTTACAACCTCCATCCAATGGGGATCCCTCTGGGAGAGATGTAAGGCTGGCAACAAATTAACAAGGGTTCAGTTATTTTACAAGGGCAAACAATGGTTCCTCTGACCACTTTTGATTCATTCCATTTCTGGTTTCCATGGAGCATCATAAAAGGATCTATGTGTGTGTCAAGAGAGTGGAGGAAGAGAAACAGCCCAGAGCTAACAGGGGAAGAAGCACCCGCCCTACCAGTCTCCCCAGAAAGACAGTATCTCTGATCCTTAATGTCCAGTTCCTATGTCGTGGGCTGCTCTGTCTGGGTAATGACAATCGAATCTAGTAACACAGCCCTCATTCCAGCAGTCTTTTTCTTCCCTAGAGATCTTTGCCCTGGGTTCTGGTTGCTTTTAGGCTTGATCTTATCTCCATCTTTCCCCTTCTATCATCAGCTTTTATTCCCACTAGTTAGTTGGAAAAGCTGTATAGGAAATGAGATGTGCCTGCTGAACTGCCTCTTTGGGGAAACAGTTAAAGAATTCTCTGGAGCTGACTTGGGAAGTTAAGGGTACAGCGGCAGCCATCTGTGGGTTTTTGGTCATTCAAAATCCATTCCTTCATCTTTTGACAATTTTACCTCTAACAGAAAGTGGGATCTGGCTTCTTGCCACTCAAAAGCCATTAAAGAACCCAAGGTTGGTGGAAAAGAAAGTTTGCTTTATTTTGGATGCCAGCAACTGGTGGGGAGGGTGGACTTCTGTCCAAAGGCTGATTGCCCACCCCCGACATTTAATGGGCAAGAGCTTCTATAGGCTAAAAGAGGGAGCTACATGCAGAAACAATACAGTCAGCTCTGATAGTCATCTTGCAGTTTGGTCATTAGTGGTCTGGTAGGCGCCATCTTGATTGTTTTAAGTTAGTCTTGTCCCAGGGTTGGTTTGTTCCCATTTCCTTAAGGCCAGTTCTCAAAATTGTAGCAGCTTATGTCAAGGCTACAGTCTGGTCATTATGTAGTTAACTTCTTCTACCTGGTAGTGGTTTCAGTATCTATAACACAGCTCACAGGATAAGGTTCAGAATATTATCTATAGCCCTTGAGAAGGAATTAGAGACCCTTGATTATGGTTTCATCTTCCCTCATAGCTCAGTTGGTAAAGAACCCGCTTGCAATGCAGGAGACCCCATTTGATTCCTGGGTCAGGAAGATCTACTGGAGAAGGGATAGGCTACCCACTCCAGTATTCTTGGGTTTCCTTTGTGGCTCAACTGGTAAAGAATATACCTGCAGTGCAAGAGACCTGGGTTCAATCCCTGGTTGATTATGCTTAATGACCAAACTATTATTATTTGGTCTCCTTTGATGGTTTGCCTTTGTTTCTGCATATTCTCACTTCTCTGAAAGTTTTTCCACAGACAAAAGGCAGGCAGAGGACTTGGGGACAGGTAGCAAGGACCATAAGTTAACCCGCTCCATTTCACACCAGCCCTTACCCTTCTCAGTCAAGTGATTCTATAAGGATTAGAGCCCAGGCTCAGGAATAGAGCATGTGATTTAGGCCTAAGCAAATCAGAGCATTGAATTTCCTTGGCTGCCAATGATTGGCTCACTGATAATCATGTGACTTAAGGAGAGCCAATTAGGAAGGCAGTGAGGAGCTCCCTGAGAATTCTGGGAAGGAGACTCCCACTCTACCTTGCTGCACTTGAATGAGAGGTGTGAAGTTGGAGACCCTGTAAACATCTCGCTATGGATAGGGAGTTCCTGTCTGCAAATATTGTCAAGGCAGGGAAAGAAAGAGATTCTGGATCTTGAAGACAGTGCTTGAGCCCAGGAATTAGTCTGTCTCTGAAGCAAGCCTTGTTTCCAGATGCTCAGTTATGTGATTCAGGAGATTTTCCTTGGGCTCCTACTGTCTTGGGTTGGATTTTGTTGCTTGCAACTGAAAGCGTTGTTTATCTCCCACTAAGAGAAGTTGAGAGGAAGCTCTAAGAATAAGAGCAGCTGGTGGGGAAGCAGATCACAGTCCTTCTAGCAGGAAAGCACTTCTCACCAGAGAGTATTTGTCCCTTTACATTTATCATAAGAAGGTAGAATCTACAAAATGTGTTTTTAGAGCCATTAACCTTTCCTTCCCTTCCATCTAATGCTGACATTTTTATGTGGGGGGGGGATGGTGGGAATCTTTGTAGTTTATTATTCAAGTGATTGCTGGGCCTGCCTTAAAGTGAACATAGACATGGGGAGGATTCCTTAAAAAGTCATACATCTCTTTTCTTTGGTCATTATGCTTTTTAAATGCTTATGTTACCATCTGGATTGCATCACTTTTTTTAGCTGAGGGATGGTATACAAAGACATTTGGTCAGGAGACCCCAAATCACTTGAATCCTGCCTTGGCCTACCAACTACATCTCCCTGCAGTGCCCCTATGCAGGCAACAAGAAACAGTTTATTTTGAGAGAGAACTTTGGTTCAAAACCTAATGCAGATTCAAGTAAGGATGGACTTCATGGTCTGTCTTTCTCCTTATCATTCGATTTCAATTCTCAGATGTAACCCATGTGGATTTCTAGTTTCATTTTTCTGACACGGCTGATGTATGTTGGATCAGGTTTTTTGTTGTTGTGGTTTGGTTTAGTTTTGATTTTTGGCTTTTGACGTATGTCAGGGAAGGAAAAGAAAACATTGTGTCACTTCTGCTCAGAATATTTGCCCAGTGGCTGCTCAAGTCCTGTGTTAACAAAATTCAACTGAATAAGTTTTAAAAGATCTTATTGGCTTTAGTCAGTCATGCTGGAATCAGGCAGCATCCAGTCTAGCAGCTGGAAATGGGTTCCAAAGCGTGGTACAAGGCAAGAGATTTTTATAGACCAAAGTGAGTAGGAACAAGGAAGTTGTACTGGGCACTTATTGATTGGTGAAAGGGTCGCTTCCTTTACATGGAGCGAAAGGAAGTCTTGGAGAAGGTAACTTATGTCAGGTAACTTGGGTTGAGCAGGAAAGTTCTGAGTGGTTGACCTCCCTTTTTTAGAAGAGCTATAAGCCTTGAAACTTGGTTAAGTTTTCATTTTTGATGCAGTGCTTAGCATGAGTCACTCAGTCTCGGGCCTCATCTATCTACTTTAACACCTGTCAGGCTGAATCAAGAACTCTGAATCTGCTTCCAGGCGGGTGGATAAATCTGTGTCCAAGGAGAGAGAAAGTGAAGGGGTGGGAAGAGGGGAATGCAATATTGCCTTGCCATTCTGGCTGCAAGGAAGAGCGAGAAAAGGAGTCTGTACCTATGTTACATGAGCTGTAACCTTATTTCCACTGAAATGTCACCAGGAGAAATGTGAGTTAATAAATGTCTTGGAACCAGTCAGACTGATACTTTCCTTCTCAAAGGAGAACAAGACGGAAGGTAAAAAGAGAATTTCTGAAAGCTTCCTCTTAATAGTTACCATTATCATATTAATTAGGATGATACTATTGTATCAGCAAATCATGTGCAGAATTTTAGCAGTGGGTAATGTAATAAAAGTTTATTTCTTGTTTATATAACAATCTAAAGTGGAGACTTCTCACTGACAGACAGCTTTCCTACACTTAAAGATTTAAGAACCCATGTTCTTTCCATCTTAAGACTCCACTTTAAGGCAGTAGTTTTCAACTTTTAACTGCACTTTGTAATTACCCAATGAGCTTCAAAATGCTAATACATGGGCCCCACCCCAGGAGACTCTGATTTCACTGGTTTTAATATCAGCAGGCACCAAAATGTTTAAAATGACCCCCAGAGAAGTATACAATGCAACCAGTATTTCACTAGGGCATTACTATAGCGTAGTGGTTTCCAGTGCACGGTCCCCAGGATGGCAGCACCAGCAACATTTGGGACTTGTAAGACTTTCATACTCTCAGATCCCGACCATATCTGCTGAATAAGAACTCTAAGGATGGGGTGCAATCTATGTTTCAAGAGCCTTCCAGTTGATTCTGATGTGTAGTCAAGTTTGAGAATCACTGCCTTTGAATGCCAAAGTTCTCCAATCCAGGTGGTAGGAAAGAGAGGGAGCTTGAAGGAACACACCTGTTTCTCCACTACTTCCCAGTCTCTTGGCATTATCTCCAGCCATGGGCCCAGCTCGAGCCAGAGAGGACTGGGAAATGGAACCCTAATTGAGCAGCCTCTGTCTGCCACAGTCATACACTTGGGTTTTCTATACTGTCCCTGAATTAGACAGTGGTTCCGGATTGAAGGAAAATAAAAGGCAATTTTAAATTCTGGGTGTAACACAAATGGTCAGGATTCCCAGGTCCTAGGAGTATGGGACTGAAAAAAAAACTTGTAGGAAGGCACAGGTAAAGAATATATGTTCATGTAGAGTAGAATGGATTCATTTAGAGAGAAAAATTAACACATAAAGCCTGCACAAATTTATAAGCAAATTTCTATCATGCCTGTGCACGCATGAGTGTTCAGTCATGTCCAACACTTTGTGACCCCATGGACAGTATAGCCCATCAGGGTCCTCTGTCCATGGAATTTTTCAGGCAAGAATACTGGAGTGGGTTGCCATTTCCTACTCCATGGGTCTTCCAGATCAAGGACTGAACCTGTGTCTCTGGCATCTCCTGCACTGGCAGGCAGATTCTATCTCAATGTGCTACCTGGGAAGCCTATCATGCCTTGTAATAGCAATTTCTTCACCAAAGTGATAAAATCTCTTGAGTTCTTTTTCTGGCTGGATTGCTCACCTTCTTCCCACTTCTTTTCCCCAAGAAACTCAGCAGCGGCTCTGAGGCAGAGATAAAAGATTGTGGATCTGCTGGTAGAAGGTTATTTCGGTCCTGAGAAACTATCCCAATCCAGGACTCCACTATGCTATAATGAAGGAAATAGTGACCTGACTGTCAGGCAATTTGGGGTCCGTGTCCTGGCTTTGCCAATGCTTTCCTGTGTAGCTTTGGGTGAGACACTTAACTTCCCTGAGCTTTAGTTTCCTCTTCTCTGAAAGACATAAAAAGTCCTGGCTCATCGAATTGTTGGAACTACCATATGGAAAATAACATAGGTAAGCAGAGGAGCCAGGCAGGCTCCAGTCCAAGGGGTCACAAAGAGTCGGACGCGACTGAGC
This sequence comes from Cervus canadensis, assembly GCF_019320065.1. Lineage (NCBI taxonomy): Eukaryota > Metazoa > Chordata > Mammalia > Artiodactyla > Cervidae > Cervus > Cervus canadensis. The sequence continues at coordinate 60,976,529 of NC_057396.1, read as the reverse complement.
GACGAAGTACAGCAAAGCTGCTTTAAAAATCTCAGCTGTTTTCACCTCCATTCGGGTTGCCTTGACGGAAAAAATTCAGGCCATTCTTATCCTCAACAAGCCACATGCAGGAGAAACAGATAAGATGCTTTGAAATGGTCTGAGGGTGGCTAAGTACAGCCCATTCTTGTTAAATCTATTTACAGCAAGAAGCCATTCAGGTCGGTCCTGCCTTTCCAGTCTGCCTCATTGGCAACGTGGTGGGCCCGGGGCTTTGACTCTTACGCGTTCCTTGTGGTTTCTATTTGCTCTGGCTTTGGTGGTTTCTTTCATTCAGCCTAGATGCCAGAAGGACGATGCGGTCCAGGGAGCTAAAGAACAGACTGGCCATCTGGGGACTTCGTGTTTGTCTGCGACACTTCAAAAAGTGATTGTTAGCCAGTGGTACAGAGAAAAGAGAACACGTCGTCCATTTGAAGGCGGAGGCAATCCTGGTCATCTGAATGCTTGAAATACATATCAGCCTCTTGAAAGCTAAAGGCTGATTTGGGCTCCATGATTCTTTAGAGTTCAAGTGGCCCTCAAGGGAGGGCTTAGGGAGGGGATGACACCAGGCAATTACTGGCACTTGCAATTTTGTGCAGCTAAAATAAAATGGATAGATTCTAGACACTTTCAATTCCAGATCTTAGAATCAGTTCAGAGCGTATAACAATACAATGACAGATGTAATAAATTCATACAGGTGTAGTGTTTTCCAATTTTCATACACTGTAAGAAAGCTGATTTTTTCCATCTCCTGGGAGCACATATGTTATTACACTTAGGTGTCTTTGGTGGCATGGAATACAAACCCACTCAGGGTACCAGTTGCATGCGTGAGAGTCCGGTGCCTCCTTGTGCCTTTCTAAGTGCTGTGGCCCTGCATCAAACTGGTGTTTTCTCCCTAGTCTTGCCCGAGGCTAAGGTTTGGCAGTCAATTCTTGCTGCCAGGTTTAAAACATGGTAGGGATGGTGTGAGCTCAACAGAATTCACGTCAAATGTAATCCACACTCCCTCTCTTGCGGCTGTCCTTAAATTTACAAGGACAATTTCCTTCTAGGAGTCTCTGGATATCGGACTAAGATTGTCACATGCCATTAACACATTTCAATGCTGCAACTTCTCTGATTGGAAACCCTGATTCAATATTGCAAACTTGTTTTTGGCAACTGCATCAGCATCTTCCCCAAATATATTAGAGTTGCCATTGACAGATGGTCTGAGATGGGCCCAGGGAGGCTGTTGACAGATATCTTGAGATGGATCTTATTACATTGACATAGCTGGAGAATGTCCCGTGGGAAATGTCTTCGTAGGCCCAGAGGCTGACAGAACAAGACGGAAGCCCTTCAAGACAATTGCCAATAAAGAGACTGAAAATGGGCACCGCCTTCCGGAGGTAATTTGGCAGCATGTATTGAGACTTAAAACATTCATACCCTTTGACCTATATTCATCGTCTCAAGTTTTAGCTGAAAGTGCTGCTGAGATGTGTGAGTGAAGATTTATGCATTGAGACTTTCACTGCAGCATTAACCATACAAAAAATCTGCTTATCCGAAAACAGTTTAACTCCTCCCTCTTTCCATAACAGAAGTACCTCTGTGGGCTTAAAATCTGGGATATAAAACTAACTCCCAAAGTTCACCAATTTAGCAGACTTTTTTTAAACCTACAGACTATTTGTTAAGAAAATTTAATTTCAGTGTGAATCAATTCACTGGAGAGAGGGAATGAGGGATTTAAAAAAAGCAGTGGGTGAAAATCTCTTAAGCATAAGGAACCAGCAACAGTAGTAAAAATATTTCTTCAATGGATGCAAATGTGAAATTGAGGATGACAGTACCACACGAGAGACTGTGGCTGAGCCTCTGACTTGATGTCCATAATGACAATGACCTCAAAGGAAATTTAGGAAGGTATGAAAATTCAGTATTTAAAAATCAATTCTGATTGAATTGGTGCGGAAAACAAATCTACTGCCCTGCAGAAATAATGCCAAACCTTCAGTTGTTTTAATGAAGCCTGCCTCACACAATTCAAATCAGAATATTACTTTCATCAGAGAATCATTTTTGTTCTTCCATGAAATAGCACAGGAAATATATTACGCAGTTACTTGCCAAGGTCAAGAAAACTCATGATCTTGACAAGAAGGGGGAGAAAAAAAGAATAATTGTGCCTCCATCTAAACTGGTAGTTCTCATCTGAGGGGCATTTTGCTCCTTTAGGGATCATTTAACAAGGTCTGGAGAGATTTTGGGTGGTCACAATTGGGGTTGGGGGTAGGGGTGGGTGTGCGGTGGGGAAATGCTACTTTGGCCTCTAGTAGGTAGAGGCCAGAAATGCTGCTGAACAATCTGTAGAGCCCAAGACAGCCTCCTACAGCAAAACATTGCCTGGTCCAAGGCGTCGGTAGTGCCAAGGTTGAGAAACCTTGGTCTAGACAGTGACAAATGATCTGGGAAGAAATGACCAAGTGCGGAGCCCATGCTGTTCTGTTCTCTACTGGAGGTGGTGAGAGTCCGGGCAAGGCTAGGGGATGGACTTTCTTCTCCTCCAGCTCCACCTGTGCTAGGCCTAAGGCCAAGGGGGGGAAGCATGGCTCTCAAATCCTGATGTCTAAGACCTCATATGCATCTTTCATCAGGACTAAATGAAAAAAAACAAATCTTTACTGGAATTTGTATAGGCAAATCCCCCAGTTTTGCAGACTTTTTTTTCTTCTACAAGGAAAAAGGAACAAAATACATGAAAGAAGAAGCTTATTCAAGGAATTTCAAAGCCACTTCCTAGGGTCAAGGACAAATTCTACCCAATCTCCTGTTTTGTTTTCTGGACAATGGGAATTGGGGTCCAGAATATTTAGCCTGAGGTTCAGCCTGACCCTCAACTATCAGAGAAGCATTAAATCACATTCAGAGTAAGCTGTGTTTCTTAGGGCAGGAAATTCAACTCATACCTTTCAGTAAGGTTTCAACATCAAGCACTGATGTGAAAAGCACTTTCTGGGTAACTTCAAGATAACCTGGAATCTCCCATTCCCTGGGCATTTTGACTAATTGGGGTTTTCCTGTGGTTTACATTCTTCAAGATGTTCACTGGCAAGATTTACAGGAAGGTCTACTGACAGTATTACAAACTCCAATCCAAACTTTCCCTTTGTACATTTTATGTCTGTAATGTTGGAATGCCTCAAAATAAATGTGTGACATTTGCTCATAATGAAGAAAAACAAGTCAACTGCTTTGGTTTTTATATCTAAATAATACAAAGAAAACATTCATTGGATTGAGAAGCATTTACTAGTCTACAGAACAGCAGCAGGGGGTGGGGGGAGGCAGCTTTTCGTGTCTGTGACAATTTTAACTTTGGAGAGTTTTGATCTAAACATTTGCAAGATTGTCTTGCTAGGAACAAACTGCGTTGAAAGTGTTCGGTTTTGGCTGATTCTACCTAATCTCATTCTGACAGGTTCCCATACGAGCTGGGAACAGCCGGGACTAACTCTTCTCCAACATTATTGCTAATTGGCAGCAGCAAGACAGCCTGTGAGCTCAAGTATGTGAAAGATGGGGGAAAACAAAAACAAAGCCAAACTCTTAAGACTCCAATCAGCTTTAATTAGTCAAGAAAAAGTAACCGCCTAAGAATGTACACCTACTGAGATAGTCAGAAGCAGATGGCTATGAAGTGTTTCTAGGTCCAGCTAAGGATCTTATACCCATCACTTATCTACCTGGCTTTTGGGTTTTCCACCTTTATAAACAAGGTGCTGAAAATTGTTGTTTTTTATTTCTACCAGATGTGGCAATGATTCATTTAGAAAATGCAGAAATATCTTAATAGACCTGGTGCTAGGTGGTCATCCTCCCTGTCTCTGTCTCCTTCCCCGAATATACAAAATATTTGATATTCATGTGGCAAATACTCATAACAGCCAGAATCAAAAGTTCATTAATCAGAATCCACCCAATAGGGCAGCCCATCAAGACACTTTTCTTTTTCTATATGAAAATATCATAGTGGAATAGTGAAAACATCATTAGCGGTGCTTCTCCTCAGACCAAGGTTTAAAATCTTCCTCCCCTTAACAAAATCAATGAGCTTCTTTGAAACTCCACTTCCTCATTTACTAAATGGTTTTATAGTGATTGCTGCATAGTATGTGGTGAGGATTAAAGTAAACAATACATGCAAAGCGAACTGTTGGAACTCAATATGTGTTAGTCCCATTCCCTGCCTCTCCAGCAAACACCACCCACAGCACTGACCGCTGAGTGCCATCCTACTGTGAAGTGTTTTGTTTAAATACACTTTTAGGGAAAAGAGTTAAAGGTTTAGAAACTGAACCAATAGTTGGGATTTACATCAAACAAAGGCATCTTTTGTAGCAACTTCTGGGGCTGAACTTATGACACGTATGGTTTTCTGTTTTCTGCACACAGAGCTCTAATAAGAACTGAAAGTTTTTAATGATGACCCTAATGCTGCAGTCCTCAGTCACTCTAGAAAAGAGGAGTTGTGCTCTCTTGTATGAGTTAGGACCTGGTTGCAAGTAGTGTGAGCTACCTCCAGCTAGCTTGGATCTGGATGTGTGTGTGTGTGTGTGTGTGTGTGCGTGTGTGTGTGTGCATGCGCATGGTCATGCACACACATGTGTGTCTGTGTGTAGTGAGGGGACTTCAAGGGGACCTCTGGAACCAAAACATTCATCTATGTCTCTGTGTATATTTCATTTTCACCTTCCCCCAAATCCGCTTTTCTTCACATCCCAAATCACAGGAAAACAGCTGCCTGACAGTTCTGGAGATTTTGTGTTACAGGCCCCTCCACAGGAAGAAGCCGATGCTATCAAACAGTGCCCCAGCCCAGATTCCCAGAGAAGAGAAGCTGATTGGTCCAGCTGGGGTCCACCGTGTACACCTCAGCTCCAATCAGCTATGACCACGGAAGCAGCAGCCCACTGTACAGACATGGGCTCACTCCTGCCATCCTGAGGATGGAGATAAAGGAGGAGGTCTCAAAGTGCGGGAGAAGAGGAGTGTCTCCATGTAGAGGCACCCAAGGTATCATTCCACTTTACACAGTAGGGCAGAAAGAGGACTAATGCATTTCAGAATAATTTTCAGTAACCAAGGTCACAATCTAAAAGATTTTCTGCACATACCACAGTCAACCAAAACTTCAATTTAGCTAAGCGTATTTTGCTCTGCATCCCAAATGTAGCAGACACAGATGGTTGCCCATCTAACAGCCTGTTCCTTCTTCTTAACTAGCAGGATCCCACATATATTTAGATGTCCATTCCTCCCTTACGTCAGTCATAGAAAGCTTACCTTATCCCTGTGTTTAGAAGGAAATTAATCTAATGGTTGCATTGTGATCCCTTTTGCCTTAGGCATGGGCATATGACACAATTGTGACCAATGAAATATGATGACGGATCTTCTGAGAGGCCTTCTGCAAAGATATTTTTCTCACTGATAAAAAGAAACTCACAGGAACACTTGCTAACCTTCTACCACTCTGTGTCTGGATGTGATGCCCAGAACGGTGGCAGCCATCCTATGACTAGGAGGGGAACTAGCCTGAGGATAAGAGAGTTGAAATATGGTAAGAACTCAGATCTTTGATTACCCAATTGAGCAACTGGGTTAACCTACCTGGGACTGCTTTACCTCTGGGATTCCTGTTTTATTTATTTTAAATAGGAAAGTATAATTAACATATAACATTATATTAGTTTCAGGTGTGAAACATAATGATTTCATATTTGTATATATTGTAAAATGACAGGTCTATTTAACATCTGTCACATATATAGTTAAAAATTTTTTTCTTGTGATGAGAGCTTTTAAGATCTAGTTCAATATTATTGGTCTAGTTCAGTATAGTTAATTATAGTCACCATATTGTACATTACACCTTAGATTCTCGTTACTTGATAAAAGAAGTATTGTTTAAATCTGTTAAGTTGATTTTTAATTTTTTGTTGCTTGCTACCCCAAACATCCTAATTGATATACCTCCTAATTAATAGAAATCACAAATGAGACATGCTTTAATAAAACCCAACTTCCTAGCTGGAGCATAATTCCAAAAAATGCTTCAGTGAAGGTATCCCTTGGGTAACATTGGTATAGATAGACAAGAGATCATTTCTAAGGCTCCCAGAACCGTATCAAGACAGAGTATTTTGCAAGCAGACCACCATTATTTTTTTGTATTTATAAAAAGCAACTCAAAGAACTTGTTTAGAGTAGCTTTCTTTATGCTTCAAAGTCTTTGCTCTTCTAGATGTGGAGTCGGACAAGTTTAAAGTGGTTTCATTGTGTGCTCTGCTTACTTGAGTTTGATAGGCCGTGTTCTCATGACAGGTCTGTCCCTGCAGTGGCTGTCCAGGATGCTTTGATGTGGGGTGCATTCGGACAGCCTAATACTTGGGGAAAAATGTGCTGAAATTGAACAAGATTGCTTTCTGCCCAGCTGTTCTCTAAAGGCTCAGACATTTTTAGCACTGAGCTAAGAAGCTTGTATTTGTTTTGACAGTCTTGGCAGGGAGAACAATGGTTGATTATCCCAGCACTTTACTAACAAATAAGACTGCCTCCAGCAGAGATAAAATATGGGTCTTGACTTGATTGCATTTCATGTCCAAGGGAATTATCTTCTTTTCATTCTGATGCCCTTTCCTTTTGCAATGTATCTTTTTCTTCCTTTATCCTAGCCCCACGTGGTAACCCATGGCTTTCACTTTGAGAAGGCAGAGTCCCGAAATCATCAGGAGCAGGGCAGTTTGATTATCATATAAAACATGTATTTTCACTTCTCCAATTTCATTTCTTAGAAACTATTTTTTGTTTGTTTGTTTTCAGTTCTCCAGATTTGTATGGCTTGTTCCTTTTCTAATTTTCTGTCTGCTTGCTTTTGGCATTTGCTTATATGGCTGTAACTGTTTCAGCATACACACAGAAATCTAAGATTTTACATCACATCTACATTTAAAAGGTCTATTCCAGGTGTTTGCTTCACCCATACAGTGAAGAGCTTTATCCAGGTCAGTTATGTTTTCTTCAAAGCAAAGGGACTTTTAAATAGTTTTATGAAAACATTTTTATTTTTCCTGTATCATTTTCTTTCCAAAAGGTTTTAAGAATTAAATATTTTGTAAGTGTAATATATGCAGATAAGGGTACAGCTCAATGTATTTTCACAAAGTGAACACACAGTTGTAACTATTGTCCCCTCAAGACCCCCCAGTCATCATCTCTCCGATCTATCACCACCTGCCAAGGTAACAACTATTCATCACAGAGGAATTTTGCCTATTTGCTCAATATTATATTTGTATGAGTCAATCATGTTATCATGTATAGTGGTAATTTCTTCATTTTTACTGCTGCATACTATTCCATTGTGTGAATAGGCCACAATTTATGTTGATGGACATTTTGTTTGCAGCTCTTTGTGGCTATTAAAATAGTAATGCTATCATAATTTTGTGTATGTCTTTGGCTGAGTGTATGCACATATAGTTTTAGTTCTGTATTATGAGGGGCAGAATTGCTGGGGGACAAAACACAAACATCCTTACCTTTATTGGATTATCCCAATTTACATTCCCACCAAGACAATGTGAAAATCCAGTACTAATTCGAATTGTTGCCACCACATAATATTGGTATTATTGGCCTTTTAAGTACAGTGATTCTGTTAAGTGTGTAACGGCATCTCATTGTGGTTTTTATTTTGCATATTCATGATGGCTAATGAAATTGCATGGGTTTTACAATTATTGGCCAGTTAGATACTCTCGTCTGTGAATTACCTGGCACAATTTTTGTTCTTTTTCTAACATATATAATATATGTATATATCATATATATTTCTTTTTAATTTGTTATATTTATCTATTTTGGAAATGAATTCTTTGTTGAATATGTGTATTATAAATAAATTCTCCCATTCTTCAGATTACCTTTTTACAGTTTCATGGGATCTTTTGATAAATAGAAATTATGGATGATTTTAAACTTTTTAATTTGAAATAACTTTAGACTTTCAGAAACTTTAGACTTGCAAAAGTAAGAGTTCCTGTGTACCCCTCATCCAGCTTTCCCTAAGAATAACCTATTACATAGTCATAATGCAGTTATCAAAGCAGAAAATTAATGTTGTCACCATACTATTAACTAAACCACAGACCTTAATCTCATTTTCTCCTTTTTACAGTTCAGGATCCAATCTAGGATTTACACATTGCCTTAAATTGTCATGTCTCCTTGGTCTCTTCTAATCCATGGCAATTCCTATCTTCCTTAGTCTTTTATGAGCTTAACACTTTTGAAGAGTTATTTTGTACAATGTCCCTCAATTTGGGTTTGTCTGATGTTTTCTTATAATTACGAACACTATTTTAAGCATTTGTAACTATAAACATGGTATCTTTAAGAAGTTTTGGTTTATTGGGGACTTGTCACCCTTTTTAGCATTTAGTTCTGAACTTTGATAAATATTTACAGTCATGTAACCACTACCACGGGCTGCGGTCCATGGGGTCACTAAGAGTCGGACATGACTGAGTGACTTCACTTTCCCTTTTCACTTTCATGCATTGGAGAAGGAAATGGCAACCCACTCCAGTGTTCTTGCCTGGAGAATCCCAGGGACGGGGGAGCCTGGTGGGCTGCCGTCTATGGGGTCGCACAGAGTCGGACACGACTGAAGCGACTTAGCAGCAGCAGCAGCAACCACTACCACAATTATCATGTAAAACAGTCTCATAGGCCCCCTAATATTCATTCATGTACTTTTGTAGTCAGCTTTTTCCCCTCAACCCCAACCCCTGGTACCTACCTATCTGTTTTTAATCCCTGAGGTTTGCAGTTCTGATTTTTCAGAATGCCATATAAATAGCTTCATACAACATGAAGCCTTTTGAGTCTGGCTTCTTTCACTTAGCATCAGGCATTTTAAACAGATTCATTTTCATATATCCGCAGTTTGTTTCTTTTCATTGCTGAGTATATTCTGTTGTGTGGATGTACCACAATTTGTTTATCCACTCACCAGTGGGTGGATATTTGAGTTGTTCTGCCTATTACAAATAAAGCCATTATAAAAGACTCTGTACAAGCCTTTGTGTGGGCACAAGTTTTAATTTCTCTTGGATGAATACCTGGGCATGGGACTACTGGGTCATATGGTAAGTGTATATATAACTGTATGAATAAGTAATTGCCAAACAGTATTTCAAAGTGGTGGTGCCAGTTTGCACTACCACCAGTAATACACAAGAATTCTGATTTCACTACATCCCCAGCAGCACTTGATATTGTCAGGTTTTTTTTTTTGTTTTTTTTTTTTGGCATGGTTGGTTGTGATTATGTATTTGGAGGGGACAAGCATACCATGGATCTGACATTGTGCTTCTGAGTGCAACACATCAGAAGGTACATATATTGTCACATCTTGTTATGTGCAGGTTGCCTTTGAACCATTGATTATGGTGGTGTGTGTCAGGATTCTCCAAAGTAAAGTTACTATTTTTCTCTTTGCAAGTAATAGGTATCCCCTGCGCAGACACTTTGAAACTATGCAAATACTCTGTTCTTCACTATATTTTCACCCACTAATTTTAGCATCCCTTGATGATTCTTAAAGCAATAATTATTACTATGTTGCTTCAGTTCAGTTCAGTTCAGTCGCTCAGTCATGTCTGACTCTTTGCGACCCCATGGACCACAGAATGCTAGTCCTCCCTGTAAACACCAACTTCCAGAGTTTACTCAAACTCATGTCCATTGAGTCGGTGATGCCATCCAACCATCTCATCCTCTGTCGTCCCCTTCTCCTCCTGCCTTCAATCTTTCCCAGCACCAGGGTCTTTTCCAATGAGTCAGCTCTTCACATCAGGTGCCCAAAGTATTGGCATTTCAGCTTCAACATCAGTCCTTCCAATGAACATGCAGGACTGATCTCCTTTAGGATGGACTGGTTTGATCTCCTTGCATCCAAGGGACTCTCAAGAGTCTTCTCCAACACCATAGTTCAAAAGCATAAATTCTTCAGCACTCAGATTTCTTTATAGTCCAACTGTCACATTCATACATGACTATTGGAAAAACCATAGCCTTGACTAGGCGGACCTTTGTCGGCAAAGTAATGTCTCTGCTTTTTAATATGTTGTCTAGGCTGGTCATAACTTTTCATCTAAGGAGTAAGCGTCTTTTAATTTCATGGCTGCAGTCACCATCTGCAGTGATTTTGGAGCCCCAAAAAATAAAGTCAATAACTGTTTCCCCATCTATTTGCTATGAAATGGTGGGACCAGATGCCATGATCTTAGTTTTCTGAATGTTGAGCTTTAAGCCAACTTTTTCACTCTCCTCTTTCGCTTTCATCAAGAGGCTTTTTAGTTCATCTTCACTTTCTGCCATAAGAGTGGTGTCATCTGCATATCTGAGGTTATTGATATTTTTCCCAGCAATCTTGATTCCAGCTTGTGCTTCCTCCAGCCCAGCATTTCTCATGATGTACTCTGCATATAAGTTAAATAACCACGGTGACAATATACGGCCTTGATGTACTCCTTTTCCTATTTGGAACCAGTCTGTTGTTCCAAGTCCAGTTCTAACTGTTGCTTCCTGACCTGCATACAGATTTCTCAGAGGCCGGTCAGGTGGTCTGGTATTCCCATCTCTTTCAGATTCTTCCACAGTTTTTTGTGATCCACACAGTCAAAGGCTTTGGTGTAGTCAATAAAGAAGAAATAGATGTTTTCTGGAACTCTCTTGCTTTTTCAATGATCCAGTGAAAGTTGGCAATTTGATCTCTGGTTCTTCTGCCTCTTCTAAAACCAGCTTGACCATCTGGAAGTTCACAATTCACGCATTGTTGAAGCCTGGCTTGGAGAATTTTGAGCATTACTTCACTAGCATGTGAGATGAGTACAGTTGTGCAGTAGTTTAAGCATTCTTTGGTGTTGCCTTTCTTTGGGATTGGAATGAAAACTGACCTATTCCAGTCCTAGTAGTAATTTTCTACTTCTGGGCTTCCCCCATGTCTTAGCAGTAAAGAATCTGCCTGAAATTCAGGAGATGCAGGAGACATGGATTCAATCCCTGGGTCAGAAAGATCCTCTGGATAAGAGCATGGCAACCCACTACAGTATTCTTGCCCAGAAAATCCCAGGGACAGAAGAGCCCAGTATGCTACTGTTCATGGGGCCTCAAAGATTCGGACACGACTGAAGTGACTGAGCACATATGCAATTTTCTACTTCTATAATTCCCTCCAAATTTATTAACTAGAAATCCTACTGTAAGTGAGGACTGTCTTTTTGCTTCCATTTATCTATTCAATTGTATTAATATGGATTCATAGACATTTTTAAAATTCTATTGAGTTATATTCCTTTTAAAAAAATATTTATTTATTCCTCAAATTGCCACAGATGTAATCAATGGGAACCCTTTCAAGTTGGCTTTTGTGTCTTTTCAGCATCACCCATCATTTTTTTTCCCTTGGCAATTCCTTCGTTTCTGTTTCCATATGATCTCCATGCTCACCTTGTACTTTCCCTTTCCAAACCCTGAACTCAATCATTTTCCCAAGAATCCCTCATTCCTTGAATTATCTATTGGTGTTTAGAATCAAGATCTTGGTGCTAGGTGTGCTCATTGCTACAGGAGTGTCATTGCTTTTGGGTCCTCTCAACAGAAAGGAGTAAGAAGTATATGCAGGTACGTATAAATCACACACACATAAATGCATATGTGTTGGTATATTAAAAGTCATGAATTCATGCTGATATGTAGATTCTATCCAACACCACAGGGCTCATCTGATCCTTCCTACTTCTCTAATTTTTATCTTCTTTCTCTGATAGTGAAAAACTTGGCTGTTCTTGACATACAATGTATAGGTTTATCGTGATATATGATGTATTTGTATACATGACCTACAATGTATATAAATACTTGTTCAAATGTCACACACACATAATTTCAGAATTCCTAACCCATGCCCTTTATGAGAAACACATTCACATAACTAGAGTATAGCATTTCTACACAGTTTTTTTTTGTCTTTAGCTTTATGGAATAGAGTCATCATCCTCTTTTCCAAAATAACTTGTTAGTACTTTTCTTCCCTTCTCTCATCAGTGAGATTGTGTTATTCAAGAAGTTGCTAGTTTTAATGTAGTCATATTGATCAATCTACCAGAAATCAATTTTTGGTACCCTTTTATTACAATATAACATAAATAGAGAAAAGTATACAAATCATAAGTGTAGAACTTGGTGTAGTTTCACAAATTGAAACTTCTTGGTAACCGGCATCTCAGAAGCTCAGTCATGCCCACTTTTAATCACTATCCACTCATTTCAGTAACCACCATCTAACTTCAAACACAATAAAGTCTTTTACATACTTTATATAAATAGAAGGTTATACTATGTACTTTTCTGTGTCCTCTTTGTCTCAGCATTGTGTTTGTGAGATTTATTCATGTTACTGAATGTGGTTGTAGTTTGCTTCTTGTCATTGCTGCTTAGTATTCCATTGTGTGAATATACAACATTTATTTACAGTGTTGACATTGACAAGCATTTGAGTAACTTCCAGTATGACGTTGCATGTGGACTAGTATGACAGTACATGCTTCACATGTTTCTTGAGGAGCATATGAATGCATTTCTGTTGTATATCATAGCAGTAAAATTTGCTAGGTTATATCAGGGTTGTATATGTTCATCTTTCATAGATACTTTTGGTGTGTAGTCCCATAAGCAATATACAGGATTATAGTTGCTCCACATCCTACCAATGCTTCGTATCATCTGGCTTTTTAGTTTTACTCATTTTGATAGATGCGATGTCACATTGGAGTTTTGGTTAGCACTTCTCTGATATCCAATAAACTTGACCACTTTTTCATACGTTTATTATCCATTTAGCTAATCTCTTTTGTGAAGTGTCCATTTAAGTCTTTGCCATTTTTCCATTGGCTGATTGACTTATATGTTTGGTTACTTTCTTACTCATTTGTAGGAGTTCTTTATATGTTCTGAATACAAGTCCTCTTTTTGAGTTGTGTTACACATATCTTATCCCACTCTGTGGACTTCTTTGGCACTCATTCAATTATGTTTTTAGAAAAAGAAAAGTTCTTCATCTTAACATAGCCCAATTTCCTTTATGTTTAGCACTTTATATGTCCTACTAAAGAAATATTAACTACCCCAAGGCACAAAGAGGTTCTCTTAGCTTTAGAACCTTTTTGTTTTATCTTTCAGTTTGGGTTGCAATCATTTAGAATTGCTTTTTATATGCAATGTAAAGTAAGAATCAAGATGGATTTTTCCCTAAAAGATTTCTATTTGCTTTAGAACAATTTGTTTTAAGCAAATCTGTTTTTCTAGTATATCATAAATTAAGTGACCGTATATGTGTGTATCAATTTATGGACTCTAGTTCTATTATTTTGGTCTATTTGCATATTTTTTGCAATAATTCTATACTTTCCATAACATTATAAATCTTGATACTTGGTAGTGTTAGTCCTATAGCTCTGTTCTTCCTCAACATTGTTTAGGTTATGCTTAGTATTTTGCATTTCCATATGTATTTTAAAATGAGCTTGTCCATACTCACCAAAGACACATACTCTCACCCAGAACAGCAGGGGTTTTGCTTTGGCTTGCACTGATTTTTGTAGGTCAAATTTGGGAACACTGTCGTCTTTACAATATTGTGCTTTCCCATCTATGAAGATGGTATATTCTTCCATTCATTTAGGTTTCTCACAATTTTTTCCCAATTGGATAGTTATCTTTTTGTTATTTATTTCCACTTCAATTGCACTGTAGGCCAAGAACATGATTTGGTGGTTTCAATTCTTTTAAATTCATGGGGATTTGCTTTGGTCATGAATATTGTCAGTTTTGGTAAATAGTCCATGTTCACTTGAATAAAATGTACATTCTGCAGTTGTTGAATGTGGTATTAAATATAGATTAAGCTTATTAATTTTGTTGTTCTATTTATTGATAATTTCGTCTACTTTATCATTTAGTGGGAAATAGGTTTACCTATTTCTCCTTTTAGTTCTTTTAACTTCTGTTTCATATATTTTGAGACTATTACATGCATAAAACTTTAGCATTGTTATGCTGAACAGAGTTGAATTAATTCTAGTGGATTGACTCTTTTATCATCATCAAATATCATTTCTTTAGTAATATTTAGTATATTTTAAGTATTTACTTTGTTATATATAGTTACACTATTTTTGTTTTTCTTGATGTTTGTATGCTATATTTTGTTCCATCCTTTTACAGCCAACATTCCTATGTCCTTATATTTAAGGTGCATTTCACATAGTTGAGTTTTTAAAATTCAGTCTGACACTCTTTTCATTTTAATTGAAGCATTTGGTCCATTTACACATTAGTATAAATACTGAAAAAATTTTATGCTTGGTTTAAATCTACATCTTATAATTTTTCTTCTTTGTTCCACTTCTTTGTTGCCTTCTTTCCAATTATTCACATGTGCTTAATCTTTTCATTTCCACCCTCTATTATCTTTTGAGATATTACATTCTTTTACCTTTTTTTTCTTAGTGGTTGCCCTAAAAATTATACCATACTTTCTTGACTTTAAACAGCTTAATACAAGTGAACGCTTTTGCTTCTTCCTGGACAATGCAAGGACTTTAGTAGAATATTTTAACTTGATATATTTCTTTCCACTCAGGTAGGTTTTGGAAGATAGTTTTGAAGATAAACTGCTAGTTTTCTAGGTAAAAATGCAAGGGGAAGACATTCCATGTAGTAAGAACAGCAAGTCTGGGTGCTGACTGTCCTCCCCCATCTGGGCTGTTCTTTTTTTCTTTGTGACCCATGAGATGACCTCTATGGCTACATCAGCAAACAGACTTGCCCTCTGGCTTTCTATTTCAGGGCCAATGAGAGGTTCTGGCAGGGGAGTGCAAGGTAAGAGCCAGTTGAAATACTTCTTTGATCCCTCTAAGCCTACTACGGTTTTGACAGCAGGTACATACGGTCCCCCACCCCCTACCCCAGCTCCTGTCCCAAGCTCTGACTCCTACCAGGCTCTGCTAGTACGACTCCTTCCTCCAGTCTCTCAAGACCTTTCCAGATAACAGCTCCCTGCTGTCGCTGGTCCCTGCGTCATTCACCGTCTTTGTTGTCTGCTCTAAATCAACTCTTACCTTTCCTAGGGTAAAGTCCCTCCGGTAAACTTCCTGCAAGGACATATTTTTCCCATTGTAACCCTTGATGTTGATACTTGGAGGAGAGAAAAGTAGAATGTATTTAGAGGAACAGGCATAGTTTAATGTGGTCTGATCATGGGGTTGAGATAAGGGAGGCCCAGAGACAAGCCTGGGAGTGAGAATGGGGATTTATGAAGGTCTGCCAGTCCAATCTGGATGTCACCCTGCGGGCTATGAGATTCACTGGTAGTTTCCAGAGTTAAAGAGAGACATGGCCAGACCAGCCATTTACAAGGGTTACTCAGGTGCAGCAGAATAGAGGAGGGACTGGGAAGAAAGAGAAGAAAGAGATTGAACATGGAGAGGCTGGTCTGGAAGCAGTTGCAATAATATGCCACATTCAGTGGTTGTACAGTGCAGATAATCACTCCAAACTCTTAACTGTGGTCTGCAAGGCTCTGGTTGATTGGGCCTCTGTCTACCAGTCTGATCTCAGCTATGCATTCCTCTTTGCTACTGCGTCTTTGTCAACTGTCCCTTTCTCTCCTGTTCAGTAAACATGTCAGGCTCCTTACGACCATAGGGACTTTGCAATTGCTGTTCCCCTGTTTGGACAGATTCCAGACTTCTCATCATTCAGGTCTCAGCTTAATAATATATCCTCAGAGAGGACTTTAGCAGCTACCTTCTTTACAGTGTCTTCCTCTGGAAGCCCTACATTACTGGAGGTTTTCTCCCCATAGGACTTATTACTGTCTGAAATACTTTCTTATTTACTTGTTGACTAATTATCTGCTCCCCTTCTCTAGACTGTAGAATTCATCAGAGAAGGACTTTGTCTTATTCACTAGTATATCTTTAACTCCTAGAAGACTACCTGGAACATAATAGATGCTTAATTGATATTCCTTGAATGAATGAATTAAAGAACTTAGCATTCTGTTTGGCTCCCAAACATTACCCTACGTTTCCATGTATACATTCAATCCTTTTATCACCTCCACTCCACCCTTAACTTTCACTTACAAACAAAATAGGAACCTATTTTGGGAAAAGACCATTATTCCTAGTGATAAATGATTACTCCACCAGGGAAGGTTTCCTGTAAGATGTGGAATCTGACAGGGTCTTCAAAGAGAGGCAGGGAGCATGGATGTAAGAAGCCATCTATCAACGAATTCAAGTCTTAGACTATCAAGAAATCAAACAAAAATAAAAAATCCATACCAAAACTTTCAAAAAATAAACACTTAGATGTTGTTAGTTTTCTAGTGTTGTGTAACTAACAGCAGATTAAACAATACCTACTTATTATCTCACAGTTTTGTAGATAGAGAATCTAGGCAAGCACTTCTGAGTTCTGCTCAGTGTACTCCAAATTTGAAATCAAGGTGTCAGCCATCGGGGTTCTCATCTGCAGGCTTTGGGGAAGATCCCACTTTCAAACTCATTCAAGGTGTTGGCAGAATCCAATCCTTGAGGTTGTAGGACTGAGGTCTGTGTTGTTGGCTGTCTATAAGCTGCCACGCATATTCATTCTTATATAGTGCTCCCATCTTCAAGTGAAAAATAGCATGTTAAATCATTTTTGCTTTTTGAATCTCTCTGACATTCCGTTCTGCCTTCCTCTTCTACTTTGAAGGGCTCATGTGATTATAGTGGCCCAACCCAGTTAATCTAGGATAATCTTCCTATTTTATAGCCCACTGATTAGTAACTTTAATTACAATGGCAAAGTCACCTTTCCCATGTAACATAACATATTCATAGGTGTAATACCAGGAGCAAAGGTCATAAGGGCCAAAATTCTATCAAGTATAAACAAGAAATGGACAAAACCAGCTCTTAGAAGGGATTGAAGGACCCCAAAGATGGGCCCAGTCTCCAAAAGGTTAAAAGGGCAACCGTCTTTTTGATTTTGCACTCAAACTCTCCCTTCATCTCTCAATACAAACTTTTATGTCCAACTGATTAGAGACAACCAGGGTCCTAATAATTTTTCAGAGTGCTAAGTATGAATTGACCTGCTCACTGGGATGCTTTTCTAAACTCTGCCTGGAGTTCTTGCTAATCCAGGCCTATTGGATCTATTGTAAATGGTAATTTTCTTTCAGCTTCTCAAAATGTGATCAGCAGATGGCTAACTCACAGGGCACCCAATGAATCAGAATTGCTGGTGTGAAGCTTCAGTTTGTATTTCTAGCTCAGTCTCCAAGTAGTCCTTAAGCCCTCAGATTTGAACCACATAGTTCTCTTTTTCTCCCCTGTATTGTGGCAAAACTCAATCATCTCGCGTGTCAAAAGGAGGTCCCAATCCAGTTTCTTAGAGAAATGAAGGGAGTGCTAATGACTTCTAGCTCACAGGAAGCCACCTTGTCTTCCATGTTAAGGAAGAGTAAGAAAGAGAGGGTTAACAGGAGGGGACGAACACTGATGAGTGCGTGCCTGCTGCGTACAGGGAAGCATTTTCTCCACCTACACGGACAGGCAAGTAGATAAGCACAGTACACAAAGTTCCCTCATCTTACGGTTTGTCCTGAGGCTGGCCTGACTTCATAGATGAGGTTCCTCCCTCTCCTGACAGTCAGAAGAAAGCTTTCTCTCCATCTCCTCTGAATCCCTGCTGCTTCTCAGGAAGCCAAGCCAAGCCCAGTGGCAAATCCAAACTCAGGAATGTCACAAGTGCAGGTGCCTCTGGATTTATTGAACTCTTGCCTTGAAGACAAACCAGCTGGGTTTTATTGCATCCCATTTATCCTGCTTTCTCCATTCCTGCTTTGCCCACACATCTTTTACCCAGGGTTTGCGGTAAAACCCAGGGTTTGGCATAGATGTGGGTCCTGGAAAAGCTATCTGGAGGTGCCTGGGAGTGTGCAGATTCAGGGTTGTCAGCTCACTACCCATTTAAGCAGCTGACCAGCACCTGGGTGATTTTTCTAGATATGCCAAGCACACATCTAAAGCTGAGAGAGCAGGGAGAAGGTAGTGGGAACAGGGAGGCAGCTAGATGCCATGGAAAAGAGGACTTTGGAGACATTTGGGCCTAACTTTGAACCCACATCTGCCACTTCCTGTATGACCATGGGCAAGCCACTTAACCTCCCTGGGCTTCATTTTTGTTAGCATTATAAGACAAGAGTTTGATCTATTCCTTGCAGATGTGTTTCTGGATTGAAGGAAATAATATTAAAGTATTTGTTGGGGCTTCCCTGGTAGCTCAGACAGTAAAGAATTTGTCTGCAATGCAGGAGACCCATGTTTGATCCCTGGGTCAGGAAGATCCCCTGGAGAAGGGAATGGCTACCCATTCCAGGATTCTTGCCTGGAGAATCCCATGGACAGAGGAGCCTGGCAGGCTACAGTCCATGGGGTCGCAAAGTGTTGGACACGACTGAGCAGCTAATACACATGCATCCATTAAGATATCTGTCAGAGTGTAGGTCTTCATTTATATTAGGACCTTTCTTCCAATATGGAAGAGACTTGCCTATAGCTCAAATGGTACAGAATCTGCCTGCGAGGCAGGAGACCAGGGTTTGATCCCTGGGTTGGGAAGTTCCTCTGGAGGAGGGAATGGCAATCCACTCCAGTATTCTTGCCTGGAGAATCCCGTGGACAGAGAAGCCTGGCGGGCTACAGTCTGTGGGGTCGCAAAGAGTTGGATACGACTGAGTGACTAACACAATCCAGTCCGATATGAAAAGCCTGCTTGGCAAGTTAGTTACCTGCTTAGTGCCTTAGTTTCTTCATTTGTAAAGCAGGGATAATCATCGTTCCTCACAGCTGTGTAGTGAGGCTTAAATAAATTAATATATGCAAAGCTCTTAAGCGCATGGGTAAGCACATAAAAAGTTTGCAAGCAGCATGAGTGAGGAATGAATGACATGCCTGCATTGTGTTCACAGCTTCTGTGGGAGATTCTAAGGACAAAGTTGGAAACCAGAGATCCCAAGATAGGCCCAGTCCCCCCTAAGGATAAAAAGTAACTACCCTTCTGGTTCTGCAGACAAACCCTCCTTTCCTCTCTGGAGTGAAAGGAGGAGGCCCAGCTAACTTCCTTGCAGGGGAGGCCCAGCTAACTTCTTTGTCTTTCTGCATACACTCAAGTGTGCAGACAAATTTTTAAAACTCTCTATTACTGAATAATAAAATGCCCCCAAATAGAGTAGTTTTAAACAAGCATTTATTATCTGTAGGTTTCTGGGGGTCAGGAATCTGGGAGCAGTTTAGTTAAATGGCTGTGGTTTAAGGTCTCATATTAGGTAGCCAAGGTTCTGGCCAGAGCCATGGTCACCTGAAGGCTTGACTGGGACTAATGGTTCAATGCCTAAGATAGTCATTCATTTGGCTGTTGGTAGGAGGCCTCAATTCCTCGCCATGTGGGTTTCTCCAGAAGCTGCTGGTTCATCCTAAAGTGTGGTGCTGGCTTCCCACAGAGCAAGGTAAGAGAGATGGATGGAAGCTGCAGTTCTCTGTCTTTCTAGCCTCCACACGAGCACATGATCATTTCTGCAATATCCCATTTATTAGAAATCACTCACCAAGAACAGCACACCTTCAAGAGGAGAAGAGCTGGGCTTCATCTTTTGAGGGAGTACCGTCAAAGAACTTGGGGATGTATTTTAGTCTTTTCCATCAGTGGTTGTTCTGCAGACAGTTATGATTTTGGGGTGTTCATGAGAGGCGATGAGCTCGAGGCCTTTCTACTCCATCATCTTGGCTACTCTCTCCGAGGACATATTTTAAAACACTCTCCTATCATAGGAATAATGATAGGTGCATGACAGGTTTGGGGGTTGAATCCCTAATGAGCCAGTGTCTCTGGTCCCTTTCATTACCCAGTTTACCCCTCCTGGAAAAAGATCTGACATTTCCAATTTCCAGAAGAGCTGAAAATAAGCCTAGAATTAGAACAGAAAATGGCTGTGATTCAAACCACAAACTCTTATCGAGTGCCTTCTATACGCCACATCCTATGCTGTGTGTTAGAAATAAAGAGATGATTAATATAAATCTCTGCTCTAGAAGACCTGATGTCTAATGGAAAGACAGAGAGGTAAAGAGGATATCGGAGTTAAATCACATAAGTAGTCTTTACCACACTCCTAATTTTTCATTTCTATATCCTCTTCCTTCCCAGTTTTTAGTACAGATGGTATTTACCCACTTATTTGCTTCTTTTACTTGTTTATTACTGTTTTCTTTCCACTGTTTCCCCAGGGTTTGCTACATAGACCTACTCAGTAATACTTGTCAGCGACTAACTGAGATGCGGCAAGCATGGTGCTCCATGGCAGCAAATAGGAGGTCACTTCTTACCCCAGCCTGGAAGGAAGGCTTCCTGGAGGAAGCATGCCAGCATTGAGATTTGAAGTATGAATAGGAATCAGCAAGATAGAGCATGTGTGGATTGTTCCCGTCCATAGGAACAGCATCCCGAGCAGAAAGAGAGTCCTGTGGGTCCAATGGGCTGCAAACACTTCTGTGTGCTAGAGCAGAGAAAGTGGTGGGGCTGGGGAGAGGAGTGGAGAGAGGATTGTGGAGGGAGTAATGAGAGATGAAAGGAAAGATACAGTAGAACCAGGTTGATGAGAACTTGCCCATGAGAAAATCTGGGGAGTATGGACTTTATCCTAAAAGCAATGGGAGAACTATTGAAGGTATTGAAATAGGGGAAAGATGAGGTCAGGTGTTTTTAATAGTATAGACAGCATATTAAAAAGCAGAGACATTACTTTGTCAACAAAGGTCTGTCTCGTCAAAGCTGTGGTTTTTCCAGTGGTCATGTATGGATGTGAGAGTTGGACTATAAAGAAAGCTGAGCACAGAAGAATTGATGCTTTTGAACTGTGGTGTTGGAGAAGGCTCTTGAGAGTCCCTTGGACTGCAAGGAGATCCAACCAGTCCATCCTAAAGGAGATCAGTCCTGAGTGTTCACTGGTAGGACTGATGTTGAAGCTGAAACTCCAAAACTTTGGCCACCTGATGTGAAGAGCTGACTCATTGGAAAAGACCCTGATGCTGGGAAAGATTGAGGGCAGGAGGAGAAGGGGACGACAGAGGATGAGATGGTTGGATGGCATCACCGACTCAGTGGACATGGGTTTAGGTGGATTCTGGGAGTTGGTGATGGACAGGGAGGCCTGGCATGCTGCAGTCTATGGGGTCGCAAAGAGTCGGACACAACTGAGCAAGTGAACTGAACTGAACTGAACTGAAATAAGGATTAGAAGGGCAGCCCTTGACTCTTGCCCCGTGGTTTGAGTGTGGGAGCCACAGGCTACCAGGAGCCAGAAGTTACATTGTAGAAGTTATTTTAGACCGTCTTTCTGCAGAAGGCCCAGCATTCTCCCCGCATCTACTCCAGGGGCAGGGACAAGAGTATGGAACGGCAGCATCCTCAGGCCATGAGGCCAGACCTCACTGGGCTCCTGTCCAGCAGCCCTCACAGCTTGTAGAAACCAAACCCGGCTCCTCCTTGTTCTCTGGCTCCCTTTCAGAAGTGGAGCTGGAGTGGGCGCCCCAAGCCCAATTACCAGAGCGTAGAGACATGAGTTGGCAAACACATCTTCCCAGCAACAAGAGAAAACGTGCTGCTTCCTAGGATCCCCCCACTGGAATCATCCATGGAACGTGCAGAATGGCAGAAAAGCAGTTTTTTCTTGGAAACATATGGAAAACAGTTTGTTTGCTTGGAGGAAAATCATAGCTTGTTGTTTTTTTCCCCCCTGGAGGAAAATGAAAACTCTCACACATTTAGTCTTTTCCATCTCTTGTTTGTCTTGTGCTTTTGAACCAAAATGCAGGCCTGGGGAGAACGGGTGCTTGTTGCTGAACAGGAAATCTTAATTAGAGGGTTGGTTCCACTAGCCAAACTATAGGAATTCCAAACTCAAATTGTCCATTCATGGTCTCTAAGGCAAGAATGGAGTCATTAAGCCCCAAAGCCAAATGACACATGTTTTGCAGAAAGGAGGGTGGTGTTGGTTTTATAGGGTGTATGTGGGGTGGGGGTGGGCGGGGTGCAGAATGATAGATAATGGTGAAATGTGAAATATCCAAATGTAATCTCCAAAGCAGTCTTGAAATAATCCTCCCTTTGGAGACCTGTTCTTCTTAGTCAAGATGAAAACAAAAGAAAAGAGCCTGTTTTTCATTTGGTTCACTGGTCCGGAAAATGTGCCCCAGGAAGATGAGGCAGAACTGGGCATCTGAGGTGAAAGGAAAGAGCCAAGAGTCATTTGCTGGGGATTTCTTTTGCCCAAGAGCCTCCTACATCTGGTCTTGCCTTCCCAGGAGGTTTCCCTGGAGCCGCCTTCTTCCCCTCTTCAGCACTGATCTTTGAACAACCTCGGAAGCTCTTTCCTTGGTAACATGAGAAACTACATGCAGGGCTTTAAGGATACATTCCAAATGATGATTTATGCTAGGTTATTCACAACCTCCCCCTCCCCAGCAATAATTCTCCCAGAGAGCATTTAGCTGATTTGGAAAATGTATATCAAATCCCCCAGAGAACTGTGTGCATCTTAATTGTGGATGAATATAATTCTGATCATTCTCTGAATGCTCAAAGCTTTACAAACTGAGTAACCCAAATGTGCAAAAAGGAAAAAAAAACAAACAAAAAAAACCTGCTTGCCAGCCTCTGAAGAGAAAGTTGATTACCCTAAGGGGAAACTGGGAGTGGGAGGAGGAGATGGAGTTTGATTCTCTGGATAGGCCATTTGATAAGCCTTGTGGGTATTTCCAGAAGTAGGACTCAAGTGAGCCAAGTTAATCATGCCCGCGTCCTTAAAAACCATCTTACTAAGCACCTAATATGTTCCAAGAGCTTTACTTAATGCTTGTAAAAATTTACAAAAAGCATAGCCAGTGAACCTTAAGCAAAGAAAACACATGAAGTGAGCCCCACATTCATTCGTGCTTTCTGCTATGGGACATGTTCCAAATAGTGTCATGAGAAAGTAGATGTTAAAAGACAGCCATGGTCTCATTGGTTGAAGGCAACAGAGCTGCAGCTTCTGAGGTGACCGGAATTGATGGAATAGGGTATTAAAGAAGAAATAAATGAACAGAGAAGTTGCCCCAGAAATCTACATTCACGTCCCCTTTAGGTTTTGGCCAAATACAAAGCTGTAAATGTGTAGGCAAGACCCTGTCTGGCTAGGCAGAGAACAGCTACTGAGAGATGATGAACTTATGGAAATTCTGGAGTTTACACAGTGATGGGGTTATTGGGCTTCTGGTCAATCTCAGGGTAACTATGTTACTGAACACTCTGGGCATTTAGCTAAGACTCCAGAGTGGCCAATCCAAGGAACGGGAGTATTGGAGCCGAGCACATGGACTATTCTTGACCCACATTAACAAAGCTGAAAAACAAGCCTCAACAGGAACAAAGTGAATGAATTAGATGCTTGCCAAAACAATACTCAACACTCAATAATCAACATTCTTTAAAGGAAAAGGACATAATCCAGACTCAGCATTGCATCATTCATAATCTTCAGTATTCCAAAAAGTTACTAGACATGCAAAGTAGCAAGAAAATGTAACCCATAACCAGGAGAATAAAGTCAATAGGAACAGACCCAGGGATGACACAGATGTAGTCAGTAGTGGACAGTGATTATAAAATAGCCATTACTAGTAAGTTCAAGAATTTAAAGGAGGGACTTCCCTGGGAATTCAAAGGCTAAGACTCCACACTCCCAGTGATGGAGGCCTGGGTTCGATCCTTGATCTGGGAACCAGAGCCCACATGCCGCAACTAAGACCTGGTACAGCCAAATAAATAAATTAAATATTTTTAAAAAGAATTTAAAGGAAAAGATGGACATCTTGTTATGGAAATCTTAATGGAGAAAGACTTAAAAAAAAATGAAAAGTGCAAAACTGAAAAACAATTTATAAAATGAAAAACTTCATTAGGTGCACAATGCATAAGAAAAGATTCATTTCAGTTCAGTTCAGTCGCTCAGTCGTATCGATTCTTTGAGACCCCATGGACTGCAGCATGCCAGGCTTCCCTGTCCATCACCAACTCCCGGAGTTTACTCAAACTCATGTCCACTGAGTTGGTGATGCCATCCAACCATCTCATCCTCTGTCATCCCCTTCTCCTCCCACCTTCAATCTTCCCCAGCATCAGGGTCTTTTCCAATGAGTCAGTTCTTTGAATCAGGTGGCCAAAGTATTGGAGTTTCAACTTTAGCATCAGTTCTTCCAATGAATATTCAGGACTCAGTTCCTTTAGGATGGACTGGTTGGATCTCCTTGCAGTCCAAGGGACTCTCAAGAATCTTCTCCAACACCACAGTTCAAAAGCATCAATTCTTCAGCACTCAGCTTTCTTTATAGTCCAACTCTCACATCCATACATGACTACTGGAAAAACCATAGCCTTGACTAGATGGACCTTTGTTGACAAAGTAATGTCTCTGCTTTTTCATATGCTATCTAGGTTGTTCATAGCTTGTCTTCCAAGGAGTAATCGTCTTTTAATTTCATGGCTGCAGTCACCATCTGCAGTGATTTTGGAGCCCCCGAAAATAAAGTCTGCCACTGTTTCCCCACCTATTTGCCATGAAGTGATGGGACTGGATGCCATGATCTTAGTTTTCTGAATGTTGAGCTTTAAGCCAACTTTTTCACTTTCCTCATTCACTTTCATCAAATGGCTCTTGAGTTCTTCTTTGCTTTCTTACATAAGGGTGATGTCATCTGCATATCTGAGGTTATTGATATTTCTCCCAGCAATCTTGATTCCAGCTTGTGCTTCATCCAGGCCAGCATTTCTCAAGATGTACTCTGCATATGTTAAATAAGCAAGTGACAATATACAACCTTGACGTACTCCTTTTCCTATTTGGAACCAGCCTGTTGTTCCATGTCCAGTGAACATTGAAGAAAAGATTAGTGAACTTGAAAAGAGATCAACAAAAATTATCTAAAGTATCCAAATTATTTAAACTGTTCATTTTAAAAAATCTACAAAGACTTGGTGACTTGTGGGCAAATTTTAAGCAGTATGAGTGTAAGCAGAGTTCCAATAGGAGAAGAGAGGGAAAGAAGAAGCAAGAAAAGAAATGAAAGAATTAATGACCAATATTTCCCCAATTAGGTGACAAACTGTCAACATTCAGATTGAAAAAAAAAACAGAAATCTCAATGGAACTTATTCAAGATCAGCACAAAGAAAACCACACCTAGTCATTTCATAAGCAAATAGCTGAAAGTCAAAGATAAAGAACATTTTAAAAACAGCCAGAGGAAAAAAAGGCTACATACAAAGGAATAACGATAAGAATACTGCTGATTTCTCATCATACCAGTCATAAAACCAGACAGAAGATATGGAGTGACATCTTTAAAGTTCTAAAATAAAAAAATAAATAAAAACTAAAGTTCCCAGTCAACCTAAAATTCTGTATCTGGCAAAAACAGCCTTTAACAAAACAGAGGCAAATAAAGACATTTTCAGATAAGGTGGATTATTCACTAGCATATGTGTACTCTACAAAATATTAAAGGAAATTCTTGGGCAAAAGGAAAGTGATTCCATAAGATATCAGAACTATAAAAAAAGGGTAAAAGAAATAGAAAATATGTTGGGTACAAATATAAATGACATTCTTAAAATTTCCCTAAAAGATATTTGACTGCTTAAACCAGAAACAGTAACAAAGTATTGTGAGGTGTATAATGTATGTAGAAGCAGGGTGGAAAGCAACAGTATCATAAGAGATAAGAAGGGACAGATAAAAGTATACTCTGTGAGGTTTTCTTTTCCATTATGTGTGAGGTGGCATGAAGTTAATTCATTATCACAGGTAGACTGATAACCAAAATATGCTTCTTTTAATCTCCAGAGCAACTGCTAAAAATTAAAACAAAGAGGCATAGCTAAAAAGACAAAAAAGAAGAAAACTAGAAAATACTAGAAAACATTTAATTAATCCAAAAAAAGAACGAAAAGAGGGAAATGAGAAAGAAAGCATGAATGTGGCAAAGAGAAAACAAATAGCAAGGTGGTAGAATTAGATCCAACCAAATCACTGATTACATTATACCTAAACAGAGTAGACAGTCTAATTAAATGAGCAATACTGCCAGACTGGATTTCAAAAATGAGGTTCAATTATACAATGTTTATGAGGACACATACAACTAAAAGAAAAAGAATAGAAAAGGACAACGAAATAATGATTAATTGTGAAAACACAGGAGTAGCCATATTATCAGACAAAGTCAAGAACAATTACAAGGGATAAAGGGGGATATTACATAACAACGAGAAAGTCAATTCATTAAGAAGACATGCGCCTCCTACAGTCCAGAACTGAGACGATGGCGGCGGCGGCCCCAGCGGTGCTGTTTTCTGCGGCGCGGCGGCAGCTCTGCGGTTTCCCAGAGAGGCTCCTGATCCGGGGTGCTGCTGGGAGGTCATATTTTGGAGGAAACAGATTGAGAAGTACACAGGCTGCTACACAAGTTGTTCTGAATGTTCCTGAAACGCGAGTAACCTGTTTGGAGAATGGACTAAGGGTGGCCTCTGAAGACTCTGGGCTTTCAACATGCACAGTTGGGCTCTGGATTGATGCTGGAAGTCGATATGAAAATGAGATGAATAATAGAACAGCTCACTTTCTGGAGCATATGGCTTTCAAGGGCACCAAAAAGAGATCCCAGTTAGATCTGGAACTTGAAATTGAAAATATGGGTGCTCATCTCAATGCCTATACCTCCAGAGAGCAGACTGTATATTATGCCAAAGCATTCTCTAAAGATTTGCCAAGAGCTGTAGAAATTCTTGCTGATATAATACAGAACAGCACATTGGGAGAAGCAGAGATTGAACGTGAACGTGGAGTAATTCTTAGAGAGATGCAGGAAGTTGAAACCAATTTACAAGAAGTTGTTTTTGATTATCTTCATGCCACAGCTTATCAAAATACTGCACTTGGACGGACAATTTTGGGACCAACTGAAAATAGCAAATCTATAAATCGTAAGGACTTAGTGGATTATATAACCACACATTATAAGGGGCCAAGAATAGTACTTGCTGCTGCTGGAGGAGTTTCCCATGACGAGCTGCTTGAGTTAGCAAAATTTCATTTTGGTGAATCTTTGTCCACACACAAAGGAGAAATACCAGCTCTGCCTCCGTGCAAATTCACAGGAAGTGAGATTCGAGTAAGGGATGACAAGATGCCTTTGGCACACCTTGCAGTAGCTGTTGAAGCTGTTGGTTGGGCACATCCAGATACAATCTGTCTCATGGTTGCAAACACACTGATTGGCAACTGGGATCGCTCTTTCGGAGGAGGAATGAATTTATCTAGCAAGTTGGCCCAGCTTACCTGTCACGGCAACCTCTGCCATAGCTTCCAGTCTTTCGATACTTCCTACACAGATACAGGATTGTGGGGAATCTATATGGTTTGTGAACCAGCCACTGTTGCAGATATGCTACATGTTGTTCAAAAAGAATGGATGCGACTATGTACAAGTGTCACTGAAAGTGAAGTTGCATGAGCCAAAAATCTTCTGAAAACAAACATGTTGCTGCAACTTGATGGTTCCACTCCCATCTGTGAAGATATAGGTAGGCAGATGCTATGCTATAATAGAAGAATCCCCATCCCTGAGCTTGAAGCAAGAATTGATGCTGTAAATGCTGAGATAATTCGAGAAGTGTGTACCAAATATATTTATAATAAGAGTCCAGCTGTTGCTGCTGTTGGTCCTATTGAGCAACTACCAGATTTTAACCAGATTTGCAGTAACATGCGCTGGCTTCATGATTAAAAATGCTCCTAATAAACATTTGGAACATTATAAAACTGAGACCCATAAGTCATAAAGAAAAAAAAAAACCTATACTGGTAAATATGAATAACTTTGAAAGGATAAGACCACCACAATGAATGGTAGATCTCTGAACTCTGAGAAATTATGCTGGGACACACTTTAAGTATAATTTTAAGAATGAAAATTTGTATAGTATTTTCAGTTTTATTATAAAAATGCATACACAACAACAACAACAAAAAGAAGACATGCAATTCCTATGCCTATGTGAAAAATTTCTTAGCTAAATTAAAGAGATGTCATATTTTAAAAAGATATAATACATAATTACCAAGTAGAGTTTATCTCAGCTATGTACAAGATTTGTTTAACATTAGAAAGATTGCAAGATTCTAGGCCAATATATAAAAATGAACTGCATTTATGTAAAAGAACAACAAACAGTTGGAAAAGAAAATGAAAAGCTCAATATCACTTACCTTAGCATTTAAAAAAATCAAAATATTTAGGGACAACGATAATGAAAGATTTTTAAGGTTTTTATGTAGGAAGGTACAAAATACTGTTGAGAAATATTAAAGGTCTGAATAAATAGATATTTTATGTTCAAGAATGGGAAGATTCAACATTGTTAATACATCAGTTCCCCAGAATTAATCTTTAGAAATATTACAATTAACCATCCCAGTAGTCCTTTTTGGGAGGAGGGTAAAAATTGACAAGCTGATTCTAAAATTTATGTGGAAATGCAAAGGTCCTAGAATAGTCAAGTAATCTTCAAAAAGTACATGGTTGGATGACTTACACCATCTGATTTCAAATCCTTTATAAAGCTACGGTAATCAAGACAATGTGGTATAAGGATAGAAAAATAAATCAATGGAATAGGTTAAGGAATCTAGAAATAGATCCAAACATATATGGCCAATTAAGTTTTTATATTTGAACTAAGACTGCTCAATGGAGAAAGAAAAAAAAAATCTTTTTTAAGGTGCCAAAATATCGGGGTTTTTATATGGAGAAAAAAATAAATCAACAGTACCTTACAACATACCCCCGAATTAGTTCATTGTAGATAATAGGTCTAAATTTAAAAGCTAGACTATAAAGCTTCTAGGGGAAACATTAAAAGGAGAATATTGTTCCTAATTTGAGAAAGGCAATGATTTTTTTTAGAACAGACACAGAAAGCACTAACCATCAAAGAAAAATGTAATAAACTGGATCTTATAAAAATTAAAGATACCATTTAAAAAGTCAATAGGAAATCCATACACTGGAAGAAAAGTGCATAAAATTGTGCTTTTTGGGAAAGTATTAGTTTGAGGACTTTAGGAAACCTCTCCTGGACCCCACAAGGCCCTGTAATCCTATCTACCTTGTAGACACCCTCTGAGTTTTTTAAGAAGGAAATCTGACTGTGAAACATCCCTCCTTAACACATTTCAATAGACTCCATTGCCTTTAAGATAAAAGCTCAACTTAATAGGCTTAGAGAGTCCTTAATGATTAGGCCTCCGCTCACCTCTTCAGTCCCTTTTCAGGCTTCTTTACTGTCACTCCTATATTCCTCAGCCCTTGTCCCAGGAACAGTAAAGTAAAGTCGCTCAGTCGTGTCCGACTCTTTGCGACCCCATGAACTGTAGCCTACCAGGCTCCTCTGTCCATGGGATTTTCCAGGCAAGAATACTGGAGTGGGTTGCCATTTCCTTCTCCAGGGGCTCTTCCCGACCCAGGGATCGAACCCGGGTCTCCAGCATTGCAGACAGACGCTTTACCGTCTGAGCCACCAGGTATATACATACTGCATTATTATACAGCATAACAATACATAACAATACAATACTGCGTAACACAACACCCCCAAATTCAGTGACAGGAAGCAGCAATCCTTTATACTCATGGATCTGAAGGTCAGCTGGAGCCATTCTGCTTCAGGCTGTGGCACTCAGGTTGGGTGATGTAGACTGGGCTTAGCTGAACCGCTCTACCTCTAGATGCAGTTCTGAGGACTGGCCTGAAGGCCCTGCTCCATGTGTCTTTCATCCTCCCTGGACCAGCAAAGAAGCTGGGGCAAGTTCTTCTTATGGAAGTGGCAGAAATTCATGGAGGCGAGTGGAGCACTCAGCGCCCAAAACCTAGGCTCTTAAGATGCCTCTTAAGATCGGTAGGCTGACACATCTACCAGTTTCACGGCCAAGTCAAAGTCAGCCAGACACAGATACCCTTCATCCTGTCCGGGACAAGGTTGAGCCTGCAGAGAGTGAAGCACTGGGGCCAAGAGTTCAATTTACTCTAAACCCCTATCCTCTGGACCAGCTGGACCACTTTCAGCACCCTCCCAAGGTACCACCTGCTCCTCCTCCTGCCCTCA
Source organism: Cervus canadensis (assembly GCF_019320065.1). Taxonomy (NCBI): domain Eukaryota; kingdom Metazoa; phylum Chordata; class Mammalia; order Artiodactyla; family Cervidae; genus Cervus; species Cervus canadensis. Next base: position 60,946,067 of record NC_057396.1, on the reverse strand, counting down.
GACATCCCACTCTTTACAGACTCCCAAGCCTTCCCCCTCCCCCTGACTCCTCCTTGCTCTTCCCTGAGTCCTGGTCAGGCGAAGCACCCCTGCTACATCCCTCTCACTTCCCTCTCATGACCCTTAGCACGGGTCGTGCACACACAGCCCTTAGCAGCTCACAAACTGTAGCCCCTACCCATTATCTCCTTCCAAGGTGTAGCTATTGTCTGATATGTGAGATAGGGATGGAGAAAGTTTGTTCCTGTGTACAATCTTTGGTTCCTGGAAATAGAAGACAGGGTGTTTCATGCATTGGGCCTGAAGTCTTTGGAAGGTTTGACATACATTTTTCTTTGGGTTACAGACAGAAACAGCATAATGAATCCCTGTTGCTTTTGCTTATCCACATCTCTTTGGCCTTTTAAAAAGTAATAGTGGCTGGCCTTTGGGGAATAACTCCTGTGACACTGTACACAGACAGGCTCATATCCCTTGTGTCCTATGTGTCCCCTGGGTCAAGGTTGGGTTAATCAAATGTTCTCGCCCAACAATTCAAACCAGGTGGAGGAAACTGATGGGAAAATAATTTGAAAAGGCCTTTCTCCCAGGCAGTTCTTTGATGCACCACTCATTTCCCAGAGCTACTAGATTCCTGGTCCCCAGATTCCCAGGGCTACTATGGCTTCTACTCTTGATGAAGTTATGTCTAGCTTTTCCTGGGAATCTCTAGGCTAGCATAAATCCTTCCAATAGATGCTAGCATTTCATTTTAATTAAATTAGCCAAGTCATTTTCTATTACCTGTTATTAAAAAATATTATATTATAGTTGATGTTACAATCAGATGCTCAAAACTTCAGACTCCACTGTGTCTCTTCTCTCTTCCTCTGGTTCACCAGGAAGTGGGTAGAGACCGTGCCAGCTCTTATTTGGGGTTAATTGACCTCTGAGCTCTTGTAAAGCTCATTTTGAGAGGCAAATCTCCAGCTAATTTAAGGCTGTCAGCAGCTGGGACTCTCTATGTGTAGGCATCTTTGCTTTGCCAAGGAGTGAAACTTCCTGCGGCAGCTGGAGTAATAAGTGGCTACTGTGTACCAAGTCTTGCACGTTAAAATTCTACCCCCATAATTACTCTTGCAGAGCAGGTCTTCTGAATATTCTTAGACCTTTGAGGAAGGAGATAGTCGCTAGAAATTACTAGGGTTGGTGAGCTCAAAGATAGGCTGGGAGCCATGGTGTTTCATATTCAGATAAATCCCTCTGGTGAAGAGACTCTCATTGCTTCGTTGATTCATCTATCTGTCTATTATCTATCATTTACCCGTCTACCACCTATCTATCTATCACCTATATATCTATTATCTATCATCTATCTATCCACCTATTATATCTATCTGTCCTCTATCTGTCTATATCTACATCTACCTACCTGTCTATCAATCAATCATTAGACTTGGCCACACTTTCATGGGCCCTGGGCATTTTCGAATTCTCCATAAGCTCGACAGCATGTAAGATGAGAGTTAGGGTAGTTAGCCCAGCTTGCCAGGTGGAAGGCCTGAGACACATTTCATTGTGAGCTGATCCTCCCTTTGTGATTAAGCTCCCACTTGCTGGATCATACTGGAGAACAAAAGCATTCACCCATTAGTTCCCACGTGCCACCCATGTAAAAACAAATGATGGAACCCTGTCCTAATTTGAGACAGAAGACACCTCTTGTTTATTCTTAATTGTCCTTCTATGCAAATTTTTCTTTTCCTTTCTAATCTGTCATGTGAGAAAAGTTAAATTAGCCTGAACATGTGGGAACAGATTCTACTAATTTTGAGCTCTTCCCTTTCCTTCCCTTAGGCATTTAATCAGTTCTTTTTTTTTTTTTTTTGAGAAGATTTGTTTGGCAAGTGGAAGAGAAGATAACAAGCCGGGGGATGGGGGAGGTAGGATTTTAAAGATAGAAGTACGAAAGGAGCTGCCATCTGAGTCTCAAATTAGGATGGAAAGCACATTCTCTGCAGCTCCATGTTACCGTAATGGAAAGTTTAAAACAAAGTGGGTTTGATTTGAATCAAGAGGCTGCAATTAAATTTATTTTTCTAAGAAGTGCACTCTCAGTATATGATATAGTCTTAATGCTTGCTCTTCACAACTAACTTGGAGAAAAGGGTATATTTCATTATGAATATATTTCATTTCAAAGAGTATGTTTCATTAATGGAAAGGTTTTTGGGAGGCAATAAGGTAGAGTGGGAATTGCTTTAGGCATTCAGAAGACCTGGATTCTTGCTCCTCTCCTGGGCTGTTATCTGCTGGGGTGAGTGCATAAGTCTTACCTCTATGAGCCACAGTTTTCATCTTCCATGAGAGAAGAATCTCTGCCCCGCCCTGCCTAACCTACAGGGCTGCTGAGCTCAATGAAGAGAAGGTGCTTGTAAAGCGGAGCTGGTCGTAGGCTTTGCAGGAGGGGTTAATTGGGAGCAGAAGCCACCTATCAACTTGACTTGGACAGCTTAGTGGGAGCTAAGCCAACGTTACTTTTGGAGGGCATTGGCACATTCTTTATTAAAATTAACATTTGTTGTTGTTGTTTAGTTGCTAATTGTGTCCTACTCTCTTGCAACCCCATGGACTGTAACTCACCAGGATCCTCTGTCCGTGGGATTTTCCAGGCAAGAATACTGGAATGAGTTGTCATTTCCTTCTCCAGGGAATCTTCCTAACCCAGGGACTGAACACACATTTCTTGCATTGGCAGGCGGATTCTTTACCACTGAGCCACCAGAGACCAAAAAGTTCGTTCAGGAACTTGAACGAACTTTTTGGCCAACCCAGTAAAATTATATTTACACTTCTAGGTACCTATCCTGGTGAGACATCTGCACAAGTGCATAAGAAATAACGACGGCTCTTGTTGACTCTAACTGATTGCTAGGTTCTAGGTACTATACGGGCTTCCCAGGTGGCACTAGTGGTAAAGAGCCTACCTGCCAATGGAGGAGACGTAAGAGACATGGGTTCAATCTCTGGGTCAGAAAGATCCCCTGGAGGAGGGCATGGCAACCGATTCCAGTATTCTTGCCTAGAGAATCCCATGGACAGAGGAGCCTGGTGGGCTACAGTCCCTGGGGTTGTAACAAATCAGACATGACTAAAGCGACTTTGCACATTCGTAGGTATTAATTAATATAGGCATAATTCATTTAATCCTACAACAAACCTCTAAGGTTATTAACCCGAATTCTTAGACGAGGAAACTGAGGCACGGAGAAGTAAAGTAACCTGCGCTGGGTCACAGAGCTGGTAGGTGGCCATCTTAGTCTTGTTCTTGAGCTGCTACAGCAGAAGACCACAGACTGCATAGCTTATTAACAACAGAAACTTTTTTTTTTCATGGTTCTGGAGTCTGAAGCCCAATATCGAGGTGCCTGTATGGTCAAATTCTGTTGAAAGCGCTCTCGCTGATTCACAGGGGGCCACCTTCTGGCTGTGTCCTCACCTGGTGGAAGGGGCAACAGAGGGACCTGTTAGGCCTCATTCATGAGAGCTTACCCTTAGGACCTAATCATCTCCAACAGGCCTCACCTCCAAATTTTATCACGTTGGAGATTAGGTTTCATCATATGAATTTTGGGGACACAGTCAGTCTATCTCAATGGCTCACCTGAGATTTGAAGCTGTTCAGTCCGGCTTCAGACACTATATGTTCAGCTACTAGACAGGTATGAATCCAAGTTTTGTAGAGTCTGAAGCTCATGTAATTTTAAAGCATCTCTTAAAAAAAATTACAAATACAAGTCATGCACAAAAATGAATATTTATTTACAGTGAGAAAAGAAATTGCAAAAATTATGAACCCTAAAAGGTGACAAATAACACGAGCATCACTAAATTCAGAAAAGTAACATAATATTTTTACTAATTTACAGCCCAATGCACGCTTATTATGCTTTCTTTCCTACATTTTATTTTTGGCTGCATATTCTTTGATCTTCTTTTTCAGATGATGACAATTTTGAAAAAATTTTATAAAGAGAATAAGATAATGCAGTCTTTTCCATAGCATGGTAAATTGAAATTTATTTTTTTATTATTGATAATTTTGATGCATAAAACATGCCGCTTCTCACAGACATACTCACTGTTTGTACTACTTGTACACATTTATGCCCTGAAAGAACAAAAATTTTGATATAGTCTATTCTCCATTATTTTCATCAAAAAAGAAAGAAAAATATGGTAACAATACATGTTGCATTGTCAAGTATGTTTCTGACAGATTTCAGTGAGAAACAAAACCCTTTTCATACCTCTGATGATTGGGAGAACTTTCTGTAGACTAGCTTCTGGCTCTGTGCTTTTCAGACCATTTCTCTTCCACTCCCTACATAATTCTGTCCTGTTATCCATACACATGTTTTTACTGAGTCATGACCTGTGGCGTTTGTTTCTTGTACAACCCTATGGGTTGGTACTGTGGGTAGAAAAAGTATTTCTGGAAGCTATTCTTACATGGTGCAGCTAGCAACTTTTGACACACATCCCTAGATGTGTATACACTAAGTGTATCCCCTAGAAGAGAGATAGGAGGGAAGGCGGCAGGGAACAACCCTTGAAAGAATGACATAAGAGGAAGGGGACATATGCATACTTACGGCTGATTCGTGTTGTTGTATGGCAGAAACCAATACAACATTGTAAAGGAATTATCCTCCAATTAAAAACAAATAAAAAATTAAATAAATTTTAAAAATCAATAAGCATCAAACCAGAATTACTGAAAAAAAAGGACATAGACATAGGACATGACAAAAACTGGTTAGAACCAACTAGATCCAAAATGGTGGAAGATTTAACTTCCAGAAGACCTTGCACCTCATTGTACACTCACTATAATACATTAGCAGATTCTGAATGACACAGCTACCATGGCCATGACATTTCCAAGCCTGACCATCAAAGATCAAAATGTGGGCAGTGACCCAATTCCTGGAAATCGTCACCTCTTCCCCCACATAATTGGAATAATCCTCCCATCTCTTAAAAACTGACCCAGCCCATAAAAACTGACCAAGCCACTTTTTGGGGGCCTCTCACTTTCTGAGATGGCCCACACTCTGCCTGTGGAGTGTGTTTCTCCCACGGCCATTCTCACCTTTTGAGACAGATCACATTTTGTTTATGGAATGTGTATTTCTCTGAATAAATCCACTCCTTACCTATCGCTTTGACTCTCACTGAATTCTTTCTGCGATGAGACATCAAGAACGTGATCTTCATTAAGTCCTGAGGCCATCTGTGTGATTTCAGTTAAAAAACAGTGGGTTCAAGTTCCGATCTGAGTTAAGTGGTTTCAGCAGGGGGTCTGACTTATGAGGGACCAGAAGCATCAGCGTCTTTAGCATTTGCTACATATAACTATATAAGAAGGATGCTCAGCGCAGCTTCTTTTTAGTGGTGAGAAACCAAGAGAATCTAGATGGCCATCAGAACAGGACTGATTGGAATGTGGATGTCCACATAAGAGAATCCTTTGCAGGTCTTAGGAGAAATAAGCTAAATGTTCAAACCTGGTGAGGAAAGGCATTCTCTTCACTTCATGGTGAACTAGAAAACACAAGTTGCAGAACAGTAGCATCATCCTGTTTGTATATCTTCAGAAATTTGTGTATTTATAAACGCACAGACATATTTTGTAAGCATATGTAAGAAACTGTAAGGAGTGACAGCCTCTGGGGAGTTTAGACTGAGAACTGAGGGTGTAAGGAGGAAAATTTTTAATTTTCACCTTATGGTTTTCTGTTGTTTAAGTTATCTGACTTTGAGTCTGTGTTAACATACACACTCACTTGCTGCTGATAGAATCTCAACTTAAGAGCTTAAGGGGAAAGGGGAAATTTGTTAATTCATACAACTGTGGCTAAGGACACCAGGCTGTGCTGGATCCAGAAGCACAAAAGGTGTCTGTGGGAATGTGATTTTCTGCATCTCTTGGCTCACATTTCCCGCTGCTCTTTGACTTTACCCTAGGTAGGCTGTCCCTTGGGCTTCTCCTGTGGCTCAGCTGGTAAAGAATCCGCCTGCAATGTGGGACACCTGGGTTCAATGGGTTGGGAAGATTTGCCTGGAGAAGGGAAAGGCTACCCACTCCAGTATTCTGGACGAGAGAATTCCATGGACTGTACATGGGTCACAAAGAGTCAGACATGACTGAGCGATTTTCACTTCACTTCAGGCTCTCCCTTTGTAATGGCAAATGCCCTCCAGCCACTCCAGGTTTATGCTTTTTTCAGCTCAGCAGTGTCAGAGGAAAGAAAGAGAATTCCTCTTTCCTAAAGGTTTCAATGAAAGTCTGGAGTTGATGCTCACTGAATCAGGTCTATGCATGTGTTCACCCCTGAACCATTCACTGGGGCTAGAAAGAAGAACTAGGCTGAAATCACCTTCCAAATTGGAGGGTGGGATCAGTTTCACCCAAACTGCATTGGTGAGCACTGGGAGAGGCAGGAGAAGGGATTCTACCCAGGAAAATTAAGGTGCTGTTATCTAAAGACAAAAAGAGGACCCGACAGGCTGGAGCAGCCATCTACCACATGTGCATTCCATTTACAATGTTAATGGGAGAGAATTTCAAAACAGAAACAGTGCCGATTGTCAGGGGAAAAATCTCAGAGCAAGTGGAATATCTTACTGTTTTGCTAGTAAAGCAAAACAGAAATTATTGAAGACAACAGTTGAACACAGAGTAGAGAAAATTCTCTTTTGCTCTCTTTCCAAAATAAGCTAAAGCTGCATTTGTTTGCTGCAAGAATTAGGCCAATTGAGTAATTAGTGGTTAATGTTGAGCTGAATTAAATAAATTATTAGTATATCCATATGATGGGGACTATACAGCCATTAAAATGATGTAGTAGATGAATATTAATATGAAAAAAAATTCCCTGTAGTTACTTTTCGGGAAAATGAGTGTTGTGAAACAATATTAACAACACAATCTCACAGTTAAAAAATGTGCATATATGTATATATAGTGGAAAGACTCAAAAGTAGTATTTCTCAATTGGCTTTTCTGGGTTAATATGTTATGAATGGCTTTTATTTTATTCTCTTTCCATATTTGTATTTTATGAGCTTTTTCCAATGAATATTTATTAACTTTTTAAACATAATTTAAATTTTTATCAAAGTTATTGCCTACTTTAAAAAGTCAAGCAGTCCTATGAAGCTTATAATAAAGCTTCCTCCTGTTCACCCCAGTCCTTATTTTCAGAAGGAAAGAAAGTGAAAGTGAAGTCGCTCAGTCGTGTCCGACTCTGCAACCTGGTGGACCGTAGCCCACCAGGCTCCTCCGTCCATGGGATTCTCCAGGCAAGAATACTGGAGTGAGTTGCCATTTCCTCCTTTAACCCTTTTAGATGCTGCTTCTAGGATTCACTTCTAAATCACTTGTTTGCATTGCTATTCTTAATTTTCTAGGTTCATGTATCATATATTGACTTCCTAATAAGAAAGATGAAGATTCAACTCTAATACAGCGTCCTCATCTGTATGGCTTAAACGTCACTTTTATTAAACTCATATTTGTTGTTCTCATGATTAGGGATCATGTAAATATTGTTCACTGCTGAGCCAAGTAATGTATTTACATTTCATTTCCTAAATACCTATTCCTTTTACAGATTTTAATTGGATCCTGAAAACCTTACAAACAAGTGGAGAGCTGTTAAATGAATGAAAAAAAAAATTCCACTAATTTAATTGGGGAAAATATTGATGTATCCCAACGCAACCCCAGGTGCCCAAACAATTTTTGCCAGCAGAAAAACAAGTCAATTGAACAATAAAGCAAGTTTAAATAAATATACATGATAACTTGATAGTAAATATAGCTTGTGTATGTGTATTTATATATATAGGACTTCTCAGGTGGCGATAGCGGTAAAGAACTGCCTGCCAATGCCGGAGATGTAAGAGATGTGGGTTCGATCCCTAGCTTGGGAAGATCCCCTGGAGGAGGGCATGACAACCCACTCCAATGTTCTTGCCTGGAGAATCCCGTGGACAGAGGAGCAAAGAGTCGAACATGACTGAAACAACTTGGCATGCACATATATATTTACATACACACATTATATATATATATATAATGTGATGTAATGGAGACTTATTTTATTTACCAAAGGAGGAAGAGTAGACTTAAAAGCATGACTGTTGTAGGAGTCATTATCTGGAAGGTATGTTCCATTTTCTTCACCAAAGTCTTTGGGCCCATGGATGTCTCTCACTCAACCTGCACTTAAATTTGGAGTATGTAGAAATGCTTCTAGAACTAAGAGAAGGCTAGAGATGAGAGTGCTTGGAAATACAAGGAAAGAGCCGGCACCCATAATAGACTGGAGTGTTGGTTAAGGTCTTTCTTGCCTGGCACTCCTTGCCTAACAAAGCATTTGGGCTCACCCAAGCATTGATCCAACATGCTAGTCTCTGACTGGAAACTGTTTAATCAGCTGGGAAGTATGTCATTGCCTAACATTATAATGTCAAACTGTCACCTCCGGTGGCATATATATTTAGTGTGCTTCCGGGTGAAATTTTGTCTCAAAAGCAAAAATAAAATGAAAGGCAGAAAATGTTTACTGTCAGAAAAGTGCTATAATTTGTCAAGAGATGTTATGGAGAGAAAATTTTAATAGTTCTTTTAGGAGGTAATTGTACACTGTTTTCTTCTTGTACTTCAGTTCAGTTCAGTCCCTCAGTCATGTCCGACTTTTTGTGACCCCATGGACTGCAGCACGCCAGGTCTCCCTGTCCATCACCAACTCCTGGAGTTTACTCAAACTCATGTCCATTGAGTCAGTGACGCCATCCAACCATCTCATCCTCTGTCGTCCTCTTCTCCTACCACCTTCAATTTTTCCCAGTATCAGGGTCTTTTCCAATGATTTTTTTTTTTCTTGTACTTAATTGCTTTTAAAAAATTGTGTGGCAGTCTTCAAATTTCTGATGAAGCCTTCTGTACAACTTATGGAATGGCTCTTCTCACATTCAACTGTGTCAAATAAGCCACCAGTTTCAGTTTTACTCCTAGAGTTACTCTGCTCTTCTCCTACTCTGTTCTGGATTGGTTTTCCTCTTCGAGTGCTCTACAGCTGGTTTCCTTGTCATCTCTCTTCCGTCCTCCTGACAGTCCCCTTTCTCTGCCATCCTGTGCTGGGTGAATGACTTGCTGATTCTATTCCTCTTTCTCAATTTGCTCCTTCATTTTGATGGAGCGTCTTTCTTTCTTTCAAATGGTACATTGGAGGTAAATTTTTTAAGACAGGGCAGAACAGCACTTGATGAGAATGATTGATGGGATTGGACAACCCCCAGCCTCTCCTTCCCACCCTATCCTGCCCTCACTGCCACAGTGAAAATAGCATCCTAGAAAGAGCACTGACTTCAGAATCAGGCACTTTGGGGACTGGAATCTTAGCTCCAATTTCCAAATGCTTCTATTCTATATGCATTCCTGACTGATGATTTGCCTGGCCACAGAATTTAAGTTGGCAATCATTTTCCTTTTGAATTTTGAAAGCATAGTTCTGTAGTCTTCTATTATAGTTGTATGCCATTGTGATCACTATTTCTTCTTGACAGCTTTTGGGATCTTCTTTATTTCTGGTGGTAGGTAATTTTGGAATGCCAGGCTTTGATGTGAGAATTCCTTCTTTAGGCTAGGTTCTTTGAAAGCCCCTTCCACCTGGAAAACTACTTTCTTGAGTGCTAGAAAATGTTCTAAGACTTCTTCCTCCACTTCGTTTCCTCTCTTGATTAACCACCAGACAGAACACATCATTTTCTCTCATTTCCATCTCTGTTTTTATGTTTGAGTGTCTGGAGTATGTCTTCAGTTGTATCATCTCATTTATCAACTGCATTTTTATTTCTGCTCTTACATTTTGGACTTCTAGACGTTCTTTCTTGTTCTTTTTCTCTTATTATGACCCCTTGTTCTTGTTTTATAGTTGTAAAATCTTCTTAATATGGCTGCTAATTAAAAATTTGGTGGAACTGTTATTTTGCCTCCTGCTTTAAATTATTTGTTCATTTTCCTTTCTTTTTTCCTCCCTTTCTTCCATTTTCCTTCCTTCTTTCCTTCCTTTCTCTATCTCTTATCTGCCTTCCTCCCTCCCTTCCCTTTTTTTCTTTCTTTTGGATTGTTGTTTTAGCCTCTGTCTTCCAGAATCCGTCACTTAATATCTGATGGACCTCTAGGAAAGAGGCTCTGAACTGCTGACTGGAAGTCTTCTGCTTGCCAGTGTGACTTGTCAGCTTTTGGACTTCACTGTGGACAGATTGGGTAAGACCTGGCTCTCTCACTGGGACTCCTTCTGTGCATAACATTTTTAAAATATTTTTTTATTTGGCTGCATTGGGTTTTAGCTGTGGCACATAGGATCTTCACTGCATCGTGCAGGATCTTTCATGGTGGCGTGGGGGCTTGGTTACTCTGCAGCATGTGAGATCTTAGTTCCCCAATCATTGGCAGATGAATTCTTAACCACTGGACCACCAGGGAAGTCCCCTGTACATTATGTTTTAATTTAAGAAAACAACACATTATTTTATAGGAAAAGGCAATTACACACCACTTACATCAAACTTCACCTTATTAAGACCAAATGATTTCAAGAGCACATACACCCAGGCACTGCAAGCTATCTGATTACTCACCCAAAAAATGTCCTGTAAGCAGAGAGCTGTGATCCACTTCTGGAGCTCTGGACTCTAAAGAAAAATGAAAATAGGTTCCCTGAGGACATCATAGCCCTGTCACCACTGAAGTTGCCTCATTTATCACCATGGCTACAACTTTCTACTCCGAAGCTATTACACAAGCTGAAAGCTAGGTGGTTGTCCTTTTGTAAATTGAAAGTCTGATGAATAAACCTAATCTTTTTTGGCCACAATGATTCAGCACTTACTAGGTTCCTGGCCTTGTGTCAGATGTTTCTAACACAATATTTCATCCCTGCACAGTCCATGGGCTGTCATTGACTTTGTGGTCTTATGATGGCCACCTGGATTTGTGCAGTGCACAACCTGAGCAGCAGTACATGATGGCTCTGACTTAAATCCTCCCATCAATTCAACAAGGAAGTTATTGTTCAGATGATTTAATAGATGACAAAACTGTGATTCAGAGAGGCTAAGTAATTTGCTAAAGTTCTCCCAGCTGCCAAGTGTTGGAGCTAAGATCTCAGTCTCCAAAGTGCCTGGTTCTGAAGGCAGTGCTCTTCCTAGGACACTGTTTTCACTGTGGTGGAGGGTAGTGGGGTGGGGAGGAGTGGGGAGGGGCAGGATGGGGTGGGATGGAGAGGCTGGGGACTGTGTAGTCCCATCAGCCATTCTCATCAGGTGCTGCTCTGCTCTGGAAGCCACCTTGGGGTGCTTGCCATGGTGGGAAAATCCTTCAGAAAGTCTCTGTCTTTTAAACTCTGGCCCCATGATGATTGTCTCACTCACTGTGTGTCTTCTCTCCACCTGGGACAGGCACAGATTCAGACAGCTTGTGCTGCCAAGCACTCCCCTTGGCAGTCAGGCCACTAGAAGGTCTCTGTGTCTTGAAGTCATGAGTCCCTTCAAGAAGACTCGGAAGGCTGTCTGAGGCTGTCAAGGCCACAGGGAGGGACAGAGAGCCATGTTTGGCCGGGGACAGCATCTAGGAAGGACCCTGAGTGTAGTCATGCCTTTCTAGTCATGCCATTGTAGGGTGCAATTTCTCTCCCAAGTCCTCCAATCCATGAACAGCAAAGCAGTTGCCCTGCTACAGGTCCCTTTCTTGGGGATGAGGGTAGCCTCTTGTGCATGACTGTGTATGCTTGAGCACCTGTATATGTGTGCTGTGTTCACAATACTTGTACACTCACAGATACCCAAAGATAGAGCTTGGATGTTTTGTGAAGGCGATTAAAGCTCATGAAATCTAACTTCTATATGGATGGGATAGTGTATGTGTGCATGTACACACACACACACACACACACACACAGGCTTCCATACCCAAGCCTCATTGCATGTCAGTTTTATTTTGTCTCTGACCTCAAACCCAGGCAGATTTGAAGGTTTTCATTCTTTCTGTTGACCTGTTCTCAAGCTTCTGGGTAGTAACAACCAGTTACATTCTCATAATAGCCAGATAACAGTTTGTTATTTTCTTCCTACTCCGAGCCAGACACTGTGCTCAGTACTTTACATGCGTTATCTCATGACCCTCCCCTCATGCATGAATGCTTAGTCATTTAGTTGTATCCGACTCTTTGTGACCCCATGGACTGTAGCCCACCAGCATCCTCTGGCCTTGGAATTTCCAGGCAAGAATACTGGAGTGGGTTTCCATTCCCTTCTCCAGGGAATCTTCCCAACCCAGGGATTGAACCAGCATCTCCTGTGGTCTCCTGCATTGCAAGTGGATTCTTTACTCTCCCTTCTGGAACTCTATAGAAAAGACATTATACCCAATTTACCAATAAGGAAATTGAGACTCAAAGAGGAGAAGTAAAGTTTCTAACCAGTTGAACACACATTCAAACCAGATCCAATTCCAAACATGGGCTCATTCCAATGGATTAATTGAGTCAACAAATATGCTTTGAGCACCTACTGTGTGCCAGGCATTGTGCAATCAGAATCTTATAAGAGGGGGCTGATTGGTGGTAATATAGCAGTGAATGAAAGAGAAAAAAATCCCAGACCTTATGAAACTTATATTCTACAAGGGAAACAGAAAAACAAGTTAAATAGTAAAGTATATCAAGTGTAAATAATAAGGAGGAAAAAAAATAAAATGCAGAAAAGAAGAGCAACAGCTTGGAGTGACTGATACTTCCAATACAGTGACCAAGGAGACCCTTGTGGAGAAGCTGACATTTGTGTAAAGATTCAAAGGAAGTGAGAAAGCCAGCCATGCAGTAATGAATGGGGAAAATTTCTAGGCAGAGGAAACAGCCTGTGCAAAGGTCCTGAGGTGGGGGCATGGCAGCTGTGTTTGAAGAATACGGCGAGAACCAGCATAGCTAGAGCGGAGGCCATCTGAGGGAGAGCAGTGAATATCATGCTTCTCTTGGTGATGAACTAAAAACCTGTGTGTTACCATCGGTGAACTCTGACCAAGCATTCTCACTGCACTCTGCACTACTCTACACTCCACTTTCCTGGCATCTTTCACCGAAGTCTGCAGAGGCTGGAGGCTGGGTGGTGTTTTCAGGGAGAGAGGGAGGGAGCCTCTCGATGTCCACTGCTGTCCCTTCAGCGGGAGGAATGTGCAGGGTTCGCAGGAGAGGGAAGGTCCTGTGGGGGACAGGAAAACCTCAGCCCTCTTATTGCCCTGGTGTTGACCTCAAGTCACTCGGCAACCAGCCCAGCAGCAGCCATGCGGGCCCCTGCACAGTTGTACCTCTGTAGCCCTGCCTGTCTCTTCTTTGATGGAGCCAAAAGAGGAGCTCTGTGTAATTCTTAAGACCACATATTTCGCTAACCTACTCTGGCCTAAGTGATATTTTATGAGGAATTAATCTAACTGCTGATCATCTCTCACCCTGACAAGGGCTAATGTGTCCTGGGAAGCCCTCACTGCCGAGCCAGGTTCTCTGTTCTTGGCAGGGACTGGGCCTGGACTAGGGACGTGGCTCCAGATGCAAGCTGGGTCTAAGGGTTTGGGAGGTTTTAAAGAAAGCAGAGCTGACCCAAAGGAAATCAGGTACAGAGGAAAAATAAATAAATTGAATTTTTTGAGGAAATTGCTTTTTTTTTTTTTTGCTTCTCATGTCTAGCTCCCTTTAATTTGAGGGAACCCTGTATGCATTAGTTACAGGCCATCAACTCAGTATTTTCCACCCATGAATCAATAAGTATTAAAGAATCCAGTTTGGGGATGACTACTGGCCCTGGATGGCAACAGTTCCAGGAGGTGTGTTGTGCAGCCAACTCCTTTCTGGAAGTTCTTTGCCCTCAATGCCACCGTGACACCCTGTGACTCCCACCTCCCTGGTCACAGGGGGATTGGCCACTTTGCCTAAGAACAGCCAATCCTTACTCTAATCACCAACCTATGAGATGGTCTCAGACCCAGCAAAGTCAAAGATGACTAGCCAGATTGTTTCACTGGGAGAACTTGATGTCAAGGCCCGGTTGCAGGAGCTAGAGAAACAGAGATGCAGAGACAGAGTGGCTGAGGCTTGTTTAGAGGAGGCAGTGAGAACTGGTCATAGCATGTGCCGGATTCTGGAGGGCTCCCTCTTCCTTCCACTGTTCTCTCCCCATTTCTCTCTAATCCTCTTTGCCATCTTTTCCTCCTCCCATTTTCAAACTCTGCTTCCCTTCTGTAGTCATACATTCCAGTGTCAAAAGGGAAGAAGAGGATGAGGGAGGTCTGTCACCAAACGATCTCAGCTCCAGACTTCCATCACACTATTTGGAAACTGCGGCAGAAGAAAGCTTCTGTCACCTGAAGCCCACATATAAAGTCCCAGGGAAGGCCCCTGATTGGTCAGTGTGGATCACATGCCTCTCTCACTTGGCAAATTCCCATGGGCAGGGGGCTGGTTATTTGATTCCTCTGGCTTACGTCATTTGCCTAGAGCAGCAGCCAGGCAGGAAGCTCCCATGAATCACATCAAATGGAAGATGGGTATGATTAAAAGAACCTGTCACTTCAGTTACCAGAAAAAGAGGCTGAGTGGTGATGGCTATTCGCAGACTGACGTCTGCTCTCTGTGCTTGATGGTCCACCCTGGCCTAGGCACCGTGGGGAAGGTTATGGGCACAGCCCTCTTCTGTGTGGGAAAAGATGGCACAGTCACCAGAGACAATGGTCAGCACTTCTGAAGCAACTGGAGAACTGGGATTCCTGAAAGTCAAGGGGATGGTCTAGCCACTAACTTGGCTCCATGTCACTTGCCCTACTGATTCAAAAAGGCCCCGGTGCTGTGAGATGAGTCTGCGGCAGGAAGGTCAGACCACTTCTGTATCACCTTGGACAAATTCTTAGGCTGCTGGTCACCTAACAATTTGAGAAAAACAGGTAGTTGGGGTGGAGGGGAAGAGTACAGGATATGACTGTCTTCTCCTGAAGCCATCCAGCAGAGGGCCCAGGGATCTTGGTGACTCTGGGCCTACGGAAGGTTGTCTGCCAGGGTGACCTTCCCTGCCTGGGGGACAAGGTGTGGGGAAATGTTTCCATAAAGATGGGCTCAGGGGTCACACAAACCAGGATCTTATACAGGGAGGTGAAGTGGAGTTTCCCTAGCCTGGATGACCTCATTAGAGCAGACCACTAACTGTGGACCTAAAATGAAGGCCTGACCTGGAAATGGGAGGCACATGTCTGCAGCTCCATGGGGCGGGGAAAGAAGGCAGGATGGGTGTGGGGTGGGGCATGGAGAATAGTTTGGTGAGTTCCAACCTTGGAGTCAGAGTTGAAAAGAGCTTAGAGATACATCTGTGAGGCTGTCGGGAGCTAAGATCTAGAGCCAAATGACAGAGGAGGAGCAGGATTCCGAGGAAGAAGATGGAGCCCAGGATTGAAAACCTTCTTAGGAGAATGATGGAGGAAAATAGACATCTCTGACTCAGGCGAGGGACCCTGAACTAAGTGACATCTAATTGATAGAAGACAGAAGTACTTGGATATTATTAGGAAGAAGCCCACGCTATCAGATCTAGGACGAAACGGAGGAGCCACTCAGAAGTGGGAGAACTGAAAGCCAAGGAGGCTGGAGAGGTCCACACATGGGGCTGCAGAGCAGATGGGGCTCTGACCTGGAAACTTAAAACAAGAATATCTTTTATGTGCCAAGCTTTATACCTTCAATTAGTTAATCAGTGTGTGTGCCTCTCGTACACCCCGGGAGAAAGGTAGCATCAGTCATGGGGCAGTGGTGGGGAGGAGGCCAGGCAGGCCTGGGTACCAGCAGTCAGCGTGCAGGCAGGAGGTGACTGAAGGGGAAGACGATGCGTAAAGTTAGGCTTCAAGCCTCACTGAAATGAAGACCCATTGGCCTGCACTTGGTGGTGGTTTAGCTGTTAAGTCATGTCCGACTCTTGCGACCCCATGGACTGTAGTCAGCTAGGCTCCTCTGTCCATGGGATTTTTCCAGGCAAGAATGCTGGAGTGGTTTGCCATTTCCTTCTTCAGGATATCCTTCTGACCCAGGAATCGAACCCAGGTCTCCTGCACTGCAGGCAGATTCTTTACTGACTGAGCTACCAGGGAAGGTCTGCACTTATAGAACACAAATTTAAACATAAACTTATTAAGACTTTCAAGATAGTGACTAAATAACATTAAACCCTAAGCATGGCCCTTCTAAGTGTAGACTATAGATTTTTCTGTGTGTCTGCACCGGTGGCAGACCTGGGAAGCTGGACTGATTCAAGCACAGCAGAGGAGAGAATTTTAGTGCCTGAAAAGCTGTCTGCAGAATTCTGGGGAATGAATTATATTTGAGTTGGAGGCAATGTCCCAGGGACATGGGCTTTGGCAAAAACCAAAGTGACAGAGGACAAAGCTAAACTGTTCTGAATGAGTTTAGGAGAGCAGTTGTTTCTTTGTTTCAGAGAGGAGCAGGGAGAGATGTGCCCATGAGGAAGGAGAAGCTGGCAACCATGTGAATGTGTAGGGAAGATTGGCGGAGACAGGTCCCTGGTGTGATGGTGGCAGCGGGAACTTTAAAGCACTGGGATGTGTGATGTTGAATTTTAAGTTCTTCATAAGTCTGTAGTTATAATTCTTTTCCACTTCTCCCCACCAACTTACTCTGATTAGGAAAATATATACCCACAGATGCTTAGAAGAAGTGGCGTGTGTGTGTGTGTGTGTGTGTGTGAGTCAGCTGAGGAAGGAGTTGAGTTTCACATCAGATTCAAAGTGAAACAGACTTTGTAGGCACAAACAGAAGCAAGAGTCTTGAGACTATAAATCCCCCAACCCTGAGAACCTGAGGAATCACAGGGAGGGCTTTGAACTTCCGTGGGATGTTGAAGCAGGAGAGAGGACATCTAGGCCACTCTGATATATAGATCTCCAGGGGCTGTGTGAAATGTGGGGCAAACAAATCTTCATGGTCTAGGATCAAAGTAATCCTGAACTTCTAAGTGGTGGTGGTAGTGATGATGGTGGGAATTGTGGTGATGATGATGAAGGTGACGATATTGACAATGATGGTAATGATCAGGTCAAACACTGTTCAATATGATCCTCATGCCATCCCATCAAGAAGGAACTCTTTACTGCTCTTTTATTAAAGAGCTGAAGTAACTTGTCCAAAGTCACATATATAGTAAGTAGACAAAGTCTATTCTGATGGACCTTGTTGGAGAGAGGTAAATCTCTTCTTGAGATTTGCCTATCAGGATGGTCTGTGGACAGGTCCACCAATACTGCTGTGTGCTGCACAATCCAGGAATGTCATTCCTATTTTAAACTATGTCAGTGTCCCCTGCAGATGTTCAGTACACAACCTGAGTCCTTTCTACAGTTAAGCATTTTCTCGATATCTTGATGATGAAGTAAGCACAGCATAGTTAAATGATTCGTTCAACAGCAAACGTGTAAGGAGAGCAACGACAGGCTGGAAACTGCGTTGGGCCCTGAGGATCCAGACTAGGTGGTGTGGTTCCAGGGGTGACAGAGTTTGCAGTGGTGATAGAGTAGTTCACGTGCATGGTTGAATACGTAGGTGGGAAGTTGGATCCTGAAATGCTTTTCATGTTGTGCTAACAGGTGAGATTTCCACACTAAGGAGGTGTGCAGTGAGGCCAGGCCTTCCATCTCCAGCCTCTAAGAGTTGGATTATGACACTGGAAGTAATGTGAAGAGACACAGAGAGCCTCTTACCAGGAGCCTGAGGGCAGAGGTATCAAACAATGAATTTACCATGTGCCTACTTACTAAAGGGCCCATATTTACTAGGTCTTATGGTGAGTTAACAGGGCTTCCCCGATAGCTTAGTTGGTAAAAAAAATCCACCTGCAATGCAGGAGACCCTGGTTCAATTCCTGGGTCAGGAGGATCCACTGGAGAAGGGATAGGCTATCCACTCCGGTATTCTTGGGCTTCCCTTGTGGCTCCGCTGGTAAAGAATCTGCCTGCACTGTGGGAGACCTGGGTTTGATCCCTGGATTGGGAAGATCCCCTGAAGAAGGGAACAGCTACCCACTCCAGTATTCTGGCCTGGGGAATTCCATGGACTGGATAGTCCATGGGGTTGCAAAGAGTTGGACACGACTGAGCGACTTTCACACTCACTCTCACTCTGTCATGATGAGTTAACAAATGGCAACTGGGCAAGTAGATAATGTCAAAGAGTGAAGCTGGCAGGCATCAGGGCTACTGTGGAGTGGTGGGGACCCTGGTGGACTGATGCCCGCATGCCAATTTAAAGCAGGCAGTCATTACTCATCAATTGATTCCATGAAGGAATGTAGGCCCAGTTTTGCCAGAGCTGATTTTTTAGGAAAAGCCAGAAATCCAGATTTTTATGTACATTCTTCTGTGCTTTAAGGATAACTATTAATTCAAATACCATATAGGTGAAACAAAATACAAACACGACCAGGATTTAGCTAGCCACCTAGCATCCCTATCTTCCTATTCACCACCCATTCATTCATACCTATACTTCCATCCACCCATTCAACCAGCCAGCCAACGCACCATCTACCTATCTATCTATCACTTTGTCCATTTATTTCTTCCTATCCACTTGTCTATCTATCTATTTGTCCTCCCATCTAATAACCCACCTGTCTACCCACCACACACCACACACACACACACATACATGCCCATGCATCACCCACTTATTTATCCAACTATCCATCCATTCATTCAAGGAGATCAAAACAGTCAATCTTAAGGGAAATCAACCCTGAATACTTGTTGGAAGGACTAATGCTGAAGTGGAAACTCCAGTATTTTGATCATCTGATGTGAACAACTGGACTCATTGGAAAAGACCCTGATGCTGGGAAAGATTGAGGGCAGAAGGAGAGGAGGGCATCAGATGATGAGATGGCTGGATGGCTTCACCGATACAATGGACATGAACCTGGGCAAACTTCAGAAGACGGTGAGGGACAGAGAGGCCTAGTGTGCTGCCATCCATGAGATCACAAAGAGTCGTACATGACTGGGCAACTGAACAACAACACTTGTACATTCAACCACTTACCCACCTACCCATCTATTCATTCATCCATCCATCTCTCTTGCACTGTTAAAGTATACTTCCTCTTAAATCTTCACAGGATAAGACTGAAACATTCATTTTGTTTCACCTGCCCCAGGCCCTTGGAAAGTCCTATTTCCCTCCAAGTTAAAGCAAATGTTAAGTTTGCAACGTAGTGCTAATGTGAGCGGCCTTGTACCTTCCTCCTTCTACAGGAGGATTTTCACTTTCGAGTTATGTCCTTGCTGTGCTGCCTGGAATAGAAGGGTATTTTTTCTCCCCATTGGATCTGAGCCTTCACAAGTGTTCCAGAATAAAATTAAACCAAGAAGAGAGTTAGGTTCCCTCCCTTTTCTTGGAAATCTCTTGCCACTAGGCTCACTAGGAATGAAATAAGACTTCTAAAGGAGATCTGAAACAAATTTCTCAGTGGGGTTTCTAGATATCAGTAAATGGATTTATGGGAAATGGATTAGGATTGGTAAATTCTAAATTGCAATACTATGAATGTGCAATATATCTGTGCAAATAACCCTTCTTTTTCTCTTTCTCCATATCCAACTGGAACTCCTCTTAATGTCTTGTGTCAATCAACCTTCATTTCTTGACCTAAATATCTCTTCCAGCTGGAGGTTGGTGGATTTTATATTCCTGATTTCAGTGGCATATAATTTGGCATGAGCTAAATAGCAAGGCATAACTACATTGAGAAATTCTTTGAGCTTCAGTTTCCTCATCTGTCAAAATGGGACAAAGCTTCCCTATCCCCTTCCTCACATAAATATCCTCAGAGGGGCTACCAGGGTGTCTGACACCACCACTGGGACTCGCCCACTTTCAAGTGAATGAAAACTTTGCTGAAATGTCAATGTTCTGGGAGTTCTTCCCATCATCAAATAAGCTTTTATTTTTCACTAATTCAAATATATTAGATTAGGAAGCCCATGAAGAGATGGAGCACAGGGTGGGTGGTGGTGATGGAGTGTGATGGAGCCAGAGAAAGGTCCACACAGAAGCTGCAAGAGGGAGAGGCTGATTCTGGGGAACCTCGGGGGTGGATTAAACAGTGCCAGGTAATGGGATGGCAAAGGAGGAGGGACAGATTTCCTACCATCTCTGGACCACTTGTTCTGCTACTCCCTCAACTGGAACTCTTCCCTGTCTGTACAGCATCACACTGTGTCAAACAGAACAGTGTCGTGGAGACGGTTGAGCACTTCTGGTCATCCATGACCCTCCATCTCTTTGTCTGTCAAAGCGACGGGATCGCTGTGAGGGACTAAACGAGATAAATCAAGCTAGTGTCTGTGTGGGGGTCCAGTGTTCCCCTCCAAGCGGCTGCTTCAGACCAGCTGCCAAGCTGGGGTTGGGTCTCTCCTGATACCGAGGACTGGAAGGCAGAGTGCTCAGCCACCGCCCAACTCTTTGTGACCCCCTGGACTGTAACCCACCGGGCTCTTCTGTCCATGAAGGCAGAGAGGGGTCTGCATAGCTGTGGCCAGGTGTGAGGGTGGACAGGTGTCCTGCTGGCTGTATCCACCTGCAGACCCGGGGAGTGGGAGGTGGAACAAAAGCCGCAACCTTTCATGTTTCGTTCCTGCCAAGAACTTTAAAAATATTATCTCACATTATCTTTTAACAACCACTGGAAGTAGGGACTTTTCTGAGTCCCATTTTATAACATGGAAATGGTGGCAAACACAGGGGTGAAGTAATTTCTTCAAAGTCCCAAGAAATGGAGTACTCGGGACAAGAGTAGCGGCGACAGAGAGCATATGACCCACAAAGCCTTAGACGTTTACCGTCCGGTGCTTTAGAGACAAAGTACGTGGACACTGCTACAGAACAGAGCTACTGACCCTCTGAGGCTCTTTCTTATTGTGTTCTAGTTCTTGTCAAAGCGTGCATCCTTACCTCATGTTATCTATGTACTATACACACTTGTAGATGAGTAGAGTATGCATGCATTTTATGTATGTGCACAAAAACACATAACGTATACACAGAAGGCCCCATACATATGAAACTTCAAGTCACAAGCTTTCAAAGATGTGAACGTGCCTGCCAGGGCCTGTATGCCAGCTGCAGTACTGTACTTTTCAAGGTGCTGTACTGTAAGATTAAAAATGTTTACTTTTTGTGCCTTTTTTAATGTATGTTTATTAGTGTGAAAGTATTATAAACCTATTACAGTACAGTACTATATAGCTGGGACTTCCCTGGTGGCTCAGTGGAAAAGAATCCACCTGCCAAGCAGGAAACATGGGTTCAGTCTCTGGGTCAGGAAGATCCCCTGGAGAAGGAAATGGCAACCCACTTCAGTATTATTGCCTGGGAAATCCCATGGACGGAGGAGTCTGGTGGGCTAGAGTCCATGGGGTCACAAAAGAGTCAGACATGACTTAATGAGTAAACAACAACAGCAATTATATAGCTGATTGTCTTAGCTGGATACCTAGGCTAACTTTGTCGGACTTAGTGAACAAATTGGACTTAGGAACATGCTGTCAGAACAGAACTTGTTCATATGTAGGGGACTTATATACAGTACATATGTATGTGTGTGTATATATACATGTCCCTATTTGTGGTTTATTACCTTATGCCTACCCTGCCACCTTAATTGGCATCTACCCCTTCTACCCCAAAACATCAATCTGCTCAAACCAAGCACTCAAAACGTACTGGTTGACTGAAGGAGTGAAATAATTTTTGTTGCTTTTAATCATTTCTTTTGCTTTCACTTGTTATGGACTGAGTGTTGACCTCCTAAGACCCTATGTGATGGTCTCAGGTGGTGGGGTTTTTAGGGAGTCTTCATGAAGGGGCTAAGGGCCCCTTTCCCTAAAAGAGGCTCTAGAAAATTCTCTCACCCTCTCTGCCATGTGAAAACCCAGAAGAGGGCTCTCACCGGAGCCTGACCCTGCTGGTACACTGATCTCCACCTTGCATCCTCCAGAAGTCTGAGAAATAAACTTCCGCTGTTTATAAGCCACCCAGTCTATGGTGTTGTTTTAGCAGCCCGAACTAAGGCCCCCTGCCTGCCAGCCAGTAAGCACTTAGATTGTACCAGGTTGCTCTGATGAACGTAGGAGTTTTGGATACACATCTGCAAGCATATCAAGGATTGAGAACCCCCTGGCTCTGGGGGGCCCACGCTCACACCTAAATCCCCGATGCCCTTTGGCTCCACCCTCACCCTGGGCCCTGGTTTCCTTCCCTTTCGGATGAGCTCACCCTCCTCATTTCCTCTCCCTGGGGCCTCAGGAGGCAGGTGAATGGGGGCAAACAGCTGCGCTGCCAGCAGCAAGAAAGGCAGGGAAATGTGTGCCATTTCCTCAGGAACACACAGGAGAGTGCGGTTCATAACCGGGAGGAGGGAGGAGCTGGGCGGCTGGCTGGCCACGGGCTGGCTTCATTTCCCACGGCCCCTGTGGCCGGCAGAGCACAGTGAAGTCACGGCGAAGGGGCTTCCTCGCAGGCTTCCGACTGGAAGCGTTTGGTGAAGGCTGAGGCCCGTCCCCGGGGTGGGTAGCAAGCCAGCTCTGTACCTTAAAGGGAGGCTTACCTTGGCTGCTGTGGTCCCTGGGTTTCCCCAGGACATGCACCCCTGTATCCAAGTCACCTGGGAGTCCATTTCAGCCTGTGAACCTCAGTCTCCTTTTTCTTGCTGGAGCTGACAGGCCTATTACAGTTGGAGCTGGTCCCCAAATTACCCACTCGTCTCTTGGGGCTGCAGAGAAAATGTAGTTTCTCGAGCTGTCTGTATCTACTTGGATTTTTCTCTTTTTTTATAGGCTCCCAGCTGCCAGATAAAATATTTTCTATCCAGTCCTATAAACTTAGTTTAATGCAAGTTTTTAGAAGTCATGGTTTGCCTCTTTAAGTAAAATAAGCAAGCAAACAAAACCGCTCTCAGCCTCTCCTACTGTCCCACGTCTCTGAGACGGTGCTCGGGCGTGGAGAACGACTGTGGCCACACGCACCCAGCAGGGGGAGGTGGCGGCCTCTGCACCCTTGCACCGGGCCTACTGAGGGACGGCTGTCCACGCCGGGCCCCAGGCGGTGGCCAGGGAATCCTGTGGCTGCTGGCCTGTCCCCCAGACCATTTCTTGGCTTGGTCAGGCCCTCGGCCTGCTCTCTGCCTGCACTGGCCCTGTCTTGGTTCTCATCTTGAGGACCTGCCAGGTTCTCCATCCAGTCCCTGGTCTATAGAGCCAAGAGCCAAGTCACATCCATTTTGCTTCCCAGGGACTTCCCTTGTGGTCCAGTGGCTAAGACTCCATGCTCCCAATGCAGGGGGCTGAGGTTTGATTCCTGGTTAGGGAATGAGATCCCCTATGCCACAACTGAAGATCTCTCATGCCACAACGGAGACCCAGTGCAGCTAAATAAATAATTTTAAAAATGTTTGCTTTCCATCTGTTGTTTTCATTCATTATGATTCTTCTATGAGGAATATCAAACCTATGTTATTTCAATGATTGTCATCACCAGAAATGAAAGTTACACTCAAAAAGCATTTAGCTGAAGAGATCTGAATGCAGGGGCTGAGGAAAGTGTGATCAGGTTCATGGAACCAATGAGGGGAAGTGTGGCCCCCAGGGGTCAGCAACAGTGGGGACTGTTACCACCCCGTGGCTTGAAGGGCAGAGACCATTGAGGAGTGAACATAGGAGAAAGGGGCTGACCGACGGGAGCTGCGTCAGATGCAGGGTTCAGTGGACTACAGCCCATGGGCCGAATCTGACCTGCCACCTGTTTCTGTAAGTAAAGTTCAGGGGAACATAGGCATGCTTATTCATTTACGTAATATCCATAGCTGCTTTAGATTGCAATGGCAGGGTTGTGGTGATCAAGACCACATTGCCCACAAAACCTAAAATACTCTCTGGCTCAAATGTACTGAACCCATCTCCCCCAAATTTCACATGTTGAAGTCCTAAATCCCACTACTCAGTATGTAACTGTATCCAGAGAGAGAGTGCTTTTAAAGAAATAAGTTAAAATGGTCATTAGGTCATTAGTCAGTCAGCCAGTTCAGTTGCTCAGTCGTGTCTGACTCTTTGTGACTCCATGAATCGTAGCATGCCAGGCCTCCCTGTCCATCACAAACTCCTGGAGTTTACTCAAGCTCATGCCCATCGAGTCGGTGATGCCATCCAGCCATCTCATCCTCTGTCGTCCCCTTCTCCTCCTGCCCCCAATTCCTCCCAGCATCATGGTCTTTTCCAACGAATCAGCTCTTTGCATGAGGTGGCCAAAGTATTGGAGTTTCAGCTTCAGCATCAGTCCTTCCAATGAACACCCAGGACTTATCTCCTTTAGGTCATTAGGTTAGGCCTAATCCAGTATCCGACAAAGGTCCATCTAGTCAATGCTATGGTTTTTCCAGTAGTCATGTATGGATGTGAGAGTTGGACCATAAAGAAGGCTGAGTACTGAAGAATTGATGCTTTTGAACTGCGGTGCTGGAGAAGACTCTTGAGAGTCCTTTGGATTGCAAGGAGATCCAGCCAGTCCATCCTAAAGGAAATCAGTCCTGAATATTCATTAGAAGGACTGATGCTGAAGCTGAAGCTCCAATACCTGGGCTACCTGATGCAAAGAGCTGACTCATTGGAAAAGACCCTGATGCTGGGAAAGACTGAAGGCAGGAGGAGAAGGGGACAACAGAGGATGAGATGGTTGGATGGCGTCACTGACTCAACGGTCATGAGTTTGAGCAAGCTCTGGGAGTTGTTGATGGACAGGGAGGCCTGGTGTGCTGCAGTCCATGGGGTTGTAAAGAGTCACACACAACTGAGCGACTGGACTGAACTGAATGCAATATGACTGGTGTCCTTACGAGGAGAGGAAAGAAGGATACCCAAAGGTACAGAGGGAAGACTATGTGAAGACACAGGGAGAAGGCAGCTATCTGCAAACCAGGGAAAGAGGCTTCAGAAGAAACCCCCCCCTGCCAACACCTTGATCTAGCTTCCCAGAACTGTGAGAAAGAGGTTTTTGTTGTTTAAGCTGCCTGGTCTACTATTTGTTACAGCATTTATTACGGCAGCCTTAGCTGACTATTACCACTGTTATAGCAGAACAGAGCTATTAGAATCTCAGGACGGCAGTGAGGAAGCGAGGGGGAATAAACACCCTGACTGCTCTCTCCTACCTCTGCTCATCTGCTGTGGTGACCCCCACTGGATGAACCCAGCCAGAAACCAGCCGACCATGCAAGTCTAGGGGATCGTCTGTCAAGATTGGCCTTAAAGGCACAGAGCAAGGCAAAGTAGAACAGAGAATAGAACTAGGGGCAAAAAGTTGGATAACCAGAGAAGTGAGTGAAAGTTGCTCAGTTGTGTCCGATGCTTTGCGACCCCATGGACTGTAGCCTGCCAGGCTCTTCTGTCTGTGGAATTCTCCAGGCCAGAATACCAGACGGGGTACCCATTCCCTTCTGCAAGGAATCTTCCCAACTCAGAGATCGAACCCAGGTCTCCTGCATTGTAGGCAGATTCTTTACCATCTGAGCCACCAGGGAAGCCCAAGAATACTGGAGTGGGTAGCTTATCCCTTCTCCAGTGGATCTTCCTGACCCAGGAATCGAACCAGGGTCTCCTGCATTGCAGGCAGATTCTTTACCAGCTGAGCTACCAAGGAAATCCAGTGTATACTTGAAAAAATAGAGAGAATGGTGTTGTAATAAACCCCCATGTGCCAATCACTCAACTTCAACAATTACCAACATATTCCTTTATGGTTTCATTTCTAGCTTCCCCCCTTTTCCTGGAGTATTGAAAGAAAATCTCAGGAATGTATAGGGCAATATGCATTTATACACAGCTTCCCCAGTAGCTCAGTGGTAAAGAAACTGTCTGCAGTGCATGATGGAGAAGGCAATGGCAACCCACTCCAGTACTTTTGCCTGGAAAATCCCATGGATGGAGCAGCCTGGTAGGCTGAAGTCCATGGGGTAGCTAGGAGTCGGACACGACTGAGCGACTTCACTTTACTTTTCACTTTCATGCATTGGAGAAGGAAATGGCAACCCACTCCAGTGTTCTTGCCTGGAGAATCCCAGGGACAGGGGAGCCTGGTGGGCTGCCATCTATGGGGTCGCACAGAGTTGGACACAACTGAAGCGACTTAGCAGCAGCAGCAATGCATGACCCGCAGGAGACACGGGACACGGATTTGAGCCCT
Source organism: Cervus canadensis (assembly GCF_019320065.1). NCBI lineage: Eukaryota > Metazoa > Chordata > Mammalia > Artiodactyla > Cervidae > Cervus > Cervus canadensis. Next base: position 60,919,683 of record NC_057396.1, on the reverse strand, counting down.
GGGTTGGGAAGATCCCCTGGAGGAGGGCATGGCAACCCAGTTTAGTATTCTTTTTTAAAAAATATTTATTTATTATTTGTTGGGCTGCATCGGATCCTAGTTGTGGCAGTATGTGGTCTCAGTAACCCCATGGCATGTGGGATCTTAGTTCCCTGACCAGGGATCAAACCCACATCTGCTGCATTAGGCGGTAAATTATATTCTTAACCACTGGACCACCAGGGAAGTCCCCCACTCCAGTATTCTTTCCTGGAGAATCCCACGGACAGAGGAGCCTTGTGGGCTACAGTCCATAGGGTTGCAAAGAATCAGACATGACCAAAGCAACTTAGCACACACACACGCATGCATTTATACTAGATAATAACTTTAAAAAACATGACAGCATGTCTTATTATAGCTAATAAAATGAACAAAAACCCCTTAATAACACCATCTCATCCTAGTCTATACTCAAACTGCCCATTGTTTATTTCTTTTTTTTTTTAACATTAAAATTTTGGTTTATTTGCTTTGGATCTTTTTTTTTTTCTTTAAAAAATATATCTATTTTTTTTTCTGTTTCACAATTGATAATATACATGTTTCAATGCTATTCTCTCAGGTCACCCCCCCCCCCATTGTTTCAAAAATATCTTTCAATACTTAGCTCATTCCAATAAAAAGCTAAAATTCAGGCATCACAATTATTTTTTGGAAAAATTGGGTTGTCTTGTAGTAGAATCTCTCACATTTTGGACTTATCTGATCACATCTTTATGTTATTATTTAATTTGTTCCCATGTTCCCTGAATTTCCTGTAAGCTGATCATTAGATTCAAAGGTTCAATTCAGTTCAGGCTTCCTATTCACAGGGGGCTGCCTATTGTATCACGTCACAAGAAGAGAATATCTGCTTCACTCACTCTCTGTGATATTGAGAATGATCACTGGGTTCATTCATGTCAGCCTCATCTTTCCACTGTCGAGTTCCCTATCAACCTTTTATCTAATTATGTTGGTGTTTATTGATAATCACTGCCAAATCTATTATTTCATTCCAGTTTGCAAACTGGGGAAGTATTAGGGGTTTTCCAAAGAAACAGAACCAACAGGTTTCTGTAAAGGGATTCATTATGGAGACTGGCTCACGAGATCACGGACGCTGAGAAATCCCACGCCTTCCCACCAACAAGCTGGACATCAGGAGAGCCTGCAGTGTCATTCAATCTGAGTCCAAAAGCCTGAGACCCATGGGGGCCTATGCTGTAAATCCCAATCTGAGGGCAAGAGAAAATCAACGTCCCAGCTCAAGTAGTTAGGCAGAAGAAGCAATGAATTCTTCCTTCCTCTGTTTTTTGTTTTTTTTTTTTAATGGTTGTTGTTCTATTCAGACCCTTAATGAATTGGATGATTATTTTCTTGGGCTCCAAAATCACTGCAGATGGTGACTGCAGCCATGAAATTAAAAAATGCTTGCTCCTTGGAAGAAAAGTTATGACCAACCTAGATAGCATATTAAAAAGCAGAGACATTACTTTCCCAACAAAGGTGTGTCTAGTCAAAGCTATGGTTTTTCCAGTAGTCATGTGTGGATGTGAGAGTTGGACGATAAAGAAAGCTGAGTGCCCAAGAGTTGCTGCTTTTGAACTGTGGTGCTGTAGAAGAATCTTGAATCCCTTGGACTGCAAGGAGATCCAACCAGTCAATCCTAAAGGAAATCAGTCCTGAATATTTGTTGGAAGGACAGATGCTGAAGCTGGACCTCCAATACTTTGGCCACCTGATTCAAAGAACTGACTCATTGGAAAAGACCCTGATGCTGGGAAAGATTGAAGACAGGAGGAGAAGGGGACACGACAGAGGATGAGATGGTTGGAAGGCATCACCAACTCTATGGACGTGAGTTTGAGCAAACTGTGGGAGTTGGTGATGGACAGGAAAGCCTGGTGTGCTGCAGTCCATGGGATCGCAAAGTCGGACATGACTGAGCAACTGAACTGATACTTTAACTTACTCTGGGGAGGTTGATCTGCTTTACTCAGCCTACTGATTCAAAGGTTAATCTCATCCAGAAATATCCTCACAGACATACACAGAAATAATGTTTAGCCCAGTCTTTGGACACCCCATGGCCTGGTCAAGTTGACACATAAAATTAATCATCATGAGTTATTTTATAAATCTATTATTCCTCCTGCATATATTAGGTAAAATTCCTTTATTCAATGTCTCTATCACCATCCACCACAATCTAAGAGCTGACAAAATGCCTAATCTCTCTTTATAGAACCCTATACTACATATACTACATCGAACCAAAGAACACATTTCATAATACTACCAAGCAGGTGTGACCCACTGGCCTCAAATCAAAGATGCAGTCTTCATGTCCCTCATCCCTTTATCAGGGATGACCAGCCTGGTAAAAATGGTGGAATGGCTTAGTTAAATGTCAGCTAAAAGGCCAGATCAAGCAGGTTAGGACACTGGTATATGGACTGGAGTCTTTTTCCTTCCCAGTCCCTGACCAATAAGTTGGGCCATTCACTACTGATGAGGAGTTAACATCTGCACACACATTAAGCCAACTGCTGGTAGCTTTGGCTGTCTGGAGGGGTTCTTTCACCATGATTTCTGGGGGCATCTCTAAGTAGGGCTTTAATGTGGCAGCCACCCATTTTTGGCTAAAATCGACATTCTATTCATGCTTCTAGAGCCAAGTCAAGTCCTATTGTGTGACTCAGAGGAATGAGAATTTCCTATGAGGTTTGAAGCCAAAAAGCCATAAAGTGCTCCCCCACTTGTCCAGGCAGTAGTATAAACTTCCCTGACACTTAGGCTATATGACCCAGCAGCACTGATCATAATAGAGTTAACTATGGCAGATAATGATGCCATGGGGTTTTAAATAAACTTCAGTAAGAGAGATGCAGTACAGACTCTCAGGGTTCTGCAACGAGGCCATGCCTTGATTCTTGGCTCTACCTATGACTAACGCCTGACCTTGGGACACCAAGTGACTAGGCAACCACAAATGTTCCCTATGATCTGAGTATTATCGGAGCCAATGAGTCATAAGGCTGGGCGGATACAGAAGTAATCTGCTGTATGGTAAAAATGATACATTCGGGATTCAGCCTGACCACATCCAGATGGCTCGAGTGAATGACATGAACAGGTGGTCTAGACTCCCACAGCACCTACCCCTTTTGCTCCAATACGTCTCTCAACAGAGGAACAATAGGGGAAGTTTATTGCTTTCCTAGCCATGTAAAAGAGAACTGCTTTTCACCTTCCTGTTATTAAGAATGAAGGGAAAAATAATTCACCCTATCAACAGCCACATATCAAATATCAGAAATATCACAACTGCCAAGGCAGCTGGGCTGCAGTTGCGGCCACCTGATTAAGCTCAGTCATTTCCCACCACCATTCTCCGAGAAGAGTCTGGCTCTTGCAAAGGCTGGAAAAGTGAATTGAATAGCGGTGTGATGGAAGCTACTGCCCCTACGTCTTTTAAGTCTTCAACAGTAGCACTCATTTCGGTAATTCCAAGCAAAATGTCCTTTTGCTTCTGATTCACTGTCTTGACCAGGACAAAAGATAGCTTCCAGATGGCCTTTCCTATGAAAATGGCTTTTACTGCCCCACCCCACCCCACCCCCCATCAGCCAGGGAGCCAATGTGAAGGATCTCTTAAAGATATTTGTCCCAATTATGCATTCTAACCAAAGTTATCATTGGGAACCAGACAAATAAACAAGGAGTGGATCCATAGACATTCAACCCAAGGTACTATGAATCCCACCTTTCCTACTGATATTAGGAAGTCTAATAACATCCCTTATTGTCAGTCTGGCCTTCAAAGATGCCAGTGCCCCTCTGTGAAATCCCTGTTGCCTTAGTGAATGAGCCATTGTCTGTGTCCTCCAGAAGCACATAGTCTGGCAATGAGTTTTCAGTAGTCTTACATCATAAATCCATTCTACAACTAATGATTTCCTGAATCGTTTGGCTTTTTCAATATTCTGTGAAGGCAGTTCTGACTTCTGACATTATTACTTCATTTACTGTATGCTACTGTCATGTCCAAATTTCAAGGAATCATTATAGGTGACAAGACTGGTCTCAAATACTTTGGGTCCCACGTCACAGGTGTGTGCTCTCATATATTAGCTCCATATTCTGTCCCTTTCTTAGTCTAATATCCTAAAGATCCACACCCATATATATATTTTTGAGTCCTGTTTGTACAACTCAGCCAGTTCCTAAAACTTCTTTTGGGTGTAGGCAATTTCCTCCTGCAGTAGGGATTATAATTCTCCACTCAGGCTCTTCTGGAATCTGACCACTAGCACCACCTGGGAAAGCCAATACAGCACTGAATGCAGTTTAAGATTTCTTCACAGTTCTTTTTAATCCTCAGGATCTACTCACCTAAGGATATACTGTCAACATCCTGTTTTATAGAGTCGTTTGCAACAACTCTTCCTTGGGTAGCTAAACCACCTATCTAATGTGCCATGATAATTATGAGTTTCCATTTTTCCAACTTTTATAAATTTCTTCTTCATCTATAATTTTATTTTTATTTACAGCATTTGCATGGCTTCAAAGTTAAAACTATACAAATTACATGCAATTAAGTCTCCATTAGGCTCCATCTTTGCCCCTCTATCCTGTTCCTTCTCTCTCCTTAGAGGTCCCCCACTTTTATTGGTTTATTCTTCCATTATTACCTTTTGATAAGATAAGAATCTATGTTTCTATATTCATATTCCCCCTTTCTTAAATAAAATATGACATACTATAAACCCTGTTCTCTAATTTTCTCATCTTAACACAACATCCTGGGAACTATTTCATGTAAGTATAGAGAGCCTTCTCACTTAGTTCTTTAGTTGTATGATACTCCATTGTATGGTTGAACCACGATTTATTTATTCAACCAGTGCCCTCGTGATGGACATCTGGATTGTTTCCATCCTCTTACTAATGTAATTACTGGCAGTGGATATCCTCTACTATGTCACTTTATATTTTTACCAGTTTACTTTCTGAGATAGATTCCTGGAAGTGGGATTGGTGTGTTAAAGGTTATGTGCATTTGTAATTTTGCTGGATGGTCCAAATTCCCCACCCCCCATGGAGTTGTATCCTTTGCACTTTCACCAGCAATTTATGAGAGGACTTGTTTCCTGAAAGTTGTATTAACAGAATATGTTGTTGGAATATGGATTGTTGCCAATCTGATAGCTGAGAAGTGATACCTCAGTAGAGTTACATTGCATTTTTCATACTCAGAGGAAGTTGAGTTCTTATCAAATATTTGCACTGGGGTCATTGCATTTCCCCTCTGTAAAACCATTCATAAACTCTGCTCATTTTTCTGTATGGTTTTTGGTGTTTTCCTCCTCAATTTTTAGAAGTTCTTTATGTGTTAGGAATATTCCCTTTAAGCTACTGCAATCAGTTTTTAATTTTTCTTGTTACCTGAAGATGCTTTCCTACTCGAATACAACCATATTTTTCTACACATCAGGCTATTATAAACATTTATTGAAATGTTTTTCTCTTCCACTAGGCACGTCAAGAACACTGATTCTTTCACCCCAACCACTATCTGTCTCATAGTTTTTCATTTCCCTCCTCCACGGTAGGCTCCTCATCCAGTGATGCAGCTATAAAAATGTAGGATCTGATGCAGAGTCTAATACGAGTTCCCCCAGGGCACAGGAGTTCCCAGGGGAGCAGAAAGAGGATAAGCAGCTCCATTTCTTTTTTCCTTTCTTTCTTTGGAATGAGCACTCAGACTAGAAGGTGTCGCATGGTTGCTACAACTCTGTGTGCCCAGGAGATATCCAAAGAAACTGTGAACTGACTGGGATGTGTCTGGAGGCTGGGCCCTCAGCTGGCCTCCTCTGCTGCCTTGGTGGTGTATCTTATTGGGCTCCCATCCCCTTGGCCATGGAAATGATATGTCTTCTCTCCTGACCCCAGGGCAGCTCATGTATTTCAAGAATTGGGTGCACTGGCTCAGTTCACAGCTGTGCTTATCATTTCATATGGAAGATGCCAGATTTAGAACCAACACCCATAGACTCTATCCTGTAAAAATGAAAGTACCAGCACCAATGGATTTAAAATATAGGATATTTATTGCTACCTCATTTGTAGTGGCCAAAAAAAAAAAAAAAGCAGAAACACCATCAAGGCCTGTCAATAGAGCCAATGAATGATGGTACTTCAAACAATGGAGCATTGCTTTGCTCCTAAAAAATTAGTTAGAGCTGGCCCTGTTGACCTAGAGAGACAGCAGTGATATCCTCTACTGGAAAAGCGCCTGCAGTGAAATGTGTCCTGTGTGTTCCACTTTTCTTGTTTATTTTGAATGACTGAAAACCTCCTTTGTTTGTGTCTAAGTATTTGTTTGCATGTTTGAATATTTTGTATATCTTGGACCTCAGTTTCTTTATGTGTAAACCAAGGATAACACTAGTATTTCCTTTTTTAAAAAAGTCTTTATTGAATTTGTTACAATATTGCTTCTGTTTTCTTTTAATTTTTGTTTGTTTGTTTTTGGCCCTGAGGCATGTGGGAATCTCAACTCCCTGACCAGGGGTCAAACCTGCACCCTCTGCATTGAAAGGTGGAGTCTTTCTGGACTTTCTGGACTGCCAGAGAAGACCCTAGTACTTCCTTTAAGGTCATTGTGAGGATTAAACAAGCTAGAGTAGATCATATGGTAAAAAAACAAAAACAAAAAACAATGCCTGTTTTGTAATAAGCATTGAGCAAGGATTTTGCTATTATTATTTGCTGCTATTTTAAATGAACATAGAGGGAGATGCAGACGGATGCCCCAGGCTGTTAACATGGGTCACAGTGGGGGGGGAAGAGGAAGTTGGAAGAAAGGGAGATAAACTGTGATTTTCACAAAATGTAAATATTATTTATGGCAAAAATTAAAGTGAAAATGAAGAAATTAATATTCCAAGTTATATCTGTAATGTTATAAGGAATATGAAAGAACTATATATGCATGTGGAAAAAATAAAAATAGTGACTTAATTAGGTGACTGAAGCGTAGGCAGTTTTTATCTTAGATCCTGTCGCTATGTCAACATTGTTTTTCCTATCAACTATGTAAAAAAAGAAAAAGGCCTCATATAGCTCCTGCTTTCCCTGGTGGCTCAGACGGTGAAGAATCTGCCTGCAATGCAGAAGACCTTGGTTCAATCCCTGGGTTGGGAAGATCCCCTGGAGAAGGGAATGGCAACCCACTCCAGTATTCTTGCCTGGAGAATCCTGTGGACAGAGGAGCCTGGTGGGCTACAGTCTATGGGGTTGCAAAGAGTTGGACACAACTGAGTGACTAACCCACACACATAGCTCCTGACATACAGATGCTCAATAAATGTTGAAAGTGAAGTCGCTCAGTCGTGTCCGACTCTTTGCATGATCTGTAGCCCACCAGGCTTCTCTGTCCATGGAATTCTGCAGGCAAGAATACTGGAGTGGGTTGCCATTTCCTTCTCCAGGGGATCTTCCCGACCCAGGGATGGAACCCAGGTCTCCTGCATTGCAGGCAGATGCTTTAACCTCTGAGCAACCAGGGAAGCCCCTCAATAAATGGTAGCTACTGCTAAAATAATTTCATTATAAGAACTCCTTCTCTGGCAGCTTCCCTTCTAAAAACCTATGGGAGCCCTTAATGAACTCCCCTCTCGCTAATGGCATATCCGCTGATGATTCCTGTTTGCAGGCTTGTTTCAGTCCTGTGCAACTAAGCCAGCAGAGAACCATGATCAACACGGTTGCCAATGATGGAGCTGCAAAAGGCAGCAGGGCCTGACCCGGAGGCCCTCCACCTACTCCAGCCTCATCTACACAGGGGACATGAGAGGGAAAGCCTAAGTTACTGTGTGACAGAAGACAGAGCCAATTTTCACATGGGAGCTCCACCCGCTGGGAAGTCACTTTGAAAATAATAAATTCTCAGAGTCAAATCATCTTCTCCCATTTTACCAGAGAGGGCACAACACGTTCTAGTAATGCAGATCCACAGAAAAGCAGCCCAAGGAGGAACAGAGAGGCCTAGCATGGGTGGTAGAAGAGGGAGTGATGAATAGTGGTCGAAGCCTGGGGACCAGCACAACGGGGAATGCTGCTTGCTCTATTCATCTTCTTGCCTTCAGTTCTATTGGAAATTCAGATTGTCTATAGCCACAAAGGGACTTTGTGACTGACTGGATTTTTACCTCACTTCTCAGGGAGAAGCCAGGGCATCTTGTTCTCAAAAAATAACCACACACCTTATATTATGATCTGGAAGAGGATATAATGGGAGGGTCTGATGGATCTGAGCCATTCAGAGGTGAAGTGTCTTGGATACATCTCAGGGACGTCCTCAGATTCCCCTGACTTCACTGTCTTTCTTGGATTCTTTTGGCTCCACCTGCAGCTTGGCCCCTCAGCCGATCGCACTGTCTCGGCCATCACCTCCCTGTAGGCTTGCTGAGGCTGACCAAAAGTTCATGGAGTGAACATCTGGTTCCACCCATCACTTCCAGACTCAGGCACAGCACCACACTAAAAGGCCTTCCAAAAAACTCTCAAAGGGTCCCAAATGATGCAGCCCGAATATGTGTAGGGATTCACTTCATGTGGGGCAACCGTTGATCAATGGGAAATAAGAATTGGGAGGGGACCTCACAGATAAATTCCCTTTCATTCCTTCCTTCAACTGACTGCTCCAGAGACAGTGTCTCCAAATAGCCTGCTTGGAGACTTCCACAGGGCTGGACCATTCACCTGCAGAGCAAGCTGCTGTGTCTTTTCTCAGCACATCCTGGTCTGCTCAATTATCACCATCTTACATTGCTTTGTATTCTTGTTGCTTGGTAGCTCAGATAGTAAAGAACCTACCTGCAACTCAGGAGACCCAGGTTTGATCTCTTGGTCAGGAAAATCTCTTGGAGTAGGGCACAGCAACCCAGTCCAGTATACTTGCCTGAAGAATTCCATGGACAGAGGATCTTGGTGGGCTACAGTTCATGGGGTCACAAAGAGTAAGATATTAATGAGCAACTAACACTTTCACTTGCTTTACTTCCCTTTTTCCTCACTCTTACTGACCTAGGCTTATACATAAGGCTAAAATGAGCAGCATATAATCCTTACCTTATGCTCTATTTTCTAGGGTACAGTGTGGACAGAATAGTAGCCCCTGAAAGATGCCCACATACTAATCCCAGGAACTTGTGACTATGTTACCTTATAAAGTAAAATAGACCTTGTGAATATGATTAAATGAAGCGTCTTCAGATGAGGAAATTATTCTAGATTATCCAGTGAGCCCAATGGAGCCACAAGGGTCCCTATCAGAGAGAGAGACAGGAGGGTTAGAGTCAGGAGGTGATGCGGTTATGGAAGCAGAGATCAGAGTGATGTAGCCAGGAGCCAAGTCATGCGGGTGCTTGTAAAGGCTAGAAGAGCAGAGGAAGTGCCTCCCTTGGAGACTACAGAGGTAACCCTAGTAACACCTTGTGCCCAGAAGACTCCTTTCAGACTTCTGACTGCCAGAACTGTCAGAGAACTAATTTGTTCATTTATCACCAAGTCTGTGGTAATCATTACAGCAGCCACAGGAAACTAACGCAGGAACCTTGGCTAAACCTCTGGTTTTCTGCAAAATCCTATTTCTCATGACTCAGGCTAGGTGTCACACTGTACTTTGCCTTTGAATTCCTTCTGTGATGTGTCCTAATCTCTTCTCAGGCAGACACTTGCCCTGGGTGGACTGGGCACAGATTTAATTCTCTGGAAGGCAAGTGTTTACCTATATGTTTATATATCCATAAAGAACAAAAACAGGAAGACTGGAAGGAGATATTAAATAATGGCAGCAGGTGACTTGTTTCCTGCTTTCAACTGTTATGGATTTTCCAATTATCTTTAACAAACAGGCATTTATTTTTACAATAAAAACCATCCTTTTAAGTGATCAGATATGAGTCTAAGTATTTACATCATTCTCTGGTACTTGAGCAGTTAACCCAAAGACTAGACCACTATGAACTAGAAGGATCTGGGAGGGTTTTGTGGAGGAGGGAAGAATCTGAGCAAGGCCTGGAAGGATGGATATTTGAGAGGTAGAGCAGTAAGGGGAAGAGGCATGATGTGAGACAAGAAAAGAGTGAATCTTCCTAGGTTAGTAAATAAACCCATTTGACTTCAGAGGAACATCTTCAGAGACTATAATAACAACACAAAGAAAAAAATGATTTATCCAGCATATACTTTTTGCTGGATACTGTACTAAGTGCTTTGGTAGATTATCTAATTTAATCCTCCCAACAGTCTCATGAGGAAGGTTCTATAAATATCCTAAATGTATAGATACAGAATAGACGTCATTAACTGGTCAGCAAGTGATAGAGTTCAGATTTGAATCCCACAATCACACCAGAGCTTAAGTTTGAGAGGTGGATTGGAGATGTAGGATGACTAAGAACTCTTAAGGTCTTGAAATATTAAGTGTATTTACTGCCTGCTGCTGCATGCTAGGAACTGAGCATTTGCATCTTCCTCCTAATTCATAGGCTGAAGCCCTAACCCTCAATGCAATGGTATTGGGAGGCGGGGACTTTGGGAGGTAATTAGGTGATGAGATTAGGAGCCCTTGTGGATGCCCTTACAAGAACAGAGGCCAGAGATGAACTCTCTCTCTATCACATAATTCACAGCAAGATGACAGCCATGTGTAAACCAGAAAGAGGATCCTCACCAGGACCTGACCATGCTGGCAACCTGATCTCAGACTTTCCACCTTCCAGAACTGTGAGAAATAATTTTCTGTGCTTTTGAGACACCTAGCCTATGGTATTTGGTTAAAGCAGCTTGAAAGAACATATTGCATAACAAATTGCTAAAGACTTAGCAGATTGAAAGGGCACTGCTTATTATATCATAGTTGTGTAGGCCGGAGATCCTGGTAGGTTCACCTGGGGTTTCTGTTTAAAAGTCACAAGGCTGAACTCATGGCCTTGGCCAGATTGGGCTCTTATCCAGATGGTCTGGGGAAAAATCAACATCCGTGCTCCTTCAGCTGGTGGGATTCATTTCCTTGTGGTTGTGGGACTGAAGTTCTTACTTCCTTGCTGGTTATTGTTGAATCTTCCCCAGGCTTCTGATTTCTGAATTCTCTTCTGCTACTAGCTGAGAGAAAATGCTCTGCTTTTAACAGGCTTATATAATTAAATTGGGTCCACCTGGGTAATTTCCCTTTTGCTTTATGACATAATTATGGAAGTGTTAGCTCATCCTATTAACAGGTTCCACCCACACTCAAAGGAGAATGAATTATACAAGGATGAGTGTCACTGGCTCATTTTTAGAATTCTGCCTACCACCACTAGGCTAAGAATTTGGGCTTCTGTTTTGGTCAAAAAGAATTTTTGTTGAGGGATGTGCTTTGCTGAGCAGTGGGGTTTAGAAAGATCATGGGGCGTTAGTATACAGGTGGGACTAAGGTGAGGAAAGAGTAAAGATGGAGAACGAAGAAGCAGAGATGGGATGATGATGGCCTAGACTGGGATAGGCTTGGGGGAAGCTGAGAGAAGACACACAGGGAAGAAATGAAGAAGAAAGGCCTGGTGATTATTCTCTAGGACTCTGACCTTTTGGAACACTTCTGCATCTATTACTTTATCTGCTCCTCAGAGGCAGAGGAGCAGCTGCCACCTGTGAGGCAGAGACACCTGTCAAAAGATTCTCTCCTTTTGACAAATGAAGAAACTGGCAAATCCCCGAACACCCTTGTACTTCAAAGGTCATCCTGTGGCTCTGCGGTCCTGGTCACATGACTCAGCCCCCTTTCTCTGGGAGCTCAGAAGAAGGAAATTGTGCAGGATGGATTTATAGCCTTATTGTCATGTGTCAACCCTGTTCCTGCCATCTACCCTGCTGGAGCCCGTGGCAGTTCCTTCCTAAGTGAAACATCTGTGGGGATCTGATGGACAGGCATGTGGCTGACGGTAGGAGAAATTCCTTTTACATCCTGGAACCCCCAGCAATCTCAGCAAGGCTGTAAGGAGGAAGGAAGGGAGGGGAGAGAAAGCAAAGGGGAGCATATTGTCATTGTTCAGTTGCTCATTTGTGTCCAACTCTTTGTGACCCCAAGGACTGTAGCACGCCAGGTTTCCCTGTCCTTCACCATCTCCCGGAATTTGCTCAAACTCATGTCCATTGAGTCGGGGATGCCATCCAGCCATCTTGTCCTCTATCACCCTCTTATCCTCTTTTCTTCAATCTTTCCCAGAATTGGGTGGCTAAGGTATTGGAGCTTCAGCTTCAGCATCAGTCTTTCCAATGCATATTTAGGGTTGATTTCCTTTAGGATTAACTGGTTTGATCTTGCAGTCCGAGAGACTCTCAAGAGTCTTCTCCAACACCACAGTTCAAAAGCATCAATTCTTTGGCAGAGTAAGGATTTTCTCAGCCCTGTTAGGTACAGAGGAGATGAGGGAGAGAGAACTTTTTATTTTTTAAAGTCATCACTTTGAAAAGGGAATGAAAGTGAGAATGAAAAGAGTAAAAGTGGGTGGAGAGTTGCCCGATGATATCTATGCTAGCCCATGACACCTATTGATTGTAGGGGATAAAAGACTATAGAAGAAACCTGAGACATTCTTCTCAAATGGAACAAAAAAGGGAAAAAAAGTCACTCGTAAGCCCACCAAGTAGAAATAACCCCTTTGAAGATTTTAGAGCCAAAGTTTCCAAGTTTGATATGTGAATATGTGTGTCCTACATCAGGTACCTACTGTTCTAGAAATACGCTTCTGTGATTGATCAATACTTACGACAGCTGTCAGGGACAGGTCCCTGGGGCCAGTGGGAGTCCATGTCTCTCCAAGCAGGTTCCTTCAGGGGCTATTCCCCCTCCCTTACCACTTCCCTCCTGACCAGCAGACAGGAAGCAAGTAAGCCCTGTCTTCCTCTCACTCCAGGAAAGCAGTCCACTTAGCTGGTCCCAGACTGCCTATTCTTCAGAAACAAATCACTCCAACAACAACAAAAATCACTCCACTAAGAAATTCAGCTCAGTAATCTCAGCCCTTAAATGCTTGCTTTTTCTCTAGCCTGCCTGAATAGGAGAAAAGCAGAAAGGAGAATTTTAAATGGCACATATTGATTGGCTTGGCTCACCAAAAGAAGGCACTTTTATCAGCTTTTCAAATTACAATTTATTCAGTAGTGAGAAAGTAACTCAATTGGAGAAAGAGCTCTGACACCCTTAGGAGTTGCTCTCTCACCACTTGAATTTTGTCATTATCATGGTTCACTCATCATTCTCTGGGAACCACTGGGCAAAGCACAGTTCTTGGCACTCAGGAAGCAATTGATAAAGGCCATTGAATTAATGAGACTATAACTGGCAGGGAAATTCAAATCCCAGGGACTTGGGAAATTTGATGAGGGCTGCAATGAGATAAGCTTGAGAGGTTTATCCCCTTTGACAAGTACTGGGAGGATCTCAAGTTTAGAATCAGCTACCTTAGGTTCAAGTCCTGCTCCCTTTACCTCTGTGAATGTCATATTTCTGAGTCTTGGCTTCCTTGGGACAGATATCTTTCCTGCATGCTTCTTGTGAGAAGTCAGATATTCCTCATCAAATGCATCTATAGGACCAGAACAAAGATGTCAAAATGGTTCTGATATCTGCACCTTGCAGAGTGGTGCTTCTAGATCCCGTTTTAACTGAAGACTGGGTTTGATTTTCCACGGCAGAGACAGCTCTATCATGTGCGTGCTGTGAGCTAAGTCGTGTCCGACTCTATGTGACACTATGGACTATAGCCTGCCAGGTTCCTCTGTCCGTGGAATTCTCCAGGCAAGAATGCTGGAGGGGGTTGCAATGTCCTCCTCCAGGGGATCTTCCCAAGCCAGGGATCGAACCCATGTCTCTCTTATGTCTCCTGCTTTGGTAGGCAAGTTCTTTACCACTAGCACCACCAAGGGAAGCTGTCTTATGATCCCCTTAAAATAGTTGTTGAATTTTTAAATTAAGTGTTAATTCTCTCTGCTTCCCACTTCTTCCTTGCCTGCAATTCCAAAAGCTGCCACTAGGGCTACAGCAGGGGGTCCACTCAAAGTGGCAGTGAAAACACTGGATTGTTGACTTGAGGAGTGCATAACTTTGGTATGCATTCCCTCTCCCATTTTTCTGTCCTCAAATGACCTTAATTCTTTACCCAAATAGAAGAATCTGTTTGTATATTAGTTTCTCAATTATTTCATTGTCAAAGTTATGGGGTGCATCTTTGCTTGGGACTGTCAGTTGTAGGTGAGGAAAAGGATAAATGAGAAAATCTTTGCAAGTTTTGAATTCTTGCATTGGGATCAGCTGATGACAGCTTGGGAGAGATTTACTACTAAGTGTTCAGGGATGCCTAATGAGGTTCCAGAAGATAAGTGGTTAATTCAATTCAAACACTGAAATTAAGAACAAAGATCATAGTGGCATGAAAAAGAATTTTTAAAAAATTTCATGGGATTTTCTTTCACTTTAATTTTCATTCATTCAATTAATTTTGTTTCATTCTATTTCATTTCTTTCATTTATTCATTCTTTTCATTGCATTTTTTTTTCTTTCAAACATTTATTGGGTGTTACATTTTGCTCAGCACTACTCTATTTAGGCCCTGGAGATATACCATATTCCTGGGAACAAAACAAAGGAGTCTTTCTCTCATGGAGTTCCAGTGGGGGAGAAAGACAATTGAACAACAAACAAATACAAAATAATGGCAGGTGGTAATAAATGTTTCAAAGAAAAATAAAGCAAAGTAAGAAGTTAGACCATCATGAAGGTAGTATTAGGACAAAATAACAGAGGACCAAGTCAGAGCAAGCCTTTGAAGAGATTTGGGGGTGAAGAAATGTTATTGGAAATAGAAAGTGGAAGGCCCTGCAGACAGGAGCACACGTTCTGGATGTGAGGAGCTGGGAGGTCAGTGAGAACAGAGCACATGGAGCAAAGCAGGGGGTAGGGGGAGATGCAGCTGGAGATGTGGCAGGGCTCTGGGCACACAGACCCTTAGAGGACGAGGAGGTGACTTGGGGTTCTAGTTGGAGTTAGTTGAGAAATCATGAAAAGGTGTAAAACAGCTGCATTGTATCCCCCACAAACTAATATGTTGAAGTCCTAACTCCCAGTACCTCAGAAGGTGATTGGATTTGAAGACAGTGCCTTGATAGAGATGTTTAAGCTGAAGTGAGGGCATTAGGGTGGGCCCTAACCCAGTATGACTGGTCTTTGTAAGAAAAGGAAATGTGGATACATAGAGGGATGTCAGAGACGCACATTTATGGACAAAAGACCACATGAGGACACAGTGAGAAGACAGCCATCCACAAACCCAGGAGAGAGACCTAAGAACAAATTACACCTGCTGACATATTGGACTTAGACTTTCAGCCTCCAAAACAATGAGAAAATGAGCTCTGTTGTTTAAACTGCCCTTTCTATGGCATTTTATTATGGCAGCCCTTACAAACAAAAAGGATATCGGCTTCCCTGGTGGCTCATTGGTAAAGAATTTGCATGACAATGTAGAAGGCATGGGTGCCATCCCTGATCTGGAAAGATCCCACGTGCTGTGGATCCCAAGCCTGTGCACCACACAGCTCTGTGCTCTGGAGCCCGGGAGCCACAGCTGAGCCCACGTGCTGCAACTACTGAAGCCCACGTGCCCTAGGGCCTGTGCTCCGCAAGAGGAGAAACCACCGCAGTGAGAAGCCTGCCCACCAAACTAGAGTAGCCCCCGCTTGCTGCAACTAGAGAGAAGCCCACACAGCGGTGAAGACCAGGCACAACCAAAACTAAATATATAAAGTTACATAAAAAACACAAAGGACATCAAAGTGTAGATTGCTAGAATCTGACTTTGATTTTCAAATGATGTCATTCCAGCTGATATGAGAAGAAGACCATAGTAAGGAAGTGTAGAGTCAAGGAGACTAGTCAAGAGGCTACCGCAGTGATGCAGGTAAAAGGAGTCGGTGGGTTGGACCATATTAGTAGTAAAAGAAGTGAAGAGAAGTGACCAGAGTAAGATCGATTTTGCAGGCAGAGCCAACAGGATTTGTGGGAAAGAGAAATTAGAACTGCTGACAAGGCCAGGCTTGTTCAGAATGTCCACCCATGCACTGGCTAAAAGTATTCACAGACGCCCCCTCGAGGGTCTGGGTACTGAGACAAGCTCTTTTAAAAAGAGAAAAACAAGGAAGGTCTTAAGACTTTGCAATGAAAAAAACGACCCCCTGAGACTTCAGAGCCAAACCAGTTTCAGAAGGAGCAAAATGCAGAGAGAGGCTACTGAAACAAAGGAAATCCTATAGGGCAAGTTATTTAAAGTTTCTAAATCTCAGAAATTTTATCTACAAAATGAGGATGGCAATATCTACTTCATGGGCCAGTGTGAGAATTAAGTTAAGTATTTATATAAACCTCTAAACATAGATTTGGCTTACTGTAAATGGTCCATGGTCTTCCCAGGTGGCACTAGTGGTGAAGAATCCACATGCCAATGCAGGAGACATAAGAGATGTGTGTTCAATGCCTGGTCTTTGTATTGGGAAGATCCCCTGGAGGAGGGCATGGCAACCCACTCAGTATTCTTGCCTAGAGAATCCCATAGACAGAGGAGCTTGGCGGGCTGCAGTCCATGGGGTTGCAAAGAGTTGGACACAACTGAAGCAACTTAGCATGCTTATTTACAGTCCCTAAATATGATGTATTGGTTAGCTCTTGCTGTGTAACAACTCCCTCCCCCAAACTCAATGGCTTAAAATATGAAGCATGTATTTGATGAATCTGTCAGTTTCTTGTTTAAGGAGGCCAGGCATGACTGAAAGAGATGAGCTCTGTTTTCAAGGAGCCTGTAAACTAGGGAAGCAGTGGAGATACACCATAAGTTCACAAATCTTTGCACAGGTTGTAGGAGCTTGTGAGTGTGGACTAGGACGAGCTGGGGAACCTGAGTTCTAGTTGGACTGTGTCATCTGGGGCATGTTCCACCTCTCACTGTGCCTCAATTTCCTCATATATAAGGGGAGAAGTTGAATCAGACAACCTTGAGGCTTTCCTCTGGATATGAACTCTCTTGAATATATGTAATACACCGACCTACCTGTATCTTAAACAAACGGAGTTATCTGTCTTTTACAAATCCAGAGTCAAGCAGTCTGAACTAAAGTGGCAGCTGAATAGCATCATACGAACAAGTTCTTTTCGGTCTCTCTGCTCTGCTGCCCTTAGAGGGTAGGCTGGTTGTCTCATGGTGCCAAGGTGGTCACTACATCTCCAAACATCACTTTTTTGTTCTAAGCTGGCAAAGGGAAAAGGCAAAAAGAGAAAAAATATTTATACCAGTGGAGTCTGTTCCTTTTTATAAGGGAAGCAAGTTCTTCATCGGGAGCCTCCTGATGGTTTATACTTATGTCCTATTAGCCAGAACTGAGCTGGATGGTGACTAAGATTCTGAATGGGAATTGGATCAGCCAACTCATGGTGTCAGCTGTAAACACTTACTACAAATTCATATAGTGCAGAGAGGGCATTATTGGGTCAGCCACAAGGAGCTCTGGCCAGTCAGCTGGTATCATGGTAGCCTGCAGAAAGGTTGTTCTCCTGGTAACAGTTCTCATGTACTGGCATGGGACTAGAAATCCCAAAAGACAAGGACATTGTTTGCTTGATCTCACTTAGAGCTTCAGGACCTAATCCAAGGCCTGGTACTTGGTAGCTGCCTGACAAATATTTGTGAATGAATGAATTGTCCATCAGTGAGGATGGATTTCAGTGGGCTGGGGCACTCAGGGAATGAGGGATCAGGATAATTGGATTTTCTGGCAGCCTGAAGGTGAAACAGAAAAGCTTATGATTTCAAATTAATTCCAGCAACACTAAGTGCCATCTACATCCAAGGCTCCAAGGTTTAAAAAAAAAGATCCCATGTGCTATGTATGTGTAATGGTCAGGATCTTGGCAGAAAAGATGGCATGACCAGGGTAGTTCAGGAGGGCGTAATGAGGGACCATTTACAAAGGTGTGGGCCGGGGCATAGGAAGTCAACCGTGGGTGGTGAACTCCGTTGGAGCTGGTGATGCCAGATAGCTGTTACCACCCTGCTGACAGAGAAAGGGGAGGAAGGGGAGGAAGTGGATTCCAAAAGAAGAAGAGAGAGATGGCTGGAGCTGGAGCAGTCAGCCTGGACTGTCTGGGCAGAGCTGCAGCCTTCCATAGAGGAGCACCACCACTGTCTACGACTGTAGACTGGGGCCCTGGCTCAGAGGGAGCTGGGGATGCACACACCCTGCCTCTCTTTCCTTCCATCTACTGCTCACCTGTTGGCATATCCCATCCCTGACCTTGCTGGGGACTGGAGCCGGGCGTGTTGATGCAGTGTGCCCTGGGGCACAAAGCAGGGAGGAGAAGGGTGGAGACAGGATCCAGGGTGAGGTAGGTGGAGAAAATCCAGCACAATGTATTAATGTTATATTTGCATGATTACTCTTAGAGGTTCAATATTAATGTGTCCACTTCTAAATGGTAGAACAGAGGCTCAGAGTAGTTCAGTCTGTCTAAGTACACACGGCTCGTCAGGGGCCAAGCCAGGACTAGAGCTCAGGTCCTGTGACTCTCATTCCGGTGCGCGTGACTGGTTCCATGCTGCCTCCCACTCCAGCCTGCTGGGGAGAAAGCCTGCTCCTTCCTTTTCCTTCTGGGTTCTTCTTGGAAACAAAGGGGCCAGAGTGGGAAAGAACTGCCTTTCTGAACGGGAGAATAAATTCTGCCAAGTGTAGGGTTGGAATTTGGATGCCAGGGAGGGGGGTTTTCTGGTTAAGCCTCTTTAGAGTGGCAGAGGAACTAGGTCAGTGCAGCCGGGCTGATATCTAGGAGGCCCCCACTAATGATTGGAGGCACATGCAACTGAGCCTGTGTCACGTGCCGGGCACATAAGTGCTTCACACACATCCAGGCAAACCCTCAAATAATAAAGATAAATTGTTATTCCCCCTTACTGGCCCCCAAACAAAACCACAGAGAGGTTAAATTACCTGTTAAAGGTGAAAACAAGACTGGCTGCAAAGGCCACACTCACCCCTTTACTCCACTGGTTGACCTTTGGAGGACTGCAACTGATTTTAACCCACTTGCATCCCAAGATTTTTGTAAAAAAGTAAAACCAGTGTCTAGCATCTTAAAATTGTGTAATTTCACATAAAACCCTGAAATTTTGACTTCTACTGAAATATTGGAAGGTTGGAAACCAACCTGTATGTTGGGTCCACATATAGCAACTTGACTGAAATTGAGGGACAGCTGACTCCTTCAAATGAAGAACTTGTTCTCATTGTTGCCACAGTCCCCACCCCGCCCTATTGGCCCAACACTGAGGCTGAGAATCAGTTGCCATTTCTCAACTGTCTATACCATTGATTCTCTTACATTCAGTCCACTTTACTTAACTTATGTTGCCTGCATGGCTCTGACAGGCATTTGGGCTTATGCCTCCAAAGTGCCCACTTCAGCAATGGTACAAGATCACCTACTGGGGTGAGAGAAGCAAATATTGGACCTTCTGTTAATAAGTATGATCTCATTCATTTTACCATTTATTTTCATGTTTTATAATGTAATTAATAGAACAGTAGTCATGGCTGTATTTTATAAATAAATTATGCATATACATTGGGGGTATTTGCTCAGAATTCATTTTCCTGTTAAGGCTCTGAGATATAAAAGGTTTTAACATCACTGCTCTTTAAAAAAAAAAAGACTATTATTTTTGGCCGCACTGAGTCTTCGTTGTATCACACGGGCTCATTGCTTATGGAGCATGGGCCTCGTTGCCTCGTGGCATGTGGAATCTTCTCCGACCAGGGATCAAACCCATGTCTGCAGCATTGGCAGGCAAACTCCCAGCCACTGGACCACGAGGGAAGTCCTGAAGACCAGCGCCCTTTGTACTAGCTGTGTGACACTGTGAAAAGCTCTTTGACTTCCCAGTCCTAGATTATATTTTTCCACTGGAAAATGGAGATATTGATACTGTCTACCTTGAAGAGCTGTTTCAACATTCTAAGCCCCCAGCAACCAATAAAGTTGCTGAGCACTAGAAGCAGAAGCCACTCTGGGAGCAGGCACTCGGCTCAGCCAGGCTCGCGGTGGCTGCTCGTCCTGTGTTAACGTCAACCTGGAGGAGGAACTGAAGGTTCCCTGTAGGGCGTCCAGTCGTAAAGCCCAGGCTGCGGGCTGACCTGGTCCAACCCCCTGCACGGCAACAAGGGTTGATTTCCAAGTTTATTAGTGCAGTTGATGTGTTCCTGGGGCACACAATGGCTCTGCTCTCATTAACGAGAAGCAGCTGCCCCATTTCTGTTCACCTTCCCCTCACCTCTAGCCTACAGCTGGCATCCCGGGGAGAAATTTCCCCATTTCCTTCAACCCCACTGGCCTCCTTTGTCCTTGGGTTCATTTTGGCTTGGGGAGAGTCAAGATTTCAAGGGGGACTCAGAAACACGGGGGCGGGTGTCACTGGAGCGCTCACTCTAGTGTGGTCATGTCGAAACTCCCTCACCCCCGAAGGAAAGAGGTGACCCTGAGACCAGGCACTTCATAGATTCTCAAGGGCAGCTCTGCCTTTGTGTGAGCTTGGGGTTAGAGGGGCCCTGAGCGCTGATTGAGTTTCTGGGACATGATGATCCAGGAACTCACTTCCAGCTGTCCAATCACCAAGGACGGCTGCAGAATGGAGCTGTGGAGAGGTACTGTTAGTCAGAACCACTCCCCACTTAAGGAGTCGAGTGAGGATGACCAAATGTCCTGCTTTGCCTGGGCTTGAAAGCTTCCCTGGGATATGGCACTTTCAGTGCTAAAACTGGGACAATTTAGGACAAGCTGGAAAGAGTAGACATCCCAGATGGAGCCGGAACTCAAACCCTCACCATCTGTCTCCAAAGGACACCTGCCTCTGCAGGGCCCCGAGTGAGGACAGTGAGAGCCACTGGGGTGTGTGCAGCCTGGCTGGCAGTGAACACCTGGAGAAGGAAAAGAAATAGCCTCGAATGCAGGGACCAGTTCTCTGTGTTGCTCTTTTGTTTCAGAGAGGGGCGGGAGAGAGGCGAGAGGGTGGCTCCACACCCAGTCTGTTGGCAAGATGAGATTCCAGTAGGAAGACGGCCTGAGTCTGTGCAGATCCTAAGAGCTACTGTTTATGGAGCATCTTTCCATTTAAATTTCAGTCGGGCCCTTGGGAGGTAGGTTTTCACAGATAAGGAAGCTAGGGCTTTGAGAGGCTCAGGAGTCTGCTCAATGCCCACTGTAGACCCCTGCGAGCTGCTATAGTGAAATAGCATAGAGTGGGAAGCTTATAACCAGCAGATGTGTGTTGCTCACAATTCTGGAAGCTGGACGTCAGAGGTCAGGGTGCCAGCACGATGGGAGGAGGGCCCTCTTCTGGGTCACAGGCATCTCATGATATTCTCACATGATGGAAGGGGTGAGGGAGATATCTGGGACCTCTTTCATATGAGTACTAACCCAAATCACAAGGGCTCTAGTCTCATGATCAGATCACTTCCCAAAGCCCCCACCTGCCACTGCTATCACCTTCAGGGGTTAGGACTTCAACATACAAATTTTGCAGGGAGGACACAATCAGATCACAACAGCACTGTCCCCCTTATTCCCGCCCCTGTTGAAAGTGCACGTGACCTCAAGTCTGCTTGCTTCCAGTATCTGTACATTTACCATCAGGCAGCACGGTTTCTCTAGCAGGACTTTCTTAAGACAGCAAATCATTTCGGAAGATTATTGTAAGTCAGGAGCTGGCAGGGGAGGGAAGTAGGTGGCGGGGAGCTTTTGTTAAATCTTTCTGCGCCATTTGAGTATTCTTGAGTTTTCACTATTGGTTGGCTGGAGTTAAGGCAGAAGAGAGTGAGCCAAGCTTCAGTGTCTTCTATTTCCTACTTATTAACACCTGGTCAGGAGAGAAGGTCAACACTGTTAAGTACAACAAGGTCTTGGAGGTGTCTGTGGATTTCAATTAACCACCAGAAGCTCCCCCGTTCCCAACAAACCCAGACAGTCTTCGGCTGAATTTTGCTCAGAAGGTGCAGGAGGTGGAGGCTGCCTGAGCCTTGTTTGAACGTTTTGGAGAACAGCGAACTGTTAGCACACATGGGCGTGCTCTGGGTTTAATTTATCAGTGTTGCTGATTATAAAAAAAAGAAAGCTAGACTTTACAGCACTGCCTATGGGCAAGCACCAAAATTAGTGTTATTTAAAATACAGTAGAGAAACCAATAGTCATTTAAATAGCTTTAAAAAGAATAAGACTCCATTGGCTGTAAAATACTACCTTCTTGGGAGATCCATTTCAAAGAAGAGTTTTTTCCTAGGTCCTGAAAATATATGTTTAGGTGCAGTCTTCTCGTATCTGAGCAAAAGTCATTTCACAAACATTTGCTGAATGTCTCCTATGGGCTAGGACTTGTGCTCGGTGCTGTGAGGATATAAAGAAAGATGAAATTGACTAGGATCTTTCCTTCATCAAGTCCCCAGGTCATTAAAGGAGATGAGACACAAAAATTAATTTACTACTAAGTAGAAATGAGGAAAGGGAGAGCATTCCAAGTAGGTGGCAGTGTCCTGAGCAAAGATCCCAGAGGATGGAAAACAATATGGTAAAGAATTCACCTGCAATGCAGGAGACCCAGGTTTAATCCCTGGGTCAGAAAGATCCCCTGGAGAAGGGAATGGCAACCCACTCTTGTATTCTTGGCTGAGAATTGCATGGACAGAGGAGCCTCGTGGGCTACAGTCCATGGGGTTGCAAAAAGTGGGGTATGACTGAGTGACTAACACTTTTACTTCACTTTCACTTTCTTGGAAAGCTAGAAAAACTATTCTGGCTCACAGAGCACATGGGAAGAGATGAGAGAACACAACAGGAAAGAAGTACCCCATGATGTCATCAACAGTTAAATGTTGATAAATCAGAACCCAAAGAATGACACAAACTTGCGGAACTGCCAAACAGGGGGCACAGAGGACAAGGTCAGAAGTTCAGCTGAGAGAAGGCTTGGTAGGGGCTGGAGGAGATGTAATCTGTTTTAAGGTCAGAACAGGAATTCAACCTAGAGGTAGGCTTTGAGGAATGGGAAGAATTTCTTTGGTGGGAGAGAAGAGCTGAGGTCATTTTGAGCAGAGAAATTGCCCTCAAAGAGTGGGGAGGAAGGAAGGAGGGAGGCCTGGACTGGGGGAGTCCCTGGTTTGGCAAGCACAGAAAGATGTTGCTGTAGCTTCCTCCCCTTTCGGATGAGTGGCAGACTGTGTGATGAAGGGCAGCCCAGGTTTTGGAGGCAGACAGATACAGATTGGGTTCAACTCCAGCGCTGTCACTGACTCATTTTAGGGCACCTCTGTGTATCTCCCTGGCTTTGGTTTTCTTATTTTCAGAAAGGCCTTAAACAGGTTTCCCCAGTGGGGCTGCTGTGAGATTTAGAACCTTAAGCCATTTAAAGCATCTCAGGCACAGGTCCTAACACGTTTCTTCCAAGTTGCCTTGCTTTCTGCTTTGCCTCCCCAGGTTGGTTCCCTCCTCAGCAGCCCGGGTCACACCCAGGCACCTGCTTCCATAAAACTATTAAAATAGCAAGCTATTTTACCATCAAAATTTTGCAAAGAATTGCAATTCAGGACATGCAATCTATGGTGAACCATAGGCATGTCTGGAGAATAAAGGAAGGGAGCCTGCTTTTATAGGAAAAAGCAGGGGACTAGGAGGGGCTGTTGTGAAGGAAAGTTCATTGGAAAAAAGTAAAAGTTCAGGAAGAGTAGAAGTTCAGCATTGCATTTCTCATTGGCTGGGTTGTTGGCTGAGCAAGGAGAAAGTCTTCCTTGAGGAAAGTCTAGTAGTTGCACCTCCTGTTTGGGAGTGCAAGGTTATGCTTCTTCCTTTGGGTCATGCAGTTGACCTTGAGTAGTAGGGCATGAGAACACCCCCTCTGGCCTCCTGACTCCATTTTTAAAACTTTGGCTGTGCTGCTTTGCTGCACGTGGGGTCTTAGTTCCCCAAACAGAGATGGAACCCACGCCCCCTGCAGTGAAAAAGTGGAGTCTTAACCAGGGGACCGCTAGAGATGTCCCCTGACTCCATTTTAAAGGAAGTTCCTGTTTATTAATTACGAATGTTAATTTAATGGTATTAATTAGTAATGACAATTACAAGTAATAATAATAATAAATCAATTCACACACCAAATGGGGAAAGAGGAGAGGTAAGGCCTTGGAACCTTCTAATGGCTTTCTCCCAACTCTGAGGAAATCTCCCAGAAGCCCCAGCAGGTCACATCTTATTCTGAACCACTCACTGACAAAGGGGCTTCCTTTGGACCAATCAGGCCCTACCCCGGGGGCTAGGAGGCGGGGCATATTCCCAGCCCCGGAAGGGGCAGGTGGCTGCTACAGCACTCTTCCTTAGACAGACTACCTGAAACACCCATTTCAGAGACACTGCAAAATCCTCCACACACAGTAGGTTCCCAGGTTGTGGAGGTCACAGATAATTGGGCTTCGGAGTTCTTTCCTTAACTGTGCGTGGGGTCATTAAACCTCTAATTAAAAGGAAGAGGAGAAAGTGAAGTGAGATGCTAAGAGAACCTGAACAGCTCAGGATGTTTAGCATCAAAATCATGTTGTAAACTTCCTTTAAATCTGTATTTCCTGATTTGAAAAAAATATGTTAACATATCTCTCATCCAAGGTATAGCCACATACCCCTTTCCATCTCACACTGGGAAGCGCCCGGTGCCTTGCGGGACATTCTAGAGTCCTTCCTGTTATACCCCTTTTCATCTCACCCTGGGAAGCACCTGGTGTCTTGCGGGACATTCTAGAGTCCTTCTTGTTACCCCCTTGTGCCACCTGGAGGTTTCTCTGTTGGGCCCACAGGGTCCAGCTCCCTGAATACAAATCTTAGCTCCAGCACTTAAAGGTCTCTCTCTGCCTTTTTCCTCATCTGGAAAAATAACAGTACCTAACTCCTCAGATTGTTTTGAGGATTAAAGACCGATTTGATCTTCTCTCTCTGGCAGAGGCAGCCTGTTGAAGATAGCATTTGTGAATCCTGGGAGGCTGGATTCTTCCCACTTCCTGCCATCTCATCAAACAACAGAAAGCAGAACAGGGCCATGGGAAGGCAAGGAATGTGCAACTTAATGAAAAGCATGCATTCCATTATTTAAGGAAATTAGAGTATTATTACTTTCCAGCATAGCAACAAGATATAAATAGATACTAATAAGTAAAATTAGGTGTATTAATGCAAAAAAGCATTGACATAATTCATAACTGGGTTGCATTATAGAATTGTTTGCACCTGGTAAAGTCTATTAACATACATGGACTTTAATTGCTATATTGGCATGGAAAATTGTCGACTCTGACACCACTAGCTGTGTGATTTCAGGCAGCTCTCTTTACCTTTCTGAGCCTCAATTTCATTGGCTGTGAAATGAGACTAACAATTCTTTCTTTCAATAAAGGACCAGATGAGGTAATGTGTGAAAGGACTTTGAAAACTGGAAGGCACAATACTTTCCTTAGGTAATTAATAATTATTGTAACTAATAATCATCCACAATAAAAATATATTCAAGGAAAATGTAAAGACTCATTCCTTGAAACACCAATCTTAAAATAGATCCATAAGTACTAAACTCATGCCCTTCTTTACCATAGTGCCTATAAGACATTTATTTTGCTTTTTTAGATACTGACTTTTTTTTTGACATCACTTTTGAATCTCCTGGCATCTTCTTTAGGGATGGAACAGTAATTGACAAATTGTTTCAGACAGAAATCTGGAATATCCAAGCTCCCGGATTAAGGTAACTCCCTTATAGAATGTATTTTCTGTGTAAACGTGAAAACAGGATTAAGCCAAGCACTTCATTGTAGATAAGGAAAATCGATGCCATATGGGCTGAAGTGTTTATAGTCTTACTACAGAAAAGGATGCACTATTTATACCTATGAGTTTCTGCTATCTCAAACCATGGCTCATTAGCTCCTCACTTCATGTTCACAAAGCCGACGTGATGGTGGGTTAAAAGCAACTAATGTCAGACCCCTGCTGGCCTAGTCTGGCACTGCATGGGGAAACACAGCCTCCAGTTCATATTAATGAGGAAACTGGCTACAGGGGCAAGGGACCTGAGATGCTGAGGATTCAGTCTTGTCTCACTTCACATGTAGGTGTCGATATTCATCAAAAACTGTGTCAAAACGGGAGCTAGAGGAAAGGTCAGACTTGACTTACAATAGCCCTTAAGAGGCAGCCGGGGATAATACTCTCCATTCAGGGCAGTTGGAGGCTTGAATCTGCCTGTCCCCCCAGTTTATTTGTCCTTGCTAACCGCACTTAGTATAGCGGTTGTTTTTCAATATGCTTTCAAGCTCATTGTTTGCTGCATGCTCTTAATTTCTAAAGGGGGCAGAGGTCTTCTCTCCAGCTTTTTCACTTTGCCTCTAAAAGGCAAGAAGGAAGAACTCTGAAGGGTCAAGGTCAAAATGGAGTGCTCAAGGATATATTTAATGGGGCCATTATAACAGGAGGTGGAGTTTACAGGTATAGACTGCCCAGAAGGGGCTGCCCTGCTCTCTCCTCTTCTTCATGAAATTGAGATAAAATGGAGCCTGCCTCTGCAAAGAGAATGGGGTCCGGGGAGAGGATGTACAGGGCAGCCCAGGGATAGAGAGAAAACACAAACAAAAACCTGGGATGAAGAGTGATGGCTCTTGTTTTGAGGAAGAGGCTGTTGATTAGTGCTCCTGGCTGGTAGAACCAAGACACAGCAGGAATGAGCATTTACTTCGGAGGAGCAAAGGCTGGAAAGTGGCCAGGTGGCTGAATCGTGTCTGGCTCAAGTCACAAGCTAGTGTTTCTGGCTACAGGGAATAGGTAAACCCCAGGGAGAAGACCAAGGGGTTGGGATTGCAGAGCCACAGGGATGGGGAAAGTCATTTCACTTTGTCTGTTTTAATGGCCAAAGAGATGAATTTTTCTTCCTCTCATGGTAGGGAGCTCTGAGGATCGTTTCCAATGACCAGAAGTCAGGTCCTTAACTCATTTCCTTCGCCCTAGTGACCCCAAGACTTAAAAGTCACAGGAAGAAGATGGGATTGCACTAGGAACCTGGCCATCCTTCAGCCAAGCCCATTAATCCCTTCCTCTTCAGGGTTTGTGCCTCTTCAGTTTGGCTTGAGTGATGCAAATCCACTCTTCCCAGTAAAACGAAATCATCTCATTAGCATCTCAGAGAATATCCTGTGATTGCAGGAAGGAAATCTATGATTGCCAGTCTAAATACAGAGGTCTCGGTGATTTTCAAAAGAATTGTTGGCTGAGCTGAGCAGGCGGTGAGAAACCCACCTTGATTTTCTGTAGAGTAGTCCTCTATATCAGTGGTCCCCACCAGGGACTGGTTTTGTGGAAGACAGTTTTTCCACAAACCAGGGGTGGGAGGATGGTTTGGGGATGATTCCAGTGCACTATATTTATTGTGCACTCTACTTCTATTTTTATTATTCTATTATTATCACATCAGCTCCACCTCAGATCATCAAGCATTAGATCCTGGAGGTTGGGGACCCCTGCTCTACATGGAAGAATTCTAAGATAGTTAGCTGGTCTTCTGCTGATGGATACTTAGGTCATTGCCAGACTTTTGCCGTTAAATACAATGCTACCAAGACACTCTCATGCAAAAAACTTAACATGTGTCATATTTCTTTCAGTTAGATTTCTAGACATAAGATTGAATATAGCCAAATTTCCTTTCCAAGCCTTCCCCCCCGCAAAGTCTTTGTTATCCTTCATCAATCAATTTATTATAACAGTGTTAATATTAATCACAACTACCTTATTTCTTAAGGAGTTACTATGTGCCAGGCACAATAGTAAATACTTTCCATGTATATTCTTATTGGTCAGATATCAACCCAGAAAGGTAGGTTCTTCTTATTATCCCCATTTTAGAGGTGAGGAAATAGAGGCACAAGGCCTGTAAGTTACTTGTTTAAAGTGACTTATAAATGTGAGACCCAGCCCAGGCATTCTGATCTATTATTTCACTCAGAAAAGAACCTATCTTTATTTTAGGAAGAGAGAGCTTGGGTAAGAGGTACAGTGAACTTGGCCACCACTGCAGGGAAAGGAATCCAACTGGAAGCATATTATTGGACGTGTCAGCATCTTGAGTCTTCATTAGCAAATCTTTGAGTTTGGTGTTAGTACAAGGACCTTAAGCTCAAGGTCACACAAGGATTTCATTCCAGCTGTGCCTACAAAACCTCTTTTTTAAAATGCATAATCCAATTGACCTGAGTAGTTGTTTCATTTAATCTCTGCAAAACAATTGGTTGAAGTAATTTTTTTTTTTCCCCTCAGTTACCTGGCTGTCTTGTTGTTCTGTTCTGTCAGGCTAAAAGTCCCTGAAATGAGATGGTGGTAAATGTAGTTCAAGGCCATAGGTGATGTGCATTCTTAGGGATGAAATCCTTGAAAGATGTGCAACATCATAATTAGAACTGGGGACCACTCAGGCAATTGCATTTTCCAGGCATGTTTGTGTCCATGAGCTCCTCTGGTGATGTACCTTTGTCCCTGGGAGAGAAAGGGTCAGAGCAGCTAAGGAAAGGAATGAGAAAGAGGAGGCAGAGGAAAGACAGCTGGTCCAGCAAGTGGGGATATTTATTCCTTATCATTGAGCAGTGCTCTTGTTACATTCCACTGGATCTAATAATCGCCTAAGAAAATACTACCCTGTGTCTCTTCCTTACTTGGAAGGGCATGAACCCTATCAGGAGACAGTCTGTGACCACATGGGGAGAGTCCTGCATGCTTTCTATCTAAGGAACAGCATCATCACTAAACCATCAGCCTGACGATACACACACACATGTGTACATGACTCATGTCCAGCCGGTTAGGGGTGAGCGCTGGTGTCAAAGCGTCACTAAAATTGTAATGAGGTAGAAAACCATACTTTCAAGAAGTCCATTCAGGGAGATACTTGTGTGGAACTGCAAGGAACGCTCTAACAGCCATTTGGAAGTGGGTGGGACGAGACCCCAAAAGAGTAATTTGGAATAACAACAGATGGTCTTTTCTAAAAAGGGGAGTCACGGCTTTTGTTTCTGCGAGTGTGTGGAATGCAGGTGGGAACAGCCCCTCCTGCCTGCTCACCACACTCAGAGAAAGGTGCCTGCCACCCTTTCTTGTAAGTAAATGTTGACCTCACACTTGAAGAACGGGAGTTTGGAGGGGTGCCAAGTCAGTATTCTTCCCAATGTGCTCCCATTTTCCTCTGGTGTTGCACGTACGCACATGCATGAACACACACAAACACACACACACACCGGCATCTCCCATCCCTGTGCTGTTGCCTGCCACACCGATGCCCCCACAAGGGCACCTGAAGATTCAAGGCTAAAGCGCCAAGGAAGGCATTTGAGAATGGTCCATAGTCGATGCTGTTAGAGGCCACACACAAATGCCTTTTTTTTAGTGACCTTAATTTCCTAGTGCTAGAAATGGATGTTAACTGTTAAGCTGGGAACAAAAGGGCTGACCGATCCACAAGGCTTACTGAGCACCTTCGCCCTGATGCTTGCTGTACTGTTACGGTTGGGGGTCTCAATTTAGTGGCCGGTGAGGCTTTTACTTGTCCCAACAGTAACCCAGAACGCAGCCTGGAAAAGAGAGCCCGCATGTGGGGGAGGGAGAAAACCAGAGAGAGAGAGAGAGAGCTATAAATATGTAGGGAGAGCAAGAGAGGACCACAGCTTGGCTCCAGCTGGTGCCACTCCGACAAGGAAGCTTGCAGAATGCCGAATGCTAACGTCTGCTCGGGACCGAGACTAAGAACCCCAGCCTATGCAGTGCTTCTCTTCGGCCATCAGAGAAGGACTCTTGGGGTGTCTCCTAGAATGTTCTAATGTGGACTCTTGAGCCAATAAACAGACTTTCTCTTCTGGGAGAGGGTGGCTTAGGTTTCCCAACAGCTGGATGACCTTAGGCAAATCATTTCACCTCTTTGGGCCTCAGTTTTTTTACCAGTTAAATGAGGTCAGCTGGGCTCAGCCCTAAATCAGTGCTTCCTAAAATTGTTAGAGGGAATGCCTTAAAAGAATACCCTACCCTTTCTTGAGGTTCCACAATGCAACTGAATGTATGAAAAGGTTTGCGAAGTCCCACAAGAAAGAAACCTGCTCAGCATTGTCTAGCCCACTCTTCTGCTCGCCCGTTTACTCAACCACTGCAGAGTTTGCCACAGCTTATGCACATGTGGTGTTAGTCTGCTCGGCCGGCGATAACACCACACCATGAACTGGATGGCCCTTCAACAGGAATTCCTTCATTTCTCAGCTCAGCAGGCTGAAGTCTGAGGTCCCAGCCAGGTCCTGGTGAGGGCCCTCTAGTGGGCTGCGGAATGCTGACTTCTCCTTGAACGTGCACGTGAGAGCTCACACTCATGACCTAATTACTCCATAAAGGAGTAACACCATTACACTGGGGGTAAAGATTTCCACATAGGAATCTGGGGGTAACTGGGATATTACACCCAAAGCATTTGGGCAAATGTCACTCTCATGAAATCCACATGACTCTAATTCTCCTGGACAGCCCCAGTTCAGGGGCTCCTCTCCACCCCATGCTCGCACATCTGCATGTACATGTGCACACACACACACACACACACAAACACACACACAGAGGAAGAAGGGTTGGGATTCTCAGAGGAAGCATCTTGCCATTCCCGCTGCCACTTCCAGCTTTGTTAAGACCTTACAGTGTTAGAGCTAGAAGAGGCAGGGAGATCCTCCACTCCAGCTGACTCTAGCCCTCATTTTCCGAGCCTGGAGAGAGGGAAGCTGACCTGCCACATGCTGCAAAGCTTGTTAGTGGCAGAGCAGGGATGGCCCTGAGGTTTCCTAACTCTCTTCCCTCTTCTGAAGGAAGGTACCTTTTGATGCCACCACGCGCGTTGGGCACTCATGCTGAGGCAAATGTCGCTCAGGGTGTTGTCCAGTTTTCTGCGTCAAGATGTAATATCTGGAGTAACTCTGGATATGAATGCTATCAAGATGTCAGTCAGCATGTCCACAAATATTTTTGAACATCTATTCTGTGTCAGGCAATCGGTGGTACAGTGGTGAACAAACAATACAAACTTTAAAGAGGTACAGATATGAAAGCGTAGTTGGGTAGGTGTGTAGAGAGGGCTACGAAACTAGCCCTTAGGGGAGCTAGAGGCTGATCAGACAAGCTAGTGTGGGGCAAGATGAGGACAGGCTCCATCCACAGCCCCGGGGGGGGGGGGGTTCCATTTTGACGAGGGATGGTCATCACAATACATGGTGGTGAACTGCCACTTATTAAGCCCCTCCGATGTGTCGGGGACTATCTAAGCCCCATAGATGGATCCAGCTGCTTATTTAATTCCCCTGACTTACTTAAGAACAGAGCCAGTACTAGAACCAAGTCTGTCTGCTTCTAAAACTAAGTCTCAGGAGGAAGCTCATTCCATTTCCTGAGGACAGAGGACCACACAGGGTTCTTTATCCTGGAGCTGTAACACTGGGGTTAAGTGGCTCTTAATGTTATAGTTTCTCCCTGACAATTTAGGCTGCACTTTACTTTTCACTTCATTCTGTCACTCTTAGGTCTACCCTCCAGAGACCCTCCTCTTCCTCAACAGATGCCACACACAAAATCAGTTACATCCTATTATCTGATGCCAGTTTTGTTTATACCCCAGGAGGGAGAAAAATATGTTTTTATGAGTGCAGACTTTTACTTTTTTCCATTCTGTCCCCTCCCAGGAGGGAATTTCAGTATTTCTTCTGGAATCAGACAGTGTGTGGGGGTTTGGAGTGGAGTGGGCAAGGGGATGGATACGTACCCCACCTTATTTATTTTCTCTTCTGTGGAAGGGTCTCAGCTGTTTTTCCTCCCAAATTGAATTCTCTTACTCTTGAAGAATGACCCAAGCAAAGAAATTTCCCAAACATCTGAAATCTGAGAACTGGTGCCTGGAATCCATGAGGCTCATAGTTTCCAGATGGGGAGGCCGGAAGCAGAGGGGGCGGAGGAGCAGAGGAAGGAGGGTGGGAGGATGAAAGGCAGGGGAAGCCTGAACTCTGGCTCACTCTGCCTGCCCCGTGAGCCAGGCTAGCCTCCCATTTGTTCCGCAGGTCTGCCATCTGACGGTGTGCCAGGCCTGAAGAAACGCCGCAGTCGTGCGCGACCTCGTGAGACCATTCCAGTGATTACTGGGAAGTAAGTCATCGTGAAATCGTCTCTTCTGAGGGCGGAGACTGGCTTCTGGAGCACAATATGAAAGAAAGCCCATGGCCTGGCTATCAAGAGGGGCATAAACACTCCAGATGGATTTTCTCACCATCTCAGAAACGGCAAAAGACCAGACGCTTCTAGAAACCTTGGCTTCTCTATACCACTTAACCAGATGCAAGAGTGGACCCCCAGGTGACCTAATTCTTTCTCCACATGTCTTGTCCTCATGCCAGAGGTGGGGAGAAAGGCTTAAGAGGCAACCTAGCTTTGAGTAAATTAACAGGCAAGTATAGTTGGGCCATAAGTGGGCTAGGTTTGGCCTCAGAAGGAATGCCCTTGTTTGATCAGATAGGCCAGTATCTCAGGCCTGACAGGCCAGAGGGGAAAAAGGAGTCTGGGGGAAATAGATCACACCCACCTGTTAGCAAATGGGAAAGTGGTTTTAAGTGCTGAGGAAAAATACGCATTTTTATTGTTGTCAGTGGTTTCTCCACCCACAGTCACCACGCTGACTCTCACCACCACCATCACCCTGCCCCCACCACCGCCGCCAAACCAAGGAGCAATCTTACTTGTCTCTCATGGTTCTTCCCACGTGGACAGTGTGACACTGGGATAGAGTCATACAGCTGGGTCAAAAGGTCTTAGAAGCCTCAACGTGTGGAGAGAAACCAAATACAGAAAAGTTCCTTCCAATTAACACCTGCAGTTTCCAGATGTCCTAATAAAAATGGTGAGGCAGCAAACGGCCACCCTTAAGCCAGAGGACTACACCTGGACTCAGAGTTTTCAAGAGCCAAGCATTCAGGCTCCTCATAACCTGACCTCCTGGCCTGGGACATGTAAATGTTGAACTACTCTCTGACTTGGGGAGAGAGAGCAGGCAGGGGTGAACGTGTCCTGTAAAGGCATGCATGACTTCAACAGACCATTCATCTCAGCCAGAGGTATGAAGGGAAACTGCCTGCCTCCTCAGACTGAGCAGTGCCCAGAATTTATGAACTTCTTCAGAGTATGATGTGAATCTGGGGCCTGAGCCAGGCATTATCATCAGGAAAAGGTGGACAATTTCCCTCTCCCTCCCCTCTCCTTTTCCTATTGCTGACTGTATTGTTCAGACACGAGCTACGATTTAATCCCTTCTGCTGCTAAGGGTGTTACAGAATACTGGTTGCCATGTAGTCATAAAAAGTATTTAAGTAATAGAAAGAATGAATGAAAGAAAAGAAAGTAGGGGGAAAAAACAGTAGCAAATGACAAAACTCATCATTACTACAAGCAAAAAACAGATAGGCAGGAAAAAATCCTTGCCCATATACCAGGTGGAATGCAGTTGATTAACTTAGATCATTTCTATCTATAATCAACATGGCATGTGCTTTTACAATCATGCAGTGTTTAAAGCAGTGCATCTTGGGAGAAGGGATAGTTCCAGTCCCATGCTTATAAATTTCTTTTATCTTAGGGTCATCAGATGAGGGCTGAGTTGCCACAAAGTGCTCAATGACCCATGGGAAATGAATCATGTTTCCATTCCAGGGCTTAATATATGCATTACATCACTATTAGAAGCAAGCGACTCTGTGGTGGATGGCTCTGACGTGGATTAAGGTCAAAAGTGGCCCTGGAGACCAAATTCCCTGAGGAGAGTTTGCCACACAGCTCCGTGTGTCCTTTGCTGCTGAATTCTTTCTTTTCCTAGCAACAACTACTAAATACCAGCTTCCCGGGCTGGTTTTATGAGGTTTATTCTTCTTGCAGCAAAGATGTAGAGAAATACAAGTGAGACTCTGTTATTACAGGTTAAATTGTGCTATACTCAACTTGTGGAGAGGGTCCGGTTTCCTTTTATTATCCCCCAATTTTGCTGTAATGACTGTTGCTTGAAATAAATGAGCAATTGACAGGGGGTTAGAGATAACAGGGATGCTTAAGTGATTTTTATGGTAGCAGTATTTGTTGTAACAGAATTTGACCTGTATTCTGGTTATTAGTTTTACTCATCACATTGGAAACTTGGCACTTCCATTGTTCATGCCGTTATATGCAAAGCACTGTAGCATGAAAGTCACTTACAAAGCTGTGAAAAGAAACTCTCTAATCACAAGGGGCTCCTGGAACAATAAAACCTCGGGTAGAGGGATGTTTTGTTTTGTTATGGTAAATGTTCTGGATAGTCCCAGGTTTATTCCTTTAACCCCTAAAAAGGAAATTTGTTTCATTCTTCTGTACCATTTGTGACAGAAGTATTTCTAAAATTTGATATGGAAATTCTTGCCTTCTTCTGAGCATAATTTAGCTTCAGGGTCATCATTTTGAGTATAATTATATGGTCCTATGTATGATATGAGTGTTTAGAAATTGAGATGTGTAAAGAGCTATTTTTGGTGCTAAATGCCACCCTAAAACAGTGGTTTTTGAGCTTTTCAGTCTATTTAAACTTTTTTTTTTTTTTTGTCTTCTGTATTGCTGTCAGCTCTTTTTCCTTCTTGATTTGAGTTTCCACTAGATATCTGTTTCCCGCCCTTAAATTTAATCTGCTGTAGGCCTGGAAACCAGGCAGCAAACATTTCCAAGTATGTGTGAAACAGGAATAAATAGGTTCTGAGTAGGTGCTTTATGGGGAGACAGA
Organism: Cervus canadensis; assembly: GCF_019320065.1. Lineage (NCBI taxonomy): Eukaryota > Metazoa > Chordata > Mammalia > Artiodactyla > Cervidae > Cervus > Cervus canadensis. The sequence goes on along the minus strand of NC_057396.1, from coordinate 60,884,633 downwards.
TGGCCTTTCTCTTGTGTTTGCTTCATACTATTTATTTCAACTCATCAGAAACCTTGTTTACTCGCTCCTTGGTTCTCAGTCATTTTTAAATGGGTCCAGTCAAGGTTTCAGATCTTTCCAATTCTGCCTCAATTACTCATTGTCAAACCACTTGTGTGGGTTTTGTTTAAGAAGTAGGGATAAGTGAAGCTAGCTGAGCCCTAGGAAAATGAGTTGTGACTGAATCCCTAAAGTGGTGTGAAGATTGTGGGCCATTTCGGTAAGGCAAATTGTATGCTATGGCCAAGATGGCTCAACTCAGTAAATGAACTATAAAACAGACAAGCTCCCTTTACAGTCCCTTTCCAAGAATATGAAGCTGGCCTGATGTCAAGCTGTTGGAGACGCCTTCAAGATGTTTAATTAAATGACAGACTCGGTGCCAGAGATAGCTGACTTTGGGGATTCTAAGACTAAAGCCCAAGAAGCCAGGGCTTTGCCTCCGCTGGTGATTTAATGATTTATGGCCTTGGAAGAAAGGAGATAATGCAAGTCTAGTAATTCCCTCCTTCCCGAAGTGCAATTTCAGGTCAGAGAGGATTTCACTGGTCTTCTTAGCCTTCCTTCCCTCACTGTATTCTGTGTTTCACAAACGGTATATAACAAGGCCTAAAAAGACAAATTCCTTTGCTCCAAGGCCACACTACATGTGTTTGTGGGGAGGATATGCGTGGGTGAGGTTGTTCACCAGCATCAGGTAGAATCAGTGCAGCTAGGAGAGGAGAGACTGAGGGCTGGGGTTTTCTGTCAGTTCATGCTGGGCTGTGCTTAGTCGCTCGGTCGTGTCCGACTCTTTGCAACTCCACGGACTGTAGCCCCTCAGGCTCCTCTGCCCACGGGATTCTCTAGGCAAGAATACTGGAGTGGGTTGCCATGCCCTCCTCCAGGGATCTTCCCAACCCAGGGATTGAACCCAGGTCTTCCGTATTGCAGGTGGATTCGTTACCATCTGAGCCACCAGGGAAGCCCAAGTCAGCTAGATCTGGGTTTAAATCCTACCTTTTCATTTATCGGGGTGTGGCCTTGGGCGTAGCTTTTAACTCTCTGATGCCTGAGCCATAAAATAGAGAATAATATCAGTGCGCTGAGAATTAAATAAGATAATGCAAAAAGCAATGAGGACAGTGCCTGCTCTGGAAAAAGAGCTCGCTAAATGGTAGCTATTATTTAACAAAATAAATGCTTTAGCCTGGAGACTCACATTGAAGGAGGAACTGGTACAGACACTCTGCTCAGCCGGTTATTGACTTTGTTTCCTTTTCCGTGACATCATCTTTTCTTGCTAATACTGGCTGCCTGACTTTCAGCTGGGTGTACCCACCTCTGGTGTCTCCTTAAGGCCAGGAGATAGTCCAAACCAGCTGCAATTTCACTCTTTTATGAGTGTGAAGGAAATGGGGCCACCTGTAAGTTGGACCAAGCAAAGATCAATGAGACAAAATAAAGAGTTGTAGCTTTCAGAGGGAAAGAGGATAAAATGAGAAAAGGCTGGGGCAGTGGGATGTGGTATTGAGTTGCTGGCACCAGGAAGCAGGGAAGAAAACCTCCAAACACACTGTGGTTTGTTAGAACACCGAGACTCCCAAGTACCACAGTGCTTGGCAGCCCCATCTCACAGGCAGAAGTGTCCTCGGCAGCGGGGGAGGTTACGAGAGATGGGAGGAAGTGGGCCTAATGGTTACTCCAGGAGACAGAGAGTCTGCTGGCCTGGTTCACCGGGTGACCTTGGGTGACTGACTTGCTCTAGAACCCTCACTTGAACAATCTCTCCAAAGTTCACACAGCCCCCAGCTAACTAAAGGGGTTTAATGGGGACAAATTTGTTAAAAATTGTTTTAGAGCAGGGCTCATAAACTGCAGCTCCTCCAGACACCCTTGCTGGTAGATTTTTAAAAATTGAATTTTAATACTTTTAGGTAGGACTTGTACTTTTCTAATTCATCCAGTATCTACTACCTTGAGTTTTCACATTTTGCCTCTTGGTTTTAATGCACCCTTGGCTCCTGGTATTACAAACTGGATGAGAACTGCTTCATTTATACCTTACTTCTCTTTACCAGTTGTTTCAAATGTGTACTTCTAAGATTCCCCAAAGATGATTTTGCTGGTCTAACTGTAATTTTCTCTATGAAAACATTCCCCCCCCCCCCAGGAAATATGGTAAAGGTTAAAGTTTGACCACCCCCTTGGGCTGATCCAAATTGTAAAGCTTTAACATTATTTGAAAACATCATTCAGGACCAAGCATTCTTCACTTTATAATCTACTTTGCTCAAAAAATTTAATGTAGGCATGGATCATTTCACTATGAGGAGAAAACGTCTCTTTAAATAACTATGATTTTCAATCTGTCCTTCTGCAACTCCCAGAGACCTCCTAAGTCACTCCAGAGAAGTCAGGGTGAAGGAGCATCCCATCTCTCATAACCAAAACACCATCATCTGCGGCATGATCATGGTTAAGAGTGCAGATCACCGTGAATATTTACACCTAGCAGGGTCCTTTGTGCAAAACTCTGAGAGACAAATGGTATTTCCAGGAATAGTTTATTGATTTCCAAATGCACAGGGGCGCTGAGTCCAAACATCCTGGGATAGCGGTAAATCTCTCTTACAAAATAATTTACAGCATGAAAATGATATACTGCAACATTAACTCAAACGTATAATTCCCTTAAAAGATTGAGTGTTCCCTTGTTTAATGTAAAGGGTGAAAGGGGAAGATGACTGAGGAGGGAATGTGACAGTGTGAGGGAAAACAGGCAGAGGACAATGGATTTGTTGGTTCTCCCCATCCATGTAGTGTATGAAAGACTGGTCACTGTAGAAAGACTGGTCACGGATACTCCCATGAAGTATAAATCTACTGTCCCCCCAAGGTCATATCAAGCCCAGCATGATATGACCTGGCCCTGTGGCATTTTTGTACCACTATACCCACAAGTGTTTTAATTAGTTTATTTTTATTTTCCTGCTCTGGCACCTGTTCTGCTGTTTCTGGTGTGTTCTCGGGCCTTACAGCTCTTGGAATGAGCTGGAGTGGGGCTTCCAACACACTGTTGGGTAAGGCAGTATTAATGAGATCTGAAGTCTCCTCTATAGGCCTTTTTTTCTCTTAGGGCTAGGCTGAGTCCACTCATAATGAGATCGATTTGTTTTTTAAACAGAAGATTTTACATGTGCTAGGCACACAGTAAACATGCAACTGATTTTCTTAGAGAAAAGCATGTGTCGAACAGCTACTATGTGAGTGTGCCAATTTCAGGTATGGGCAAGAGAATATTGTCTAAGTGGAGGAAAGAGCTTCCTAAGCCCTACCACTCTTACCAGTTATGAATTCTTCAGCCATGCCCTCAGGTCTGACTGGAGTGGTCAGATGCTCAGGTCACCGAAATGGCTGGGTATCCAAATTTCCCGTATCATCAGACATCCTGGAGCAGGGCTGGAGTGTAAATTCCTTCAGGAGTCATCTTGGCTAGCTTCAGGAGCTGACCTTTGCCAAGGCACTGCTCTTCCTATAAGCATCTCTTGAGCAAGCACCAAAGCTCCGATTACCTGGTGACACTTGTGATCAGAGCTGGCAGAAACCTCTGCCGTGGCATGTAAGATAAGGAGGGGACTGCTCTGCAGTTCCCTTACTTGTTAAACTGAGTGTGTGTGTATGTGTACATATACACACCAGGTATTTGCAGGAACGTCTATATTCACTGGACTTTGAATGGTCACATCCTCACAGGGCACAGACTAGCTAGGTTTACTAGAATATGAAGATTTCTTTTGCAGCAGCAGGCATTTTCAAATAGAGAGCAGAACACTGCTCACTCACTATTTCTGAGAAGTTCCACACTCCTAAAGGCATAGAAACGCTTTCCTTATGGGCTGCATGCATGCTCAGAGTGTCTGACTCTTTGAGCCTGGACTATGGCCCGCCAGACTCCTCTGTCCATGGGATCCTCCAGGCAAGAATACTAGAGTGGGTTGCCATTTCCTTCTCCAGATCTTTTCCACCCAGGGATCGAAGCTGCGTCTCTGGTATCTACTGCATTGGCAGGCAGGTGCTTTACCAGTTGAGCCGTTGAGGACGCCCAGTAACTGGCCTGGATGGCTTCAACTCCCCCTTCTTTATGAGGGATGGCACCAAAAAGGAAAGGCCTCCTCCCATTCCTGGGTGCAGGCTCAAATTAGCAACATGTACTTAATGTATCTGCTAAACTGGAAGAATAAGGCTACCCTGATGCCATTTCTGGGCCCAAACTACTGCCACGAAATGTCACTGTGAAAAAGAATCCTTAGAGTGGAATGGTCAGACTGTAGCAGGGGAACCCACAGCCTTTTCTGTGTTTTAGGGATACATAAGAGTTAGGAAGGGAGAAGGAAATGGCAACCCACTCTTGCCTGGAGAATCCTGTGGACAGAGGAGCCTGGAGGGTCGCACAGAATCAGACACGACTGAAGCAACTTAGCAGGCATGCATGCATTGGAGAAGGAAATGGCAACCTACTCCAGTATTCTTGCCTGGAGAATCCTGTGGACAGAGGAGCCTGGTGGGCTGCTGTCCATGACTGAAGCAACTTAGCAGGCATGCATGCATTGGAGAAGGAAATGGCAACTCACTCTGGTATTCTTGCCTGGAGAATCCCAGGGGCAGAGGAGCCTGGTGGGCTGCCTTGTATGGGGTTGCACAGAGTCGGACACGGCTGAAGAGACTTAGCAGCAGCAGCGGAGTTAGGGAGAGCCAGGTACAAAAATCTGGCTCCCATACTTCCTAGTTGTGTAACTCAAGACAAGTTAACTCTTACCTACAAATCTGTATTATCATCTGGGAAATGGGGCCTTGGTGCAGGGTCCTCAGTATTTCAAATCATTTCCCTTTTGGGGCTGTCAGAGCAGAGACTCCAGGCACTTCTTGGAATTGCCCTGGATTTAATGACACCAAATCAAAGTTCAAATCTCCTCTTAGCCTCGGATACTCAACCTTTGGAAGGCATCCAGGGATTGCTGTGAGGACCCAATTCATTCTGAAGACAGTCATTACCTGTCTCCCTTGCTGACGTCTCCCTAGGGATGTCTGCAAACCCTGCAGCCAGGCAGGACACAATTTGGAGCAACTCTACTGACCTGGTAGGAGGGAGGCCGCCTCGTGCTGGGGCTTAAGGCCGAGCAGCCTGCCCCAGCTTGGGGAAGCTGGTGCCGCTGTAGGAAGCAGTCTAGCTCTTGTGTTGATAGATGCTGCCGGCAGGAACTCGGGAGCCTGGGCAGAGGCTGCTGCGCTGTGTTTAATGCTTCCCTGGTTAAAGTTTTATCAGGTACTGAAGACAGCGGGAGCCCATAAAGCAGATCTGAAATCCTTTCTAGGTAAAAGCCAAAGTGCTTTCCTCGAGGATTATAGAGATATGATAATTTATTGAGACAGGCTGGCATGTATTTTTATATTTCCATTCATATCCCTTGCATAAATGCCTGGGTTTCCCAAATACTGATTTAAAGTAATAACCTATGATCAGTTATGGAGGAGCCAATAAGCTGTCCATTGCTAAGATAAGGCTACCACTTGGAGATTAAACAATGATTACTGGGGAAAGACAACACAAGCTTCCACATCCTAGAGTCTTCTTAATCTTCTGATTTTTTAAACTCTCTTTGAGAATGGCCACTGGTCTTCCTTTAAAGGTAGTTGCATTGGATGTGGTTGGGGGATGTAATTAGTGGTATGCCAAAATCTCCAGATTTTTGTGTAGAAAGGTAAAGCACCGAAAATGTCTCAGCCATTTGTTGGCCACCAGTTTAAGAGAAAAAATAGTTTGTTTGTTTTTTTTTTTAAAAAAAACAGCCCAAACTACTCTCAGCCCTCAGTGTCCCTCATGATTTAGTGAGCTGGGGTACTCTTAACTGAGAAGCGTATATGCCTAGTAGCTTCTGGCGTCAAAGAAATAGTAATTTCACAGCATGCACAGGATTGAACAGTGATATAAACAGGATTCCGGCAGTAAGCATTGTTTCCACCTCAAAACCATCCTGCACACACACATCAGTGGGCCCTAAAGCTCTGTTGACAGGTATACAGGTCACAGGCAGGCAGGCAGGAAAAGAGGAAGATCCCCCCGATGCAGGTTCCTTTGGTTCTGCCTCAGAAGCACTAGAAGTCTGGGTCCTGAGTCAGCAGAAACCCCAAGGCTCTTGGATGTTTGCAGGTCCAATTGTACTTCTCAGAAGTGAACACCCACATACCACTAACGGCAGAGGAGGGAGAACACACAGCCCGCTTGCAAACAAAAGTCCTCTGTGAAGTCTCCCGTTTTATCTTTACAGTTTATATATATGAACATTCTATTTCATAATGTAACTGTGTTTATTTTATCCGCAAATAACATCATTCCCTGACTCCAAAACATGTGTTAAGTCAAAACTGCTGCTGCAGAAGATGCATGCTTTTCAGCTTACAGCTTTGTGTTCCCTAGGACATCACTGCTTACTTGGGAGTAAAAAGCTTGGCTGTAAGGAAATGTGATTTGGGAGTGGGGAGAGGCCAGAGTCCAACCACGGTGAGTCTCTACTCATGGCATGTAAGAGGGGAGAGGCAGGGGGTGGGAGATGACCTGGAGGTGGTGAGTGCCGGGGTCGGAGGGGTCCTTCCCTAGAGTGAAAGGAAGGTCTGTCTGCCAGGGGCTGGAACTCAATTCACACACCACAGAGGGCCAAGTATCCTACCCACACTGCACTGAAGCCAAATCAGGCTAAGCTAGGGGAAGGGGAGCAAAACCTACAGTGCAAATTCCCATTTGTGGCACACACTCCAGACTTCCATGATGTGACGAGACCCGTGAAACCTCAGAATCCACTCAGATAATTCAGGTTCCATCAGATCCTTGAGTGACTGTTTTGGAAACCTAAGCAATTTAAGTTCAGAAATATTAACTTCGATTTCAACTTTTAATCAGATCTTTTTGGTCCCCCCTCTTTTTTAAGTCATTTCTTTTCTACCTCTTCAATCTTTTTTTTTTTCATTGCTACAGGATTGAATTATGAATCTGAAGTCCAGGATAACCTCACGTACTAAAAATATCTTTATATATTTTTAACTTTTAACTCTGTCGATTTTCAAGCCATCCATCTTATTTCATGAAACCACATTTTCACAGATGTATAATTGGACTTGTAGAGACTAATCACATGGGTTGATTCAGCCCTACTTTCCCCCTCATTTATTCCATGCTTCGATATGAATAAAGTGGGGGGTTATAAGCAGGGAGGGAAACATCCTGACTGCCCTTCAAGATGATTTCAGATCCTTCTTAATGAAGTGATACTGTTTGGGCATACACCATTACAGGGGCTGGCTTTCCTGAGGAAGTTCAAAGCAGCTGTTGAGGGAATGACCTGAAGGACCCTGGAATTGCTCCTGGTTGAGCAAAGGGGCACTTGTCCTTTTCCTACCACGACGAGAGAATGAGCAGCACGGTCAGTAACAGTAAAACCGGCCGTTCCTCGGAGAGCTCTGTGCCTGCTGTGGGTCTGGGGGACGCATCTGGCGGGAGCACGTTGCTTGCACGGGCAGCCTTCACAGGGGTCAGAAGCCGTTGCACACACGCTGTCACACACACACAAGGGGAGGGGGGTGTCCACCGGGGAGGGCGGGCCTTCATGTGTCCTCTTCTTCATCGGCGCCACTGCAAAGGAAAGGAGAACCAGGTGAGCTGAGACGTCATAAGACGGGAGGCCCACCTCAGCTACTGACAGCAGGCTGAGGCTCTGCCGTCGACCGCCCTGGATTCCAGCCCTACCACCGCGGGGCACTGTGGCCAGCGGCATGCTTCTGCACCTCTCCATGTTCTGATTTATTTGACTGCAGAGATAATGATGATAATGAAACCTACTTTCTCAGGTTACTGGGGGGATAAATGAGATAATACAGGTAAAATGCCCATGCCTGGTACACAACAGGTGAATAGCTATTTAAAGGAACAAGTGATTTGTCATAGTATTTTTTAATTTTAACTTGACAAAATAAATAGCTGGTAAAAATTGGAAGTCTGACTTCCCCTAAGCCTTAAAGCCAGGGCTCCCTAGGTGACTCAGTGATAAAGAATCTGCCTGCCAATGTAGGAAACACAGGAGACGTGGGTTCAGTCCCTGGGCTGGGAAGATCCCCTGGAGGAGGAAATGGCAACCCACACTTCTGTATTCTTGCTTGGATAATCCCATGGACAGAGGAGCCTGGCGGGCTACAGTTGTGGGGTCACAAAGGGTCGGACGCGACTGAGCCCACAAACAAACCTTAAACCCACCTATTGTTACAAGAGAAAAGCAAAGAGAAGCTATCATTCTGCACACTCAGTGGCACTTCTCACCTGGAATAAGACCAAGGTTTCAATTCATGCCACAGGGATAGTCACGGGGTTCAGGTGTCACCGCCTCAGAGAAGGTCCTTTCTCTCAGTCAGACTCCTTGGTCACTGTCCATCTCCATCTTATTTCTTTCATAGCCCTTATCACATCCTATAAATCATCTGTTTGCTATTTACGCTTCCCTCTACCCCTGCCAGAGCATAAAAGGAGGAGCAGTACTGTCTATTTTATCGATGACTGTTTATCTGGCACTAGTACTGTGCTATGCACACAGAAGTGTTCAATAAATAGCTGTTTCTAAAAGGGAGTGAGAAATAAAAACAGGAAGGGAGGGAAGGAAGATGCTGAAATGGACAGTCATTCAAAGCTGCCTTGATCAGGGCATCTTGGGTACTGGTGGTATGTCAGGGGCCACAAATGAGTTGTGAGCCTCAGAAGCACGGCGAGAAGCTCAGCTGCTCAGGGTTAGAGCCTTGCTGGCTTGGTCCTTGGAGAGAACACTGTTGATACAAGTACCAGGGCAAGGAAGAGGCAGCGTCAGTAAGAGCCCTGGAAGGACAGTTAGAAGGACAGAGGTAGCAAACGTGCCTGGCTTCTCCTCCTCCACAACTTCTAGGGGTCACTATCCTGAAAATCTGTGGAAAATTCTGAAAGAGATGGGAATACCAGACCACCCGACCTGCCTCTTCAGAAACCTGTATGCAGGTCAGGAAGCAACAGGGAGAACTGGACATGGACGAACAGACTTGTTCCAAAGGAGTACCTCAAGGCTGTATATTGTCATCCTGCTTATTTAACTTATATGCAGAGTACATCATGAGAAATGCTGGGCTGGAGGAAGCACAAGCTGGAATCAAGATTGCCGGGAGAAATATCAATAGCCTCAGATATGCAGATGACACCACCCTTATGGCAGAAAGTGAAGAGGAACTAAAGGAGCCTCTTAATGAAAGTGAAAGAGGAGAGTGAAAAAGTTGGCTTAAAGCTCAACAATCAGAAAACTAAGATCATGACATCCGGTCCCATCACTTCATGTCTAATTGATGGGGAAACAGTGGAAACAGTGGCTGACTTTATTTTTCTGGGCTCTAAAATCACTGCAGATGGTGATTGCAATTAAATTAATTGCAATTAAAAGACATTTAACTCCTTGGAAGGAAAGTTATGACCAACCTAGACAGCATATTAAAAAGCAGAGACATTACTTTGTCAACAAAGGTCCATCTAGTCAAGGCTATGGTTTTTCCAGTGGTCATGTATGGATGTGAGAGTTGGACTATAAAGAAAGCTGAGTGCCGAAGAATTGATGCTTTTGAACTGTGGTGTTGGCAGACTCTTGAGAGTCCCTTGGACTGCAAGGAGATCCAACCAGTCCACCCTGAAGGAGATCAGTCCTGGGTATTCATTGGAAGGACTGATGTTGAAGCTGAAACTCCAATACTTTGGCCACCTGATGCGAAGAGCTGACTCTTGAGAGTCTCTTGGACAGCAGGAGATCAAACTAGTCAATCCTAAAGGAAATAGACCCTGAATACTGGGAGAACTGGAAGAACTGATGCTGAAGTTGAAGCTTTAATACTTGGTCACTGGATGTGAAGAGCTGACTCACTGGAAAAGACCCTGATGCTGGGAAAGATTGAGGGCAGGAGGAGAAGGGGGCGACAGAGGATGAAAGGGTTGGATGGCATCATCGTCTCAATGGACATGACTCTGAGCAAACTCTGGGAAATAGTGAAAGACAGGGAAGCCTGGAGTGCAGCAGGTCATGGGGTCGAGAGAGTCAGACATGACTCAGTGACTGAACAACAGCAACATCCTGAAAATAATAAGAGTCAGCCTGATCAAGTGTGCCAGGGCACCAAGCTAAGCCCTCCTCGCCCATTCTTTCCATTACCCCTCACATCAATCCCAGGATGTAGGGACTACTATTAATACTATTATGTTCCCCATTTGGCAAATGAGGAAAATGAAGCTCTGAGAGACATAAAATCCTCAGCCATAGAGTAAGGTCTGTGTCCTTGAGACTTAGGGATTAGTTTTGGCTGGAGAAAGTCTCACAGATTCAGGCTAGGGTACTTGGAAGAGAGGGAAAATCTCCTTCCTCTGGTCAAGACAGGAGTTATGAAGAGGAAAGGCCTGGGGTGCCTTAGCTCCCAGCTATGACCTAGAAATTTGTTTTTTTTTTTTTTCACCTCACAAAGGATTATCTATGTCTATATAAAATTGGGGCTGTTTTGCATCCACTTGGGAAAGACTGTAAGGGAAAATACGCTTGACAACAGACCTGTAGAACTGCTGCTAAGGGAGAAAGCATTTTAAGACACGGAACCTGAAATTAAGGCAAGTGTAGTCTAGGAGCCAAAAGATCCAACCCAGCAACCTTCACTATCCAAACTCTGCCCTGTTCCAGTTGCCCTATTCTATTCCCTCTTTCTGCCCATTGTCCAGGCTTGGGAGGAAGGGAGCATGCTTGGAAGGGCTGGTCAGTGAACTGTCATTAAGGAGCAGTGTTTGGTGGCATCCATCCCAAAGGGAACAAAGGGTCTTTCATGAGAGTGTCTTGGCAGAATCAAGCACGGTTGGAATTGGCGCCATAGTCTCCCCTCTAGTATTATACCCAAAGCAAGCTCAATGTTCTTTTGTCTATTTTCCTTCAAATATGAGAGGTCTAGCATCAGCATGTGCCCTTCCCTTAAACTGTGGCTCACTTTTTGGCATTCTTAACTTGAGATGCATAGTTTAGAGGGTTCATGAACCTACTGAAATTGTATACAAAATTTTGTCTGTGTGTTCCTTGTCGGTCAGAGGCCATAATTTTCATTATACTCAAAAAGGGGTCAACAACCTCCCAAAACTAAGTATAATGAAATTATAAATAAATTTAAGTTCCTTTCAAGTGGCCAGGTCCCTTACTATAAGACAAGAGGAGTTAACTTGGGGAAAAGATCAGAAGCCCTGACCGATAACATCTTTTCTCATTATCCTGAAAGAGATCTGTTATGGGGCCTGAATGACCATGCTCACATCACAGTTTAAAAGCATAAGACCTTGGGATTCTGGCACCAACTGTTTTGTGACCCCATGGACTGTAGCCTTTCAGCCTCCTCTTTCCATGGGATCTCCCAGGCAAGAATACTGGACTGGGTCGCCATTCTCTTTTCCAGAGAATTTTCCTGATTCAGGGATTGAACCCACGTCTCCTGTACTGGTGGGCAGAGTTTTTACCCCTGGGCCACCAGGGAAGTCCACATCACTGGTTGATTTGACTGTATACTCTGTATTAGTCTCAGCACTAGGCGCAACAATGAATAAGATGAAATCACAGTAGTTGCCCTCATGGACTTCACAGTCCAGTAGGTGAGGGAGGGAGATGGGGAGGGGAGGGATGAGGGGAAAGGGAGAGAAAAAGAGAGAGAGAGAGAGAGAGAGATGGGGGTAGAAGGAGAGAAATATTTTTGTCCAGAATAGCATCTTCAAATAAAGCATCTTTTTCACAATTAATAACCTTTTTTTTTTTTTAACAACAATAAAGAAGAAAAAATTACAACTGAATCTATAGCACAGAGCTCTGTTCTCCTTGCGCGTGATCTCTCCTGGAGGGTCACATAGTATAACTGGTGTGAGAAGTCATTTAAACGCTCCTTCTTTACTCTGTATATGAGCTGATCTGTGCTCATAGGATTTTATCTTAGCCTGTAGGAGCCTTTACTTTCTCCAAGGGAAGAAATATAGTCTTCCATCTTAGCCACTTATCATCCTCTACCCCTCATACTGGATTTATAATTGGAGTGATACTCAGAAATTTTTTTTTTTATTAGTTGGAGGCTAATTACTTCACAACATTTCAGTGGGTTTTGTCATACATTGATATGAATCAGCCATAGATTTACATGTATTCCCCATCCCGATCCCCCCTCCCACCTCCCTCTCCACCCGATACTCAGAAATTTTTGAAGTGTTTGTTTTGTTACTGCTGTTTTGAGAATAAACTAAGGGTTTTAGATAGCCCATTCTGTAGGAGATATTTACCACGAGAGGAGCACTTATATAATGGCTTTGAAGTCACCAAACTAAACTAGGTTCAAAATCCCACTCACTCTGACACTAATGAGCTGTGGGCCTTGGGGTGAGCTGGTCAACCTCTCCGGGTCTCAGTTTCCTTGTGGTAATACTGTATATCTTACAGGGTTACTGTGAGAGTTCTATGTGTTTTATGCAGTATAAATACAATGTTGGCTCCCTTCTGCACCCTGCCTTTCTGCTTATCCAGAAGCAGCACCTGCCTAACTTTCCTTCCACACTGCTCTTCTAGCATCTGAGATGCTACATTTCAGGGCATGTGTGCTCCTGTCCCCAAATGTCCTTAAAGTTCTAGAGTGTGACAGTGCCCTGCTTTGCCTGCTTGGAGACAGACCTACGGATAGTGAATAGAAAGAAAGGCTGAGCTCCCTGCTTCTGACCCATATGCTTGACTCAGTCGTGTCTGACTCTTTGCAACCCCGTGGACTGTAGTCCGCCAGGCTCCTCTGTCCATGCGGATTCTCCAGGCAGGAATACTGGAGTGGGTTGCCAGGCCCTCCTCCAGGTTCTACCTGACAGATCTCTAGATCTCAGTTGCTGAAAAACACTGGTGAGGACAGACAATGTGTGAACCCAGTTCACTGGCCTCAGTCACAGACTGACCTAGCTAGAGAGTGCTGGTGTATCTAAAAGCAGAGGTTTTGAAACTAGGGTACACATACCTTTGTGGTACCTAGTGATCTTCCAGGAGGTTTATCTGGTCATGGCTAGTTCGAAGGAAATTAATGTCCAGATCTGTACCTTCCATATATACTCTTTCTTAAAACTGACCTTTCCCAGAACATGCTTGTGATCTAGAGGTTCTGTCTTCAGTCACTCCCACTTTTTACAATCACCTTCCCCCCACCACAGAAAAGAAATGCATATCCCTCATCCTCCTGAATCTCGCCAGAGGACAATTTTAGAAAGCCTTGCTTCTATGAGAGCAGGGTAAGAAATAGTGAAGGATATAATTCCTTATTTCATCCAGGTAGTAAACTCCTGGCAAAGCTGTGTGCCTTTATCTGTCTATCCGCGGATCTAAGAATTCATATTCATAAGTCAGACACTTGTCATGAAATGTGTACTAATATGTTCATTTTAATTGAAAAAGAAAAATGAAACCAGACTTGGATCTGACAGAAAGCAGAACTGATTTGGCTGGATGCTTTGACCATATAAACCATCTTTGTCCATGAGATTATACAGTGGATCTTGCCTATAAATTTAATAAGCTGTGTCTGTAGTGTCAAAGTTTTGACAAAAATGTATATAAAGCAACACACTATGTCAGAAATAACATCTTTTTCAACTACCTAAACTTGATGTATAATTTTAGGAGTTAAAATGGGCAAGAAGACACACGATTTTTTTCTAAATTATTTTTGGGGGTGTAAGAACAAAAAGAATAGCTAAAGGAATTGAGAATTTCTCAAGCATGACTGGGAGAGTGATTTGACATTTAATACTTGCTGGGGGTAGGGGTCCAGGTGACAGAACACGACTGAGAAGCCCAGCCAGCAGACCGCTGTGTTTCCTCTGCCAGCGGGGGGCACCTCTCCAAGAACAATCCCTTCTGTCTTGTGCTTGTGAAACTGAAGGCATTGTTAGAGGCAGGCCACAAGCCCCTGTCCTACTGAGCCCCTCAACACCTGCTGATAAAGTGATTATGATGGAAGACTGTCTCCCTGCCTGACAAGCTTTTAGATAGTCCAGATAGACAGGCAGCTCAGGTTTTCAGCTTCCGTCCCCAGAGATGGACACTTACACGAGGAAGTTAATAAATGAGGTGGGTAAGTACTCTGATCTTGCAAGTTACTTTCTTTTCCTGAGAATATAATACAACTTAACTTGATTTGGCATCACTTACACTGCCAAGTCCTTGGCTATTTATTATTATTGCTGTGAAAAGATTTTTCACTCATGAAGGTGGAGAAATTAAGAGGTATCAATTAAGAGAGGAAAGCTAGACTCAGCTGGGATTTCAAAAGATAGATGTGGTGTTCTCCAAAAAAGAAGTCGCACAGGTACCATATGAGGAACTAATAGGAAGTCTCCATTCACCGCCTAAGGCTGCAGTGGCTCTCCTCCAGGGAGTGTGTGATCAGCCCAGCTGGGGGATGGGCCAAATACCCAGATCAGAAACACTCCTCCACCAGCCAGAGCAGAGCTGCCGCTCCTGTCTCCCACATCACCTGTCCCAACAGCCTGGGATGCAAGTGAGGGGGTTACTGTCCTAGAAGGAATCAGAACTCATATATTTAGCTGCAGCTATGGTCTTTCCAGTGGTCAGGTATGGATGTGAGAGTTGGCCTATAAAGAAAGCTGAGAGCCGAAGAACTGATGTTTCTGAACTGTGGTGTTGGAGAAGACTCTTGAGAGTCCCTTGGACTGCAAGGAGATCCAACCAGTCCATCCTAAAGGAGATCAGCCTGGAATATTCATTGGAAGGACTGATGTTGAAGCTGAAACTCCAATACTTTGGCCACCTGATGCGAAGATCTGACTCACTAGAAAAGACCCTGATGCTGGGAAAGATTGAAGGCAGGAGGAGAAGGGGATGACAGAGGATGAGATGGTTGGATGGCATCACTGACTCAATGGACATGAGTTTGAGTAAACTCCGGGAGTTGGTGATGGACAGGGAGGCCTGGTGTGCTGCAGTCCATGGGGTTGCAAACAGCCGGACACGACTGAGTGAATGAACTGACTGATTGACTGTGGGACTAATACAAATTAGTTTTAAGAGATACAAATGTAAATTTAAAAGAGATACAAATATAAAGCAAGATTCCTCAGTTTATCCTGGGATAACTGAGAAATACATGAGAGGACCCCACAGTTCTAGTCCTGGCTTTGCTGTGCCACCTCATTTCCTCACCTGGTGAATTTCACCTTAGTGAAATTTACAAAATTTCAAACCAGACAAAAGTGAAGCTCCTTTCTGAATTCCACACTCGCTGGGCTAGCGCAGCACTTGCACTGTCATAAGCGCTCACTTATACTGTTTTTTCCCTTCCCTCCTGTGCACTACCCTCTTGCTCCATGCTTCTCAAACTCAAGCTGAGGGCTGACCTCAGGAGTTCAAGTTCTTTCACTTCTTTTTCTGGCTGGGCCCAAATGCCAGGTTGATGAACTGTAGCGCTTGCTCAAGACCTAGGGCAGACTCGATCTAATACAGTGAGCTCTGGTAACCTAATTCATCGTGGTTCTTTAAGTCTAAAGTGGCACCAGCCTTGTTGCGTCTTTCTTCACAAATTACAGGAAACAGGGAGAAGGGTACTTCTCTTTCTAGATTCCTTAATCCTTTATCCCATGAATCTTTTCTCCTTCAATAATAACCATTGTTTGCAGATGGGTGACTTCATGTTCTAGGCACTGGGCTAAGCGATTTATATACATAATCTCACTAAACCCTAATAGTCACTTTAGGATAAGTATTAATATCTCCATCCTACAGATGATAACACTGAGGCCAAGAGCAGCTACATGACTTGCTTGAAATACACAGCTTGTAAATGGTAGATCTAGCCTATGAAGATTCCAGGACCCTCAGATATGAAACTGCACTCGTTAAAAGGAGAGACATAAACCTCATCTTCTGACTCTTGGTAACCCAGATAGTAAGAGACAGCCATTTAAGAGCTCTAGGTTCAATTTTTACCTGAAAAATGAGATGATAATTATCTATCTCCAAGGGTTGTTGTAATGAGTTGGAAGGTACATGCAAATTCTTTTTTAAGATGAAAAATTTCCAGATACGGGTAGGATGACTATGGAAGGAGGAGGAAACAGACACTGGGTTTGTCTCTCAGCCCTCACAGCTGCCCCTGCAGCTGTAAGGTTCACCCTTAGTTATTTCCAAAGAAAAAACTGCCTGAAGGGAAACTCCTGGGTCAAAGGAAAATTACAAAGATAGTACAGAGGGTTCCAATATCTAGTTTCCTCGAATATTATTATCTTACATTAGTGCATTTGTTAGAATGAATCAACAAATTTGGTATACTAGTATTAATACTTATATAAGTATTATACTTATATAATACTTCTTATATAAGTATATATATACTTATATAATATTTAATATAATATTAAAGTATTAATATAATTATTAATTATATAAACATATATCATGTCTATATTTGATTCAGATTCCTTTTGCTTTTTCCCTAATGTCCTTTTTCTGTTCCAAATTTCACTCAAGATACTATATTATATTTAATCATCAGGTCTCCTAAGTCTTGTTTTGCCTTGACGGTTTCTTAGACTTTCTTGTTTTTGATGACCTTGACAGTGTTGAGAAGTACTGGTCAGATATTTGGTAGAATGTCCCTCATTTGGGATTTGTCTCATGTTCTTCTCATGGTTATGGGTCTTGGAAGAAGGAAAATCAGAGAAGTAAAGTGCTGTTCTGATCACATCGTATCAAGGGCACATGCTATTGACATGACAGCATTGACCTTGATCACCTGGCTGAGCTAGTACTTGTTAAAGGTTTTCCACTGGAAGGTTACTCTTTTACCCCCTTCACCTACTGTACTCTTTGGAAAGAAGTCATGATGGGCAGCTACACCTAAGGAGTGAGGAGTTATGCTCCCCTTGGATGAAGGCAGAGTATCGAAAATCATTTGAAGTTTTCTGAACATGAGATCTGTCTCTTCTTCATTTATTTATTTACAGATCATTTGTTTACATCAGTATGGACTCACAGATACTTATTTTTACATTTAGGTTATAATCTAATGCTACTTTATTTTGTTGCTCAAATTGTTCAGCTTTGGCCTTTGGGAGCTCTTGTATTAGTAATAGTCCAGTCCTGTGACCTCTGACATACCCTCATCAATGTGAGGTTTGTTTTGAGGTTTTGGGGAAATAATTCCTTACTTTCTGACACTACAAAATACTCTAGCCTCATCCTATATATTTCCTGTCCCAGTCCAAGAATCAGATATTCCCCCAACAAGCAAAGGATAAGCATTTTTAAAAGTATTTGATCTATTATTGTTAATATGCCCTCCAGAAATCATTCTGTACTGATTTACAATCATTACTCAAATAGGTATGAGAATGTCCATCTTCCCCACACCCTTGTCAATGTAGAACAATGTCTGTGGGGATGAGATGGTGTGTGTTTCTTCTCTCTGCAATAACTTCCATGTTACTATTTGGTTTTCTGTTGAACTTCAAGAGGGAAATGCCATAGGGGCTGATTATTTGGTTTCCTGTTGAACTTCAAGAGGGAAATGCCAGGTGGGCTGTAAGCTCTCCCTTTTCTCTGCGATCTGTTGGTCTTCCCCAACCTCCCTCCCCGCCCTTCCACTACGGCTGGATTTCACATAACTGACGACCTCCTGTCGTGAGGGCTGAAAGGAACTCTTCCCAAAGCCTCCATTAGGCCTTGGGCAACTCCAGGGGGTAGGGGTTTAGGAGCAGAAAATAGCTCAAGGGTTTACCTTCGCTGCTTCCTGCACCTTCAGGAAATCCACCCGACCCAGTTTCCTCATCTTTTCTTGGCAAGTGCATAATAGAAACCAAATCTCTCTCAGGCAGTTTCCTTCCACAGAAATCTTAAACATAAGATTTAATAAAATGCTGGACTTCAAATTTCCTGTTGCCTCAGCTGCTGTATCTTACAAGTTACCAAAGGGAGAGGAGAAAAGATCAATAAATAAATACACTCTTGACATAAATCTCTAATCTCTGTATGAATAGTAGGCTTTTTTCCCCCAAATGTCCCATATTAGTTCTCAGTAGTTTTGAGTCCCAAGATGACCTTAAATTGAGGTCTGGAAGTTGTAGAAAGTTGGAAATTGGAAGCACACCAACTCTCAGAATCGACTTCTCATGTCACAGAGGGTCATGAATGCAGATTTAAGAGTTAGGAACACCTAGGTTTGAGTCACAGCATTGCCATTTACTAGTTGTGGGATTTTGAGTTTAGTGTTCTTACCTGGAAATGGAGGACAACTTAGTACCTACCTAGAAGAGTTACTGGAAGGATCAGCTGAGGATTAACATAGAGACTGCTGGACCTATATAGAGAGAGCTGGCATGGAACCTGGCACCTAGAAAGTGCCCAGTACATTGTATAGTTGTAGATGAGGAAACCAAAGCTGAGAGAGGCCACAAGTTAAAGAGGGCCTCCATTGAACATGAGATGACTTGAACATGAGTATCTGGTTCCTGAACATATCATCATATCTGCAAGCCTCATTTTCTCTAAGAATGTCATTTATTAACAAGAGAGAAGAGTCAATGCTGCTGTCACACATGCATGACAGGCATCATTCTGCCACTTGAATGGGTTCAAGATTGCTTCTCAAGCTTGTTCTCTTGGTGTTTGATAATAGGCTGTTGGCTAATAACAACAGTCAACAACACCAACTACTGTGCTCAAAATCTCCCTATCCCACCGAGTCTGCCAGCGAGTTCTGTCCACTCCCACTGCACTTCTATCCTGTGGCTGTCCATGCCTCTTCTCCAATGCCACCACCATCTCCTGCTTGAACTGCTGCAGTTGACTTTGGACTGGTTTTCCTATTTCTATTTTTACTTCACTACTGTTTGGTTTTCAAACTGCACTCAGAGTAATAGTTTGTAAATGCATAATAGATCATGTCACTGCCCACTTAAAAATCCATCAGTGGCTTCCTAGAGCCTTAGACTAAAGCCCCCTGAATAAAGAATAAAAGTTTGGCCCCTGCCTATGTCTCTGACCTATTTCATGCCACTTGCCAGCCACACTAGCTCTCTCTTTGCCTCCTCAGATAAGCAGAGCTTGGTCCTGTCTAAGTCTTGTGCATTTGCTGTTAGGTCTCAAAAGCTTTCCCCCGTCTCAGCTTGGAATGACTGGCTCCTTAACACTTAGGTCTCGGATCCAATGTCACCTTTTCCGAGACTTTCCCTGACCAAGCAGTCTAGAGTAGCAACCCCACCCCTGTGCTATTACATTAGATTGTCGTGTTGTCTGCACAGCACTGATTACTGCCTAAAATTGTTTTGAGATGTAAAGGTCCTTAACTATTTTGTTCTATGTCACTGGTACCTGATAATGTGCCTGGCACCAGTGAAACTTCAACACAGTTATTCTGAGTGAATGATCAAAACAACCCCGTAAAGAATTACTGTTCTAGAAACATTCCAAGTGTCCCCAGGCAAGGTGTGGGCAACTTGCTGGTCTTACAGATACTGCCCAGGAGTCTCATGGACAGTTTACTCACAGGTGAGCCTGGGCTCATTTCTTTCCTAACTCTCACTGTGATCACCAGGCACAAATAACCACCAGGGGCACCAGGTGTGGATTAAAATGCTGTATCATAAATGATGATTACTTTTACAAATGACTAAGCCTTCCTGGTAAAGAATGTGCATGTTTGATGGACAAGGAATGCTGTGTCACTGAGGATAAAGTAGAAGCAAGTTCATGTCCAGTCCTTCCCAAGCAAAGAAATCTGAAGAACCCGCTAAGGTCCGTGAGGAAATGTTCCCTTCTTCCTTATAAAACAGCTGCATGTTTGGCAACTTCCAGCCATCTACAATCCAGCTGTGAGCTGACTCAAGGCAGGTTTGGATCCTAAGACTTCAACTATTTGCCCCTCACCCTAATGGTCTATGGAGGAAGAGTCATCCAGGCCAAGATGGAAGTAAAGGGGAGTTTATTCAAGGCCCCTCTCCTTCCCTTGGATGAAATGTCAGCTGAGGTGTAGAGCCAGGAATGGGAGAGCTGGGTGGTTACTGTGGTCGTAGTGACGGTACAAAAGCCCACAACTAAGAATCAGAGACATGGCTTCAAACCTCATTCCATCAAAAGTATGACCTTGAGCGGTGGGGGAGAATGGATACATGTATATGAATGGCTGGGTCCCTTTGCTGTCCACCTGAAACTATCACAACATTGTTAACTGGCTGTACCCCAACACAAAATAAAAAGTTTAATAGAAAAATTCAATTAAGCCCTGTGATATGCTGTGAAATCAAATGCAAACTTCATATTGAAATCACTTACTAATCCAATTATACTAAAATTGTCAGAATTATTACATGTTTTGCTACTTTTAATACATAGTTTTCTTCCTATCCATATCTCAAAATTTACATAGAACATTTTAAAGACTTTTATAAACTCTGATATCAACACTTGAAAATTTTTTGTTTTAAATTTATATTATATATCAAAAAATTTCTTGATGCTTGAAACAAATTATTTTATTAAAATACCATTTCTGAAGTAAAAATCTTTCGAATTGTGAAAAAAAAGGAAAGCAGTATGACCCTGAGTGAAAGGCTTCTTTAAAGTTTCCATGTTTGTTTGTAAAATGAGGATGATGATACCTGTAAGTACTCACTAAATGGATGCTACCATTATTTACTAATGGGTTTCCCTGGTGGCTCAGATGGTAAAGAATCCACCTGCAGTGCAGGAGACCTGGGTTCAATCCCTGGGTTAGGAAGATGCCTTGGAGAAGAGAATGGCTACCCATTTCAGTATTCTTGCCTGGGGAACTCCATGGACAGAGGAGTCTGGCGGGCTACAGTCTACAGGGTAGCAAAGAGTGGGACATTGCTGAGTGACTAACACTTTCACTTTTCACATTATTTACTAATAAGCCTAACCCTAACTGTAACCCTCTGTAATGACACCACCACTCCATTCTACAGATGAAAAAAGTGAGAAGTAGAGAAATGAATGACATCCCAAGGGCAGAGCTGGAATACAACCAGGGCCTGGCCCTTGCTTTCAACCATGGACAGGGGACTCAGTGCTGAGTGAAGGCAGCTGTGAGGGGGCATGTGAAGTCAGCTTGGCTGCATTTATTCAGCCAGGTTACTGGTAATGCCTCAATACCAGTAGCATGGGCGGTAACCTTTGCTGACTGCTAAAGACTTTGCCAAGGTTTTGGCAGACTCAAATCCAAACCAGGTACTGGAAAACCACTTCCCTGCCTAGAGGATCCCAAGAGTCTCTTTTTTTAAAAAAGATACAGCCAGATGTTCTCAGTTTTTATAACCACAGCCAGCCTGTGACTTCCCTACAGCAAGCCAGCTGCAAGTCAGCCATTTCCCTCTGATTGTCACCTTGGTTCTTGCGAGCTTCAGCAAACAGTCATGCAAAAGGGCCCGCCCCTAAGACACCATCCCCTGGACAGAGTCTCTCTGGGTCAGACATCAGTTTCAATTTCAGTTCCATCTGTCTTGAGGTGACAGGCACCCAGGTCCTATTTAATTAGGCTGCACAGAAAATATCTTTCAAGGCTTCAGCTGATTTTCACTCCACCCCGCTAGAGAAGAAAATCAGTGTTAAGTTGAGATAATGCCCTGCTGTGTGCCTTCAGGGAACTGGTGATGAAGGTGGTCTGAGGGATGTCTGCTCAGCCCGTGCAGCCTGCAGGGCTTCAGGGATTCAGCCTGCCTTTACGTGGCTGTATTGTAAATGTCAGTCTTTGCTACTTGGACTCCTCGGAGGCCGGATCTGTTGCTCATTCACTGTTTACCCTGAGTGTTCACCAACATGTCTGGCACTTACAATAAATCTGGTGATGGGTACACAGTCTCTCTCACAACCTGCTCGGCCAAGGAGAAGGGAGTCAGCTGGTGAAGGGAGCGGTGGGGAAGGCTGACCTACAAGCAGAAGCTAGGTGCAGCAGGAAAGCAGATTTTCCTCCTAGGAGTGCTAAGATCCACCTGCTAGGAGAACGCCTACAGGAGGTGGTGTGACATGTTAGGATCGCCCACTCTGGAGGAAGACCAGAGTTCCCACCCAAGCTCTTCTGAGCTGTGCGACTTTGGCAAAACAGCCTCTCTAAGTCTTCATCTCCTTAACTGCAAAATGGGGAGCCATTCATTCATGCACTCTCTCAGTGAACAAATGTTTACTGAGTATTCACAATATATTAGGTTCTGTAACACATGATAGCATTATAGCAGTGAGCAAGACTGACAAAGTCTGGTTTTCATGAAGCTTAACTTCCTTCTAGTAAAGAAAGGCAACTAAGAAGGGAGTTACACAAATTAATACTTTCAGATGGTAGAAAGTACTATGAGGACAAGAAAGCAGGATTCTGAGATAGTGAATGATGGGTGCACGTGTGTTGAGGGGCAAACGTATGAGGATCTACTGCTCGGAGTCGACGAGTATTAAGTGAGACAACAGATGTCAACGATTTAGCATCCTCACTAGCAAGAAATGAGCACTCAACTGAAAGTCAACTCTTGTTATGTTGCTTCATCCTGAGGTCAGCTGCTTTTCTCTCAGCTCACAGTGGCTGAGCCCCTGCTATAGGCAGGTGATGGGAAGGCAGGGCGGAACCAGATATGAGCTCAGAGTCGGGCAAAGAATGTAGCCTGTGTGTTATGAGAGAAGGAAGAAGCACTAAATTCCACCTACAGAGTCAGCAAAGGCTATCACTTAATGTGGACAGATGGACTAGTATGATCCAGGAAGACTACGGGGCCAGAAGAAGGGCATGCCAGGTGGAGGGAACAGCTTGAAAAAACTCTGAAGATGCGGCACAGCCTGGCATGTTCAGGGAGCTGTGAAAAACTCAGAATGGCTAGAGATCAAGTGCAAGAGGGCACGCCGAGAGGAGAAGCATCTCATCAGCAGCTCCTGATGCTTATCTTCACGGGTCTGAAGTCTCTCCTAAGGAGATGCGGAAAAGAACAGAGGTGAGGAGTGTGTCAGGGCTCCATACGGCGTCTACCACACCGCCAGCACTCCGCTCCAAAACGTGAATAAGGGCTATGCTGAAAATGTGCAGCCTGGGTTCCGTGTGATGCTCCCCCAGGCAGCACAAACAGATGTTTCGAGGAGGGGGAAAACCAAACACCCAGTGCTAACTCAATATAAATCCCGCGTCGGTGGAAGGCAGGCATCGGGCTGCTCAAATGGGACTGTATCATCAGAGCAAGCCTGAGACTCAGCCTGGACGAGGAATGCAGGCGCAGTGCATGATGCTGGGGGTCTAGAGGGAACGGACTCTTGCTCCTAAGAAGAACCAAGGACTCCCTCTTTGCCAAAGCCAGATTCACCTGTCCAAGGGCCTAGGGCCCATGGGGGAAACCTTCTATAAGAGGGCTGTGGAACAGGGAAACAGGGAACTACGAGGAGGTTTCTTGTGCCAAGTTAGTAACTCAGGCACCTCTGCCAGCACCTCTCCTCTGAGATGAGTGCAGAGGAGACGTTTGTGTCAGGGCACCATTCAGACCGAGGCCTGGCTCCCTGCCTCCTTATTACTGTGTCCTATCCCTGCCCCTGCATACATGCTCTTGTCAGGAGTCTCCCCGGGAAATGGAGAAGAAATTAAGAATGTTTCATCTCCATTCCCAATATTCCATAAGCTTATGATACAGTCAATAAGTCTGGCCTGTAGGAATCTGCCCTCACTGGGAGGAAGGCTGCTCAGAGCAGACAGCCAAGGAAGGAGATGAACATCACGTCCAATATGCATTCAGCATCTTACCTGAGGCTCTCCCTGGACTCCAGGCCAGCGCCGCCAGAGACAGAGCATCAGTCTGGCCAGAAGAGAGGAGGATGACCCCACACACATGAACACACCCAGCAGGAGAGCCGAAGCAAAGGGAGAAGAGGAACTGAACACGACACGTCTATCATCCTTTTGCCTGCCACTGCCCAGTCAGAAGACTGAACAAAGGCCACTGCTCTCACTCAAAGGGCTGCCCTAGGCATTGGAGGAATGAATAGATACCCAACATGACATCACGCAGAAAGCAGCCATAGTCTTCGTTACATTCAAAAGATCTCCGCATAAGCCACTAAATCTAAAGACCTTATCAAAGTCACTTACCTGAAGTCTAAGGTACTCACTCGAGCTGAGCTCCCAGAGTTAAAAATCAGTAGATATTACAAGACAAGAGGAGGCCAGGGGATCACCATAAGCACTTGAGCACAGGTGAGTTTCTGAGTGAGTCAGCTGTCATCTCAGAGGCTGATGGGTTGAGATGGATGGTTAAATTTCACTGGGGGAAAAGAAGTAATACTCCTTAAAGGGCCAGGACTGGGGTATAAGGATAGGATGCTGAAGGAAGCAGATAAAGATTATTAAAGACATGTTCTGTCTTCCTCCTAGGTTTTCCTGAAGCCAGCTCTGCTGTTATACTCAAATGACATAACCCTACCACTTCAGACCTGGTTCATCTGTTTTCAGAAGAACCTGTCTATGGCTCAGTCTCAACATATATCAGATGTTATAAGATTGATTTCTGATACCTGGAAGGCAACTGTTCTCCACTGGCCCAGTCACAGCGCTCAGCTAGCCAGAGCAGACAATACTTTTACTACCTGATGCAGAGAGCCGACTCACTGGAAAAGACCCTGATGCTGGGAAAGACTGAGGGCATGAGGAGAAGAGGGCGATAGAAGATGAGATGGTTGGATGGCATCACCAATTCAATAAGCATGAGTTTGAGCAAACTCCAAGAGATAGTGAAGGACAAGGAAGCCTGGTGTGCTCCAAGTCCCTGAAGTGAAAGTCGCTCAGTCATGTCCAACTCTTTGTGAACCCATGGACTATACAGTACATGCAATTCTCCAGGGCAGGATACTGGAGTGGGTAGCCATTCCCTTCTCCAGGGTATCTTCCCAACCCAGGGATCGAACTCAGGTCTCCTGCATTGTGGGCAGATTCTTTACCAGCTGAGTCACAAGGGAAGTACATGAATACTGGAGTGGGGAGCCTATCCCTTCCCCAGTGGATCTTCCCAACCCAGGAGTCGAACCGGGGTCTCCTGCATTGTAGGCGGATTCTTTACCAACTGAGCTACCAAGGAAGCCCAGTCCACGGGGTCTCCACTTACTACCTGGTTCCCCCGGCCTCAGTTTCCTCACCTGTAACAACAAGTCTATACAACAGGCTCACAGGTTCTTCATGAATCTAAGAGGCATATGGCACAAGGCAAATGCTCATTAAGCGGCTGTTCTTATCAGGAAATGGTGTGCAAGACAGTACCTGCAACTTTCCCCACACAGCTCTGTCCCCTTCCTCCTGCCTGGATCAGATGCTCTCCAGACTCCACATTCGGAGTCTGAATTAAAGTTTACACAGGACAGTAAGCATATCAGTAAGCATGAGAAACTAATAAAAGTACATAGACCTCCTGCCTTCCCTACCCGCTCACCCGCTCACTGCTTAAAACATGCTACACAGTCTTCCCCCAGCCCAGCACAGATGGGTCGGAGGGCTAACAAAATAAATATTTCAGCTCATCACTT
This sequence comes from Cervus canadensis, assembly GCF_019320065.1. Classification (NCBI taxonomy): domain Eukaryota; kingdom Metazoa; phylum Chordata; class Mammalia; order Artiodactyla; family Cervidae; genus Cervus; species Cervus canadensis. The sequence goes on along the minus strand of NC_057396.1, from coordinate 60,858,963 downwards.
TGGGGAAAAGATAAGAGAAGCCCTTTAGGGGTTGTTTCTAAATTAAAAATAAATTTTGCTGTGAGACAATAAGGCCACTGTTCCCTAAAAACTATTTTTACGGCTCTGGGCTAAAATATATACAAAAAAGAAAGAAAAGATGAGAATTCTGTATAGAAGAGTTCAAGGAAAGTCTATGGAACTACTTGACCCATGGAAAGAGAAAGCTCTATTCCTTCTCACATGGCTTCTCCAATCTCTCTGAAGTCTGATTTCATTTCACCAGCTTTCCTGATCTCTATTACAGACATCACGGACATATGCTATTGTGTCATCTAGGGTATACAACGTGATGATTTGATCCATGTGTACACTGTGGAATGTTTCCCATAGTAAGGTTAGTTAACACATCCTTTGCCTCGCATAATTAGACTTGTGCTATTGTTGTTATGATCGAAGTCTGATTTCTGATAGTGCTCGGGGCCCGATGGGACAGAGGACTCTGCTGGCTACTCAGATGCCTCCTCCGGCCCACAGAGGAGGATGGGAAGACCAGTCTCTGGAAATGGCGCTAGATTAACTGCAGGAACCCGGCAACGAAGGCCGGAACCACTGGTCTATAAAGAAGACAACGTGATCACCCACTTAGCTCTGATTCATTTTAAATGGCATGAACAGTGGCAGGGTAACTGTGAAGGGCACTCTTGCTAGGGGTCAAAATGAGACCCTCCAATGAGCCTCTACCACAGGAATGTGAAACGCGTCTAGAAGAGGAGAGTAGAATGACTCCACGAATCTGACATAACTCCTTACTAGAGGCTTTATTTTCTTGCTTTCATTCCAACTCCCCCTCCCCTCCCCTCTGGTAAAGAACAGTAATAGCATTGAAATCCACAGATAATCCTTAAATCTCTGTGGCAGCTCCAGTTCTAAACTCCTCCTTCACACTGACGGTTTTAACAGCTGTTAACAAGTCATAACAAGGCCCTCTCTTGCTCCAGCCTGCAATATCAATATCCTTTCTCTTGCCCTACTCAAATCATACCAGCCTTCAAGTTCACGTGTTCCATGAGGCTGTGCTGACCCTCTAGCCTACATGTGTGCGTGCTCAGTCATATCCAACTTTTTGTGACCCCATGGACTGTAGCCTGCCAGACACCTCTGTCCATGGGATTGTCCAGACAAGTATACTGGAGCGGGTTGCCAGTTCCCCCTCCAGGGGATCTTCCTGACCCGGGGATCAAAACCGCATCTCCTGCGGATCCTACATTGCAGGTGGATTCTTTACCACAGTGCCCCCTGGGAAGCCCTACAGAGACCCCAGCCCACAGAGACTACTCAGCATTCCGCCTCAGACTCTCAGGGCCTGGGTCCTGCCAGTAGGGCCCAGGTAACTTAGCGGTTCCCCAGCTCATGGCGGAATGGTAGAAATGCAGGATCCTGAGGGCGGGTGAATGAGACCAGGCGAGCTAGAAGCAGCATAGTTAAGAGAATATGCATGAAAATTACCACGGAGGCAAGGCCCTGAAGAGGCAGAGTGGCAGCTGGAGCAGTGAACCATGTCTGTAAACAGGATCATTCATTATAAAGTCCAAACTTCAGAAGGTCCACGAGGGCAAGGAAGTACAGTGCAAGGTGAACAGGACTGAAGTGTTCAGGAAGGGGGGGGCTGTGAACACGGTGGGCACTGGAAGCCTCTTTAGGCCATCCAGGCTGTGTGGTTTGGGGCAAAGTGCCTGAAAAGTTCAAGAGTCACAAAGACAGGGATGAAGTACTTAATTTGAAATCCACTTCCCTGGCATTGACCCCCTCCACTACAGGTTATCTCTTGTGGTGCTATTAGCCTGGTAGGATGCTTGCCTTTTCCTCCCCTGGACAGCTTGCAGCCTCTCAAAGGCATATACTGTGACTTATCACAACTCTGAAGAGCAGTTTTGTGTCTAAAAATTGTGAAATGGAGGTAAGGGCTTTGCACTTTTCCTCCATTTCTTGTACCTCAATCACCTTCCCCTTGGTTCAGACAATAGGAATTAGAAGGGTAAGAAGAGTGGGAGGCAGTCTAGACCCCTGCCCTGGGGCGGGGGGCAGACCATGGGATGATGGCTGGTGGGCCCTAGTGATGCAGGATGCTCCTAAGGGCGCTGCACGCCTCTCACAGGGGTAACGCGCACCCGGCGGAAACCTACTGCCAGCTGCCCTGTGCTCGCTGTCTCTGTTTTCATTTTGTTTGGGGTTGGAGTTGTTTAAGAACAATGGAAGCTTACCCATCCCATAGTTCTCTCCTGATCACACCTTCAGAGGGAGCCAAGGTGGGAAGGCATCTGGGGCCGTGCCTCCCTCAGCCTCCCAGGTGCTCCGGGACCCATCGTCCTGCTTTGCCGGAGCAGAGCCTGGCTGCCTCCTCCAGTTTCCACTGCTTTCCCAGAGGTCAGCCACAAGGTCACGTCAGCAACAAGCAGCGATTACAGGTTGCATGCCGGCTGAGAATATCCTTCCAGTGTCAAGCGACCGTTAAAAGCACTTAAGGAAATCACAAGTGGGAGGTGAGAGAATACTTTGGGGAGAGATGGGATAGGGAGGGCAGAAAGGAAAGCAGCAGCCCACCTCCTGCCTTGGAGGGAAAAACAGGCCAGAAATAGCACAACTGGTTCTAAAGAAGGGGCCCTCCTTTGGGAAACGCAGAACACTGCATTTTTCAACCACTCAACTGCTAGGGCCAGAACATTTCAGGGTGCCTGGGATGAAACCTTTTGCTGAAACAGAATAAAATGAAATTTTAAGTAACTTTGTATTTTAAAAAAATTACTCAATGGCATGTATTATAATAGGTATTCATATATAGTCTCATCCAATTTGGACTGCATCTTTGTGAGGAAGACATTTTGATCCCCCATTTTACAGATGTGTAAACTGACATTCAGAGAAGTCAGTGGCTCGATCATGTTTGGAGTTCAAGTTTGTCTGACTGCCAAGCCAATGTTCTTCCTACCAAAAAAAAAAAAAAAAAGAAATGTGAGCTGTGACTCCTTGCCAGGGCTGTGTCATTCTGACTTACCTGCCGTTAGTTACTTATCTCCTGGGTAAATCAGGTATAAGCGTGTGGTGTGGGGTCTGTAGAGCACAGTGGCCTTTCCTGGGACCCATTTAAAGGAAGAGCAAACCTATCTATCTTAAGTGGGCTGAGTCTCTGATGGAATCTTTCTTCAATCTTCTAGGTGTCAATAGCCACCTAGAAGAGAAGGACTGGGTTCTGAGATAAGCAGACAATGTAACCTAGGTCACTTTCCTCTTTGACTTTAGTATGCTCATCTGTAAAAGAGGTTCAACAAAACCTTTATAATTGAGTAGTCGTGAACACTAAATAAGACACCTTATTAGAATCCTTAGTATTCTATCTGGCACAAGGTAAATACTTAATGACAGCTATTATTGCAATTTGTTGTTATTTCAGGCAGTTTTAGAAAATGCATAGGTTTAGCTCCAACTAGTTCCCGTTCAGTAGATACTATTTATTACTGAAAATTTTTTTTAAATCTTGAGTTTGTTTCAGGGCCAAGAACAACTATTACAAAAGAATGGCAGTGGAAGCACAGACAATCTGCGTTCAGGAAACAGTCATATTCTCCTGGGCGCTGCTCTTCTCCCTATCTGTTTCGTCATCTTTGCTGTTCAGTCGCTAAGTCCTATCCAACTCTTCTGCGACCTCATGGACGGTAGTCTGCCAGTCTCCTTTATCTGTGGGATTTTTCAGGCAAGAATACTGGAGTGGGTTGTCATTTCCTCCTCCAAGGGATCTTCCGGACCCAGGGCTCCAACTTGCATCTCCTGCGTTGGCAGGTGGGTTCTTTACTACTAAGACACCAGGGAAGCCCATCAATCATCTTAGAGCAGACTGTAAGTACAGCTACTTAGAGACTAGAAATTTATGCTATATATATATACACATACATACATACATATATATATATATATATATATATATATATATATATATATGGCAGGAACCTTGAGCACTTTAGGAGGCAAAAGACATGTGTAGGATGAATTAATGCAAATGGCTCTGCTTCTAGTTATATAGTCCCCTGCAGGCACATTTACTTGAGGAACTCTCGTAAGATGGGCGGCTCCTCGGGAGGGCAGTTTAAGTTGGTTCCCTGGCTTGCCAGCCAGCTTAATCAAGCAGGGAGCAGTGAACTGAAGGAGAACCAGGCTGATACTGTATCCTAGCTCCTGCTCCTCACTCTGACCCCAACAGGGGCAAAAAGACCTACATTTCTCTGTGGGTTTTAATCTCTGGTACTTCTGACTCAAAGCTGGTGGTAAACTGCATTTTCTTTTGCTCCAAGTCCATGGAAACCTGAAGCCACTGCTGCAGGAGACAGCATCTATCTGCATCCCCATTTCTGCACCCCTTTCAGAAAGGCTTTCCAGGTTGAAGCAAGACTAAACCCTGCCGCAGGGCAAAAGTCAACTGTGCTTCATATCACTGCCCCTGAGGAAATGGTGGACAATCATTCTCTTACTGTTTGACTCCTTTTCTTTTTGAGGATACAGCAAGCCATTCCAGTTGTTTGAATTTGCAAGAATGGAGACTTTGAGACTCAAGAGATTCAACTCAGAGCTAGATTCATTTGTGTTTTAACTAAACCCCTAAACAGTCTATTTGGTTCTACAGAACTTCTTGTAAAATAGACTTTTCAGTGTAGGACAAGTGCAAGTAGCTTTGTGGCATGAAGGAAGGGAAGAGCAATAACTTCTTTGAGGACTGCACTGGTCTTAACTGGTAGATTTGGGAAAACTAGTTCTCTCAAGCCTGTCTTTCAGGTATTGACAGAAAAGTCAGGTGACGAATTGTATAAAAATTAAGGCTCCAGAGACTCAGAGGAAAAAGCACTCCCTATGAAACAGTAAAGGACAGATATTGAAATTCCACAGCCTTGTTTTTTTGATAGTAGATTTTCAGCAATAAAAATCAGGTGAGATTTAAGATTACTTAGAGACTAGAAAGAAATTTTGCTCCCCCAAGCCAAATTTTAGAGTCACGCTTGCCCTTTTTTCTGTTAAAGGCAAAACCAAACATTTCCAGAACCCCCTCAATATTTGCATTTTGCATATGTGTGTAGAAACACGCATGCCCACACCCATTACCCATTCTAAATTCAGTTTGCAACCTCTATTTCTTCTTTAATTTGCCTTGCAATCACTGAGTGGCCAATTTTTTATTAACAGGCAACTCCTGAATATCTAAAAGCCTTCGCTGGAATAGGTGTGGTATAAAAACATAGGATTTTACAGAAATTTAGGATACTCTTACATTCTGTAAACCACCACATCACCTCCTTTAAAATTCCTAGAACCTCTGAATGGGGATTCTCAATATTGGGCCTCACAGGTTATCTTCCAGGCACCCTTTAACTGCTGAGATCCCAAGCCCTGGAAAGGATATGTTTGGTATAGAGATACCTAACAAGATATCACCCTAAGAACCCCCTGCAGATAGCAGGCTAAATGTCTAGCACTTCTTGGCCCACATATTGTTTCAAATATAGGATAGGCCACTTCTTGGAGAGCTAAGAGCCCCAGCCTCTCTCCATAAAGGGGCTATGTTCTACTACAATCGGGCATTTCAGACTCCGTGACTATTACCATCCCTCTATTTCATAGACAGACTCTCACTATAAAGACCAGGTCACATAATTAATTCCAAACTGAGCACATTCTGCTCCCTGGTGGGCCTGTCTCACTATTTACCCTCAAGGTCAAAAAGGCTGTGACGGTGTGTGCTGACTGATGAGACTGGCTGGTATCGAGCACATCAACCTTGCTGGCTGTACACACGAGGGGAAGAAGGTCTTGGGGGTCCCCCCACACTTGGACCCCTCAGTCGGCAAGGCTCTCTCTGCCTTTCTAACACATCTGACTGTAATTTATGCCCAGGGGGTAGGCCCTTCTATCCCTTAGGAAACCTGCTTGCATAGGTCTGCTGATGTTCACAGCACATTACTTCCAATGTGCCCTTCCCGGAAAGAGCCAGAATCCTACTTCAGGCACACAATTCATTCTGACCCAAACATCCTATCTGCTGCATGAATGCAAAAACATATGCAAACACACAGGGCGGCCCTCATTTTCTCTGGAGTAATGGGAGTCTGGGCAATACTTTACGTATTCATTTCCCAACATAAATTAGAATGGAGCACTGAAAACACCGGTGACATCTGCACAGATCCAGAATGTATTCATTATGGCTGGTGCTATTACAATGAAAGGAAATGTATTCATAATGGCAGGACATTTGAAATAATGTGTTGCTGGATTCCGTGTCCATAAAGCAATAATGAAGAAACAGGAGTGGGTCAAATAAATTAGAAGGAGTAAGAGGGGCTTGGGATGAGGTGGCTTCAAGGGCTCTGGGTAATGTCAGTGAGCTGTCACATTCACTGGGTTCATAGGGAGAAAGTTATGAGAGTTTCAAGGTAGCAGAGGCAACAAGGGCGTCAGGCTGACACTCTGGAGAACTGAGGTCTGAATCCTGGCTCTGTTGTATGCTAGCTTTGTGATCCTGGGCAAGTCGCGTCAATATGCCCTTGGGTATGTCCATACCTGGACTACTCATTTCTAACAAGAGGAGATAGACCGCAAGGACTGCCTGAGGAGGAAAGGAGAGACCATATGTTAAGTGCTCAGCTAGAGTCTGGTGTGTAATAAGCATATGTCAACATTAGCTCTCCGTTTTCTTTTTTTGTTATCACTAAATAAATGTTCAACTCTGTGATTTCAGGCATCATCTAGCTCTCCAAATCTCAGTTTCTTCTGCAAAGTGGAGCTAATAACACCAGCTCTTCCTACTGTGTGAGCTTATTACAAAGAGCAAGTGAAATGGAAAGTTTGGCAGATACTATTGATTGGCTGATTTAGCCATTCCCAACTCACTCTCCCTGCTGCCTTCTACTCTAGGGTGCGGAAGGGTTAAATGTCTGCAAACCAAGCCGGTACTGCAGTGGGGGATGGGGACACGGAGCCCAGTTCAAGCCTCTGACATGGAAGGAAAAGCCTTCCGGTTGTACGTGGGGGGCTGTTTGCTGGAAAAAGTGTATACTTCTCCGATTAATGCAGACGTGGCCCTTCTTCTGAGCCCTTCTTCATGCTTGAACATGGATATGACACCCAGAGCTGCAGCCCTTTTTCAATCATAAGGCAACGAACACGAAGGAAAAGCCCAGCCAGTCTCAGAGGAACATGGCAGTACCGTCATCATCAGCCACTGAACCACAGCGAGCACTCACCTCCCTCCAAACTGATTATGTGAGACAAATAAACCTCTGTTTGCTTAAGCTACTGACACCAGAGTTTTCTCTTATTCCAAGCTGAACACAATTCTGATACAAAGCATTAAGACTCTGGAGAATTAAAAGCCCTATATATAAGTACAGGATCTTTTCTCTGCCAAGAACTTCATTCCCTTGGACCCATCTGGCTAGTTTATCTATATCCTTTAAACTTAGGTTTAGCAATGTCTCCTCTAGGACGCTTTCCAAGGCCCTACCCCCTGCATTTCTCCCGTGCTCTGGACTTCTCAAACACTCCGTAACGCCTGGATCGGCACATGTTCCACTGCTTTGTAATGAGCCATCTCCTTGTCTCTTTGCTCCACCAGAGGCTTTAAATGTCTCAACAACAAGGATCCCTATTTTACCCACTTAAAAGATTTCGTAGTGCTTGTCATTAATACCGGGCACACAGAAATAACTCATTAAGGATTTACTGAACTACTGAATAAACCAACGAAAGAATGACCTGAAGGGACAGGAGAAGTAAATGAGACCCTGTGTAGTTTCATTGTCCACTCATGCTTTTGAGATATTGCAAATAGCTTTCTAATTCCTGTTATTACTTTTCGGGTACCTGGGTTGGGACAGCCTATGTTAGGTCTAAGCAGGGATTTATTGCTTTAAGTCACTCCCTTTGATCCTAGTTTGAGTTCATGACAGTCCCCTATTTCTACCTCCTAAACTATTTTTTGCTGTGTATTGACTGAGTCCATACTTACCTACACAAAAAGAATTTTATTTCCTTCCTTGTGGTGATAACCAAAGGCATCCTGGGAATAATGCTATATAGCACCAAAATAAATGTTCACACCACCCAGCAGCCCGCCTCCTAGGTGTCTGAGTTCTGTCTGTGTATGACTGGGTTTCTGGGGGCGCCTGCTGACTTTGCCATACCTGGGTCCTTGCCATCCTCGAACGAACAGTGTGAGGTCCTCAGGCTCAGCCTGAGGTGTGTGGTTCTCTAGAAGGAGATACATGTAAACTTGGGTGTCCTCCCTTTGTTGATAAAGCCAGCTTGTCTCCATGACTTGTAGAGATCATAGCCTTCTTGAAGCCACATTACAGAATACCCAGAAAAAGAGTTATGACGAATAATGTAATATTATGATTCAGCTTATAAATCAAAAACATGTTCTATTATGAGGCTTGTTATATTTTCAAAAAGTCTAAAAGGTGAAGTGGCCTGCTGTGATGGTCACTAGCGGCCAGCCTCAAGTCTGAACTCCCCCTTCCCTCTGCCTCTAATGCGCACATGCCCATTTTTGCTTGGCTGGCCCCTTTGTTCAGTCAGGTTTCAGCTCAAAAGTGACCTCCTTAGCCCTTTTTGAACACCTTATCTTTAGCAGCTTCTTCTTCCCAACCTCCTTCCATCATGTCATCCTTTTTCATTTCCTTTCTAACACTGCTATCTGAAATTATTTTCTTCATTTAATGGTTTACTAGGGTTTTTTTTAATCTATCTCTTCTCACTAGAATTAAATTCCACCAGGGAAGGGATTGCATCTGTCTTGCTCATCGTGTATCTTTAGTCATAGGAGCTGTGCCTGGCATAATAGGGCTGTTTAATAAACATGTGTTGAAAATGAGTAAGAAGAGAGTGGGCAGTTTACTTGAGTTTCCCTTTGGGGGTGAGGATGAGGATGGGCTTGAGGGCCAAGAAGAATCCTTAGGAGGGAGAGGTCGGCTGTGGGAGGCTCCGTGGAGATATGGAAAGAGCCAGAGTTCTGGTTCTGCTACTGTCCTAATTGGAACATGTCCCTTGATCTCGCTGAGCTTCAGTTTTGTCATCTGAATGGTAAACTGTTTCAGCGGATCCGTGTAACAATTAAATGGGACAGCAGCGGCACACAGTTAGTAAGTCTGTTCCCCTCTGCCTGGCCCTTGAGGCTGTAGAAGGAGGAAGCAGTCCAGGAGCCCCAGCAAAGTCATCTAATGCTTTTCCCCCTTCTAGCAGTCACCTTAGCAACCGCAACAATCCTTCATGGAGATCATGTCAACCTGCTGTACCACCGAGGCTAGCCCACGGGCCAGCTGTGAAGTCCTGAGGATCTTCTGAAAACACTGAGCTTGAGCCTACTTTGCAAGTTTATTAGAAATGTATTCCTCCCTCCTCAACCTTACACCAACCTGCGTTAAACTGGGGCCAATATTATCCCACAGAGGCAAGCTTATCCGTGGGCTTAAGGAGCTCTGGGTGCTGATTCTGCCACAGCATGTGCTTACTGTAGTTTCATCAAAATCAAACATTCAAAGCCATCAAAACTTTGTGGTCTCCAAGCCTGCTAGACACACTTCTGGTGACATCTTCTTTGATAAATATTTACTTGTTTAAACACATTTAAATCCTTATACTCAATTTTTTCTACCTGTTCATTTGTTAATTCAACAAGCATTAACTTAGTGCCAACTGCATGTTTAACCCTAAGAGTTACCATGTCCTCGCAGTTATTAAATGGTAAGCACAGTGCCTAACCCTTATGAGCATCAGATCATTCGATCTTCATTTCATCCCACAGGCATTATAATTATACCCATTTTACAGACAAGAGAGCTGAAACCCAGGAGTTTATGTAAATTGCTTACATGGAAAATTAATGGTGACCAGAACTTTAACCTAGGTCTTTCTGACACCAACACCAACCCCATTCTGTTTCACAATACTCTAGCAAGTAGGTCATGAAAAGGCACTTGGTACTTACCAGGGTCCTAGATACTTTAAAAGATACTTTAAAAAGAAACAACTCTAGACTACTTGACTTTTCTCAGGAACTCTGTCTTACTCTTCTTTGCATTCCCGACCCCTTAAACAATAATGAGACTGTGACTCCTGTTCTCAAAGATACAGTAGAGCCAAACAGACAAGTGTGCATGAAAGACCTTAAGAAGAAGCCCAAGACACAAACTCTATAGTGTACAAAATGTGTGTGACTACCACTAGGGGATGGGTTTAACTTTATAACTAAGCAGCAAATTAAGGAGACTGGATGAGCCTGGGCATCAGAGATTCCAATGCTTACAGGGGCCCCATAGGTAACATGAATGAATGAGGCAAATAAATTGGACCAGGTGGAGTCTGGTAAACTGCAAAGTACATACCCCTTCTAAGGAGCCAGCTGATCAATGTCATGGGTAAATACAGATTCAGTACTGCTAAAAATTCTGAATTTTCAAAAGAAGCTGAAAAAAATCTGCTTTTTGATGTGAAATCTTTCAATTTTTAAATGCTGGTCAGTTGAAAAAAATACTTTATGAGGCAAACAAGACATCTTTGGGCTAGATTTGGCTGACTGATGACCCATGAGTTTGCAGTTTGGGGATTAGGCTGCATTTCATAATCTTTTCACCATCAAGGACGCCCATGTACCCTCCAAAGGCTTCAGAATTTGAAACTCTTTGTCTAACATACAACATTTTTGAATATTTAATTAGTTTTCTTGTGTGAATTAAATAATCAATAACTGACAAATTAGGTCACCACGGGGTGAAAAAAGTTAACATAATTCTTCTCTGTTGCAGTTAAACGTAAGATTTCTCACTACAATTTTTGAAATACTGAAAATAGTTCACAGACTTATTTCTATCTTCATAGATCCTTTTGGGGTCTGAAGAGCCCAGGTAGAAATTAAACACATAACTCTTAAGATCTGGTGGCAGTAAGGCATAGTGGGGAAAATGTGGGAACTAGACTCAAACAGAACTGGGTTGAATCCTAGTTCTTCGACTTACTGGCTGAGTGAACTTCAATAAATTATTTAGCAGCTTTTACTTATTTGCAAAAGGGAATAATTTGTGATCCATGTTTTTCTCTTACCATCATCTAATTAAAAGAAGCACCCAGATAACAGCCCACTTAATACCATTACGATGATTAAAATAGTTCCAGCTCACAAATGAGCAAAGCAAAAGGCTCCTGTCATGAACAGGAGTCATGATGACATGCACGCTGATGGGGGAGCAGCGTACCTGTGACCTTCCATTATACTTTTCATCTGAGGAACTCCAAGTGCGCAGTGACAGCCCAGAGAGGCAAAGAAGCAGAAACTTGGTGTGTTTACAAGTCCTGCCAAAAGGCATGCATGCCCTGCCTTAGATGAGCAGATGCCAGAGGGTGTAATCCCTCAGTAACTCATGCTAAATATCAACCAAGAAACTATCTTTGTTGCCACCACTAACATAATCGATTAATAACTGAACTCATCAGAATGGTGTTTTACTATTCAAAAAATCATTCAATGTGCATTTCTCATATGTTTCTCACAAACATCTAGAGTGGCGGGGGAAGTACAAGTCAGCTCTGTTTTGTGAATCAGAAAACAGATTCTAAGAGGTTGGAACTAGCTTATGACCACTAAATTAGCAAGAAATGGAAGTAACTCCAGTGACTTAAAATTCATGGTTTTTCTCATATACCCTGACCTTTAAGAGGCAACAGCAAATGAGAAACAGGGGTGCTGTCACATGTTGGTTGAGTGTACATCTTCTGTTTATCTGTGAAATGCTAAGTGTATAAGAAATGAAGTTGTTCTGCAGTAGATACTAGGTACGGGCACTTAGGGGCACTCTGCTGTCTAACTATTAAAAAACTGTTAAGAAAAGTTAAATTGTCATCTTTGATTACATACCAGTTTGCTTCGCTAGGGGAGCACAGCAGAATATTGTTTAATTTTTGCTTACCTTTTTCAATTCACCCTTCTGTCCTGTCCCTACCTGGGGCAAGAAAAGCCCTACAAGCCACATGATTCCTCACCCCCCAGCCCTACCCCCCTTCTACAGTAACTGATGAGACAGGCATGACCACAGAACTCAAGGGTAGCTAATTAATAGACATGAATTGGCTAGATTTTCTCTCAAGACTGTGGTGAAGCAATGTTGAATTCTGCATCAGAAAACTGCTATATAGCAGGGACCAAAGTGCTGCCAGGACAAGCTGAGATTATAGGGAAAGAGGACAGACAAAGCGAACAGAGACGTCTGCTCTGTGGGGTGGAGGGTGAAGCAGGAGAAAGAAAGAGACAGAGAGATCAGAGACTGTGAGAGCAACTTCAGGTCTTAACCAGTTTCCAGGCCTGTGCCCACCAGGTACAGAAACACTTCCTTTGATTGGGTCCTGTGAAAAGTGTACCATATCTTTTCCATATCCCACTATGTTATCTGAACTAGTTAGGGTAGATTTCTGTTCCTTACAATCAAAGAGCCTCTGGTTAATACAGGGAGAAACAGGAGCCATAGTTATAACAGAGAACAATTAAAAGAGTAGGAAATAGTTAAAAAGAAATTAAATCTCTTTCTTTTAGATGACAGAGAAAGAGAAGAAGAGAATGAATGATTGAAACTTCAAAACTGAAAAACTCTAAATTATGGCTCCTCAAAATATGCCAAGTTTATTTCCATTATGTCTATGCTCTTTCTAAAACCAGAAGGATAAATGTTGGCAAGGCTCTCTTATAAAATAAAGCACAATGCTGACAAAGGACTTAAATAGTGATATAGTACATACTTTCCCCTCATGAACCACAGTTCAAAATTCCCTTGTCACTATCAGAACATACAATTATGATGCCCATTCTCTAATCTCCATCAATCAACTTACTGTTGTATAGCTCAGTTCAGGTCACTGGTTCAAATGGGTCAACACCTGTGAAATCTTCCTTGATTCCCCAGGAAGAATTAGTCACTTTTTATTCTGCTTCCCACAGCACTTAGCACATCTCTCTGTGGGTTCTCATACCGGTATATTATAATTCTTTGCCCATGAGCTTCATTTCTCAATCAAACTACAAGTGCTTTGAGAGTAGGGCCCATGGCTCATTCTTCAACCCTGTTGCGCCTCACACAGTGTCTGACACACACACTGATGGAATAATTCAAGGTTCATTAGCTTTGCCTCCTGGGAGACTTCCTAGAAACCATAGTTAAGACTTAAAATTTTTTGTAACGAATCAAGTGGGGTTATAACCATGCACGCAAATTGTGTTTAACCATTTCAACTGAATTGGCCTATAATTTTAGTTTTTAAAAAGGTACAAAAATCATGTCTGAATTTAATTACCTGCTTGTCAAAAAGTTATATTTCAAAACACTGACTGTAGTGGAAGACAGGAAGGAGGTTAAAAACCTCAAACTATTAAGTACAACTCTCATCTTTGGTGAACTTAGATTGTACCACTAATTTAATACTGAAATTTCAAAGTAGTCATTTAACTAAAATGACCATATGAAAAGAGCACTGAATCCAGCATTTTGGATGAAGTGGCTAAAAATATCAGGATATAACAGGGAAGCCAGTTTCCTGGAAGCACAGTTTATAGGGCAGGCAGACACTGGTTGATGGCAACTCAGCTTTGATGCAATACATCTGATGCACAATAAACCAGTCCCCTCTTTCACAGCGTCACTTTCCTATGGGCAAAGCCAAGGGAGGAGGACAAGAAGCCACTACCAAGTGTGACGTGATGCTGAAAGGGTTCCGCTGAAGACCATTCTGTCACTTGTTCACTGCATTCTCCACTTTCAAACAAGGAGAGCAGAGACTTCAGGAGCTAAACTATGATCAAGGTATTACTTTCGTTAGTGGCGACCCAATTAATATAGTGCTGAGATTTCTAAAGCTACAGTAGTTGCCTCCTGCCACTTATCCCACTAAATTAGTAAAAGTGAAAGTCGCTCAGTCATGTCCGACTCTTTGCGACCCCATGGACTATACAGTCCATGGAATTCTCCAGGCCAGAATACTGGAGTGGGTAGCCTATCCCTTCTCCAGGGGATCTTCCCAACCCAGGAATCGAACCAGGGTCTCCTGCATTCAGGTGGATTCTTTACCAGCTGAGCTACCAGGGAAGAAGCCCCCCACTAAATTAAAGTCATCTGAATTCCAGGGAAGGAATGACTTAATTTACTTAATTAGTCATTGATGGGGAAGTTGGAACAAAGACCTATCTGCATCCAGAAGAGACAATTTCCTCCTAGTCTGCTTATTTTAATGGAGAGCAAAGAGCAAGGAAGGTCCATCCTGCCTGAACCCAGTGGTTCAAGAAAGCAAAAGAGAAGAGAGAAAGACATGGCCATGCTGTCTTTTCAGGGCAGTGATTGTTAAACACATTTACCCTGTGCAACTGAGAGGAGAGGTCAAATAATTGCCAGACTCCCACCAATCAGACAAGTTACTCCTCTTCCCAAGGGAAGGAGTGAGTACAGGATAAGAGAGGCTGAAGTATGCCCTTGAGAGGGAGGAAGAGTGGCAGAAATTTCTGATTCTGTGAATATGTGGTATGTGACACGCTGGGGCAGGGGGGATAAGGATTCCTCTCAAACAGACTCCCAGGCTGACACTGTGAAGATGCTATCATAACATGAAATATGGTGAAGGAAGCATAGAAAGATGCCAGGATACCAAAAGATGCTGGAGAAACACTATCCGTAAGGCTACATTAGTCCCATGACCTCAAGGTGTTATGTGTTTCCAAGGACCCCACTTTGGAGATGAAAAAGAAATTCTATTTCCTTTTTGGATTCAAAATGAAGCCAAGGAGAAAGAGGGCTCTAAGCAAAGTCAAAGAGGAGAGGCTCACAACCCAATGGTCTGAGAAAGATGCAAACTGGAGTCATAACTATAACACCTTCTCTCTAAGCCAACCTTCCCTCCCATGAGCACCACTCCCAGTGGTCTGTGATCTCCTAAGACAGAGACTTCAGAGTCTTCGAGCCAGAGAGGGACAGAACTAGAGGGAACCTCAGGGGCCACATCAAACTCAGGCCTTTCATTTTATAAACGTTGAATTCAAAGCCCAGAATCGTTCAATGATCTGCCTGAGTTTACATAAGTAGGTAGCGGCAGAGCAAGGCTTGGAAGCCAGTGCTTCTGACTGAGTTCCATCTTCCTCCTTTATTCTCAAATGCGGCCACTCACTAAGTTCTTGCCAGTCCCATACCGACGTTTCCCCCACCTATTCTTTTCTCCGCATGGCCACTCTTCTAATCCAAGCCTAGAACTTCAAGCTCTTTCATCTGAATCGCCGCAAAAATGTTCTCATCTTGCAAGCCTTCCGGACTCTTCTCTCCCTCTGTTGCTCGCCTCAAAAGTGAGCCCCTGCTCTGCTGGGGTGAGCTGCACCGTTTGGCCGCTGCTCTGTTCCCTTTGCCGGCCAGCATGTGCCACACGGGCCTGCTCCCTAGCCTTGGTCTTGGAATGAAGAAGGGGGCAGAGCTAAAGCTGATCCAGAGGGGCATGCAGTATGTGAGACACGTAAAGGCTTGCTGCTGCCACTGAGACTTTGGGGGCCTTTTCCATATCCCAGGCACCCAGAACAGTGCATAGCTCAGATATGGCACTCAAAAGAATTTTTTTTTAACTGAATGATGTTACTAGTCCTTGCATTAATCTTAACTTTAGATACTGTTATCATCTCTGTTTGGCAGATGAGAGAACCAAGGCCTAAGGAATTGAAATAGTAGGGCTACGGTTATAGAGCTAATGGATGATGAGGCTTGAATTCAGACCCAGAACCTCTGACCCCAAAGCCTGTATTCTTTACCCAGTGCATCACACTGATTCTTTGAACTCTTAAAGTGATAGAGTATAAAACACGCATTCAGTTTTTAATGAGGGTTTTATCTTAAAGCTGTCTGAATATATGAAATATAATTATTTCATATATTACATCATTCCTCCATATGAATTGATTCCAGGATCTCCCTCAGATACCAAAATCCATGATGTCCAAGTCCCTTATTTATATATAATAGTGGAGTACACACATATAACCTCCTCTGCCATTTCCCCTTAGTTGCAGGCAGAGTCCCTCCTAAAGATGTCTTTACTGACTGATGCTGGTTGATTCAGGACAAGAGTTCACTCTTCCTACTTCCAGTTCTCATGGAGTCAGAAGGCTGACTTCAGTACTCCTCACCTTGACTCAAGAGCTCCAGAGGCAAAGAATGAATTTTAAACAACTTTCAGGTCTGATGGAGATGTAACTTGCAAAGAAGTAGATCACTTCTCCTTTTTCTCAGATGTCAGCCCTGTCACTCAAAGGCAGGTAGGAAGAGAAACGCCTTCTAGAAAGATTGTTTTAAGAGAAGAAAGAGGAAACAGTCAGGCCTCAGCTGGAAAAGCAAGAGTCAGCACAAAAACCCCGTTTATTTTGGGAACTCTCTCACGACGATATATGTGAGTTCACACCCTGCTTTCCCAGACAGCGGCCTGCACTACCGCTGGCTCAGACAGGCCGCTGTTGTCCAACTTCATCATCACAAGGCACACAAGTCCGCGGCTAAAAGGGCGGCCGCCGACTTGAAGGCACCTCTGCAGCCCATCACTTGCCAAGGACAGGGAACGGGCGCCGCCCGAATCTCCCCACGGTCCTGAGAGCACAGTTGACTCCACGCAAAGCTCTCACTGCTGCATCCCTGCCCTTCTCAGAAGGCTCACACAGAGCAGATGGGGCAGATGTGCAGCTTTAAATGAAAAGAGCCAAGAAACTAGCCTTGAATACTTAGATTAAAAGCCCTCTTTAGAGCAGATACACACAGCCAAACTTTTATTTTTTTAAATATTTATTTACTAAATCATCTATTTTTCTATCTACCTATCTCACTGTAAGCCTACACCGAGGATTTGCAAAGGTAGAAGAAAGAGTTGGTTAAGAATACAGACTCCGCAGCCAGATGCCTTTGGTTCAGACCCTGGCTCTCTATCATTCACTGGCTCTGCGACGTTGGGCAAACTATTCACTTCTTCTGTGCTTAGTTGTCCTTGTCTGGAAAATGGGGACAGTAGCAGCCTCTACCCCGATGGGGCCGTCAAAAGGATTAAATGAAATCATGACACGTAAAACTCTTAGAACAGCACCTGGCCTGTGGCAGGCCCTTTTATCAGCGTTTGCTATTATGGCCATGATCGTTATTATCTAAGGAATAGCCGAGGGCTCTTGAGCCCTAGTCAGTCATTTTCCAAGCCTGGAACACGGCTAAGTATTGCTCCTGTGTTAAGTTAGCGAATAGTTTAACAGACCTGCTATGTCTCCTACTGAGATGAAGAAAAACCAAGTGTAGCTGCCACCGTTCAGAAGCTCACAGGCTGCTGGCGGATAACAAAAGCAGATTTGCAAATAACGGCTGAAGGTCAATGCCCTGCGCGAGGTGACAGGCTGAGGACATGATCCAGTGAGTCTAAGGTTTTTCTGTTCCAAACCAGAGTTCTCTCCACAACTTTGAAAACAGGTTTTGCATAGCGATTTATTTATTCAAATTAACTGTGTGCCTATCACTTTCCAGACACTGAGAGAACAGCGGTGAAAAAGACAAAGCTTTTGCCCTCATGACATTTACTTCCAGTGGGGGGAAAAATAAGTTACATATATAATCCATTTTCATGTAGTAACAAGTATAGCAGAAAGCCAAAGCAGGTAAGGAAGCGAGGAAGGTCCAAAGAGGCAACATTTCAGCTGAGGCCTAGATAATGAGAGGGAATGAGCCGTGTGAAGATCTGAGGAGGAACACCCGGGCAGAAGGGAACCCACGCACGAAGGCCCTGAAGTGAAGGACCGTCCCTTCCATCTGAAGGTCAGTGAGAGAGCTGTGTGGCTGTGGCAAGCACGGGGGTGAACAGCAGGCGTGAGGATGCTGGAACCCCCTCCCGTGTGCCTTTATAGGTCCTCTTCCTCCAGGTGATTCTGAAGCAAACTCCAGACATGATATATTTCATCCTGGAGCATTCTGAATAGTTAGATGACTTCCTTTGTCTCCAAAAGAACATTTCAGTATCTACATGAAGAATGGATTGGGCGGGGGCGGTGGGGGGGGGGTTGGTTACACTGAGGGGAAAGATGAGTAACAGTGGCCGTAATGGAATGACAGCAGAATGCCTGGAGAGAAATTACGCGGCCTGGACCAGTATGGAGAGTGGGCGGAGGAGAGGAGTCCTTGGATTTGATGTATAGATGAGGGTAAATCTGACAAAATTTACTGATTAATTGGATGTGGAATGTGAAGAAAAGAGAGATACTGAGTATTACTCTTAGGTTACTGGCTTGAGATATGATGATGCTATTCACTGAAAAGGAGAAGTCAAGGGTAGAACATGCTGGGGAGGGAGGAGAAAAGCAAGAGCGATGTTTTGAACAAAAGCAGCTGTGAGGGCAAAGGTACGGGACGGAGAACAAGAAGGTCTTACTGCAAGTCCTGACTCTTGCCGCTTCTGGTTCTAGCTGGGTGACCCTGAACAGATCACTTCCTCATCACTTTCACAGATCACTTTCTCATCGATGTAACATGGGGGTAAGCAAAACTACATCTCAGGTTTGTTTGAATAAGGAAACAAGATGTCTATGTTGTTGTCACCAAGTCGAGTCCAACTCTTTTGTGACCCTGTGGACTATAGCCCACCAGGCTCCTTGTCTGTGGAGTATTCTGGGCAAGAATACTGGAGTGGGTTGCCATCTCCTTCTTCAGGGGATCTCCCCAAGCCAGGAAGCAAACCCACAGCTCCTGTTCAGCAGGCGGATTCTTTACCACTGAGCCACCTGTGTATACCATGTAAATTGTAAAGGTACTGAATCAAAGGTGAACTGCTTGTTTCTTTTGTTACTTCTGATAAATGTTTATTTAAATAATTCATATATGAACCTCAGGTTATGTCTTAAATAGTATTATGAAAAGACTTAACTTTATATCATTTTGCTTGTCTAATGCTTATACTTATGAAGGGCACAGAGCATCATTTACATTTATTATGTACTATTATTCACATATGTTCTCTCACTTAATCGTTAATACAGACAGAATGGGTGCTCTATGCCCCCTAAACGACTGATGAGAAAATTGAGGGACAGAGAAGTTCTATCAAAGACCTGACATCATAGTCTCACGGCCTTCCTCTCTTTAAGTCAGAATACTGCAATCCTGGTGTATAATCCACTTGGTATTAGGGCCGGGTCATCTGGGGAAATTTCTGACACACAGAATATTGAGCACCTCCATGATCACTGGATTAAAAAAGAAACAAAACACCAAACAGGACAACTCCTTAGACCCAGCATGTAACAGTTTGAAAGATACTTCTATACATATAAATTTTCTTGGTTCCCTCAACTTGTTATTAAGCATGGTACTATCATATGACAAAAGGATACACTCACTTTATACACTGAACTAAAACTGGGAAAAGGGGCACTCTTCTGTATTGCTCTGTATTTAGTAACATTCCTTGTCATTGTCTGTTTCAGTCATTCACTCAACCAATACCTGAGAGCCTACTCTGTACTACATAATATGCTGGGTGCTTGGGATATGTAGAAATTACAACTTTTTTATTGTTAAAGAGTGAAAGGAATTATGTTATTAAGACCAGAAGAACAAAAAACTGATTTATGATAGATAAATTATTTTTGAAAGGAATCATGGACATCCGAGTTTCATTTTCATGCCAATTAAAAAAACTCCCAGTGGCCTTCTCCAGACTTTCTTCTCCCAGGATGGTGTATCAGTTTCCATTATTTGAACCTCTGATAGCTACACTCCCATTTGTATTGGACATATATTAATAATAGTAGAGAAATGGTTCAGAAGACCTAGTTTTTTAAAAATACAAGATTTCAACCTGAGAGATGTGAGCTCTTTCTACATTGTCTTACGTTTCTTATACCCTCTTTCTAGATGGCAATTCATCAGCAACAGTTCTTAATATCTAGTGGACGATGAGCCACATTCCTCCAGTTGAGGAACACTGTTGCTAAAGGGTATTTATGTGATAGGGGATAAAAGATCCTTATGGTCAAGAAGTTTGGGAATGCTGGGTTAAACAAAGTAAGTCAGTCTTACTATTTACAGGCGTGCTCAAAGCCTTTATTATGTCATGGTACTTATGGAACTTTAAGAGCTGGGTAAATAAGCAGCATTTGCCAGACTTATTGGACCCTAGAACCTTAGTTTAAGAGACAAAGTCAACAACTCAGATAATCAGTGTTCAGTCTAATACACTTGGAAGCCCAGGATTGGGGGATTTCCATTTATAACTGCACGTGACGAGCATCTTTTTAGTACGGTGCTGATTCTTTAAGACTGGAGAGAGTTGAACAGAGAATAGATGTATGGCTCTGAAATGGGGAGGAGAGACCAACTGCTATAAGGTAAGCACCATGCAAAAAGGAACTGTTTTGGCTTTTGATTTCTATGACAGTTTCAACATCTAGCACTGCCTGGAACATAACAGACATTGGATATAATTTATTTTAATAAATGGATAAGTGGAATGAAACCTACAGAAATAAAAAGGTTATGTAAATTCAGAATGAGTGACTACGTTTTCTGTCTTCAATGATTTCAATTTCCATATCTAGACTCCTAGACAGTGTTTAATTTATTTTCTTAGAACAAAAGACTGAGAATTATTCCAACTGCCTTTTGCATCATGACCCTGCAATAATCTAATAAGAAAGGTTACACTGCTTTTTGTAGATGAACGAACATTAATGAGATCTCCTTGAAGTAATCCCGCTTCCATTATACAGACAAAATTACATTTTCCAGCATAATTATTATGTCAGTCGAGCGCCCCAATTTTGATATTAATTGTTTCATTTGCAAAGGCAACATCAACTTACTAGTTTGTCAAACCTCTGAAAAACTGAAGGGAAGCTCATAGTTTTAAGTAGTGATTATCAATCTATGTCTCTCTTGTATTCTATCTTTTACACATTTTCCTACTAGCCAGAAGGACTGGGCAAGTTTTAGTTCTTGTAATAGGTTTAAGAGAAGAACTAATGGCTTTCTTTAAGATGTGTTTTTAAATTACATACCATTTACATTCTTCGGTCTTTGAGATTTTAGACTATAAGCTCTTTGAGGGCTATGTGGACCATGAATGCTTTGTTGAAAACTATTCTGCACACCAAACAACAATGCCTGGAACAATGCGCTCTAAGTACTACATGAACACCATGTTTCTCCTTTCACTGAGACTCACTGTTTTAAAGTAAAATCTTTCTTTCTCCCTTCCCCACATTTTCTCCGTCTCCACAGCCCCCCACCGCCAACCCTATTTGTTTCTCTCTCATATCATGTATGTGCATTACACACACACACTCTGGAATACAGGGAGTCTTGCTATACACCATGGCAGTTTCCCATGAAAAACACATAAGGCATGGAAGTTTGGTGAACATCTGTCACTAGAGGAGTTTTGGACAGTTACTTTGCATTGTGCAATGTCACCCCCTCGTCCAAGCCTTAACCTGCCCTGAGCCACAGAGCAAGTCTGGAAGAAATCCTGACGCACACCTAAGTCATCTGATCCGAGCTGACCTGTGACACAGGGCTAATCTGTGAACCACCAGTCTGACAGATCTCACACCCACGACAGGACATTCTCCAGCACTGCTTATCTAGTAATTTTTATTTTGTAGCTTATCTTTCTTCTACTAGAAAAAAAATATTTT
This sequence comes from Cervus canadensis, assembly GCF_019320065.1. Classification (NCBI taxonomy): domain Eukaryota; kingdom Metazoa; phylum Chordata; class Mammalia; order Artiodactyla; family Cervidae; genus Cervus; species Cervus canadensis. Next base: position 60,837,221 of record NC_057396.1, on the reverse strand, counting down.
CCTTTTTATTGTAAACTGTTTGTATCTACTTAAGCCTGATTTTACTCTAGATTGGGACCATGACATCCCCATAGAGTACTATAGGTTTTACTTTAAAAACACAAATTAATAGGATAATAGGATTCAGTACATTGCTTTACTAGCTCTGTGACCTTGGGTAAAGCACTGAACATGTGTAAGTCTGATACAAGAATAATACCAGCACCATTGTCCCAGGCTGTTGTAAGGATTAAATGAGATAGATGATCCATGTGGAATGTTTAGCTTACGTTCATTATTGCAGTCTCTGAGGAGTTGACAGATGACTAGCCTTGATGATCAAGGACCTTAACAAGTTCATCACCTCTGTAAGTCTTCTTTTTATTTTCTTCCTAATAAGCCACTCTCCCGGACTCCATCCACAGAAGTTGAAGCTCACAGTGGGTGTGCCTTGTGGGTCTTGTTTTGTCTCCAGGCATGAATTCCCCCTGCAGAGTTTAGATAGCATTTCTGGATTGCTGCTGGTTGGGTGATGTCATTTAGGGTAGTCATTTATCTGGCCCCCTGCATTTCTTTCTTACAGCCTATATAGCTTCATTTTTCCTTATTTGGTACTTAAAGAGTCTTGATTGGCTGGGGACTCGACCCTTCATTTTCATTTATCAAAAATTCCTAACCAGAAGGGATGAGTGCTGTATCCCAGGGGCATGCTGAGCTGGGGCGTCTGTGCCTGGCCTTTTTATCTGTGCAGCTTGCTGGTAATTGCTAAGTTTCCCCTCCTGAAACAATTATCCCCCCATTTCTCTCCCCACCTCCACCCCACCCCCAAGTTAATTATCAGTTCTGGAATTAAACTGCTTGCCTCTCCTGCCGTTGTCATGACAACAGTTGGCCTGCACCTGCCACTCGGTGAACAGTGGCTCTTTCAGAAGAGGCGATGGCAGCTGCTGGCTCCACAAAAGCCAGGGAGTAAACTAATGTTTACCTGTCTGGGGAGAGAAGTTTCTGTTCATTCCACCTGAGGCAGTTTCCTGGCAAGTTCCACCTCGACTTCTGCCTCATACAAACTGCTGCTGGCATTCAATAAAGAAAATGGAAACAACATTTTCTGATAAAAATGCCAAATCCCTCATGGCTTGTCACCATTCCATCCATTAACTTTACTTATTGCTAGCCAAGATGTTGGAAGATACGAATCTTCCATCTCCTGAGAATGAGAGTATAGTGTGCAGGTTAAAAGCACAGAATTTTAAGCCTGACAGATTTGGGTTCTAATCCTTTCTAACTGTGTGACCATGGCCTAAGAACTTCCTGTAGTATCAATTGCTTCATCTGTGAAAAGGGGATGAGAATAACTAAATTTAACAGAGTTTTTTTTTTTTTTAAAGCTTTGAAATAATATATGTAGGTCTGACTCCTATTTTAGGTACAACACATAAGCAGGTATCACTTATATGACAGCTGCTTAGGTGCTAAACCTGAACAGCCCTGAAAGTCAGGGCAAAGTTGGCAGCTAGGTAGGTTTTAACCGGTCCTTGTCTGAGTGGCAGTACCTGAGAAGTAGGATAAAACGGTACACTGCCCCACAGCATCTGAACCGATGCATCTAGCATCCAGGGACAGCTGAGAAATGCTTCTTTGCCTACCTTCTCTGTAATTCTGTCAGCTCCTCCCTCTCTCTACTGTTTTTCTCACGCTCAGTCTCACTTTCCTTTAAATAGAATTGATAGAACCAGGGGGGGAAGGAGGCATGTACTCACCAAGGAAACAAAACACTTTTCTGTTTTACAACCACATTACAACCTACAGGGAACAATTGGTAGTGGTGCTAGGAGTGCAGGAATGAGGCATTTAGGTAAGGAAGTCTTTTTCTTTCCTAACACCCCTGCTTCTGGCTAAAGAAGTCTTTTTTTTTTTTTAAACGAACCTACAACCACTCACAGGCCCCAGGTCCAAATAGGACAGGCACAAGAGTACTGTTCCTTGGCAAAGACGTCACCATTTAGGATACCCCAGTCTTAGCTCAGCCTTTGGCCACCTCCTTCAGGTTCTGAAGTTTCCTCGTTGTAGTTCTCGTTTTAAAGAAACCTGCACGCAGTGACTCCAAAACTTCATACCATCTTGAAAAGAAAAATCCCCAAACAAAAAACACACCAGCTTCTGCTCCCAGCATCTGGTACAGACACCTGCTGGGGGTTTCTGGGTAAAGTGCTGAATGCAGTTCAACCATACAGAGCCTACAGAGAAAGGAAGGCTCCTTGGAAGTTACTGGGGAAAGGGAATTATCCACCTCTTGCCTGCCTCTCACTGAGAGGCAGTAAGAAGATGCTAGGGACCAGCAGGTTTCTCCTAAAATGAAAAAGACACCGCTAATGACATGTGGCTGCGGCTGCCAGGGGTGAGGAGGGGGCAGAACCAAGGACATCAGATTTACTTATTCTTCAAACACAGACTGGAGTTTTGTGACTCCTTAACAGCCAGTCCAAAGTGTTTATGAAGATTAAACAAGGAAGAAGAGAATTAAGCTCCAACCAGACTATTCAGCACTGGATCTAACTCAGGGATACCTGTGACATCAATTTAGTTCTTTGACTAGCTTCTAAGAAACATCTAGAGTCTTAAATCTGTTTGGAAAGTGCTGGTTCTTTAGTATTCCTTATCTCCATTAATTTAGAAGGAACCAGGTATCTACTCTCCAAATTTGGCTTTAAGTTAGAGGAAGGTGGGAGCTGTCAAAACAGGTATAAATTAGATAAAAACAAACAATTTCCTTTTACAACTATATCTCAGTTGCTTTTCTATATAAAAGGAGAAACCCAAAAAGAGAATACTTTTAATGCTTCATAAACTACTTGTCCTTTCAGTATAGCTTAAGATGTGCAATTTGATGGAAAAACCGAGGCACAGAAAAAGCAAACAATTTACACATAACAACTCATGAGCTATGACTACAGGAGGAGACCCATACAATTCAAAAGTCCATCCATTTCTTCTATGAGTAGGGAGGGCACTGCTGTAGTCAAGAGGCAAAGCCAACAGGAAGTGGTATAAACCATCTGGTGCCTCAAATGGCACACAAGACCCTGGACAAGGGAGACTCAGCCGCCCTTTAGTCCCATCTCCTGCCTCAGGCCAGTCATGCACTTACACACCCTCCCCCACACAGCATAAGAGTTTACATCCCTCTGAGCCTTCAGAAATGCTGATCTCTGTGCTTGCATGGCCTTCCTACCCTGTCTGTCTAGAAAAGCTAATCCCTACACCCATCTTTCAACGCCAGCACAAACGCTATTTTTTTCTGATTCTCTATTTGGAGTTAGTTGTACCTGATTCTACATCCAATGTATTTATTGTAGAGAATCATTGTACTGTAGTGGTCAAGAGCCCGCAGTCTCAAATCAGAGTACTTGAATACTGGCTCTACCGCTTTTCAGCTGAGTGACCTTGTTAGTGTCCATAGAACCTTTCTGCAAGTCGGTTTTCTCATTCAGATGAGAAATGAAGATAATGTATTAACCACTTATTAGGGCTGCTATGAGAAATTTAAAAAAATGTTTAAAGTACTTTCTGATACATTGGAAAAGACTCTGATGCTGGGAAAGACTGAAGGCAGAAGGAGGGGCAGCAGGGGATGAGTTGGTTGGACAGCATCACTGACATCACTGTTATTCAGTCGCTAAGTCGTGTCGGACTCTTTGCAACCCCTTGGACTGCAGCACTGCAGTCAGGGTCCTCTGTCCTCCCCTACGTCCCAGAGTTTGCTCAAATTCACGTTCATTTAGTTAGTGATGCCATTCAACCATCTCATCCTCTGTCGTCCCCTTCTCCTCCAGTCCTCAATCTTTCCCAGCATCAACAACATAGTTGGCATTCAATAAATGCTTTTTTTATAATAATTATAATTACTATATTGCCTTTACATGTGAAATTAAAATTGTTTACTTAGTTCTCTCTTTTGAACTAGACTTTGAGATCTTCAAATACAGAGCCAAAGTCTTTCTTCATCATCGTATCTCTGAGGCCTAGCATGGGGCCTGGCAACAGAATAGACAATTGAAAATGTTTCTGAACAAACGAATGAAAAAATTCCTCTCCAATTTTACTTGCTAAAGAGATAAGGGAACAGAGCTCCTAAAAGTGAATGTTATTTTGATGAGCTCTGAGGTCAAACATATAAACGAGGTAAGCCTGCCAAGCATCATAACTATGCACTGGATGGCAAACCAAAGTTGATTTAGCATAAAACCACACTATGAAAAGTGACATCCAGGTCTCTTCCTCCTGGGCCTTTTTTTGTTAGCATTATGAAGCCAAAAAAGGCAGGCTGCTCCAAGCTAGTATTGCTACTGTGAGGTAGGTAGAATAAGCTAGAGTCACCTTGGCTGAGTTTTCCAGCTGTGAATGGATTCTCTGGTTATTGGCAATATGCACAGAATAAAATAAAGCTGTGGCTCTCACAGGCAAATATATGAAAATCAATTACTTTAGGAAGCAGGCTTGCTTTTATTAAAGAGAGGCAGGACAATGCATTGCATGGCTTCATCCTTCATCCGGGTGAGGAGAGGATAAACAATTCACATCAGCAGAGGAAAACAAAGTCAGCTCAGGTTCCACAAGAGGGAAATGTGACAGCAAAGACACTCTCTGTGCTGAAGACCAACTTAGATGTTAGAGCCCCATGTGAGGATAATAGGCAATCCTGACAGTTCCACTCCATGTCACAAGTATCAGAGCCATTTTCTTTGGCTTCCACTTAGGTCTTCTTAAATGAAGGCAATGTAAATACCAAACCACAAATTTACCATCAGAGGATAAAAGATACCTAAGTGTATCACTGACTTAGTGCCCTCTTATCTCTACAAACTAAGTAATTAGGAAGAGAAATGCCAGATCTGAGGACAGGCATATGGGTTGTTATTTTAGGGCATGGGGGAAAAGAGTACCTAATATATAGAACCAAGAAAATTTTTAAAGAAACAAAATTGAGAAATATAGGGGAAAAAACTCTACCAAATTATAGAATCCATAATCTGCTATAAGCAGATTCTTTTCATTTCACATTTGATATATAATCGTACTCCTGCGCACACTATATTCCCAAAAACTGGGGGCAGAGTAGGGCAAAGAAGGGCTAGTATTTACAGGAAAATAAAACCCAGCTACACAGAGACAAAGAGGTTAAATGACTTGCCCAAGGTCGCACAGTCGGTCCCCTACCAAGAACAGAAGGTAGGTCTGCTGACTCTCCTTGAGCTCCTACTTTCTCAGAACTACTGCTTGTTGGATCACAGAATCAGCATGGTCAGATTCACACTGATCTCAGCGGGAGCTCTTTGCCTGAATGAGAGCCAGCTCTGAAGATGAAAAATTCTACAGAAATCCTCGTATGGCTGTTACTATTTAAAAAGCCATTTTCCTTTTAGTTAAAAAAAAAAAAATCAGAGAAAATCTCAATAGCAAATGAAAATTTAATATTGATCTTGCTACTTTCTCCTCAGAACACAGGAGTTTAAGGGTCCTTCCCTCTCTGACTTCCTCCCACTACACAACAGCTTTCAAGGCAGCAGAGCCTATTGCCGCCTCCTCTCCTTGAATATATATTACTTCTCAGCAGGCTCCAGCAGGAGTCGAGAAGGAGCCAATCTGTGAGGGAGCAAACACAAGATCTCCCATAATAGCATAGAGAAGACTGAAAATTGCTGCCAAAAGTGTAAATTGCTTTTTTTTTCTTCGGCTTGGAAAAAAAAAATCACTCTGGGCTTTAAAGATACCCTCTTAAAAGGTGATTCCACAGTGGTTAATATCCATGTTCTACATATTAGGACTTCTGTTCCTTCACTCCCTCCAAGAATCCTTGTCATCTGTATAACTGGATCATGGATCTGAAGAGGGACTACCAAGAATGGCATCTGATTCTGCAGGGTCAAAGGAAGGCTTGGCTGCCTGCTCCCAAGGGATTCTAAAAGCACCCCTTTTATTGCTGACCCTCAGGGCACATTGTATGAGGACAAGATGAAGAAATAGCCCCTTAAAGTGACAGAGGCTAAGGAGAGGAAAAGTAGCCTGCAGAAAACAGTGGCCAACATTTGAACGTCAATGCAAGTAAGAATTCCCAGGTTAGAGGTATGAGATCAAAGTGATACTCTGACAAGTGAGTGTGAATCCTCATGCCTTTCATTCAGGGTCACAGAGAGAAGTGGGCTGGCCCCTGGGAGATAGTCCGCATCATGGATGAGGGCGTGGGCTCTGAAACCAGACTAGATTTAAATCCTAGCTCTGCTTCTACTAGCTGTGTGATCCAGGGCAAGTTAATCTTTCGGTGTGTTCATTTCCTCTCTTTTACAAGTGGGGTAATAGCTCCATCATAAGCTTTACATGAGGGTTAAGAGAGTATATAAAAAACACTTGTGCACAGTAAAACTTCAAAAAATAGTATCTTTGATCATCATTGTTGTTAACTAGCAGGAAAAGTACACAACAGAATTCAGAACAAGGAACAGACATGACCAAAAAGCACGAATACTTGGCCACCTCAAATCTAACCGGCTTGGGAAGTCAAAAGTGAAAAGAAAAAAGAAGGCAGGGAGACTCTAGCTGGCAGGAATGGAGGAAAATATAGATCTATTTCAGACAAATATGTTTCAAAAGGACAGGATATTTCCTTTGTTCCGACCACCATAGAGAGTGGTTGGAATCCAATCTCCCTGGACTTCTGTGCAGAAAGGGGAAGGAGCTGTGTGGCAAGAATACTAGCAAAGGAGACAGAGGTGTAAGACCCCCGAGCAGACCTGGAACACAGCGTCTCCAGATTCAGGTCTCTTCCGTCCCCCGTGCGGGGAGACCCACACTTCCTTCTGTCTTCCTCACACATCAAACTCTCATTTAGCACTGTCAGCAATACAGAAGCCTTTGGAACAAAACTCCGGCTTACTGAGATGGTAAAGTGTATATCATAAATGTGAGAAATTTCAGATCAAAGGCAATCTGCCCTGAGGTGTTAATTGGAATAAATTGAGCCAAATGGTAGTTCAACACAAACTGAATGGAACCAGGTAGGAATTTAAAGGGTAAAAGGAAAATTTGACTCCTCTTTCTGCCATACTGGAACACGCTTTTTTCAAGTGCTCATTTTACCAAATAAGTCCCGATCCAACAGATCCCTACTGACATCCATGGCAGGCAGCTTGGTGTGAGGGAGAAAGCTTGATATCTTGGTTGCTAGTAAAGAAACCCTATTTGTTGTTGTTTAGCTGCTAACTTGTGTCTGACTCTTTTGAGACCCCATGGACTGCTGCCTGCCAGGCTCCTCTGTCCTGGAATTCTCTAGGTAAGAATACTGGAATGGGTTGCCATTCCCTCCTTCAAGGATCTTCCAGACCCATAGATCACACTCACATCTCCTGCATTGGCAGGTGGATTCTTTACCACTGAGCCACCAGGGAAGCCCAAAGAAACTCTAAACACGTCACCACTATCTTGTCAAAATGACAGGAAGGAATCTGCAATTAACTCTGAAGCCAGTATCTCATACTGAACAGTATCTCTGAAGGGAGTTAATCTCCTCATTAGGTCCCTTCATAAGGTCAACATGACTCTGGCATGTGGTCATAAAGACAAGATGAACATGTCCATCCTAACCAGGCGCTCACAAGACAGAAATGCCATTTCTATGTGCAGAATATGTACACTACATAGGCTGAAGTGTTTTCTTTATATTGGTCTCGCTTGAATCCTCTCTCTGGGGAAGAAAATGTCTAGGACTCTACTTTGTCTGAATTTTAAGGAGCCAGAGCTAGTTTTGAGAGAAGAGGTGGAGTTTGTCTAAACCAAAGGTTTACAGATAATCTGATGAGTTTGTCTAAACCTCTGGTTTAGACCAGAGGTCTGTGTAAAATGGTGAAAACTTGGTCAATAACTAGAGAAGATGTTGATATAGGCTCCCAACATCACGAGCCTGATCTTACTAGTCTCCCAGGCTCTGAAATACCTTCCATCCATCTCCCATTCTGCATGCAGATGAGCATGCAGACGAGACTTCCAAAATGCAAATCTACTCAGGCTAATTCATGTTTTAAGTTATTTAATGCCCTCCCACTTCAGGAGGCCTATAAGGGCCCTCAGTGAGCCGGACTCTGGTTTCTTTCCTCCACTCTTCTCTTGTCTAGAGCTATTACCCAAGTTGTTCCCTGTCCCTGTAACAGCCCTGTCTCTGCCTCTTCTCTGACTGCCTGCTCATCCTTCAGACCTCCGTTTACAGAACACCTTTTCTGGTTAGCCTCCCCTTATTCCCCAAGACTGTCTCAGGAGCCCTTCCTAAAGCAGCCTGAACTTCACTTAATCGCAGCACTTCCTCCAGACCGCAAGTGCCCGGTCATGTGCCTGTCTCTCCTACTAGACTGAGGACTCGCAAGGGCAGGGACCATGTCTGTCTGAGTTTCCACATATGCCCAGTGTACAGCACAGTGCCTGACACACAGTAGGGTCATGAGAAAAAGAGACAGGGAGAGAGGAAGGAAGGAAAGAAATGAACCACAACACAAAGGGAGGCTGTTCCTGAGGATGGCTGGAGGATGGGATCTGAAGGGATCCCCTGAAGCTCTCTGGGTTTAAAGCGGGGGCGCCTGTACCATTAGCCGCAGAGGACAAGGAATGAGATTTAGGCTGAGAACTACAGTCCCAGGGAAGGAAGAGCAGGAAATACAGACGTGGGATAACATCTGGCACCGAGACGGGCTCAGGATGTGTGGAGGGAGAAGGAAAAACAAGGAACCGTATTTGTAAACAAAGGCAAAGAAGGAGCAAATCCTGGCTCCAGTGAGGTAACCTTGGGCAACTCATTTAGCTTCTTTCGATGAGAGGCTTGCATTAGATGAGTGATTTTCAAACTGAGTCCTCAGGAACCTTGGGTTTGTGCAGCAGCCCCTCGGGGTCTATCGTAAGGAATAGAGAAGTTTCACCGGTAGATGTGGCCCCAACTTTAACCAGACAAAAAATGTTTTGTATACACTCTACCCAAGGCCCATCTGAAAAAAAGCTGTTTCTACTAAAACTGAAGCTTGAATAGCAGTGGCCTGGATGATCTTTCTGACAACTCCCAGCCTTAACAGCCCTGGATCCTATGTGATAGAGGGAGCCCATCCGGACGCTGCGTTTTACTTTGTACAGATGCCCCTTGACTGTGCTCACAGCAGAGCTACAGCATTGCCCAGAGCCCGTTCTCGCTGCTGAGCAGAAAGAAGCAAAGATAAGTAAACCAAAGTCCAGGTTTACTAAGAAGCAGCGGCAATGGAAAAAATGCACTTTCAAATCTCATGTGGTGAAACAACAGCACAAAGAAGCATTTTTTTCTTCCTAAACAAAGTGTTGTATACCTATGACCTTGGGTTCACTGTCTTGAGTCAGACACAAGGTTATAGGTCAGAAATAAAGAATATTGGATCCAGAGTCCATTAAATTTTTTTTTTTAAAGCAATCCAATTCCAATCAAGGAAGAACAATGCAAAAGTTTATCTATTCAGCCCACCTGATACCTAATTACCATTTAAATATAGTACCTACTGGTCTTAACAAGGTATTCGGAATGTGCTACAGAATAAAGCAGAGTTACTGTCATTGTATACTTTAAAGCTTATCTTTATCTGAAGGTTACAGACAGGAAATGGCATAGATGGTGGGGGGAGATGGGAATCTTACAAAATAAGATCTGCAAAGCCCCTGGCCTAAGATGAAGATCGCTTATCTGTGCTGCTCCTTGGCTGGCATATTTCATGGGGCCTTCAAAGGCCACAAATGTCGCTCTACTTCAATTCTGAGAACACATAAGCAACAGTAATGTGATCTTACCCAGGTCCTTCCTCGTCGCCCTGAAAGAAACAGAAAGAAACAACATGAGAAATCAGGATCAGTAGAGACTGACTGAGATGTTTTTGTTTTCCCTCTTCTCACCCAATCTGAAAGCAAAGCTTGTACATTCATTACAACAGAGACAAGCTAGTCGACATCTAAGTGCTAAGACAAGGGCTAATATAATCCTATGTTCAAACTGCCCAGCAGAGATGAACTAATAATTTGCCCTTGCAAGCAGAGAAGTGAATGCATAGACCTAGGAGGCCTAAATAATAGCCTTGCCCTTTATTTGTATGGCTGGCAGTATTTAGTTTTGAGCAAAGTGAGAGCCCAAAATAGCAGCGGTTCTCTGGCAAAAGCTGACCAGCTCCAAAAGCATCAAGCTGTTCCCCTCAAAGGCTCACTTCGGCCTCGGCCTAGCATCTTTTCCCTCCAAACATGAATACAGAAGCTTTAAAAGAGAGCACACTATGCAAAAGGCTCTAAACTGGGACTCGGGAAACTGAAATTCTAGTCCAAGTTCTGTTATTTATTAGCTATGAGCCCTTGGGCAAGCCAGTTAATTAATCTGGACCTCGATCTTCTTTGTAAAAGGACAGTTCTGGCATTTGATGAGCCACACCATTCTCCAAACAATGACATTTCTCTACTTCTCATCCACCCTTCACAAAAGCGATGTGTGATGGTGATTTTTCCAGGTACTGTATTCTGTGAGCCTAACTTTATCAGTGATCACAGTAGATTTCTTTGAGCCTCTTTTTGTGACCAAACAAGATTTTTCAAATGACACTCAAGCCTTCTCCAAGGGACCTCACTTATCCTTTTGGTGACAGTATCTTTGATGTCCTCCTCTTTAGTCATTCAGGATTGGTTTCAATAGAGACTGTATCTCTTAGCTGGAGATAACTCCCCGGGAACTTATTTGATTAATGGATAGATTGACTGATTGATCCTATAGGTATAAAGGAGAATGAGCTCTGGAGTCAGACACTTGGTTCAAATCTTGACTCTATCACTTGCTTGCTGTCCTACCCTGGTCAAATTATTTTGCCTTTCTTAACTTCAATTTTCTAATTAGTAACATAGGGGTAAAAACTCTCCTTATAATATAGGGTAAGCATGAAATTAAGTGAAATAATGTGTACAAATGTCAAGCACAGTGCCTAAGACATAGAATGCACTTAATAAAGGTTATTAGCAATATCACTAACAATTCAGTATGATTCATTAAGAAGCTCTTACTTGAGGGCACTGAAGATAATAGACAAAAAACCCCTCATGATCTATCCTTCTAGGAGCTCCCATTCTGGAGCAGGGGAACTAGATAGAAAGTGAACTATGCCTAAATGTCTTAAGGGTGCTACCAAAGATGTACACGGAATGCTCGGAGAGTCAGAAGAAAAGTGATAAACACAGCCTCTCCTGGAGAAGGGGAGAAGGCTCCACAGAGAACGCGGCACTTATACTGCCCCTTGGGGAATAGGAAGGATTTTCCCAGGTTGAGAACAGAAGATAAACAGGGAGGGCACTGGAATAGCAAGAGCAAAGCCACCGCAGTTTATAAAATGCAGGTTTAAGGAATTTTGAGTTCTGTGAAACTAGAGAATGGGGATGTGTATGTGCATGTCTTGGGCAGATGTGGGGGTGGCAGTGGTGTGGGTGGGCTGGAGGGGCTGGGAATGCAACAGAGGTAACGGGAGACTGCCAGGGCACAAACCTCTCAAGGACACCTGCAGTCAGAAAGGTGATTCTCAACAGGTTATGCACTGGACGTTGGATAAAAAAGAACATTTTTAGAAGCCTGTGAGGAATCTGCACTATTGCTGAGGGTGCTAATCAACTAATGAGAAGCGGGGCAAGTGGTGGAAGGAGGGTATGGGGTGATGGAAACCTTCTCTTGTCGTCTGTTTGAATGGCATGTCTTATGGGAACTATAATATAGTGAAAAAAAATCCATATAATTTAAATTTAATATGAGCTGCATAACTATCAATGACATATTTAAACCTCAATACAATTTTCCAATTATCTTTGGGTGTTAAAACATAATTATCTAGGAGAACTGTAAGGAAAAAAGTATCCAAACGTCCTTCCATGATTCAGAGGAAATCTTCACAATCACTTATCTTAGTATAATGGTTAAGAGACAGGCTTTCTAAGTTAGAAAAACATGGCTTTGAATTCTGGTTCTTCAACTCCAACAGTGACACTTTTGGCAATTTACTTAACTTTTCCAAGGTTCAGTTTCCTCATCTGCACATGGAAATCCTAATTCTGACCTCACAGGGTGGCTGCATGGATTCATTAAATGAGAAAATGTGTATAAAACATTAAGCAAGTGTCTAGTATAAGTGCTCAACAAATGGTGGTCATTATTGTACTTCTCTGAAATATTTGATAACATTTCTAGGGATACTGTGAAAGAACAGAGAAGATGGGCTTTGCTTTCATTCATCCATTTCTGCTGCCTATAGGTGATTATTTTTTAAAAAACAGTAATCACTATCAAAAAGCATGGGAAAAACAGGGTGAGAGTTTCACTTTTGAAGAAATGAACAAATGAATGCAAGAACAAATGCGCATACATATAAGGCAATTTTGAAGAGGTCAGTAGATATTCAGAGGATTAGCAATCTTGCGAGTAAAAGGTGAGCCCATTCTCTCCCCACTACTTGAAATGCCCATTCCTATTCTGAGAGCTAATTCCCATCCTGAAAGGCCAAGCCTCACTCGGAAAATTTTCCTCAATAGCAGACTGAGTGGTGCAAATGAACTTATTTACAGAACAGAAAAAGACTCACAGACATAGAAAGCAAACTTATGGTTGCCAAATGGTAAAGGGGTGGGGAGGCATAAATTAGAAGCTTCGAATTAACAGATACATACTTGCATACATGCTAAGTTGCTTCAGTAGTGTCTGATTCTTTGAGACCTATGGACCACAGCCTGCCCAGGCTTCCCTTTCCAAGGGATTTGCCAGGCAAGAATACCAGAGTGGGTTGTCATTTCCTACTCCAGGAACAGATATATAGTAGCATATATAAAATAGATTAAAAAATAAGGATTGACTGTATAGCACAGGGAATGGTATTGAATATCTTATAATAATGTATAATGGAAAAGAATCTGGAAAAGAATATATATATATATAAACATATATGTGTGTATATATATCAAAGTGATTCAGTTATATAAATATATCACACTTATATATTTATATAACTGAATCACTTTGACATACACCTGAAACTAATGCAACACTGTAAATTAACTATACTTCAATTTAAAAATGGTATAAAAAAACTACATAAAAAAAGGATTCTACATTCAACTTTCTTCAAATGTTATCCTCCTCACTTAAAAAGAGACTGAAACTGGACCTTATAAGTGAAACAGTATGAGTATGGTTTATGCCAGAAATAGGACATTCCACTCCAAAGAGCAAACTCATACTCTCAAAGAAAAGGCCTTAACTTGGAATCAAATAAATATACTGGCTATATATTTTGCTGGCTATATATTATACTGGCAAATAATTTGCTGGCTTTAGAATAATCTTCATGGAAAAAAAAAGCCAATAGTACTTGGGTGGGTACGACACCTAGACATGTTTTTATCAGCTTTATCGATGTATAATTTTTAATACCATAAAATTAACTGCTTTAAGTTTATGTAAACAACCTTCAGTAAATTTAGAGTTAAGCAACTATTATTACAAACCTGCATAAAAACTACATACACACACACAAGCACACAGACATGAAATTATCTTTTTCCTTCTTAATTTCCTTAAAAACACAGTTTTAAGCTAAAATTATAGCTGTCTTGCAGTGTTTATAATGTATATAAATTATATACATACGACAACTAAAACATAAAGGATATGGAAAGAGGGTCAATTGACCTATATAGTTTCAAGCTATCTACACTTTATGTAAAAGTTAATTTTAAGTAGACTGAAAATTTAAGGATACATACTATAATCCTTACAGAAACCACTAAAAAATAATGCAAAATAATAGGGCTGGAAGGCCAATGGATATATTACAATGGGATTCAAGGAAATGTTTCAAAAATCCAAAAGAAAGCAAGAAACCACAATGAGAAGAACAAAAACAGAAAACAAACCATGCAAGGGTAGACCTAAATTTAACCATATTAATAATAACATCAAATGTTAATGGACATTACACTTCAATTAAAAGACAGAGATTACCAGAATGGATAAATGACTAAGACCCAGCTACATGTTATCTATAAGAGACATAAGTTAAGAATACAGACAGATTGAAAGCAAATGAATGGAAAGAGATAAACCACAAAAACAGTAAGCATAACACTAGACTGGCTTTACTAACATTAGATAAAACAGATATCAAGACAGAGCATTAATAGAGAAAAAGGGAATGTTCATAATGATTAAAGGACTGGTTCATTAGGAAGATGTAATAATCATAAATACTTATTTGCTTAGTGATAGAGCTTCAAAATATCTGAAGAACAGCTGACAGAATTAAAGAAATAGATAATCCCTAATCATACTTGAAATGTAACACCCCTCTCTCAGCAGTTGATAGAACTAGGCATAAAAATAAGTAAAAACATAAATTATCTGAACTCCTAAGTGCTATTTAAAGAACACCACACTTCAAACTACAGAATACATATTACTTTTAGGTGTGCATATGCTTTCAACAAGAAAGACCATGTGACAGGTCATAAAACAAGCCTCAGTAAGTGTTAGATGAATGAACTCATTCAGAATAGGTTCTCTGTTGACAATTAAACTAAACTAGAAATAACAAGGTATGTAGGAAAAGGCCCTATATTTAGAAACTAAACAATATACTCCTAAATAATCAATGAACAAAAAGAAGAAATCACATGGTAAATGAAAAAATATTTCAAACTGAATGATAAAGAAACCACAACATAACCAAACTGTATGATTCAACAGTGATTAGAGGAAAATGTATTGCTCTAAAAATTTACATAAAAGAAGAAAGTAGTAAAATCCACAATCTATGAAGACAGAAAAAAGAATAAGGTAAACTCAAAATAAGTAGGAAAAAAGCAGATGTAAACAAAATAGAAAACAAAGAGTAAAATTAGCAAATCCAAAAGTCAGTTCTTTAAAAAGACTAATAAAATTAATGAAATATAAGTTAGACTGATCAAGGATAAAAGAGGGAAAATAAAAAATTATCAGTATCAGACATGAAAGATGGGTTACTATTCTAGAGACTGCTGCTGCTGCTAAGTCGCTTCAGTCGTGTCCAACTCTGTACAACCCCATAGACGGCAGCCCATCAGGCTCCTCCGTCCCTGGAGACTATGGACAATTAAAAAATATAAGAAAATATATGAACAACTCTACACTAAAAACTAAAACAACTTAGGTGAAAATGACAAATTCCTTGAAAATTACAACCAGTTTTAACATTTCAAATCAATGTAAGATGAAAAAATTTGACTAGGTCGATATCAAAGAAATTAAATTGGCTATCAAAAACCTTCACATAAAGAAACTCTACGACAGATGTTTTTGCTTATAAATTCTACCAAATATTTAAGGAAGAAATAACACCAACCTTACAAAAACTCTTCCAGAAAATAGATGAGGAGGAAATAACTTCTCAGGTTGTTATCTGAGGCCAGCACCATCCTAATACCAAAGCCTCACAATGACATTATAAAAATATAAATTAACAAATAAGTATCCCTCTCTGAAGGGGGCTTCCCTGGTGACCCAGACAGTAAAGAATCTGCCTGCAATGCAGGAGATCCAGGTTCAATCAGATCCCCCGGAGAAAGGAATGGCTGCCCACTCCATTATCCTTGCCTAGAGAATCCCATGGGCAGAGGAGCCCGGTGGGCTACAGTCCACGGGGTCACAAAGAGTTGGACATGACTGAGAGACTAACGCTTTCACCTCACATCTCTCTCTGAACACAGACATAAAAATCTTCAACAAAATATTAATGAATTGAACTCAGATAGATACAAAATGATCAGGTGGGAGTTTATCTCAGGATTCCAAGGTTTAGTATTGTAATGCAAGATTCAACATTGTAAAATTAACCAAAGTAATCAGCCATCACACCAGAATAATGGAAGAAATTCACTTAATAATTTCAGTGGATATATAAAAAAAAAATCTTACTTCTAACCATGTTCATCTGAATTATTGTTTCCCATATCTAATGTCATTTCTCTTTGATTTCAAGATTTGTTCTTTGTCCTAAGTTTTTGGAAGTTTGATTTTGATTAGTCTAGGCATGGATTTCTTAGGTTTTTCTCACTTGGGTTCATTCAGTTTCTTAAATCTCTGGGTTTATATTTTTCAACCAAATTTTAGAAATTCCTTTTCCTCCCCTTGCTGGACAAGTGACATGTATGTCAGAGCTTTCTTTATTGTCCCACAGATCTCTGAGATTCAATTCAATTCTTTTTCAATCTTTTTTCTTGGTTGTTCAGACTGAGGGTCTATTGATGTGTCTTCAAATTAACTGATTCTTTCCTCTGTAATTTCCCATTTGCCATTGAGCCAGTCCAGTGAATTTTTCATGTCTGTCATTGTATTTTTCAGCTTTAAAATTTCATTTGATCCTTCTTTATATCTTGTATTAATATTTCCTTCCTGAGATTTTAAAATATTTTTCATTTGTTTCCAGCATTTGTTACTGCTTATTGAGACATTTTTATAATAGTGACTTTAAAATTCTGGTCTGATAATCCCTAGTACTGTGTCTTCCTGGTGTGGCCATCTCCTGATTTTCTTTCTCGTTAGAATTGAGATTTCATTGGTTCTTGGTATAATGAGTAACTATGCACTATATCCTAGACATTATAAGATCCGGTTACTAATTATATCTTCTATTCTAGAAGGCTGTCAACCTATTTTGGGTCAGAACACATTTCCTAGATCACTTTTATGGCTTATGGTTCACACGTCATCTGAGTTTATAAAACTTCTGCAGTGCCGTTCTGGTCGCCTCCTTCAGATGACAGAGCTCCCCATCTTTAGTTTCCATTGGTGCTAGTTCAGGAGGAGGAGGGGAACCAACTCAACACTACCAAGTAAAGGAGGAAGGTATGATTCCACCCGCTGAGTCAGCTGGGGAGGGGCATTGCCTAGTTAATGCAGGGCGGGAGGGAGGTGTTAAAGCTCCATCTACAGTCCCCAAGGGGAGGGGTGATATGAAAGTGAAAGTGTTAGTCGCTCAGTTGAGACCCTATGGACTATAGCCTGCCAGGCTTCTCTGTCCATGGAATTCTCCAGGCAAGAATACTGGAGTAGGTTGCCATTCCCTTCTCCAGGGGATCTTTCTGACCTAGGGATCGACCCCAGGTCTTCGACATTGCAGATGGACGCTTTGCCACTTGAGCCACCAGAGAACCCCACAGGGGATGGTTTGCTATTCCCTTCCTCTTATTGCAGAGGAGTGGGAGAAGTCAGAGTTCCACCTTCAGGCTCCATAGGAGGTAGGCATCACTTAATTACTGTGAGGGGTAGGTGCAAACTTTTACCTAAAGACTCCATGGAGAAAAAATGACACCCCATTACTATAGGTGAGGGTGTAAAATAGGTTTTCCCTCACTGGCTCCACTACTGTGGTGTCAGTTCGGGATGGGAAGGGATGCAGTTTTTTTGGCACAGTATTAGGGATTATCAGACCAGAATGTTACAGTCACTATTATAAACACCGTGCCCATTCATCCAGAATAGGCAGAAATGATTAAAGGGTTTCTTCTCTTCAGCTGAACTGCCCTTTTCCAAGTCCTTTGGCTAGAGAGCAGGTTTTCTCTTGGAGATGTTCTTTTAGTCTGTGCTCATTAGTGTTTCTAGCTTGCAGGACACCCAGGCCAGGATATATAGGAAGCAAGAACCCTGCCTCTGCTCCTCCCAAGGAACTCATTGTGGTGTGGCTCCTCATATCCCAAGATCTGTGGGTCAGTCTGCCATCTTTTCTCCACTTTTGAGAATCTTCTGGTAGGTGACTCAGTATTTTGTCTAGGAATTTTTGCTGTGATCAGTGGGAAAGAGTACAAAGAAAATGCATTTACTCCATCTTGTTCAGAACCAGAACGTGCTATTTGTTTTTAAATGCGAAGAAGAACTGAGGATAGAAGGTTGGAAAGACGGCTACATACGTAAAATGAATCAAGTACAGTAAACTGTTAATGGCAGAATCCTGGTGTCAGGATATGGGTGTTATCTATAAAATTCTTTCAACTTTGCTATATGTATGAAATTTTTCATAATAAATTGTTGGGTAGGATTTCTGATCAAAATAAAAATTCAGGAAATTTTTAAAAACCTATACAATGCAAAGAGAAGGAAACAATTCCTCTGTTGAGTGAAAGAGAGGTACTGGAAATTTGCTTTGATCAGTAAGTCAACCACATTAGCTGGAATGAGCAGCCATGAGATAACAATAGCTTTGTGTAAAAGCTTTAGCCGGATGTATGCTACTTCTCATTTTTAATAGCTTACTGTGTACACTGCCTGGCCCTTAGGGCTTGTCATCTTTGCACCCCTAAGAGCAATTCCATCGGAGTTAACAAGCAGAGTGAAACTGAGCTACTCAAGCAAGTAGTTGAAGGACAATTAATGTTGGGGAGGTGCTAAATTCTTTATTTGAAGTGAAAATAAAAGAGAGGGAGAGCTCTTCAAAATTGAATCTTTATTTCTGAAAAAAATCATCGACACACAGAATAAATGTGAAGGGTCCAATCTGAGCTGACCTGGGGACAGAGTCATGCCAATGATCTCTTAAGGCTGAAACTTCTGTTTACTTGGACTTTGGACACAAAGTCCACTCCAATGTTAAAGAAAAAATGTTAAATAAATTTATTTAAAAACAAATGTATTGTTATTTATAATTAATTTTTAAAAAGACACACAGTGACCATTTCCACAGAGTAAAAGGTCTTAGGAATGCGGTCCAGGACACTGACACTGATTCTCCTTGTTCTTCCCACAGGTATAAACAGGACATGTGGCAGACGGTAGGGGAAAGCACAGGCACGGGAACGGGATGGACGGAACCCTGGCTCTTTTCTGCTAAGTAGTGACACCCAGTCCGCGTCTACAGTTCTTGGCACCTCAGCAGCCCATCTGTAAAATGGTTACACTGCTCACTGAAATAAGGATTACATGAAACGACACATGTAACATGCCCTCTCACCTTATCTAGAAACCTATTTAGGCACACACTTTGTTAATTCTGGGGAGGAGGAAATGAAAAGAACAGGTGCTATTCTATTCCTTTCACACACTGATGAAAATTAAGCGAAAGCTCTAGAGGAGTGAAGCAACGGTCTCTTACTTCCTGTCAGGACGACACCAGCAGTACCTGCCTCCTGGGTGTACCCTGGCTGCTCTGTTGGCTGGATCATTCTGTGGCTGGGCTCTCCTGGGCCAAGGCAAAATCATTCGTTAAGGCTGAGCTCACTGAGTCAGCAGCTATACTACAAAGTTCACAGGACTCTCCTAGGTTTTCTTCTAGAAAGGCCTACCCTAAACCTACCTGGCGGAAGCTTAACCAGAATTTTCAACATAATGGTATGAAACCTCATCAACAACAGCCTCTGTCCAGTGGTTGGAATATGTTTTACATGTGGGCTTCCCAAGGCGGCGATACTGGTAAAGAATCCACCTGCCAATGTAGGGGCTACAAGAGATGTGGGTTCAATCCCTGGGTCTGGAAGATCTCCTGCAGTAGGAAATGGCAACCCACTCTAGTATTCTTGCCTGGAAAATTCCATGGACAGAGGAGCCTGGCAGGATACAGTCCATGAGGTCACAAAGAGTCAGATGCAACTAAGCACATGAATTTTAAAAAATGGCCACCTTAATTTTTGTTGTTTTTTATTTTTTAAGAAATAGATTCTAAATGCGTGAATATGTGTATGTGGTTTGGTAAAATGTCTTAAGATTCTTTTATTCTCCTTACAAAATAACAATGAACGTAGTGACTAAAACTGTCATTCAACATTTACCTTGAGTCTTTCACTGATATTTCTGATCCTCACAATGCCTGAGCCCATATGCCCCTCAATCCAATAGTCATGCCCCCAATCAATTTATGCATTAGCTTCATAAAAAGACCAGCCTGAGGCACCTTTTCACTATTCACAAAATGAGTCCAATCTTTTATTTTGGCCTGCTTTATGCTCACTTCCTGACATATTCTCATTCAGCCCAGTTCTCATCCCTACGGTGACTTTATCTATAGGCTCATTTAACAACTGGGAATCTGTCAGTTGTCCTCTTCTCTGGCTCTGATTTCTGGCTTCCCTCATTAACCGGGAACAGTATCTGCCCCACTGACTACACTCCTGTAAGTCACAGTGTACACATATTTTACTAGGCCTAGTTTTTGAGTACAGGCCCAAGCAGCCAATATTTCCAAACTGGTTTACACACCAGTCTAAACACTTATGTCATATTGAAGCTTTCAATCCACTCATGTTTAGGGACCAAAATGGGGGAATTTCCAGAATCAACAAACATGGCAGTCAGCTTCTGCCTATTTTTCATGCTACTGGTTTATTACAGGCATTCTCCTTTACCTCTGCCTTTGGCTCAGCTGATTCATTAGAGGTATCAAGTTGTTCCTTGGCTTGGGCCATCTGAGTCATCAATCTATCCATATGGGACTGGATGTCAGCCAGTATCTCAGTCACATGAGCTGTGGCCATTGCTTCCTGGATGTCCACTAAATGAAGGGCCTTCTGCTCCTCATCCGCAATCACTTTTTGAACTTTCTTAAATTCTTGCTGTATAAACACCTTCATCTGGTCCCGGGTTACCTGCAGAACAGAAGACGAGTAAGAATACATTGGACACGCAAAGAAATGGGAGAGTAGGGCTATTATTCTAAATGCAAGGTAGCCCTGGCCAAAACACAAACCGTGGGTCCTATCCTATCCCGAAGTTTTGGGAATATCCTCTGAACAATGTTTCTCGGATACTGTTAATGAATTTCCTGCCACTCTTTTTGCTTTTTTCATTCTTTAGGAAGTGATTCCTTATCCTTCCTTTTCATTTTTTTGTTTTCATACCAGTAATACATAATTACTTTTTAAAAATTTAATAGATATTATTGTTTAGTTGCTCAGTCATGTCTGACTCTTTGTGACTCCGTGAACTGTAGCCATTCAGACTCCTCTGTCCATGGGATTTTCCAGCAAGAATACTGGAGTGGGGTGCCATTTCCTTCTCTAGGGGGTCTTCCCCACCCACGGCTTGAACCCATCTCTCCTATATTGCAGACAGATTCTTTGTGTATACTAAAAAAAAGAGAGAAATTCTTCTTCTCTCTCTTTCCCAATACCATTTTCCTCCTCAGTGGGTAGTTACTGTTAACAGTCTGATCCATGCCTTTTGTCATTATGTGTGTGTGTATGTGTGTGTGTGTGTGTGTGTGTGTGTGTGTGTGTGTGTACATATATATATGCACAGACACACCTTGGAGACACACAGGTTCTGCTCTAGACCACCACAGTAAAGTGAATATTACAATACAGGGTCACACAAATTTTTTGGTTTCCCAGTACATATAAAAGTTATATAAAAGTATAAATATATACTACACTGTAGTCTCTTAAGTATGAAAGAGTATTATGTTTACAAAAACAATATACATACTTCAATTTAAAAATAATTCATTGCTAAAAAATGCTAACCATCATTTGAGCCTTCAGCAAGTCATAAACTTTTTATAATGGTAACATCAAGATCACTGATCAAAGATCAACAACAGAACAGACACAATAGTAATGAAAAAGTTTGAAATGCTACAAGAATTACCACAACATGACACAGGGACAGAAAGTGAGCATACACTGTTGGGAGAAGAGTATTGCTCAATGTAGGGCTGCTACAAACCTTCAGTTTGTAAGACACGGTATCTGCAAAGCACAATGAAGTAAACCACAGTAAAACTAAGTATGCTATACACATACAGACAATTACGTTGCTTTTATGTAAATGAATCATGGTAAACGTATGGTTCTGTGTCTTGATTTCCTACTTGAAAAGTTAGTATATACAGAGCAACTCCATTCATTGTATTATTTTTAATGCCTGTATGATACGGGTATATACAGATATGGACATTTATATATAGAGAGATAAAAGAATAAATATATCCATTAAATATTTCCCTTCTTAATAGAAATACAAGATATTTCCAAACTTTTGCTTTTATGAACAGGACAGCAATGAACATCAATGGCCATACCTCTTAATATTTGCATATGAATTTCTCTAGAAACCTTTGAAATCACTGAACCAATATATATATATATATATTCTAAAACTACTGACTGATACTGCCAAACTGTCCTCCAAAAAACTGCACCAATTACATTCCCACAATGTGTGAAGTATGCATTTTCCTACACTTCCCCCAAGAGTGGATAATATCAAGTCTTTAAATTTTTACTCTCTGATGAGTGAAATATATTATTGTTTTATTGTGCAACAACAACTGTGTAGAATAAATAAAATATGACTCCGCTGCATTTGGCTAGGGCATAAGGCAAACAAAATGAGAAACTACCAAATCTGAATTTCTAAATGCCGTATCTTGCCAGCAACTACACGTATTGATGTTTCCCCATAACCATGTTTATTTTATGAGTATTGTTAAACAATTCTGCATATTGAGTAGCTGAGGTAGGAAACAGGGAAGAGGCAGAACAGTAGACAAAAGGACAAAAGCCAATAGAGAATTTTAGAGCTGAAAGAGAAAGTAGCTGTCATCTAAGTGAACCCCCGTCTTACAGATAAGGAAACAGACCCAGCTGTAATCCTGGAAGAGACCCTGAGTTCTCCAATCTTCTCGCTCCCAGTCTGAGGCTCTGTTCACTATAACAGTCTGTCAGAAGAGAAGTCAAACTGGGAAAACCTAAAAAGGAGACTAGGAAAGAAAAAGACTAAAGGAGAGAGGAAGATGAGGCCATTTTCTATTAGCCTCTTAAAAAATGAAATAGGCTTGATACTTTAAGCAGCTTTTGTAACACTGCCATAAAAACATCAGTGCAAAATAAGGCCTGCAGAACACTATCCATTCAAAAGGCAAGTGACAAAGTGACATAAGCCCTCATGAATTCACATACTCTTTGCAGGTACTCGTCCCAGTGCTAAAGAAAAGGGGAGAGGGAGTGTTAAATGTTATTAATGTCCCTCCAAGTTCTTTATCAGATTGAGAACTGTGATTTGTGTTTATTTATATAATTCCTTTTTATTTTTAGTGTATATATTTCAAGGGTGTTATGCTTTATGGTAATCATTTATCAGTGAATCTGGATCCCTACCCTTGAAATAAATAAATTTAGTCTTATAAGACCTCTCTTTAGAGACTAAATCTTTAACTAAGGCATAAACTTTTTGAATTCCTAAGAAAAGCTCTTCCAAGTGACTAAAAATGGACAGCATAATAAAAACTGACCTGTAACCGACTTCACTAGACATCACATACACATGTGATTTGAAGTTAAGAAGCTGACATCACAGTCAGGAAAGGTGGGAACTACATTGCAGTAAGTGAATAAATCATGGTTTTTAAAACATAAATCATCTATTTGCCTTTACTTTACATAGGTTTTTCAACCTTTATTTTATGCAATTTATTTTTATACAGATTAGGCCACAGATTTGAAGGCAGAATACTTTATAAAAGTATACTTTTATACTTTCTGCCTTCTTCTCACTCCAATTCTCTACTAATCAACAAGAGGTATTCTCCAGCCTAGTTCAAAATGGCAAGAACAAACTGGGTCATGGCATTCATTTAAATCCAGAGCCCAAAGGAGAGACTCCCCGGGGGATTAGGCCACCTGTAGGTTAACAGGTTGAGCACTCTGGAGAAAGGACCCCCACCAATGGCAGAAATGAAACAGCTTTCAAAACTTCCTTTCAGGTTTCATTTCAACCCATCATCAAAACTTCATCCTGCTATAAACTTCACAATTCTCCAGAAGCAGCCGGCCCTTCACATCAGCACTGATGGTTGGGAGCCACTGACATCATTTCTGAGTAGGTTTCCTAGAATTTAGGTAGCCTCTAACCTACAGCTTCCCAAAGATGACAGTGATAGTCCCATACTCTTGACTATACTGCACGCAAGTTATGTCAAAAGAGAAAGCTCTTCATAATCAAAGAAGAGAGAAGGCTGGATGTATCACAGACTGATAAGACTGGTGATGTAGAAGTTTCCTTTTTATAGAATCTACTAGTAGTTGTCACACCTTTTTAAAGCCACAGAACTTCCCTTGCCCCAAACAAAGTCTTAGTGTAGAAACCCGAAGTATAATAGAGCCCAAAGTAAAACCACTCTGGTTAAAAGAAAAACCGCCCCATCCTCCCTGAAGTGCTCCCTGAGGCACTGGAGGTTCTCTCCAAGAAAACTGTACCTGAGTGACCTGGGTCCTCTATACAAATGAAACCATAAAAAGAGTTTGCTCTCTTTGGTCAACTGATTAGTCCCTAAGTTGTTAAAACTTTAAAGCCCTAAGTTATAAGCAAGTTGATATATCTTTCTTATAGGTGTATTTGGTGAAAACCATAGCATTTTCTAAAATTACTTAAACACAGCATTGTAATATCATAGAATAAGAAGCTCATTTGTGAATGGTTGGAACTAACTAGTGAACATCTGATGGTTCTTATTAGAGCTGAGTCCAACTTTCTGGTAAGGGGAAAAAAAAGCCCCAGAGAGGTACAGTTACAAAGTATGGTTTAGAAACCAACTTTCCTCTGGTCTAGACTGGTATACCTTCTGCTGTAACATGTTACCTCTAAGGATCCCTTTCTGCCTGCCTCAAGTTTTTCATATTTATTTCTTCTTAATGAGATATTTCTGCTGCTAACAGGTTGCTTCTGTTATTATCCCCACTAGGATGTTACTTCCCCAAAGTGAATCTTGGGATGAAGGACGTACATTTGAAGAGTTAAGTCTCATCCCACGGTACTTTCTATATGCTATTATAGTTAATATTTCTAAGCCAGACCAGACCCAAGAGGCATGCAGACTGTCACTTTACATATACATAATTAAACACATAAAATCCTGAATTAAGAGCTTGTACTTGAAAACACTACCATTCGATGGGTTTGACATGAGCTGGAAATCATTAACTCCTCATTAGCTGGCCTGTAGAAAACCAAGGTTTTATTTACTTTTTATTATAGGAAGATTATAAAAACAATAAGCGTACTAGCTAGAAAGCATGATGGAGTTGTTCCAGAAAAGTGTTGCTGAGATGAACTGAGAAAGATAGAACAGGGTCAGGAACAGGAAGCTGCACAAAAGCAACACATCTGAGTCTACCCTGATTGAAGCTTCCAGAAATACTTGCTCTATTAGCCAAATCTCCTGCAAATAACTTTAAAGCAGTCCATCCCAAGGAAAAAAAAAAAAAGGTTCCAGGGGAACTTTTTCAATGCTGTAATCTGTCCTCACTCCCACAACACAGTACCCTCTCAGCATGCCAGTGTCCACGGAAACTTCCAGGCAGGGAATCTCAAAGTTAAGGCGGCCAATATAGCCTGTGGATTTATTCTGGCCTTTTTACCTCAAGAGAGCTCCTTGCAAACCTCTGCCAGGCTCCAGTGAGGGCATACAAGGGAAGAGCTTCATCCGCAAGGAGGACAGAGTCTTTTTCAGTGGATGCCTGGATCTCCCATTTCCTGTGTCTTTTGTGTATGAGGGGAATAGCCAATATTTATGAATAAAACAATTGTCCATTACTAAGGCTTGGAAAATTATCTAACAGAAGCTTCCCTTGTGGCTCAGACAGTAAAGAATCTGCCTGCAATGTAGGAGACCCACGTTCAATCCCTGGGTTGGGAAGATCCCCTGGAGAAGGGAATGGCTACCCACTCTAGTACTCACGCCTGGAGAATTTCATGAACAGAGAGGCCTGGCAGGCTACAGTCCATGAGGTGGCAAAGAGCTGGACACGACTGAGTGACTAACACTTTCACTACACTTCACTTTTAGAAGCATAGCAGATAAGAACTATGAAAAAAAAAACCCAAAACTATGAACCACATTCTATTATCAACATTCCGAGAGATGACAAAAATTTTCCTGACAATGGTTAGAAGCCTGGATTGCTTGGATTTTACAATGGAGTGTTGAGAAGCATTTTCTCATCATCAGAAGCCTCTAGACAAAAGTAGTCATTAGTGTCTTCTTTACCTTCCTTCCTCACTTTGTTAAGAGTACCATGGGATCACTACCTCAGCTATCACTTAGTTATTTCAAGTATTCACTCAATGAAGTAATAATGATATTTACTGTTCCAGTTATTATTTGCATTAAAAAGACTTGAATAAATATGGCTTCCCTGGTGGCTCAGTGGTAAAGAATCTGCCTGCCAATGTAGGGGATGCAGGTTTGATCACTGGGTTGAGAAGATCTCCTGGAGAAGGAAATTGCAACCCACTCCAGGATTCTTGCCTTGAGTATTCTGTGGACAGAGGAGCCTGGCGGGCTACAGTTCATGGAGTTGCAAAGAGTTGGACACAACTGAGTGACTAACACACACCAGGATTCTTGCTTGGGAAATTCCATGGACACAGGAGCTTGGCGGGCTACAGTCCATGAGGTCACAAACAGTCAGATGCAACTTGGCAACTAAACAACAACAGCAAAACAAACACATCAAAATGTTGGAGAGTGGTTATGTCTGAGTGCTGGAATTAAGAGTACTTTTCTTTTTTTTTTTTTACTTTTAAGTTCAAGTTTTCTACAATAATGTGTAATACTTTCCCTTTAAGAGTAATTTTAAAAAAGAAATATGGCTCAAAGAAAGTTAAGTCCTCAATAAGACATTAGCAAATCAAATCCAAAAATGTATAAAAGGAATTATATACCACGACTTAGGGGGATTTACCCCAGGTATGCAAGCCTGGTTCAACATTTGAAAATCAGTTCATCTAATCTATAATCAATAGTCTAAAGAAGAAAAATCACATGACCATATCAATAGATACAAGAAAAAGCACTTGACAAAATCTAATATCCATGTATGATAAAAACTCTCAGCAAACTAGAAACAGAGAAGAACTTTCTCAACTTCATAAAAGTGCACCAAAAAAATCTACAGTTAATGGCATACTGCGTGGTGAGAAACTAGATTTTTCAAGCCAAGATCAAGAACAAGGCAAGGATGTTTTATCTCACTTCTCCTTTTCAAAAGGCAAAAGGAAATAAAAGTTTACAGGTTGAGAAGGCAGAAATAAAGCAGTCTTTGTTCACAACTGACATGATTATTTATGCAGAAAATCTGAAAGAATCATCAAAAAAAGCTCTCAAACTAATAGGCAGTTATAACAATGCTGCCAGATATAAAGCTAATATATAAAAATCAATCACTTTCCTATATATACCATCAATGAACATGTGGAATTTGAATTTAAAAACACAATAGCATTTAAATTAGCACTCAAAAAATGAAAGACTTAGGTATAAATCTAACACAACATGTACAAAGTCTGTATAAGGAATAAGGAAATCTATAATGAAAGAAATTAAAAGAGGAAAAAAACAATTGTAAAGACAGTCGATGTTCATAGACAGGAAGACTCAAAATTGTCAAGGTCTAATTAGCTGACTCAGTGAGTGACCTGAAGTGTGAAGTCACTGACTTTTGAGAAGCACCAGGCTCATCAACGACATAAAGACATCACCACAATGTAGTGGAGAGATACCTGCTTTAAGATCGTGTATAACTACAGCAACACCAACCCTCACTATGCTGCTCTTATGGCAAAGTAGGAGACAGGGTTAGGAGCAAGATAGGGCTGGGAGTCACCCAGCCTCTGGGTGACTCAGAGGCCTGTCTAACTTTGGCCTGCTTTCTACCACTGGACATTCTCTTGCCCCTTAATCTGTGACAAAGATAGGGTCTTATGAAACATAATACTGAAGATATTAAGAGGGACCATGTACAAGCAGTGTTCCAAGTGCCATCACAGGCGTGTTTCTGATTTAATCCTCAGGGAGGCAATAATACTTTCATTTTATGCGTAGGGGAAATTGAAGTCCCCAGTGATGAAGTCACTGGTCTGGTGTTACACAGCAGGTAAGCTATAGAGCAAAGATGCACCTCAGATCAGCCTGATCTAGGTCATCACACTGAAAACCACTCTATCTAGTAACCTCCTTCCTCTGAGAACCAGGATGAGAACACTGGAAGGCAGTGTGGCACAGAAGTGAGCACTTGGGATGGGAAGTCAGCGGCCGTGGATGGCATTCAGGCCTGTCCTTTAGAACTAACCAGCTGCGTGACTTTGGATAAGTCAGGGAATCTCTCAGGGCCTCAGGCCCCTGAGCTGTTAAAAGTGAAAAGCTAAATTCAGTCTCCCTTTTATCTCTAAAATGATAGAGCTGCACAAATGTTACATTCTTGGAACTAATTCACTAATCCAGATTTGCCTCTAATCACATTTGTTGCTAAAACAAGAGGGGGCATCAGAGGAGTAGGAATCTGACCTAGAAGTTGTTAGCCTGATACAGTCAGATTGAGAAGTAAGGAAGAATGCAGAATAACCCTTTTCCTATGGCAACGCTGCCCTCTCTCCTACCTTTAACCACCAGGCTTATTTAGAAAGTCACATAAAACTTGCTCCCTGGTCTCTTCCAGCACTGAAGACTCTACTGGTTGCTGACTCCATCTGCTCTCACGACTGACCTCTCTGCTGACACTGCTGACAGCCCTCAGCCTTTAATTTCTCTTCTCCCATGGTTTCTGTGACCTGGACTTCCCTGGCTTTATGTTTATCAGCTTCATCCCTGCAAACATTACGCTTACTCTCCAGACGACTGTGACTGAGGAAACCACAAGGGTTTTTCAACCTTGGCACAAGTTCCATCTGTTGTTGGTATTTGCTGTGGGGGGAAATGAACTGTGCATTGTAAAATATGAAGCAGCATCCTTGGCCTCTATGTAGTAGATGATACATTGCTCCCCATCCCCAATTATAACAAACAAGAGTCTCCAGACATTGTTAAATGTCCTCTGGAGACAAAACTGCTTTCTCTCCATAACTTCCTCCTTATTAGTTTCATCTCATCTTTGCGATTCAACTACCACCTCAATGGAGATGGCTCCAAAGCCGAGGTTTTCTCTCTAGGTCTCCAGTCTCACAATTCCTTTTGATGTGTATCTCTACCTGGATAATTTCCTATTACTTAAACCATCAAGCATCAAACGGAATCCTCTCCCTCTTCCTCCTCATTGTCACTGCTATCCTTTTGAGCACTTACATATTAGGCACTATTCTAAGCACTTTACATGCTATTTCAATTAATCATCACAATGATATCATGAGGTAGCAATTCTTATTATATCAGTTTTATAGATGAAGAAACTGAGGTTGAGTAGGGGTAAGAAACCTGCCCAAATTCACACACAGAGCAGGTGGCAAATTTGGAGCTTGAACTCACATAGTTTGACTGCATAATCTGCCTTCTAAACACATTATTATTCTTTTGTATCTTCCATTCAACCCTTGTCTGCTCCCTTCTCCCCCTTAACAATATCAAAGTTTAGGCAGTCACCCAGGCTTTAAACTCTGGAGTCAGGTTTTATTTTCTCCACTAGATCATAGATGTACTTAATATCTGGAGGAAAAAATTATGACATCTTTGCTTAGGATCTGGCACATAATGGCAGTCAGTACCTTCTGACCAAGTGTCAGAAGCCATCCCACACCTGTCTCTCCATCACAGGCAGGCTGAAGAAGCCTGCCCCTATACCAATGAATACATTTTCTTGCACCGTCTCCCACTACTCCCCACTAAATAACTATACCCACTCTCTAGACTCAAACACTCCATTTAAGCTCCACCTACCCCCACCCCCACCTAGACCCACCTACGTTAAACTGGCCCCACTCTCACTTGCACCACTAATTTTCTGAAACAAAGTTCTAAGTCACAAAGGGCTTCTGAGTGATTTGAAGAAACTCTTTAGGATTCTAATCCTACCTCCAACTTGTTTTCAGCCAGCTTTTCCTCCTTTCTCATTTCCACTTGGCCCAGAATCCTTGACTTTCTAATCTTGACCTCAAATCCCACCTTAATCCTTTTGGACTTGGTAACTACATATGCCCTTCAAGCTCTCCTTCTTGGTGTTTACACCTTAGATATGCCTTACGTAGTCTTTAGCTAATGTACAAGGTTACTGCAATGATCAGTTCAGTTCAGTCGCTCAGTCATGTCCGACTCTTTGCGACCCCATGAATCACAGCATGCCAGGCCTCCCTGTCCATCACCAACTCCCGGAGTTTACTCATACTCATGTCCATCAAGTCAGTGATGCCATCCAGCCATCTCATCCTCTGTCGTCCCCTTCTCCTCCTGCCCCCAATCCTTCCCAGCATCAGGGTCTTTTCCAATGAGTCAACTCTTCGCATGAGGTGGCCAAAGTATTGGAGTTTCAGCTTCAGCATCAGTCCTTCCAATGAACACCCAGGACTGATCTCCTTCAGGATGGACTGATTGGATCTCCCTGCAGTCCAAGGGACTCTCAAGAGTCTTCTCCAACACCACAGTTCAAAAGCATCAATTCTTCGGCGCTCAGCTTTCTTCACAGCCCAACTCTCACATCCATACATGACCACTGGAAAAACCATAGCCTTGACCAGACGGCCCTTTGTTGGCAAAGTAATGTCTCTGTTTTTTAATATGCATAGGAGCCCCGTACTTCAGCTAGAATACTTCAGCCTTCCTCTATTTCTGCCAAAGTGCTTCTTCCTGAGCTTGTAAATTTTGGTACTTGAACCTAAGCACTCTATTGTTCTTTATCAGCTTCATGTATAAGACCTGGCAATATGCCTCTTCTGAATATCCTCCCTTTCATGGTTTTTCCTCCTCAACATACATAAACACACATGTACATGAGCACACGCATACACAGAGTGTTAGAGACTCAGGACTACGTTTTCCAGAGGCCTAGTGCTGGAAAGATCCTACTAAACACTTGAATCTGCTAATCAGCTGTGAAGTGGATAGCAACTGTGTGCTCCAGTCATCTGTGAGACACAGTCACAGCAGACTGCCAAGCAGCCCTACGTGAGACGGAGACCTAACCACCACGGTGATGGCATCAATGCAAGTGCTCTCCTCCCAGGACTGCTTGTTCAAGCTGTCGGCTGCTATGAATTTCCTGCCCTGAGAACTTGATGTGGAACCTGGAGTCATGGCGCTGAACTGGATGCACCAGAGAACAGTTCAAGAGGGATGCTGGGCTCTCTCTGAGTGGTTCTGTGGCTTACTCTTAAGATGCTTCTCTCTGCCTGGCTCCAGGGTGGCAACAGAGAAAGCAATCATGAGCTTCTGAGCAACACTTGACTTGGGTGAACAGAAAAAAATTCTGGGTGCCCCCTGTAGAAATGTGAAAGTAGAAGACTGGGTCCCCACAGACCTTTAACAAACATGAAGACGAGTGAAAGCATCTACTCCACCTTGTTTTTAGTTTTACTTCTACCTTAACGTACATAGAAACCAGACAGATGGCTCCTGCCTCAGGAGTTACTGTTTAGGAAGTGGGAGGTAAGAACTGACCCTGAAAATTTCAGGGGCAACTAAACAGAAATTATACTATTTTTAAACCTTTTAGACTTAAATATACAAAGAAAGCCTATTTTATCTGTTGAAGATGAAAGTGATTTCAAAACAAGACCCACCCATCACCTCCACACCTCCACTCTGGTTCTCAACCCAAACATCTTTCCTGCAACGCCATGGCTATCTGAGTACCATAGAGACCACCAAACGAACACAACCCGCGCTACCAGGGCTACTCAGCAAAGGGCACTGAGATGCAGGGCTCAGGTTTTCTGGGTCTTCTTTGCCACAGAGGGTCAGAATGGTAAAGCTGGTGGAGTCTGTGGTGATAGAGAAAGCTTTCCACATTGGCCCGGCTAACTCTGCACTTCTGAAGCTCAGAAAGGGGTAAGTTTCTTCATTGGTAAAATATGGCTAATAATATGGCTCTCACAGACATTTCTGTGACGTTTATACAAAATAATACATGAGAAGAACTTAGTACTTTCTGGGAACACAGACGTATCAGCAGAATTGTTCTGCTGGCTCAGGTAACAGTAACTGTGATCATTTAGGGGCTTCCTGCGTAGCTCAAATGGTAAAGAATCTGCCTGCAATATCAGAGACCTGGGTTCAATTCCTGGGCTGGGAAGATCCCCTGGAGAAGGGCATGGCAACCCACTCCAGTTTTCTTGCCTGGAGTATCCCATGGACAGAGGCGCCTGGTGGCAACATTTATGGTGGGTTTTTCCTTTGGTACCCACTGAGCTCTCACAGATACACAGCTCCAGTCAATTCTCCAGAGAAAGAGAGCCCACACCCTTGGGAGTAGATTCTAATTTCCCAAAGGAACACGGGAAGGACTTCCTCACAGACCCTAGGCACTGAAGAGGACAGATGTCAAGTCAGAGGTTCCTTGCCTCAGTTTCAGTAGATGGTCAAATTGTCAAGGAGCCTTTTCTAGTTTGATAAGAGGAGATACAATCTACTTCCATGACATAGACATGAAGCACAGAAAACGCAGGAAGGACAGGTCACTCTCCGCTCCTCAGCACCTACAAAGAGTCTGAAGGTAGCGTCAGCTCCTCAACTGCACAGCCTGCCTCTATCATATTTGCTCTCTTTGGCTGACTGAAACCCTCCTGCACCTCCTTGAGGAGCTAACAATCTGCTAACCCAAGAACCACAGGGCCTGTTAGATAACTACAGTTTCGAAAATTCTTCTCAGGCTGCCAAAAGCCATGAGACCAATCTTCCTGCATCATTTCTTATCTGCCTCTTAAAAGTTTCTGTTTTCAGGGTACTCATTAATAAAAACATAGTATGATTAATCTTAGCTCAGTTCAGTTCGGTCAGTCGGTCGTGTCCAACTCTTTGGACTCCATGGACTGCAGCACGCCAGGCCTCCTTGTCTATCACCAACTCCCGGAGCTTACTCAAACTCATGTACACTGAGTCGGTGATGCCATCCAACCATCTCATCCTCTGTCGTCCCCTTCGCCTCCTGCCTTCAATCTTTCCCAGCATCAGGGTTTTTTCAAATGAGTCAGCTCTTCGCATCAGGTGGCCAAAGTACTGGAGTTTCAGCTTCAACATCAGTCCTTCCAATGAACACCCAGGACTAATTTCCTTTAGGATGGACTGGTTGATCTCCTTGCAGTCCAAGGGACTCTCAAGAGTCTTCGCCAACACCACAGTTCAAAAGCATCAATTCTTTAGCGCTCGGCTTTCTTTATCGTCCAACTCTCACATCCATACATGACTACTGGAAAAATCATAGCCTTGACTAGACGGACCTTTGTTGGCAAAGTAATGTCTCTGCTTTTTAATATGCTGTCTAGGTTGGTCATAACTTTTCTTCCAAGGAGTAAGTGTCTTTTTATTTCATGGCTGCAGTCACCATCTGCAGTGATTTTGGAGCCCCCCAAAATAGTCTTCCCCTGTTTCCCATCTATTTGCCATGAAGCAATGGGACTGGATGCCATGATCTTTGTTTTCTGAATGTTGAGCTTTAAGCCAACTTTTTCACTTTCCTCTTTCACTTTCATCAAGAGGCTCTTTAGCTCTTCTTCACTTGCTGCCACAAGGGTGGTGTCATCTGCACATCTGAGGTTATTGCTATTTTCCCCAACAATCTTGATTCCAGCTTGTGCTTCACCCAGCCCAGCATTTCTCATGATGTACTCTGCATGTAAGTTAAATAACCACGGTGACAATATATGGCCTTGATGTACTCCTTTTCCTATTTGGAACCAGTCTGTTGGTCCATGTCCCATTCTAACTGTTGCTTCCTGACCTGCATACAGATTTCTCAGGAGGCAGGTCAGGTGGTCTGGTATTCCCATCTCTTTCAGAATTTTCCACAGTTTATTGTGATCCACACAGTGAAAGGCTTTGGCATAGTCAACAGAGCAGAAATAAATGTTTTCCTGGAACTCTCTTGCTTTTTCGATGATCCAGTGGATGTTGGCAATTTGATCTCTGGTTCCTCCGCCTTTTCTAAAACCAGCTTGAACAACTGGAAGTTCATGGTTCACGTATTGTTGAAGCCTGGCTTGGAGAATTTTGAGCATTACTTTACTAACATGTGAGATGAGTGTAATTGTGCGGTAGTTTGAGCATTCTTTGGCATTGTCTTTCTCAGGGATTGGAATGAAAACTGACCTTTTCCAGTCCTGTGGCCACTGCTGAGTTTTCCAAATTTGCTGGCATATTGAGTGCAGCACTTTCACAGCATCATCTTTTAGGATTTGAAATAGCTCAACTGGAATTTCATCACCTCCACTAGCTTTGTTCGTACTGATGCTTCCTAAGGCCCATTTGACTTCACATTCCAGGATGTCTGGCTCTAGGTGAGTGATCACACCATTGTGATTATCTGGGTCGTGAAGATCTTTTCTGTACAGTTCTTCTGTGTATTCTTGCCACCTCTTCTTAATATCCTCTGCTTCTGTTAGGTCCATACCATATCTGTCCTTTACTGAGCCCATCGTTGCATGAAATGTTCCCTTGGTATCTCTAATTTTCTTGAAGAGATCTCTAGTCTTTCCCATTCTGTTGTTTTCCTCTATTTCTTTGCACTGATTACTGAGGAAGGCTTTCTTATCTCTCCTTGCTATTCTTTGGAACTCTGCATTCAAATGGGAATACCTTTCTTTTTCTCCTTTGCTTTTTGCTTCTCTTCTTTTCACAGCTATTTGGAAGGCCTCCTCAGACAGCCATTTTGCTTTCTGCATTTCTTTTTCTTGGGGATGGTCTTGTTCCCTGTCTCCTGTACAATGTCACAAACACCCTCTTCCAAAAACACAAGAGAAGACTCTAATGATGGACATCACCAGATGGTCAACACCGAAATCAGATTGATTATATTCTTTGCAGCCAAAGATAGAGAAGCTCTATACAGTCAGGAAAAACAAGACTGGCAGCTGACTGTGGCTCAGATTATGAACTCCTTATTGCCAAATTCAGCCTTAAATTGAAGAAAGTAGGGAAAACCACCAGACCAATCAGATATGACATAAATCAAATCCTTAATGATTATACAGTAGAAGTGAGAAATAGATTTAAGGGACTAGATCTGATAGACAGAGTGCCTGATGAACTATGATCAGTCTCACCTTATAATTAAACTGAAGTTTCAGTCAAATCAAATGAGGGAGGTAATTAAGTGCCAGTGCTTGGAATAAAATCATCTTGTTCCAATGTCTATGCTCTTTTGCCATAAAAGTAAAGGAAAGCATGGGATACTTGATTTAACTTTTCCCCTAAAAGTCTGAATAAACTCAGACTGTATTTGTATACTATTCCCAACCCATCTTCTATAAGTAAAAAGTTAATAACCTCCTATGATTGCTACTAATTCTGTATAGCAATCACACAAAGGCAGTTGATTGCCATCACCAGCCCTGTGGCCTTGGACAAGTCATTAAACCTCTTACATATTTGCTTCTTCAATTGTAAAATGGGGATTATCATGTCTATTTAATCAGATTGACTTAGGAATTAAGGTGATATCATAGAATCTGTTTCACCCACTAAAGAAGTAAAACAAAAGCCATTCAACCATGGGATGGTCATCAACTGGATCGTGGGGTTGAATGGCAGTTCTCCATACAACTACAGAGACTCAGAGACTTGATGAATTTTGCCCTTTGCCTAAATGCAGGTCTCAACCAGGGGAGAGGCCGGTTTTCAAATTTTACATTCATATATGCCTACAAGCATCTATAGGGCTTCCTCATTGGCTCAGCAGTAAAGAATCTGCCTGCAATGCCGGAAATGCAGGTTCGATCCCTGGTTGAACTAAAAGGAAAAGGGGAGGGAGGGGGACAGGAAAAGAGGAGGCCCTTAAATAAAACTCTGGGTGGTTTTTTTTAATCACTATTATCGCAGTAAAGCTTTATATCTAGATACCCAGGCTCCTAAATTAAATGTCAAATACAATCCTACACTGGAAACGTGAAGTGTGTCTGCTGGGGGGGAATCCTGACAGTCCATTGCTTTCTTCACGTTTGCCACGTAATAGGCCCTTTAAGCTCTGGCAGAGAGTATATTATCAAGGCTCCTGTCAGTGCAGAGGAGCTGGAACAGTGGGGAGAAGGACATCACGATGTGTTAATTTTATTAAGCCATTTAAAGCTCAATTCCTTTGATTTCTAACAACGCTCCAGCCCACCAGGCGGCTCAGAGACCATGTCCACCTAGTTTTAAAATGCCTGGAGTCGATTTGTACGGTGCTACAGTTAGGAGCTCGGGTGCTCCAGGAGAAAGAGAACAGTCAAAAGGTAAAGCAGAAGGGGAAGGGGAAGTAGGGAGGGAACCAGTATCTCAGTGGTATTTACTTTAAAGTGGGGTATATTTCCTAGCATGTCTCAAATGCCACACTCAAAATTCTTTTGTGCTCTTAATTTCTTTATTTCTATTTTAATTTGGCACCAGATAAGTTATGCTAACTAGAGTTTGCTTCATAACAATAAACATAATTACTTTTGTGCATTGATTTCTTATTTCTACTGGAAATCTATGGACAAACAGTCACATACTCCCCGAGGCAGATATGTTTGCCTCGACTTGAATGGGCAATAGACAGTGAGTCAAAAACCAGCAAGGTCACCCTGCAAAGCCCAGAGTCAGCCAGCCAGGCAACAACACCTAGGGGTCTCAACTCAATTTATTTGCATGTCATTATCACTCAAAGAGGTAGCAATGGCCCTTTGAAACCTGCAATCTGTAAGTGTCACTAATCCTGGGAAGTGTTAATTGATGCAAGTGCAGAATCCAGTTACTTACAAAACAGGTGGCTTATTTTTCTCCACCAGTATCAGAAGGTCTCCGGAACTCTTGTAGGGGGTGAAGGAGGAGTCTATAGCCCTCATGAACCCCTGCCTTTCCGCTGGACACAGTGATGGTTCTCAGACTAGGAGAAAGCAGGCAGCAGCCACCATTTACAGGATGCTGTCCTGAGCATTTTAAACGGATTACCTCATTTAATTTCCCTAACAACCCTATGAAGTATGTACTATCATCCTCTATTTTGCAGCTGAAAAAACAAACAAACAAAAAAAACCCTGAGAAATGGGGAGGTTAAACACAAGATCTGCTCAAGTCTGCAGTTATCAAGGCATCTGTCCCAGGGAGCTTTTAGTAACTATAAAGTGCTGCTCCCCTAACAGAGGCTAACATTAGATCTCTGACCCTCACTCCTGCTAGAAGAGGAAAGGGGAAAGAAAAAGACTATTCACTGCTGACATTTCAAGTGAAGGGCTGAATAAACGTGACTCAGACAATAATCGCTCAACAGCTTTACTGAGATATAATTCACATGTCATATAATTCAGTGCTTTTCAGTACAGTAACAGAATTGTGTGATCATTACCACAATCAATTTTAGAACATTTTCATCATCACAAAAAGAAATTCCATACCTATTAGCAATCACTATCTCCCCATTCCCTCCATCTCCCTCAGCCCCAAGCAACAAATCTATTTTCCTTCTCTAAAAATTTGCCTATTCTGGACATTTCATATAAACGGAACCACGCAATCATGCAGTATTTGGCCTTTTGTGAATGACTTTCACTCCGCATGTTTCCAAGGATTATCCTTGTTGCAGCCTCTGTCAGGACTTGATTTCTTTTTATTGCCAAATAGTCCTCCACTGTATGGATATACCACATTTTATTTACCCATGCATTGGTTGGGTTGTTTTCACATTCTGGACAGTATGAATAATGTTGCTATGAACACTGGTGTGCAGTTTTTGTGTGGATGTACGTTTTTACCTCTCTTGGGTTTATACCCTAGAATGGAATTGCTGGATAACACAGCAACTCTTAGGTTTAACCTTTTGAGTAACTGCCAGATCATTTTCCAAAGTGACTATACCATTTTATATCCCCCCAGAAAGCTCAGTTGGTGAAGAATTCACCTGCAATGCAGGAGACCCCAGTTCGATTCCTGGGTCGGGAAGACCCACTGGAGAAGGGACAGGCTACTCACTCCAGTATTCTGACCTGGAGAATTCTATGGACTGTATAGTCCATGGGGTCACAAAGAGTCGGACACGACGGAGCGACTTTCACTTTCAAGAAAGTTATGCGATTTCTAATTTTCTCACATCCTTGTCAAATGGACAAAACTTCTCCTTACTGGAAAACTAGAGCTGTAGTCCTAAAAGCTGTCAACCTTCTCTAGCTCTGCTGTAACCGCCCGGGGGACCTTGGACAAGAACCCGTTATTCCCCTGGCGCCTCAGTGTTCTCACCTAGAGTGGAGGGACCAGAGCCGATGGCCTTAGACGTCCCACTGTGCTCTGCATTTATTCATTCAGTCCCATGACGGGAGACACCCTGACCAGCAGGGAGACAGATACTGTGAAACAGGTAGCTTGGAGCTGACTACACAACTGTGTATCTGACTTTGTACTAACTCAGTTTCCATTGTACCTGAATAACCTTAGACTCTGACTATCATGCTTGCCTCAAAAAAACAAATAAACTCACAGAATCTGCTTATGCTATTAGGGAGAAAACAGAAATGCCTTATTAGGTAAAGTTTCCATTTGGCAATAATGGCACTCAGGACTTGAGCTTTTGAAACTGGGGTTCAAAGATAGAAGTGAATTCAAATGATAAAATATATGTATTTATAAGGAATAATGTCAGGTGATAAAAGCAGGATACAAACTATGCATATGTGTGTATGTGTATATAGCTATATAATTTTACATATATATAAACACACACACACAAAGAATTCTAACAGGTATATATACCGTTGTCTCTTGAACGGTGCTGTGAGCAACCCTCTGTTGAAGTTGGGCTGAAGGTCCCTGTCTGGTTCGGAGTCAGCCCTCCACATACGGGATTCCTACATAACCACGGTTCTGGGTTCTGCATGCACAAATTCAACCAACTGCAGATTGTGTAGAACTATAGTATTTACTACTGGGGAAAAAAAATCCTTATATAAGTGGAACCTCGCAGTTTGAGTCATGTTGTTCAAAGGTCAATTGTATATAGAATGATAGGACTCTTCTGTCTAAAAGGCCAAGCACCACAACATTAACCAGCTTTTTCGCTGGTGTGTTTTGAAGTTGACGGTATGCATCAGGCCGCATACTAAAAAAGCAGAACTGCGAACTACCAAATTAGATGTTCTGAGTGAGGCTCAAGAATCCTCAATCTTAGAAAAAAAGTACTGAAAGCTTACAAACCACTGCAGGCAGCAGCAGACTGGCAGATTTTTTTTCCCTTTTTCATTATAGTTGTCTGTACTTTCCATATTTTTCTACGAAGAACATGTATTACTTTTATAACTGGCGGATGAGAAAAGGGGAAACTGTTTTGTTTTTATAAAGGCAGGGAGTTGGTGAAAGATGGCAAAGAGCTTGCTTCTCTTTTTTTCACTGCCCAAGTGTCTACCTGGGATGCAAAGAGGTCACACTTGCTTCCGGGTGATTTCTGCGTCTCAGAGCTAGACTGGACCTGAGAAAGCGCTGGCATGTCTCCTATTTGGATCCGGCAGGATCCAGTGTGAGAGGTAAAAGAAGGGTGTGAGGGAAAAATAGTGAAGAGCCATATTGCTAGACAGGCTATGTGTATCAACATCAACTCACCCATGGGTTCAACCATAGTATGGGTGTGTAACTTGAAACAGGCTGAATCTGAAGTTAAGTTCTATTCCCATCACTTACCAGCAAGCTATTTAACACCTCTGAGTCTTAGATTGCATATTCATAAAACAGGGCAAATAATAATATTTCTTTTCATACGGTTGTTGTAATAGATAATGCATATCTATTACTATAGGGCTTCCCAGGTGGCTCAGTGGTAAAAGAATCCACCTGCCAATGCAGGAGACAATTCAACTCCTGGGTCTGGAAGAGCTTCTGGAGAAGGGAATGGCAACCCAGACCAGTATTTCTTGCCTGGAAAATCCCATGGTTGGGGAGCCTGGTAGGCTATAGTTCACAGGGTCACAAAGAGCTGGACATGACTAAGCATGCACAAGAAGAAGAAAATCTATTACTATGTGCCAGGTACCAGGCTCACAGGGCTTGAGGATACAGAGATAAACACAATTCATGTCTTCTAAGATTACTATTTATAACTTTTTTATTTAAAGTGAAGGACTAGGTCAATAATTCTAATAACCCTCCAACCAAAGAAACACTTTTGAATGAACCAATTTAATAACTGGGGCATCTTAATTATTTGCTTCAGATGGTTGATTAAACACTGCCTTCTATTTTATGGCAGGACAAGGACTGGCACAGGGCCTGGCTTGACCCAGGTGATAACAAGACACTAAGAATTCAAGTTTGGTTTGGCTTCTATCCATTACCATTTGTACATGCAAAACCTACCATTTTAACAATAGTCTGATTAGCACTGGAGTGAAGGTCTGGGCTATATTCTACATCAATGACATCAGCTATTAAAAAGTACCATAAAGTCCTCTTTCAATTATAAAATGCTCTGTAAATGTTAAATAAAAAGAAAACAAGAAAACAATCCCCAGTTCTATTTCATTTCATGTTACTAGACAATTCTTTGGTTTCACACTTCAGTAAGAATACCTTTTGAGATCAGAGAAAAAAGGAAAAGAACCTGATTGTAAGACTCTAGACAGTCTTAGTATGATTAGATCCCATGTTTAATCCCACTCCAGTCAGAGAGAATAATGTGAACCACGTGGCTCAAGTTTAAGATGCGTTCTTGAGGATAACTTCTTAATAAATTAGTATAAATTCTAGATATGCAAACATGGTTTAACTGTTTGTTTCAAGCACACCAGCTATAGAAAGCAGTCAATGGTGCATCTTATACGGAAAGAAAAGTAATCAATATATAATGGAGAAAACGGCTGTCATTAACCGCATGGTGAGACGCTGGTTACATTGAGCTTAGCATGTTATACTTTTGGTTCAGTGCTTTCTGGGAGACTGAGCAGAGGGAAGGAAAAGAAGGGGATCGATGTGTTTTTTAAGCTTCCGGTTTCCCCGGGTAAACTATGAAAGATGATTGCGGAGTCACTACAAAGGAAAGCTGTGAAGAACTCATGTGCTTTAAATTTCCTAAAAATCCAGCCTGGACATACACACACACACAAACCCCAAATTAACTACATCTTTTAGTTTCCCTAAAGTCTAGAATAAATATAAGAAATCTAGAGACTAAAATCCTGCTTTGTGCAACAGATGTTTCTGAAAAGTTTGGTTGCAAAAAAATTTTTGCAAACTGGATCATGTCAAACACATGAGGATTACTTAATAGACCACTTCCAATTAAACATAATAAAGATTGCTATTAAAAACAACTTTTTTCCACTGTATACAAGTTCTGGATCCCTGGAGGTCTGTCCCCTTTAAAACTAGGCTCACCCCAGCAACACGCAGGCACACAACTTCACGTGGACCTGCGCCTTATTTACCAAGCATCACCGGCACTCTTTCCCATCCTCAGGCTCAATCCTAGGAGCTGGGATTGGGTATCTCTTGCTGTTCCTCTGGTCTTAGAACTCAGCCCACTCCTGGACCACAATGCTGTGATCATCCTCCTCACTCCTGACCAGGACTCCTTTCCCTTTATTTGGCTTTGTTGCTTCTCTGTTGGACTTAACTGTTGAAAGGAACCCTGTCCTCAGGGCGCCTGAGCTGATGACAGCTCACCTCCCTTCCCCTCTCCTCTGCTGCCTCAGCTCAGCTTGTTTTCTAAGCCTGGACTTTTATGTATTTCATTTTTTTTCAAGGTTGAAATCACTTGGACTTATTTACAAAGGCCCTTCTGGCTATTTGCAGAAAAGAATGAAAAAAACCAAAACACAAGAGGGCAGGAAAATAATGAAGGTCTGACACAGTTTCTAGTCCCCTCAGACTCACTGAATCAGAAACTCTGGGATGGGGCTCCTCCAAGTGATTTTCATGCACACTAAAGTTTAAGAGCCATTGATCTGAAGAAAAGAGGGTATCCGACGAATATTTTGGACAAAATGAGGCATCTCATTTATCAGTCTATATTACTGACACTGAGGAATGTTTTAGACATTCTGTGTCTTAAGCCACAGCTATGGTATAATTTTTGTAAAATATCTTAGAAACTTATTTCCACGTGAAAAAAGGTCTACAAGGTTACATAGCAAAATGTTAACAGTGGTTAACTTGAGGGAAATTCATTTTAATTTTCTTTATGAATATTTGTATTTTTAATCTATAAGCATATATTATTTTATAATTTTTTTTTAAAAAAGGGTAATCTAGGCATCTTCCACTTCTCTCTGGCAAAACTGAGATGTAAAAATTAACTCAGTCCCCAGCAGACCTCATTGTCTGGACTAATCAAGTTTTGTGAGGCTTTAGGGAATTCCTGAGGATGTGAGGCAGAGAGAGTGCTCAGCGCTCCATGACTCAATCAGTGCTTCTACTTAAAGCTGCCACACCAGGAAATAACAGGTCCCAAAGCCTGAGAGATTTTGCTCTTCTTAAATAGGCCAACATAAGAAAGGGATGGTAGGGTTAGGAAGGAAGACAGAACAGACTAAAAATGCATGGATTCTTTTGGAAGACACCAGTTTATTTCTGGGAAATTTTTCTTTGTTGCAGAAATTATGTATTTAAGTGCCCCATTTTTCATCCCCTCTTTGTGATCTGACAGTCATTCGACCATGACATTGGTCCTTCTTGGAGCTGGCTCCAGGTAAAAAAATGGCACACACATATGGTGGACGAGAAAGGGGCTTGACAATAAAACAGACTGGTGGAAAATTATCCAGGATGAGACAAAGAGAAGATGGAAGAAAGGTGAGTGTGTATAAACATCCTCAAGATCAAGCGAGGTCCTAACAAATATCCTTTAGCTTATGATGCACTGTGGGAAAATCCTGAGGCTTCCATGGGTTGCTCTCAGGGGACTACTCCATCCGTTCACCTCTGGCAAGTTTCCCGTCAGATGCACTTTATGCATTCA
The DNA here is from genome assembly GCF_019320065.1 of Cervus canadensis. Taxonomy (NCBI): domain Eukaryota; kingdom Metazoa; phylum Chordata; class Mammalia; order Artiodactyla; family Cervidae; genus Cervus; species Cervus canadensis. Next base: position 60,794,360 of record NC_057396.1, on the reverse strand, counting down.
GTAAGGACCCCAGAGCACCTCACCTGTATTGTCATCAGGCACAGAAGCCATTCAGTGTAATCTGTACACATCCTCTTGCTCTTCACTGCCCATAAGCATGTGGGTATGGCACAAAGAGGAAATACATTTGTTTCCTTCAGGATAGCTGTTGTCCAAGAAACTTGGTAAAAAAAAAAAATCTTCCTGCTATCTTTAATAATTAATTGGTTCACCTCCACTAAAGGGAAATTACTTTAATATAAGTAGTTTTGAGGGGGGTCTTTCTACTTTGAGCTACCAAAATTGACAAAAGTTACTCCAATTTTTTTTTTTTTTTTTGGTATCAAGATGCTTTGGAACCCTAACTACACCAGAAGGCAAGAGGTGTTACTGATGTCCCAAGAACTTTCAATGCTGTATAAAACGAAAATTATTTTGCAGACTGGTGACTGCAGCCACCTTTTGAAGAGCCTGGCATTGTCTGTGGCTCTGCCTCATACAGTGTTTCACGTTAGAAAATGGAAGCATGACGTGATTCCATAGGAGAAAGGAGATGAAACCCAGTGCCTGCAGCATAATAAAAAAGAACACAAACACCGGAATCAGATTTTGAATCTCAGCTCTAAATTACACTCTACTTGGGGTAATGGCCCTATCTCTCTGAACCTCAGTGTTCTTATCAATAAAACTGAAATAAAAGCTAATGTACAAGGTTACTGCAATGATCAGTTCAGTTCAGTCACTCAGTCGTGTCTGACTCTTTGCGATCCTATGAACGGCAGCACGCCAGGCCTCCCTGTCCATCACCAACTCCCGGAGTCCACCCAAACCCATGTCCATTGAGTAGGTGATGCCATCCAGCCATCTCATCCTCTGTCGTCCCCTCCTCCTCCTGCCCTCAGTCTTTCCCAGCATCACAAGGGTGTAAGAGGAGAGGGAGAATGAAGAGTTCGTGCTTCATGGGCACAGTTTCAGTTTGGGATGATGGATAAAGTTCTGGAGATGGAGAGTGGTGATGCTGCATAACAATGTGAACGTACTTAAGGTCACGGAACTGAACACTCCAAAGTGGTTAAAATGGTAAATTTCATTTTGTATATTTTACCACAATTTTTTAAAAAAGTATGTAAAGATCCTAGCGCAGTGCTGGGCTCTTAGTAGGTGCTCAGGAAATGCTAGTCTAATTCCTCTTATAAAATTTTTTAATTAAAAAAAAATGACAATACAAAAAGTCAACTAAAATCATGCTCCTTTCTCTCTTAAATTGTGAGAGGCTCTGACTCTCAGGCAAAGCCAGCTGGCACCAGGACCGGGGAGCACCACAGCAAGTGTCTGGGTAGGAGAAGGGAGGCTGCATGAGTCATAATCCCTCAGGCATGCTCAGTTCCCCGTCCACCCCCAAACCCTGGTATGGCACCTCCCAGAATACCAATCCTAGAACCCCCCAACATCTCTCAAAAAAAGCTGGGAAGCTTAAACCATTTCCCAGACCAGACTCCAGGTCATGGGGACAAAGGCATTCACTGTGGCAGCTGGCTCCTCTAAGTGGGAAAGTGACAAGACGCTAGTACTGAACACCAACTGCATAGGCCTGAGTTTATTCCAGTCCCCAGCATTAAGCTGATTGTATCTCTGATGCCTTTGGCTGGATTTAATGGACACAGGCACCAGCAGTCTCAAAGGCCCAGTAAAGGAAGATTAAAAATGCACTTGTCTGCAGTTCAGAGAAAACAATTAATGATTATGTGTTGTAAGTCATAAAATAGAGAAGGGGGAAAATAAGACGACTTATCTCTAGGCACATGAGAACACTGCTTTTGATGGGCAGGCTTAATTAATCTTGATGCAGTGTTCAGATGGACGGTCATTAACATCCCTCGAATTTAGCCCAAGGAGAATGAAATACTTGGGGTACCAATATCCAATTAAATCCAAAACAATACTTACTTTAGGGTCTGAGCTCTTAAACTTTAACCTTTCCACCAACTCTATCATAGCCGCCTTCAGTCCGCCTGAGTCTTTGCTCTAGAAGAAAGGAAAGTCAGGGGTCATTAGACAGCACTTTGTTACTCTCTAGAACACAAACAGTATTTCATGGGACAATGAAACGGAAGGCATTTTTTTCCCTTCCTATCAGCAAGAAGACTAAACGACTAAGGAAAGCTGTGTTGCCCCTTTTCCTCTTCTCTATGGACAAAGACGGTTGGGACATAAATTGCCCAGTGACCTGAGAGAACAATTGAAATGAAAATTAAACACAATTTGTATAGGGTGACTCACTGCTTCATCTCAAGGCTCAACTGGGCCATTATTCACTGAGAGCCAAAGCTTTGCAAGAGATTTCTATCCAGGATGTCTATTTTATGACCAAGTAATTTTGATTTTAAACTTCTACATCACAAATACAGATGTATGCAATACTAAATATCCTTACAAAAATAAAAACAAAAAAAAAATGCTCCAATATTTAACTGGAAGTGGCATTTCAGTGTGCTGGTTGAACACAGGTTTTTGAGTCAGATATAAAACATTTCAAATTTGGGGTCTACATTAACTAGTTAACTAACCTCAGGCAGGTTACGGACTCTCAAAACCTATTCCCTTTTCAACAAAATGAAGATTATAAAAAGGGTTATTCTGAAGCTTAATTGAAATGGTGTTTGTAAAGGCATGAGCATAATATGTGGCACATAGTAAAAGCTCAATAAATGTCACCCGTTGTTGTTACTGCATTATAATGGTTGAGACTAGCATGGTTCAACAGAAATATGAGCCCAAAATGCAAGGCACATATATAATTTTAACTTTTCGAGTAGTCAAAAAAACAAAAGGGAATTAATTTGAATACATTTTACTTAACTCAGTATGCCCACAATATTATCACCGCTACAGGTGATTTCAACATGAGGTATTTTATATCTTTTTCATACCAGAGCTTTGGAATGTAATGTGTATTTCACACAGCCCAATTCAATTTGGATTTACCAAATTTCAAGTACTCTAAAGCCATGTATAGCTAGTGATTACTGCACTGGTTACCACAGATTGAAAGCAAAGACTAAAGCTACACTGCCTGGATTCAAGTCCCCATTCTACCATTAGGTCTGTGTGACCTTAGGCAAATCACTTAGCCTCTCAGAGCCTCAATTTCTTTATCTATAATATGAAGCTAATAATAGTACCCATTTCAGAGGGCTGTAGTAAGATAAAACAAGCTCATATACATCAAGGTACTTGGAACAGAGCCTGGCACATGGTAAAGACAATAGATGTATGAGACATATTTATTATTATTGTCTGTCTCCCTCACAATATTTAAAATTCCTTAAAGGTAATAACTACATCTTTTCTCTGTATCTGCTTCCAGCATCAAGGCGTTTTAAAAAGTACGCTGAACAAATGAATGAATGAATATGCAATCTTAAGATACAAATGCCTTAATAATAATACATGTGTGTAGCACAAAGTCACATGAATTAGTTTGTTTTCTTATCACAACTCCTCGGGGATAGGATAGGATCTTTACCCTCATTTCACCAGTGATGGAAAGGAGGTATGAGAAAATCAAGTCATTTTTATGGGTAAGGGACAATAAATAAGTGTAATATAATCAAACATGACAAATATCTGTTCTTCAAAATTGGCCTCAGAATCAGTGATCTTTTCCCAATTTGGGAGGAAAATTCCAATTTCTCCAAAACAGGGCATACTTAGTAAGTCTCCATCATATAGATTGAAATAGACTAAAGCTTAAATCCTTTTTCCCCCCTCTACCCTCCATTCTCTCCCAAGTCCACAGTAAAAGTCTGATGTAACCTAAGATGGATATCTGCTTTAGATGTGCTCTCCAGATATAGCTGACATTCCCACCCTAACTGTGGTTCTAAGTTTTAATAATTTGTACTTTCAAGATGATGACATCACTTCCCAAATTTCATCACCAATTTAAATCTTTAATCTCTGGTCTCACAGCAGACAGGTGGGAAAAGGAATCTGGAGGTCACATACCAGGAAGTGCGTGAGACCCAAAGTACCTAAAGAAGGGTTAAACTACCAGACACAATCCGGCTTTTATGAGACGATCAGACAATAACGCCTGTCTGGTGATATCATTCCTCTAACCTGATTCTCATTGGCTGAACAAGCAGGTCACTTGTCCCTGGAAAGCTCTCTTCCCCCACATCCCAGCTGCCAGCACCCATTTTAAGCTCTTCAGCAAGAGCCCTGATATATTATGACTTCCCCACCGCCCTGCCTCCCCCCACAGCTCTAGAGAACAGAAAGGAATGCACTAAACTGTGTCTTAAAACATTCAGAAGAGAAACAGGATGACGAAGGAATCCCTAAGAAGCAGACAGCCTGTTTGCTGGCAGATGTGCCTTGTGAGGGGAGATAAGGGAACCCTTAGCCTTCTTTCATAAAAATCCAGTGGGTCAGCAGAATCCTTCCTCCTCTTCACAAAGCAACAGCAGCACTGCCTACCAGGCGAGTGACAGAGGAGAGGCAGAGACCCTTCCTTCAGGAAATTCACCCAGACCACTCCCCACCCCGCGCTCTTCGAGAATATTCTCAAAGATAATTGGGGTCTATGTGAAGCCAGCCTCTAAACGAGTGGTGGAAAAAAACAGTCCCTAGTGGCTTTTTTTAAAAAAAGCTTTAAAAAATAAAAAATAAAAACCCTCCCCCACAAATAAGCAGTGGGGAGACTCTCCCTGCAGTTGACAGCTGCAGGGCTGAGGCAAGAGTGAAAATGGACTACCCTGGCCCCAGAGCCACTGCCTTTCTTTTCTCACACACCCCAGCCCCTTCCTGCGCCTCAACAAGCCGTGTACACAGATGCTCAGGCTAGTACCCCCAAGTTCTGGGAACAGCTCTTTCAAACAGTCACGCTGGGCCACACCTGGAACATAAGAATGCACATATCAGGGGTGGGGTCTAATGGGGTCTAATTCATCTTTTGGAGGATGGGCTCAGAAAAAGCCTCTGCAGATCCTGAGAGCAGGGTCAGGACACTTCATTAGGTAACTCTTGGGTTCTGGGCACTTGGGAGAGCGGTCTAGAAGAGGGGGTGGTGGTGGTGGTTTAGTCGCTAAGTTGTGTCCGACTCTTGCGACCCCATGGACTGTAGCCCGCCAGGCTCCTCTGTCCATGGGATTCTCCAGGCAAGAATACTGGAGTGGGTTGCCATTTACTTCTCCATTAGAAGGGGGCAGGCATGGGCAAAGGAAGGGCCCTCTAAAGCACAGGGTAGGGGCACAAGGTTGTCTATGTCTAAGGTGGTATTTGAGTATGAGTGTCTCCAAAGCATTGTGTGGTATTGTGTTTTAATAGTTTGCTGAGGGCACTCATCAGTCAAAAGGTAACTGGAATAGGTCATACTTACATATTTCCCTACTGTGGTGGAATGGAAGAGGTGCCTCTGAAATTTGTGTTCTAACTGCGAAGTCAGAAGAATTCTAACTTTGGACACATGTGGATCCATAAATGGCCAGATTCTACTATGACAGTCCTTGGGGCAAGCACTGTGAGTGGTGATGAAGTGAGTGTCTCCTGATGCTGCTCTTCCTCACCTCCTTCCCATATGTGAGCCTATCCTTGTTTATGAACCTCTTCCCTCCCCCGAGAAGAGTGTAGATTAAAACAAGACAAATGCTCTGTTGTGACACCCACCCCTCAAAATCTGATCCACACCTGTGGAGATGGGGATGCTTCATAGAAGTTAACTCCTAGGGATAAATCATAATAAAGTCAAAGAAAGGACAAAATGCCTACATTTGAAGTTATTCTTTATTCTCCAAAGCACCTTCCTATGCTCTACCATTGGCATTTCATAATAAAAGTAAAAAGTAGTGTATTCTCACTTTACAGCTGAGAAAAGGCTGGCGGAAATCAAATCAGAAACCACCAAATCAGAGTCCATACACTGTTTCACTAGCCTTACACAGTAACACAATAACTGAAAGGTAGTATTATTGCAATGAGCCAACACATTGGAGAAGACTCTAACGGTGGGAAAGACTGAAGGCAAAAGGAGAGGAAGGTGGCAGAGGATGAGATGGTTAGATAGCATCAACGACTCAATGGACACGAATCTGAGCAAACTCCAAGAGATAGTGGAGGACAGAGGAGCCTGGCCTGCTGCAGTCCATGGGGGTCACAAAAGAGTCAGACACAACTTAGGGACTGAACAACAAGTATATTCTCGTCATACAATAGGAAAAAATGGCTCTGTGGGAAGTTAAATGATATCCCTCAAATTACAGAGCTGGTCAGTAGCAAAATCAGGATCAAAAAGATCCAAATGCAAAGATTTATAACATATACAAGAGAAGAGGTTGGTATCAGGAACACATGGAAAAATACATAAGGGATTCCTATAAATAAGAAAAAGCCAAAAAAGCACAAAAGAAATCCCAACAAAGGATATGAACAGAACAGAATGTGAAATGGCTAATACACATATGAAAAGATGTTAAAAGATGCTCAAACTTACTTGTAATTATGATATCATTTCTTATCCATCATACTTATCTAAATCAAAAAAAGTTTTGATTTGATAACACCAAGTGATGAGAGACTTCGGGGACGTTGGGGGTTTTCATATATTGCTGATATAACAAAGCTACTTTGAAATCACATGCCAAGCAAGTCCATTTTTCACTTTCTTCCCTTGAGTAACACTAACATGTGTCAAGGAGGTATGCACAAAAATAATTATTGCAGCACTGTTTTTAATAGTAAAAACCTGGAAACATCCTAAGCATCCATCAATTGTGGGTGGCTAAATAAACTATGGAATTACAAATGAGGTCTGATATGGCAAATAAAAAGAATGAAGTAGACCGGTATGTACATGCAATGCACAATGCTGAATTTTTAAAAACTTGCCAAACAAGGCATACTATATCATTTATTTAAAGAAATGTAAAACTATTCAATGGGTTACATATGTATGTAAAAGATTAGAAAAGCAATGACTTGGGGAGACTGGTAGTGGGAATAGTGGTAGGAAGAGTCTTAGACTTAGTTAAATGTATTCCTATTGTCTAATTAGGATTTAATACACAAAAAGGGAGGGAGGGAGGAAGCAAAGACTGACCCAGAGTTTCTGCTTTGAGTGTCTCTCTCCTTGAGTTTGCCTATGTATAAATACCAGGGCACTGTTCCCTTTGCAGCAAACATGAACCAAAGGTATAAGAGAAGATTTTCCACCTAGGATTCATATATGGATTTCAGGAAGTTTGAAATCCCCAAACTATCCACAAGATTTGGGAAGGACATGCACTATTCTATAAAAAGGGACTTGAGCATTGCTCAAAGTTCCCCCAAAGTTTGACTTTCCTAGTGTAAAGGGCACTGCATAAAGAGGAGGGAGACCCAGGCTTCATTCCTATTAATTGCTATGTGCGCTTGGAAAAGTCATTTTATATCTCAGAGTTTCTGTTTCTCAACTTGTAAATGAGGAAAAGGGGCCAAATCAGAACCTACAAATTCACAGGCCACAGGCTACACAACTTTTGCTTTTAGGGTGTTGTCCCACACTAGCATGCTAGGAATTTTAAATCAATCGCCAACACTTAAAAACCAGGAGATATGACATAATAAAGATTGCTAGCTTCTTCTGAAACTCTGAAAGGTCTGACTGCACTGGGTTCCCTTTCCACACGGCAGCAACTGGTGGAAGCTGAGGAGCAACTACCCACTTCAGGCAAGACAAGCTCCCTTCAGTACGCCACAGGTACCCTGGATGGCTTCTCATTTATATCACCTTTCTGCTCCCTGTAGACATCTGAAGTTGCCACCCTTAACAGCAGCTCAGAGAGTTTTTTACCTCTAAGGGTTTTTGTATTTGAACACCAAGAAGGTGGCATGTCTTTCCTCAAAGGAATTCAGAATACCTCATGAATACATGTCCATACAAAACACAGAGATGATATAGTTTATTCTAATGTAAGCATTCTTTGAAAGCGGGCAAGAGGTAGAAACAAAGGTGGAATACGGTAGGTAAAGGGGGCATCAGAACAGGAAGTGTTTCTTGACAACCAGTCTCTATGCTTTCAGAGGAGTCAGTCCAGTCTAATGCCTATTACCAGCTGGGGGCCAAAAGAAAAGTCATGTGTCAGCAGAAATGTCAAAATCACTTAGTATCTTAAACTGGCTCCTAAATATTGAATTCTGTATTACAAAGAATCAGAAGATACTGAGTTGCAAAAGAATATTGACTGCCTATGTTTGTTTTTTTTTCCCCTATCCCAGTGGCCTTGCATTGGTACCATGCTTTAAAAAAGAAAAAAAAAATCAATCCAACTTTCTATCATTTTCACAAAATTTTTTGGGGGGAGAAACAATGGAAAAGGATTGGGAGATAGAATATATAAGAAGTCCTCCTAAAGAATCCAACCATAAAGCAAAGTCCTGACGAAAGGAAATTAAACCGAATTTAGTATCACCACTCCATGTCCAAAAATTCTTTTCCATGTTCTTCACATGACTTGATTTTCCAACTCCAAATCTACTCCTATGTTAGGTAACCACCTTTATACAGTTGCTCAGATCCAAAATCATTTTTGGGTCTCAGAAAACCTATCACCAAGTCTTTTCAGACCTAACTCTAAAACACAGGTCAAGTTCAATTACTCTTAACCATTTCTACTAATCCCCGCTTGCTTGAGGTCCAAGAAGCAAAACTGCTCCACTCACCTACCCTACAGTGTCCCTTCTCCCCACAGGCAACAGAGTGAAATTTAAAGGTTAAAATATAAAAGGGTATATATGACTTCCATTCTTCACACACATGCAGTCAGAGTCTATCATTCAACACAAGTTATACCCTACCAGGGTTCACAGACCCAAAGGGTGGAGAGGAGGACAGTAGGGGTGCCTATAATGGCTTTCCCCTACTAGTCCCCATTTCCTACTGGAAAGAAAATGGAGGCTATTTTCCAAGCAGAATGAAAAGGGTGTATTGCCCCTGCCTCCTCTCTGCTTCTATAAAAATTTCCCACAGTTCAGAATGTAAAACAGAATTTAAAGAGGACAACCAGCAAGACGTGTGAACCTAAAATTAGACATACCAGCTGTGTTTTGGTTAGCTAGTGCATAAGGCACCAGCAGGACACTGAAATATACAGGAGCCTCTTCTCTGAAGACAGGTTTTCCACCAGCCTTTCTACCCACCAGAATAGAGCAGGCAGAAGGAGCAGGAGGAGAGGGGGCTGACCAGTTTCCACCCAAAGAAACTTGGTGTCCGAACTTCTATTTCTGTCAGACTAACTGGTCTGGAGTTGAACTCAGAAAAGAACCATAGATGGCTCCATAAGTGTAAGAAGAGTCACTAATCGCTGAGGGATTATTATGTTCCAGGCACTGTGCTAAGATCTTTACATGTATTATTTGGTTTTCACTACAGCCCTAAAAGGAGAAGTAATTATTATGGCCATGTTACAAATGATGAAACCAAGATTCAGAGACAGAGGATGAACTCTCCAGCATGACACACGTAACAAGCAGCAGAGCCAGGATTCAAACTCACAGAGGGCAAAGCCAATTAAGGCAAGACAGGTGGGTTCTTCATATTCATTCTCCCATTTCTCCTTAGTAAGACACTCCAGTTTTAGCTGCACACACCATGGCCTGAAGAAAAGACTGTTTCCTAGCACCCCCTCTTGCAACTAGATAATGCCATGGGGCTGAACTCTGACCACTGAAATACAAACAGCAATGTGTGCAACTTCTGAAAGGTTCTCTTAAAATAAAGGGTTCCCTTCCCTTCTTCACGTTCCTGTGCCTGCTGTCCTGGGATTCAGATATATGGCTGGACCTCCAGTAGTCATCTTGGTCCATGACAAGGACTATACCCTAGGGATGCCATAGCAGAGGTAGAAACTGCCTAGATTCCTAGTAACTTCATGATTCCTCCATACCAGCTTTAGACAGCCTACTTCCTTTTATACGAGAGAAATAAAACATCCGTCGTTTGAGCTGCCGTTATTTTGGACTTTTCCAAATTACTTCACTATTTTACATGCAGTTGAACTTAATGTAAACATTGATGCGGTAAACCCCTATGCAATAGTCTCTTTCCTTGATGCCCTGTGATTATTTGAGATGATTATTCTTCATATCACACATTGACCGAACCTATCATGTACACCTCCTCTCCAGCAGGCACTGTGCTAGGTGCAGGGAACAGAAAGATAAACAACATGCAGCCCTAACCCTAGAAGAATCTATAGCACACACAGGACACAGACGTGTTGGGGAGAAACAATATTAATGTGATACACTGTGCACAGGCTCTCGCTGTGGGAACTGAGGCCGGCCGCCTCACACTTGCGCGGTGTCAGCCCAGTCAGAGTGCACCCAGCAAAGACTCACCTCACACACCGCTTCCTCCAAGCCTTCCTCATCACCTGTCTCCAGCTGAAACGAACTTCTCTTTTCTCTGAGCCCCCATGCGTGCATGCTAAGTTGTTTCAATCATGTCCGACTTTTGCGACCATCTGGACTGTGGTCCCTCAGGCTCCTCTGTCCATGGGATTCTCCAGGCGAGAATACTGAGCCCCCATGACATACTATTTGTACCTCTTTTCTAATATTTACACACAAATAGGCATGTGAAAAAGAATATAAGCTTTCCGATGTCAGGAATCTTTCTTTTCCTCAGTATCTGTCACATAGCTCACCGTAAGTGCTCCAAGATTCACATAAATAAAAATAGCTTAAAAATACCAGTTTTTGACAATAAAGCTAACTGTATGCTACAGTCTGGATATATTTTCTCTAATATTCTATTGAAGTTAAAAGCAGATTACTCTATCTGATCAAAAGCTAGCTAAATACATCTGAACTGAGTTTAATTTATAAATACATGTTCAACAGGAACAATTTAGCATAACACAATGTACATCAGAGTCATTGCCCATATGGTTATTTGCCATAAATTATGGACTTAATACAGTGTATTTGGAAGCTTTTGCTTGCTTGGTTTTATTTTTTTCAATCTTGATTAATTTCTGACATCTGTAAAGGGCATAGATATTGATTTTTTTAATCCTGCTATCATGTTGGCTTGATCCCTACCATAGTCTCACACACACACACACACACACACACACACACACACACACAGAGGCAAGATTCTCATCTCTACCCCACCTATCTGGACTAAAGTATTTATTTCACCCCTTCTTTGTGCTGCCTCCTCTTCCAAGAGGTCATGAGCATCTGTGCTCCTTCCTGCCACATGACAGGTTTAGCCTCTGGCTCTGGATAGTAAAACACAAAACAGAAACAAGAGCGTGAAACTGAGCCAGTTATCCCAGACTGAACTGAAACTTCAAGCAGGAAACACACCAACACCAACAGATCTCTAGCTTCTTAACTGTGGGTCAGATGCCTGGGAAGAGAAAAGGTGGATGTTACCAGTGGACAGACAGGGCAACCTCCATGTTGTGGGCTGTGTCAAGAAAAGGTGGTATCACAGGCACAGACTCCTTTATCCCCAGAGTGACTTAAGAATTACATACCTACCACATCAGCAAACTTACCCTGACAAGTAAGCATCTAATAGCACAATATGTCTATTAATCCATTCTATTCTGATTGAAAGGTTAGGGAAGAGAAAAAGAGGGCACTTCTTGGGAGAGAGCAAGGAAAGTCTGGGCCTTTTCTCACAAGAGTCCTCTTGACAGTATGTACCCTTAATTCCATGGTCTTCCTTCTACAAACCAGTAACTCCAGTCTAACCATGAGATGAACAGGTGACAAATCCCAAGAGAAAGACATTCTACAAAATACCTGACCATTCCCAAAGATTTTGATTTTAGGCTGGGGTGAGGCCAATCCCAGGTATTTTCTAAAGAATCCCACTCCACAGGTGGGTCCAAAATGTGGCAACACAGTGAGAAACACACTGTCTTGTTAACCTACTTCTGACTCCTCTTTTATTCCATAATGGCCTTTTTGCTGTCCTTCCAATACCCCAAGGTAACCTTTATCTTTTTTCTTAATTCTTAGATTATAAGTGTCATGTTAATAACAAAGATTGGGGGAAGAGTCATACCCTTAACAAAATCTGATGGCTTGTCCCCTGCACTTCACCCTGCAGAAGCCCTCTAGGCTCTCTCTAATGGAGTTCCATCTACCATGAATGCTGAGTCCCTTTACCTTAGTCTTAGCTTTTGTCTTCTTGTATCTTATTCTATACAAATAAATGGTGTTTCCCAGGTGGTGCAGTGATAAAGAATCCACCTGCCAATGCAGAAGATGCAAGAGACACTGGTTCAACCCCTGGGTCAGGAAGATCCCTGGAGGAGGAAATGGCAACCCACTCCAGTATTCTTGCCTGGAAATGCCATGGACAGAAGAGCCTGGCAGGCTATAGTTCATGAGGTCACAAAGAGTCGGACACAACTTGAGTGTGCACACACACACACATATACAAATAAATAAGACACTGAGTGGATGACGGTGTGGCCAATGCTTCATGGTTTTATTAGAAGATACACCAAATCCATTCAGTCAGGAATAAAACTATAAATAAGGACATTACAGCAGAAATTCAACCTTTTGCCTCCCTACCAGAGCTGTTTCTTAGGAGCTGACTACACAGGCAGAGCCACTGGCCATGAGGAGATGCAGCAGTGGCATGCCCCCACCTCCAGCCCCTCCAGAGTCACAGCTGTTCTGAGCATGTGCCTAAATCCTTCCAACCGCCCTGCTGCTGCTGCCCCCTCGCTGGGTACCCCCTGCAGTTGTTCCCACTGTCACTTAACCAAACATTCTTCTCTCCTAATATCTATCCATCTTAAAGACACATCCAAGGACAAAGGCAGTGGCTTCAAAACCTTTGCATCTGTCCATAGCAAAGCAATGTTAAAAACTCCACAGATGCTTATAAGTACTTGCTGGATTCTGTCAATTATTTCTCCCTTTGCCATGTTATAAGACTCCACCTTTTCTTCAGGTGATCTTAGAATGAACTAGACAAGTGCACTTCAAACCACAGGACTTGACCCACTAGTATGCAATGAAATCAATTTATTGGGAGAATCTAGAATTTTTTTTTAGACAGAAAATAAAAGAAACAGAACAGAATATATCATACACAGTAAGGTTAATAGTGTTCCATTTGTGTTAGCTAAATGTATGGTGTGTGTGTGTGTGTGTGTGTGTGTGTGTGTAAACTAGACCACAATGTAAACTATATTTCCCCTACTGTAAGTTATGTTCAAAATAATTTTTTAAATTGCTGGTCTAGAGTTCTGAATATATGTAATTGCACTTACATTGTTCAACCAAAACAATTCATTAACTATAGCTACGAATGCAAATTCCCATGGCAACATAATTTTCCTATGAAAATATCCATGAACCAGATCAAGCTCCTTTGTCAGACTCCATGACCTATTTTCAGAATCAGAAACCACAGTCACAGTAAGAGAAACCTGCGTATCTGAGATGAGAGGTTCTGAGTCAGATAAGAGGTCATAATATGGGCTGTGTAACTATGTTTCTATAATAAAGCTGGAGCACAGGCTCAATACAAGTTTGGACCCGCAGAATCCTTTGGAGACCGAATCCTCTGGAGCCAAACTGGAAATACAGCGCAGGAGGAAAGGCAGGACTTTAAAAGTCATTTCAGTGATGAAGGGTTAAATTTATCCCTTCAAGGTGTTTGCCTTAGTCCTTCTGGCATAGCCTCCAGGTTGTCTCTGCCTGGATCCCCTCTGCTCTACAATTACCCCGGTTTTCTGACCATTCTGGCCTACTCTAAGCTTGCTTCATTCTAGAACTTGGCAACAATTTGATCTTCTACTGTCAATATAAGCCACTCACTTCCAGTCTGGCATTGAGATCTCAAAACATATATTGTTTAAATTCCTCTTAACTCTAAACTTAAACATTTAACAAGACTCCTCCTATAATAATAATAACAAAGACAACAGCTAACATTTAAAGAGCACTTACAGTGTGTTAAGCATTGTTAAAGTTTTATCACAAACTAGATTATTTTACTCTCACAAAACACTATTTCTTAACTTTATACCCATTTTAGAAATGTAAAAACACAGCCAAACCATTAGGTAACTTGTCCAGGGTCTAAAAGCCAGTGGCAGAACTAGGATACTTCTGTCCCCCTCTAAACCCACAATGTTGTTTTATTTTTTCTTTATATCACTTACTACATGCTTATGTGCCCATTTGTTCTATTTCCTTCCAATACAATGTACACTCCAGCAGAAGTACACACTTTTTCCATCTTGCTATATTCCCAACGCTTAGAAAGCACCTGCTGTTGGCTGATGCTCAGCAAATACCTGGTGAAAGAATAAATGCAGCATAACAAAGATTGTCTTCTCTAGCCATTATCATGCCAAAACACTTTTAATATTCTGAGACCTACTCTCTTGTCAACAGGTAAATGTACACTGTCCTCAAAATATATGAAACCAAAGGTGAAATGAAACTAATTCATGCTGCAATCAAGCTCTGACCAAGTTCAAATTTTTACTGGATAAAAATGATCAGCCCTTCATCCTAGCTGCCTTACAGAGCAAATGGTATGCCCTTTCTGAGCGGGGAAAATATGACTCTAGTATCTAGAGTTCTTTTAAACAGAGTGTCTAACATTGAATGAAAAATCACGAGAGATGAAAAGAATCATGAAAATATGGAATATAATCAAGAATCAGACCCCAAAAGATAAAGAGAAATGGATCTTTTTTTAAAAGAGCCAAATAGGTGCTCTAGAGTTGAAAAACAATATCATAAATTAAGAATTTAATGTCTGTGTCTCCTTTTCTGCCCTGTATATAGAACCATCATACCATCTTTATAGATTTCAGGAGGTTTAAGAGGGAAGGGACATATGTATACCTATGGCTGATTCATGCTGACGTATGGCAGAAACCATCACAATATTGTAAACTAATTAGCCTCCAATTAAAAGTGATTTTTAAAAAAAAAAGCTAAAAAAAATTAATGACTGACACTCATTGGAGTATTTGAAGCTGAAATAGGTAAGTAAATAAATAAATAGGGAGGTCTATGGAGTGATTTCTAAGACATACTACTAAATGAAAGAAAGCAAAACATAAAAGAGAATTTCTATTGCTCCAGAACCCACAATTCAAGTTTCACCATGAGAAAAACATCAGACAAATCCAACCGAGGGGCGGTCTACCAAATACCTGACTGGCACTCCTCAAAACTATCATGATCAAAAACAAAAACCTACAATATGGCCAGAGGACCCTGGCACTGAAGTCATCAGAGAAAAAACTGGTGAAATTCTAATAAGGTTTAGTAGTACTGTTCCAATGTTATATAAGCAGAGTATAAGAAACAGCTCTATTGATCTGAGTACATTTACTGATCATAAGAAACTGGGATGTGCATTTGATTATAGGCAGAAAGTGATGTTGGGGGGAGGGGACTGCCACTTCAAGAGTATATGAACCAAGAACTTCCAGACGTTCAAGCTGTTTTTAGAAAAGGCAGAGGAACCAGAAATCAAATTGCCAACATCCGTTGGATCATAGAAAAAGCAAGAAAGTTCCAGTAGTACATCTACTTCTGTTTCACTGACTACGCTAAAGCCTTTGACTGTGTGGATCACAACAAACTGTGGAAAATTCTTAAAGAGATGGGAATACCAGACCACCTGACCTGCCTCCTGTGAAACCTGATCGCAGGTCAAGAAGCAACAATTAGAACCAGACATGAGACAATGGACTGGTTCCAAATCGGGAAAGGAGTATGTCAAGGCTGTATTTTATCACCCTCCTTATTTAACTTAAATGCAGAGTACATCATGCAAAAAATGCAAAGCTGGATGAAGCACAAGTTGGAATCAAGACTGCCAGGAGAAGTATCAATAACCTCAGATATGCAGGAGACACCATGCTTATGGCAGAAAGCTAAGAGTAACTAAAAAGCCTCTTGATGAAGGCAAAAGAGAAGTGGAAAATCTGGCTTATAATTCAACATTCAAAAAATGAAGATCATGGCATCTGGTCCCATCACTTCAGGGCAGATAGATGGGGAAACAGTGACGGACTTTATTTTCTTGGGCACCAAAATCACTGCAGATAGTGACTGCAGTGAAGCCTTGCATACTGCAGTCCATGGGATCGCAGAGTCAGACAGAACTGAGCAAAGGAACGAAAACAACAAAGTGGTCCTAAACAAGTTGTACACTTAGGTCTTAGCAGAAGCAAACTCAAATCCTCTTTTGAAGAATCCAGCTTCATGCCAAGGCTTGGGAAATTCCCAAAAAATAATTTTTTAAAGGCAATGAAAAGTTACTCAAATATAACAAGCACAAAAGGAAATAATGAAACCTGAAAATCACCACCAAAAACAATAGCTAGCAGAGACAGATCTACAAAGTCTTCACATACTGGAAATATCAGTGACATTATTAATCAACATGCTTATTGTTCTTAAAGGAATAAAGAGGATAGCAACAGTATGAAAAAAGATAGCAAGAGGATATGATTCATAAATCTATACTAGCATATCTGAAAATTTAAGCAAATCGGACCAACTTCTAGGAAAATGTAACTTATCAAAATTGACTCAAAGGAAAATAGACAACCTAGAGAAGCCTATAACCATCAAATAAATTGAATCCATAGTCAAAAATACCATAAAAGAAAAACAAAATAAATTCTTTCTCTCTCTCATTTCAGATGCAAATGGATTCCCTGGTCAGTTTTATCAATCATTCTAGGAAGAAATATTCCAATCTTATACAAACACTTCCAGAGCATTAAAACAGGAAGAAAATATATGAGAAGCAATACATCCTGACTCATACTACGAAGCCAACATAACCTTGATAGCAAAATCTCAAGAGGACATTACAAGAAAGGAAATTTACAAGCCAATTTCTCTCATAAATATAAATGAAAACTCCTACATAAATTATTAATAAGCTAAGTTCAAAAACATAAGGACATTTCATCACAACCAAGTTGAGTCTACCCCAGAAATGGCAGATTGTTTTAATTGAAAAATATAATAATAATAATGAAGGGATGAAAATAAGACTATATATATGTACACACCTGTATCTGCAAAAAGAAACACTTGAACAAGTGAAAAAACTAATAAAAGCAGTTACCAAAGGTGAAAAAGAGGTTTTTGAGACATATGAACATAATACTGATTTTCAAATTATTAAGTATATCAATTAATGCAATTCATCACATCAGCATAGCAGAAGAGTAAAATCACATGAACATGCGGCAGATGCAGAAAAAACATTTGATAAAATTCAATATCCACGCGGTACTAAGAAAAACTCTTAAACTTGGACTAGAAGGGAATTTTCTTAATCTGATGCAATATATATGTGGGAAAAAAGTTATATCACACTTGTGAAATGTTATGAATTATCCCTCAATTAAGAACAAGGCAAAAATACCTACTATCAGTTTTATTCAACATTCTATTGGTGGTCCTATCCACAGCATCAGGGCAAGGAGGCAAAAAAAAAAACAAGCGTAAGGACTGAAAAGAAACAAATACTGCCCCTCTTGAAAATAATATGATCATGTGTGTAGTATAAATTTACAGATTTATTATTAAAATAGTAAGAGTTTAAATGAAAATCAGTATATAAAAGTTAATCATATTCCTATATACAATTAGGGAAAAATTAAAAATATATTTTACAACACTATAAAACAGTAAGTACCCAGGAATAAACTTCCCAGTAATGTATACGATCTCCAAGAAAAAAATTATAAATATTGTGAGGCAATGCAAAAGACCTAAAAAAAGGATCAGATGACTTCATTTTGTAATGGCATTAATGCTCCTTGTATCAGTTTATAATTTCAATACAATACAAAAAAAGTCTTGCAGACTTTTTTTTTTTTTTTAATGTAGAACTTCATGGTATGATTCTAAGAAATGTAAAAGGCCAAGACTGCTTAAGACACTCTTTTAGAAGAAAAAGTGGACAGGCTTGCTCTACCAGATATTAAGACATGTTACAAACTTATGGTAACTAAGAAAACATGTTGCTCATGCAGGAATATACTAACAGATCAATGGTATAAAACAGAAGTGCCTTCAAAAGAACAGCATGTATATTATCTATGGTGAAACAGATCACCAGCCCAGGTGGGATGCATGAGACAAGTGCTCGGGCCTGGTGCACTGGGAAGACCCAGAGGAATCGGGTGGAGAGGGAGGTGGGAGGGGGGATCGGGATGGGGAATACATGTAACTCCATGGCTGATTCATATCAATGTATGACAAAACCCACTGAAATGTTGTGAAGTAATTAGCCTCCAACTAATAAAAAAATAAATAAATAAATAAAGTTTGATAGATCCTGAAAAAAAAAACAAAACAGAAGTGCCAAGAAACACACTGCACACATATGGGCATTTGATAGATGACCAGTGGCACAGCAGATCAGTACATAAAGGAAAGACTTTTCAATAAATGCTGCTAGAGCAACTGGCCATCTGTACAGGGTGAAAAGTGAAATTGAACCCCGACTTCCACTAGCCAAAAAATCAATACTAAGTGGAACAAGACACATAAAGAACTAATGATAAAGGAAGTTATTGATAAAGTTTACTACCTTAAAATGAAGAACTTCTCTGTTCAAGGCACAATTTTTTTAAAAAATGAAAAGAAAAAGAGAGTAGAAGATATTTGTAATCCATAAACAAAGAAGTCAGTGTTATATATATATATATATATATATATCTCTGTATCTGTGTGTGTGTATAAATTATTCCCGTAAAATAATGAAAAAAAGACAACCCAAATGAAAAAATGAGCAAAAGACCTGAATGAGTAGCTTGCAAAAGAAAAAACACAAATAACATTCAAAGTAGCTTTAAATTTTAAACCACAAGAAGAAACCATAACATATCCATATGACTGACAAAAATTAAAAATTCTGTAATAACAAGTATTGGTGAAGATACTGAGAAAAAGGAACTCTCTGACACTCTTCATGGGAATGCAAATTGGTACAACTTTGGAAAACAGTTGGCAATATCTGATATTATTGAAGATATGTGACCCAACAATCGCACTCCTAGGTTGATATTCCATTTAAATGTATGTAGATGTGCAGCAGGAGATATATACTAGAATGCTTACACCAACACTGTTTACAATAACCAGAAGCTCCAGAATTTGGAAATCAGATATTCATCCTTGACAGAACAGGTAACTTGTGGCATATTTATAAAACGGAATTCTACACAACAATGAATATAAACAAACTACAGTCACCCACTGGATGAATCTCACAATGTTGAAAAAATGAAGCAAATTCCAAAAGAATGCATGATAACAATACAATAGCAATATCAACTGTGTCAGGTTCAAATAAGTTTAGAAATGCATAAATCTGGTAAAAGTATAAAGATAAGCAAGGAAATGACCACCACAAAAGTCAGGATAATGGCTACCTATGGGAAAGAGAGATGGTTATAACTGGAAAATTATAAAAGGGGCATTGGGCTTCAATAGTGCTACTAATAATCTATTTCTTCATCTAGGTGGAGGTTACATCAGTATTTGCTTTATAGTTGTTAGACTGTGCATTTGTTTTCATACACTTTGAGTGTGCATTTTACAATTTTTAAAAAAGAGGAAAAATCCTAACATAGCGGATTTCGTTATCAAAATATTTGCTATCCCAGTGCCAGCAACTGAAAGGTTGCTTAGAGAAACAAAAGATGTCACAATGACAATAAGCTAATGAACTAATCACTTAATGAACTGATCACTCACTTTCCTGCCTGGTTACCTCCAGATGTCTCTCTCACTAATTGGAAGCATCCACAGTATAAATAACAGGCAAATCACCTTCAAATTCATTCATTAAACAAATATTTATTAATATTTATAATATTTCCATACACTGTTCCAGGGGACCAGCAAGGGTCAAGATAAATAAAGGCCCTGTCCTCCTGCAAAAGATAAAGGACAGGGGACCCGCCACTTCCATCCGGATTTTGCCTCCACCCTCTCATTCTCTTTTCCAAACAAGTACCAAACATGAAGAACTAAAAAGGATCTCAGGAATAAACATGAAGTTATCATCAAAACCTAACCTTTGGAGTCTTTTCACTACAGAGGAACCACAAGCTTGGGTTCTTTGGCTAAACTATGGCTTGCCAAGTTTTCAAGTAGGCAAAATGAGTGCCTTATCAAAAACCTGAAAGTCAAGGCACTAGTTTCAACAATGGAGATGCTGTGGGAACTGGCTTATATGGAGTCAAAATACCAAGGAATGGCATCCAAAGACCAGAGGCTTGTCATTTTCCAGACACTGTACCCTAGACTTTGCGTGTACATTTATTTTTCTCAGGTCAGAGTCCAGAACTTTCATCTGATTCTCAAAGGAGTTCAATCAAAAAGGGGCCATTAAGCACTGCTCCCAACAAGCTGAACAGGCCAGCTTTTTAGGGACATGGTGAAAGTGAATGTGGCCACAGGCAGACCACCTGAGTTGAAACCCACGTGTCCTGACCTCTGGGCCTATGCTCTGAATGACTAATACTTACTCTTAGTTCCTCGAAGGCTTCATCGAGGGTGGAGAGATGGTGGCCATGGTGAGCCCCAATGACTGGGCAGAGCACACAGATGAGCTGCTTGTCTTTCTGGCAATAGGTACTCAAATCGAGCCCATGGTCCGGACACTTCCTCTTGGCCACTCTCTCTGCTTCCATTTCTATTTCGGGGTCAAATTCGCTTTCCGCCTCTGTTTCTCCCTCGGCCTCGGATTCTCCTTCTTCCTGGTTGTCCTCCTCGGCTTCGCTCTCTTGCTCGTCCTCCATTTCTTCCTCACTGTCTTCCTCGCTCTCGTCCTCGCTCTCTTCCTCTGTCTCGCTCGCTTCTTCGGGCTCACTGTCTTCCTCGGACTCGCTCCCTTCCCCCGCCTCGCTTTCTAGGGCCTTCTCATTTTCCACCGGGGCCTCGACTGCCTCCTCCCCGGCCCCATCCCCGCGGGCTCCCGGGGTCCAGGCCTGGGCGGCGCAGTGAACGTACTCGGCCAGGTGGTGTCTGGGGAACTTCTGCCCGTGCGCCTCCGCGTGGTGGCGGCAGTAGCAGAAGCCGCATTCTCTGCACACTTCCTCGGCCCCCGGAGCCTCGTCGGGCTCGCACTCATCACACGTGCCGTCGTGCGGCAGCTCCTCGAAGGCCGCACCCCCTCCGGAGGCCATGTGGGGCTCTGCCGCGGCCCGGGCCTCGGGCCTCCCGATCTCGCCGTCTAGCTTCGGCGCGGCCTCCTCCCCAGCCCCGGGGACTGGCCGCGCCGTGTCCCGCAGCCTCGGGGCCGCTGCCGCCTGCTCCCGGTAGCCCGTGTCCGGCGGAAGAGCGCAGGGCCTTCCCGCCGGCTCGGCAGCTCGGCGACCGCTGAGCTTCCTCCCGCGGTTGGGGCACTTCCGGCGCGGCCGCCCCGCGCCTCCGTCGGCCCCCGCGCCGTGCCGCCTGCTCGTCCTCCCGCTGCCCCCGGCGAGATCGCGGAGCCGCGAGGCCTTCGCGCTGCCCCGGTTCCACTTTGCCTCCCCTCCTCCCCCCAATCAGGCGGCCTCCTTTCACTTCCTGAGTCACTTAAAGTGGCGATGGTCCTTTCTGCGTTTCCCGCGGGGGCTCAGCATCCCCGGAAGGAGGGGAAGGATGGAAGAGGTGTCCAGTTCACTCCGCTCACTCTGGAGGCGGGAATTGGGCCCCGCCTCCTCCACTCGCTCTCTGGAGTTGTCAACCTGATTTCTCAGGTCACCATGCAGGTGCATTTCAGCCTCCTTCCTTCAAATTTGTTGCTGCCCGTCTCTGCCCCCGCTGCTGCCTGTTCTGCAAGGCGCCAGAATAGAGTGTTGCTTACCAGACTGAACCTGACCCTTTGGGATTTCCAGGGGAAAAGGTTGTGTTTGTTCACTCTAGGCTCAGGGAATCGGAGTCAGGATGAGCAAACAGACATTTTCCATCTAAAGCAATACTATGCTTTGTCTATTTGCAAAGTCTATTTGCATTCTTGCTCTCTTAGGGGCTCCGAAACTCTAGAATGGTAGCCTCTGCGCCTTTTTTCGAGAGTTTGCCTTGGGTTTGGCTGAGATGTCAGTGAAAGTAGGTAGGGAGAGACAATATTTGTCGAGTGAGAGTTCTAGCATGCAGTCATTATCCTGTATGTAAGGAGACCATCTAGATTCAGATTGGTTCCAGGAGGTAGAAAGGGGACTGTTATTTATTAACCAATACTAAAGAGCCAGGAATTGAGCTGGATCTTTTTTGGCCAAGTTTGGAAGAGCCACTGCCCAAGGACCCGCAGATCTTGGTACTACAACGTACTGGTTTTGCAACTATGTCTCCATGGTTAATTGATCATTCTGTTTTCCACTTTTAAGTATATTTTCCACTATTAAGTATATATTAAGTATGTTTTCCACTATTAAGTATACATATTTAAAATATGTGTGTGTGTGTATATATATATATATATGCAAAGTGGAAATAGTAGTAATACCTACTCATAGGCCTATTTTGTGGATAAAATGTAAAGATACCTGCCTTGTAGAGGTATTCACTGTATTTTAACTGTTATTGGCACAAATTATAATTAGTGTACATAATGACCCTTAACACATTTTGGCTGGCTGCTGTTGTAAGCAGCTCCCCACCTCTGCCTCATATATATGTCTCTCAATTCATAGAAGAGCTTTTGATTTGTTTATTTGGAAGTGGAAATGGACATTTTAATCTAGTCCAAGGAGAAACTGAGATATGGTTGAAGAGAAGGAAGGGAAATGGAATGGTGTCTGTTTTTTATTGATTCTCTTAGATACATTTGAGTTAGGGTTTCTAGATGATCTTCACAAAATGTCAGGGGATTGCAAGGGGGGGTGTAAAAATCATTTAAAATAATTTTTAATATCTGTACATATAATGTATGCTTAATTTCTGTGTAGCTTTTGTCAGAGATTTTATTTTGAAAAAATCTTTTATTAACCTCAAAGCAATTCTATAGAATGTGGGGGGGAGGGGCGGAATCCAAAGTTTCATTTTGTTCCAATTCCATACACATTTCTGGTTTGGTTTTTTTTTTTGCAGTTCATTTTTCCAGAAATTATGCCTTTGTTGTCATTATTTGGCTTCCCAGGTGGCACAGTTTTAAAGAATTTGCCTGCCAATGCAGGAGTGGAAGGTTTGATCCCTGGGTTGTGAAGATCCGCTGGAGAAGTGCATGGCAACCCACTCCAGTTTTCTTGCCTGCAGAATTCCATGGACAGAGGAGCCTGGCAGGCTACAGTCCATGGGGTCGCAAAGAGTTGAACAGGACTGAGCACACACGCACATTGTTATTATTGTCATTATTGTTTGTTCTTAATTTTGTCTGACAGAAAGTTGAAGTATCATATAAGTCAGTATCTGACACTTGACAAGCCTTTTTTGAGTCCTGTGGTGAGAGGGTCTTAGAGACAGAAGTTATGGAATTCTTAAAAAGGGACTTCATAAAATTCTGGAGATGGAATATGGCAAGACTCACAAGATGGACCATCTGTATCCCTCTGCACAGAAATCAGAATGGTCTGATTCCATAGGAATTGGAAACTTTGGGAGTATGTAGAGACAGAAACTTATTATAGTCCATAAACTATAATCCATTACTGCATAAAAATACCTCAAAATCACACAGTCTTCGCGGAGAGTCGCCGCGGTTTCCTGCTTCAACAGTGCTTGAACGGAACCCGGCTGCTCGTCCACCCCCCAGCCCCGGCAGGCTACTCAGAGCCAGCCCTCGTCCCCACTTGACAACACCCTCCGACCGGCCCAAGGTCCCCGCCGCCGCTCCAGCGCAGCGCAGCCGTCGCCGTCGCCGCCACCGCCCCTTCTCATCCGCCCGCCATGACGACCGCATCCCCCTCGAAGGTGAGCCAGAACTACCACCAGGACTCGGAGGCCGCCGTCAACCGCCAGATCAACCTGGAGCTCTACGCCTCCTTTGTGTACCTGTCCATGTCCTACTATTTTGACCGCGATGATGTGGCTTTGAAGAACTTTGCCAAGTACTTTCTTCACCAATCTCATGAGGAGAGGGAACATGCTGAGAGACTAATGAAGCTGCAGAACCAGCGAGGCGGCCGAATCTTCCTTCAGGATATCAGGAAACCAGACCGTGATGACTGGGAGAATGGGCTGAATGAAATGGAATGTGCGCTGTGCTTGGAAAGAAGTGTGAATCAATCACTACTGGAACTGCACAAACTGGCCACTGAAAAAAATGATCCCCATCTGTGTGATTTCATTGAGACTCATTACCTGAATGAGCAGGGGGAAGCCATCAAAGAGTTGGGTGACCATGTAACCAACCTGCGCAAGATGGGGGCCCCTGGATCTGGCATGGCAGAGTACCTCTTTGACAAGCACACCCTGGGACACAGTGAGAGCTAAGCCTCTGGCTGGCTTCCCACAGCCACAGGGGTGACTCTTCTGGTCACCAAGGCGGTGCATGCATATTTGGGTTACCTCCACCTTTTCTATAAGTTGTAACAAAACATCTACTTAAGTTCTTTCTTTAGTACCATTCCTTCAAATAAAGTAATTTGGTACCCAAAAAAAAAAAAAAACACCTCAAAATGTAGCAGCTTAAAACAATGAACAATTATTACTTCACTTATTCCTGAGCCAGGATTATAGGAGTGGCTTAACTGAGTGGTTCAACTCAGGGTATCTCAAGAGATTTCAGTGAAATGTTGGCTGGAGCTGTAATCATTTGAAGACTTGACTAGAAGTGTAGGATTTGCTTCCAAGATGGCTCCTTCACATGGCTGTTGTCAGGAAGCCTTGCCATTTTCTGTTGGGTTGCTTGAATGTCTTCATGATATGGCAGATAAATTATCCCAAAGCAAACAATCCAATAGGGGACAAAGTGAAAGATACTGTTTTGTTTTTTTTTTTTCTTCTTTTTTTGGCTCCACTACATGCTTGCAGGATATTAGTTCCCCAACCAGGGATGGAACCATGCCCGCTGCATTGGGAGCATAGTCTTAACCACTGAAATTTCAGGGAAGTGCCTGCAATGTCTATAATGTCTAAATTCAGACATGAATTTAATGTCTAAAATCATTTCCAACATAGCCTATTAGTTATGGAGAGGACTATTTGTGTAGGTCATGAATATCAAGAGGGGGCAATCAGAGCCATCTTTAAGGCGGGATATCATATTCTGTCCTTTATCGCCTAGTGATTTATGTCTCTCTTAAATGCAAAATACGTTCACTTCCTCCCAAGTTGCCCCAAACTCTTAACTCATTATATCATCAGCTCAAAGTCCAAAATCTTATCATCTAAAACAGGCCCAGGAATGGATGAGGTTCTTAGGGGTGTGTGTGTGTGTGTGTGTGTGTGCGTGCGTGCGCTTTGAGCAACTAGTGGACACACACAAACACACACACACACACACATACACACACACACACACACCCTAGGAACCTCATCCACTCCTGGGCCTGTTTTAGATGATAAGGTTCTGGACTGTGGACCCTGAAGTTCTAATGACAGGAAGCAGACTGACAAACTACACAGCTGCAAACATGAGTTTCTTTTCATGGAAGAGGACGGATAACTCAGAGAGTAGAATCAAGAGCCCAAGGGGTAAAGCCAAAAGCCATGGAGAATCATTCCCAGGCAGAAGTAGGATTGAGCCCTAATCAGGGCACTTCTAACACGTGTCTAGAAGGATTTTTAGGACTCTTATGGAACTCCAACTCTTCTGTGCCTCCTATCTTTTCTTCTTTTTGAACAGGAGTGTCTGTACCAGTTATCTGAAGCTCGTCCCACCATTGTATGTTGGGAGGCATTCAGGTGAAAAGGAGGAGTTGCATACAGGACACTACACCTGGGGCTTCCTGGGTAGCTCAAACGGTAAAGAATCTGCCTGAAATGTGGGAGAACCTAGGTCGGGAAGATCCCTGGAGAAGGGCATGGCAACTCACTTCAGTATTCTTGCCTGGAGACTTCCATGGACAGAGGAGTCTGCCGGGGTATAGTCCATGGGGGTTGCAGAGAGTCTGACCCAACTGAGTGACTTAGCACTCACTCACTCACTCATCCCTTGCTTAAGTCCTCAGTAAGTCTGCTGGTTAAAATATAATTCTCAACTTTGAGGCTGTGAGTCAGTCTCCAGCTGAAATTAACTTCTCTTTTCTCTGAGCCCCCATGTGTGCCTGCTAAGTTGCTTCAGTCATGTCCAACTCTCTGTGACCCCATGGACTATACAGGCTACTCTGTCCATGGAATTCTCCAGGCAAGAATACTGGAGTGGGCTGCCATGCCCTTCTCCAGGGATCTTCCCGACCTAGGTTCTCTCACATTTCAGGCAGATTCTTTACCGTTTGAGCTACCCAGGAAGCCCCAGGTGTAGTGTCCTGTATGCAACTCCTCCTTTTCACCTGAATGCCTCCCAACATATAATGGTGGGACGAGCTTCAGATAACTGGTACAGACACTCCTGTTCAAAAAGAAGAAAAGATAGGAGGCACAGAAGAGTTGGAGTTCCATAAGAGTCCTAAAAATCCTTCTAGACACGTGTTAGAAGTGCCCTGATTAGGGCTCAATCCTACTTCTGCCTGGGAATGATTCTCCATGGCTTTTGACTTTACCCCTTGGGCTCTTGATTCTACTCTCTGAGTTATCCGTCCTCTTCCATGAAAAGAAACTCATGTTTGCAGCTGTGTAGTTTGTCAGTCTGCTTCCTGTCATTAGAACTTCAGGGTCCAAAGTCTCCTTTTCATTCTGTACTATCTCTGTCCCATTTATTCCATGCTGGCAGTGTTTTGGCCAGTATCATGCATTTAAAAAGTTTGTGAGTCTCCTGTGAATCTAACTGGGGAACCATTCCATTGGACAAAAGTCATACCTGCAAATCTCTGAGGTAAGCTCTTCTCTTCTCTGGAGGCTCATTCTGCTGAAACTGCTGAGGTACAACACTTGTAAGTTTCTTTAAAGCCCTATTGTTTGTCTGAATGATTCTCTGAATCACTTCTGTAGATCTTTTTGAGTTCTGAACAAACTGTTTTACAGCCACACTCTCTACCTTCATCATTGGATGATGTTTTCCTTGCAGCACCCGAGAGTTTATTTTTAACTGGAAGTCATTTCTTCATTTTAGTATTATTTGCTATCTGAAGAAGACAGGAATTTTCAAATCTAGCAAGCCCTGGGTCCTTTTTTAAAATTAGTTTTTTATATTATCTTTTTCTTCTCACATTTTACTATAATCAGGAAGAAGACTTCAGTCAACACCTTCAACACTTTACCTGGAATTGTACTTAACTAGGATACCCGATTAATTAGGCAAATTTTCCACTTTCTACATTATTGCAGGTGACAGCATTGCTAAGTTCTTGCCACTACATAACAAAGACCCTCTTTCTCCAGTTTCCAGCAACATTTTCCTCATTTCCCCTTAAGCCTTTATCTACAGCTTTTTCAAAACCCATCAGGGGGACTTCCCTGTGGTCCAGTAGTTAAGACTCTGTGCCTTCATTGTAGGGAGATTGGGATTGATCCCTGGTGGAAGAACTAAGATCTTGCATGCCTGTGGTGCAGCCAAAAAAAAAAAAAAAGCAGGTTTCTCATAACAGTTTCTTCAAATTTTTTCAGGCTTTTATGATACTCTCCTCCAAGTTCTTCTGTTATGAAATCCTAGCTCACTCTGCTCACAAGACAGCCAGTGAATCCAAGACAAGGTGTTGGGACTACCAAGTGACTTTATTTGGGAGTTGGCTGACAGAGAAGATGGCTGGGTAACACCTCAAAATAACCATCTTGTTGGGGCCTGATTGCCAGGTTCTTTTATGGATTAGAGATGGGGGGAGGTGAGGAAACAAAGTAAGAAGACTATTCAATCTTTGCAAACCTCCCCTAGCATGGAAGCTTCAGGCGGGGGAATGTGTTGGTTTTACTTCCTTACAGTCCTTCCCAGGTAGGTGGCTCAGGTTGTCTCCCTGGGGCAAGCCACTGTGTATGCCTACAGTCACAAAAGCAGCAAGATGAGAATTAAAGTCACAGAAGCAGATCCAGCATAAATTCAAAACTAACCTTCTTTGGTTATTATTCCAGCTTTTCCCTCTATCTAATTCCAAACGCAGTCCAACATTTTAGGTTATGGTTTTGTTATGGAGTGAGCATGTGAGTGAGTCGCTCAGTCGTGTCCAACTCTTTTCGACCCCACAGACTGTAGCCCACCAGGCTCCTCTGTCCATGGAATTCTCCAGACTGAAATATGGAGTGGGAAGCCATTCCCTTCTCCAGGGGATCTTCCTAATCCAGGGATCGAACCCCAGTCTCTCGCATTGCGGGCAGATTCTTTATTGTCAAAGCCATCAGGGAAGTCCAAGAATACTGGAGTGGGTAGTCTATCCCTTCTCCAGCCAATATTGCAGACCCAGGAATCAAACCGGGGTCTCCTGCATGGCAGGTGGATTCTTTATTATTACTCATATAATAATAAAATATATATTAGTTGTCTATTGGCTCAGACCGTAAAGAATCTGCTGGCAATGAAGGAGACCCCAGTTCAGTCCCCGGGTCGGGAAGATCCCCTGGAGAAAGAAATGGTAACCCACTTCAGTATTCTTGCCTGGAGAATCCCATGGACAGAGGAACCTGGTGGGTTACAGTCCATGGGATCGCAAAGAGTTGGACAAAACTGAGTAACTAACACTATCACTTTCACTACATAATAAACTATTCCAAAACTTTAGATCATCCTGGGGTTACCACACTTGGCACTGGCATTGTCTTCTTGTTTCAGTTAGCAACACCGATAAGGTACCTCCAAGATTCTCAGCAGGCAGTATGTGTGGAGAGTGGAGAAGAGAACAGAACAGTTTGCATTTGAGACTGTTCATGTGGGACTTTTAGAAATATATGGTGTGTTCCTAAAGTACACAAGAATCTCCTAATTATGTAGGTGATAGCTCTTAACTTACTAGACATTTGAAACTATACACAATAGGAAGCCTAGGATCAGAGAGGTGAAGAAGCTTGTTACATGTTACCCAGCCATAAAGTAGCTAAATTGGGATTCAAACTCAGATCTACCTGACTCCATCTTACTACATTCACTTGTGGTATGAATAGGTGATACCCCCACCCCCCAATTGCCTAACCACTTCCTAGTAAACTTAACCTGTCCTTACCTTTCAACTCTGAAATCAATTTTTCTCTCTTTCATGTCTTCCAAAGAGACAATCTGGGTTTAGTAATATTCATAGCATAGTACATTTAATTTCAGAAAAACCTCTAGAAGTTGAAAAGAGAACAGGGTGGAATTTCTAAGTGCACTGCTTTAGGAAAGGTATTTGCACCCCTCAGCCTATCCCATTCTTATGTAATTACATTGTCACTTTAGTGACTGATTTTATTCCCCTTCCCCAAACTCCTGAGATCACCTAAATCTCATCTCATGCCGTTATCATATTCACAGTTCAGTTCAGTCGCTCAGTCGTGTCCGACTCTTTGTGACCCCATGAACCGCAGCACGCCAGGCCTCCCTGTCCATCACCAACTCCTGAAGTCCACCCAAACCCATGTCCATTGAGTCAGTGATGCCATCCAACCATCTCATCTTCTGTCGTCCCCTTCTCCTTCTGTCGTCCCCTTCTCCTCCTGCCCTCAATCTTTCCCAGCATCAGGGTCTTTTAAAAATGAGTCAGCTCTTCGCATCAGGTGGCCAAAGTATTGGAGTTTCAGCTTCAGCATCAGTCCTTCCAATGAACACCCAGGACCAATCTCCTTTAGGATGGACTGGTTGGATCTCCTTGCAGTCCAAGGGACTCTCAAGGGTCTTCTCCAACATCACAGTTCAAAAGCATCAATTCTTCAACATTCAGCCTTCTTTATAGTCCAACTCTCACATGACCACTGGAAAAACCATAGCCTTGACTAGACGGAACTTGTTGACAAAGTGATGTCTCTGCTTTTTAATATGCTATCTAGGTTGGTCATAAGTTTCCTTCCAAGGAGTAAACGTCTTTTAATTTCATGGCTGCAGTCACGATCTGCAGTGATCTTGGAGCCCAGAAAAATAAAGTCAGCCACTGTTTCCCATCTATTTCCCATGAAGTGACGGGAACGGATGCCATGATCTTAGTTTTCTGAATGTTGAGCCTTCAGCCAACTTTTTCACCCTCCTTTTTCACTTTCATCAAGAGGCCCTTTAGTTATTCTTCACTTTCTGCCATAAGGGTGGTGTCATTTGCATATCTGAGGTTATTGTTATTTCTCCCAGCAATCTTGATTCCAGCTTCTGCTTCCTCCAGCCCAGCGTTTCTCATGATGTACTCTGCATATGAGTTAAATGAGCAGGGTGACAATATACAGCCTTGTCGTACTCCTTTTCCTATTTAGCCAACATCTTATCTTATTAAAGTCAGTGCAGTGAAATATGATATCCCAATCCTGCCAAAAGAGCAAGAATGAAGTCTGTACTGCTGGGTCTGACTCTTTCTGTTCCTCAGAAGCCTATGGAGATGGATACCAGAATGATTCCTTGGCCCAACACCTTCCTGAACAAGTTCATTTTACCCAGTTCTCATAGATATACTCCACTGGTTCCCTGCTGGTTAGTATCGTCCATTCAAAAGTAAGTATTTGCAAAGATAGCCCCAGCTAAGCTCTGATCAAGATATTTTAATTACATTCCTTTAGTATGTTACTTGCTAGATAGTGTTAAGTAATTCCTATAACCACAACAGATAATAGAAATATCTCACTTTCATAACCACTACTTCATTCATCCCAAGAATGCAAAAAAAAAAAAAAAATCACACGAATTCTTCTTTCAGTTTTCTTCAGATACCCTCTACAAAGCCCTTCCTAGTGGCGCCCTTGCCTCGGTTTTAACAGTATGGAAACTAATGCCAAGAGAGTTATTAAAAAAAAAAAATCCAGTCAATTGTGTGTTAATCTCTAACTTCCTTCGTAGTCTCCAAGCCATCTCCCAGATCCCTGAGTAATACTAATTCTTTTTGGCAAAATTATGTTTTTCAAACTTTTGGAAATGCTTTCTTAGGGGTGGTCTTGGCGTTAATCTGAGTGGGCTGTAGGGAATGAAGGCAGACACTTAATCATCTATAAGATCAGTACTCTTTGGGAGTGAGAAAAATCCCTAAATTTGCCTTCCATTATCCAGTTGGACAAGCAGTCACCTGTGGACAGGAACTAATTAAATACTGCGTATATTAGCAAGTAGTGCACTGCCTTTGTAAATCAGGAATTATGACAGAGAATCGCCCTGAGGCTTGCTCTCTCCATTTACTTGTTTATTTTGGAGTGTAGATAGGCTAGTTAATCATACTACTCAGATCATAACCTGTCTTTAGTTCATGTAATACATCTTTGTTATTTTATTACATTTGATTTAATTTTATTTTTCCTTTATCTCCATACCCCACTCCCATTACTCCAACTTTTTCCCACAGAATCTCTAGCATATTTAATAAAAGTTCATGAATACATGTTTTTAAAGTATTTTATTGTTTTGTTTATTTGTATGTTAAACTTTACATGTATGATACTCAAGAAAGTTTTCTGTTTCTTTCATTTTCTCACTGAATGTTGTGATTGGTATAATCTTGGATATCTGCTCCTTGATATTTGGTTATTCTCTGAATTTCTAATTTTTGTCAATCTTAGGGATATAAAGTGATAACTCATTGCAGCATTATATTTACATTTCTTGGGTTACTGATAAAGACAAATAACTCTTTATAAACTTGTATGTAATGTCAAAATAAAACAATTCAGTAACAAGTTTGATATCCTTTATTCAAGGGAAAACAGTCCATAACCAATGCACCACTCTTCTGAGGGATTTTGGGCAAGAGTGAGTTTTAGGGAGCGTTAGAAGTGGCAATGTGGAAACGGCATGACCGACTGGGGTTGCATATCTGATCTTCTATTTCAAAAGATCAAGGAACAAGGAAATAACTCTACAGTCCAGAGTTGGCTTGGCGTTTGGAGTTGGCTGACTGGATACACTCTGTTTCTGGTCAAGTGGAACATTTTCAGGAACAGGAAATTTAGGTTTGCTGATGAGTGAGTGTTAGTCACTCAGTCGTGTCCAGCTCTTTGCGATCCTATGGACTGTAGCCCGCCAGGTTCCTCTGTCCATGGGATTCTCCAGGCAAGAGTACTGGAGTGGGTTGCCATTCCCTTCTCCATGGGATCTTCCCGACCCAGGGATCAAACCCTGGTCTCCTGCATTGCAGATTCTTAACTATCTGAGCCACCAGGGAATACGACAACCCAAACAGGAGCAGCTCCATCTTGAGCCTAGAAATGTATTTCAATAGTGAATACCCCATTTTTACCTTTCGCCTATTTTTGAGTTCTCTGCCATTTTCCTACTGTTTTGAAATATTTTCTTGTACCTTCTAGTTATTAACCCTGGTCAGTTTTAAAGTAAATTTCTTCTCCCAGTCTGTTACATGTTCAAGAACATTGTATATAGTAATGCTGTTTTGAATGGAGATCTTATGTTTTGATATAGTCAAATCCATCCTTCTTAAGTCCTGCTCCACTTCAAGATGATACTATCTTAACTCCAACATCTTCTTCTTTTATCTTTATGATTTTACTTTTCACAATAAGCTCCGACTGAAGATCACCTTTGTGTGCAGTTTGAGGTATAGATCCAACTTTATTTTTTTCTGTAGCATAAGACAGTTTTCTCAATATCCTAAGTCAATTATAACTCTACTCATGAATGAAGAAATTTATATTATGGAAGATACCATGATGGAATGACTGGTGAGGTGACTTCCTTTCCCTAAGTAGGCTTCCTAAAATGGTACCTTTTCAAAGAAAAGTTTTAAGGTAGCACATTGCCATAGTCCTTATTCAGACTGTGATGATGAGACATTAGAGGAGTAGAATTGGTTGGGAAAAGAGGTTTTAGTTTAGGGGAAAAAAACAGATAAACCAGAGGGCAACTGACATAGTCAAAAGTGGGAGTGCTGTCCTGAAAAGTCTTCAGGAAGCTTCTTCTGATAAGGGTGAAAGGAGGGGTGAAACCAGGCAGTTTCAGACTGGGCCATTCACTCATTCAATAAGTTTTGATTGCTTTCCATGGGTCAGGCACTCTTCTAGACTCTGTAGATGCAACCACAAAGCAAGACTGATGGGATTGCGGCTGCCAGTGCGCTTATATTTCTAGCATGAGTTGACATTCCTACATTTCTGCTCTCCCCTCTACACTGCCACCAAAATAATTCTCCAACTGTTTAAGATATTAATAAATTGAATAAGATATAAAGCAAAGTAAATAAGATATACTGATCTCATGAACATCCATCAGTAGATTTCTATTGGCCATTGCAGTCCTGGCATGCGATGCCCCAGGTCTTCCCTGATTAGACCACATACTTACATTTACAACTTCATCTCTTAGCTACTCCCCTACCTCTACAGGCTTATCCCCAATAAAACAAACCATTATGCATGCTAAACCTCAGGTAATCCCAGACAATGCTAAACCTCAGGTAATCCTTATGGCAATCCCACTGTTATCTCATGAGAGGACCACTCAAAAAAGCTCTGACAACCAACTTGAATGCACGAATGTTTGGGGATACAGCTGAAAATTTTTTAATGTCTACTTACTATGTTTAACATTAGCTTAAATGTGTCAAATTAAATATTACTGAAATGTTAATAAAATAGAAATATTGATTCCTTTGTCTCTTAAGTTTCATGAAATATTTAATTCTAACTCTCCGTTGACAGCTCTGACAACAGTGTCTGTTTTAACCATCACTACAGCCATTTTTGAGTTACAGAATGCAGATTTTCAGAATATATCATTTTTTTAGTTCTATATGTTGTTTGTAGCACAGAACTTTTTGAAACCGAGTGATGTGCCACTGGAATCTTTATCACAAGCCACACGTATTCATACCCCTTTATATAACAGTAAACATTTCAAAAAGTCTCTGATGGGTGTATGTATGTATTCTCCATTATGTAGCTATGTGCTGTTTTTAAAATGGTCTTTAAAAAGCCAATTCATGATGACCTACCCAAACAATTTTGAAGACATATTCAAACTGTGGTGTTGGAGAAGACTGATCAAACCAGTTAAGCCTAAAAGAAATTAACTCTGAATATTCATTGGAAGGACTAGTGCTGAAGCTGAAGTTTCAATACTTTGGCCACCTGATGCTAAGAGCCAACTTGTTGGGAAAGACCCTGATGCTGGCAAAGATTGAAGGCAGGAGGAGAAGGGGACAACAAAGATGCGATGGTTGGATGGCATTGCTGACTCAATGGACATGAGTTTGAGCAAGCTGCAGGAGATGGTGAAGGACAAGGAAGGCTGGTGTATTACAGTCCATGGGGTCACAAAGAGTCAAACATGACTGAGCACCTGAACAACAACTTCCCAGGCAAAAAATAGTACTAAATATACTTTAAATCTCTCCCTCCTTCTCTCTTTCCCCCAATGTCATCTTCCCCAAATGGTAATTTATTTTATTTAAAATAAAGTAACCATCAGGGATGTAATGTACAGCATAAGGAATATAGTCAATAATGTTGTAAGACCTCTGTATGGTGACAGATGGTAACCAGACTTATCGTGGTGATCATTTCATACTGTGTAAAAATATTGAATCACTATGTTGTATACCTGAAACTAATATGATATTACCAGTCAATTATACTTCAATAAAACAAAATGGTAAAATAAACAGGAGGTCACTTCATAAAACAATAGACTTTGGAATAAATAAAATATGACACTTTTCTGAAAAATAAGTTTGGGGGAGATTTTTGCCTTACACTTGCCCATAGGAAGGATTGGTTACTATGGTTCCTAAACCATACCATGCTTTCCATACTCCCATGCCTTTGCACTTGCTTTCCCTCTGTCCATAATGCACTTCCCCGTCTCTCACTTCAGCTTCTGCCTGCCCCTGCACCCAACAGTGCCTCTGTGACTGTGTTTCATCCATCAGAAAGCTGTTACCTATTTCTGCTACCATGCAGTGGACTCTTCGAGGTCAGGGGCTGGGTCTGAGGACCCTGGTTTCCTTAGCACACTTTGTAGCATCTAGTGTCTTGTTCTCTTCCATGAAACAAACTTGAAGTGGTTGACTGGGAGTGAATGGTTGAGGAGGTCATCATGTGATTTATCATCCCAACCAGAACACCTTGTTTGGATGTAAAATGAAACACTAATGACGATTGTGCCAGGACACTAGGCATGGACCAGAACTGTTCTGGGTAAACCAAGAGATAGTCATCCTAATAAGATGACCAGGGAAGGTGACCTTGGGTTTCTAGTTTGAAAACAGTAGATCAGTATTTGACTCTTCATTTGTCCAACTTCCTTTCTGCTTCTGCCTTCTTTCCCATTCCTCTTCCTTATTTTCTCTCCTCTGCTCAGCAAGACTCATACAAACTTGCTGAACCAACATGCTGCACTTTCATCCTTCACTTCACAAGGTAATTTAAGGATAAGAGGAGCCCATGAATCCTGAGAGGAGTGTACACTGTGTTGGGGTTGGGTGGGAAGTGCCTTAAATATAGTTCTTGTGACATTAACCCTCAAGATTTTTTTTTTTCTTTCCTTAAGTCCTAGTGACTCTGAGTATGCACTCAACAAGGTTAAGGTCTTAAATGAGCCAAACCTTTCTTCTCTGGCTTTGTCCTGAAATCCCCAATGAACTGAAGGCACCTTTAAAATATGAAAGGCAGACTTGGGCTGAATGGAATGACTGCATCCTGCAAGATAGAAAAACTTGATTTGTTGGGAAAATGCCCTTGTAAGTCAGTGGAAGCTGTGTACCATGATGATTAAAAGAGCAAGAATTTTAGAATCAGACATATCTAGATTTGAATTCTGACTCCATCACTTACTTAGCTGAGTGACTGTGAGCACATTACTTAACCTCTTTAACCTCATTTATCTTATTTGTAAAATAAGGGGTTGCACCAGACCTACTTTAGAGGCTCACTGTGAGAATTAGATGAGATAATGCATTTAGCACTGTGCCATGCACATAATAAATACTCAGTGCAAGCTATTACATTGTATACACATCAACTAAAGTTGCAAAAGCACTCATTATGTCTGTATATAAACAGTTATGTCAGGTTTGATGATCAGAGCAGTAGACTGAGAATGCAGAATCTGAGTTCTTACCATACCTCTGTGCCTGTTGAGCTATGTGGCTCTGAGTAAGTCATTTAACTTTAGTTTCTCAGACTCCTCTGTGAAATGAGTGAAAATATTTCTGTTTTAACTACCTATTACTCTGTCAAGTGCGTGCGCGGATACAAAGTGCGTGCACAACTTCAGTTGTGTCCGATCTTTGCCACACTATGGACTCTAGTCCTCCAGGCTTCTCTGTCGATGGGATTCTCCAGGAAAGAATACTGGAATGGGTTGTCATGCCCTTCTGCAGGGGATCTTCCCAATCCAGGGATGGAACCCGTATCTCTTACATTTCATGCATTGGAAGGCAGGTTCTTTACCACTAGCGTCACCTGGGAAGCCCTTGCTCTGTCTCACACCATCCCAAAACATAGTGGCTTAAACCAATAATGATTCATGGCTTCCCTGGTGGCATAAATTGTAAAGAATCTGCCTGCAATGTGGGAGACCCGGGTTCGATCCCTGGATTGGGAAGATCCCCAGAAGAGGGCATGGCCATTCCAGTATTCTTGTCTGGAGAATCCCATGGACAGAGGAGCCCGGCAGGCTGCAGTCCGTAGGGTTGCAGAGTCAGATATGACTGAGCAAGTAAGTACACACGTTGCTCAGGATCTTGGGAATTCTCTGGGCTCAGCTGGGTGGTTCTTCTGCTCTGTGCGGTGGTAGGTGGGGTTGCCCATCCAGTTGCTTTCAGCTGGGTGCTCATCTGGGGCCAGAATATTCCAGAATATTCTCATGTGGTTGGCAGCTGTATTTGTCAGCGTCAGTTCTCAAGTTAACTCATCCTCTGGTGCTGTTCTCTCTCTACAGGGCCCTTCCAGCAGGATCCCTATGTCCTATTTACTGGGCAACTAGCTTCTAAGAGGGAAAAAATAAATGAAAGCTTCAAACTTTCTTAGGTCAGAGGTTGGTGTTAGTTCCATTATAGAATGTTTGTCAGAGAAACAGGCCAGCCAAAATTAAGGGTAGGGGAAGAGACTTTACCTCCTGAAGATTTTCAAGTGAAAGTCATTCAGTCATGTCCAACTCTTTGCAACCCCATGGACTATACAGTTCATGGAATTCTCCAGGCCAGAATCCTGGAGTGGGTAGCTGTTCCCTTCTCCAGAGGATCTTCCCAACCCAGAGATTGACGCCAGGTCTCCCACATTGCAGGCAGATTCTTTACTGTCTGAGACACCAGGAAAGCCCAAGAATATTTGAGTGAGTAGCCTATCCCTTCTCCAGAAGATCTTCCCAACCCAGGATTTGAACTGGGGTCTCCTGCATTGCAGGCAGGCTCTTTACCAACTGAGTTACCAGGGAAGATTTTCAAAGTCACATTATAAAAGAAGGAGCAGGGTGAAAGGGATTGTTGTGACTATTTTTCAAAGCAATCACTGCAATCCCCGTGTTCCATGCTAGTTTTGACTGTCCACATTGTAACCTAAAGCTCAGAGGCAATCCAATTTCTTGGTTTGGTTTATGGACTCTCT
Organism: Cervus canadensis; assembly: GCF_019320065.1. Lineage (NCBI taxonomy): Eukaryota > Metazoa > Chordata > Mammalia > Artiodactyla > Cervidae > Cervus > Cervus canadensis. Next base: position 60,756,695 of record NC_057396.1, on the reverse strand, counting down.
GAATTTCCCAGTGAGCTTCTAGTATGCTCCAGAATTTAAAACCTACCTTGCTCTCACTTTAGCCCCAATACAAATCCAATGTTTTTGCTATCCAATATCTTCTCAGCCTCCTCCTCGTAATCGAATGCCCCAATTTCCCTCCAGGAAACTGGTGCAGACACAGTTGGTTACAACCCAGTGGCCACTCCTCGTTCTTCCCTACCAGTAGAACCCTTTTTCTAGTTATTCAGATGTTAGTGTCCTCAGTCCAAGAACATGAGCTTTCTTAGAGATAAACATGTGACTCAGTGCTGGCTGATGATACATCAAGGCAAGTCTCCTGAGGGGCCTTCTGGAAAAGATTTTCTTTCTTGAACAAAAGAAAGAGACTCATAAGAAGAAAGCGCTGTCCATTCCTTCCTACTTTAGGATCTTATTATGTGGAACCAGCTGTGGAAGCCACCTTCTGATCATGAAGGGTAAACGCCAAGGACCACAGAGAAGCACTCAGACCCTTGACATTATTAAACTTCAGATTTAGCCAAGCTGGAACTCCCTACCCAGTATTTCTTGTAAAGACTCGGTAAATATGAGTCTGTTAGCTACAGTCAAAATTATCCCTCCCCCACTCTTGTGAATCTATATGGTCTCGTGATGCCAACACCACCCTGAGTCCAGAAAGGAACACATAACCCATAACTAAGCAATCAGAATGTGCATTCATCTGAAGCATCAGAAGTTGCTTCAAAGATGGGCCAGGGACTCTGGCATAACCCATGCAGTTTTCCCTGGGACCTTCGGAAAGAGGAATTCACTCTTCTCTTGTTGGACTTAAATGCTGACAGGAAATAGCAGCTAGAGTTGCCGTGGCTGTTTTGTTACCGTCTCACTGACTTGAAGGGTCAACTCAGGGAGGCAGAGTCAAGAGAAAAAAGGCAAAACTGACTCTTGGTAAGATCGTTCAAGTCCAGGATCCAGGCATACCTGACGCCCCGATCCTGCATTTTTCAGTTTATTTGACCCACTCTTTTTGGAATAAGCTGTCCTGATGAGACTTTTGTCATTTGCAAGGAGAAGACTCCCACCTGAGGACGTGCAGCTAATCATTATGAAACTACCCATCAAGCTACCACTTTGACTTGAGGGCACTAGAACTTTAGTCTTCAACTTCTGTTCTTTATCCAAGCTTATTCACTGCTATAGATATATTTTCAACACCTGTACTAATATTGTCTAGCCATTAAGAGTAAAACCTTGGGACTATGCCTGTCCCTGGATTCAAACCCAACTCTGCGATCTTGACGTTGGGCAGGTCTTTCAAGCTTCTGTATTCTTTAGCTTTGGCATGTTTAAAATTATAACTATAATGGTTCCTGCCTCCTAGGGTTATCGTGAGGACAAAAGCAGAAAAATGTATGCAAAATGCTTAGTCAGCATTATGCCTGGCCCGTAGGTGCTTGCAATTTTTTACCTAGTAGGGTAGGGCAGAGTAATGACTCCATGAAGATAACCATCTCCCAAACCTTAGAACCTGTGAATATATTATGTTTCATGGCAAAGGGGAATTAAGACTGCATAAGGAACTGAGGTTGCTAATCAGCTGTCTTTACAATAGAAAGATTAACCTGGATTATCCAGGTGGGTCCAATGCCCAAGTGTTCTTTATTTTTTTTTTTTTAGCTTTTTTTCACTTTTTAATTTTTTTAAATAATGAAAGTATAACATATTTATAGGAGATCTGGAAAATACAGAACAAAGTTACATAAAGTTTCACTATATATTACAATTATCTTTTAAGTAGATAAGATTTTTGACAGGAGTTTCAATATCAAACTCCCAAAAATTAATAGAATGAATATACAGAAATATAGAATGATACAGTAGACCTGAAAATCACCATGAACCAAGTCAACAAATTAAGATTTATGCAATTTTCATACAACATAAGGATATAAATTCTATTCAAGTTCCCATAGACTATAAACTTGAAGACGTTGGAAAATATCCAGCGACATAAAGCAAGGTGCAAAAGTGTCATGGTCTAAATGCATTGAAATCATACAGTGTCGGTTCTCTTATCACTGTGGAATTTTGTTAGAAATCAATATCAAAAGATATTTGAAAATAACCCATATATTTTCAGATGCAGTGTGACATTTACCAAGAGAGATCTTTGACTTAGCCATTGAAAGCCTCAATAAAGTTAGAAGGCTGGAAAAACACAGAGGGCGATTACAGAGAAGATAGTATTTAAATGAGAAATTAATGTCAAAATGAGAAGTTAAGATCAAAGATACTTAAAAAAATCCCATGTATTTGGAAATCAAATGACCACGTTTAATTGATGGGTGTATCTAAGAAGTCATAACAAGGAAAACTAGAAAATATTTGTAAAAATGAAAAGAGAATTTACCAGAATTTGCTGCATGCAGCTGAAGCTGCTCAATGCAACTAAATACAATGTGGAACCTTGAACAAGGTATGAAAACAAATAATGGACACTCGCATAAAATTTGGTGAAATGTGAACAAAATCTGTACCACAAAGCTTCTTAAAAATAGAAGAGGGAGGCAGAGGAATTAGTCAAAGTGGTGCGATGTGAGAAGGACTCAATCTGCCATTTCTGGCTTTGAAGATGGAGAAAAAAGGCTATGAGCCAAGGGATGTGGGCAGGCTCTAAAAGCTGGAAAAGGCAAGGAAGCAAGTCTTCCCCTGGAATCTTCAGAAAGAAATGCAGCCCCGTTGACACCTTGACTTTAGCCAGGAGACCGTCTACAAAGCTCTTCCTCTATATCGTCTTATAATTGCTACCAGGGACTCAGCAATTAATGAGAAAGTCATGGCTCTACCCTTATGGAGCTTATGGGGGGGAGCACATTCTGTGGGGGAAATGGAAATGTTTGTTGCTCAGTTGTGTCCAGCTCTTTGCCAACCCATGGACTGTATGCCAACCCACAGACTCCTATGTCCATGGGATTCTTCAGGCAAGAATACTGGAGTGGATAGCCATTCCTTTCTCTAGGGATCCTCCTCACCAAGGGATTGAACCTGAGTCTCTTGCATTGCAGACAGATTCTTTACCATCTGAGCCAGCAGCCCATATTCTGGTGGTATCCAGGGTTTTATTGAGATCCTATTTGCTAACAAGCATGGGATTTACCACTGAGAATTAGGAGATGTAAGTCAAGGCAATTACCTGGAACAGAGGCTTCCAGAGAGGGAAAGTAGCAGTGGGGCAGGGGTTGTTCATTGGAATAAGAGCTGAGACAGTAGATGTTTGGAAGTCCATCTAGGATGGAAGTCTTAAGGTGAAACTGGCCTGGCTCCTCTGTGTGGGTGCTCAACGAGGAGAGGAACATCTGTTTTGGTAGGACGGAGCTATGAGAAGAGACAGGATCCAGGAAACCCACGTTTTCTATGCGCCAAGCACCGGTGACATCAAACCTCACCTCAACCTTCTAAGGGATGCTATTAGACCCCTGTCATAGAGGAGAAAATCAAGGCTCATAGAAATTAAGTATTAATTAAATTAAGAAGTTTAATTACAGTAAGTTAAAATGTAATAAGAAATTTCACCAATAAGTAAATGGTGAAAAGTAATTTTTTTTAATTAATTAGCTTTATTTTTTTTTGCCAATAAAGAGCCACATGTCCTCTCTGTTTCTGTTCACTTAGCTGTTTCAGTGCTCTCTGCACACTGTGTACCTCACATTGTAAATTACTTGGTAGCCAGAACTGTCTGGGCTTATTTACTCAGAACCGAGCACCAGAAAGCTTAATGCTCAGGACTGTATTTTATCAAATCTTAGATACCATCTATTGGAATATGCATCTTCATTTCATTAAGCGTGAAGAAAGAAAACATGCTGGGAGTTGTTCAGATTCCCTAATGGAGAGATGTCAAAATATGGGAAAATGTGTTTCTTGGGAGTCCCTGTAGAGTGAAAAAAAAATTTTTTTATGATGATGTTGATGAAGTGTCAAATTCCAGTTTGCTAATCCACCTCCAGTCTTACCCATGATTTAGGTTTCTTATGTTTTAGCTCAGCTTGCTTTAAAATGTCTTAAGTAAATTCCCTTTGGATAATTCTTTTGGAAGACTTTCATTGTTCAAGATGTGGTACTATTAAGTAGTAGCTCCATAAACATTAATAATGAGCTTGGGCTTCCCAGGTGGCTCAGTGGGTAAAGAATCTGCCTGCAATGCAGGAGATGCAGTTCTATCCCTGGGTTGGGAAGGTCCCCTGGAGAAGGAAATGGCAACCTACTCTAGTACTCTTTCTGGAGAATCCCATGGACATAGGAGCCTGGTGGGCTACAGTCCATGGAGTCGCAAAGGGTAAGACATGAGTGAAGCGACTTAGCACACAATTTATGTGCTAGATATTGTGCAAGTGCATTGACGTGAACTACCCTTTTTAATTTCGCATAATCTTCTTACGAACAATTAGGTTTTTATTATTGCCATTTGCAGACAAGATAGTCGAGGCTCATAGAGGTTTAGTACCTTGTCCAAGGACACCCAGCAAGCAAATGCCAGAGATGAGACTCAAGTGAGACTCGAGTCTGACTTCAGCGCTTGCTTTTTTAATGGCTGTTTTTCATGTAAGCAAAATGGTTAGAGGGAGCTTCTCTTTTCCTTTATAAAAAATTCTTAAAAAAAAAATTCTTGAACTATAACCTGTTGCATCATATAATTAATGTCTGCTTTTCCTCAGTCTTTCTGAGCTGCTTACCCAGCTAGACGTCCAAGAAGTGCTTTTACCTCCCGGTACTCATTTGTTCTTGTTCTCTCAGAAATCAGTCTCCAGAATTTTAATCATTCTTGGCTCACTTCTCTGACAACCTTACCAAAGACATGTGCTGGAACTGGCAGTCAGAAAAGTGCCCTGAAAACTTAAAAACACACACACACACACAAACTTTTACAGTATATCTGATCTACACAGGATATTAGAAAACACCACATACTTAACTGGAAAAAATACTTGAAATGAAAAGTGAGGTTTACTGTTATTTAGATTCTGATTAAAAAATGTTTATCCTTTATCTAAGGCTCGGGGACACTGGAAATGAAGAAGCTGGAAGCTTGCTTTATAGAACTTTAATGATCTTCTCTTATTATGTTTTATTACTGTTTCCTAAGCCTGTGGTCAAATACAATAGCTTTATTAAAGCTGTGATTCAGTTAGAAAAGGGAATGAATTTTTCTGCCACAGGAGCACTGGTAAAAGATGAGGAAAGAGGATAGGGCCATTGGGGGAAAGAAAACTTCACAAGGAAACTGCTTACCCCACCAGTCTATTCTTCCCTCTAGGAGACAGCCTTCCTGAATGCACAGCTAAGCAGCCTGGGGGTACTTAGCTTCTAGTCCATTGGAGGAAGGAAAACAAAACAAAACAGAAAGGAGGCTGGAGTTGCTGTTTGGACAGGAGATTAGGCTGCTTGTGTTCTGTGTGAAGTTCTGACGAATGCTTCATGGACTGTGATCAACACTCTCATTTATTCAACATTCACCATGGTCCAGGCACTCCACTATGCTTGTGTCTTTGTTATATCATCGAATCCCTTCAAACCTAGACAGTATATTAAAAAGCAGAGCTATCACTTTACTGACAAAGGTCTGTATAGTCAAAGCTATGGTTTTTCCAGTAGTCATGTATGGATGTGAGAGTTGGACCATAAAGAAGGCTGAGTGCTGAAAAATTGATGCTTTTGAATTGGGATAATGGAGAAGACTCTTGAGAGTCCCTTGGACTGCTAGGAGATCACACAAGTCAATCCTAAAGGAAATCAGTCCAGAATATTCATTGGAAGGACTGATGCTGATGCTGAAACTCCAATACTTTGGCCATGTGATGCAAAGAGTCGACCCTTTGGAAAAGACCCTGATACTGAGAAAGATTGAGGGCAGGGGGAGAAGAAGGTGACAGAGGATAAGGAGTTGGATGGCATCACCGACTCAATGGACATGAGTTTGAGCAAACTCTGGGAGATAGTGAAGGACAGTGAAACCTGGAGTGCTGCAGTCCATGGGGTCACAAAGAGTTGGACAAGACTTAGGGACTGAACAACAACTAATCTCAACAGCCTCATAAGGTGAATACTATTATCATTTGTGTTTTATAAGGAGAAAAGAGGCCAAGAGAGTAACTTACTGAAGTTCACACAATAAGGGGTGTAGCCAGGACCTGATCAGATATTTTAACTCAAGTCCGGACATGTACAAGGCTGTGATATAACAGGACAGAGTTAAACACCCACTTGCTTTTGCCCAGAGCCTAACTAGCACCCTGGAGGCTAGTTAGGCATAGGGGTGGGGGAGTCTCTCAGAAAACCAATAACCTCCTCACAGACTGAGAAAAGTGGGATTTGGACGGAAATTGTGACGGGGCCTCTTAACTGATGCACCCCTACCTCCCTTTGAAGGGAGAGAAATAAAGCAATTTCAAAGAGTTGGCGGAGGTTAGAGGTCAAAATAAGCCACTGTAGCTAAGCAATGGAGAAATGCAAGCCTGTCATTGCCAAAGTGACAAAACAGAATATCAGGGCACATTCAAAACAACCTCCTGTAATTATTATGGAAATCAACTATTGCTATTTCTGAGACATTTTTACCAGCCGTGTGAGAGACATATCACATCATGAACAATTACTAATAAAAGAGAGGATGAGGAATTGAGATTTGGGGATGACTGAATGACCTTGGCCAAGTTACTTAACCTCTCTGAGCTCCAGTCCACTCGTTTGTAAAAGGGAGATATTAATAGCCTCTACCTCTTAGCATTCTTACAAGCATTAAGAGATGATAATGTAGGCAAATCACTTGGCACCACGCACAGTGCACAGAAAGTGCCGAAAACATGTGATTTCTCCCTTCCTCTCTCCTGTCAATTCCACCTGCTATAAAACTGAGGCCCATCTGTCTTGAGGGAGATACATCATTTACCCATGAAGAGGGGGATTTGAATACCAACAAATATGTGTTGAGTGTCCTCCCGGTCCCAGAGTGGGTGCTGGGTGCTAGAGATACTTTAGTGCTCTTTGGACCTGGTTTTTGCAAAAAATCAGGAAGCATTTTCTTTCTTTCTTTTCTTTTTTTTTTGGTTGTGCTGCACATCATGTGGGATCTTAGTTTCCCAGCCAGGGATTGAGCTCATTCCCCCAGCAGTGGAAGCACAGAGTCTTAACCACTGGAGGGTCAGGGAAGTCCCAGAGAAGTATTTCTGATTCCCAGAATACATTAGGGCTCCTGCCACATACTCCCAGTACATCCTCTACTGCCTCCATTTTTGCTTATTTTATTTGCAATCCTACTTCCCACCATTCTGTTAAGGCTCCCTGAGAAAGGGACAATTCATGCCTTAAGGAGGAAAGTTAGTTGATTAGGGGGTGGGCACTGAGGAATTAGAGGCCCCCAGGCAAGCGGAAGAGCTGGGGTGAAGTCTCAGAATCAGTGTAGAAGGAGGCGTTTCCAAGAGCTGACAGCCAGCAGGGTCCAGTTTGGTTGGAACTCAGCGGACATGGAACAGTAGGTAGGTGTTAGGTGAAGTCAGAGCCAGAGTGGGATTACAGAGTTTTTGTAGTCCTGTTGTGGAAGCCAGCTCCTCAGGTGAGGCCCGGAGATAAGTAGCAGCCTCATCGCCCTGTGAAAAGTCTAGACAATAGACCCCAGAGGTAGAATTCTCCATGTATGTGTATGTGTGCATGTGTGTGTATAATTCTACCCCGTCAGGGTTCAGTCAGGGAAAACAAAGGCTGCTCAACATGCTCCAAGATTAAAGGGTTATAAAACAGGGAATCAGAGTTTCACAAAACTGAGGTGAAGGGAGAGGGGATAGTGGAGTGAAGGTCAGAGAAGCAACTGATGAGATTCAGGACACATCACTGCCAAAATATGGCAGCTTGGCATATTGAAAATCTAAACTGAGGGAATTTGGGAAAACAGCAAAGCAGGAAAGGCATCTGACTTCCCCCCCTCTTCTTCCTTGAAACAGATCCTAAAACTCCAGGTAGAAGCTAACTTCCCGGTATCAGGAGGTCTTATCTTCCAAGGATGGGGAGTTGGGGGCCAAGAAATCCATACAAGCAAACCCTGATAAACTCACCTTATCTTCCTAATTACTTTGCCACCATTTACCACCCCTAGCCTAAGCCCCTCTGTCTTATGAATTCTTCACAAATGTATTGTTCCTTTGTCTAAAAGATATTAAAACTTTCTGTTCTTGTCACTCCTTCAAGGCTCATTCTCTTGTGAAGGCTCCACGTTCATGTAAAAATTCAATCTGCTTTGTGCTTTTCTCCTGTGAATCTGTCTTTGTCAGTTTAATTTTCAGACCCAACCAGGGATCCTAAAAGGGTTGAGGAAAACCTTTTCCTCCTCTACACCATCTCTAGCCATCTGGTCCTGCTGCCTCAGAGCAGGGGATGTTCAAAGGTCTGCCCGCAGATACCAGTCTATCTGTGATCTCAGGGGGGAAGAAATGACTTCTTCTCTTCTGCCTTCCTAATACCTCCTTAAGGGCTTCTCCCTGGCCATCCTGAACCTGAAACCAAGCAGGAGGGTCTGGCTTCTCCTCTCTGAGGTGCAGAGAGCATCAGCAAAACATCTCATTGTAAGAAAGATGTACTGCGTTTGAGCAAATCTAAGATTTACGCACCACTGAAAAAGGAAAATAGCTGCCAATTACGAGGACCCAGTGCTTTCTTTTCATCAAGAGTTTGGCACAGCCCCATTTCAAAGAGGTAAAAATGTGTTTGTGTGTTTGGGGCGGGGAAGTATCTTTTACAATTGAATTTTTTAAATGATTTAAGGAAAAGGTAATAACCACTGACTGTTGTGGACTCTTACTTTCCTAATGCTTGCCTTGGGGACAGCCGTCTCACTGACGGGACTGAGGACGCTCTCTGGGTGGCAGCAGAAAGGCTCCCCTGGCTCCTATGCCCTGCCTGCCTGGATCTGCCTCTCAATCTCCCTCAGAGTGACTGTGAGGAAACTGCAGATGCCAACGGACCCAGAGAGCTAACTGCCCTTGCTTGCCTCAAGGCCAGACTGAAGGGTTTTTTAAAAAACTTTTCCCTTTTTGTGAAATACATCACACAAACAAAAGTAGGCAGAACCACTACCCAGTCATGAAATGGACCGCTGTTGGCACTCCCAGAATCAGCCTTGCGTTCCATGCCAGTCCAGACTTTCCTTTTTCCCTAAGTTGTTACTCACTCAGTTGTGTCCCACTCTTTCCAGACCCATGAACTGCAGCCCAGCAGGCTCCTCTGTCCATGTAATTCTCCAGGCAAGAACACCGGAGTGAGTTGCCATGCCCTTCTCCAGAGGATCTTCCCAATCCAGGGACTGAACCCCGATCTCCTGCATTGCAGGCAGATTCTTTACCATATGAGCCCCCAGGGAAGCCTTTTCTCCCTAAAAGAAAGTTGAAAGTGAAAGTTGCTCAGTCGTGTCTGATTCTTTGCAACTGAAAGAACTAAACTGTCCATAGAGTTCTCCAAGCAAGAATACTGGGGTGGGTAGCTGTTCCCTTCTCCAGGGGATCTTCCCAACCCAGGGATCGAACCCAGGTCTCCTGCCTTGCAGGCAGTTTCTTTACCAGCTGAGCCACCAGGGAAGCCGGAGAATACTGGAGTGGGTATCCTATCCCTTCTCCAGTGGATCTTCCAACCCTGGAATCGAACCAGGGTCTCCTGAATTGCAGGAGGATTCTTTACCAGCTGAGCTACCAGGGAAGTCCTTTTCTGCCTAAAGACAGCCACTATTCTGACTAGCTTCATCTGTTCTGAAGTTGTATACAAATAGGATCACACACAGTACATCCTCTTTTGGGCCTGGCTCCTCTCCCCAACATCACTTGTGAGATTCACCCATGTTGTGTGTAGCTGTGGTCCAGTCGTCCTCATGGCCTTTTAGTATTCCATTTTCTGGTGTTGGGGTGTTAGAATATGATGTTGAACATCGGGCAGTTTCCATTTGGGGGCTATTGTGGATGGTGCTGCTGTCCTGTTTGCAACAGCCAGGACATGGAGACAACCTGAATGTACATCAGCAGAGGAATGGATAAAGAAGATGTGGTGCACATATACAGTGGAATGTTACTCAGCCATAATGAGGAACCAAACTGGGTCATTTGTAGAGATGTGGATGGACCTAGAGACTGCCACGCAAAGTAGTGTAAGGCGGAAAGAGAAAAACAGATATCAAATATTTACACATGTATGTGGAATCTGAAAAAAATGGTTTAGATGATCATGTTTACAAAATAGAAATAGAAACACAGACCTAGAGAATGAATGCATGGATACCATGCAGAAAAGGGGGTGGTGAGGCAAACTGGAAGATTGGGATTGACATATATGCCTATTGATACTATGCATAAAATAGATAGTTAATGAGAACCTACCGCATAGCACAGGGAACTCTACTCAGAGCTCTGTGGAGGCCTAATTGGGAAGGAAACCCATAAGAGAGGGGATATATGTGTATGTGCAGTTGATTCACTTCGCTGTACAGTAGAAGCTTTCACAAAATTGTAAAACAACTGTGCGTGCATGCTAAGTCGCTTCAGTTGTGTCCAACTCTGTGCAACGCTATGAACTGTATCCTGCCAGGTTCCTCTGCCCATGGGATTCTCCAGGCAAGAATACTGGTGTGGGTTACTGTGCCCTTCTCCAGGAATCTTCCCAACCCAGGGATCGAACCTGTGCCTCCTGCGACTCCTGCATTGCAGGCAGATTCTTTACCGCTGAGCCACTGTGGAAGCCAAAAGCAACTGTACTCCAATTTAAAAAATATAGCACTACCGTCAACAGGCTAGTGAGAGCCTTTTGTGAAGCTGTGTGTGCATTTCTCTTGGGGATGTACCTGGGTGTGGAACTGAAGGAGAATCTGGCTTTAGTAGAGTGTACCCAGCTTTAAGTGTTGTGGGCAACTGAAGCTTCCTTGATTTCATCCCTCAAAGCTCACAACAGCCCTGCTCGAGAACTTTTTCAGAGAAGCCTCTAGTCAAGGACTTGAACCTTGGAAGCATTCTATGGAGAAGAAAGTAACTTTCTTGACAGCAGATGAGAAAAGGATGGAACAGGCACATTCTCTCCAGGCAAAAGAAAGAGCTTGGTGCTGGTGAGTATACTAGTGCGCGGCTGCACCTGGAGAAATTTCTACAGGAAGCGTCTTTGGGGAGGGTCAGTTCTTCCTTTGCCTTAATTCAGAACCTTGCTACCTGGGCAGATCCAAGTTACCAGCTTCAGGAACCTCTATACGCCTTGCTGGATTTTGCATCCATGGCAACGCGTGCTTTACATACCATTTTATTTCAGACAACGGGAAATTAAACACTTGATGTGAAGCAATGTCAGGTGGCAGGTTGGAGTGTGGGGGAGGGGGTAAGACTGTGTCTCCAAGTGGCAACTTGTCAGACAGAATGCCTAATGCAACGCACTTAAAGAAAGATGTGGATAGAAAGACTCCTTGCTTTGTGTCACGCATACGAAATGCCTCTCACTGCCCAGTTCCCTCAGCCTTCCCTGCCCTTGCATGCTGATTGCATTACAGAATGTAAACTGTGTACACACACACACACACACACACTCTGTCAAACATCAATTCTTGGATGAAACAGAAAAATTAGAAAAAGAAAAGTCACTGATCTTCAGAATGTAAGACCTTTTGGTGGCTTACTGGTGGGGCAGTACAATGGGTACTCACTAAATATTTGGCTAATAAATAAATTAATGAATGCAGCCAGGAGCTCTTCAAAAGAAGGGTGACATTGGTGGTCACGTTTCACTTTGTGCACTAGTTTCTCTATTACGACTCTTAATGACTTAAGTCTGTGATTATCTTTATGCCCTAATAAAAGCGCTTTTGAACAATTAGGGATTGTTGCTCTGAAGTTGTATTTTAAATTAATTAGGCAGTGTATTTAACAGCTTCCACTGTCTGTTAACGCCAACACTTGAGAGTGGCAGGTGGGGAGGGGCAGTCCTGTTTACAGTGAGGAGGCGGCTTATCTCTTTGGTTTGGTTCTGTTTTCTTTCCTTCTTTTGACTTTTTGTTCCCCCCACCCCCAACAACATCAAAAGAGAAGCGGGGAACTGGCTGGACAAGAAATCACCTTTGACGGTGAACATCATGTTGAAAGAGAGCTTCAGGTATGTAAAGCTTTACTGGCTCAACAGACAGGAAGACTTTCTCCTCCCTCTGCACCATGTGAATCTGGAGCAGGAGGTCTCAACGCCTTGCCACTTGCAAGGCAATGTTGCATATGGGGGCAGGTTTTTGTTTTTCTAAACACACACACGCCCACAAATGTGTGAATGCCTAATATTTAGAAAGTCAAGCCTGGCAGGTGGAAATGAGCCTTTTTGACAAATCTCTATTTATTGTGTTATTTCACCGTCAGAGGCTCAAATGCTAACTAGCTTTGTGAATAATTTGTGGATGGGAATGTGATCATTTTTCTAAGTCAGCCGGTGGGTTCAGTTCATTGCACACCCCACCTAAAAATAAATTCTCTGGCTGACTGTGAACATACCGATACTTGCTGCAAGTGAAGCAAACTTATGGGGACCATTAAAGTGCCAGGGCATTGGAAAATAACAGTGAAGTGAATGCTGATTTGCATTTATGTCATAAAATAACTTGTCACCTTCAATTTATCACAGTAATTGGTACCAGAGGAGAATGTATGATGCTTATACTTGGTTCAAAGCCACCTTTCCTCACCTCCCAGTCCCTGCCTCTCCCTCTCCTGAAATAGTCACGGGGCACTTCTGAAGATAAACGGTCTTATTCCTTTTCCTGTATCACTGGAATTTGGAAAAGGAGATGCATCAATGTATTCAAAGAAATTAAACCTCAAAATAATCCAATGCAGTATGTGCTCTTATTATTCCCATATTGCAGATGAAGAAACTGAGGCACAGAGAAGCAAACTAATTTTCCCAAGGTCAAGGTTGTATAACCAGTAAGTGGGAAAGCCAGAATTTGTGCACTGACAGCAGAACCCCAGAGCCTATTGTCTTAATCACTGTGCTATGCTGTCTGGTTTAGACTATATATTTCTAATATAAATATTTTGGGGGCATAAAGACCTGGAAAAAGTATTTTCAAAACTGTAAGAGAATGACATACTGAGAATGACACATCATAACCATTTCAAACCAAGAAAGAGAACTGGTCAGGCATAAGCAAGTTATTCCAACTGGGTTTAGAAAAATAACCAGTGGTTTGTAGTTATTACCAATGCAGTTCAGGCATGACTCTCTTGATTACAGGGGAATGCTTTGAATCCTGTGAAACAATTTCCTCAAGCCAACCAAAGCCACACGTGACAAATGGTTGCATCTTTATTAGGGACATTCTTCAGGTTCCTCTCCACCTAGCTATTATCAGAGTACCCTTAGATTTCGGTTCTATGAATTGTAAGTTAGACTTGTCCTACTGATGATTTCTAAAGTATTTCTTAGTTTGAGTCGCCCATGTCTCAGAAAGCAGGTGAGTTCAGCTTCATCTGACTGGCATATGAGCACCCTGAAAGAGCAGGATTTTTTTTCAGGCATTTTGGAGTATGTAAATTGTGCTGCATTTGATGACAGGAAGATCAAGGTTTAAACCCTCTATCACTATAGTGGAACCAGGGCAACTGAGTTTACCCCTCTGAACTTCAATTTCCTTCTCTGTCAAAAGAAGTTGATGATGCTTCCTTGAAGAAGACAGTAAGGCAAGTGTGCACATTTAGCTAATATTTGTATGACACTTTATGGATTATGGCAATGAATTCCAAGCCCTGTACGTGCTTTAATTATGAGTGTGTTTCTTTAAAAATATGTGGTAAAATAGACACAACATAAAATTTACCATGTTAACCATATTAAATGTATGCTACAGTGGCATTAAGTACATTTACATTGTTGTGCAATAAATACATAAATGTTTTCATCTTTTGTATCTTTCCCAACTGAAACTCCTTTACCCATGAAACAAAAACTCCCCATTTCTCTATTCCTCCAGCCCTCGGCAACCACCATCCGACTTTCTGCCTCCATGAATTTGATTATTTTAGGTACCTCATAGAAGAAGAATCACAAATAATTGCATTTTTGTGTCTGGCTTCTCTCACAGACTTAGCATAATGTCTTCAAGCTTCATCCATGTTGTAGTATGTGTCAGAACTTCCTGCCTTTTTAAGGTTAAAAAATATTCTGTTTTATGTATATGTCACATTTAGTTTATCCAGTCATCCGTCAATAGGTGTACAAATATCTGAGACCCTGCTTTTAATTGGGGGGGTTGGACTTCCCCGGTGGTGCTAGTGGTAAAAAACTTGCCTGCCTATGCAGGAGACCTAAGAGACGCAGGTTTGATCCCCGGGCCGGGGAGATCCCCTGGAGGAAGGCATGGCCACCCACTCCGGTATTCTTGCCTGGAGAATTCCATGGACAGAGGAGCCTGTCTATAGGGTCTCACGGAGTCGGACACGACTGAAGGGACTTAGCACACGTACCCAGAAGTGTGATTGCTGGGTCACAGGGTAATTTCATGTTTAATTTTTTGAGGTTGGGTGTCCTTTGTATTTATTATTTGGAGCAGAAGAGGTGTTGAGAGGTACCCTGGGGGCGATTCTCAGGTGCTCCAGCATGACTGTCCCCCCAGCAGTCCCTAAATTAGTTCAAGGACCCACAAAGCAACTCCATAAAACCAAGGGCAGGCTGCTGGGTCATTTAGGCTCTCTGTTGCCTGCCTCCCCCCACCATTCCCTCTCTTCCCAGGGCCCCACTTATAGGTGACAGGTTACCAGAGCAGGAGAGAGAGTAACCCCAAAGACATTAGTATGCAAACCAGAATGGGGAACAATATGGTTTAAAACTGTTTCCCTACTGTTTTGCTGTGGGTGCATGTGACACAGATCCCACCCCCACACCGCCCCGTCCTCCCTCTGCTGGAAGCCTAAGGCAAGCACGCGGGGTGTGTTAACCCTTCCCGTGCCGGCATCAATGACTTCCTCAAAGCAGTGCACATTTCAGCAGCCCTGCCTCGGAGCAGTGAGCTAGCTGAGGAGCTGCCAGTCACTCCATGACTTCAATTGTTCTGTCACTGACAGACACTGAAAAGTCTCATTGTCCCCAATAACGGGAGCACCTCATCCATACCCCACCTGTCACGGCAGCCAGGTTGGGCCTTCCACGTGTCCTGAAAAGCCAGCTCTGGCATCACACACAAGGAGAATCCTGCCCTCTGGCCCTGCCCTGCCCTGCCCCCTCCAGTCCAGTCCCCAAAGGCAGGTTCCAAGAGAAGATCAGAAGTTGCCAGAAACCAAACTCATTATTCTTTTGATGTGGCTTTTTTAACCTGTTGCTGATCTTAGCAGAGAGATGAGCTTTTCCGAGGGAAAAACTTAGTGCAAGTGGCAGGAGGCTGGGGGGCAGCCCTTGAAGCTGTGAAACTGCAGTTGGTCCTGCGATAGAACCCCGGCAGAGCTGCCTTGCTGAGTCGCCCAGACAGGGCTTTCTGGGAAAAATCACTTCTGGCTGCATTGTCAGGGGAGCTGCTCAGTGGAAGAAGTCCCTGCAATGGTGTGACAATCATGGGCTTTGGCAGCAGTGGACCGGGGGTTGCATTCGGATGAATCAGGTCACGTGGAAAAAGTTATCTCACCTCCCTGTGCCTGTTTCCTCATCAATGAAATGAAGAGGATTTTTTAAAAAAAATCCCCTTTGCTTTGGCCCCTTATTAGTGATGTGGGCTTTGGTAGATCAGCTTTAATTGAGCTTTAAGTTTCCTTATATGCAAAGTGGGTAGAATAACTCCTGTCTCCAAGAGTATTGTGAAGATGAGATAGAATATAGCATAAGTAAATGGTCCGTGGTAGGTCCTCGTAACTGTTAGCTATAACTGTTAATGGGATTTCCCAGTAGCCCAGCAGGTAAAGAATCTTCCTGCAATGCAGGAGGCCCCGGTTTGATTCCTGGGTCAGGAAGGTCCCCTGGAGAAGGGATAGGTTATTCAATCTCATATTCTTGGGCTTCCCTGGTGGCTCAGTCTATAAAGAATCTGCCTGCAATGCAGGAGACCTGGGTTTGATCCCTGGGCTGGGAAACCTGGGTTGGGAGACCTGGCCTGAATCCCTGGGTTGGAAAGATCCCCTGGAGGAAGGCATGGCAACCCACTCCAGTATTCTTGCCTGGAGAATCCCCATGGACAGAGGAACCTGGCAGCCTCCGTCCATGGGGTCACAAAGTGTCAGACACGACTGAATGACTAAGCACAGAAGAGCATAACTATTAATATTTCAAGATGCCTTCCATCTTTTTGGTGGGTTGTTTTTCTTCAGTTGCTAAGTCATGTCTGTCTCTTTACAACACCATGGACTGTAGCACTCCAGCTTTCCTTTTCTTTACCATCTCCTGGCGCTTACTCAATCTCATGTCCACCGAGTCAGTGATGCCATCCAACCGTCTCATTCTCTGTTGCCCCCTTCTCCTCCCGCCTTCAATCTTTCCCAGCATCAGGGTCTTTTCCAATAAGCTGGCTCTTTACATCAGATGGCCAAAGTATTGGAGCTTCAACTTCAGCATCCGTCTTCTCAATGAATATTTAGGGTTGATTTCCTTTAAGATTGACTTATTTGGTCTCTTTGCAGTCCAAGGGATTCTCAAGAGTCTTCTCCAGCATCACAGTTTGAAAATTTTAATTCTTTGGTGCTCAGCCTTCATGGTCTAACTCTCACATTCATGTCATACTACTGGAAAAACTATAGCTTTGACTAGATCGACCTTTGTTGGCAAAGTGATATCTCTGCTTTTCAATATGCTGTCTAGGGAGATGGGGGTAAATAATCAGAATGTACATACAGAAAATAAAATCTGGACTCAAGGAGAAAAAAGAACTCTGTATTGAGTTTGTCACTGCTATTTCTGCTGGAATGTTGAGTCTGATGAAACCTCCCATACCCTAGAAGAGAGAAGCTTTTTCATAATCTGATTCCCTCTGTCAGCAGACAGTCTGGCTTAAGTGGGACACCTCTGGCTAAATTATCAAGGATCAAGTCACGGCACATCAACTTCTAAGCCTTATGATTTTGAATAATTTCTTACTCTCTTTGTATTTCCATTCCTGATCTGTATAGTGAGCATGAGACTTGCCTACCTTAGAGGTCATGATTAGATTAAATGAGATGATACCTGTGAAATGCCTAGAGTGGTACCCTGTACAAGGTAAGTGTTTAATAAACATGAGCCATTATTATTACCCAGAAGCCTTCCTATGCAGCTGCGATAGTTAGAAGGTGGGTAGAGGTGGAGCTGGCCCACACTGGCTTAGGAGAATTCATGGTACACATACATCTCTTCCCAACTCTGTTTTCAATGACAGTACATTGGTAGCTTGAAATTGGTGGCAGTGGGAATATTTACACCATGGAAATTAACATACATTACAAATCAACCTCTCTCCCTTTGCTCTACACAAACTCAAATGTTAAACATCTACCAACATGCTGCTGGTTACAAGGGAAACCACAACGCCACTAAGTCTGCCTTTCCACAGCTCCAGGGCTAGGTGAGAACAAGGAGACCAAGCAGGTCAAAGGTCACTACCCATCAAGCTGGTGGGAAGAAGCAGATATTTTTCCTCCCCGACCCTGCAGTCTTCACACCCATCTACCTCTGTGACAATGCTTTAGGTGCAATATCTATTATCAGAGAATCTTCCCAGAAATCATTTCTACTCCTTCTACTTTTTGAGTATTCTTGGGATCTTTAATAGTAAGCAACATAAACAAGCTCTGCTAAACCTAAGATAAAGAGGACTTTCATGGTAGGAAATGGTGCACTGACAGGCTTGAAAGGAAGACTGAAGAAGTCATTGGCTTGGAACGGATATGACTTAGGCAGCTGCAGAAAGTTCTGGTAGCAGGAATCCCTCAACTATCTCACCAGATTGAATAAATAGGCTTTAAGCTTTTTATTTTTTTCTTGCTTAAGGAGCAAAGTTTTAAGAGGGAGAATTCAGAGCTTAGATCACATATCCACTTGTTGGCTCTATGGGGGCATCTAACTTTAGGACTCAGCAAAATTATCCACAACTGGTTAATTTCCCAGAATAAACCAGATGCTCTTGAAGAAATGCATGCTGTGTGGCCCCAACCTTGACAAATGTTCACTCTGTCTTTTTAGTCCTCCTGGTGGGATATGTTTTGCAGTCCCTTTTTGCAAAGGGGAGGGTCAGGCCCACTGAACTTCATGTGTAAGGTCTTTCACAGGATGTGGGGGAAGCAGAGATGAGTGGAAAAAAGCCCCAGGCCAACTAGACTGCAGAAAATAATAACTTCAAGGGACGCGCTCCCTGCCTTTAGCTTGGATAATCCCAAAGTTTATTGAGTTCACAGGAGTGCAATTCACAGGGTGATCTCCATGTGGCATTCTCTGGGGAAAGACTTAAGAATTTAATGGGTCCTTTTCACCTCCAATTTCTCCTGTTCCTGCCCAGGGTGATGAATGCGATGATGGCTTTGATGACAGCCCCACAGAATCCCCAGGGATCTGTAATCTTGTGATGGCATCCTGGGATGATTTGTTTTCTCCCAGGCCCCTGTGCATTTCTACAGGCAACAGCTAAGCACCCAGAAAAGCTTTCTGTAAATCTGTCAGAAGTACTGCTGGGCCTTGCTGGGCCTTTTCTAGTTTGAATTTCTCATGGTGATCGATTTCAGGTGGTTTTTAATCCTCTTTGGTTCTTTCTTTTTTAAAAAAAAATAAAAAAGACAACAACAACTCTAGATGATGACCTCATTTCTTTGACTCTGTCTGGATGATCTTCTATCACTAAGTTTCTGTGGCTTTTCTTCTGAGGAATATGCTGAGAGCTTGGTTCAGGAAAGAATGGAAATGAACCCCTAAAGACATATGGAACCTGCTTTTGTAGACTGGGTCATGGGAATGGGGTCAATAAGCAAGCTTCTTGTAACGACTGATGTGATAATAACACAGACAACACTGGATGTCTTTAAAGGGGATTATTAAAGACAGAATATTTAACCATGTAACAACATTTGAATTGCGTAGATGGCTAGATAAGGAGCCCCTTAATCTGTGCTTTACTTCTTTCTTGTGCCCTAGTGGTCAGTCCTAATATTTCCTGTTTCCTTACTATGTGCTAGGTGTTTTCATAAGTGCTTTACATATGTTAGCTCATGAAAGTGTAACTAAGCAGGACCCTATGGGGCCTTCTGGGAAGAGAGCCCATCATGTCCTTCTTCTGCCTCCTATTGGTAGAAAAACTTTAGCCTCCTAGGCTTTCCTTGAGTTCCAAAGAGTACATTTAACCAGAGGTGTGAGAAAATGCAGAAAGAAAGGAAACCATTCAAACAAGACAAAATAATAAGGGTAGCCATTAAACAAAATCAAGGACGCTTATTTCCTCCTCAAAGGATACAGATAATATTCTGAGCCATATCCTTTGAGCTGTTTTGCAGATACTGAGACCCCCGCCAGGTAGAAGAAATTAACTATATGATGCCCACGGGCATGTAGACCCCAGACTGGTGGGAACCAGAAGGTTGGTGATGTTGACTCCCAATTACCTCACTACCAACCAAGCAGAAGAACGTCCACGAGCTGACCACATACCTCACTACCCTCCTCTCTCAACTTGTCTCTAAAAACCTTTCTCTGAAAGTCTTCAGGGAGTACCTTTTAAGCACTAACTACCTGGACTCCTTGCTTGGTGCCCTGCAATAAATGCTGTACTTTCCTTCACCATGACCTGGTGCCAATAGATTGGCTTTACTGCATGCAGGCAAGTGGACCCAAGTTTGGGTCCACTATTATTTTGTCCATTATTATTTTGTCAGTAACAAGTTAGGCCTATTTATCCCAATTTTCAGATAAGGAAACTGAAGATAAGAGGGTATCAGTAACTCTGCCCAAGGTGATAGAGCAAAAAAAAGGGGGGGCCTGGATTGAAACGAGAGCATCTCCCTCCAGAATCCAGTCTTTTACCACCATACTAGTATATATGGCTAAGGAACAAGGGTCGTGTTATGTATCTCCTGCCCTTGATATCTGGCACTTAGCAGATACTTCTGAAGCCTCAAATCCTGCAATTCTCTTCCTGGGGCCACTCTCTTCAATCATGATCTTCTTATATTTCAAGCTCCTTTTCTCAGGGCCTCAAACATGCAATTCCTCCTGATTGAAATGCTCTCCACTCCTTTTTTTCCTCTCTAACACTGGCTGATTTCCACTCATTGCTCAGTGAGTGCTACATCCCTCAACCTCCAAAGTGAGGTTGTCCCCTTATTAACACTCTCATAGGGTCATGTACTTTCCTGTCAGCCCATTTATTACAGTAATGATTTGCTAAATGTCTGTCTCCTCCACCAGTCTCTACACTCCAGAAGATCAGAAACCGTGTCTCTCTAGTTACTGACCTGTCCCCGCCATCTAATACTGCCTGACCCAAAGTAAGCAGCCAGGAAATATTTGTGACTAAGTAGATGCCCATTGTCTGTTTGCCAAATAGATGAAAGCTTTGAAGAATGCAGGGGAACCAAGGATAAGGCTTAGGATGACAACTGCACTGTTTCAAGAGTTTGTACTGTTATACCCTATACGCAGGGGATGATATTCATATCATGCAAGGAGTGATCAGAACTTAATGTTGGTCTTAGTGCTGGAACACTAAGAAGTCCAAGACACCTCCTGCTGTTCTGGGTGTTAACCTATTAGTGACTGGTTCATAGCGTAGTGTGGGGATTACTCAGAGGAGGCCTGGGGTTCTTGGGAAAGTGGGAGAGGCACTCTGGGAACTCCTGGCAGTAATAAGCATTCATCAACCTTGCTAGAAGTATTTTGATAGTCTAACAACCAACATAACTGTACTGATATAACTACACATATCTGGGCCATGAGTTATCACTTGAAAATAACCCAACAGGGATTTCACATGAAGCACCAGCTTCTGAGTTGCTATATCTAGAGGCGTGACAATAAATTGTATGGTATGAGTCATGTACCCAGGATCACAGCATTAGAAAAGTTACACATTTCATGTGGAGCTGGGTCATGACTATTGTTTTGTAAGGAGACTCTGGGTAGGGCTCAACTGTAAAGAGATAGAGGAGAAATGAGCTGCACAGCAACTTTTTTTAAACATCTTATTTTACTAGCTTGATGCCTTAAGAAGTCAAAGATGCTTAACTTCTTCCTTCATCAGCATTTTTTTTTTGACTGTGCCCTGTGGCCTGCAGCAGGTTTCCCGACCAGAACCCTTGCCCCCTGGCACTGGGAGCGTGGAGTCTTAACCACTGGACTACCAGGGATTCCCTTCATTAGCATTTGTGGTATTGCTAACAGATCGCTAGAAATGGGCTTACTAAATGGTGGAGCCAAATGTGCTGAGCCTGGAAATGCAGGGTTGAGAGTCACGTGTGATGGCAAAGACTTTGTTTTCTTCACGAGATTGATAGAGTCTAATCTTCAGTGTCAAGGGGTCTGAGACCAAGTGGCATGGCTGAATTTTGCATATTTGAGAGCGGTGGTGGAGGCAGGAAGCTGACTGCAGATGGAAAGTAATTTTCTCTGAAGATCCTTGACCTTTCTTTAACCCTAAGTGTAACCTGCGGAGGTACGAGCTCTATTGCCTGCCTTGTGGCATCACTTTTGCTGGCTCTGATGCAGATGGAAGGTTAGTCTGAGGGCTAGATGTTCCAGCGGCAAGGGCTGCCCCTTTGACACTCTACCACATGCGATGCTTTTCAACAACCCCTGCTCATTCACCTTTCCTTTTACTCCCCATCTTTTCCTTTCTTCTCCCCTTTTAATCATTTTCCTGCCTCACATCTCAAACTTGCTAGTGGCAAACAGAACAGAATTTGCTACTGACTCCTGGGTCACTTGTTTCATGGATTATTTCAGGTCAAATCCTATTAAAATAAATGTCTCCACTGTGGGGAAATCTCTCTGAATAACCAAATAGGGCATCTAATCCTCAAGTAGGGGCCAGCTTATTGCAAGCAGGATTTGATAGCAGGGCTTAGAAAGAGCTCAGGTGGACTTTGTCTCCAGCAATAAGGCAAACTATATGACCTGAAAACCTTCCCTTGGTAAAACACCTATAAATGTTTTATAAAATATAACACACATCTTTTTAAATGCATAGCTGAACTCATAAAAATGTAAGAAAAATTCCCAGCGGGTTCCAAAACAAAGAGAGAATCAAAATCAGAGTGATAGGTGTGAACTGAAATTGGGGCTGCTCGGATGTGTAGGAGTGTGTGTGTGTGTGTGTGTGTGTGTGTGTGTGTGTGTGTGTGTGTGTGATCTTTGTAATCAGATGATCTGGGTTTAATGTGCCCTGTCTTGGGGATGACAGGGGTGGATTTGGATCTTTCCAAGGCCTCCACAAAGCTAAGTCCCTCCAAGGGTAAGTATATCCTTCCAGCAAAGGGAGATGTGAGACAGGACTGC
The DNA here is from genome assembly GCF_019320065.1 of Cervus canadensis. NCBI lineage: Eukaryota > Metazoa > Chordata > Mammalia > Artiodactyla > Cervidae > Cervus > Cervus canadensis. The sequence continues at coordinate 60,734,237 of NC_057396.1, read as the reverse complement.
TTGTTTTAGCCTGAGCTCTGGTTGGGGAAAATAAAACTCTCTGGGAAGACTCTTCTGTAGTCATATATGTTTAGTACTTAAATTTACACTATCTTTTAGGACTTTGACTTCCAGGCAGAATAATTAATATAAAAGTGAGCCAGTTTTGCCTTTAACCCTGGAGTGCCTGACACAGTGCCTGACAAAACGTCTTGGGGAGGACACATCTTCAACCTGAAGAAAATGGGAGTGTCACAGATAGAAGCCTGGATGAACATAACCTTCGTGGGCTTCCCAGGTGGCGCTAGGGGTAAAGAACCTGCCTGCCAATGCAAGAGACATATGAGATGGGGGTTTGATCCCCGGGTTCGGAAGAACCCCTGGAGAAGGGCAGGGTAACCCACTCCAGTACTCTTGTCTGGATAATCCCATGAACAGAGGAGCCTGGCGGGCTATATTCCCTACCGTCGCAGGGTCAGACATGACTGAAGCGTCTTAGCATGCACACACAGATGTAAGCTTCAAATCCAGAATTACGAAATACAATGCTTCTATGACTCAGATTGCAGATTTAGGAAAATAAAAGAAAACAAGAAATCTAAGTAACTTTGAATTTGAAAAAAACAAAGAAAAGATTTTATTTTTGTTTATGTCTGTGCTGGGTCTTAACTGTTGCGCACAGGCTTTCCCTGGTTGTGGGGAGAGGGGGCTATTCTTCGCTGGGGTGCCCAGGCTTCTCATTGCACTGGGTTCTCTTGTTGCAGAGCATGGACTCCAGGCAGGCAGGCTTCAGGAGTTGTGGCTCATGGGCATAGTTGCCCTGTGACATGTGGGGACTTCCAGGACCAGGGATTGAACCCATGTCCCCTGCACTGGCAGGCCGATTTCCTGCCAATTCTTTACCATTGGAATACTATGGGAGCCCCACAAATAATTTTAATATAAGCATACCTCAAATAGTGCATGCAACATACCAAAACTGCAATATTAGTCATTGTTTATCTAAAATTTAAAGTTAACTGGATGTCAAAATGAAAAGACTACATACTATATGATTCCAACTGTATGATATTCTGGAATGGGCAAAACTATAGAGACAGTAAAATGGTCAGTAGTTGCCAGGGGTTAGGAGGAAGAAGGAATGAATAGGAAAAGTACAGAGAAGTTTTAGGATACTGCCTTAAATGATACTAATGATGCTGGTACTACTCTGTATGATACCATAATAGTGGATATATTTCATTATACATTTGTCCAAGTCTATAGAATGTGTAACACTAAGAGTGAAACTTAATGTAAATATGGATTTTATGTGATGATGATGTGTTAATGTAAGTTCATCAATTATAACAAATGAATCACTCTGATTGGAAATTCTCACTTGGAAATGTTAATGATGGAGGAGGCTACGTATATGTAGGGCAGGGGGTATATGGGAAATTTCTGCACCATCTCCTCAATCTTGCTACAAACTTAAAATTCCTCTAAAAAAGAAAGTTTGGGTTTTTTTTTTTTTTAAGAACCAAATAGAACTTTTGGGAATAAAAATAAAGTCAAGACAAATACAACAAAACTCCAGGGATGAATAAAACAGTTGCTTAGACACTATTGGAGAGAGAACTAGTGAACTGGAAGAAGGATCTGAGGGAATTACTTAGAGGGCAGCATAGAAAGATTAAGAGATAAAACATATGTAAGAGAACTTGGGCCATGGAAAATGGTCCTCCACATGCCCAGTAATATTTCTAGAAAGAAGGAACAGAAAAAATAAAAAAAGATAAAAATATTTCAGAGATAAATATTGAGAGATAATGACTGAAAATTTTTCAAGATTGAAAAAAAGGGCTCATTAGACTTAAAAAACACACCATGCTCCTATCAGGAATAAAAGATCTACATCCAAATACATCATAATGAAATTACAGGCCATCAAGGACAAAGAGAAGATCTCAAAGAAACCAGTTAGTAATGACTAACATTTTAAAAAGAGAGGGGAAATAAAGGAAGGAAGACAAAAGGAAAAAGTTTAACCTGCTCTTTGAAACTTGACAGATCTAATGTCAAGCCACAGTTCCACCCCTTCAAGTCATGTGGGAAATTTACTTTTTTGAGTCTTTGCTTCCACACCTATAAATATTTAATCCATGGTTGTCATTGCTAATTCCATAACAACCTGGCAAAATGCATAACAGAAAGTCTTACTTGTTAGCACTTGTTCAGCAAAAAAGGAGTTATTAATACTACTGACACAAGTATTAGTAATTTCTCTATGATATGAATTTTTACAGTATATAATATGAATTTCTATCTTCGCATTAATCCAATCTCAGGATGACTAATATTTAAGTGTATATCATACTGCAGAAAAAAGATGGCATCTCTGCTGTAACAAAAGCTTAAACCACCATCATTGGACTCCCACAACCCTCCAAGACAAACTATAAAGATCAAGCCTCCTGCAGTCTGGTCAGCAAGACATCTTCAGAAATACAATGACAATCCTTTTTGTAGCTTCCTTTTCTTCGAGACTTCCTTAAAATCAAAGACAAACACAAGGGCAACATGTAAGACTTCTTTGGCTCCCCTACCCCAGACTAGCTTACCTGGTCCCACAGCACTTTCCTCTGGAAAGATTGAAGGCAGGAGGAGAAGGGGACAACAGGGGATGAGATGGTTGGATGGCATCACTGACTCAATGGACATGAGTTTGAGCAAGCTCTGGGGAGATGGTGAAGGACAGGAAAACCTGGTGTGCCACAGTCCATGATGTTACAAAGAGTTGGATACAACTGAGCAAAACCATTGATCACATTGTTCTTGCTGGATTATTTTCCATCCTCCCCACTAAACTCTAAGCTCCTTAGAGGTAGGTACCTTACCTATCTTGCTCATCATTGATGCCACAGAACTTAGCACATGACCTGAGACTTTTAAGGAGTCTTCAGGTAGAGAAAAGAAACTGGAAGTTAGGGGTCAAATTCATTTGTACATAAAAACACAGCATTTTCTAGAATTGAAAGGGATGCTAGAGAACATCTAGCCTTCCCATTGTTTTTCCAGATGAGGAAAATGAGTTCATCAATTGGTGTGAAAACCCAGGTCTATTGAATTATGGAAATCAGACCCCAGTGCAGTTCCCAGATGATACTGCTTATATTCTGTCATGTTGCCTACAGGATCATGGCTGGGTAAGTGAAAGAAGCCAGACAAAAAGAACAAATACGTAGGATTCCAGTTACATGAAATACCAAGAATAACCAAGTCTGCAAACATAGAAAGTAGATTAGAAGTTACCAGAGGCTGGTAGAAAGAAGGAATGGGGATATATGGCTTAATGATGACAGAGCTTTTGTTTGGGCTGATAAAAAAGTTTTAAAAATAGATAATGGTATGGTTGTACCACATTGATAGTATATCACTGACTGTACACACTTAAAAATGATTAAAATGGCAAATTTTATGATGTGTGTAATTTATCAAAACTAAAAAGAAAAAGATAAAGAGGATCATGGCCACAGTCATCCCCTACTCTTCCTGCTTTTCTAGGCGAGCTATAGGATGGAGACAAAGACTTTAACAAGCATTGAAAAAAATTATTAAGGGGAAGGTGTAAACAGTCAGAGACAAATGCATGATGTAGGGCCATCAAATTAAAAGTGACACTTCTCCATTATTAACCCACAATTTCTCAGCAAAGTAAAATCTGTGAGCTGATACTGGAAAAAGGCCAGTTTCATAAGCTATTCAATTTTTTCTGGGATAGAGTGTAAAATAACTGTTAAAGCCATAAAGGATACCATATGGCATCAAAGGAGGCAGAAAAAAAAACTTTTTTGTTGTCGCTGTTATTCAATGAACAATTAGTTCTCTACTCTCCCCCCAAATTAAGGTGCCATTAAGAGAAAAAATTCAAAAATATCTAGAAGACATAGTCAGAATGGAAAGAAAGTTGAAAAGATAAATAAAATGAGCATTCCTTTAGCTATATTTGGAGGAGTCCTGCAGAGAAAAAAAATTCCAGCTAGGCAGCATTGAGACATAGTTTATTAATGTAGTTTCCCCCACAGCAGGACACAGAAAGAGAAATTGGTAAAACAGTCACATTAAAAAATTATGACTCTTACATCTGATCTTTATGAATACACAGAAAAGAAACCGTCCTCCTGAGTCGTCCTTGGGCCATGTTGAGGCAGAGATGCAAAGAAATTTTTTCCCTTCCAAAGCCTCACAACATTTGCAGACATAGTAGCAACAAACTGAAAGCTATATTCTATCCACATTTAGGGGATTTTAAAGGTGTTTATGTATAAAGACCCTAGGTGAGATTTTGAGCAGTTCTTGCAGTTACGTTTTGCAATATACTTCAGTCTTTTGGTTTTAGAAAACATACAAAATTGAAATCTCCCTGGATTCCCTCTGGGGAAAATTATAGTAGGTGGTGAACTGGTTATAAATGGAACTTCCCTAGAAACTTGGAGGTGGAAAAGAGCTTGAAAAGTGAAGAGTGTTAGTCACTCAGTCGTGTCTCTTTGTGACCCCATGGACTGTAGCCTGCCAGGCTCCTCTGTCCAAGGGATTCTTCAGGCAAGAATACTGGAGTGAGTTGCCATTCCCTTCTCCAGGGGATCTTCCTGACCCAGGGATTGAGCCCAGGTCTCCTGCATTGCAGGAAGACTCTTCACTGTCTAAGCCACCAGGGAAGCTGGAAAGGAGCTTACCAGCCCCCTAATCCAGTGTTTTGCCTAGGGTAGATTATGCTGCACTGATGAATTATTAAATCAGTTTACTAGCACTGGGAGCAGAGGAAGAGGAGGAATAGAATAAAATTGAATGGAATCTAAAAGTGTGTTGTACAGACTGTTTTGTGAAAGTTTTGTTTCAATGGTGGGTTTGTGTGTGTGTGCATGTGCGTGCATCCTGGGTTACAACATAAAGTGTGTCTTGCTTTGCATGATCCATGGCACTTGGGGAGCTCAGAAGGTGCACAGTTCCACAGCTTCCTGCTCCCTGGGGCTGATGAGCCATTAGAGAAATAGAAGCACAGCCTCCCTGTGAAAAAGAGGGGGTTGCACGCAACAACTCATACAAGGGCATGTTATGTTGTTAGTCGCTCAGTTGTGTCCGACTCTTTGCAACCCCTGGACTGTAGCTCGCCAGGCTGCTCTGTCCATAGGATTTTCCAGGCAAGAATACTAGCGTGGGTTGCCACTAGGTTCTGGTGAAAAACATTGTGAAGTTGCCGATCTAATATAACACCCCTTGTTCCAGGTAAGATACTTGGAGTCAGAGAGGGGAAATGACTTTCCCAAGTCCATGACTCATAAATAGCCCTCCTCTCTGGACTTAACAATACCTTTTCCATTTGACTTTAATGATCAAAGCATGCTTGGAGGTGGGTGTCAATTTTCGCCCTGTGGTTTCCATGCCACCTTGGCAGCTGACATTCTATTCCTTCCTGGAGCATTTCTGTGCTTTCGGATCAGCTGGACTCCCCTCTCCTTTCATGCTCCTGCCAACCTTGCACCACCCAGGATCAGAGGTTTTGTAGGATAGGGCAGGTGTGTGGAGGGATAAATAATCTGTGCCCAGGCTTGGATGATCCATGGCAATTGGGTAGCTCAGAAGGTACACAGTTCCACAGCTTACTGCTCCCTGGAGCTGATGAGCCATTTGGGAAATAGAAGCACAGCCTCCCTGTGAAAAAGAGGGGGTTGCATGCGACAACTCATACAAGGGCATTCTCAGAAAGGAGGCAACCAGCTGACAACTGTGGGCTTTAGGTAACTCCTGCCAGGCTCTTGCACTCTGGCTGGTCTTCCTGAGCCAAAATAGAAGCATGTAGAAAGTGTTCTGGGACTGCAGAGATACAGCAGGATTATGAAAGAGGATCCTGTCTGGGACTCAAAATGCCTCTGGTTTTGACTTAGAGAAGAAAACGATCTACCCCATGAATAAGCAAACATTTATATTACATTTACGCTGTGCCAGGCACAGTTCTGAGAATATTACAAATATTTACTCATTTAATCCAAATAATCAACCTCTAGGCCTTAAGAGGACTCTCCTAGCTGCAGTCCTGGGCAGAAGGTTGGAGAAGTGTTGAGAGGTGTTAAAATAATTTGTTTTTCTTCAGGATCCGAAGACAGGAGGGCAAGCACTCTTAATAGAGTTTAGAACTATGTCATTGACAAAGTGCATTTATCAACAGTCAAATCCAGAGAGTAAAGGTCAATTGCCTACTTTCTCTTGGCAGAGGAATTGGGAGGAGGATTGTTCTTCTTGCAAAGATTCATCACTTTTTGATGCTTTCCAGAAGTGGTGATGGATTTTCAATGAGCCATCTACTCTTGAAAATATCACCCTCATATATTTGCAGTGTAGCTGCCTTTGGTGCAGGGGTCTGCTTGGGTCCTGAAACCACCCACTCAAGCTCATGTAGAAATCAAATCTGTGCCTCTGGCCATAGGATCCAGTGCTTTTTTCAGGATTGTATGCTAGAAGAGGGTTCTCAATCATTTAAAAATTAGTTTATTATTAATATAAAAAAACTGGACCTGAACTAGAAACTTCTAAATTTGACTTTGATAATGAAAATTAGTAGAAATTTACTGAAGTGTAAGAAAGGCAAGAGTTTTTGTTTTTTTAAAGAGCAATAGGAAGTGAGTTGTTTTTTTTTTAAAGTATCTCTATGTATCCTTCGGAAAAGGCAATGGCAACCCACTCCAGTACTCTTGCCTGGAGAACCCCAGGGACAGAGGAGCCTAGTGGGCTGCCGTCTATGGAGTCGCACAGAGTCGGACACGACTGAAGTGACTTAGCAGCAGTAGCAGCAGCATGTATCCTTATGTTTTCTATGTTAACATTTAAATCCCACAATACTATGATTGAATCTCCATTTCATAGATGAGAGAACTAAATTAAATGACTTGCTGAAAGTAAATAGGTAAGGGACAGAATTCAGAATATAGTCTGCCTGCAGAACTCATTACTCTTTTACATCATGCTACAGCCTGAAAGTTTTTTTTTTTTTTCCTTCATCTGAAAAATGATTTGGTCCTAGCAGCATTCACTGACCATGGCAAAATGTTAATTGATCTTTTCATGTCACAGCCTACCGATTATCCACAAGCAACAGCAACAGTTAAAACCTCTTCTCTGTAATTAAGTTTTGGTTCCCTTAACAACTCCACCATGTAATTAAACTTGTTTCTCGAACAGGCAGAAATGGTTCACTAAAGAATCTGAGAAGAACCATTTAAATTATGCTTAGTTTCTTGCTCTGGGTTAACCATGGTCAAGTCTGGGCTTGGAACTGAAGTTCAGGAGGAATGTGGAGAATGCTGCTGGCCCAGAGTGTACCAGTGCTGAAGTTAAATGGGATTCAAGGTGTATTTCCTGTGCATCTGTGAAACTTCTAACTTCCCTCTGCCCATGGTTTTTCTTCACGAACATGTCAGGTAAACATGTAGATTGCTGAATATTTATCCTTTTCTTGGAGCAGCCTCTATTGATTTGGGCAGCAAATCTCACAGTTACTAATCATCAGAAATGGAAAATGCTTCTTTTTTAAAGATGTGACTATCAGAGGTTTCACATTAATGATGTCTTGAAAAAGATTTTCCATTATCACTACCGTCTGCGGCTGTATTATGAAAATATTTGACTTACACCACAAAGTTTATGGACTCTTTTTTTGAGTTGTCTTAGCAGAGGCACTGCAACATAAGGATGGCATTAAATGGTTAAATTACATGCTGGGTTGTAATGCACAGTGAGATGGGAAACCCAGAGATTTAATACCATCATGAGTCTATAAAACCCCAGGTTTACAAATGCAAGTCAAATAAAAATCTATTAAAGTAGCCAAAAGTTGCTTTGAGTTAGAAGTCGTTAAATAAAAAGAAGATAACAGGCAAGATCATTTGGACCCACATGTCAAATAAAATGCCAAGAAAAAACACCAATGGGCCATTAAAACAATACATTAATAAACTGCCTCTCTCTCCTCTCTCCTATGGGTCAAAACAAAGCTTAAGAAAATACAAAGATGTTTTCTAAGTTTGAAATCTCCAAGAAGTTGAGGGTCCACATGCCATATACAAAGTACTACACACTTTCCTGGTCTGACAATGGCTGCTCTGAGGGGACCATGCAGTTAGTACCTGGGGGTGGGGGTGGGACTGGGAGGAGGGCTGGTGGGGGGTATTGACCAGTACAATCTCTTAAGAGAGCTGGATGAGTCCAGATGTTGGAGAGTATGATCTCCTGGATGCAATGGAATTTATGCTGGGAGATTAAAGAGAAGAATTAATTTATGACTTTCTCTACCTGTTTGCAACATGTGCTCAACTTATTATCGGTACACATTGAGATGCACGGTAATTACAATCCTAAAAATCAGGTGTAACACATGACCACCGTAGTTAAGCTTAAGGGGGGGTGGGCATTTGTCATATTTTAGTCTGCACATCTGGTTCTATCATACTTGCCAAATGACTAATATAGGACTTTATTACAGTGAAATCCTTTTATATCAAAGTTTTATTTGCCAGGAAATAGAATACTTTCCTTCCGTGTCTTTCTCCACCATCCCCCACTTTCTCTGCTGAACTCTGAAATTTCCAGCACTAGGATTCATTTGAGTGAGCAGGACAGGGAATCTGCTCTTGCCTTTGTTCAGCTCTCTTAAGTTCTGTGGTCACAACTGGGATATACATACACTCGTCCTTTGTTATAAAAGCACATCCACAAGGGAGAAACCCTAAAGCTTATTCAAAAACCAGGTAGGATGTCAGATACCTCCAATAGTTAAAACCACAGGAATTAAATTCTAAATTTTAAACTCCCTTTTATTGAAATATAAGTTTGTTTAGTATATTTACACCACATTTTATGCACATATATACATAGAAGGCAAATTCTGTCAAATAAAAAAAAAGTTTTTCTTAATAAAAAATTAAAATAAAAACAAAGTAAAGTGCATAAAACGGATTTTTTTTCCTTCTGGTGAACATCCTCATCGTCAAAATTTTGGCCGGTTGGGAAGGGGGAGGGATTAGAAATTCATTCTTTGACTCCGTGCACACAGGCAGTGCTGCATATGTAGCCTTCAGGCCAAGGCGACAAGCTGTAAGGAACAAGTCAGACAAACTGCCAGGGTCTGCAGGACTCCCCCCATTGCGTAGGTCCTGCTTCCTTTGTCCTATCGGAGCGGTTCCCCAGCTCTTAACAGTGACCTCACCATCACGGAGCCGGAACAAAGGGAACACAGGAAGGGGCTCCACCAGCCAATGTCAGAGCCCTGCTCCGGGGCCACCAGCGCGGCGATCGGTAGGAAACTGCAGAATTAGCTCAATGGCTCCAATAGAAGTTTGCCTTTTTCGGGAAGGGAAGGGGCGGGTGGAGGGGTTGCCAAGGAAGGGGCTGTATCTCCTACCGAGACGGCCACCCGGGGGCCAAACTCCGGCAGCAGCCAGTTTCTTTGGATGCAAACTCCGTGCTGGCACAGGGAAGAATCCTTTTATAGGCTGGGTGAGCTCATCCTCCCAGAACTTTGAAAGGAAACAGCTTGGGACTGCGAGAAAGGGGCAGGTGGGTGAAGCGGAAGTTTTTGGTCGCCTTCGCGCTCGGGTCTCCGGCTGGGCGTTGGCCGGCTGGTCCCCAGGAGGTGGCAGAGGCGACGGCCCTTCCTCCCATCATCCATCCCCCAGCCAGGGGTCTCACACTCTCTCTTCCTCCGGGGAATGCTAAGTCCCGTGTCGGCGGCCGTACTTAGCCTTACAGTGCAAAATGTGCTTGGCAAGGAAGTCGAGGCGGCGCTGCAGCAGCTGAGCGTGGGGGTCGGCGAGCGCGGCCAGCTCCGGGAAGCGAGGCTCGTGGTGCTGGTAGAGGTGCAGTAGCCGGGCGGCCGCGTCCTGGCCGCGGTGTAGCTCCAGGACGCGCCGCGCCGTCCGCTCTCGGAACACGCACACAGACTGCAATAGCGGCTCGTTATACTTGTCCCACATGCCCGCCACCCGGTAGCCGTGCACCAAGCCCGCCTCGTTGTCCAGAAAGACCAGCGCCCCGCCGGGGCCGCGGTGCAGGTTGCTGGTGGCGCGGTGCATGACCCGCGGGTCCCACTGCAGGCTGAAGAGGTTGCTGACTAGCCGGTCGAAGTTGGCCGTCAGGTAGTCGAAGAGGATCAAGTCGGTCCATTGCACCAGGTCCACCAGCTCCGCCCGGCTCCGGTTGGCCAGCTCGCCCCCGGCGGCGCGCAGGGGCCGCAGACGGCCGTCCTCGGAGCGCCAGGGCGCGGGCACCACTACGTCGGTGAGGTTAGGCAGCCAGCGAGTCAGGCTTACCACGCTGCCCTCGGTCCAGTGCGCGGCACGAAGCTCCTCCTGCACCTGAGCCCACTGCGCGCCCCGAGCCTCCACCCGGGCCAGTGCCAGCGGCGGCACGTGGCGCTGGAGGCCCAGCAAGCGCGCCAGGTAGTAGGACAGGGCCTCGCCCTGGATCTGCTCCGGGTTGATGCCGTAGCGCACGCAGGCGCGGGTGCCGTCGGCGAAGCGGGCCAGCCGGTTGGAGCTGCGCCCGCAGCCCCCGCGCTCCAGGGCCACCACCCGGGCGCGGCGCGCCGCCTCCAGCCACGCCGCCGCCTGGGCCTCCGAGAAGCCCCGGGGCACCTGCTCCTCCAGGCCGCGGCTCCAGAAGACGCCCCCGTGCACCGCGGCGCGTTCCTCCGGCCCGGGCCGCCCGGTTGGCACGTGCCGCCTGCGCTCACCCGGGGGCTGCCCGGGCGGGCCTTCCGCGCCTGCCGCCAAGGTGAGCAGCGCCCGGAAAGTTTTCAGGGAGCCGCCGCGGGCGTCCCGCGCCAGGGGCGGGGGCAGAGGAAAGCGAGGCGCGGGCTCCCGGCCGCCGCTCCGGGCCAGGTGCCGCGGTAGTCGGTCTTCGGGCGGCCCGGAGGTGGGTAGCTCCGTCCTCGGCGGCAGGAGCCTGCCCCACAGCGCCAACAGCGAGCCCAGCACCAGCAGCCAGAGCCCGGCGGTGGCGGCGGCGCCCCGCATCCTCCTGCCCATGCTCTGCGGCCGCGCCGGTGCCGCCGCCGCTTCAAGCCGAGCCCCGGCGCCCGGGTCCCGGTGGCGAGGCGGGCCCGGCAGCTCGTTGGCTCCGGGGCTCCGGGCGCCTCAGCTCCATCGCGGCTGCGGGGCTCTGCCCAGCGCTCCGCCCGGCACTGAGAACTCGCCTGGCTGCCGCTTCCCAGCTGCTTTTGTATTTCGCTGTGAGACCCTCCGGCGGGCGCGATTCACAGGCGCCCGGACCACGTGGGAGCGAGGGCGGGGGGAATCCCCCTCCCCCTCCTCCGCCGCCGCTCCCCGCCCCCCACTCCTCCGCCCCCTTCCCCTCCTCTTCCCCTTAAAGCGGCGATGGCTCCTTCCAAGCGGGAGCGGCGGCCCCACACTCAGTCGGGGACTTAGGGGCCGGGAGCTGGAAGCCTGGCTGCAGGCGCCCGCGCGGGGGCGTGGGAGCAGGCGGCACGGAGCTGGAGTCGCGCGGGGTGGGAACGAAGCGCCGCTGGCTCTCACCGGGGTTGCAGTGGGCGCGGAGTCCCTCTTGCAAAGTTCAGACTAACCCCCAATCGAGCTCCGGGCGCCGCCCGGCGTGAATGGGGGCGGGTCTTCTTGCCTTGTCTGTTTCCAACGGTGTGATTCACCCTGCCTTATGTAAATCCCCGGGGAGCTCTGCGAGCCACAGAGGATGTGACTCCAGCCGGGTTAGGAGAACCATCTGTAGCAAACAACTTTGAACCGACACACCTTTCCCGAGCGCGCTCACTACCCTGGTCCTGTGCGCTTTGAAACTGGTCGCTCGCCCTTTCCCGAGGGACTCTCTGGGAATTCGACCTCACTGTGCCAGAACACCTAGGCAGGTTTCATTCAACAAAGCGTCTGTCCTCGGTTCCGGACACAGAGCAGTAAAATCCACAGATGCGTTCCCCTGCTCACGGAGCTCACAGTCTAGGGAGATGTTTAGGTTGCCATGACAGCCTTACAACCCAAGATCCGACCTAGTCCAGGGGACGGGGCCTTAGAGACCGTTTCTCTTAAGAATGACACGATTTTTCTCGTGGGGGACACAGAAGGGATCGGGCTTGCCCAAGACCACAGAGGTAGCAAGTGGAGAAACTAAAATTCAAACGGGGCTCTCCAAGTGGCATGCCGCTTGATTTTCCCTCTATCTGGAAAGTTCACTATTATTAGTCAAGTGGCCAGCATTCTTATTTTTTGTTTTTGTTTTTGTTTTTGTTTTTAAAGGCTCACTGTCATTTAGCTAGTCACTTTATGCCCCACCTGTGGTTTTCAATTCAACAAATGAAAAAAACAACAACCATACTGCATTTGACTTACTGGTTTAATGGTTTTAAGGGAAAAAGTGTTTGGGGAAGAGGGTGGAGGAGCAAAACATAATAATAAAATGAAAGACAAAATTGGTAAACTACATTGTCTTCCAGACACTTTTGAGTTCAGTCCACCAGGAAAGTTCTTGGATAAGAACTGGCTCTCGCTCTTAGCCTGTGCATGAGACTCTGTCCCAGATCCAAACCAAGATTCTCAGGTAAGACACAAGATGAGGGGTGGGGGTGGATTCCACCTCTGAAAGCAACTGTTTGAAATCTGTTTCCTTTCACATGTTTCTTTTGCCTTTATCCCCCGCATCAGATGCACATGGGGGTTTTCAACTGCATCAGCGCATCACCTGGTACTGATTATACTGTATTTGCCAAAAAATGAACATTCTAGAGTTATAGGGCAGGCACCCTAAGGTCTGTGACTAAGTAGAACTCTGAAGACCACATCTAGAGACTTCCAGAGCTGCCCCAGTATACCTTCAAGTGTTTCCATGTTGACTGAAATGCGGGGTTTTGGTTAACTCTCTTCTGCACCCCCACAGTAGCTATATCATGCCTTTATATAGATCTTATCTGATGATGAAATTACTATTGCTGTACTATCTTACTTCATTAGAAGGTACCATCTTCCTGTTCTGTGCAAGCTCCTTACCCTCATCTTTCCCTAGAAGGCAGAGGACTATATCTTAACAACTTTCTATTTGTCTTACCAGGTAGCATAGTATATTGCACTAAAAAGGTGCTCAGTAAGTTGAGTTTAATTTTTTGTCTTTTGGTGTAACTTCTGAGATTTTTTTTTTTTTTTGGAATGCTTTGCTTTCAGCTTGGTTATAAATTATAAGCAAGATCTCCACCTTGTGGGCATAAGTAGAATATCATCTAACTAGAAAGAAGCATACATTTTCAACAGGCCAGTTAAGGGCTTAAATCTGAGAATATTACTTGGCTACCATGGCCCATGCCATGTCCTGGGGGCTGTGGGGAAATCCAAAGTAGTTAGTGTCACTGTCTTTTTAGCTGTTAACAGAAACTATAACTATAAAGGACAGTTCATTGTAAACTTTATGAGCAGTCTGTCTTACCTGTTTTTTGGCTGCCTGGCACAATGCTTGGCACTTAGTGGGTGTTCAGTAACAACTCGCTGAATAAATCATTGGAATGTTAATGAGATAAGGTTCTGCAAGTAGCATGTAACAAGTCATTAAAAAAACCTGCTTACCATTAAAAGATACAAAATAAGAGCTTTCATTCATAAAAGGGAAAAAAAATTGGTGAAGGATCCACTTGACGGAGAAGAAGAGGAGGCACATGATTTTCAGGCGAGGAGGGCTGACTTCAACCCAGTCCCAGAATCTTCCGATCACATTACTGGTATTGATAAAGAAACTGAAGACTTGAAGCAGTCAGCTAAGACCTTGCACCTCAGAAGGTGGACTGACCCTATCACAGCCAGTTGCTCACAGACATCGGACTGAATGCACCGCGTTCCCGAACGGGAAGCACTAATAGAAACTTGAACAAATGCACTGAAATGCAGAATTACAGAAAACTGTAGGAATAAAAGAGAAACAAAAAACAAACCCAAAGGAGAAGGCAGTTTAACTCCATTATGTAAATGATTGTTTCAGGCAGTGTTTAAAAACACTTCTCTGTTTACTTGTAAGAGGAAGACGCTCCTATTCTCCTTTACTTCCTGGCGTGAGGACACCCCCCACTGCTGTCCCCCTGGGGCTCCCTGGGACAGCGCAAGGCCCTGTCCACCACAATGTGTGACCGCAGGCTGGCCCTTCTGGCAGTTTCTTAGGGATGAGGGCAGGTGCTGTTCATCTGTCCCTACACAAGAACCTGTTTTCACTTGGAGAACTTTCCTAAGAATCCTCAGAACTTCTCCCTGAGACTCAGCTTCCAACTCCTTCACTCTTGTCCACGGTCCTGTTAGAAGAATGATTTGGCTCATAAAAGAGTGCCTGCTGGAGAAGAGAGAAGAGGTGGAGTTGAGGGGTGGGTGCAGGGCAGCAGGCTGGGGGTTGGGAGGTTTTCTAAGTCCCGCATTTCCTCTTACTGGCTAGTTATTTCCTATGTCTATGAGTACCAGTTCCCACATCTGAGAAATGAGGATGATAAACCCTACCTACCTCATACGGTTGTTGTGAAGTTCATGTGAGATGTTACTAATAACATTAACAGCAAATGCTTACTGAGCACTTATTATGGGCTAGGCACAGGTCTGAGCTCTGCACATGCGTTCTCCTTTCACTGTCCCGGCAACTGGTCTTGTTCCCACTGTGCAGATGGGGAAACCAAAGCTTGGCCAGTAACTGGCCTGAAGTCACATAGCAAATAATGATGAGGCCAAACTCTTGGGAAATTATAAACTACTAAGAAAATGGCAGATATAAAAAAATTTTAAATTCAAGTAAACTCAAATGTATGCACGTCAAGAAGCAACAGTTAGAACTGGACATGGAACAACAGACTGGTTCCAAATCGGGAAAGGAGTACCTCAAGGCTGTATATTGTCACCCTGCTTATTTAACTTACATGCAGAGTACATCATGAGAAACGCTGGGCTGCATGAAGCACAAGCTGGAATCAAGATTTCCGGGAGAAATATCAATAACCTCAGATATGCAGATGATACCACCCTTATGGCAGAAAGCAAAGAAGAACTGAAGAGCCTCTTGATGAAAGTGAAAGAGGAGAGTGAAGAAGTTGGCTTAAAACTCAACATTCAGAAAACGAAGATCATAGTATCTGGTCCCATCACTTCATGGCAAATAGATGGGGAAACAGTGATAGACATCATTTTTGGGGGCTCCAAAATCACTGCAGATATGAAATTAAACTATGTTTGCTCCTTGGAAGAAAAGTTATGACCAACCTAAACAGCATATTAAAAAGCAGAGACATAAAAAAAAAAAAAAAAAGCAGAGACATTACTTTGCCAACAAAGGTCCATCTAGTCAAAGCTATGGTTTTTTTAGTAGTAATGTATGGATGTGAGAGTTGGACTATAAAGAAAGCTGAATGCAGAATAATGGATGCTTTTGAACTGTGGTGTTGGAGAAGACTCTTGAGAGTCCCTTGGACTGCAAGGAGATCCAATCAGTACATCCTAAAGGAAGTCAGTCCTGAATATTCATTGGAAGGACTGATGCTGAAGTTGAAACTCCAATACTTTGCCACCTGATATGAAGAACAGACTCACTGGAAAAGACCCTGATGCTGGGAAAGACTGAAGGTGGAAGGAGAAGGGGAGGACAGAGAATGAGATTGTTGGATGGCATCACCGACTCAATGGACATGAGTTTGAGTAAACTCCAGGAGTTGGTAATGGACAGGGAGGCCTGATGTGCTGCAGTCCATGGGGTAAAAAAGAGTCAGACATGACTGAGTGACTGAACTGAACTGAAACTCAACTCAGATTTTGCTCTGAAATATTCTCAGGGGTGGCTCTTAAGTAAAATGCTGAAAAGCATGAATCCTCAAACCAAACTGTTCAGATTTAAAACTTAACAACTGTGATTTTGAGTAAGTTACTTGACCTTTCTGTGCCTCTGTGTCCTAATCTTTAAAACACAGTAATACCAGTGTTATTGGTATTACTAGTTACAACAACATTATACTATCTGATGAGTAATATGTATGTGTATATTAGTCTCTCAGTCATGTCTGACTGTGCGACCCCATGGACTGCAGCCCACCAGGCTCCTCTGTCCATGGAATTCTGCAGGCAAGAATTCTGGAGTGGGTTGCCATTACCTTCTACACAAATGAGTAATAGGAATTGATTAATAGTGATAACCTTACAGTTTATCCTGATTAAATTAACACCTCTATGTAAAGCTCTTAGAAGACAAAGTCCAATATACATGTGTATACATATATGTATATATGCACACACATATATAGTTTTTCCTTGATGGCTCAGCAGGTCAAGAATCTGCCTGCAATGCAGGATACATAGGAGATGCAGTTTCCATCCCTGGGTTGGGAAGATCCCCTGGAGGAGGGCTTGGCAACCCACTCCAGTATTCTTGCCTGGAGAATCCCGTGGACAGAGGAGCCTGGCGGGCTCCCTGGTGTCCATAGGGTTGCAAAGAGTGGGACACGACTGAAGTGACTGAGCACACACACAACACATAGTTAATTTGCAATGTGTTGGTTTCAAGTGTACAACAAAGTGATTCGGTTATACATATATGTGTATATATTTATTCTTTTTCAGATTTCTTTCCATTATAGGTTATTACAAGATATTGGATATAGTTCCCTGTGCTATACAATAGGTCCTTGTTGTTGACCTGTTTTATATATAGTAGTGTATATCTGTTAATCCCAAACCCCTAGTTTTTATTATTCCCTTTTCTTTCTGTTTCTCTACTTTTCTCCTTCTTTTCCTGTTGCTGTCCTGCACCGAGCCTCACTTGAGCCTTGAGAGACATAATGCACCCTCTGTAAGCCCCAGATGAGCATCTTCCCTGAAAAATTTACTCTCTTCCTTCCCTACAGAGTCAGTCCATTTGGTCCAAAGTTCCCAGTGTAACTCTTGTTGAATTCCCAGAGCCTCCAGCCAGGCTTGAACTCACTGCTTTCTCTCACTACTTTGCCTCATTCAATCCTGACCTATTCTGGGTCTTCTGAGTAGCAAGTCTTTCTGGGGGAAAGATGCCAACATGCACCCTTCTGGATGCTTCTTCAAAACAGAAGAGAGGGAAAGACCATGTCAGAGATAAGTACAATATTCCTTGAAACTGGGTATGACTCCTGTTTTAGCTGTTACTAGCTGTGTGACTTCAGGCAGCTTTCAAGTCTCTCTGGGCCACAGTTTCATTATTTGTAGTTGCTTCTCTACTCTGTCTCCCCCTAGGGTACATTATTTTTTTGCTTGGTGATCATTTTCCTTTTCTTGGTATCCATTTGACCATGATCTGAATCTCCCAAGAAATGCTTAACTGATCTCATCTTTACATATCTGGCTGTTAGGGACAGGTATTATACACACCTGACTCCAGGTAAATCCTGCTGGATAGCTAGAAGGAGGTCTGGAAACATAGTCTTTACAATCAACCTGTCTACATGAGTGAGTCCTAGTTGTTGTTATTTTGGCTGTATCATGGAGCATGTGGGATCTTAGTTCTCTGACCAGAGATCAAACCCATGATCTTTGCAGTGGAAGTGCTGTGTCTTAACCACTGGACCACCAGGCAAGTCTGAGTCCCAGATTTAAGAACACACTGTTTCTGGAAAGAAAGTCAAGGTTGACACGAACCTTTAATTTATGTTGAGACTAATGGTTATAGGATTCTCTTTATCTCATGTAGCTGTCTTTTTTACCTGCTTTTGGAAAAGGTTCCTGTAGCCACTGGTGTTAGAGACTAGAATCTAGAGTTGGAGCCTTGGTGAATTAATTTAGTAAATTTCAAAGCAGTTGCTGATGCATATCTCAGTCATATATCATCATACCCTAGTTATAGGGTATGATGGTAAAAATTCTGGACTGGGCATTTGGGGACGTGAATTTCTTTCTCTACTATAACTTAGTTCAACTGACATTTATTGTTCATGTGCTAAAGGCCAAGAACTGGGCAAAAAGTGATGGCATCGGATTTTCTCTTGTCTTTAACACCTGCATCAGGAAACACTGGTTGTTTCTTCTTCACCCTTCTCCCTTCCCTTCCCACTTTTGGCAGGTCTCCATCCTCTTCCCTGTGCCTGGTGCTGGAGGGGAGGCTGAATCCTGATTGGGCTAAATCAGTCAAATTCCTTCCACCCCCTTGCCAGGGTTGGATTTAGGCATAGACAAATGGCAGCCATTCTGGCCAGTGACCCCAGAAGGGAAGTCCACAGTGAGGTTTCTGGAAAAGATGTCTGTGCCATGACAAAAAGACACAGAAAAGATATGGCATTTTCCCCCATGGCTCAGGTCTAGCTTTCAGGCCTGGAATTGTGGCCATCATCATGTAACTGCAAGGGGCACTCAGGGGACACGCTGAGGGGAGCAGAGCAGAAAGAGGGAAGGAGATCCCTGGTGGGTGATGTCCTCACACCCTTGGTGATGTCACCAGCTCCTGGATTAATCCACTCTGGAGCCAGTCTGCCTCTGCAGTGCCCTGGAGGTTTAACCCACTCTGTGTTGGGGGTTTTGTTCTTCGTGGCCAAAAGATTCCTAAATGATGTACCTCTCACACGGGAGTTTGCAAACCAGAATGAAGGCAGGCGTATAAACAGAACTCTTCCACCACACCTGTGCTGCGGGGAAAGCAGTCTGCTGTTGTCTTGTGGCGCATGTGCTTGCAGCCAGGCTGAGTCTTGCACTTACTAGCTGTGTTGTCTTGGGAAAGTCACTTAACCTATTAGCTCATCTGATAAACGGAGGTGAAAACCTCACCTGCCTCGGTATGTTATTGTGTGGATGAAATGCACATTAAGACTTGCTAAGTGCTCAATAACTATGATCAATTGCTCTGGCTATTATGGAAATATTAATAAGAACCACACAAGAGCCCAGAGGCGGGAGCAACTAATTCTACTAGAGAATTAGGAGGAAGGCCTCACCAAGGAGACAGATGTGAATCTAGGTCTTGAAGGGTACCTGGGGATTTGCAGGTCAGGTTTTGGGGAGGAAGAATGTTGGGGATGAGCAGAGGGAGCCATGCTTGAGTTCATTCCTACATTTCAGGAGCTCAGTGTCCTCATCCTTAAAAGCACTTGAGTGTGTTGGATTAGCTTAATCCTCTTTTCATGAAAGAAACAAATCTCAGGTCCCTTCCCTAGACTGAGAAGCTCCAGATGGGAGATTCTTCTTGGCCCCTTTATCACTCACCTATCGTTTTTCAACCCACCCTGGGGAAATTCACTCGACAAACATTTGCCACTGAAGAAGGTGACTCTCACTGGCTTTGTTGATTTCTTTGTTCGTTGCAGCCCAGAGCCTTATCTGCTGTGCAATTAGCGAGGCTGTGCTTCTTCAGCTTCCCCAGGCCCCATGCATCTCATCAGTCAGATAGATACTGAAGCTTAATTAAGCTTGTAAAGCTTTCTGATTTCCTTAGATGAAAGGTGGCCCGTAAGTACCAGGTTTTATTTTGGTGGCTTCTGCCAAGGGTTATTATAAATAGGACTGAGTGCCACGTGGCTGAGCTCTTAGGGTGATAATGTGTCAAGACCAATCGAGGTTGCTGAGAGCAGAGATATTATCATAATGGTTCCATCATAGGTGGTGGGTGTTAATGGAAGTGACTGCGAAAAAAAAGTACTGCAGGCAGCGAAGCTGGACCAGAGGAGGCTGCGAGTGAAATGTCGGCAGCTCCTGAGATCTCCATCATAATCATTAGCTATATTAACCTCAGAGCCATTCTTCTGCCATCTCCTCTAGACCAAGCTCAAATTCAAGTAAAAAATGATGCTTTAACTCCAAATGAAAATATATTCCCTTGCTGCTTTTTAAAATCCATTTACATTAAAATGATGGCCAGTAGGTAAGTAATTTATAACTGGGGGCTCACTGCAGTGCGGCGGGTGTCGTTGGAATAGCGAGCAGCCTAAGTGGGAGGCCGAGGGACTTCCAGGCCTGGCCAGAGTCATCGCTGTTGGACTGAAGAGGGGCTGAAGGAATATGCAGAAACAAGGGGTAACTTAGGGACACTCCCTGGTAGGGGATGGTGAATGGAGAGGTGGCGTTGAATTTCAACAGGAAGGTGGGTGAGCAAATGGGTAGAAGTTCTGCAGTCATGCAGCCCTTGTTAAGAATGTGTGAGTTTCCTGGCCGCTGGGGTTTCATTTTCCATCGGCCTTCGATGGAAGACAGTCAACGATATATGATGACGGTGATGTTGATGAAGATGACATTGGTTTAACCCCGTTGCTAGTTGAACCTTCCCTGTTCTTTTGAGATCCAGTTAATCTTGACCCAAATTCCTATTCCATGGCCTGGGAGGGTCCAGAAACTTTCCCTCCCTTTCTGAGAGTGCCTGTCCCTCAAGCTTGTCTCTCTTTGTCTGCCTCCTGCTTCTATGCTTATTCCTTTGACTCCAACACACAGTAGCGTGGATGTGAGGTTCACTGCCTTATCCACAGACCCCACCCCCAAATCCACTTGGGCCAAGAGATGAGTTTAGTAACTTTGCTGAAGATCTACAGGGGCTTTTGGGGTGGGGCTGGGGTCACCTCATTATGCAAAGCCTTCTTTCATCCAGCTCTCCTTTCGCTTTCCTTCTCCCCTTTGTGGAGAAACAGGCAAAATTTCCCTCTTCTCTCATGGCCTGCTCCCCTTCAGGCCTCAGCAGGATCTCAGCTTCGTCCCCCTCAGGTACAGGTTTACCTTGTGATCAGGTTGGGAACGGAACTCTGGGGGACACCATTGAAAAATTCTGGGGGTCCTTTCTACATGTGGTGTGATGTGTGAGAGCTTTTCATGCATTCGGTCCATATGACCTTCCCCCTCTCCACCCCTTGGAGGTATTCCTCCATTTCATTGATGGGAAAACCAGAGTATCATGAGAAGTAAGACTTCTAATTGGCCCGGGAGAATTTTGCTATGTAACAGGAGAAGAATTTCAAATCTGGTCGGCCCCAAAACAGAAGTTAGCTTAACTGCTATGTGCCATGTGACCTCCTGGAGCTGGGAAACACCCTGGCCAGTTAAGCAAGGGGCCTCCTACAAGGGACTCATCTCTTCCTTGGTCCTGGCATGTTGTCTTACACCAGGCATGCTGGAAACGGGTATTTAGATTTCTCTTTCTCTCTACTAGGTGATCGAGCCCAGCCCATCTCCTGAGAGGCCTGTTGTAGCACAGAAGGCTCCCCGTGGTTAATATCATATGGGGGTGGATAGGAGGGATTGGAAAAGAAGTGGGCTGGACTGGCTGGCTGACCCAGTGGTCCTGAGGACAGCACTCTCTCCATCTCAGGACAAGATTAGCCTGAGTTAAGGTCAGCAGTGCAGGGATGGCCGTCACCTGCTATAATTTCTCCTCTGATTTCACCCCTACTGCAAACCGACTCTGAAACTGCCACGCAGAAGCAGGAAATTGCCTCCGTGGGGCTGGGCATGTTTGTTATGCACCAGGCACTGAGACTGGCTCCTGAATATCTCTGGTTCCTTTTCATTTCACCAGAAGAAAATAGGAAGGAAAAAAAAAAAAAAACAACAGAGGCCATTTCTTGCCTGCTTGAGTTTAAAGAACGATAGCCTTTTAGGGACAACGTGGGCCTGAGGAATGGCAGGAGGAGGGCTGAGGAATAATGATGGTGATACAATTCTAGAGCTTCTTGCAGTTTTGCTGAGTTCTCTCCTGTGCCAGTCTTGTTGAATTTTTACAATAACCTGCTAGGGAGGGGGTTGGGGCTTCCCTTGTAGCTCAGCTGGTAAAGAATCCACCTACAATGCGGGAGACGTGGGCTCGATCCCTAGGTTGGGAAGATCCCCTGGAGGAGGGCATGTCAACCCACTCCAGTATTCTTGCCTGGAGAATCCCCATGGACAGAGGAGCCTGGTGGGCTACAGTCCATGCAGTTGCAAAGAGTCGGACAGGACTGAGGACCAAGCACAGGGAAGGGTGGTAGGGCAGGCGTCAGTGACTGTTGTTATTTTGTGAAGGAGAAAACTGAGCCTCGGAGGGTTGTGTGATGAGTCCAAGGATGTACAGCTAGTTCCTGGCAGACCTGGAACTTGAACACGCTTTATCTGGATTCTACATCAGAGTTTTTCCATGGCATTTCATCCCCACGGCATTCATACTTTGTTTGTTCAGTTTAGTCCACATCTGCAGACTTTGTCACCACCTCTGGTTTTCCACATGGTTGCATATCCCTCTTAAATGTATGTTACAGTGACCACTAAAACTCCAGTAAGGGTGGCAGGAAAAGGAGCCCAGGGACAGTTCCCCAAAACCTGTAATACTTAAAAGCCCCTCTTCCCTTAAATGTTGCTTTCTGTCTCATTAGCAAGTGTGACAGAAAGGAGGAAGGAAAGAAAAACCAGAGGGTTGTGAAAAAAAGAGAGAGGTTATCTTGAAATCATTTTCTTTGCCAGCCTGATTCTGTTAAGAAACAGGATTTAATCAATGAGAGTCAGAGGCAGAAAGAGGGGGTAATCGCTAATCATTGGATTATGGGGGAGGGGTAGTTGTCATAAAACACCTCTGAGATGGCAGAGAAGAAATCGTGAAAAACAAGAAGTTTTCTCTTACTTTTCTGCTCCTATACATGATACCCTTGCTCACACAGGGTAAAACCAAGCCAAGAGACCGAGGTAGGGTGCTTGACCTTATTGCCTTTCTCCATTGAGAGGGTCGCTTATTTGGGGATGATAACAGATCTGCAAGGCTCTTTAGGTTCAGAGAGGGTGGCTAGACTATGTAGAAGTCTTCCCGCCGTGATTTTCTTTCTTTTAAGATGGGATGTTAGTGCTTGCCTCACAGGAGTATTATGAGAATTGAATAGGGTATGGGATTTAATAAATATAGCAGATGAGACATTCCAATACAGTTTCTGGCATATAGTAGGCATTCAATAAGTATTAAAAACCACATACTCAGCTGCATGGAAACATGCCTGAGAGGATATACTTAGTGATTAATAGCATTACTCGTTAAGAAAAAAACCTGTGTGTGGGCGGCACTTTTACTTTTTATCATATACATTTTTTCCTTTATCCTTCCTGATGCATTTGGAAAAGCATGCTGTATGTATTAATGGGTGTGTGTGGAGGCTCAAGTTAAAAGTTAAAATCAGATATAGAGTAATAAAGAACATGATATTTTGATACCCCCATCTTTGTGTGATTGTCAAATTTGTACTCACTGCTCTTGAGTCAATTGTGGTGCGTTTGATGGCAAATGGCAGAAATGGACTAGCTAAGTCAAGAAGCAGAAATGGGGTTTGATAGGATGCTGAAGTAGTTCCCAGCATCAGTGAAGGACCTGAAAATTGGGTACTGGAAATCATCAGAACTCCACAGCGCCAGGTAGGCAAGCAGGAGGTGCTTCCCTCAAAAGTGTAGGTATACCATGTCTCAGCTCTGGTCACCTCCCATTCAAGTGTTTATGTTCCAAGAGAGGAAATCTAACTGGTCTATTTGAGGACTACTGTTTCCACCATTTTGGTTCACCTGGTCTTTGCCACTATGACAGGGAAGGTAGTATATAAGAAAGCATATAAGGGCGCAGCTTGGACTTCTCTGATGGTGCAGTGGATAAGAATGCGCCTGACAGCGTAGGGGACACGGGTTTGATCCCTGGTCAGGGAAGATTCCACATGCCACTAAGCAACTAAGCCCTTTACGCACAACTACTGAAATGTGCGTACTCTAGGGCCAGCAAGCTGCAACTACTGAAGCCTGCGCCTTAGA
Source organism: Cervus canadensis (assembly GCF_019320065.1). Taxonomy (NCBI): domain Eukaryota; kingdom Metazoa; phylum Chordata; class Mammalia; order Artiodactyla; family Cervidae; genus Cervus; species Cervus canadensis. The sequence continues at coordinate 60,710,514 of NC_057396.1, read as the reverse complement.
GCCCATGCTCAGCAACAAGAGAAGCCACTGCAATGAGAAGCCCATGAACCGTAACTAGAGAGCAGGCCCCGCTTGCCACAACTAGAGAAAGTCCACACCCAGCAAGGAAGACCCAGCACAGCCAAAAATAGATAAATAAATAAAAAATTTTTTTAAAAGGGTCAGTTCTTAGCTGGACCATGATGCTATAGGTACCTACCCCCATAGTCTGTGCTGTTTGATTTTTGAAAAATTATAATCTTGTGTTATTTTTAAAATAATATTGAGAAGACTCTTAACCATCCACAAAATAAGTAGAGCTGTACTCTAAGATCTTAACAGAATGTATTTTGTGCATCTCTTTTAAGGAACCAATACAGATCACAACCAAGCAGGATTATATGCCTGGTGATACACCACAGAGTGACACACCAGCCCTGGGTCTGCATAAATGCTGATTATGATGGCAAACACACCCACACGACAGAAACAATGCTTGTCTTTTTGACTCCAACTGTTAGCAGATCCAAAATTTCCATAACTTTGTCTAGCACTGCCTCTAGAGTTAGGAAGGGAGTTTTGAGACCTTTATTAGGGTAAAGAAAGAAAAGGAATAGGGCATTTCTGATTTTTCTATCACTAGCTGTTATTTTATGGTGTTTAGGAGGCATGCAGAGTGGATCCAAAGGTATGCAGGGTGTATTCTGTGTGTGTGAGAGAGAGAGAGAAGAAGAGGGAGGGAGCATTTCGTTGCTCTGGGGCACAGTGATTTAGCCAGTCCTGTCTTGTATGAGGCAAGCTCCAATCCAGATTGTATTTTTGATGCTGACCTTTTGTGTTTCCCAGGAAAGAGGAGCCCAGTCATGGGTCGCAAGAGGCTGAGGAAAAAGTGAGAAGCAGGGAGTGTGGCCAGTCCGGGAGGATCTGGGGGAATGCTTTGTGTCCTCGTAGTGCCTCCTGGCAACATCAGCACCACAGCGGCTGGCTTGGCTCTCTCCCCTCCTGGCAGCCCCATAAGCATCCTTCCCAGTGTCAGTAAATCTTGTCTTTGGCCATCCACCCCTTCCTTGTGAGTTTTTTCTTTTCTGATGATGTTGCTGGGGGAGATCAGCAGAAACTACTTAACTGAAGGCAGAAACTTCATCTCTAACAAATGGATGGATTGGTAACGGATACCATTTACTAAGTCTTGCTAACAAGCCAGGCAGCTCACATATCCTCACTAACCCTTTCGGGTGGGTTTTCATAGACTCTTGTACAGATGAGGAAACCACAGTCCAGAGGGTTTGAGGATGTTGCTCAGTTTGGCACAGCTCTTAAAAGAATTAATGCTTTTATATTGTGGTGCTGGAGAAGACTCTTAAGAGTCCCTTGGACAGCAAGGTCAAACCAGTCAATCCAAAAGGAAATCAAACTTGGATATTCATTGGAAAGATAGTTGCTGAAACTAAAGCTCTAATACTTTGCCTACCTAATGCAAAGGGTGCACTCATTGGAACAGACCCTGATGCTGGGAAAGATTGAAGGCAAAAGGAGAAATGGGCAGCAGAGGATGAGATGATTAGATAGCATCACCAACTCAATGGACGTGAGTTTGAGCGAACTCCAGGAGATAGTGAAGGACAAGGAAGCCTGGCGTGCTGCATTTCATAGGATCACAAAGAGTCAGACACTACTTAGCAACTGAACAACAACAACAACTTAAATGGTAGAGCTAGATGCAAATCTGGCCAGTGTGTCTTCAAGGTCACCTGGTCTTGATGCCTCCTCTGTATGGGAAAGCCACCTCAGGAGCGCCCAAGACCCAGTAGCTTTGGCACCCATCACTGATGACTCTGGGACCAATCAGAACTATTGAACAGACACAGCTTTTTTTAAAATTTATTCCTTTGTATTTCACTTGTTTATTTATTTATTTTTAATTTTTTGGTTGTACTGCATGGCATGTGGGATGTTGTTAGTTTCCTGACCAGGGATCAAATCTACACCCCCTGCACTGGCAGTGTGGACTCTTAACCACTGGACCACCAGGGAAGTTCAGCAGTCTCAGTCTTAACTACAACAAATTTGGGAATTATGAGATAATATTACTCCCAAAGCCAGCAATGTAATGACATAATTTTAAGCCGAGGCTCTGAGTCTGCTCTTTGGGGCATGCATGGTTGGGAGACCAAGGCCCATGACTTACCAGGACTGCATACCCAGCTGGAGAATCCTCCGAGGACTACTCTTTCTGAGACGCCCAGGGAAAGCTTTTCTTCTTTCTTCTGCTTCAGACGCTGGGTATCCTAACCTCTAAAGTTCCTGGGAACAGAACCATTAGACTTCATAGTTTTATTGGAATTAAAAATTTTGTGAATTTTGGGCTAACTGCATCTGGCCATAACACAAATAAAAATACCATGCATTAATTAAACCAGTGGAGAATGAAACAACAGAAATACAACAGCAACAAAAATGGGAGTTGTGGCTTCAGAATGCTCCCCTAGCAGGCAGCTGAATTTAAATTTCCATTATTTTGAGTGAATGTGGTCCTGAGGAATCTTGTAGGGATGGTTCTTCATGTGATTTCCAGGCATGCCATCTCTTGTAGGGTAGTAACTTTGATAAAACTATAGCGTGTTTTGTTGGGGAAAAAAAGTATAAAATATATGTAGAACTAGGAAAGGATCCAGGAGGACACACCTAACTGTTAGCAATATGTTACGTTGGGGAAAGGAAATTTGATGAGAAAGGACTTTCTTCTTTTTCTTTAAAAAAAAGACTATATATTTCTGGTGTGTTTAAATTCATTATGAAAGTGAAAGTGAGAAGTATTAGTTGCTCAGTTGTGTCCAAGTCTTTGTGACTCCATGGACTGTAGCCCACCAGGCTCCGTCCATGATTCCCAGGCAAGAATACTGGAGGAAGTTGCCATTCTCTTTTCCAAGGGATCTTTCTAACCCAGGGATTGAACCTGGGTCTCCTGTATTGCAGGCAGACTTTTTACCATCTGATACTCAGCACAAATATTTTGAACAGACTAGAATGATCAAGGAATTGCTTTACAGTGAATGATTCATGCTTCATGGCACCAGGTTATCAAAAGGCAGATAGGTGACCATTATGAAACTGGTCCAAATGGGCCAGGAGTTAATATGGGAGTGGGCTGGGATTGGATGGTAGGCATAGAGATGGAAAGGAAGGGAGAAGGACTTGAGAAACCAGAAGACAGGGTGTGATGGTTGATTTTATGTATTGACAAGACTGGGCTAAAGCATGCCCCAGATGGCTAGTGAAATACTATTTCCGGGTGTATCTGTGAGGCTGTTTCTGGAAGGGATTAGCATTTGAATCAGTAGACTGAGTCAACAAGATCACCCTCACCAAGGTATGTAGGGGAACTTACTTGCTTAAGCTGGTGCATCCTTCTTCTCCTGCCCTGGGGACACTGATGCTCTTGGTTCTTGGGCCTTAGAACTCAGATGAGGACTTACATCATTACCCTCCCTGATTCTCAGGCCTTTGGAGTCAGATTGAATTACACCACTGGCTTTCCTGGTCCTCCAGTTTGCAAAGGATAGATCATGAGGCCTCTTGACCTGTGTAACTATGTGAACTAATTCCTATATTAATTATATATTCCTACAATAATTATATATATACTTATATACACATATAAATTTTGTATTTATATAAAATTTAGAAATTTCATATGTATTATTTGTATCTATCTATCTGTTTCTCTGGAGAGCCCTGACTAATACACAAGGGTGCGACCTGAGTTGGCTAAAAGCTTGCAATGTGGTACTTTTTGGATGAGGGTGGAGCCTAGATATTGGTGCTGAGCTATGGAGGGACCTAAAGGTGCTAGAATTCTGAGTGCATGGGTGGATGGGTAGATGGCTGGACAAATGACTGAGTTCCCTCATAGGAGCTCCTTGCTTTCTGGTTTAGGCTAAACTTCTTTAAAAGCCTACTTAGATCCTGAGGTTAGGTAGTAATTTCTCATACTCTTCCCCTGACCTCAGTTATCCTTCCCCAAACCAGGGAGGCTGAAGGCTTTTCTGAGATCTGGACCATTTCTGGATGCCTCATGGGGTCATTTAGGTCTATTTATGTTCTAATTCCCTGGAGTAGGAAATGGCAACCCACTCCAGTATTCTTGCCTGGAGAATCTCATGGCCAGAGGAGCCTGGTGGATTACGGCCCGTGGGATCGCAAAGAGTTGGACACAACTGAGTGACTAAGCAAGCATACTCTAATTATGAGAACCTCCTTTTTGAACTCTCTCACCCTAGGGCTGGGAAGGAAACAGAGTGTGGTGGCTGGGATTCCTTCCAATCCGATGTATAGAAGCATAAGCAGGATCTGATATGTCTGAGAAATAGACTTATGACATTACTTGTGTAGCATGAGCATGAAGCTGTTCATACAGACAGAACTGTAAAATCACATGCACATGTACTTCATGTACATGATCACATTTAAGCTTCACAACATCCTGCAAGGCAGTAATTGTTATCACTATCTGAGAGGGGAGGAAAGCCCAGCTTGGAGGTGGCTTTCAATACTTTGGCCACCTGATGTGAAGAGCCGACTCGCTGGAAAAGACCATCATGCTGGGGAAGATTGAAGGCAGGAGGAGAAGGGGATGGCAGAGGATGAGATGGTTGGATGGTACCATCAACTCAGTGGACATGAGTTTGAGCAAACTCTGGGAGATGGTGAAGGAGAGGGAAGCCTGGCGTGCTGCAGTCCATGGGGTTGCAAAGAGTCGGACACAACTGAGCGACTGAACAACAACAACACTTCTCACTTCTAGAGGAGAGCTACAGGAATAGCATCCCTCTTCTGCCTCCAGGTATTAGCACATCTGGATGAGAAATTTGGAAGTGCTGCATAGCCACGTGCTACCAGTCTGAGAACTAGGCCAGTACTGAAGATGGCAGAGTCAAGATGGAGAGAATCTGGTCCCTGATGGTGGGGTGAGTCACCAAATAACCCATCACAGAAACCTCCAGATACTTCTAGTTGACTTCCTGGTGTCTGTTCTGGTCTTCTTCCTTAGTCATGTAAGAATCTATATTGATGGATGTAGCAGTGTACCTGATACAAAACACATTTTCCAGACTCCCATGTCAATGCAAGTAGCTGATAAGATATTAAGTGGCCCTTTGCCCTGCCCCTTTTTATCTTCCTGTTTCCTGGGATGTGAACATGATGGCTAGAGTATAGTAGCCGTTATGTGATCATGAAGCTAACTTGAGGATAGAAGCCATGTGCTAAAAATGGCAGCACAAAAAGTGTGGGTCCCTGCTGATTTGGAGCTACCATGCCAGCTTTTGACTGTTTATATCTGGGCTTCTTGTATGTGTACATAAAACTTCTGTTTTATAGAAGCCGCTGTTTTTGGTGTTTTCTGTTATATGCAGCTGAGTCTAATCTCAGCTGCTCAGACTATGTCTTTCTAAATTTCCTGCTGGGTGAGAATTAATTTCCTTAAAGTCTAAACTGTTTGGAGTGGGGGTTGCAATCAATAGCTTCATAATTGTTTCCTCTTCAAAACCCATACTGTTAACATCTCTACTGTATAGTCATATAGTCACCTATAACACAGGGCTGTATTCTTCAATTCTCCATTATTCTTGAGGTGAGAGGTCTTAATGTTAGGATATCCTCCACTTTCTGCATATCTTTTCTGTCTCTGAGTCCCATCAATGGGCAGTAAATAACTTCCAGAAAGCCCAAACAAAAAGCAGATTTTCCAGTTAGCTGCTACAGGGGTGGTAACAGCATTGGTGGGGAATTCAAGTGGTTTCTTTGGCACCGACCTCAGACTGTCAGACTAATACCTCCCACCTGAGCAGGGTCTGGCTTTCAATAGCCTCCTGTCTCTTCCTTCACCTTCTCCAAGCTTGTTGCTCCTCGGTTCCTCCTCCCGGACCGTGTGGTCTGCCTCCCACACAAATCCTCAGGGGCAGGCGCTTTTAATAACTGGCGAGGCAACTATTGACTCAGGTTTTGTTTGTCTGCCACTAAGTTCGCATTTAATAAATGCAGGATTCTTGGTTTAATAGGCTGGTCATTGTGTATTATCAAAATGGTAAGTTAATTATTCAGAGCTGTCCTTGAGATAGACCAGAGATGGAACCGCGGTGGCCTCCCTCCTTCCTAATTCACAGTGAGCATTGCATTTCTGGCCAGTCAGTATTTATTCAAAGTATAATAGCTATCTTGTTAAACTCAAGTCTGTTAAATCTAAATGAAAGTCAGGGATTTGTACCGGAGGGTGGGGAGCGGTTCAGTCAGTCTGTGTTGAGAGCATCCCGAACCACCCGCTTCGTTACTTGCATCTCGCTGTGAGGTTGCCAAAGCCAGATCGTAAAGCACGGCTGGAATAATAATCCTTCCTTGTCCAGGGACAGAACCACCCGCCACCCTTAGCCCAAGAAGTTTTCCCTGGGATGTAAACCTGTAATGTAATGATAATGACAGCTACTGCTCAGCAGGGCCTATCGTATGGTAAGTGCTTTTGATCCATCATCTCCAGTTCCTATAGCAATCCCAATTTACGCATGAGGATACTGATGCCTGGAGGGGTTAAATAATCTGCCCAAGGTCACACAGTTGTTAACTGGAAGAGCTAATTAGCAGAGTTACTTCTCTTAATTAGCTCCAGAGTTTGGGGATTCAGACTCAGATATTTGGGTTCTAATGCCCATCCTCTCTTGCTGCAGAGACTCTGAGGGGCTTGAACATGTGTTTTTGTGTCAGTAGAGGGTTTGCTCCCTTGCCTCTTGGCTCAGACCCTGATTGCTAGAGCAGTCAGTTTTGCATCCCACCTACTCTCTTTCTCCATCTAAGTCCCCCAGACTTACACACCTTTGCATGGTCATGCACAATGGCCTTCCCCACGCTTGCAGTACCTCCCTGAGGCTGATGTGAGCGGAGACTGTCTTGACCTGCCTTTGATTCCATCCCTCCCGTTTCCATCCCTATGTACAGGACTACAGGGTTTGTCATCACATTCTAAGGAGAAGGAATAAAATTCTTGAGGAGAAAAGAACTTTTTTTTTTTTTAAGTGCATCCGAGCCACTCTTCTAGATTCTCTGTTAGAGTTTGCCCCTGCCCTACAGCGTGAGTCTATCTGAGCTTCTTCAGTGGGGATCTTTGGCTTATAGCTGAGACCCAGCAGCCCTAGTGGAGGGAACATAAGACATGAACAGCCAACTTCTTGGGGACATGAGTGCAGCTCACAACTTAGGATCTGAGATGCCTGGTCGGACCCATGGCCTGATGTTGCAGAGCAACCAGGCCACATGCTTCAAGCCAAGGACCTAATACAAGGACACTGTTCAGGTTCAATTGAAGGGAGCCATGCCATCTTCTTCATGCATTCATTCCACATGTATGTGTTGTGTGTCTCCCTTGCATCAGGCACTGATGTAAAGCATGGGGTCTTTGACTTCACATAAGATAGTCCTGGAATCCGCAGGAGTAGGACAGAGGAAGGAGTGCTGCCTAAACAGAATTGGTAGATCTGGGTTTGAGTTAGGATGACCAGCTCTCCTGGTTTGCCTGGAACCTTCCTAGTTTTAGCACTGAAAGTCCTGCATCCTGGAGACCCCTCAGCATCTGTGGATGGTTGTTTGCCCTAGTTAGAGTGCCAGTTCTGCCATCTACTCGTCAGTCAGTTAGGGTCTGTTTCTTGATGGCCCATTACATGACTGATGATGTTCCATTGCTATGAGGACACCTGTGAACAAAGTCAAGTTCGTGCTCAAGGTACCCCCTTTCAGTGCTAGTAAATAATACGAGCAAGAGCAAATAAGATAATATAAGGCATGTCTATGGGCTTCCCTGGTGGCTCAGCAGTAAAGATTCTGCCTGCAGTGCAGGAGCCGCAGGAGATGCAGGTGCAATCCCTGGGCTGAGAAGATCCCCTGGAGGAGGGCATGGCCACACACTCCAGTATTCTTGCCTGGAGATTCCCCATGAGGAGCCTGGCAGTCTACAGTCCATAGCATGCCACAGAGTTAGACACAACTGATGCAACTTCGCACACACACACATGCAAGGCATGTCTAAGGAGATAAACCAGGTACTGTTACCTAGGCTGACTGTATGGTGGGGGAGGGGCTGTTCTAGGTGGGAAGGTCAGAGATGGCCTCAGTGCAATGAGCAGACACAGGCCACCATGTACAGATCTTGAGGGGAAGATTTCCAAATAGAAGGATCGTGAAGGGCAGAAGCCCTAAGATGGGAACAGATATTGCCAGGTTTGAGATCAGAAGGAAGGTCAGGGTGGATGGGTATAGGGGCCATGGGAGAGGGAAGGAAGAGGATGGCAGCAGGCAAGGGCCAGGGGACAAAGGGCCTTGGGCTATGCATTAGGTATGTGCCCTGGGGGGAATCACTTTCAGAGGAGGAGTCAAAATATCAGAGAAGTCGGTGGAGCTAGAAAACACCCTCCAGAGGGCTGAGTTTAGGTGTCCTAGCTTCCCCCACAAACCTGCTGTCTATGTTGTGTTTTCTATCTTGGTAAGAACATCACCATTCACAGAGTTGTCTGGGCTCAGAACTTCAATGTCATCTGGTTCCTGCTTTCCCATCCATCTCTGTCATTCAGTTAACCTGAATGACATAAATCATTGCATTCCATGACCTTGCTTAAGATGATAGTACTCAGCATATTTGCTCAAGTGGCAAACTTTCCCAGAAGCAGACTCTGAGGTGAAGATTTGTATACAGGAAGTTTTTTGAAGAGTTTTTTGTGTGTTTTGATATGGTGAATTACATTAATCTTCTAGTGTTGAACTAACCTTGCATTCCTGAGGTAAAACCCACTTGCTCATGATGTATTAAATTATATTTGTATTTTTATTATAGTATGTATTATATTTATAATTATATACATATGTATAATAGTCTCCTAAAATGAAGAGAGATTGACTTAAGAATGGAAGTGATAAAACAAGGGACTGTTTTTCATTATAAAACTTGTAGCACTACCTGATTTTTAATTATTTTCCTCTAGTATATGAAAGGGCTCCCCTGGTAGCTCAGCTGATAAAGAATACAGTTGCAATGCCAGAGACCCTGGTTCGATTCTTGGGTTAGGAAGATTCCCCTGGAGAAGGGGATTCTTCTCTGCCCACTCCAGTGTTCATGGGCTTCCCTGGTGGCTCAGATAGTAAAGAATCTGCCTCCAATGTGGGAGACTTGGGTATGATCCCTGGGTTGGGAAGTTCCCCTGGAGGGGGGCCTAGCAACCCACTCCAGTATTCTTGCCTGGAGAATCCCTGTGGATGGAATAGCCTGGCGGGTTACAGTCCACGGGGTCACAAAGAGTCGGACATGACCCAGCGATGAAGCACGGGACAGAAGCACATTATGTGAAAATCAATTTTTTAAATACGAAAAAAAAACCCAAACCAAGATTCAAACCTGTAACTTTCCATGACTTGATGCTGGTGTGGGGTTTTTGTTTATTTTTTGTTTTTGTTTTGGAGTGATTGGCCTTTGAGAAAAGGCCTTAGGTCACTGCAGTTGGGCTGGGTAACAGTTGAAAGGAGATAGTAGGTAGGTCTAGACTTAAGCCAAGGTAATCGTCGCCACATAGAAAGCCAGTTTCTATGTCAGGAGCTGTGTTGGCACATGTCATTACCTGATTAAATCCTGACAAGAACTTTTCTCAGTTAACTATTGTTAACACAACAAACCACCCCAAAACTTAGTGGTTTAAAACAACACTGTTTATTTTGTGATATATAGTAATGCCACAGGCTCCCTTGCCAGAAGCCAGAGAAAGAGATGGAAGGATTAAAGAACACAGAACTTTTCTGTCTGCTTGGCCTTTCCCTTCCTATAACTGAATGCTAAAAGGATGATTTAAGAGAGGACAATTTGCACCAACTAGGTGCATAGACTCATCTGTTGGTGGTACAAGATACAAAGGGTTGTCTCTACAAATGTGATCGGCACTCTACGTTTTGAGCTGGGCACTTATTCTTTGGTTTCACTTGGGGTCATCTGTGTGACTGCCATCATCTGCCTGTGTGGCTCAACCAGGATAGTGAAGTGAAAATCATTCAGTCGTGTCCGATTCTTTGTGACCCCATGGACTATACAGTCCATGGAATTCTCCAGGCCAGAATACTAAAGTGGGTAGCCCTTCCCTTCTCCAGGGGATCTTCCCAACCCAGGGATCGAACCCAGGTCTCCCACACTGCAGGTGGATTCTTTACCAGCTGAGCCACAAGGGAAGCCCTCAACCAGGATAGAATGGTCTGAGATACTGATTGCCTTGTGGTGAAACATGTATGAGTGATTAGCTGGGGCTGCTGGCTGGGGTGTCTCCTGTCTCCTCCATGTGACCTTCCAGCAAGATATCTTAGGTTTCTTCGATGGTTGTAGCAGAACTACAAAAGGGTGAGCCTCAATGTGCAAATACTGAGGTTCCATTGGTGACCCATTTGATGATGTCCAGTTGGTCAAAGCAAATTATATGGCAAACTGGTTCAGATGGTAAAGAAACCACCTGCAGTGTGGGAGACCTGGGTTCGATCCCTGGGTTGGGAGAATCCCCTGGAGGATGGCATGGCAACCCACTCCAGTATTCTTGCCTGGAGAATCCCCGTGAACAGAGGAGCCTGGTGGGCTATAGTCCATTGGGTCGCAAAGAGTTGGACACAACTGAGTGACTAGGTACAGTGTCGGTATGGAAGGAAGATATGCAGGGGCATGGATTCTGGGAGAAGAGATTCGTTGGGGACATTCAATGTAACAATCTGCCTCAGAGTGCTTTGAAGCTTACATTTATTTTATTTTATAGATGAAGAAACCAAGTTAAATAACTTGCCTAACGTCCTCTGTCATGTCTGACAAGAAACTCTTCTCTTTCTGCTCCAAAGCCCACACGTAAACCATTGTAGTGTCTCCAGTGCCCTACCCTGACACTGACTTCTTTTGCATAGTCCATTGTCCGATCATCTGATTGTCATGATGCTAAGTCATCTAGTCTCAGGTCTGCTGCTTGTCTCTTGTGTGTTTGCCCTTGATGGTCCTCCCAGAATACACACACACACCCCGACACACACAAACATATGTGTGCACTCAAAAGCACCATATACGTGTCATGTTCTCCCTTTGTATATTCCCTTCAAGGTACTACATTGTACTTCCCACTTTCACTTCCTTTATTCGTGAGACCTGGGGAGAATGGATACCCTGTCACATTTGCAGAGACAACCCTTTGCATCTGGCACCTTTGAATAGATGAGATGATTCCATGTACCTACTTGATACAAAGTATCCTCTTTTTAATCAACCTTTTGTCAATTAGTTACAAGAAGAATATGGCCAAGTGGGCAGAAAAGTTCTGCATTCTTCCCTCATCTCCTTCTCTGGCTTCTGGAAAGGGAGCCTCCTGTAATACTTCTTTCCCACCACTCAGCAGACTGGTAGAAACATGGGAAGTCACGTCCTCTTGTTGTCATTGCCACCAGAAATCCCGAAGCATCTGACAGACTGAGACAGATGGCCTCTTACTCAGGGAGGCCAGTTTTGTTGACACGGTCCAGCCTGAAGGCCCCAAGCACCATTTCAGTGTTGTTATTGGCAACATGATTGAGAGGGAAGCGCGACGGCTTGTCAACTTGACCTTCACAGGAGTATTAAAGTGAAGCAGGAGATAAAATGTATTTTGTTTTCAACAAGGTTTCCTTTCTGTCCTACATGATCAACATGTCATAACAATATGACTTCTTATTACCCCTCCTTTGAGGGCATTTTGAAACCGTTAGGAGAGATGCAGGCAAAGAGCTGCGTGTGGATCATTGCTGATCAATGTGATGCTGCTCTTTCTGAGATCATTATCTGTGGTAGACAGAATAATGCCCTCTCTGACCCCCTGCCCCCAAAAATGTTCGTGTCCTAATTCCTGGAACTTGTGACTATGTTACATTTCATGGCAAAGGGAAGTTATAGTTGCAGATAGAAATAAGATTGCTAATCAGCTGATTTCAAAGCAGGGACAGTATCCCAGATTATCCAGGTGGGTCCAGTGTACTCAAAGGGGCCATTAAGTGTGGAGGAAGGAGGTCAAAGAGTCATCCATTGAGAAAGACTCAACTTTCATTGAGTCATTGAGTCGTTTCATTGGTCATTGCTGGCTTTGAATGTGAAAGGGGATCACAAGCCTAGGAGCGTGGGCAGCCTCTAGTAGTTGGAAAACACAAGGAAAAGAATTTTCTAGAAGGAATGCAGCCCTATTGACACCTTGCTTTTAGCCAGTGAGACCCATTTTGTCAGATGATCAATATGGATCATTTTAAGCCACCACGTTTTTGTTAATTCATACAGCAGCAACAGGAAACACATATGCAGTGTTTATCACTTCATGGCAAATAGATGGGGAAACAGTGGAAACAATGGCTGACTTCATTTTTCTGGGCTCCAGAATCACTGCAGATGGTGATTACAGCCATGAAATGAAAAGACGCTTACTCCTTGGAAGGAAAGTTATGACCAACCTAGACAACATTAAAAAGCAGAGACATTACTTTGTCAACAAAGGTCCGTCTAGTCAAGGCTATGGTTTTTCCAGTGGTCATGTATGGATGTGAGTGTTGGACTATAAAGAAAGCTGAGCGCCGAAGAATTGATGCTTTTGAACTGTGGTGTTGAAGAAGACTCTTGAGAGTCCCTTGGACTGCAAGGAGATCCAACCAGTCCATCCTGAAGGAGATCAGTTCTGGGTGTTCATTGGAAGGACTGATGTTGAAGCTGAAACTCCAATACCTTGGCCACCTGATGCGAAGAGCTGACTCATTTGAAAAGACCCTGGTGCTGGGGAAGATTGAGGGCAGAAGGAGAAGGGGACGACAGAGGATGAGATGGTTGGATGGCATCACTGACTCAATGGACATGGGTTTGGGTAGATTCCGGGAGTTGGTGATGGACAGGGAGGCCTGGCGTGCTGCGGTTCATAGGGTCGCAAGGAGTCGGACATGACTGAGCGACTGAACTGAACATTAGCTCCTTGTATAATGTCAGTGTCTAAAGAGCATCCTGGTTGCATTTGTGGAAGACTGCAGCATATGTGATAGGAACAGAATGTATCATGGTGGGGATATTATCCCATTTTTCATGTTTCCATAGAAAACCTGTGAGAGCCACAGTACCCTTATACCAGAGAGACTTATCTGGTTGGTGAGGCTGAATAGCAATTACTGAGCCTGCTCTGCTCAAGTTTAAGTTTTAAGCTTATTTGCTCAAGATTTGTGGGCTGGTAATTTGGGCAGGACTCAACTGAGACTGCTCATCTCCATTCTATGTGGTATTAGTTGGATTTTTTCCTGTGTTTGTGGTCGCTTAGCATGTTGATTGGGTGCTGGCTGATGCTGGCTGATGTCATTCACAGGTCCAGCAGTTGGCTGAGGTTTCAGCTGGGCCATGGTGTTCATCCACATGGTCTTTCCACTGGAGTAAGCTAGCTTGGGCTTCCTCCCTTGGCAGCTGGGTTCCAAGAGGGAAAATGCAGACATCTCTAGAGGTCTTGGCTCAAAAATTGCACAGGGTCATTCTCCTTTCCATTGGCCAAAAGAAGTCACAAGAGCTGTTCAAATTTACAAGAGAGCAGAGAAATAGACTGCACCTATGATGGGAGTCAGTAGTGCAAGTAGCACATGTGCAGGGATGGAAGCATGTACTGGTTTTGTGTTTCCATTTAAGTCATTTGTTTTCTGCATGATATTTGCTATATGGACAGGTCTCCTGAGACAGCAATGGAGTATAATATAAACTGGCAGATAGACATTCAGACATTTCCCATCTTGCTAGTTCATCTTCTTAATATACAACCCACAGGAATATATATTGAACATACTCATACACTGGTGGCTCAGATGGTAAAGAAACTGCCTATAATGTGAGAGACCCAGGTTCGATCCCTGGGTCAGGAAGACACCCTGGAGAAGGGCATGGCAACCCACTCCAGTATTCTTGCCTGGAGAATTCCATGGACAGAGGAGCTTGGTAGGCTACAGGCCATGGGGTTGCAAGGAGTTGGACATGACTGAGCGACTAACACGTTCACTTTTCATGCTCATACACAGACACATCTTCACTCTTGTTGATGCGATTGATGATGGGCCTATCTGGGCATGGGTGAGACTTTCTTGGTTAGCACTTCATCCAGAAGTCATACTCTTCCTACAAAAGTGACAGTGAAAAATCAGAGTTAGTAGATGGTCTTGTTCTACATCAGCGGCAGCAGGATGGAGAGAAGGCACTAGTGTGTGGCTGCAGGCAGCTTTCTGGTTAGAGCAGCTGTAAAGATAGCACTAGTGGTAAAGAACCCAACTGCCAATGCAGGAGACGTAAGAGATGCGGGTTCAATCCCTGGGTTGGGAAGATCCCCTGGAGGAGGGCATGGCAACCCACTCCAGTATTCTTGCCTGGAAAATTCCATGGACAGAGAAGCCTGGGGGGCTACAGTCCATGGGGTTGCAAAGAGTCAGACATGACTGAAGCAACTTAGCACGCAAAGAAGCAGTGCATCGTGTTGAAGTGAGCACGGGTTTTGATTAAAGATGGGCCTGGGTGTTTTTATTCTTGGATTTATATATCACTCACTCTGGAACTTTGGAGAGGTAATTTCACCTTCTTCCGTCTCCATTTCTTCTATAAAATGGGGCTCATGATACTCAAATTTACATGGCTGTTGTAAGGATTAAATAAAATGCATTTATGACGTCTGTCCTTGTGCTTAGGGCATTGTCGGTGTGCCACAGTGATGGCCGCTTGAGAACCAAAGTTGCAAGACTGGTGGAAGGAGTCATGAGTCAAGCCCTGGCGTGGACCTGTCAGTAGCTAGTAGGAACAGGGATCACTAAGATGTGCATCGTAGAGATGTGCTTCAAGAAACCTTAAAGGATTCCAGGTTTTATGAAATGCATTTTCATCAATAGCAACTACATAGAAGAGACAATATTAGAACTGACACATCACTTTCAGAGGATTCTCAACTAATGGATCTGACCTGAAAAGCATGGACAAGTGTGGCTGGGCTAAGCGGATAAGAGGCTGATGTAGAGTAAGACAACTGCAGACTGAGCAGAACAGAGTAGACCTAGACAGTCAGCTCTCTAGGCTGGTTTTGAGCTCTGCCATGTCCATGGCAGAGGCACAGTTTTGGTTTCCACTGGCTACGCCCCTAATCTTTCTTCTCATTGACTTGGCAAGGCTGGTTCCTGTTTTGTAAACCTCAGCTCTGACAGCTCTTGGACTGTTCTAGTGTAACAGGTAAAAGTAAACTGACAAAAATAAACTGGCAAACACTCTCCCAGTTGAGTCCCTCAAGCTAATCTCTCGACCCCTGGGAAAAACCACTTCCTGGCTCAGCTGGTTCCCCTATAAACTGGATTCCTGGGGCCTTTCCCAGCTCTTCTTTCAGCAACCTGCTATAGAAGCAGAAGGAGGGAGAGATTCAAATGATCTTTCTAAAAATCAACCTTCATATTTCTGACTACTTTGTTATAGTTATGGCTCCTTGGGTCCAGTGACTTGTATGCTAAAAGTAACTGCAGTCTTTGGGACTGTCGCTGAATTTCTCTCTCCCAACAGGAAGGGAAGACCACCTCTCCTTCCAAGGCATGGAGGTTCTCTCCTCCTGTTCCTCTGTCACAGCAGTGGTGAGATCAGACTTTACAAGATCAGACTTTACAAGATCAGACTTTACGCACTAGAGCTCAGGGGTGCTGAACCAGAAGGGAACTTCCTTGATTTTAATAACTGATCTCTTTCTACTCTGAAGCCCCCCTTAAGAGTCGGGAGAAAAACACAAAAACAGATGTGGCAGTGAAAGAGATCTCAGTCCCTTCCAGTTCAAAATCATCCCTGGTGGGTAAATATTCTGATGTTCTGTTTCCTTTCAGGTCTGTTTTTCTCTTTTCAAGAAGTTGTTCTTTGCTCTTTCCCAAGAGGACATGTGAGATGGAGGGCAGAGAAGCCATATCCATCCTCAGGGGAGAGGGGAGGAGCCCTTTGTCTGCGTGTGGTCCCCTGAGCCTCTGACCTCACAGCCTTACAGCTCAGAGCCAAGCCTGGTGTATCTGAGGGATGTTCTCTCAGCCCTCAGGATGCAAGCTCAGCTATCTCCCCTCTGCTGTCTCCAGCCCTCCTGGGATTTCACTGGTTCTGCTGGTGCTATGACTTGGTCGCATCCACCATCAGGCCCCCAGATCTGGCCAGATCCCTCTGTGGCCTCTGCTACAGGAGTTCCTCACTTGTGTCTTGGTGAGCTTTTGTGGGCAGGCTTCTCAGTTCTTAATTCTCAGCTCCCTTCACCATTCCTCTCTCACTGGCCCTGGAGAACGTTCCAGGTTTTCTGTGTACTGTGGTGGAAGAGGAAAGAATTGAGAGTTTCAACCTGAACATGGTAGATATTGCCAAAAATAATCTACACCCCCTATCTCAGTGGGTGAGGATTCCAGGGAGGGGAATAGTGTATCCATGAGAACGGGGGTGGGGCTGCCTCTCCCTGGCACTCTGCCCGCCCTCCCTTTGAAGGATGCTGGCCTCTATGACATTTCTCAGTAGCTGACAGTAGCAAAGAGGTCCTGTGAGAAACACCAGCATCCCTCCTGCCTTGGAGGGCATATGAGGGCTTGAAGCTGCCAACAGCTGTGAGGTACTGAGGGTTACGCCACTGTGTTGCCTGAAATGGAATCTCATTCACAATTCAGTTCATGGTCCAAGAAACAAAAATAATATTTAATGAGGAAAATCTTCTTTGTTTAATTATGGTAAATGTCAAGGTCATATCCGAGTGCTTTGCTTAAGGTCAGATGCTCAGGGCTATCAAAAAGCATTTAAACCAGAGCGGATGGGCTATTAAAAGCCAGACTAGTTAAAATGAGGCCCCATCCTCTCTCACTGATTTATTTCCCCATCAGAAGCAGTAATGTTGGAGCTAGAACAATCCTCTGTGTTTTGTCCTCCTCTGATGTTCTCTTTAGGCTGATGAGGGATTCCTAATGAAATCAATGCCCCGAGGCTCCCAAAGGGTTACCCCCACAGCTCAGAAATCCTGTTTCCACTTGACTAGTGTCTGAGGAACGTGCTGATGCCCAGACCTCTCTCTTAGAGCTTCTGATTTAATTGTTCTGGGGGAGACCTGGGCACTGGTATTTTCTTTAGGGTTCCTAAATGAAATGTTTCTAATATACCGTGGGATTTAGAGCAACTGGGTTAAATAGTCAACTTAGTCAAAATGCCAAAAGCTGATGCTCTGTGTGCCCTGAGCTTTCTGCCATATTGCACTGGCCTTTCTCATAGTTTTCATTCAACCCAAAGTTATCTTCTTCCCCGCTGCCTCTTATCCTCACAGCCCAGAGCTGCCTCCTAAGAGACAACACGTACTGTCAAGCTCCAGAAAGGGCGAAGTTGCAATACCACACTCCTCTTGTACTTGGCAGTGAATGGAATGGAAACCATCTCTCAGATGTCCCTAGCTCCGCACCAGATGGGTTAGCCAAGATCAATTCTGAAGGCTCAGGAGAGAGATGAGAATTCAGACTCTGGTTTGGGTCTCTTTGAGTAGTCTGAAAAGAAGGGACCGGAGAACTTTCCTGAGCAGAGAGGAAATCTATGTCCTGTTATTTATGCACAATGCTTCACTGTTCCTTCTTTCTATGTTGTCATACAATAGAAATAATGATCTTGGTACTGGACCCTGTGCTGCACCAGGATGATTAATCACCCACTGAGTCATTTATTTCCTCATACTCTCGTCCACCAGGACCATTATCCTGTAGGTAAACAGAGGTACCAGTAAATCATGGACAGAACACAAGTTGGTGGGAGAATAGTTGATTAAGCGTCTCCATAACTTACAGTTATAGAGCACCTCTCATCCCAGAGGATCTCCAAGCACCAGATAGACTGATGAATGCGCCACTGCCCAGCCTCTATATATGTCATTTTCTACTCCATTGCCTTGGGGGGCGGGGGAGGTTTATTGCCCTTGTCATATAGTTACTCTCAAAACTGCAGTCATGGTTTAGATGGGAGGTAAAGAAAGGAACTTTTCACTTCCTTGTCCTTTCAGGGAGTAGAAATCAACTACTCACCAGGAACTCAGCAGCAGAGAGTAATGTATACACCTTCCCTTTGGGGCAACCTTTTTTTGATTCCTGAAGTGCTGCCAATATTTCTAAAGTTGCCAGCTTTGGAACAGCAGGCATTGAGATTGAGGGGTGGACTCGGACAAGATCTGAACTAAGTTGTTTAGCACGGGGATCCCAGCTCTGTACTCTGTGATGACCTCGGGGTGTGGGGTGGGAAGGAGGTCCAAGAAGGAGGGGCTATATGTGCACATATAGCTGATTCATTTTGTTGTACAGCAGAAATTAACACAACATTGTAAAGCTATTGTAGTCCAGTGAAAAAAATAGAAAACAATTACTTCAGTTCAGTCTCTCAGTCGTATCCGACTCTTTGCGACCCCATGAACTGCAGCACACCAGGCCTCCCTGTCTATCACCAACTCCTGGAGTTTACTCAGACTCATGTCCATTGAATCAGTGATGCCATCTAATCATTACTTAAAAACATATATGTGTGTGTGTGTGTGTGTGATAAGTGTTAACAGGGTAAAAATGTTTTAGGATCTGCTAGAATCTTAATCTAGGAGAGACTCACTCTCAGGGAGGATTATTTACTCACAAGAGTTCAGAACTATTCATGATAACTCTGCTTTTTAAAACTTAGTCATATATGGGCCCCTTTGAAAGAAGAAAATTTCCACTTTCCTCCCAGGGCTTTCTACAATTATAATGCTTTCAAGCATATTGTTATAACTCTGATATATGTAGCAAGCCAAAAACCAAGTTATATTCAAGTGAGTTAAATTCAGTTCAGTGCAATTCAATTCAATACAAGCTGAAACCAAAAAGCCAATGTGATTCAATTTAACAGCATTAATTTAATGGGAAGGATGATGTTGTTTTGCTGAAACCAAATTACCTCTCAAATGAGAACATGATATTGACTACTGCCTCATTAGTTCTTTCAAGTTTCATATAATTGTCCTATAGGGTGCCATGCGATGACCCAGTTTTCCACCATTTCTCTCTATTTGAACTGCAATGGAAACTCCCTCTGTGCAGCATACTATTAATTTATCTGGCCTTAATTTGGGGTGAGCATAACATTTCTGTGCTAAGTCTACATATGTGCCACTGGAACAGACAAGCCCTTTAGGACCCCATGGCATGAGTGACTATGTCATGTCTTTAGAATGATGCAGAAAATGGTAAAACTAAATTTTAATACTATGATCAAAAGGAAAGCGCCCAATTAAAAAATCCTCATAAAACTTTTTCAAGACTCCCCCAGGGGTTTGTGTGAGCCATGGACCCCGTGTTAAAATGCATGTGTCCAAAGTCAATAGGTTTAGGCCAATATTGGGTTTAAAGCCAGAATCAATAAAAAAAATTCTGGGAAAAAGGCAAAAGATGATCAAAGGATATCATGACAATAAAATTCATCCCTAATCAGAATCACGGACTTGAGTAAAGAATCTTGTCATAGTCTTGACAGAGACTACTCCATGTCCAAATGTGTCTATTGTCTTCTTTTCTCTTTATTTATTTATTTAGATGCTAGTTTTATTTTATTTATTAAAAAAATTCTTTTTATTTGACTGCACCAGGTCCCAGTTGTAGCACACAGAATCTTCGATCTTAGTTGTGGCGTGAGAACTCTTCAGTTGCAGCATGTGAACTCTTAGTTGCGGTATGTGGGCTCTAGTTCCCTGACCAGGGGTTCAATCCGGGCTCCCTGCATTGGGAGCACAGAGTCTTAGCCACTGGACCACCAGGGAGATCCCTCCTTTCCCCTTTTAGTAAGAGGCTCTCCCTTGACCCCATTCCACAGGTGATCTCAGGTAACTTGGATAATCAGCTGGAGGCCACATGTCCCAGCATTTCTTGAAGTTCCTTGTGGTCATGTGATCAGACTCTTGTTAACAGAAATGGAAACTGAGAGGTGCAACTTCCACATCACTCCTTTACAAGGAAATTGCTTGCTTTCCACTCTCTGCTTCTTCACTCTGGCAGGTAATCAGATGTGATGCTACTGAATTAGCACCAACCATGCAGCATCACCCTAAGAGGATCCAGAAGAAGAAAGTAGAAGGAACTTGGGTCCCAGGATAATCTCATAGAGTACAGTTTTCAGTCCTTCCTGCTTACTACTATTCTGCCATATCAGACATAAACGTCTTTGTTGTTTATGCCATTGTATTTTGGAGTCTCTCTGTTATAGCATCTGAATCTATACTCTGGTTGATACAGAAAGTGATAGCTTAAGATCCTGTTTCATTCCTTCAGCAATGTGTGTTATGTATTATTATGTGCCAGGAATTAGAGAGGAAGGGATTTATATGAGATTGTGTATTTAGTTAGTGGTAGAGCTGGGGCAAAATGCAGGTCTTCTGCGTTTCAGCCCAGAACTCTTGTCATTTCATGCTTCCTCCTCATCCAGTTCTGTGGCTAATGCTCCAGTCATTGTGATTAATTAGGGGAGGGCTTAGTGTTCCCAGAACTGTGTATGACCTGGTAGGCTTTATTCTCACATGGCTTGTTTGACTCTTGTTTGTTTGGGGTTTATTTTTTTTAAGGGAAAAATAAGAATCATCCAAAACAAATTAGAGGAGTTACTAACCCAGAAGAAATGTGTATTCATCACTGCAGGACCAACCCTGTCCCCTGTGCACAGAGGGATATACAGGGAAGCTCACAGTATTCCAGGGATATGACTTTCCAGCAATAATATTGTTACCAGAAGGCAGAAGCTGGAGTGAATAGGCCTAGTGGATATTTATGCCGGGGAGGAAAACAAATGGCAGTCAGTTTCTATGAGTGTTTCAGAAAAGTCTGAGTGATGAGAAAAGGAGCAGAAAATGAGAACAAACTCAGCAGCTTCTCTTCTCCCTCCCCTTAAAAATCCTTGTTTATTTCATCATCCTGCTTTGTCTTCCTTAAGGTATGATCATGATCAGAAACTTTCATCTTCATTTCCTTGTTCACACTTTTAAGGTCCATCTTTTTTGAAACACGGTGTTTCCATGGTTGACTTATTTGTTGTCGATTGATTCTCTAGTAACCAGGACAGTTAGGCTCTCAAAAGCATTGCTGAGTCAATGAAAGAAGTGATTGAATAGGAAATATGGCAACACAGAAAATGAGCTATGTAACTCATGAAACACACACAGTTCTGTTTCTTTGGTCACAGTATAGAGATCACAGTTTTTCAATAAAGACAAATCAAGTATTACCTCTGAGAGAAGTGCTATTATTCCAGAGTAAGCTTCCTGCCTTACTGACCTCAGAATTTTCATTGTTAAATGCCCCTGTGGTGACCATGAGAAGGCTCCTTGCAGTCTTCTACTACAGGGAGGTAGAGTGGCTAATGCTACACTTCCCACCACCAGCCAGCGACTGGCAGGGCAGGGATACTCAGGTAGACACGTTGCCAGGAGACCCAGGACTCCACTGACAGCCGGCTTTGGTTTAGAGACTTCCTGACAGCCTTTTTTTTAAAGCAGTTCCATCTGCATTCTTTTTTTATATAATTTTTTTAATTTGAAAAATATTTTTTGAAAGTCTTTATTGAATTTGTTACAATATTGCTTCTGTTTTATGTTTTGGTTTTCAGACCCCAAGGCGTGTGGCATCTTAGCTCCCTAACCAGAAATTGAATCCATACCCCTTGCTTTGGAAGTGTGGAGTCTTAACCACTGGACCACCAGGGAAGTCCCATCCCTGACAGCTTTGAAGACTCCTCCTTGGACTGCATGGTGGTCTAAGATGTTCTCACTCAACTTCCCTTCTCTCTCTTGTTCACTCAGGGCCAGACTCACATTGCATCTGCTGGCTCTCCCAGCCTTTTCTGACCCCTGTGTTCCCCCAACAAACCCTTGTGTATGTAATCTCATGTTGAGTCTGATTGTTACAGGCCTTGGGCTAACACAGGCTCTGAGAACAGTTCTGGGGCCTCAGGTGGTGGGAAGGCTGCCTAACCCCCAGGCACCATCCAATTTTGAATTCGAAGCCCACTCTCATACAGCCAGTGTCCAATTTTGCCTGCCACAGCCAGATCCAGCTTAAATTTGGAAACGCTAATGGAAAAGCAGAACTATAAGGCAAACACTATTTATTAGTCCATGCTCTAGCTACAAGCACTGACATGAAGAGTAAATATCAGAAAAAGGCTGAGAAGTTTAACAGGGAAAACAAAGACATAAAAATCTCTTTTGAGTTCAGATCCTTCTTTACCGTGGGGACCATGTCAACTCTGACAAGCAGTAGCATGTTTATTGAATTTTTGGAAGCAAAAGAAGAGAGACTGGACAGTTTAAATGAGAGTAGCAGCTCTTGGAATGAAGACACTTAAACATACATACCTGTTGACTTTGTGTAATTGCAGAAATGGGAGGAAATTGGACAGGGCATGTTAAACACTAAAGTTCATAGCATGCCTTGGAGAAAGACAGTAAATGTGAACATTTGTTCCCGAGGAATGGATTTTCCAGTTCTGACCTGCCACATTCTCTGGAACACTGTTGGCCTGGAAAGGCGCTGAATTTTTCTCTCTTTTACTAAAGGTGAAGACAATTTTTATCAATTTTTAACATAACAAAGGACAATACACTTATTATTATCTATGGCTGCATAACAAATGATCCCCAAATCTAATAATTTAACAACGGTTTTTATCTCTTAGTTTCTGTGGTCAGGAATCTGGCAAAATTTAGATAGTACTTTGGCTCAAGGCTCATCATAGTCTGTAATCAAGGTATCATCTAGGCTGGTTCAAAATTGGGAAAGGAGTACATCAAGGCTGTATGTTGTCACCCACTCATTTAACTTATATGCAGAGTACATCATGTGAAATGCTGGGCTGGATGAATCACAATCTAGAATCAAGATTGCTGGGAGAGATATCAATAACCTCAGATATGCAGATGACACCACCCTTTATGGCAGAAACCAAAGAGGAACTTAAGAGCCTCTTGATGAAAGTGAAAGAGGAGAGTGTAAAAGCTGGCTTAAAACTCAACATTCAAAAAACTAAGATCATGGCATCTGGTGCCATCACTTCATGGCAAATAGATGGGGAAGCAATGGAAACAGTGACAGACTTTCTTTTCTTGGGCTCCAAAATCACTGTGGATGGTGACTGCAACCATGAAATTAAAAGACATATGCTCTTTGGAAGAAAAGCTACAACAAACCTAGATTGTGTGTTAAAAAGTAGAGACATTACTTTGCCAACAAAGGTCTGTATAGTCAAAGCTATGTTTTTCCAGTAGTCATGTATGGATGTAGAGTTGGACCATAAAGAAGGCTGAGTGCCAAAGAATTGCTGTTTTTGAACTGTGGTGTTAGAGAAGATTCTTGAAGAGTCCCTTGGACTGCAAGGAGATCAAACCACTCAATCCTAAAGGAAATCAATCCCAAATATTCATTGGAAGGACTGATGCTAAAGCTGAAGCTCCAATACTTTGGCCACCTAATGTGAAGAGCCAGCTCATTAGAAAAGACCCTGATGCTGGGAAAGATTGAAGGCAGGAGGAGAAGGAGATGACAGAGAATGAGATAGTTGGATGGCGTCACCGACTCAATGGACTTGAGTTTGAGCAAGCTCTGGGAGTTGGTGAAGGACAGGAAGCCTGGTGTGCTGCAATCTATGGGATCGCAAAGATTCAGACATGACTTAGCAACTGAACAATAACAACTGGGCTGCTACCATTTTGAAACTTGACTTGGGAAGGATCCACTTCTGGATGGTTGTTGCCAAGATTCAGTTCCTCGTGGGCTGCTGCTTTGAGGGTCTTGGTTTCTCAATGGCGGTTGGCTGGAGGACACCTGTCCTGAGTTCCTTGATGGGTGAGCCTCTCCATAGGCCCACTCCCAATGTGTGCCAGTGAAGTCCATCAGAGTGAGCAGGTGAGAGGGTCAGAAAGAGGGTATGAGCATTGCAGGTGGATTCTTTACCACTGAGCCACCTGGGAAGCCCTCTTAAATTTTATGCTTTGTTGCAAAAGTTCACATGAATTGTGTATTCTAGGCTATAATGTAGGGCTTCCCTGGTGGCTTAGCTGGTAAAGAACCTGCAACGTGGGAGACCTGGGTTTGATCCCTGGGTTGGGAAGAACCCCTGGAGAAGGGAACAGCTACCCACTCCAGTACTCTGGCCTGGAGAATTCCATGGACTGTATATAGTCCATGGGGTCGCAAAGAGTTGGACATGACTGAGCAACTTTCACATATAGGCTATAATATAAAGGTTTGTTTGAACGTAAAAGTATAAAAGGTACGTACCATGGAGCACAATTGATTTTCCAAGGTGAGGCACCATGTGGATTTAGTTTGAAGAGCCTTATTAAGAGCTCATAGCACCAATTCCTTTTCCATGGGTCATCTCTGCTGAGTCATGGAGGTCCATGTCCTCCGTGACAGGAAGAAATTAATGACTATCATCTGCTGATAGGAAAAACATGAGAGATTTTGCAATGTCTGTTTATTTTCTGTTTTGTTAGGCATCCAGTCTTTGCTTGCTAATCCTTAATACCCACTTGCTCTTCCTTGAGTATAGCAGCTCTTTCTCACCTTGGATTATGCGGACTTACAATTCTTTCAGCCTGAACTGTTTGTCCCTGCCTTGTCTCCCTTTGTGATTCCTCCTTACCCTTTTATATTCCCCTCAGGAGTCAGGGTTAGTCTTGGAGAAACAGTGAGCGTTCATCTCAGTTAAAGGCTGTATCGGCCCTGCATTCCTGGAGCCATCCTTGTGCTCCCTTATTTGTGTGTTCTGACAAATAAATCTACAGTGTCTATCTATTAATAATATTTGACATTTCCTCTTCTTGATGTGAGCTGCTTAAGGACAGACTCTGACTTTTCTGCTTTACATCTCAGCTGTTGATATAAAGTATCCATTGTTTGACATATGTTGTTGTTTAGTCACTAAGGCGTGTCCAGCTCTTTGCAACCCCATGGACTGTGGCATGTCAGGGTCCTCTGACCTTCGATATCTCCCAGAGTTTGCTCAAATTTATGCCCATTGAGGCAATAATGCTATCTAACCCTCTCTTTCTCTGCCACCTACTTCTACTTTGCCTTCAATCTTTCCCAGCTTCAGGGGCTTTTCCAATGGATTGGCTCCTCACATCAGGTGGCCAAAGTATTGGAGCTTCAGCTTCTTCAACAGTCCTTCCAATGAATGTTCAGGGCTGTTTTCTTTAGGGTTGACAGGTTCGACAGTTTAGGCAGTCCAAGAGACTCTCAAGAGTCTTCTTCAGCACCACAATTTGAAAGCATCAATTCTTCGGTGCTTAGCCTCCTTTATGGACCAACTCTCACATCTGTAAATGACTACTGGAAAAACCAGAGCTTTGGCTATACAGACCTTTGTTGGCAGAGTGATTTCTCTACTTTTTCATACACTGTCTTGGTTTGTCATAGCTTTTCTTCCAAGGAGCATGTGTCTTTTAATTTCATGGCTGCAATTGCTGTCAGCAGTGATTTTGGAGCCCAGGAAGATGGAATCTGCCACTGTTTCCACTTTTTCCCCTTCTCTTGGCTATGAAGTGATGGGAGTGGATGTCAGGATCTTAGTTTTTTGAATGTTGAGTTTTAAGCCAGCTTTTTCACTCTCCTCGTCCACCTTCATCAAGAGACTCTTTAGTTCCTCTTCACTCTACCACTAGAGTGGTATCATCTGCATGTCTGAGGTTGTTGATATTTCTCCTGACAATCTTGATTCCAGCTTGTGATTCATCCAGCTTGGTGTTTCACATGATATACTCTGTGTATCAGTTAAATAAGCAAGATGACAAAATACAGCCTTGATGTATTCCTTTCCCAACTTGAACCAGTCAGTTGTTCCATGTCTGGTTTTAACCATTGCATCTTGACTCGCATACAGTTTTCTCAGAAGGCAGATAAAGTGGTCTGGTACTCCCATCTCTTTAAGAATGTTTGACATATAGTAGATTTTTTTTTTATAGTAGATATTTTTTTTAAAATGGCTATAGACTAACTCAGTGGTTCTCAAACTTTTTAGTTTTTTAATATCTCTTTATATCTTAAAATTTATTGAGATCTCTAAAGAGCTTTTGTTTATATGGATTATATCTTTTGATACTTACCAAATTAGAAACTATAACTAAATAATGGTAAGTTGCTTCAGTCGTGTTTGACTCTTTGAGACTCTATGGACTGCAGCCTGCCACCCTCCTTGTCCATGAGATTCTCCGGGCAAGGCTACTGGAGTGGGTTGCTGTGCCCTCCTCTAGGGGATCTTCCCAACCCAGGGGTCCAACCTGCATCTCCTGGAAGCTCCTGCATTGCAGTTGGATTCTTTATGCTGGGTCACTGGGGAAGCCCAGCTAAATAATAAAATCTACTAAAAATTTTTTTAATTCACTTAAAAATAGCCACAGATCTATTACATGTTAACTAAATAGCATGTAATTTTCCTGGATCTTATATTTTAAAAGCCTGGATCTTTGGAGGAACTTCAGTGTCTTAAAGCAGAGATGAAAGATTTAGGAGAAAATGTCATGTGTGCAAAGCATCCTTTCTCCTTCAGGAGAAGTTCCTCTCCAGGAACAGTTGGCCTGGGCTTAGGAAGTGAAAAGATTGTTGGTGTTTGTGGAGCCTTAGACAAGAGCTAAACCCAGGGATAGGAAAGAGTGGTTGTACACAAACAAAGGCACCAAGCTTCACTCACTGGGACCATCTAAGAGAGTCCTCCAGACTGACTGAGAGAGGAAAGGAGAGGGAGGCTCTGTGTGATGTGTCTCAGCAGGTGGCACCTTAGCTGCCTTCCAGTTTTCTATGCTCCAGTGGGCCTGGGAGCAGGAGGATGATTTCAGGCACCCAAAGGTGTCAAGCAAGTTGTGGCAAGAGCCCCAGACATGGGGGAAGGTTCTATCCAGTGGGGATCTGTGTTGCTGACTGCTGTGACTACCAGCTTGGTCTATGAAAAAGATCAAAGATGGATATTTTTGTAGATTTTGTGATGGCTAAATGATAGGGATGAGATGATAGGGATAACCCTCCACAGCTTAGCTCTTTTTAACCTCAGAACTGGGTCACAATCACCAGGAAAAGGGCAGAAGACACTGGGACAATGGAGGTAAGTATCTGCCATTCATATCTAAACAGAGCTCAAGATAAAAATTAACCTGGGTTATGAAGTGAAGTCGCTCAGTAGTGTCTGACTCTTTGTGACCCCATGGACTGTAGCCTACAAGGCTTCTTTGTCCATGGAATTTTCCAGGCAAGAGTACTGGAGTGGGTTGCTGTTTCCTTCTCCAGAGGATCTTCCCAAGCCAAGGATCGAACCTGGGTCTCCCTCATTGCAGGCATATTTCTATAACCGGGGTTATAGAAAGTACAATTATATTTCTCCATTATATGAATTTCTGGACAGAGATTGGTCTTTGTTACCACCATTTTATTGATGAGGAAGCTGAAACTTTGAGACAGCAAGACACTCACCCAAGGATTAACAGCTGAGTGACTTGGCTGGGATTCAAACACCAGAGTCCTTGTTCCTAAACATGGATTGTTTTTTCTCCCAGAGGACTCAGCTCAAGGCTGGAGGTATTCAGTGTCCAAGGCCACATGACCATTTGGGGTGGACATAGACTTGGGACAATATCTGTTGACTTCTCAGCCTGTGCCCTTTTCTAAGACAATGAGATTCTGTATTTTGAAAGAATGTGGTGACTTCCTACAGTGAGTTCTGTTATATGTGAATTTCTGTTGACTTCTCCAAAGGCCATGAGAAAAATCTCTTGATCAGGCCTGGGTTTTTTAATCCTTTCTTTGCAGACTACTAATTTTGACATTTTAGGAAAGTGATTTAACCTTTCACCTACTTTTTTTTTTTCTGTGAATGGGACTGAAGTATTTTTTCCCCACTGCTTCAATGTGTGCTGTGCATAGTCACTCGCTTCCAAAGATTCGGTATGAAAGGGGGAAAAAGAGGAATTTTGTAGAAACTTGACACTGTCTCATCCAGGTGATCAAGGTCACCATCATCAGTGATAAGTTGAGAAAGGAACTCTTTCAATGTTGTGCGAGAAGGGCCTTTGACCTCTGTGGTTTCTTTCTGCAAACCCATAACCCCAATTTAGTCATGATGAAAGTATAAGAAAAATCTCAATATTGATCTACGGAATACCAGATTCATTTTAAGATCACCAAAAACAAGGAAACTATGAGAAACTTTCTCAGCCAAGGGGAGCCTAAGGAGAAATGATGGCTAAAAATAACATCCCTGGATGGGATCCTAGAATTTAAAAAAAAAAAAAAGGACATTAGGGAAAAATTCAGGAAGTCTGAATAAAGTATGGACTTTAATTAATAATAACATATCCATATTAAGTCATTAACTGTAACAAAGATACCATACTGATGTAAGATGTTGATAATGAGAAGTTGGGTGTGGGGCATATGGGAACTCTTTAGATGCTCTTTGCAATTTTCTGCAAATCTGAAACTATTCTGAATTTTAAACAGTTTATGTAAAAAAGGAAAAAAGAGAGGATATTGGTAAATGAGAAAATAACAATGGCAGTAACAAGGAGGTGTCCTTGAATATGCTTTAATTTATTATAAGGAAACTAA
Organism: Cervus canadensis; assembly: GCF_019320065.1. Lineage (NCBI taxonomy): Eukaryota > Metazoa > Chordata > Mammalia > Artiodactyla > Cervidae > Cervus > Cervus canadensis. The sequence continues at coordinate 60,681,840 of NC_057396.1, read as the reverse complement.
TTCTCAAAGTTAATTTTCATTGTGGTTAAAATACCCATAACAAAATTTATCATCTTATCCATTTTTAAGTGTACAGTTCAATGGTATTAAATACATTCAGAATGTTGTGCAACCATCGCCATCATCCATCTCCAGAACTCGTTTCCTCTTGTAAAACTGAAACTCTATGCCCATTAAACAGTAACTCACCATTTCTTCCTCCTCTAGCTCCTGGCAATCACTGTTCTTTCTGACTCTTGATTTTGACTCATCTAAGTACCCCATTTAAGTGTATTCATACTCATATTTGTCTTTTTGTCCTGGCTTATTTAACTTAGTATAACGTCCTCAAAGTTCATCCTTGTTGTATCATATGTCAAAATTTCCTTTCTTTTCAAAGGCTGGATAATACTCCATTGTGTGTATAATTGACCCACCATATCCACAGGTTTCACATTCATAGATTCAATTAACTATGGGTCAAAAATATTCAAGAAAAATTCCAGAAATTTCCAAAGCAAGTCTTTAATTGCCACACTCTGACAACTATTTATGTAGCATTTACATTGTGTTAGGTATTAGAAGTCTTCTTGAGGCGACTTAAAGTATTCAGGAGGATGGGTGCAGGTAATATGCAAATATACTTTTGTATATTCAAACTTACTTGTAATTATTTAGAAACAAAGTACTAGTGACATACCTGGAGGTCAAGAAACTCCAGTTTCAGTGACTGGGGCAGGTGGTGTCTATACAATGCTTTTTGGCAACTCAGGCTTCTTGATTCAGATTGTCAAATGGCGCCTGAGGTTCTTTCCTGAATTCAGTCTCTATCTAGTACTCAATGGGCCCCTGGTGGCTCAGATGGTAAAGAATCTGCCTACAATGCTGGAGACCTGGGTTGGGAAGATCCCCTGGAGAAGGGACTGGCAACCCCCCTCCAGTATTCTTGCCTGGAAAAGTCCATGGACCAAGGAGCCTGGCGGGCTACAGTCCATGGGGTCGCAAAGAGTCCGACAGAACTAAGTGACTAACACTGGTACTCAATGGGAGTTGTATCTGGACTTAGCAGATCATTAGTGCCATAGGAAAACATACTATTTTTTTTAAATGTATTTTGATTAACTCAACATATCCAAACTTATAATTTCAACATGTAATCAATAGAAAAATATTAATGTGATCCCTTATTTTTTAAAATATTAAGTCTGAAATCAGTGAGCATTTTGCACTCATAGTACATCTTAGTTTGCTGAGGCCAAATTTCAAGTGCTCAGTAGCCACATGTGCAGGTCTATACTATTAATATCATTTAGTAAAAGAAAGGGCACTGACACACACACAACCATAATCTCTGAATTTTTTTAATGAAATTTAAGTGAAGAAAGAATGAATTAGCTGCCCTTGTTTTCCTCTGCCTTCACTGTGAATGTCTTGGCAAACCTTGGCAGTTCATAGATGCTGTTTCCCAATTAGACACTTGAGGTGGCTTGAGTTGCATGGTGGTGTCTGGGATAGCCATGCCCCAACCTGTGTTGACTCTTCTCTTCATTGAGCAGATATCCTTGAGAACCTACATACTAAGCCCTGCTAGATGCATAACAAATGGTGACAGTCAACACCAACTGGGTCCCCTGTGACTCTAGTCTACACAATTGAAAAGTTACTTACAAAGAGCTGAGTGCTTGGTGGTGTGAGCTAAGGGTGGGGCAGGTGCAACCTGCAATGAGGGAATGTGCTGTCTGGAGAATTTAAGAACAATAATAAAACAGATGGAAAGTTGGTCTGTTTTTCTTTGTTGTTTTGTTTTGTTTGTTTTTGGCTGTGTTGTATGTGGAATCTTGGTTCCCCGACCAGGGATTGAACTCGTGTCTCCTGCCATGGAAGCACAGTGTCTTAAGCCCTGGACTTCCAGGGAAGTCCCCATGGTCTTCTTTTTATTATCACCATGAGCCTACAATTCTAAACCATGTCAGTGTTGAAACACTCCTCACAGGAAGGCTTTTAAGTACCCAGATTCCCATGTCCCCTGCTGGTCCACTAAATCAGGATCTCCAGGTGAGTGGCTCAAGCCTTTAAAAGTTTAAGGAGCTCCCCAGATGCTGTGAAGTGAATTGCTGCTGTTGTTCTTTAGTCACTAAGTTGTGTGGGGGTTGCCATTTCCTTCTCCAGGAGATCTTCCTGACCTGGGGATCAAACCCACTTCTCCTGCACTGGCAGGCAGGTTTTTTTTGCCCCTGAGCCACCAGGGAGCCCTTATGGAGTGAATTGCACCCCCCCAACGATGCATGTGTTGAAACCTTCATCTGCCCCCCCAGTGTGATAGTATATGCAGATGGGGCCTCTGGGTGGGAATGAGCTTTAGATGAGGGCACGAGGGTGAGGCCCTCATGATGGGATTAGTGCCCTTATAAGAAAGGACACCACAGAGCTTGCAAGATAATGACCCTCCAAGACCTAAATGGAGAAGCTGCAGAATGAAACCCATCTTGCTGGCACCTTGACCTTGGACTTCCCAGCCTCCAGAATTGTGAAGAAATAAATATCTGTTGTTTAAGCCCTTCAGTCTATGGTATTTTGTTATGGCAGCCTGAGGTGATGAAGAGACCAGGTCTAGACCAGGAATAATAGGTAGGGTTCTTCTGCCATGCGGGCTGGGAAGAACTTTGAGCACTCAAAGGAAGTAAACTCTGTCTCATTTAATAGTGATGTTTACCAAGGCTGGCAAGGTGGGGGCATGGAGTGAGGGGACTGGGGAAAGTTTTTTTTGCCACAAGTGCCATGTATTTTGTTGTTGTTTTTCAGTCACTAAGTCATGTCTGACTCTTTGTGACCCCCATGGACTGTAGCATGCCAGGCCTCCCTATCCTTCACCATCTTCCAGAATTTGCTCAAGTTCATGTCTATTGATGGAGAAGGCAATGGCAACCCACTCCAGTACTCTTGCCTGGAAAATCCCATGGATGGAGGAGCCTGGTGGGCTGCAGTCCATGGGGTCACTAAGAGTCGGACATGACTGAGTGACTTCACTTTCCCTTTTCACTTTCATGCATTGGAGAAGGAAATGGCAACCCACTCCAGTGTTCTTGCCTGGAGGATCCCAGGGACGGGGGAGCCTGGTGGGCTGCCGTCTATGGGGTCGTACAGAGTCGGACACGACTGAAGTGACTTAGCAGCAGCAGCAGCAGCAGCAGCATGTCCATTGAATCGGTGATGCCATCCAACCATCTCATCCTCTGTTGTCCTCTTCTCCATGTGTTTGCCATCCTCTAATTCTTTAAAGCTTTAACAGCATCTGTTATTTCCTTGAGTCCTCTTTTTTCATTCCTGGCATTGTAGTTTTGACAACAATGTTAGCAAACCCTCAAAGAACTTGACACCCTTCCCCTTGACTCACTTACGCTCCTTGGATTTCAAAAACAGATGCTGAAGAGCCAAGAGTCCTTATCTACATGTGCCCTTTTGGTTTATTTTGATTTTTTTCTGTTTCTTCTCTTCAGAGTTCTGGAACAAGCTTGGGAGTGATTCATTAGTCAAGTGTTCTAACTTTAAAACAAAAAAATCTCTGGCATTAGAAATAAAAGAATACAATTAAAGTGTAATATCATCAAATTCCTTATCTTTTTCATTCATTCAGCTGTTATTTTTGAACATCTTCTAGGAGTGGGTCTCCATGCTACTCTGCCCGAGGAATGCTTCAAGTTAAACAGGAGAGCTGGATTTCATACCAAGTAATTACATTATGTTAGGGTCATAATGGGAGGTCCAAGGGAGCACAAAAGAAAGCCCATTTCTGTCTCAAAGGAGGTGGTTGAGGGTTTCCTAGAGTGCTAATCATGCTTCTTCCCCCGTGGATTCAGCAATTCATTGAACAAATAAATACTGAGCTCCTTCTATGCGCCAAGCTCTGCTCTCGCCATTTGGGAAACATCAGTGAACAAAACAAAGATTCCTGTTCTTATCGAGCTTATGTTGTAACAGAGGGATCGAATAGATTGAAGTATCAGATAGGGACCAGCATTTCAGATTTAGTAGCTGGTAAAACACTATGGGAAATTGTGCTTTGGGCTTATGGCTGGGGTCAGTTGCTCCTTTTTTCTGCCCAAGTTCCCTTCCTTGTCACCATCTTCAGGGGAGACTGAACCTGCCTCATCCTGCACAGCCTCAGTTACGACCCCAAGAAAGGAGGCCATGGGCCTGAGCATATGTGCTTTCTGCAGGGATGGAGGAAGATCAGGTTAGCCTGAAAGAGGATTTTTCCTCGTCTCGGCATTCAGATGAGCTACTACTTCTCACTAGGAGAGAGTATAGGGCTTGGGGGTGGGGGTAGGGGTGGGGGGAGGTAGGATGGAGACAAGATCAGATGTTCCTGATTTACGAAGGAAGGCCAGGAGAGAAGAGTGCCTCTTTCACTTTAGATCTGGAAAAAGTACAGGGATAAGGAATTTGATGATAAGGAATTGTTCACTAGGCAAATAGGAAAGAGGGGATTTTAGTTCAAGGAACGAAGGCCATATGCGGAAACATAGGCTCTGTCAGGGCTTCCCTGGTGGCTCAGCTGGTAAAGAATCCGCCTGCAATGACGGAGACCTGGGTTCGATCCCTGGGTTGGGAAGATCCCCCGGAGAAGGGAAAGGTCGCCCACTCCAGTATTCTGGCCTGGAGAATTCCATGGACTGGATAGTCCATTGGGTTGCAAAGAGTTGGATACGACTGAGTGACTTTCAAGCTTCCCTGGTGGCTCAGAGGGTAAAGCGTCTGTCTGCAATGCAGGAGACTCGGGTTCGATCCCTGGGTCGGGAAGATCCCCTGGAGAAGGAAATGGCAACCCCCAGGCTCTGTCAATAAAGCCCCTGTAATGTTGGAATTTTTGCCTCCATGGTATGGGTGAGGAACCTCCATTGGGTATCTCTTGCTCTCTTGGGCCCACTGTTTATTTCAGCCATTGTTGCAGCAGTCAGCTTGACATAAGGTATCACCTACCTGACTAGGTACATTGCATCTAGTCTCATCTAGGCTGCATCGCACTTCTCTCACTTTCTACTATTGAGGAGGAAAAACTATTCCACTGCACCCTTATGAATGGTGTCTGGGGGCCTGCAAATTAAAGCAACAAAGGCAGATTAATAAGAGGACAAGTTTATTGGCCAGTGGAAGCTAGCAAAAGAAGTAGTTGCTTGTTAAATGTTTAAAGTTCAAGGTTTATATACCTAACTTGGTAGGGAAGAGGGTGGGAGGAGAAAAGGGAAGAACAAATAGATTTCTCAGGAAAGACATATGAGTTTTTAAGAGAAATGAATGGGACATAGGAAAGTTTGTGACAATGTTTGTTTATGCAGGTGTGGGTGGTCTTTTCATCTTTTTACAGCCATGAAACTCCCCAGAGAGGGAATTTATGGCAGCCTGAGTACTTGGAAATTGTTGACTAAAGTCACATGAGGGAAACTTTGAGAAGGCTTCTTCCTGCATCTGTTGATTCTCAGTTGCTTTTAACTCAAAATAGTCCTTATACTAGAGTGGTCTATTTTAGGGTGGCAGATTCTAATCCCCTCCACTGTCTCAGGACCCTCTGACAGCTGTATGGGAAGTCTGCACATGGGGAGTCAGAAACTATCCGGCACTCACGCGTGCGTGATCTGGGTGTGAGTGGTGGAGCCCGTTGAGGACTGCCTCCTCTTTTGTCCCTTGGGCATTCCATGTAGCCCTCAAAAGTTCCCTCTCCCACTGGGCCCGGGCGCTCACAGTGCTGGTTAACTCTATAAGACCCCGTTGGGAATGGCTTTTTTTCTTATCCTGTTGTACTTATGTTACTTCCCAATCTTTTTCTTAGGTTGTTTCTCAAAAATACTTGCATAAAAGCCCTCGGCCAGGCTCTGCTTTCTGGGGGAACCCAATCTAAGATAGAAACTGCAGTTCAAAAAGGGTAGTGATGTTGCCAAGATGTCACAGATAATATGTGGTAGAAAAGGAATTCAAACCTAGGCTTCACTAAAAAGCAAGTCCTTTTTTCCTCCATCTCTGCATGTTTTCAGGTGTTAAACTATACTTGCATTCACTGCTTGAATCTCCTGGGCTAACAGCTAAAATAAAGTAGGAGTGGAAGAGAATGATATTTTGTAAGGTTTGAAGCTATGAAATTTACATCTGGTTTCTTTTCAATTTCAAGAGAGTCTTTGCCACCAACGGTTACATTTGGAAAGTTTTTCAAAATACTGGTTTTGGAATGGTTTTCTTAAAATTATTTGATTTGAAATCTATTTCATGTGGTTTTCATAACATGTAAGTGGTTTTTTAAGACAGTGCAAGCCTGTTTGGTTTCAAACCATTTTTTGAAACCAGATCACTAAAGCAAAATATTTTTGTAGTATTTTAATACTATTTAAAAATTAAAGAATTTTTAATCCAAACAATTTAAAACTCTTTAGAAACCTATTTATCTGAGTACCAAGATTTCTGGATAAGTTTCACACTGTTAAACGTCAAAACATTTAGTCAAAATAGTCTGGATCCGAGACAGATTTCAAAGCTGTATACTTTCAAAATGGCTCATCTAGATAACATCCAACAATATATGGACCATTTTATTGTCTCAAAACATTGGTTTCCCATCATATAAATATGAGCCCCAGCAATAACTTCACCGTATTGCAAAATCAGCTACATATTTTTTTAATTAAAACATCTGTGCCATGCAGAAATGGATTGAAATGTTTTCTTTATCAATAGTATGGAAACTGTTTTTGCAAAACTTTCAGCCATGACCCCTCTTTCCCTCCCAGAAGGTTATGACCGTGGATTGCACATCGCTGAATGGAACCGGCACTGTGTGGATTCACCTGGTGCTTGCTGTTTCACCAGCATTGTCCCTTGTAATGCTCACAACAGTGCTCTGAGGTGTGTATTATTATTATGACACTCAGGATTAAGGAAGGTTTTAAATAATTTGCCTAAAGTCTTAAAGTTACTGAGGGCAGCACAAGTTTCAGGCCTCATCGATTTGGCTCCATGTCTTGAGTTCTTAACCACGGTGCTTTCTGCCTCGTGCCCAGTATTCATAACTTTAACTTACTGAACCAGTTTATCTTCCCTCTATATTTCTCCTCTTTCTAGACTCTGTTCCGGTAGATTACAACCAAAGAATTTCCATGTCCCTGCAATCAGTTGCCAGATATATTATGAGTAATTTACCATCCATAACAAATGCTGATATTAGTGAATCAACTTACAGTGAGACACTACAATGGATTTGGGATAATCTATAAAGTAATATTGCTCTCATGCATTTCTAGTCATATATGATTCTTGAGTAGGGAGAAAGGGGAAAAGGTAGTATTAGAGAAAGAAATGCCATAATCCAGGTAAAAATAGCATCTTCCAGGATGAAAGTGGTCACTGGACAAGAATTGAGCACTCTTTTTACCTGTGGTGGCCTTCCCAGGTGGCCTAGTGGTAAAGAATCTGCCTGCCAATGCAGGAGATACAAGAGACACGGGTTTGATCCCTGGTCCCTAGGTTGGGAAGATTCCCTGGAGGAGGGCATGGCAACCCACTCCAGTATTCTTGCCGGGAGAATCCCATGGACAGACGAGCCTGGTTGGCTATAGTCTGTGGGGTCACAAAGAGTCAGACGCTACTGAGCACACACACACAAACATAACCCTCTATGTTTAGACTGGAGCCAACAGTAAGTAATTTAGAGGCTACCTGAGGGACAAAACGTGAAAGAGTGAGAGTTAGGAGTTGGGGAAAAGGAAGGGACACCTCTGCATAATAGCAGAAAGAGTACCTTCTTCCTGAGAGAGATCGCCTCATAAATAGAGGGTTATGGGGAAAAATAAAATATTTCTCCTACTTCTGGTAGGATGACTGCACTGACTCTGAAATTGCTGTTTGTTTTTGGCAATGTGAGTAGCTGTGTTTGATGTCAACAGTTAAGAGCTAGATGGTAAGGAGAATTACGAGGTATATTTCTCACTTATGTTTATAGACAAATGTCAGAAGATAGCAAAGGCATTCTGGAATAATCTGTGGGCCTTAGAGTGGCAGAGGGCAGGTGTGGGTCTCACTGGAACTCCCCCCAAGTCCCCACCCACCCTAAATGAGCTCACCTTGGGGATATTAACTGCTGGCCAATGGATGTTCCGGAATGAGGATCCTGGAACAAGACCAGTTTCTTTGGATGAGGGTAGGGTCATGCCAAAGGTTGTTGGAAAAAATTATGGGAGAGACTAGCAGGAAGTGCTTTGATAGACCTGAAGACCAGAAAGCAAGCCTGGCAATGGTGGTGTGTGCATGAACCACACCCTGAAAGCCTTAGAGACAGGTCATTTCAGGAAATGATTTGTTTTCTTTTGAATCCATTACATTTGGCCCTTGCAGATCAGAAAAAAATGCCCTGGCTCCCAAATCGGGCCTTAATTAAAATAATTTGTCATGTATAGATACGTCTTAACTACTGGTTAGGGCTTATCAACCAGAATAAACCATTTTGCCTCTGACTTGGTTTAAACCTGTTCAAGTAAGTGAAGAATGAAGACAATTATACAAATAATTTACTCTTCAAATATAGTTTTCCCTGAAAAATTCACCTAATTAAAGTGAACGTTTTTTTTTTTTTACTTGAATTTTCCTCACATTGCTTTTGGGTTATGTTAATAAAACTCCTGTCTGTAGGAGGAAGTACTGGTGGGGGGAGGAGGAGTGGGGATGGGTAATCAAGATTCCTGTGTAGCAGGAAAAATTACAGTTTAACAAATATAATGGCTGGCTGCATGTCTGCATTCCAGGGCACGAGCTGATTGCCTTTGTTTTTATTTCCACTATATTGATAATTAATTTCACCTTAGAAAAAGGCAATTCTTTTGTGAAGGAAATCAGCTTGATAAGCATCGGTGGACTTTTTGAAGTGAGAAAGATAACACCCCCTACAACCAGGCTGTGGCTGAATTTGGATGGGCAGTTGAAAATTATTCTGGAGATAAAGTCATCAGAGGTAGGGTTTGGGAAGCTGATAACTGGAGCAGAGTGGAGAAGATCTCCTGGGAGAGGAGGACCCAAGGGTAGAGGAGACAGGAATCCATCCTAGAGGAATTCCCTGCCACAGGGAATGACCAATTTTAGGGGAGAAAGGCCTAGTGTTAACTTTTGTCAATGGGTGATTGTATGTATAATATTTTCATCTACAAAAGAGAACAAAGTCAAACAATATGAAAGGATCTAGGATAAATCTTAAAATGTTGATTTGGGGCCAAATATTTCTTAGCAGCATGGTCTTGGGCAGGTGAGTTTCTTAAACTTTCTGTGCTTCCATTTTCCTAACTGCAGATGTAGATCCGTGATGGTGCTCACTTGACAGAGTTGTTGAGAAGAGAAACTGAGGTCACATCTGTGAATAGTTAAGAACTTTATCTGACCTTTAATAAGCACGTTATTTTCCTCCAGTGGTCATGTATGGATGTGAGAGTTGGACTATAAAGAAAGCTGAGCACTGAAGAATTGATACTTTTGAACTGTGGTGTTGGAGAAGACTCTTGAGAGTCCCTTGGACTGCAAGGAGATCCAACCAGTCCATCCTAAAGGAGATCAGTGCTGGGTGTTCATTGGACGGACTGATGTTGAAGCTGAAACTCCAATACTTTGGCCACCTGAAGCGAAGAGCTGACTCATTTGAAAAGACCCTGAGGCTGGGAAAGATTGAAGGTGAGAGGAGAAGGGGACAATGGAGGATGAGATGGTTGGATGGCGTCACTGACTCAATGGACATGAGTTTGAGTAAACTCCGGGAGTTGGTGATGGACAGGGAGGCCTGGCGTGCTGCAGTCTATGGGGTCGCAAAGAGTCAGATACGACTGGGCGACTGAACTGAACTGAGCTGAGACACTTTATGAGCATCCTGTCGGTACTTTCCTGATGGTCCAGTGATTAAGAAGCCACCTTACAGTACTTACAGTGCAGGGGACGCAGTGGACACAGGTTCAATCTCTGGTCAGGGAACTAAGATCCCACATGCTGTGGTGCTACCACAGCTAGAGATGCACTGTGTGTATATATATATATATATAGTGTGTGTGTGTGTGTGCATGCACACTCAGTCATGTCCAGCTCTTTGTGACCCTGTGGACGGTAGCCCACCAGACTCCTCTGTCCATGGGATTTTCCAGGCAAGAATACTGGAGTGAGTTGCCATTTCCCACTGCAGGGCTTCTTCCCAACCCAGGGATCGAACCCACGTCTCTTGCATCTCCTGCATTGGCAAGCAGATTCTTTACCACTAGCACCATCTGGGAAGCCCACACTTATCATTATTAAATACTTCAAAGGCACTCCTCTTAACTCCATGTTTTCTACCAGCTACTGCTCCATTTCTTTGATTCCTTTGCAGCAACTTTTGCTCGAGCATTATTTATCTTCTGTCTCTAATTCCTTTCCTCACACTGTCTCTTGAACCAGTGTTTCTCAAGTTTTCTTTTTCCATTTTTGTCCCCCTAAGGAACCTTTCCTGTCTTTTTTAAAAAAAATTGCTTTCTCCTACCCATGACATCTGAAAAATCCCATGGACAGAGGAGCCTGGAGGGCTATAGCCCAAACAGTTGGACACAACTTAGTGACTAAGCACCCATGACATTTAATACTGCAGATGTTCTATAGAGTTGTTTATGTACTGTATGTTTATCTATATTTTATACATGAAATTTTTTTAAACAAGAATATTTTTCCATCCCCCAAGAATTCGTTTCCCCTCCCTTGAGAGAGCTGTCAACCCCACTGAAAACACGTGTCTTGAATCTACCTCAGCCTTTCTTCTCCCCCGCTACACAGTAGTGCCTGTTCAAGGTCAGGTTATTGACCTCCATGTTGCTGAAGTTAGTAGCTCAGTGGTGTCCTACTCTTTGCAACCCCATAGGCTGTAGCCCACCAGGCTCCTCTGTCCATGGGATTCTCCAGGCAAGAATACTGGAGAGGGTTGCCATGTCCTTCTCCAGGGGATCTTCCTGACCCAGGGATCGAACCCAGGTCTTGTTTCTGGCCAAAATCTTGACCTTCTCTGCCCAAAGCTGAATGAAAAATATGAAGACACAGTTTGAAGGAAATAGAAATGCGGGTTTTATTCTCAGCCGGCAGAGAAGGGAACCCAGTAGGCTCCTGCCTCAAGAACTGTGCCCCCCTCCATGAGGAGTCTCGGGGCTTCTATAGGGCAAGGGCTTGCAGTCAGGTGATGAGGAACAAAGGTGATAGGATCTTGACTGCTTCCTCTTGCATTGTTTCAAAGACAATCATAAACGGGCATCAGTAACCCAGTAATTGAGTCTGGCAGTTTTGTGTTTTCTGTGGCCTTCTTTCTGATATGTAACAACAAAGGGAAGGGTGTTGTAAGGGTAAACACCAGATAGGGGATGTATTTAACAAAGAGTCAAAGGGTAAAAAATGTGAATTGTAGCTCCTGCAGAGTTAGTGGGTAGACAAACAAATGTAGTTACAGCCATGTAGAGTTAGGAGCTGTTAAAACAACTAGGAATGTTCAGGCCCTGCTCACTGTCTTCTTTATCTTCTTTGTTTTCAGGAAAAAGAAAGAGAAAAACTCCTTCCTCTTTTTTCCTTTTCACTGCAACAGTCTCCTGCATTGCAGACAGAATCTTTACTGTCTGCGCCACCAGGGAAGCCCCCATGTTCCTAATCAGTGGTCAATTCTCAGACCTTATCTTACTAGACTTCCCACCAGCATTTGCCGTGGTTGATCACTCCCTCTTCCTCGGCACACTTTCTTCTTCACTGGCTTCTGGCACATCCCACTCTCTTGGTTTTTCTCCTAGTCACGGTTGCTCCTTCACAGGTTCTTGCTGGTTTCTCTCTTCTTGCCTTCCTCTTATGCTGGAGGACCCCAGGGCTTAGTCCTTGACCCTCTTTCTTAACTATACTCACTCCCTGTGTGATCTCATCAAACATCCTGGCTTTAAGTTCATGTATGTACTCATGATTCCTTACTTTGTGTCTCCACCACACGTCTCTCCAGGAGTCCAGGCTCATATAATAACTGCTCACTTGGGCCCTCTACTCCAGTGTTTATAATGGACCTCCCCCTACTAATATATCCAAGATTTAACTTTTGAAATTCTTTCTCCAAACTGCCTTATACAAGATCTTCTCTATTTTTCTCATACTCCACTGATCCATTTGAAAATTCTGATACCAAAATAAATCCAGAACTGAAATAAACCCACATTCACACAAAAACCAGCATGGGGGTGCTTATAGCAGCTTTATTTGTAATTGCCAAAACTTGGAAGCCACCAAGATGTCCTTCAGGAGGTGAATTGGTAAGTAAACTGTGGTACATCCAGACAATGGAACATTATTTAGCACTAAAAATAAATGAGCTATTAAACCATAAAAAGTTATGGAGGAAGCATAAAAGGATATTCCTTAAGTGAGAGAAGCCCATCTGAAAAGGCTACAGACTGTGATTCCCACTGTATGAAATTCTGGGAAAGGGAAAACTATGGAGACAGTGAAAAGATCACTGCTTGCCAGGGGTTGGGGAGAGAGAAGGATGGATTGGCAGAGCACAGAGGATTTTTAGGGCAGTGTCATGGATGACACTGCAATGGTAGGTGTATGTCATTACATATTTGTCAAAACCCATGAAACGAACAATACCAAGAGAAAACTCTTATTGTAAACTATGGACTTTGGGTGATAATGACTAATGTGAAGCTGAAACTCCAATATCCAATACTTTGGCTACCTGATGTGAAGAACTGACTTACTGGAAAAGACCCTGATGCTGGGAAAGATTGAAGGCAGGAGGAGAAGGGGATGACAGAGGGTGAGATGGTTGGATGGCATCACCGACTCAATGGACATGAGCTTGAGTAAACTCCAGGATTTGGTGATGGACAGGGAGGCCTGGCATGCTGCAGCCCATGGGGTCGCAAAGAGTTGGACATGACTAAGTGACTAAACTGAACTGATGCATCAGTGCAAGTTCATGGTTATAAAAAACTGTACCCATGGGGTGCAGGACATTGACAGAGAGAGAGGCTATCCATGTTGGGAAGTGGGCAGGGAATAAATGGGAATTGACTGTGTTTTCTGCTTAATTTTGCTGTGAACCTAAAACTGCTCTAAAAAAGTTTACTAAAAAATTCAGAATCTGCTACCAGTTTGGTGAGAGCCACCATCTTAGTCTGTCTCCTGAATGACAATAATCACCTTCCAACTGGGCTCCCGGAAGGCCTTGTCTCACTATGTCTATGCTTTGCCTTGAGGCTTGAGGGTTCTTGCTAGTACACAGGTCAGATCACATTACTCTTTTGCTCAACACCTTCCAATGGCGGCCATCTGACTCAGAGAAAAACCCGAACTCCTGATGGTGGCTTTCTAGGCCTCCCTTTCTAATCCCCTTTCTTCTCCTCTCCCTCTTGTTCACTGTGCTCCGGTCACACTGGCTTCCATGCTGTTCCTCAGACACACCAGGCTCTGGCCTCATGGCCTTTGTACCAGCTGTTCCGCTGAAGGCCTCTTCCTGTATCCTCTGGACCCCCTCCCTCACTCTGCAAGCCTCTGCTCAAATGTTGCCTTTTCAATGGGACTTTACTGTCTGCTTATTTACAACTGTAGTGCTTCCATCCCCTGCATTCTAAGCTCTTACTGGCTCTGTTTTTTTCATTGCACATCATTATTTAGTACACTGTATTGTTTACTTACTTTTTAATTTGCTGTTTGGACGAAGAATGTCACCTGCCATTTTAGTCAACAAAAGATGTTGTGGCCATCAAGCCATCAGCCACTGTAGCCCCTCTCCCCTCTCGAGTATGGAACCTGAGGGGATTCAGGATGGAGAAAAAAAGGATACTGGCCCTAGATAGCTAAGGTGCATATCAAAGGAATAATTTCAGTAAGCCCAGACTCTCGCATTTTCCTCTACATGGAAAAGCAGTAAACTCATTCATTTGAGATGTCTGACTTTTTCTTTAATTAGCAGTAATCTTTTGATGTTTGACTTCCTGATTTGTTTTGTTTGCAGAAACTTCACTATATCCTGGCTTCTTCCTTAACTCTTTGGAATAGTCCCTCTGAGCTATCTGAGAAGCTGTAACCCTTACTTAGGTTTTCTCAGGTGGTGCTAGTGATAAAGAACCCACCTGCCATTGTGGGAGATGTTAAGAGATGTGAATTCTATCCCTGGGTCAGGAAGATCCCCTGGAGGAGGGCACGGCAACCCACTCTAGTATTCTTGCCTAGAGAAGCCCGTGGAGAGAGGAGCCTGGTGGGCTACAGTCCATGGGGTCTCACAGAGTCAGACATGACTGAGCGACCTAGCACTCACTCACTCATCCCTTGCTTAAGTCCTCAGTAAGTCTGCTGGTTAAAACATAATTCTCAACTTTTAAGCTGTGCATTTGTTTTTCAGTGGACAGTTTTTTATTTGGTCACCCACTGACAAAATAAAAGGTCCATGAAGACAGTTAATGTCTGTCTGTCCTGTTTGCTGCTATATCCCAAGTCCCTAGAACAGTGTGCATGTATGCTCAGTGGTGTCTGACTCTGCAACCCCACGGACTGTGGCCCACCAGGCTCCTCTGTCCATGGGATTCTCCAGGCAAGAATACTGGAGTGGGTTGCCATTTCCTCCTCCAGCGGATCTTCCCGACTCAGGGATCAAACCCACATCTCCTGCGTCTCCTGCATTGGCAGGTGGACTCTTTACCACTGAGCTACCTGGGAATCTCCTCCCTAGAACAGTGTGTGACTTATATCAGGTGCTTGGTCAGAAGTTATTGAATAAATGAGAGTCTCCCTCCTGCCTCTGACTCCAGGTCCTTCTGCAGTATATGCTTCCAGGGATGGTCTAGGCATATAGAAGCAAATAATTATATTGGGTTGACCAAAAAGTTTGTTTGGGCTTTCCCATAACATCTTATATCTTGGCCAGCCCAATAAATTAAGGCAGTTCTTGTATTTTACTGTGCTGTAATTCTGTTGATTATACGTTTCAGTAAAAGTCTGCTACATACAACATACAACATACATACAACATACATACAACAGTACTTGGAAGGACTGAAGTAATGGGGTATTTGGCGAATAGCAGGTAGGATGGAGAGAAGACAAGAGAAAAAGGATGTCAGTCAGGGAATGAAGAGAAATAATTCCACAGAAACACCAACTCAGGAAGAATGACCAGAAGAAACATCTTGTCCCAAAGAATCCTTGGTGTCATTAGAATAATAGTGTATATTGTTATTGCTGGTTCATAGACTATGCTAGTTGAGTGAAAACTGAAAAAGCCCCTATCCCACTAAGGCTGGAAGCCTCGCTGATATCTAGACAACAGTTGTCTTGATGAAAATCGAAGAATTGCTCTGATTCTTCGTTTTATTTGGCTGATGTGAGTATAGCCAGGGATACGCTCTCTAATAACTGTTCTCCAGGCTTCACTTTTCTTCTTTTTTTCTGTTGCTTTGATGAGATGATCTCAGTTCTGGTGTGCTCAGGTGCTCAGTCATGTCCGACGCTTTGCCTATAGCCCTCCAGGCTCCTCTGTCCATGGCATTTCCCAGGCAAGAATACTGCAGTGGGTAGCCATTGCCTATTCCAGGGGATCTTCCCAACCCAGGGATCAAACCCACGTCTCTTGTGTCTCCTGCATTGGCAGGTGAATTCTCAGTTCTGGTAGCTGGGCCCAAAGGTATAGGGGGGAGAAAGTGGGTCACTGTGGGATTGGGTAAAATTCTGCAGGATCCAACCCTTGTGATCCAGAGATCACTTCCACTCTCCTCCCCTGATGCAGTGACCGAAAACGCCAGGACTCAGACTCCAAGGCAGAGCCGGCCTTGTCATTTGATTTTACATCAGTGCGAGTATGTTTCCTTCGGGCTGAAATGCCTCAGATTGCAGGTCTGGAACATGTATTAGTGGAGTAATGTCTGGGGAGAAAAAGATGATAACACGGAAACACTGACTACTATGGCAACAGTTGGAATAATAAACAACATTTTTCCCCCTAGGAAAATCATAGAGTTTGGCCTTGTGGCAACTTTAGGAAGGGAAATAAGTTATACCCAAGTCAGATCTTGTGTTTGGCTAGATTTTTTCCCCCGGGTTGAAGAGATTTGCTAAGTGCTTTATTGGGCAACTGGAGGCTATTATACATCATTCAAAAGTCATATGTCTTTCTAGAAAATTTTTTAAACAAAAGAAACTCAGAATGTATGAATTGAAAAGTCAAAATTTCCCCTCCCCCTCTCATTCGTCCTCTTTGGGGTAACCACTACACTAGGGATTATGGTAAAATTTCTCTACATATACAAGTATATTACTAACTGGTTTGGGTTTTGGGGTTTGTTTGTTAATTAAGTGGGTGAAACTTGGTAGCGTGCAGTCAGCAATTAGTATAATTCCCCCCTCCCATTTCTTGCTTTGACCAAACTCAAATGATTTCCCTTCTCAGCATCTCAGATGGTCTCATAGATTTCTGACGACTGGCAAGTATTCAACAGTCCAGGCCAGTATAAACTGAAACTTTATCATCTCTCATCTAATTCAAAGTTTCTTTCCCCACCACCCTCCTAGGATGCCCGGCCCCTGCTCAGTGCTGACCTGATGAGGGAGGAGGCGTGGCTGTGATGTGATCTGTTCTTTGACCCTTCCTGCACCGCCGTGGCCTTTGTGGCCTTTGTCTCCTCCAGTATGGGGAAGAAGGAATTAGGAAAAAAAGAGAGGGGTCTTATTTGACTGGCACTGTTGTAACCTGTGTGGTTGATGCCCAAATGTCAGCTCTTCAGAGACCCCAGGCCCTTTGCTCCACAAGGAAATCAATCTCTTTTATACCATTTGATGAGTTATAGCTCCCCAAACTTGCATGGCAAGAATTCATGCTTTCAAACTGTGGTGTTGGAGACGACTCTTGAAACTCCCTTGGACTGCAAGGAGATCAAACCACTCCATCCTAAAGGAAATAAACCCTGAATATTCATTGGAAGGACTGATGCTGAAGCTGAAGCTCCAATACTTTGGTCACCTGATGCGAAGAGCCAACTCATTGGAAAAGACCCTGACGCTGAGAAAGATTGAAGGCAAAAGGAGAAAGGGGCGACAGAGGATGAGATGGTTGGATGGCATCACCGACTCAATGGACGTGAACTTGAGCGAAGAGCTGACTTATCAGAAAAGACCCTGATGCTGGGAAAGATTGAAAGCACGAGGAGAAGGGGACGACAGAGGACGAGATGATCAGATGGCATCACTGACTCAGTGGACATAAGTTTGAGTAAGCTCCAGGAGATGGTGAAGGAGAAGGAAGCCTGGCGTGCTGTAGTCCATGAGGTTCCAAAGAGTCAGACACGACTGAGCGACTGAACAACAAAACCTTGCACCCCACCTTGTCTGCCTTCCTCCCCGTCATTATGAAAGTATATTTGTCAAGGTAGGCTGGTAGAACATGTTTTATTTATTTTTATTTAGCTTGATTCATGCTTTAAAAATATTTAGACATGGGATATGTGGGCCTCCCTTTGTCCTCTTGGTCTGGGACCTGGAAATACTAGGAGTGGTCGTGGTTCAGTGCATAGGAAACTCATGCCTCCGTGACATGCTCAACCTTGGAAGCACAGATGGGTTCTGCTGATGCCTTCTGTCCTTTTTCCAGCCTCACAGAGAGCCTTGGCCAGCCTCGCACCTTTCTGCCTTTTCAGGCTAGTGTCTCTCTCCATGTCCATACCCCCAAACTCCAAGCCCTACCTTTCAGACTCTTCCAGAACCCTTTCGCTGTCTGCTTTAGGTAGCAGTACCTTGTAGTGAGCTTGTGAGCTGTTCCCAATGTACATTAGGCTGAAGGGTGAGATGTGGCTGCTTCTCCTGGCGGACAGACACACCCAGACTCCATGAGAGGTTCTCTCAGGGAGCATCTCCCTCAGTCTGAAGGGGAAAGGAGGAAAAACACAACTTTGCTCTCTAATCCCATGGATTCCCTTCAGAAGATATTCTCTACTGAAGCTCAGCCTTTTCTTGTATGACCTGGAGGTGGGTGAACAGGATCCGTGGGGAAGGGCACCTCCTGGTAAGACCTGTGTGGATGTGTCTAGAGCTTCTCTTAGAACGTGTGTGTCTTCATCACCCAAGCCTAAACGTGGGCTTTAGCAGAATACAGAGACAATGGGAAAAGCCCCACCTGGTAATCTTTTACACATGCACATCTACTCATTTGTTAATTATTTACTGAACCCTAAACTTGCCTTTTTCATTTGGATGGCCATTTATACGTTCTTTTTACAGCTACATAACATTTCATGTGGTATATGTGTCTGTACCATAATTTATTTAACCATTCTCATATTGACAGTTATTTAGGTAGGTTTTTTGATATAGCAAGAAAGATTGCAATGAATAATCCTTTAATATATATCCTGTGCCCTTTTATAAATGTTCTTAGAAGTATGATTGCTAATCTACAGGGTCCACAGATTTTACATTTTGGTAGGAAGCACATTTTGTTTAATAGGTGGAGTCAAATTATCCTTCAAAAAGCTTCAGCAATTTACAGTCTTACTAAAGTATCTTTCCCTAAACCCTTGCCTACACTGAATAGTGTCACTCTAATCAGTGACAAATTCTCTTTGCTCTTTTAATTTGGTTTTCCCAGATCACTAACAAAGATGAATACCTTGTATATACTTACTAGCCATTTGTAATTCTGTGAATTATGTTTGTATCTTTTGATTACTTTTTAAAATAATTTTTTAAAAGTCTTTATTGAACTTGTTACAATATTGCCTCTGGTTTATATTTTTGGTTTTTTGGTCCTGAGGCATGTGGCATCTTGGCTCCCTTAGTAGGGATTGAACCCACACCCCTTGCATTGGAAGGCAAAGTCTTAACCACTGGACCCTTAACCAGGGAAGTCCCTAGATGACTTTTTTAATGTTTAGAATTCTATGTTTCAGTTGTAACTCCTTGACCTTAACACATGTTGCAAATATTTTTTCTCTGTTATTCTCAAGATCCTTTAATCATAAACAGACAGATTCTTGAGGCCAAAGGATTCTTTTTGTTGACTTGAGTTAGTACCTCCAAAAAAACAGAGTAATGAATTACATATTAGTCAACAAATTTACTATAACAAATTATCCCCAAATTTCTGTAGCTCCATTCAATGAAAGTTTATTTTTCATGTTTGCAACACCCCAGCATGGGTGTTCCGGATAAGCTCTTTTCCAAGTGACTCATGGATCGAGGATCCTTCTACTTGGGGCTCTGCTCTAACTTCTTGAAGTCTTCTCGATTTCAGCTGGCAGATGGGGAAGGAAAAAGCAGAGAATTTCATGGGATGTTTTATAGGCCAGGCTTGGAAGTGCCTGGCCTATGCATCACCTCCTCCCTTATTCCTTTGGCCAGAGCATAATCATATTATAAAGACTAGATATGAGGTCTAGGTCTGAGCCTGCTGGAGCCTCTGCTGCAGTAAATGGAGCAGACCGACATCTCAGCAAATACACTTCTTCACGACTCATTGTGTTACTGAAGGAAGTCTAGTGACTCTTGAAAGGAGAGCATAGGGTGACCCTTACCAAAGAGTTTTCAACACACAGAGTGCTGTCTGAATGTCAAGCATCATGAGTCCAATGACATCTTACATCTCTTCCTTATGAAACACAATTTGAGTCTTCTTCAAAGGGGACATTGAGTCTTCTGAATTCTTTTATAAGAGGAAAAAAAATTCTCTCTCTCTCAATCCTAAAACATTTCTGGAGATTTCCTGGCCCTTCTCAGACTCAGAGGCTTTGAGTTGGGGGATTGGTGCAGGGCTGGGAAGAGACATCTCCAGTGGGGGCAGCAGGAGGGTGGCTGAGGGCTCCCAGGGCAAGCTAGAGCTGGGGTGGGATTGAAATAAACAAGTTTCCGGGTTGGGGAATCAGTGTGAGGGCTGCTGAATGGTGAGCTCTGGGAGTGTAACTTTTATAAGAGGTGACCTTAGTAACAGATTAGGGCAGGGGAGGAGAAGGCAAGAACAGTCTGGAGCATGGATTTCTGACCCAGTTTTAAAATGGGAAGGAAAGGGGCAAATGCTAAGACTGGTGATGGAAGCAGCATTCAGAACTGTTCCCCAAGAGTGACAGCAGGAATTTCCAGACAAAACATTTTATCATCTTCAGCAGCCTTGAGCCCAGGACAGCCCTTGCACACCTTGGCCTTTGTGATATTCTCTAAACCCAAGCCTTTATGTCATTAGGAAGCAGTGCTTCACCACCTGGACCACCTTCAGGGGTTATCCTGGGGGCTGTTTGGTGCTCTGGCTCTGAAGATACTTGGCTAGTTGGAGAAGCGCTATGTGGACATTCATAACTAGGATGAGAGTGAGTGCCCTCTGGCCTCATGACCAATGATCCCATTCCATTAGATATGCTGTTGAGGCCAGCAAGAGTCGTAGCCTGTTTTGTTTTGAATAAGGGGTAATTTGTTCCAGGACCAATCAAAAGAAGACAGCAACTTCTCCCCAAGGTTCCAGTAATGTTCCTGACCTTGGGCAAGTTGCTTTCTCTCCCTGGGACTGTTTTACCATCTGAAAAATGGGGTAGAGTCTGTGGGGGTGATTTCTCTTCCAGCTCTGACTTTCATAGAAGCTAAGTAGAAGATGTAAAAACCAGAGTTTGCAGGAAAAGGGGGGTTCTGTCCCAAAGTGTTCAGCGTGATCTTCCCACTGGTGAGTTCATATATAGCCCAGTAGTCTTTTTGATGCCCTAGACTGCTCAAGGGCTTTAAAGTCTTTCTCATCACACACACTGGAAGACAAAACTGTCCCGGAGGGATGCTCAGTGCTCTGTTCAGGTGGCTTCACTGCCTGCTACCGCTCCACCTCCCAGTCCTAGCACATCACTGATTTCTTTCTTGTGACCCCTCCCTGTTTGAGTCATCCTTTCAAATAAATCCATGTTGATGGTGCCCTGGCTTTAAATTTTGGTTTCTGATCACGGGGTCTTCCATTCTCTCTGAAACAATACACTGAAGGTCATGGATAAGTCCTCACTAGTCTTGCAAAGACTTAGAATCCCAGGGGTCCCCATGGAGAGAGAGATTGGACAGTTGTTGTGTATCACAGCACTTGTCCTGATTTTTCTGTTTGACCAAACTTCAGAGGGTGGCAGATGATGGTCAAATAATGTTTAGCTCTGAGAGGCCAAGAATCAGCTCTATGAGAAGGTGATGTGAGTTAATGGCCTTTCCACTGGCTAGGAATTTAGTAGAAGTAGAACATGCTTATTGTAGGTCCTGAGGCCAGCTTAGAGAATTCATTTGCCAAGTATTTTGCTAAGATGAGAGGAGCCTGACAATCAGATATACATGGGTAGCAGCCAACAGGATCTTGGAACCAGACAGGAAGAGATCCTAGCCAATGTTCTGGTCCAGTCTTCAGCTACTCTTTTTTGAAGCTGTTTTTAAAAATTGTATTTATTTATTTATTGGCTGTGCTGTGCACAGCCTGTGGGATCTTAGTTCCCTGACCAGGGATTGAACCCACGCTCCCTGCAGTGGAAGTGTGGTATCTTAACCATGGGACCACAGGGAAGTCTCAAAAATAATCAATACTTTCAGGTCTAGGATATTCCTATCATTACAAAAAAAAAAAAAAAAAAGATGCACTATTTGGGGCCTTATATGGGTCTGGGAGTAATCATGATGATTGACAGAACACTGAGTCTATTTTTCCTTATGCCACGCAGCCCCTTCTAAGTCAACAATCAGGAAAGGCTAGTTTTGTGGAGGGAAGTGTTGTATTGGTTAATTAACTTCTATAGCATGGCTGGCACATACTGATACCACTCTCTGATCTGCCCAGACCTTAATTTCCTCCACTTTGTAGGGGGCACATCTGGAAAAGAAAAGTGAATCCACCAACCCAGAGAGACAATTGTGGGAGAGAAGCTCCCATGTGGCTAGAGAGAGTTTTCTAGAACTTTCTTATCTAGGGAACCTACCCTGGGCTATGGCTGGATGAAGCACAAGCTGGAATCAAGGTTGCTGGGAGAAATATCAATAACCTCAGATATGCAGATGGGCTCCAAAATCACTGCAGAGGGGGCTCCAAAATCACTGCAGAGGGTGACTGCAGTCATGAAATTAAAAGACACTTACTCTTTGGAAGAAAAGTTATGACCAACCTAGACAGCATATTAAAAAGCAGAGACATTACTTTGCCAACAAATGTCTGTCTAGTCAAGGCTATGGTTATTCCAGTGGTCATGTATGGATGTGAGAGTTGAACTATAAAGAAAGCTGAGTGCTAAAGAATTGATGCTTTTGAACTGTGATGTTGGAGAAGACTCTTGAGAATCCCTTGAACTGCAAGGAGATCCAACCAGTCCATCCTAGAGGAAATCAGTCCTGAATATTCATTGGAAGGACTGATGTTGAAGCTAAAACTCCAATACTTTGGCCACCTGATGTGAAGAACTGACTCATTTGAAAAGTCCCTGACGCTGGGAAAGATTGAAGGCGGGAGAAGGGGACGATGGAGGATGAGATGGTTGGATGGCATCACCGACTCAATGGACATGAGTTTGAGTGAGCTCCTGGAGTTGGTGATGGACAGGGAGGCCTGGCGTGCTGTAGTCCATGAGGTCACAAAGATTCAGACATGACTGAGTGACTGAACTGAACTGAACTGAACCCTAGGCTCTGGGCTTGATGAAAGCAGGGTCCATGTCTTAGCACCATTTCTGGTACACCCTGGGTGGCAGCTTAGGGAATGAACAGGTGAATCCAGGGCTACCTCCCCAGTGTCCATGATGAATGCTCCTGGGGCTGGGATGCCCTCTTTGTAAGTAAGGCCCCACAGTGCTTGCCCCACAATTTGGCACATACTGTCCTATTCTGTTGTTTTCCAAATCTTACCCCATTTCTTACTATTTGCATTGAACATGGTGTTTGAGATCTAGCCTGATTCCTAGATGTAGATTATGGCTTCTGACTGCTGTGTAATATTTCATTGTATATTTATACAAAACTCTCTAGAGTTGGATATCTAGGTGCCTCCAGCAACTCATCAACTCCCAGCCACCCCCAGGCTCACAGTATGTCCTTGTACTTGTCTTCTTCCAAAACGCCATCTGACTTGAGTTGTTCAGTGTTAACTTAAATGGTTTCAATCACAGAGTCATTGCTTTATTAACTAGTGTGTAAGTTCCTTTCGAGCAGATAATCACAGTCTGTACCTGTTAGGGTGCTTTTGGGTATAGATGAGATTATGTGTTATGAAGTGCTTAGCACATTATCTGGCAAGCAGAAAATTCTCAGTAGATGGTATAAGCCCTCCAGAGCCTAGAACACATTAGGATTTTAATAAATACCAATTACAATAATGAATGTTTAATCACCTCTGGTGATCTGGGGTCTCCTTCTTCATAAAGCTTGGTCCCAGAACACTTAAAACATGAGGTGTTCAGGAGGCAGTAATTATGAGAGTCACCATTAATCCTCCCAAATTATTCCCCTTTTACAGATGATAAAACTGAAACTCAGAGAGGTTTTGCATCTTGCTTATGATCATTCAGCATCATTCGTGGCAGAACTGGGGCTGAAACCCTGGTCTAACTCCAAAGTTTTTACTTTTAACCACTCTGCTATATCACCACCCTGGGGAAGCACACTTAGATTATTACTATTTCAGCAACAGTAGCTTTCATTTTCTTTGTGTGGATAACAAAGAATTTAAAATTCAGTTAATGCTTACTGAGACCTCACATGTGCCAGGCCCTGCCAGGATCATGTTTAAAGGACATTTGTGTCAATTACTGAAAGATGCTCCCTGGGTGGATACAGCAGTGGTCATATGGCCTGGTGAGTAGAAGCCGGGATGGATTCTGGCCTCTGCTTGTCCCCTACCCTGGCGCCTGTGTGCGGTACACAAACTACCCAAGTGTGTGTCGTACCCCTGGGAATATGGCACGTATTTTCTCCATGCCATGTCATTAAATCTTCTTTTCCACAACAGTCCTATGGGGCAAACACATTTCCGCTGGACAGATGAAGAGACCAAGGTTCAGAGTTGCAACATTTCAAGGCGACATGCTATTAAGGTGCACAGATCCAGTGTTCAAATGGGAGTCCTTTGGCATCAGATCCACAGACTGGCAAGTATAAAGCAGTGTGATGGAGTGGGCTTCCATGTAGGGAAGCAAGAGATTCAGGAATCACTGGGCAGAACCTGCCAAGTTTGACAACTACTGCTGAGCCGATCCTCACGCTTTGATGTAGCTGCCTCCCCAGTGAGTGATGGATGTGGTCCCCCATCGGAACTCCAGAGGAGACGAAGTTCCAGACAGGCTGAAACCGTCTGGGGAGAGATCACCAGTGAGCTTAGTGCTGCGGAATGTGAATACTTGAAGGCTGTTACGAGCTCCTGGAATAGGTTTCAGGTTTCAGGGCCTATACGGCTTCCACTGCACAAGGGATTGGGAAATATATTTACCTGTAGGTACAGAGTAGCACATTCTCAACCGAGGACCAAGAGATCTAGCCAGTGGCTCAGTGGAGAGGGACAGGCTTCTGGGTAGTGAGGTTACGATGAGCACCCCAGAGAAAGTCACACTGGGCTTGCCCTCTGGCACTTATGAGTCAACCTCTCAGAGCTTTGGTGTCCTCATCTCCTCCCTTATTCCTCTATGATTTTTCTAATCCTTTGGAGACTGAGCTTATGATCTCCCTGAAGATACACCGATGTCTCAAGGTCAAATCAGGACCTCTGATCTGTGAGTGTTTTATGAAATCATTATCTCAGAATGAATTCCAGTATTCTCTGGGCCGGAATACTGGAGTGGGTAGCTGTTCACTTCTCCAGGGGATTTTCCCAATCCAGGGATCAAACCTAGGTCTCCCACATTGCAGGCAGTTTTTTTTTACCAACTGAGCCACCAGGGAAGCCCAAGAATACTGGAGTGGGTAGCCTATCCCTTCTCCAGGGGATCTTCCCAACCCAGGAATTGAATCAGGGTCTCCTGCATTGCAGGCGGATTCTTTACCAGCTGAGCTACAAGAAAAGCCAAATAAAGTGTATATAAATGTGGTATTTGTGTGTGTGTGTGTGTGTGTGTGTAAATATATATATATATATATATAAAACATATATATCTGAATGTTTACTATTCAGTCTTTAAAAGAAGAGGAAATGTTGTCATTTGCAACAGCATGAATGAATCTGGAGGGCATTAAGCTAAGTGAAATAAGTCAGACAAGGAAAGACAAATAACTCAGTATCACTGATATGTGGAATCTTAAAAAAAAAAAATTGCCAAACTTTAGAGTAGAGAGGGGCTGGGGGTGGGAGAAATAGGGAAGGGTTGGTTAGAGGGTACAACTTTCAGCTATAGGATGAATAAGGTGTGAGAATCTAATGTTTAGGACAGTGACTAGAGTTGATAACACCAGTGCATGATTGAAATGTGCTTAGATATTCTCTTACACACACACACAAATGATAAATAAGTGAGGTGCTGGGTGTATTAATTAACTCTAGGGTGGGACTCCTTTGACAATGTATGTGTATATCAAATCATCACATGGCACTTTAAATATCTTCCAATTTTGTCCATTACATGGGCTTTCCTGGTGGCTCAGTGGTAAAGAATCTACCTGCTAATACCGACCTGGGTTTGATCCTTGGGTCGGGAAAATCCCCTGGAGAAGGAAATGGCAATCCACTCCTGTATTTCTGCCTGGGAAATCACGTGGACAGAGGAGCCTGGTGAGCTACAGTCCACGGGGTCACAAAGAGTCAGACACGACTGAGCAACTGAGCACACAGGCCCATCTAGGTGAAGCTGTGGGGAGTTCGGTGGTGGGCCAGGGGAGAATGTTGTTCTCAAGCATCCAGGATTTTTCTGCCAATGAAGGAGATGTGTGTTTGGATGGGCTGTTCTCAAAATACTCTTCAGGTATTCCTTCCCTCTGAAACTGGGGACTCTCCCATCACACACACACACACACACACACACACACACACACGCACATACACGGTTCTGGGTGCTGGAAATGTCATAATAACTCCTACTTCAAGGGAGTTTATTTACATTTAAAGGGAGACAGGCTAACAAATGTTTATAATCCTAATAAGAGCTAAAATAGGCACTAGAACACTGGAGGAATCAGAGAAGACTTCCTGGAGGAAGTAATAACTAAGCTGAGTCCCAAAGGATGAGTGAAAGGTGGAATGGGAAGCGAGTTCCAGGTGGAAGGCACAGTCTGTGCAAAGATCCGGAGCAAAACCAGCAAAGCCAGGTGGTTTGAGGAGCAGAAAGATTGGGAAACGAAAGACCCCACAGGGTTGGCTTGTCTGTTTTGTTACATTCACACTTTTGGACTTTACTTTGGGGGCACCAGGAGGGCTGGAAGGAATTTGAACAAGGATTAACCCCCTCTGAAGTTGAGAGAGATAGCTTTGGCCTGATGCAGAAGGCAGGGAGGGTGGGGCAAAAATTGCTTGAGGGGAGATTTGTTAAAGGCTATTCAGATGTGGGATTATTTAAGGAAACCTAAAAGCCCAAGTCTAACTGTGCCCTTTAGGAGAAAAGCCTTTCTCCTTCTACCCCAGAGGAGCTACCTTTGGAATCTTTGGAATCTCTATGATCTTGGAGGCCAGTGAGAGCCTCAGTCCTCCAGACTCCCCCTGTGCAGTGGGAGTGCTCCAAAGTGCACCCATTCCTTCTCCTTCCGAGAATCTTTCCTCCCAGCATTCCTGCAGCCTCCAGGCTGATCACGTGTATTTCTTCCTATGCCCTTCAGTTTCCCCCTGACTCTCCTCTGATCTTCTCTTGACCTCCCTGGGGCAGACACAGAGATAAATCTGTTGGATTCTTGGCAGGAGAGTTCAGTCTCGTTCCCAGCTCTGGCCTGACACATTCCCTAGCTCAGCGGGGCAGAGGCAGCCCCTTCGCTCTGGTCTGGGGCTGGGCAGAGGGGCAGGGAAGGAGCTCAGATTGCCAGAAGGTCTTTCTGTGATTCCAAGACAGAAAGAGGAACAGATTCTTGTCCCTTCCATCAATAGCGTGGTGCCCTGTCTCATGGTTCTCAACTCAGACTGCAGACTAGAATCGCCTTCTGGGGACTTTAAAAAAAAATTGCCAGCTTCCTCAGAGATTCTGATTTAATTGTCATGGGACAAATCCAGGCATCTGTAGTTTTAAAAGCTGCCGGGCAGGATGGGGAATCACAGCTCTCTTAGCATCCCATTTCAGAGATTAGCTGACACAGGTGGAGTGTCAGCTCTGGCTATTTTTTTTTTTTCCTGGGCTTACCTTGGGCAAATCATAGCCTCTTTGAGCCTCATCTATTCCCTCCTCTGTACAGGGAGTTAATAGTACCTACCTCTTAAGAGAGTTGTGAACCTTCCAAGTCAATAATTTGCATTGCCTGTAACATAATTAGTGCCTGGCTATAGCACTGATGAGTTATTTCTCTTTTTATGATGCCTTCAAGTTAGGCATTGCCCTGTCCTTTTTCTTTTTTCATGCCCAGGGACTTTAGTGTGAGTTAGATGACCAGATTTCTAACATTCAACTGTGAGAGCAGATGTACTAAATGAAGGAGAAAGATATAGGGTTAACATTTTTGCAAAATGAGTACATAAAATAAGTTTGTCTCCAGGGTGCCCACGCCCATTTCTTCTCCCTGGTCCCTAAGGCTTTTTGGACAGGATTTGAGGCCCCTGGAGGCCTCAGCCCCAAGCATCATCCCCAAAGAGGATAGAGAGAGGATTCTTCTGTAAAATTTTCCTTTCATAAGTGGTTTCACCGCCATTACAAAGTAAGACTTTCCATAGCTTTCCTGCCAAAGTATGTTCTGTTGGTCTCTAGATGTAGCCTGTGTGGTCTTTTCCTGTGGGTGGACTCTCAGAGACGCCACCCACTCTATCTTCCTTTTGCTGTGATGAAGGGGGGTACTGCTACATAGCATGGCTGGGGCAAGAGTGAGTCCTCCCAGGCACAATTCAGCAAAGAACCCTGGCACCTTTTGCCATTGTCACGGCTGTGTTTTGCTGGGCACAGCAGAAATGTCAGTGGAAGAGAGAAAGTTCAGTGCAAACGCATTGCCACTCCAGGAAAAATAGTTCACAACAGGTTCTTCATAAAAAGAAGAGATGTGTCTCTCTCAAAAGATTTGAGACTCAGAGATTGGCAGTGGTGCCCTGGAACAGCTGAAACTGAGTTCCAAAAAGATGCTCCGGGATCTAAGTGACAGCTGATGGAGGGAGCCCACGCCTTCCCAGTGGTAGTGATAGAATTGTTAACTCAAAGGGTATTGCCTTGCCTTTCCATAGAGACTGGCTCTCCATTAAGATGGAAAACAAACAGTGCTTTCAAATCTGAGCCCTAAATGGATTCATCTAAAAAGTCTAACAGCAGTTCAGTTTCTGAAAGTCAAGCTATTTTAAGAAGCAGTATATTATCCCAAAGAATTTTTCAATGCAATGACAGCACCTGGATGTCCTAGACACTGACTCACTTCATAATTCAGTAAGAATCTGCTGTCCCAATGAGCATCTGTTTCTTCTGCTTTACCGCAAATACACCATAGGGGCAGATCTTCCAAATTGCAGACATTGACTGGTGATGAAACTACTTCTCACACAGGCAACTCTACATAGCGTGATCCAGGGTGAATAGCTGGACAGATTTAACTGTGTGTCCTGTAAACTGAATGACCAACTCACTCTATAGAGATTTATTGCAAAATTAAAAACTGGGTTAATACCAAGCTATTAATTCCCATAGCTTGGTATTAATTGGACTTCCCTGGTGGCCCAATTCCCTGGTGGTATTAATTATTAACGACTATACAAAATTAATGTTGATTCAATAATATTTATTTATATACTTATATTATGACATCAGCATTAATTTTTATTGTTTTCATAAAACTTATTTTAACAATGGTTAATCGCTTCCGCTGAGTCAACCTGGCAGTACAGTTAATGAGGTAAAATATGTCAAGTGCTCAGCAATGCCTGACATTAAAATAAGCTGTCAAGAAATGATGGTTCTCATTTTATCAAGGGAAGATTACAATTTTTTCAAAAGATAAAGACATTTTGGAAATGACTGGTCTGATTATTTAGAAATCTCAGTATCCATGAAGTTCAGGTCTAGATATTCACTGACACTGTCATTTTGATTGGTTTGCCCTTTCTCAAATGACTAATAGTATTAACAGCAACTACTGCACTTGGCTTCCCAAGTGGCCCTAGTAGTAAAGAATCGGCCTGTCAATGCAGGAGATGAAAGAGATGCCGTTTTGATCCCTGGTTTCGGAATATTTCCTCGAGTATGCAAGGGCAACCTGCTCCAGTATTCTTGCCTGGAGAATCACACGGACAGAGGAGCCTGGCAGATTGCAGTCCATGGAGCCACAAAGAGTCAGACACGACTGAGTGCCTGAGCACATCAACAACAGCTGCAACTATTGTTATTCTAAATAATAGACTGAAACTCCAAGTAGTAATGGTGGTCATAATCATAGTTGGCATCATCTATTTCTGCTTCCTCAGTGTCCTAGCCCCCTGATATTGGAAATATCTAGATTATCCTTTGGACAAATATCCCTCCCAATTAGCTTTGGTCTTGGTTCAGATGTCAAATTGTACACCCTCTTTTGGAAGGTGACCCAAAGATGGTGGGACTGATTCATCCTTATAGCAACATCTTGAAGATACCATGCAGTGATACCTGTGACTTACCTGGGGACTTTCCTATCTCCTGCTTCCTGGTTCCTTCCAAAGCTTGACCATTCAGCCTTATCCTTTGATTTTTGTCAACTGTCTATCTCAGAGCTACTCAATATATTTTCTTTTTTCATAAGTTAGCAAAGTGATTTGCTTTGCTTGGTAATCAAAAATCCATAAATAATAACAATTTTCCAGGCAAGAGTACTTGTGGATTGCCTCTAGTGGGTTGCCATTTCCTTTTCCAGGGGATCTTCCCGACCCGGGGATTGAACCCAGGTCTCCCACATTGCAGACAGACGCTTTGCCCTCTGAGCCACCAGTGAAGCCCCAATTATAAGAATGCTAGTAACAGAAGTTCTGACTGTCATTATTTTTTTTTTTAAGTCATAGTAGTAATAGCTACTCTTTACCTGTTATGCATTATGTTCTGGGCACTGTTTAAAGCATTATCTTACTGCACCCTCATCAGTTCTGTGAGGGAGTGAATACACACTGCTCTCATCCCCATTTGCAGATGAGAAAACTATAGGTCAGAAAGATCAAGTAATTTGCCCATAACCAGCAAGCCTATAGCCAGTGCAGCATCTTCAACCATGGCACTGACAACCTCAATCACTATACTCCTTTTCTATTACATGACTCAGATGGGATGTGTCTGGCAATGTGCTAATCACTTTGTAGCAATTAACTCTTAGTTTTCACAGTCCTGTCTCAGTATGGGTTCTGCTTGCAGCTGTACAGATGAAGAAACAGGGGTTCAGATGAGTTCAATGCTTCGTTCAAGGTCACTCAGCTACTAATATTCCAGGGCAAAACCATCCAGGAAGGAAGGTCTGAGCCTGCTGGCAGAGGGATGAAGAAAAGAAAGTGGTAGGTCTGTCCAGACTTAACCTCACTCACTGTTAACAGAACAAAAGAAACTTTAAAAGATGCTGAGAACCAGGCTGCATTCGGAGGGTTTCCAGGAGGTTTCAGCAAAAAGGGAAAACTTCCTTGTACTTAGATAACTTTGAAATTCTCATTTATAGACCAGTTTGTTTTTTTTTCCTTCTTTGAAATTCCAGGCCTGATTAGGTCATGCTCTGGACTTGAGTCGGCCAAGGGCCATGGTTTAAATCACTGTGATCCTGATGACCCTACATGAACATCTTAAAAGGATAAATCTATTTATTTTACTGAGATAATGGAAAATAAAGCAACCCTTGCCCTCTCCAGGAGACCTTGCTTGCCAAGTTGGTTTTCATAACATACTTTTACAGTTGATTTATCTTTTCTGAAAAATGATATTTAAAAACTAAAAAAATAAAGAAGCCCTCAGTGGCGCTTGTGCCAAAACCAGTGGTGAAAGCCAAGAATGTCATCGTGGACCCTATGACCAGAAATGGCAGGTTGATGTGTTTCCACACATAGGAACAAAGGCCACCAGATTCCGCTGAGCATGGGGAAACTTGAGTGACTGTATTTTCAGGGCTATGTCAGAAAATGAATGATGCAGAAGGCACTCATGTGGCTGCCATTTAGCCTCCACCACCACCACCAAATCCCAAAATCCCACCAGCATTTATGGCTATCACCCCCACACTTCTAGATCTACGGGTTGCAAATTTGAAATTTGTGCCCAGAAGGTGTGTGCGTGCTATAACTTGCTCCAATCGTGTCTGACTCTGTGACCCTATGGCCTGTAGCCTACCAGACTCCTCTGTGCATGAGATCCCCCAGCAAGAATACTGGAGTAGGTTGCCATGCCCTCCTCCAGGGGATTTTCCCAACCCAGGGGTCAAACGCGCGTCTCATACGTCCCCTGTATTGGGAGGCAGGTTCTTTACCGCTGGCGCCACCTGGGAAGCCTGTGCCCAGGAGGTCGATAGGACCATTTTGAGAGCAGTATCTGTCTGGGATGACTTTCTAGACGGTGCTGATGGGGGTGGTGTAGAAATCTAATCAAGGTGGTGACAGAAGAACAAGTAATTTCTCCTTTCCTTTTGTAGCAGTTATTTCTAAACCATACCAACTTTTCATAATATTCAGAAGAATGGAAGGATGATATTGTCATTGGACTACACAAAGGCACCCCTGCCAGCAGATGGGGGTCATTGAACACCGTCTTGGAAACTGGATACCACTTAAGACTGGCTGCTATGTAAGCCTTAAGGACAAAAGTCCTTAACACGGTCCACAGGGACCAGCTTGCCTCACCACCTTCCACTGCGTTTTGCTCTCTGGGCTTGTTTTTACACTGGTCTTTTTTTAGTTCCTCGCATGTATCACGTCTGCCTTCTGTCCCAGTCTGCCTTTGCACGCTGTTGCTCCCTCCCCTGGAGTGCCAATGTACCCCTTTGCTTCATCACTTCCTCTTCATCCTTTTAAGCTCAGCTCCAACAACATGTCCTCCAGGAAAGCTTTCCAAATTCCCTAGACAAGGTCTGGTCTTCTGGTCCCATGTACTTTATTGGTAATAATTGAGCTGTCAATTAATTAGCAATCATTCATTAATACTTAAAGGAGTTTATGGTCTGACTTGTGCTCCCTGGGTCACCAGCGGGGAAGCTCATATCACAGAGTCAGACCCAGATTCCTGGCTTCTTCACTCAGAATCCTGGGTTCATACTCTTCATAACTGCTTTTTAATCCCTATTCCTAGGGGGAGAAAAATGGCTGTTATTGTACGTTGTCCTTATACAAGGCTCTTTTCATTAGTTAAAAATAGAATCATGCTGATTTTCCAGACTGAGCATCTAGCCTATATTTTTGCTTCCAGGCCCCCTGCATTAACCACAAGAAAGCACTTTCATTAGAGGTCGTTATTTTCTTCCCTTATCCATTTGATTCTTATTTGTCAGCAAGTACAGAGTTTTAAAAGTTACCAACAATACTGTTTGTCACACATTTTCTTTGGAGATCAAGCCCTGCTCCTGGAATCCATTGAGGGGAAGAGTTAGAAAAGAGAATTGTCTACTTTTCCTGGGCATTGAGGTTTGGCATATTGGATGGGCTACTTGGAGCAGAACTCTTAGTCCCCTGCTCTTTTTTTCACTCACACACATGCGTGCGCACGCGCACGCACACACACTCCTTTGATTTATTTGCTGGGATGATGTAAATGGAAATTACAGAATCATACGAGCACGTGTGTATGTGTCTGTGTGTGTGTGCATGCGTATGCTTGAGGCCAGTAGGGATGTCTGAGTTGAGCCTAAAATGGAATTTAAATACGTCTGTAGAAGGCTCTCCCACCCCTCACTGGGAGGGGAGGGGGATGGGAGGACCCCAGGAAGTCAGACGCAGTGCCTTAGTTTTGTGGAAAGGAGGCTCCTAAGGAGAAGAGTGAGGAACTGTTTGTAGAACAGACTCCATGACCCTTGAGGGCACGAGCAGGTCCTTCTGGAGGTCAGAGTGACTCTGTGTTACTCTGAATGGGGGAGGGAGGCCATCATGTCACTTCGGAGTGGACTAAACTTGGAAGTCCAGCAGCTTGGGAGCAGTGGCAGGTAGCACATTTGTGTGGACGTTGGCCTTGAACTAGGGTCAGCAGCAGCTCGCAGGCCAGGCGGTGAGTTCTAAGGGAGCTCTAGACGCAGGTGGCACAGGTGTGTGTGTGGGTGGGGAAGAGAAAAACCCAGAGGCTGCAACTGGATGCATTGTATCTGTGGTAGTTGATTGATTTATGATCACCTGGGAGACACCCCCAGGGGTCACTGGGACAAGAGGCTGAGATCTCATGGGAACTAAGATCCTACGGAAGAAAGAGCCAGGGATGGGTGGGAATGGCAATAATAGTGGGCTTCATCTAGTTACACACCAGACAGGCTGAGAATCTCTGATTTGTATAGAATAATCCACTAAAGTTAGAGGCTAAAAGAGACCTTAGGTCATATAGATCAACCCTTCGCTATATTGAGGGGGAAGAAGAACCCAGGGAGAAAGGCGAGTTTTCCAAGGGCAGACGGCTAGGATAGAGATCTGAGCTCTGGCCTTGCTGTCTCCTGGTACCTAAAGGAGTTTGGAGTACTTAGGTAGATCACTGATACTTCCCTAAGATACTTCCCTGAGACTTGGGGGAGGATGGACTGATGCTAAGAGACAAGCAGGCCTCTGGGTGGGGTGGCTTCATGTCCTGTGGCTGGAGGGACAGAAGAGAGCCAGCATGCCTGAAACGTCTCCCCCGGTGGCACACCCTGAATTCACGGATGCCCTCCTTCAAGGTCATTCATTTGGCTTCTAAGCTTGTGCTTAGCAAAGATGCTTTATTGGAAGAGTTGGACCCCATGAGTAAGCATGGGAGGGGTTGAAGAAGGGACTAGCAGAGATGGCAGGCCTGGGTGAGGCCTGGGAGGAGAGGTCCATAGAGAGGCAAAAGATGCTAAAACAGGGGAGGGGTGGAAACGAAGGACAATGACAAAATGGATCACTTCCCATTTTCACCGGGCCCCAAGCCCATTTCCCAGGCTCCCTCCAGGAGGGTTTCAAGTGGCCCACTGAGCATCAGCCATGTGCTAGAAAATCCCCTTGCCCTAGTTAAGTGGTGTCCTAGTCTGACCTCATGCTTAGATTCTTAAGCCTTGCTTCTCTGTAAAGAGAGAGAGAGGGAGGAGGAGAGGAGAGAGGAAAACCTGGAAAAAAGAGGGAATAGAGGAGGCGAGCAGAGGAGGGGAGATGTCCTGAGACCCAGAGAAAGAGCAGGCGTGGGCCGTAAATTGCTTCCAGGGTGTAAGGAACCACAGACACCCACTTTCAAGACCTTCTGGGGCCACTGTTTAATAGCATCCAGCCGTCTGGCCGCAGGTGGGCCTCTCACCTGACTCCCATTAGAGCTCCTTGCCTCTAGAAACCGGCCTGATTTATGGGCCCCTCTGGGCTTGTGGCCAGACAGCCACCCCTCACCCATCTCGTCTCTGCTGACCCTAAGTTGCCCTTCTTCTTGCGCGTGGTCCAGCAGGTGGATTTGAATTTCTAATGACTGCAGACACCTGTGTTTCCCAGAGGCTTGTGCCATGGTGATGGAGAACAGGCCCAGACTGTACCCAGGAGGAAGAACACAGCCGAGGAAATATGAGAGACAGAGTCATTGGAGGCATGAAATAGAACTGAAAGCGTGCACCTTGTTAGGTTTCATTAACTGTTTACATTTCCCTGACTGCATTCCGCTGGTCACCTGCCCAGAAACACTATTGGAA
The DNA here is from genome assembly GCF_019320065.1 of Cervus canadensis. Classification (NCBI taxonomy): domain Eukaryota; kingdom Metazoa; phylum Chordata; class Mammalia; order Artiodactyla; family Cervidae; genus Cervus; species Cervus canadensis. The sequence goes on along the minus strand of NC_057396.1, from coordinate 60,646,980 downwards.
AAACAAACCTTAAATAAGATCAGATTTTCCAATGAAATATGATAAGAAGAAAAGGGTCCAGAGCGGAGTCACAGGTAAGTGGGCCCAGTCCACCAGAGGGTCGCTCAGGAGGATCCTGGTGTCAGTGCACCTCTGGTCCAGCCTGACTTATGGCTGTCCTGAGGCTCTGGGAGCCCCGCTGTGAAGGAGATGGGGTAAAGTAGGTTTGCAGAGCCTAAGAGAGGCATGCACAGACTTGGATTTATGGATGGGGGGCGGAGATCCCTCCCAGCCTCTAAGTCCTTTGGAGAGTAGCATACTTTCCCTGATGACAGTTCTGTTGCAGCTCATGGAAACTTAAGACTGAAAGTTAAAGGCCCGTGGTCAAGTCAGCAGTGCAGAAGGAATGGAAGACTTTGTTACAAGGCCCAGACTCCTCCAAATGTACCACAGTTCATGCTGCTCATTGCCAAGCCACTTAGCAGCGAGTAACCCCTTCATTCCTGGGAAGCTTGGTTTGAAAACGCTCTCAGTCAAGTCAGGCTGAGTCCTTGGTGCCAGTTTTCACGGGTGAGCAGCTCCCTGCTGTTATTGCTGCTTTAGTGGAAGTTCAGGTCAGTTTCTCAGTCGTATCTGACTCTTTGCAACCCCACAGACTGTAGCACGCCAGGCTTCCCTGTCCATAGCAACTCCTGGAGCTTGCTCAAACTCATGTCCACTGAGTTGGTGATGCCATCCAACCATCTTATTCTCTGTCATCCCCTTCTCCTCCTGCCTTCAATCTTTCCCAGCATCAGGGTCTTTTCCAATGAGTCAGTTCTTCGCATCAGGTGGCCAAAGTATTGAAGCTTCAGCATCAGTCCTTCCAATGAATATTCAGAGCTGATTTCCTTTAGGGTTGACTGGTTTGATCTTCTTGCAGTCCAAGGAACTCACAAGAGTCTTCTCCAACACCACAGTTCAAAAGCATCAATTCTTCAGCACTTAGCCTTCTTTATGGTCCAACTCTCACGTCCATACATGACTACTGGAAAAACCATAGCTTTGACTAGATGGACGTTTGTTGGCAAAGTAATGTCTCTGCTTTTTAATATACTGTCTAGGTTGGTTATAGCTTTTCTTCCAAGGAGCAAGCATATTTTAATTTCATGGCTGCAGTCACCATTTGCAATGATTTTGGAGCCCAAGAAAAGAAAGTCTCTCACTGTTTCCATTGTTTCCCCATCTGTTTGCCATGAAGTGATGGGACCAGATGCCATGATCTTAGTTTTTGGAATGTTGAGTTTTAAGCCAGCTTTTTCACTCTCCTCTTTCACTTTCATCAAGAAGCTTTTTAGTTCCTCTTCACTTTCTGCCCTAGGGGTGGTGTCATCTGCACATCTGAGGTTGCCCTTCATGAGCTTGTGTTAGAGCCTGTTGGGAGAACTTTTCCCCTCTCAGTGGTCTTGCCTATGAGCTTAGAGGAAGTAACTTCTGCTCTTACTCCTCTAATTTGTTGTACATAGACCAGCACCACTGTCATCGTTGGGATAAGTGGCATCATTTGGGTCCTTATTGGAAATGCTAAATCTTGGGTCCCTGTCCCAGTCCTCCTAGATCAAAATAGAGCATGCTGCGGCCCAGCACTGGGTCTGGATGCCTGCAGGTTGGATATGCAGAGGTGGCAGTAGTTAGCCTGGCTTTGGTATGCCGCAGTCCAGCCTGCTGTAGTGTGTAACTTCTAACTTTTGTCTCTACTGCTTTGACCGTTCTGTTCATGTGCCCATCATGCAAATACCAGCTAATGTAAACTGGCTGAGTCATTTCTGTCTTCTTGGATGTTCGATGCCTTTTCCATGGTAGATGCTTTCTTATCCAGCATGATCACATTTTCTAGTCATCCTTGGTGCCCACTCCTATATGCCCATTCACATGCCTCCAGTCATTCAGTCCTTTTCATTTCAGGCTCCTGATTAGCCAGCGAGGTCACTTGCCACGGTCCACAATCTTGATATATTCTCACCCCAGGTCACTTCTTCCTCACAGAGCAGAGGATTAGGTGCACCACCCAAAGCTCCGCCCATTGCAAACATTTTCCCTCAGCTCTGTCATTCAGATCAATTCCATGATGCCTACGAGATGCCCACCATCCATTTTTCAGCTCGAATGCATATTCCTAAATGTCCCATTTATAACCCAAGCATGGGATTTTTCTTCTTCGGGTAGTTGTATTGGGAATTCCCCTTGAATGTCTGGCATAGGTGCATGCTGAGAGAGAGGTACTGAGCAGTCATGAAGGATGGCATGGGAGTCTAGGGTTTATGTCCATGAAGCTTGACTGTGCCCTCTGGGCCTGCTTGGGATCCATTTGGGATGTGCCATTTCCATCTTAGAATGACCTGCTATGGCCCTGTGTAATTTTATGACTTGGAGAAAAAAGCGAAGTGAAAGTGTTAGTTGCTCAGTTGTGTCTGATTCTTTGTGACCCCACAGACTGTAGCCCACCAGGCTCCTCTGTCCATGGGATTTCCCAGGCTAGAATACTGGAGTGGGTTGCCATTTTCTTCTCCAGGGGATCTTCCCAACCCAGGGATTGAAACTGGATCTCCTGCATTGCAGGCAGATTCTTTACCATCTGAGCCCCCAGAGAAGCCCCTGGTGATAGAACTCAGCTCAAGATTATCTGATATTCCAGGGTCAAATGTCCCTGTCCACCGGGGCCCAGTAATAATCTATATGTTCCTCAGGAAGCAAATGCTGCAACTGACATGGCCTTGGTCCAGACCCCAGAAGCTTATGTTGTGATTCTCCCACTGGAGTTTGCTATAAGACCCTTACTGCATCTTTTCCCACCACTGACACTTCTGACACCAGATAGTCTCCCAGATCATATCCTCCACATGGCAGAGCTACTTGGGTTCTGAGTCCAGAGCCTAGATGAACTATAGATTCCTTTCTTGCTCCAGGCCCCACACAAAGCGGGCTATCTTTCAGATTTCCTGGGATACAGGCTGGAGTAGTATTGCTAGATGTGGAGTGTGCTGCCTCCAAAACCCATCCCAAAGAGCCCAGGAGACATTATACTTCTTCATTCTAGGGGATGAAGAATGCAGCAATTTGTCTTTTACCTTGGACAGTATTTCTCAGCCTGTCCCTGATCTTTGGACCCAGAAAACTTTACCAATGTGCCATACCCCTGCATCTTCCTAGGGTTTCTCTCTCACCATCTGCAGGGAGTTGTTTCACCAATGCCTCAAGTGTGCTTGCCAGCTTTTATAATCCTTGCTCTGTCATTGATGGAATGGATCAATGTGATATTCTGCAGGATGTCTAGATGGTCCAGATTTCTTTTGACTATATCATGACAACATGAGAATTATCATAGTCCTAGGACAATACTGTAAACATATGTTATTGACCATTCCATGTGAATGTAAATTGTTTCTAATTCTCTTCTCTGATTGGGATAGGAAAGAACTCATTGGCTGCATACCATTTACCCAAGTCCATGTTAATCTGCTCTAGCAAAGGTGCCAAGACAACCACTATTGAAACTACTCGTTTGAGTATGTAATAGATGATGGTCATGTTAGAGTATCCATCTGGCTTCTTCAGGGCCCTGACTGGTGAGTTAAATTGAGATGTGGAGACAGACTACCATGAGTGCATCGTTAAGATCCTTAGAGGTGGTACTAAACATCACCATTCTCCAGGAATGTGATCTTGCTTTTGATTCATTATCTTGGGGACCTGAAGTTTCAGAGGGGAGGACTATTTCAGAGGCTTTTACTCAGTTTTTCTATTATCATGATTATCACTATTATGATAAAACAAGGATTTCATGTAAGAATTCGACAGCTGAGTGTGTCAATCCCAATCAAATATCTGGAGCCCAGAAAAATGATCACTGGATGGGTGATCCATAGACCCACTGTAAGGTGGCCTTTGGCCAAGAGTCAACTTATGAACCTGCTGACATATACCTCAAACAGGTAGCTCTGATGTTATTTCAGGTCTCCAGATCTTAGACTCTGTGTCTAGTAACCCTCAAAATGTATGAGTATTTTTCTTTCCCCAGTCCACAGTCATCTGAGTAAGAGGTAATACATATTTTTATGGAAGTATCAAAGGAATCATTATAACATATACTTGTCATAGTGTTGCTCTTTATTTCCTTTTGGGACCCATCCACCTCTGGAGCCAAGAGGTTCTGGGTATGAAAACTGGCTCATGTTCAAGAATTGAGTTAGATTCACAACTTCTGTTGAGGTAATCCACCCTCAGCCTCTTGCTCATCTATTCTTGCCTCTTTTGATTGCACCCTCCATTTCTGCCTGTTCTTTTGTCTCTAAGGAATACCATCTTCTATTAACTATACCCACAACTTCTTGAGGGTCAAGCCCCCTGGGTTGCCCCTCCAATGTTATTGATTGTGGTGGTAATTGTGGGGTCCCCTCATTTCTGGTGATTAATAACTATCATTTGGACTTTATTGCTTTGAGGCCTTATCATTCCCATTGCTATTAGTAAGCCAAGTTTTGTGACATATTTCTTATAATCATCCTTAGCCTGTAGAAGAAACTCACCACTGAATGTCTTAGTGATGCTAATATTCATCCCATCAGCATGTTGTTGATGGCCATTGTGAATAGTGCCTTCTCTAGGTCCTTCATGGAAATAAATTTCTGATGCATCTTCTGTCCTCATGTAATATATCCAATTCAAAAATGCCCATTTCCCTGAGCCATTTAATCCCACTGGTTTCCACAGTATCTCAGGCATTACTGCTTGGTCAGCATGAGCTATTGTTTTCTCCATATTTTTAAGAGTTTTCTTTTGTTTTTGTTTCTAGTCACTAAGTTATGTCTGGCTCTGCCACCTCATGGACCGTAGCCCTCCAGGCTCCTCTGTCCATGAGATTTCCCAGGCAAGAATACTGGATTGGGTTGCCATTTCCTTCTCCAGGGGATCTTCCCAACCCTGGGATCAAACCCATGTCGGCTACATTGGCAGGGGGATTCTTCACCACTGAGCCACCTGGAAAGCCCTTTTTAGAGTTACCTACCAGCAAATTTGCCCAGACCCTAGGGTTGTTGCCAAGGCATTAAATCCATGTTCCTAAAGAGTACTCCCAATTAAATGAACTTTTGCTTGTCTGTTCTTCTGTTCTGTACTCCTTGATCCAGTCAGTGCCAGTGAAGTTGCTCAGTTGTGTCCAACTCTTTGAGATTCCATGGACTGTAGCCTACCAGGCTCCTTGATCCATGGAATTTTCCAGGCAAGAGTACTGGAGTGGGTTGCCATTTCCTTCTCCAGGGGATCTTCCCGACCCGGGGATTGAACCCAGGTCTCCCTCATTGCAGGCAGACACTTTACCATCTGAGCTACCAGGGAAGCCCTACTCCTTGATCAAGCACCCTCAAAATCCAATCCCATGGGTACTCCCCTGGCTCCTGCTGGTACATGCTACTTAATTCTTGCAGCTCCACTGGCATTTGTCTCTTTCTTTGCTCATCATGTTCTAAACTGGGATTAGGATGAAACTTAACCCTGTTTTCTGGCCTGGTAGCCAGGACAGGCCTGAGGCAAACTCCTAAGGAGGACCCTTGTCTTCTTGCAGTGGGAAAACACCCACACTATTTCTTCCCATAGGACGGAGCTCCGGTTCTTAACAGCAACAGATGAGCCATCTCTGAAGGCTCGGGGGATTCAGGGAATTCAGTGGAACCACACACTTTGGGAGTATCCATACAGATGAGTCAATGTCAGGTTCAAGAGTTCAAGTTTTTCCAGGCAGGACACTGATATCATAGCATAGTAGACCAGCCATGACTAAGCATTCCACTCTCTTTGAAGCCTATAAATATCAGAACCCGAGTTTGTTTCTCAGTTTAATCCACTCTCCTACTGCAGGAACTACCAAAGAGGACCACTGGCTTTCACACTTGGTATTTAAATTGTTAATTATACTTAGTTTCTCATTATCCCTCTGCAGGGCATCAGATCAATTTAGTAACCGGCTGACTCCATTGTCCTTAAATGTGCTATTCCTCCATAATGAGTAAAAGCCTGAATCTTCATCCCAGCCCAGGCATTCTCCTCCACTAGGAAGTACTTCTAAGTAGCCACCTGGGAAATCTTTAGCAGTTAGGTTGCCTCCTTGTGCCAGGGTTATCTGTACCTCAAATACCATTGGGGAATGGGGCTTTCCTTGCCAGCTGTGTGATCTAGAACCACAACCCCCTCTTACCACCTCTTGTTTTTTATTATTCCCGGTAATGGTTGTATTGGTTGGTTCCAATACAATATTGGTTGTACTGGTGTCTAAGAAACAGACACCAAGCAAAGTTAGAAGTGCCAGATAGAATTCTTGGCAGTAGCACCTCCCTTGTGGTCCAGTGATTGGGAATCTGCCTGCCAGTGCAGGGGACCCGGGTTCAATTCCTGGTCCAGGAGGATTCCACAGGCCCTGGGGCAGCTGGGCCCATGTGCCACAACTACTGAACCCCTGCTATAGAGTCCTCACCTCAATAAGAGAAGCCACCGCAGTGAGAAGCCTGCACACAGCGATTGGAGAGCAGTGTCTGCTTGCCGCAACCAGACAAAGCCCATGTATGGCAATGAAGACCCAGAACAACCACAAATAAATACGTTGAAAAAAAAGAATTCTTGGTGGTAAAGCCTGTGAAACATAAAAGGGAAAGAAGCAGGATTAGGCAGGGAGAGCCTTCAGACTGCTACGTAGGTCTGACCTGGTGAAAAGCAAGCGGAAACACAGGAGGATGGGGTAGCAGACCTTCAGACTGGTATAGCATTGGCCGGCGTGGTAGGGAACACTAGAGTAGAAATGGCCCGCATCTGAGTAAAAATGGTCAGGCCCCCATACCCTCACCAACTGGGAATAATGTGGCTTAAGTTTGAATGCTGCAATTAGATCATTTCTGGGTGGGCTTCAGAGGGTCCACGCATATCCTGAAATTATAAGCAAAATCAGTATGTGTGTATTTTTCCAGGATCCATAGCTTTCCACTAAATTTTCAGAGAATTCCCCAGTGCCCCAAAGGTAATGCGATGTTGGTGTAAATTCACTTGATCATCTGAGCATGTTCTCCCAGCCCCTGCCATATCCCCTCTTTTCTCGAGAGTGGGTTATCCACTTGTGTGCTGGCCACACTGGACTTCTTCACGCTCCCGTGCGCTCTAAGCTCATTCCTAGCTCAGAGCCTTTACATTAGCTGTTCCGTGTGCCTGGAATGCCCTTTCCTTGGAGGCACTCATGATGTTTTACTCTAGGAGCCAGCTTCCTTGTCACCTTCTCAGAGATGCCTGCTCTGATTCCACAAACTGAAGTACCTTCCTCCATCACTCCTACCATAGTTCTCTGTTTCATTTCTAGCATAGCGCTCTCCCATCTGGTCTGCTCTTCTTTGTTCGTTATATATCTTTGCCCAGGAGGATGTAAGCTCCATGAAGACAGGAGTCATTCTGTCTTGTTCACCATGCTGTCCCCATAGCCTAGAGTGTGGCTGACACATAGGAGACACTCGAAATGTTTTCTTTTTTTTAAAATTTAAGTATACTTGATTTATAATGTTGTGTGCATGTCTGCTGCCTAGCAAAGTGATTCAGTTATACATATACATACATTCTTTTCCATATTCTTTTCCATTATGCTTTTTCACAGGATATTGAATATAGTCCCCTGTGCTATACAGTAGAACTTTGTTGTTGATTCATTCTGTCTGTCCCAGTCTGCATCTGCCAATCCCCAGCTCCCAGTCCAACCCTCCCCTACCCCCCAGCCCCTTGACAACCATAAGTCTGTTCTCTATGTCTGTGAGACTGTTTCTGTTTCGTAGATAAGTTCTTCTGTGTCATATTTTAGATTCCACATATAAGTGGTATCGCATGGCATTTGTCTTTCTGTTTCTGACTTCCTTCACTGTTATGATAATCTGTAGGTCCATCCATATTGCTGCAAATGGAATTATTTTATTCTTTCAAAATGTTTTCTTAAAGAATAAATGCTTGTCTTATCTATCCATTAAAATATTTTCCCATGCGTCCTTTTCTTACATTTTTGTAGCTACTTTATAAAATATAGATATAGTTATTAATAATCCAGACATCCAAAAAAATTCCAGACTATAACAGAACCCTATGTACTAGCCTCAAAGAGAGACAGATGTTAACATTTGGCTTCAATTGCTTCAATTTCTCTTTTACTTGTTTAATATTTAAGCTAAACTTTCATATATCACATTTGGTGACACCCTTCCTTTTTTTTCTTTCTTTTTGGCTGTGCTGGGTCTTTGGGTTCCTCATTGCTGTGTGTGAACTTTCTCTAGTTGCAGTGGGTGGGGGCCACTGTCCAGCTGCCGGATGCGGGCTTCTCACTGCGGTGGCTTCTCTTGTTACAGAGCACAGGCTCTAGAGTTCGCAGGCGTCAGTAGTTGCAGCTCACGAGCCATGGGCTCTAGAGTGTGGGCTCAGTAGTTGTGGCACATGGCCCTCGTTGCTCCATGGCATGTGGGATCCTAGTTCCCAGACCAGGGATGGAACCATCGTCCCTGCATTGTAAGGTGGATTCGTCACCGCTGGACCACTAGGGAATCCTGATACCCCTTCTTTTCAATGGCAACTACTGCCTTTAAGGTACTGTATGTCATTTCCATGGAGTTGAAAGAGTCGGACACGACTTAGCGACTAAACCACCACCACCACCATGTCATTTCTACCTATTTTTAATAGTTTAATGATAAGTTTGTATTCACAAGTAACATATGCTGTTTTTAACTGTAGTGTGGTTGATTTATAAAACTGTTAGTTTCAGGTACAGAATGTGATTTGCATATATGTGTGTATATATATCCTTTTAAAAAATTATTTTCCATTATAGATTATTACAAAATAGTGAATATAGTTCTCTGTGTTATACCGTAAATTCTTATTATCTATTTTACATATGGTAGTATGTATCTGTTAATTCCATACCCCTAATTTATCCCTCCCTGCCTTCCCCTTTAGTGACTATAAGTTTGTTTTCTATGTCCATCAGTCTGTTTCTGTTCTGTAAATAAGTTCATTGGTACCATTTTTTAGATTCCACATATAAGTGATAAAATATTTGTCTTTTTCTATCTGACTTACTTCACTTAGTCTGATCACCTCTAGGTCCATCCATATTGCTGCAAGTGGCATTATCTCATTCTTTTTTATTCCATATAATATTCCATATATATATATGTGTGTATACACACACACACACACACACACACACACACACACACATATATATATAGCATCCCAGGTGGTGCCAGTGTTAAAGAACCTGGCTGCCAATGCAGCAGACATTAAGAGATGCTGGTTCAGTCTCTGGGTCGGGAAGATCCCTGGAGGAGGAAATTGTAACCCACTCCAGTCTTCTTGCCTGGAGAACCCCATGGACAGAGAAGCCTGGCCTGCTACAGTCCGTGGGGTTGCAGAGAGCTGAACATGACCGAAGTGACTGTGTGTGCCAGTCGCTCAGTTGTGTCTAACTCTTCTTGACCCCATGGTTACTGTTGCTCACCAGACTCCTCTGTTCATTTGGGTCATATGGCACCTCTATTTTTAGGCTTTTGAGGAACCTCCATGCTGTTTTCCACAGTGACTATACCAATTTACATTCCCACCAGCAGTGTAGGAAGTTTCTCTTTTCTCCACACCTGCTCTAGCATTTATTATTTGTAGACTTTTTGATGATGGCCATTCTGACAGGTGTGAGGTGATACATTACTATAGTTTTGATTTGCATTTCTCTAATAAGTGAAAGAGGAGAGTGGAAAAGTTGGCTTAAAACTTAACATTCAGAAAACTAAGATCATGGCATCTGGTCCCATCATCTCATGGGAAATAGATGGGGAGACAGTGGAAACAGTGTCAGACTTTATTATTTTGGGCTCCAAAATCACTTCAGATGGTGACTGCAGCCATGAAATTAAAAGACACTTAATCCTTGGAAGTAAAGTTATGACCAACCTAGATAGCATATTAAAAAGCAGAGACATTACTTTGCCAACAAAGGTCCGTCTGGTCAAGGCTATGGTTTTTCCAGTGGTCATGTATGGATGTGAGAGTTGGACTGTGAAGAAAGCTAAGCGCCAAAGAATTGATGCTTTTGAACTGTGGTGTTGGAGAAGACTCTTGAGAGTCCCTTGGACTGCAAGGAGATCCAACTAGCCCATCCTAAAGGAGATCAGTCCTGGGTGTTCATTGGATGGACTGATGCTGAAGCTGAAACTCCAATACTTTGGCCACCACATGCAAAGAGTTGACTCATTGGAAAAGACCCTGATGCTGGGAGGGATTGGGGGCAGGAGGTGAAGGGGATGACAGAGGATGAGATGGCTGGATGGCATCACCGACTTGATGGATATGAGTTTGAGTAAACTCCGGGAGTTGGTGATGGACAGGGAGGCCTGGCGTGCTGCGATTCATGGGGTTGCAAAGAGTCATACACGACTGAGCGACTGAACTGAACTGAATGAATAACTAACGATAATGAGTACTTTTCATGTCCCTGTTAGCCATCCATACAACATATGCTATTTTTAAATGTCCTGAGATTCTGTATAAATATGTGCATACCATATATATCTGCTGGTTACTTAGAGCTATTTAAATATTTAACACTATTTTTGGGGCACAGACTGAGCTCTGGAGTCGTCCTAACTGTGGACTTATTGCTATACTGGACAATACAATTCCTTATTGTTTAAGCCAGGTAAGCTGGGTTTGCTGTTATGCACTGCTGAATGCCTCTTTCCTGTGATAGTCTCACTCTATTAAATTTATCACCGTTGGGTCCTTAAACTCTAGCAGTTTTCATTTGGCTGCAGATTTACCAACTGTATAGACACTTTTAGTTTCTTCTAAAGATCATCCAATTCAGAGATCTTTTGTATTAGTCATTTCTTGCCATGGAACAAATTTAGCAGTGCCAAGCAACATGATTTGTTATCCTGCCTAGTTTCTGAAGGTCGGGGGTCTGGGAGCAACTTCTCTGGGTGGGTCTGGCTAAGGGGACTCTTGCGTGGTTGCAGGCAAGTTGCTACTGAGGGCTGCAACCACCAGAAGGGCCCCAGAAGGGAGGATGTGCTCCCAAGCTCCTCTGGGGGACTGTTGTCAGGAAGCTTTGGTTCCTTTCCATGTGAGCTTTGCACAGTTGACTTCTCCCAGAGTGAGTGATCTGACAGAGACAGAGAGAGAGGCTGAGAGAGAGGAGAGCAGTCCTGCATAGCTCACCGCCAGGCATCTGTCCACACCTATGCGGTTAGCAACAGGGATAACCCTCACTTTGCTCCCTTATATTTCTTCTCAATCTATACCATGATCACTGAGCCCGTCCTTTCTACCTCCTCAGTGCTTCTCAAGCCACTTCTCTCCGTCCTGTTGCATACTGGATATTGTTGCAGAGAGGAGAACCTGGGACACCCATCCGATCCAGTCACTGACGCTCAAGTTGTTTCCCATGACCCCTGCAGAATCAACTTCATGGTTTTCAAGGCCTGCCTGCCCCTGTAGCCGCCTTAGTACCCGGTCTTTCTCATCTCTTGTCCTCCACTCTCCCTTCCCTTTGTGTTTCTTCAGCTCTGAAGCTCAATGTCGCCTTCTCAGGTTAACTTTTCCGACCTTCAGACCAGATTGGACCCCCTGGTTACATGCTTCTGGAATGTTCCGTCTTTTGGCGGGAACTTTTGTTGCGGTACACAGACTCCCTAGCTGTCACGTGGACTTAGTGGTTGCAGCATAGACGTCGTTGCTCTGCGGCATGTGGGATCTGAGTACCCCTGACCAGGGACTGAACCCATGTCCCCTGCATTGGAAGGTGGATTCTTAACCACTGGACCACCAAGGAAGTCCCCTTCCCTGCAGTGTTTAACAAACGTCAGAATGCTTTTTTCTTTAGTACCTGGACTGGGTCCACTCAGGTCAGACCTCTTAATTTGTCTTTGAACAAATGCACACTCTGCCCCTAGACCTCCAACTGGAAGCATAACTGTACAAGGCAATATATTTTTCAGACACACATTGGCTTCAAATCAATATAGGAACATAACCTAACTTCCATCACCAGAGCTGTGGAAAATGGTACCTATTTCAAAATGAAACTCTAAGATTAGATGTTCGTAACAGTCAACCTTGATTGAGCTATCATTATGCAGGCCAGCCTCATTTTAATCTCACCAGAATGATAAGGCAGCTCTCACCTCCCTTTTACTGATGACAAAAGTGAGACTGCTGCTTTCCTGGTGACTCATATGGTAAAGAATCTGCCTGCAATGAGGAGCATAGGAGATGCAGTTTTGATCCCCTGGGTGGGGAAGATCCCCTGGAGGAGGAAATGGCAACCCACTCCAGTATTCTTGGTTGGAGAATACTAGTTGGAGAATACTTGGTAGGCTCTCATAGACAGAAAAGCCTAGTGGGCTATAGTTCATGGGGTCACAAAAAGTCAGACAGGACTGAGTAACTGACACTTTTCACTTTCTTTCAAAGTGAGACTCAGAGGAGCTGATGGACTTGCCCAAGTTCACCCAGCCGGTAGGTAGTAGAGCCTTGGTTCACCTTGGGACCTGGTGCTTTTTTCATGCCACCATACCCTGCTGCCTTCCCTCAGCATTTTTCTATGTTTTGGTCCTTTCTCCACCCAAAATGGCTCAACTATATGTCAAAATGGCACAACTACATGTAACTCTTGAGTTAGTCATTTGGACTAACTCAAAAACTGGGGTCCCAGTTTTTGCCAGAGTTCTTTATAAAGCTTTGCAGCTCGTGGCATAGCAGAAATTTTGATTTAAATTGAAGTTTATAAAAACACATATGAAAATCAAGAACTGGTTTCCCCAAGAGATTCGGGAGTGCAATGACCATGAAGGAAGGAAGCGCGCCCTCTTTCAGCAATTTCCATGAAGAATGACATAGAGCAAGAAGAATGTGGCCAAAGAAAGAACCACAGACTCACCTACCCGCTTGCCCAGCTCCCGGTGGAAAGGGAGTGGAGCTGAGCCAGCCCTGGAGGCACAACATCACCGCTTGTTGTGTAGGTGAACAGCCGGGATTCATTAGGGCTGGAGACTTCCATAGCGGGGCCAGTTAGAGCAGGCTCTGGTGGAAGGGCCCTTTGTCTTTCCCCCAGGCCTACCCTTCTCCATCTCTGGCCCTGGGTGACTTGAACTTTGTGTTTCGTACGGCTGATGAAAATCAAACATAATGACCAGCAAACAGTCTGGGATGCCTCTCGTAGGCTTACAGACGGGTCTCACCCTAGCTGTTTCCTCTGGCTTGCCCTCGATGGTTTCTGCTCAAGCTGCTGATCTGAAAAAGTTATAGCTTGGAGACTGGGGAGCTGTTGTCATTCACAAGACAGCCTCCACTGAGGTTTCTTTCCGTGTATTCACATGCAATCAGCCTCCCATGGCAGTGAAAAAGGTTCAGGTTTTTTAGAGTGCCTTATCCTTTCATGTGAAAATTAGTGGGGACTGTGACTTGTAATTAAATGGGTGGCCCGACTCCATCTACTACAGCCAATTGTTGATTTCTGGGTGCTCATTATAAGAAGATAATTTTTAATTCCAGGTATCGTTCCCTGTTCCCCAGCATGGCACTTGGCCTCTTTTACATCCTGCCTTTCTAGTGATTTATTCCTCCCAGAAGTGAGGGCAGGAGGGGGAGAGAACCATAATAAAAATAGTGTTTCCTGAGCACTTAGTGTATTTTAGACACTGTTCTGAGCTCTTTACTCCAACCCCATGGGGGCAGGTACCATTATTCTCCTCACTTAACAGATGAGAAAACTACAGCCATCATAGGTGAAATAAACTACCCAGGCGTACACAAGTAGCTAGTGGTCCACCTGGATTCAGCAGTAGGCAGTGTGATCCAGAGCAAGTGCTCTTAAGACAAAAATAAAAAAAAGTGGGGGGTGGGGGGGTGGGCTGCGGGGAGGGAGGGTCCTAAAAATATCCATTGTGCAGTTTATAGCTTAGACTCAATCACTGTATGTACCAAACCACTTTCCCCAAACCCAACAAATATTTGGTGAATTTTTCGATGTTAACTTGTGAAGATCAGTGATTCTAAAAAACCTGGGTATTTGCAGATCCCTATGAGACTTTGAAGGCCACAACTTCCTCTTGGTCCAAGAAAAATTTGCATATCATTTCCAGAGGTTCAAAGGCCCTGCGAAAAGTCCTCCCGGTAGACCCCATGGAACCTGGGTCAAGAATCCTGATTTAGAACAACACTAAACTCTATTAACATGAAAAATTGAGTTAATGGAAAGAGAGGAAGCTAAACTTATGTAGGAAAACTGAAATTTATGTAGGGTTGTATGACCTCAGACAACCTACCCACCTTTTTTGTATCATAGTTATCGCTTCCCTCTTTCTCTACCAGTCCAAGTTTATTGTCAAGTTCAACAAGGTAATATCTGATCACTGCTTTCAGTTCCCCAGAGGAACGTGTCCCACTCCTTTTTGAGTATTCCTTTCCAGGTTCCCTAGTCCTAGGAAATTTGCAAACCCAAATTAGTGACATTATTCCTGTGGGTATACCAAAAATAGATGTGAAGGCCTGTTTCCAGTCCCCTAAGCCTGGAGCAGCAAAGATCTGGCAATAGAGACTTTAGGTCACATGCATCACCTGTGGGCTAAATTGCTGTAGTGATGAAGCTGCTGGGTAGACTCAGGGAGGGTGTGTGTGTGTGTGTGTGTGTGTGTGTGTGTGTGTGTGTCTGTGTCTGTGTCTGTGTGTGTGTGTCTGTGTGTGTGTAGGTGAGGGGAGACAAGGGAAGAAGGACATGGTATTGTCAGCTAATGGGAGAAACAGATTTCTAAGAGGCTGTAATACTGAGGCAGGAGGTAGAAGCCTCCCTCCCACCCCCCATCCACCAGGGTAACATGACTGGAGAGATTAATCCCTAAGCACTGAAACTCCAAGAAGAGATGAGCAGAACAAATAAGGGAGGAAGCTGGGCCCTGCCCAGTCCACATATTTCTTGTTCTCAAAGTCTGAAGACCTCCCCGATCACACATGTGCAGGAAAGCTCCTTGGAGGTCAGAGGGGAGTGATGCTAACTAATGCCAAGCTACCCATATGCCTTTTCGGTAAAACCCATCTAGGCTAAGAGATGCATGCATGCACACACATGGGAGAATCCTGAGATATACCGAATATGGACTGTGAACCAGGCAAATCAAAATGATTGACTAAAGAAAACCCTGGAAGAAATACCCCATAAAAGTCATTCAAACTGCCACAAGGGCACGACTCACTGACTCTCTCTCAGAGTCCCCTCGTGTGTCTATCCACACCAACTGTACTCTTTTTCCCTCTTAATAAACACTTTACTTATCTCACCACTTTCTATCTTTGTGGAAATTATTTTCTGCAAAGCCAAAGGGCCAGGGCCCTTGTCACTGACCACTGATCTAGGAGCTAGGATCTGGTACTTTCACCGCCATACCCTGGTCTCAATCTCTGGCTGGGAACCCAAGCCCTGCTCCAAACCATTGCAGGCTGAGGCCACCCGAGATCATATCCTGTGGTTACCTGGAAACCATGTCAACTCCTCGCTACTCCCATCAGCAAAGAACTAGGGCTGGTTGAGCAGCAAGGAAGTAAACCTCTCCTCTTCTAACCTGCTACCCAGCTGCCCTTTGACACTTTCCCCACCCTCCCCTTTAAGGTTATTTTTGGTGCCTGTTTTAACAAATTTCACTTTAATACAGAAATTGAGGGTTAGGAACAAGGCCCATACCATGGGATTTCCATGGGGTCAGTCTCAGACAGATAATACAGACAATGATTTATATTTATTGAGCATTTAGAATGAACTCCATCCTGTGCTAAGGGCCTTGTGTACATAATCTCATTAAATTATCCAAACAGTCCACAAAGGAGCTTTGGTTAATATTTTCACTTTACAGATGAGACAGTTGAGGTTCAGAGTTAGTGGTGAGTGGAGGATTTGACCGCTAGGTTCTTGCTTCCAGTCTTTTGGCTGCGATGGGCCCAGAACCAAGGCTGGGTTTTAGGGATTTCCCTGAGTGGAGTACCTAAGGCGGGACTCCTGCCCTTCCAGGCTGTCCTGAGTCCCAGGACTCTACCTTCCCCAAGTTCCTCCCATTGTTTTCCCTTCAACTTCCACTGCCGGCTCCTCGCTCCAGGCCTTGTTCAGTAGTCCAACTGTTCTCTCGAGGCAGGCCTTGGCCTCCTCCATCCCCCATTCTGGATACCAGGGAGGCTCTTCTTCTTGGACTTTGCTTTCGGCCCCCACCTTCTGCTCCTAAACAGCCAGTCTTCCATTAACTCTAGAATAAAATCCAAGCACCATGACTACATGCTTTCTCTTCACCTTCTCTTTCCAGACTGTACAGTGTTTATCCTCTTGAGTTGGCTTGTGTTCTGAGATGTGTCTGTGTGTGTTTGTATCAGTTCAGTTCAGTCGCTCAGTCGTGTCCGACTCTTTGTGACCCCATGGACCGCAGCACACCAGGCCTCCCTGTCCATCACCAACTCCTGGAGCCTACTCAAACTCATGTCCATCGAGTTGGTGATGCCATCCAGCCATCTCATCCTCTGGCATCCCCTTCTCCTCCCACCTTCAATCTTTCCCAGCATCAGGGTCTTTTCCAATGAGATTATATATGTGCATGTGTGTGTGTGTGTGTATGTGTGTGTAATCTCAAAACTGTTTAAAATTCATTTTAATATTTTTTTATTTATTTATTTTATTTGGCTGCACCGGGTCTTAGTTGTGGCATGCAGGATCTCTAGTTATGGGCATCTGAACTCTTAGTTGAAGCTAGTTCCCTGACCAGGGATCAAGCCCAGGCCCCCTGCCTTGAGAGCTTGGAGTCTTAGCCACTGGACCACCAGGGAAGTCCCTAAAATTCATTTTTTAAAAATTATTTATTTTTAACTGGAAGATAATTTCTTTACAATATTGTGTTGGTTTCTGCTATACATCAGCCTGAATCAGCCATAGGTATACATGTGTCCCGTCCCTCTTGAACTGCCCTCCTACCTCCCACCCGGACCCAAACCTCTAGGTTGTCACAGAGCATTGGGTTTGAGCTCCCTGCATCATACAGCAAATTCCCACCAGCGTTCTATTTTACATATGGAATTGTATATGTTTCAAAGCTACTCTCTCTATTTGACCCACCCTCTCCTTCACTGTGTTCAAAAGTTTGTTTTTTATGTCTCCATTACTGCCCTGCAAATAGGTTCATCAATACCATCTTTCTAGATTACATATATATGTGTGTGTGTGTGTGTGTGTGTGTGTCTAAAATTCATTTTAATGGTTTACATTGCCATGGATTCTTTGAACAAAGGATAATTAAAGGATAAATGTATCCTTTAATTAAACATGTAAATACTCATTTATTTCCCAGTGGCATTAGATGAACTCAGCCCTTTTCCTTAGAAAGACATCCTCACTCCCTCCATAGATTGACATCCTGCCTCTCTCAGGTCCCAGCTCAAACTTCCCCAGTTCTGGGAAGCCTCCCAGTGCTCTAGGTCCGAATGATCACTCCTCCCAACCTTGGTTCTTCATCTGACCTCACAAACTGGGATTAAGCACGTCCTGAAACCCCGGTGCTTCCCTGAGTTAGACCTGGGTATCAGTCCTACTCTGCCAGTTCCAGCAAAGTGACCTTGAACAAGTCATTTAATCTCTGAGTCTTGGTTTTGACATCCATACTACGGGGACAGTGCCATCTACTGTACATGGTGACTAGAATGGCTAAATAAAACACTGCATACACAGGATTTTAAGCAGCAGTGTGCCTGCTGGCTGGGATTGTAGCTTCTGGACCCAAGCTGCTTGGGTTCAAACCCTGGTTCTGCCATTTACTTGGATGAGCTATTGAACTCTCATGCCCCAGTATCCCTCTCTGTAAGACCGGGATGGTAGGTGTATTATGAGGAATAAATGAGTTGATACATGTAAGGTACTCAGATGCCTGGCACAGAGAAATTGATCAAGAACGGCAGCTGTTGTCTTGTAACACATCCTTCATCCTCACTTCAACATCGCATTTGCTATCTCCGTTCCTAGACTGAACGGCCTCACTATCGGGACAATGCCTGTGTGTTCTTTTATACCTGAGCCCAGTACCCTGCCTGGCATGTGGGCAGGAGCTCTTTAAACTGCTGAACTCACCATAATGGGCGCCGTGGGACCATGCAGAATACCCCCCAGCAGACTATAGAGGCAAAGGACGAGGTTTCCAGACTGTGAGCGCCAGGAGCAAACGCTGGGCAGGAAGGAGACTGGGGATACAGGGGGAGGGGGGAGGCAGGTTGGCCGCTTTTCTCCTCCCATCTCCAGCTCACCCCCTCCCCCAAGGCCAGGCGTTTAATCCGGCGGACTCAGTGTGTGCAGTCAAGGCAGGCACTGGACCCCACATCCCGGCTGGAGGTGGGGTGGGGGTGGGGCTTCAGACCTCACCTGAGGTGGGGGAGGGGGGCGCAGTCCCGTCTACCTCCGCCCCCCATTCAGGGTCCTGCTGGCTTCTCCCCTGCCCTCACCGCCGGGGGGAGCCCAGCCAGACCTGGGCGGGCCTCCGCGCGCCGCAGCTTCCCTTCCAGCCACAGCCCGGGGCCTCCCCCCGTGGCCACACCTCCCCGGGCTCCGCAAGGGTTAAGGCGGCCGCGGAGAGGAGAGGTTTGGGCTGACGTCGCGCCGGCTGAAGGTGGTTCCCCTCGGGTGAGGATGGAAGAGCCTGGCGAGCTGAAACCCGAGCTCCCGCTCAGCTGGGGCTTGGGGAGGTCCGCGTAGGAGCCGCCTGCCCGCCGGGCTCCCTCGGTCCCTCCCCAGCAGTCACACCGGGAACCGCCGCGGGAACGATGGAGCTGGGCTGGTGGCCGCAGCTGGGGCTTACTTTCCTGCAGCTCCTTCTCATCTCGTCCTTGCCAAGAGGTACTGTGAGTCGCATTCAGGACCCCCAGGAGGGGACTTTTGTCTCCTGGGTTTAGTTAGGGGGCAGGAGCAGGGTGTCTCAAGAGAGGGTGCTTGTGTGTCTGTGGGTGGTGGTGGTGAGCTTTCTCCTTGTGGGAATCTTGGGGGCTTGGCTGGTGGTGCTGAAGTGTCCCGCTTTCTTTCTAAGAACGTGACACCGTTTTTCTGCCATCCCAACTTGTAGGACTGAACTGCCTCAGGAAACGTACCAGCTTCAGTTTTATGTGCCTTTTTTTTTTTTTTTTAAAGCTTTTTAAAACACGAAATTATCGCTGGGGTTCTACCGAGGCTCAGGTGCCCCCTCTGACAGGCAACAGTCAAATCTCTACCTGGAAAAATCCCCCTCCCAGGTGAGCTGGGAGGAAAGAGGTGAATAAGAGCAGGGCTTGCAGCGAGGGTGTTTGTCCTGAAGCATCTTGTTGAGGAAATCTCACACTACAACCGTTCAGACCAGATTCCCAGCAAGGAAGAGGTGCTCACTCAGCATATATACACTTCCTTTCCGATAAGGATGAGAAAGAAGAAGAAAAAGCCGGGGTGAAGAGTGCAAGTTGATTTTGGGGTTGCCCAGGGTTTATTTAGAAACAGCTGTGGCTTCTGTGTCTTTCACATGTCATTTTCTGAGCCACAAACCCCACGTCAGATGGGCTCCGGGGGCAAGTGAGGTTGAAACAAGACCCAGACAGAGCTCTTGGGAGCCTCTTGACCCCGCAGAAGCAAGGGGAGAGCAGGCTTGTCCTGTGACTGCTGCTGGGCAAGCAGGGAAGGAGGACTTCTTAGGAGCATCCGTCCTATGGCTAGAGAGGCTAGGTGTCAGGAGGCAAGGTGAAACCTCAGGAGGTAAGACGCACAGATGATAAAATAGGGCAGCTTTGCGGGAGGAGCAGGGAGTGTGTGAGCCTTTGCTACTCCCCTCTGTGGGGGTTACCTGCCACCTCTGCTGGTGACCTATCACCTTTGCTTTACTTAAAAGTGCGTGCTTCATTGCTGCATGGAGCTGGCAAGCGCCCAACAATGAAACAGAGGAAGTTGGGTGGTAAGGGTGTAGAAAGCCATCAGCTACTGTCAAAGGGAAGCTGGACCTCAGGATACATCCCTTCATGGTAAATGTACAAAAACCGAGATACACGAAAAGCACACCGCCCCCCTCACCCCGTTTTAGTCAATACTTTCCATCTACCTGTAGCCTGCCAGCCCCAGGTGAAATCTTCTTTGGTGATTTACTCTCAAGGTGGAGAGTGTTTCATTTGAATTTTCCCTTATTGAGGTCTGGAACAGCCCAGTATTGTAGGGAGAAGGAGCCCGGGAGGGTGGAGTCTGGTAATCCTTTAACCTAGCCACTTGCCCGGGGCTTAGTTGGTGACTTTTCCTTAAGACTTGTCCCTGTTCCACCTCTGCCTCTTGGTGCCAATCTTCCAGGGCACGGTGGCCCAAGCCCAACTCCAGAGGAGCCTGCTTCCTTCTACAGTGCCAGAGCTCCCAGCTTTAGTTTTCTTGTCCCTGCATCTCTTTTTCTAACATGGCAGGTGAGATGGCTGAAATCCATAAAAGCTAAAGCTCAGCTGCCCTTTTTTCCATGCCTAGGATCTGAAAAACCCGTTTATCCCTGACCTGAGAATCTCTTGTACCTTTTACTCAGGAAAGAAAGCTGACTCTGGTAAAGAATCGCCTGCTAGTGCAGGAGACAGGGGTTCAATCCTTGGGTGGGGGAGAGCCTCTGGAGAAGGAAATGGCAACCCACTCCAGTATTCTTGCCTGGTGAATTCCATGGACGGAGGAGCCTGGCGGGCTACAGTCCGTGGGGTCATCAAGAGTCGGACAGGACTTAGAGACTAAAACAAAACCAACAACAACAACAACAACAAAAAACAAACAGAAAAAAAGAGCTTCAGGGAGGGTGCCTGGCGTCTGGGCAGCCAAGCAGCTGACTGAGCCAGAGAGCAAGGCTATTTCATTGTCTGTCAAGCATTCACGTTTAAAGGGAGCACAGAGGGATGGAGTGGAGAAGGAAAATATTTCAAGTTGTGAGCGAGTGAGTCCACTCCCTGCTGGAATTCTGAATCTGGCCCCCGTCAAGGAAAGCTTAGCAGCATATTTCCTCTAATTACTTTTCTAAAAAGAGCATTTGATGAAATGTAAACATCCACTGGGATGGCACGGCAGACGGTTGTTGCTCATCGACTCGGGACACGTGTCTGAGGATGAGAATCCAAACATCAGGCCAAGTGATAACCCAACACAAACAGCATGTGAGGGGAGAAACCCAATTCCACTGACTTCACCAAATAGCAGAAGTTCTGCCAGCAGGATCCAGCCTAAAAGGAACAACTCATTGAAAAGATGTGACTCTGGGGAATGAAGCCTTCACATGAATAACTTCACAAGTGTTGCTTCCAACAGACATTAGCTGGTGGGGAGCGAGCATCCAGGCAACCGGGTAGGATAATTTGAAGCCCAGATATGCAGTGGGCAGGAGCAACCAGTCGAGAAAGGGAATGTGGAAAGAAAGCAAGGCGGAAGGAGTGGCAAGAAAAATTAGATGTTGGTTTATAATGGGATGTGTTAGCAAATTCCAAGGACAGAGCTATGAAAATTGGGCCTTCTTGGCAGGGCTAGATTTTTGTGGGGACTATGAAGAGGGTGTTCCCTTGAGATATATATATATATATATATACACTCTAAGAACCTCCAGCTTTTCCAACAGGGAAATAATTTGATGGTGGGATCATGGGTTTCAGGAGCTAGGCGTGACTAGAGAGATCATTTAGTCAGAGTACCTCAAAGGCAGAGGACGAGGAGAGTAAACATCTGAGCATTTATGATGAGCTCAGTGTTTAAACCAAAGCAGGGTAGGTGCTGTTATTCCCCAGGTGAGGTTTAGAGAGGGTCTGTGACCTGTTCAAAGATACACAGGCATGGTACCTGAAAAAGTGAAACATTTGATATAGCAATTCCACCTCTGGGAATAGATACAAAATAAATGAAAGCAGAAACTCCAGCAAATATTCGTACACTCATGTCCACTGCAGCACTATTGTCAGCAGCCAAAAGGGAGAAACAACCCACGTGTGGGTAAACAGAATGTGGGTCTATACATACAATGGAATACTATTCAGCCTTAAAAAGGAGTGATGTTCTGATTAAAATGACAACATGGATGAGTCTTGGAAACATGATGCTAAAGTGAAAGAAGCCAGACACAAAAAGATAAATACTGTATGATTCCATTTATGTGAGGTGCCTAGAGGAGTCAGATTCATAAAGGCAGAAAGTAGAACAGTGGTTACCAGGGGTTGGAGGAGGAGGAATTGGAGAGTTAGTGTTTAATGGGCATAGAGTGTCAGTGAGGACTGATGATAACATTAAGGAGATGTGTAGCGGTGATGGTTACACAGGCCATTGGACTGTGCACTTAAAAGTGCTTAAAATGGTAAATCTGTGTTATTTACGTTTTGCTGCAGAAATGATTCCCAGGTGGCACTAGTGGTAAAGAACCCTCCTGCCAATGCAGGAGATATAAAGAGATGCAGGCTCAATCCCTGGGCCTGGAAGATCCCCTGGAGAAGGAAATGGCAACCCACTCCCGTATTCCTGCCTGGTGAATCCCATGGACAGAGGAGCCTGGTAGGCTACAGTCCATGGGGTCGCAAAGAGTTGGACACAACTGAAGTGACTTAGCACAGTACAGCAATAATGATAAAAAGAAAATACAAGAAGATTAGTGGAGCCTGGGGTGAGCCCAGACTGTCAGATTCCTAAGCTCAAGTTCACCTGGTACCTGGCTGACAAACACACAGCTAACAGCCTCCTACACTGATGCGCATGTAATCATGGCATGGCTTCAGGACACGCGTGGCAGGAGAGGGTCCTTGCTGTCTCCCATGTGGGTACCAATCTTGTGGTGTCGTGGGGTGACTCTGGCAAAGAGGGAGACTATAGCGTGGAAGAACTGGCAGCCTTTGGGTCAAAGGTCTGCAGAAGTATTTAGTAGGTAAACGGCAACCCACTTCAGTATTCTTGCCTGGAGAATCCCATGGACGGAGGAGCCTGGTGGGCTACAGTCCACGGGGTCGCACAGAGTTGGACATGACTGAGCGACTTCACTTTCACTTTAATGTTTAAAAGGTTTTGAACCTGAATGCTTTGAGGTGGTCTGGGTCCTCTGTGTGGTCTGACACCCCTCTTCTTAGTTCACAGGTGTCTTACCTGCTAGTCCCTGCTTATATTTGCCTTGTTGACCTCTGTTCCTGGGAGGGATGGGGAAGAAATGGGATGTGAAAGAGAGAAAGTGGAAAGCTGGGTGCTGAATGGGGAGAAGTACAAGTGAGCATTTTGCAGAGGACAGGAACATAAATATATTTTCACTTGTGTGTGTTGTGGAACACAATCTCACCTCTATGACCACCAGTGAAACGTTTTATGAATGCCCTTGAGGGTGAGCTGTTGGTTGAAGTTGAGGGTGAGGTTGGGTGTTATATCTGGGTCAGTAAACTGGGGACAAAGCACATTTGGACCCAGAGGCAGAGATGACCTGGAGCATGTAAGTCCCTTAGAAATATCCAGAAGCCTTAGGGAGGGCTTTGGAATGCTACTGGCAGGGACTGTGGATTTGACTTAAATTTATCTGCCTCTGGGTTACCCTGGCTAGACAGCAACAGCTGAGATTATGGCGTCTCATGGTGTCTGGAGGGCCTAATGATTAGCCTTAAGTCAGAAAATTATTTCCATCTGCCCTCCGAGGGGTGGCCGATCCCAGTGCAAGAGAAAACCTCTCTACCTGCCTTCCGTGAGCACAGTTCTAGAAGCTGCAATTGATTTGAGGGGAGGGGTGTACATTTCAGTAATAAATGAGGGAAAGTGATACCCTGCTCCTCCCCTCATGTGGGAGGACCTCTCACCCCCACTTTGTGGATATTTGAAAGTCACAAGAGCCCAGATCCCTCTCCTCTTATTTTATTTTAAAGGGGTGGGAAAAACCAGTGTTTACATTTTCTAATTCTTGAATTCCAGGGCAGAGGACCCGAGGCCAGCTGGAGCTTTGAAAGCTACCAGATCAGTGGCAGAAAGTCTATCAGATTACAAGCCTGGTCTGTGTTTAAGGAGTTCTGTTTGTCAGTCATCCCAAGATCTGGGCCAAAGCATTGGGTTTACAATGGAGAGAAAGAAGTAAAATGCAGGAAAAGTCCAAACTTCATATCTATGAACAAAACCACTCAGGGAAGGTAGAGAATTAGAGTTTTTCTCTTAACCAATGGGGACTTTCTACTACTCACCGCCCAACGCTGTTCGTTTCATTGTTCCCGGTTTTATTTGTGATACAGACACAGAGCTTGTGTGGGTTGAGAGTGGTGTAAATAGGGCTGCACATCAGATATTTCACCTGCAATGGTGGAAACACCAGTGGTGGAAGCCTCATACCTAAGGGACCAGATCCTAAATAATCTACTGGTATTTGTGGAAATACCAGGCATTCTACTATATGTTTTACATGTATTCGTTTAATCCTCATAGCATACCTAGAAGGTAAGTAGCTATTATCCCTAGTTTACATACCGAGAGAGGCACAGTACTTGCCCAGGTCACAGAGCTGGACATCAGTGTTTTGAACCCAGTCTGACCCCATAATGCATGCGCCAAAGCAGTAACACTGCTATAGTCAGCAGTGGGTCCAACTATGGTAGATCTTCTGTCTGTATTTTGGCCAAATCATAAGGATCACGGTGTTAGTAAAGAGTTCTGGTTATCCTGCGGATATTCCAAGAGCTGATAGTCCCCGGCCCCTGAGTCAGCAAGGTCACATGCTCACCACTGTGGAAGCCGAATCGATGTAAGTGATGAGGGAGAGACCTCAGCAGCCCCCGTGGGACCACGTGAAACCCAAGAGGAGCCATTTTCTAGAGGAAACAGGAATGTTAAGCAGATCGCAAATCCCACTCATTTCTGGGTAGCTGTCCACAGGCACATGCATCTCATTATGATTAGACATGGGAAGTGAGAATTTCTTTGTCTCATGGTCAAACTTTATAATCAAAATCACATTTCTGTTTGTGGAGTGACAGAGTTAAGGATGAGACATGCTTCATGCCTGGCTCTGAGACTGTGGAGCACTAGTCTTTTATGGATTTACTCTGTCAAGATCGTCAATGTGTAAATTCTTAGATGATGGAATAGGAGTAGCAGGCCTGGCATGAATAAGGGGAGGCATTTTTCTTTCTTCTTTTTTTGGCATAACACAGCTGATGGATATTGCAGGGGATGGAGATGCAGCCTCCCTCCATTAATACTGAGATGTATTTTAACCAGTTCATTTCAACCTTGAATGAGGATCTGCTGTCTTTTGGGTCTTTTGTCGAGTGGTTAAGAAAGCCCAAATGAAGACACATGTTTCTGTCACCCTTCTGCCTCTCGAGTTGGGGACATGCCTTTATTCCTGGAATGTAGGCATCTTTATCTCTGCCCTCTCCGAGACTCTGGCTGTCTCAGAGGGCTGAGTTAGTGGTTTGGCAGTGAGCGTCAGTAAGTAGAAGTCTGGTCAGTTGGTTTGGTGATTGGAAAACCAGGGCTGCTGCTGCCAGAACAGAGTGAGGAACACATTCAGGCAACTTTAGCTCATGGGGAGGTGCAGCAGTTGTCTTCATAGGCTGAATTTATGATTGGTTAAGATAAATTTCCAACTAGTTTAATGGAAAACCACTGGGTGGAGGAGGGATGTTGGCCTGGTTTGCTTCAAATCAAATCATTTGAGGACTCTGGGGAACTAAAGTATCAGTTTTTCAAACCCAGTTCTATGTCCATTTACTTCATAGGATTCCTTTGAAGATGATCAATTAATCCCGTATATCATGTGACCCCACTTTGGAAGTCAGTAGTGATGGTGGAGAACACCTAGGATGCCCAGGACAAGTTGCCTGAGCTTAGCTTCTAGCTGGTAGCATCTACTCCCATATTTTCTAATATACCACTTGGCTTACCTGGGATGCAAGCAGAAGGGAGGGCTTGGCTGGTGTAAAGAATCTTTATTGCCTTACTTCTTGTTTGGCTTTCTGCCTCCCACTGGGTGGTTGACTGCCTGCTTCTAAGTGATGTTCAGCCTCCTTTCTGTGCAAACCTGGCTCCCCTGGCCAATTCACTGGTAGAACAGAACAAGTGAATATTCAAACCTTCATGGAAATGAGATACAAACTGTAATACACAAAAAAGCAAAATATATTTAGCACTAATGGACCCAATTGGGGCTTCCCTGGTGGCTCAGTGGTAAAGAATCCACCTGCCAATGCACGTGATGCAAGTTCAATCCCTGGGTCAGGAAGAACCCCTGGAGGAGGAAATGGCAACCCACTTCAGTATTCTTGCCTGGGAAATCCCATGGACAGAGGAGCATGGCAGGCTACAGGTCATGGGGTCACAAAGAGTCAGACATGATTGAGCGACTAAACAACAGAATTGGACCCAATGGCTTCCCTGTAAAATAGACTCCAAAAGGTCATAGCAGGAGCCATTTCTAACAGCAGTCTTTGTCACAAATAACCTGACTCTGGAAATCACATATGCCTGATATGTCCGCATTCATTCATGTATTTATTCAGCAAACTATCTGGAGATAGCATGATGAATGAGACCAGTCCTTTTCCTAAAGACACTTGTTATCTGTTGAGAGAGCTTATGGTCTAGCTTGGTATTTTCCAAAGTAGGTTTCATGAGATACTAATATTAAAGGATACTCAGCAGAAATAATAAAACCTAGGATGTCATGGTGAAATAAGTTTGGGGAATGTGGGAATTAAATTGGTACAAAGAATATTATAGACTCGGCAAAGCCCTACAATAAAGCAAGCTGTTACTAGCATTTAAAAAGTTGTTCAGCTGCAGAACCTCTTTTCATGTCATGCCTTATACAATCAGTGGATTTAGCACTCCATGGAATACAGTTTGGAAAACTCAGGTCTCTTGCCCATGATGAATAAAACATTGAAGAATATCTGTCTCACCATTATGGAGGACAAGGTAAGAAGGGAATTTGAAAATCTACAAAATTGGAATGTCTCTTCAGACTTCTGCTGAGAGACAGACAGGAAGTCTGTTGTCCCGCTCACTTCATACTTGCTGAGATGTTGAAAGAACCATAGAGGTGATCCCCGCCCTATTGTGATAAAAGTCCTCACCAGCCTCTGCGTAGTTCACCAAGAAAGCTTCTTTCTGGTCTACAAGGTGCTCACAGTAATGTGATTGCCCTGGGATCATTGGGCGGAATGAGGTGTGACTCTGATTAAGGTGCATGTGGTGATGTGAGAGTCTCAGGGAGCGGTAACAGCTGTGGCTTGACTTCCCCACTTCAGTTGTAACCTTGGTGACAGTTCCACTCTCTCCCCTTCAAAAACGAGGAGAATATTTGAGCATCCTTCTAGTTCCTGGGAACATTGGGTTCAAGATCCAAGTCCATTCATTACCAGTTAACCTCCCCCCACCTCAACACACATGTCGGCTTGTCTCCAGTCTTTTCTTATTTATCCTCCTGTCTGCTAGTTTGGGTATAGCTCAGGCACCATGATCCTGATTTGTACAACCCGGAAGCGGTCTGGGCTGTTTACACTGGTGCTGTATCCCATAGAGACAGCACGTGAGTTTGAGCTGTTCATCAACCCCTTGTTTGCTGTTTCTGGGAACAGCTTTATTCCTCCCTTTCCTAAATATTGTTCTTGTTGTCATGCAACACAGTTTCTGCCTTAGCCCTCGCGTTGCCTGCCTCTGTCTCTGCCCAGACTTGTTTCACATTGGATGACTACAGTGGCAATGGATAAGGAATGAAGCAGCTATTCCTTTTAAGGGTTTTCTGCCCAACCCATAACCTTCTCAGCAAAGATTTAGCTCTTCCTGGCCATTTTATGTATTTCATTTTTGATGTTGATATCTTAGTATGGATGTGCTCAAGTTTGAATATGCATGCACACAGAAAGATAAAAGTATAGATATGGTTGTTGTTGTTCAGTTGCTCGGTTGTGTCTGACTCTTTGCGACCCCATGGACGGCAGCACACCAGGCTTCCCTGTCCTTCATTGTCTCCCGGAGTTTGCTGAAACTCATGTCCATTGAGTCGACGATGCCATCCACCCATCTCCTCCTCTGTCGTCCCCTTCTCCTCCTGCCTTCAATCTTTCCCAGCATCAGGACTTTTTCCATTGTGTCAGCTCTGAGCATCAGGTGGCCAAAGTATTAGAGCTTCAGCTTTAACATCAGTCCTTCTGATGAATATTCAGCATTGATTTCCATTAGGAAATAGATATGGTTATGTATACACTTATGTGTGTATGTGGCTGGATATGTATAAACATGGGGTGTAGAGTATTATGGTTTAAAACATGGGCTAGAGTTTGAATCCTGCCTCCATCATTTATGGCTCTTCTCTTGGAAAGTTACTTAACCTCTTTAATGTGGCCTTACCACCTTCCAACCTGTACACTGAGAATAATTACTGTCTTTATTTGAGTTTAAGAAGGGAATGGCGACCCACTCCAGTGTTCCTGCCTGGAGAATTCCATGGACAGAGGAACCTTGAGGGCTACAGTCCATGGCATTGCACAGAGTTGGACATGACTGAGCGACTAACACACGCAAGCGAGATAACCTGTTTATTTTTAAATTATTATTGGGATACAGTTGATTTATTATTGTCATTTTATTTATTTTCAGTTGGAGTATAATTGCTTTATGGTGTTGTGTTCGTTTCTGCTGTATAATAGCATGAATCGGCTGTATGTGTACTTCTGTCCCGTCCCCCTGAGCCTCCCTCCACCTCCCCCATCCCACCCTCTAGGTCATCACAGAGCACTGAGCTGAGCTCCCTGTGCTAGACAGCAGCTTCTGGAATAGTACTGAGCCATAAAAAGCAATAAAATTGGGTCATTTGTAGTGGTGTGGATGAACCTAGAGTCTGTCATACAGAGTGAAGTCAAGTCAGAAAGAGAAAACCAAGTATAGTTGATTTATAATGTGTTAGCTTCAGATGTACAGCAAAGTGAATCTGCTATGCATATACATACATCCACTCTTTTTTAGATTCTTTTCCCATATAGGCCATTACAGAGTATTGACTAGAGCTCCCTGTGACATAGAGTAGGTCCCTTTTAGTTATCTATTTTATATATAATAGTGTCTATGTGTCAATCCCAATCTTTGATTTATCCCTCCCTTCCAATTTACCCTCCCTCTTCCTTACTCTTCAGTGACCATAAGTTTATTTTCTCCATCTGTAACTCTATTTTGTAGATAAATTCACTTGTAATCTTGTTTTTAGATTCTACATATAAGTGATATCCTATGATATTTGTCTTTCTCTGTCTGGCTTACTTCACTCAGTGGGACAATCTCTAGGTGGTCCAGTGGTTAAGACTGAGCTTCCACTGCAGGGGGTGAGGGTTTGATCCCTGTTTGGGGAACTAAGATCCTGCATGCCTCATGGCATGGCCAAAAAAAAAAAAGAGAGAGAGATAGCCTATTCAGTATAATGCTTTGCAAAAAGGAGTACTCAGGAAATTAAAGTCGTCTTCTGCTCCTCTCTTTTCTAATATTTTCCCCACTATCACAGAAGGAATTAAGTAGGAGAAGTATTGGGCATTCTATCTTTAGTAGGCTGGAATGTACATGGTCCCTTTCAGGCTCATTTCACCTTAGTGCACAGTCCTATCCTAGCCATCTGTGACTCTGTGTCAGAAAAAAAAAATTCCTGAAGATTCACCGTATGTTTATTTCTCTGAGACTTGCTTTTTCCCCTTGCTTTTATCATGCATCTGCCTTCCAACCTTAGGGTGAAATGCCTTCCACATGCCCAAGTTTGTCCATGTGCTGGATTCTTGCAGGGGTTTGAGGGGCTGGTGTCTTGCAGAGTGGGTGATTCTGGGTCAGTGATGTTGTCTGCCAAACATGAGATGGTGCCCATGGCCACCTGTTGTGATTCAAGGGTAGAGCCAGCCAGGAATCCTCAGGCCAAAAGAAGTTCCCCTTCATCTTGTTCAAGCTTGTAGAGCTGGGGGAGGCAGCTATAATGAGGACTAGCCTGCATGAAGCCGCTGCCAGCTTAGGGCTTAGTGAACTATAGGACATACCATTATAAATGCATCACCCTCGTTCAGCCTGACATCTGCTCTTGGCCATCTGCCTTTGGTAGAAGGAAAATCTGGCTTCTGCTTGGCATCAGTGAACCTGAACATGAAGACAGTAACACTGACTCTGGAGGCTCCTGGCAAAGGGATAGATGTGGTTGACCAAGGCCCCTGTAGAGCCCTGCTAGACTCTGGCTCAGAAAGAAGGTTTTAAACTTGTAGAGGATTGGGGAACAGGTGGGATTGTTTGTAGAATTCTTATGTCTAAGGAAATCCAGATCAGATTTTTAGGGTAAGCATAAGTTTTGTTGTTTTCTTAAGGAAATATTTTTTCTTGTATTACTTTTTAAAAGTATTAATATATTTTTGTCTGTGTCATGCAGCTTCTGGGATCTTAGTTACCCAACCAGGGATTGAACCTGCACCTTCTGTAGTGAATGCTCAGAGTCCTAACCACTGGACTGTCAGGGAATTCCCAAGTTTTATTGTTTCTTAATTTATACATTCTAATGCTTTGCTTGAATAATATTTGCTGAGTTCTATTGCCAGGAACTTTCAGGTGCATTATTAAAAAATTTTTAGTAGCCAATGCTAATTAAAAAAATAAGATCTATTCAGCTCATATTCCAGTGTTGGAAATAACCCAGAAGCAGCTGTCTTTCTGTGCTAGGGATTTCTAGCACAGTTGTTGAGGATAATGGCAACTTGGGACCCTTCCAAGATGCTCGAGTTTGGGTTTTATTCCCTTTGGCCATAGATGTAGAATTTCTATTCCTAGAAGAGAAGCAGCAGGAGGTGAGGTATGTCCTATTTAAATAGGTGTCTGAAGAGGAGGTATTAGAGAGAAGAGATTAAGAAATCTAAAAGCAAGGGGGAAGAACTCAGAATGCCATGATAGAAACAAGAACAGACTGCTTGAAAATGCCATGTATGTGTGGGCCTCTGGGGGAGACAGTTACTCACCCCTTTTGTTCCCTTAGCCATCTGTATCTTAGCCACACGTGTGATGGCTTTTTAAAAAAATTTTTTTAAATATAGTTGATTTACAACCTGAAACTAACACAATATTGTAGATCAACTATACTTCATTCGAGTATATTAGAATGTACAGCAAAGTGAGTCATATATATATATGTATATGTATGTATGTATGTGTATATATATATATACACACACATTCTTTTTCAGATTCTTTTCCCATATAGGTTATTACAGAATACTGAGTAGAGTTCCTTGTGCTGTACAGTAAGTCCTTGTTAATTATCTGTTTTATATATAGTAGTGTGTATACATTAATCCCAGTCTCCTAATTTATCCCTTCCCCCCATGTTTCCCCTTTGGTAACCATAGATTTGATTTCCAGGTCTGGGAGTCTGTTTCTGTTCTGTAAGAAAGCTTCATTTGTATCATTTTTTATTAGATTCAACATATAAGTGATATATATTTTTTTCTTTCTCTGTCTAACTTACTTCACTTAGTATAAAAATTTCTAGGTCCATCCATGTTGCTGCAAATGGCATTATTTCATTCTTTTTTATGGCTGAGTAATATTCCAACACATATATATGCACCGTATCATCTTTATCTGTTGATGTGTTTTAATTCTACAGAGAATAATGGTAATGTCTCAACAAACACGCAATTTTTCTTCCAAAGCACTTTATGCTCATTGCCTCTTTAACTGCAGTGACATTAACAACCCCATCAATCTACATCCATTCTCTTGAGATTCGGGGAAAATGCCACAGCAAGATGTCTTGTTTGTGATTGTCCAGCAGCATAAATGAGAGGCAGATTCAGAATTGAAATTTGAGTGATCTGATTCCCAAGTGTGTTCACTTCACCAGTGATGCATTCTTGATCTGCAAAGTCAAAGTTGTGAACTCTCTAGAATCCAAGTATTGTGTTGAAAAGAATAAGACTTCGGCCCTAGAAAGAGCTGGCTTTTTCACCTGAAAGCGGTGCCACCTAGGACACTTTATTTACCTTTCTGTTCCTGAGTGTCCTCATCTGTTAAATGAAGAAAATGATACTTACTTTGAAGGGTGGCTCTGAGGATTCAGTGAACTGGTTTGTTTCAAAGGCTCGGGTACATTCTTGTGGGGGTTGGGCCCAGGGAGTGGGGACAATGAATGAGATGTGACAGAGTGGAGCGGTGTGCTTAATAAAGGATGAAGAGGGGAAGAAAGTGACAAATTGATTTTTGCTTCCTTTTCCTCCCCAATGTACTAATGCCTGCAAACTAGATTTCTAGGGAATCTATTAAAAGGCTTATCTCTCCTGATACTCAAAGGGGGTGATGAACATGTTGACTTTCCAGCTATCATTATCTTATTACCAGGAGAAGTGAGAAGGGTAAGACCAAGGTCAACTGAGGGTGGGAATCCAGCCGGGCTGGGACTGAAGGTCCCTTGGAGCTGGGATGGTTTTCAAAGTCACAGGAGGAGATACTGAGTCATCAAGAGCCCTAGCAAACATTCCATCGCCCCTGACTCACAGCATTTCCATCTGGGATTTGCCTGGCATCTGTCATCAGCCCTATGGAGTGGGCGGTCAGACCTTCAGGTGGTTAGGAATGTGCTGTGTTAGAAATCAATACAGGCAGTTCAGAGAGCCTGAGAGGAGACGGGGGAGTGAGTCGGGATGAGAGGGCAGCCCAAGCTGCCTAAGTGTAGGACTCTGATTCCTATATCTTTTTTTTTTCTCCCTCTGGTCTTAGGTTTATAACGTGAAGGACAGCAAAACACTCAGTAGAGATTTTCATTAAATGTGGTTAGAGGCGAGGGCTGTGGGGTTTTTGGGTGGAGACAAAGGCATATTCTAACATCAAGGAGGAGTGAGCCCTTGATGAAAGCACCTTTCTTTGCCACCTTCTGGGGTGGCCTCAGCCTGGGCCTTTGGTCTGACAACCGACCTCATATATGGAACAGGCCGACTCACGTTTTCATCAAGAAGTCTCTGACTTTTTTCAGATTTTCCTGAACAGTTACTGTGTCAACTTATTTCCTTGAAACCTGGTGTTGAAAGCGTGCTACTCAGAGGTGATGCTGTGGGGACGCCATTACCCCTTCTGCCCTCTGTGGAGTTAAGCCCTGGTTGTGTGAGGGATTAAGTGTTCTCCGTCTTGTCAGCAGGAGAAATATATCAGTGTTGGAGAGACTTCACGCTGGCTGCCAGGCTGTGAGAATAATGCCGAAGGCCATGAGGACAGCCAACTTTCTCTCACTCATTCATTCATTTTTTTTCCACTACATCTATAAAAACTGAACCTGGACTTCCCCGGTGGCTCAGTGGTAAAGAATCCGCCTGCCGATGCTGGAGACACGGGTTCAATCCCTGATCTGGGAAGATCCCACATGCTGTGGAGCAGCTTAGCCCATGCTTTACAACTACTGAACCTATTCCCTAGAGCCCGGGGGCCGCAGCTACTGACGCCTTCATGCCCTGGGGCCCGTGCTGCAACGAGAGACCACCGCAGTGAGAAGCCCGTGCATAGCAACTGGGGAGCGGCCCCTGCTCACCGCAAGGAGAGAAAGCCCTGAGCAGCAATGAAGACCCAGCCCAACCAAAAATAAATAAATACATAACATTTAAAACTAAGCAAATCCGAACCTCTGCCAGTCAGTCAGTGCTGTTCTCATTGCCTTGTGTTTGCATGAATAAAACAGAACTGAGAGGTTACGTGTCTTATGTTTTCCAACGTGAATTCAGGAAAAACCAGAGCTGGACCGTTATAATTGAAATCTCCATTCAGGGGGGCTGCCCCAAGCATGGGAGCTGAGGAGGGGCTTGGGCAAACCCAATGATACCAAAGTATTGGGTGGGCCAAACAGTTTATTCATGTTTTTCCGCAAGATTTTATGAACTTTTGGCCAACCCAGTACTCTGCAACTCTCTTGATATTTGTTTACCCTGATTTAAAAAAAAAAAAAAAAAGAGGAAAGAGAAGCACTTGTCTACACAAATTAATGATGAAGCAATTTAAAATCACTTCTCAAGACTACTCAAGGTCAAGAGAAAATGTCCATGACTGAAGTAACGAAATAAAGCAGTTTCTAAAGAAAACAAAAAACGTAATAGGTTACCAGTTTTGAGAGGTTAAGAAGACTGTGTACACATCTCTTAGCTTCTATGTGTGAATATATATGTTAATTAAAAGATGACAATTGAAGGATAAGTTATTTCTGAATACTTTTTCTTTATGTATAATTTTATTTTTTTGATGCTTTCACAATAAACCTTTTCTATTAAAGTATAGGGTCTTTTATGGGTTTCTCTGGTGGCTCAGATGATAAAGAATCTGCCTGCAAAGTAGGAGACCCAGTTTCGATCCCTGGGTCAGGAAGACCGTCCTGGAGAAGGAAATGGCAACCCACTCCAGTATTCTTTTTTTTTTTTTTTTTTCAGTATTCTTACCTATAGAATTCCATGGAGAGATGAGCCTAATGGGGCTGTAGTCCCTGAGGTCACAAAGAGTCTGACATGACTGAGCGACTAATACTTTCACTTTTCATAGAGTGTATTATAAAAAAATAAATAAATAAATACTTTACCCGATGGAAGAGTTGAGATGAATGAATGTATAATGTGCCCGGAAGTTTGTGAGTTCAATTTTGCTATGTGATTATGGGCACGTGCTTGACTGTTTGGTGCCTTGGTTGATTCCAGGGTGGTGCTTTGCGAGTTCTTGGTGCTTAATTTGTACTTATTTCCTAGGAAGCACTGGCAGGATAAAACTCATTTGCGGTTTAATAAGACTGTTCTTTTTTTTTGGTAAATAAAGTTTTATTGAAACACTGTCTTGCCCATCTGTTTATATATTATCTATGGCTATTTTCTACTGAGTAGTTGCCACAGGGACCACATGGCCCACAAACTAAGATAACATTGGAAAGCAACTATACTCCAACAAAAATTAATAAATTAAAAAGATAAAATGCCAATAAAAATGTATCTGCCTCTTTATAAAAACCATTTATTGATCCCTAGGTTAGACAACAAATAAGGCTTTGTTCTTAAATGGGGACAGCAAAGTAACCTTTGTTCACCTACAGCAGCCCAAAAAACTGGACGTTGTCCTGCCCTGTTTTGCCCTCAGCAGCAGGCTTGCTCATGTCCTCCCTAAACCTGAAATTCTGCAGGCCTCCCTTTCTTCTCAGAATTCCCTAAAAAAAAGTCTTTAGAGTTTCTCCTTGCTTATTTCCTAATTAGCACTTTTCCTCACTGATAAAGTGAAGAGGTCAGAGTAACTCATTTTAACTTACAAGAAAATATTACCCATTTTGCTGGGTCATTTTTAAAATTAAATTTCATGAACAATATAAAAGCACTTTAGCTAAACAAATATTAAAACGCTTTAGCATGCATGCAGGAAAATCTTCAGTTGCTTTTCCGCTGTCTGTGTTTCTTTAAATCCAAGTTTTTGTAACTGGCTTTTAGCATCATATTGAAATTCCCTGAAATTTATACGTTCATGCTTGCTTGCTCAGTTGCTCTTTGCGATCCCATGGACTATAACCCACCAGAATCCTCTGTCCATGAAATTTTCAAGGCAGGAATACTGGAGTAGGTTGCCATTTCCTCCTCCAGGAGATCTGAAGCCAAAGGACCAGTGTGCCCTTTGTCACAAATGGAGGAGGAAAAGTCCAGGAGGTTGTTTTTGTCTGCTTATTGTATTTTCAGATCTCTTCAGCTGATCAACTTTAAATAT
The DNA here is from genome assembly GCF_019320065.1 of Cervus canadensis. Lineage (NCBI taxonomy): Eukaryota > Metazoa > Chordata > Mammalia > Artiodactyla > Cervidae > Cervus > Cervus canadensis. Next base: position 60,611,201 of record NC_057396.1, on the reverse strand, counting down.
TTCTCATAGAATATTTCTTAATAAACTTACCTGTTTATTTCTTACATATGTGTTTTGGGGCACTGTCCTGTCTCTTTTCCAGCCAGGTGAGAAGTAATGGTGATGGACTTACCAGACCGGAGGGGCTGAGTCAATAACACCATTAACACTGTCTCCTCCTCCCTCACTTCCATATTCCTGGGAAGTGATCTTATCTTGGCAAATGATAGACTTTTATTTGTTATTTTATTTAACCCCCCTTAACCCTGTAGTCCTATAGATGTGGCGCTAATATCCCTCCATGACCATCCATTTGTTCTCTTTGCATTGTTTGTTTCCTCGTCACAGTGAGTGATTCTGTGTGTGTGAGGTCCTTCATCCAAAGTCTACTCTTCTATGAAGCTGTGAGTTCTTCCAACGTCTGCTTCTCTATGAAACTCCATGGGGATGGTGTCTGTTCTCCTCTCCATTATATCCCAGCACTCAGCCTCCTACCTGGGACGTGGCGGACGCTCAGTAAACACTTGTGGGATGAAAGAATGAACTCATCGGTTCACCCTCAGTCTTGGCACTGTGCTCAGAGGGATAACTGAGGACCAGAGTGGTTAAATGACTGGCCCTGGGTTAACCTTTCTTTTGAGAAGACACAGGGTGTTAAGTTCCCTGTGGATGATGTAACATTACCACAAACTTAGTGACTTAAAACAGTGCAGTTGTGTTTTTGTACAGTTCTGGAGCTCAATGGTCTGCAGTGAGCCTTAGGAGGCTGAAATCAGGGTGATGGCAGGCCTGCCTTCTCTGGACGCTGTAGGGGAGACGCTGTTTTCTTTCCTCGTCCAGCTGCTGCAGGCTGCCTGTGTGCTTTCAGCTGTGGTCCCTTCTTCCATCTCGAAAGCACAGCTCTCTGATCTGTCTAACGCTGCTGTTGTCACACCTCTATTCTGACTCTGACCCTCCTGCCTCCCGTTTATAAAGATCCTTGAGGTTACATTTGCCCTACCTGGACAAGCCCCCATCATCCTCTCCCCATGTCAGGATCCTTAGACTTGTCACACTGACAAAATTCCTTTTGTCATGTGAGGTCACATTTCCATTGGTCCTGGAGGTTAAGATATGGACATCTTTGGGGCTGTTTTTCTGTCTTCCAGACAGACTGCTTGGGAAGGAGCCAGCTGGCTGACTTGGCAGACAGTATAGAAATGGACTTCCCTGGAGTCATTCCTTTTGGCTAGGATGATACAATATTCTGGACCGTACCTATAAAATTAATGTATGTGCTAGGGAGGGCAGAGGTGGACTTGTTCATTGAAATAAAAAGAAATGCCAGTGAAGGTATTTTAGGGAATTAATTTCTTGGGTAAAGGGAGGCCCACAATATTCCATGGCTGGACTAGCCTGCTGCTTTAGGAAAAACAGGCCCCACCCTCTACTGCTGTGGAGCAAACCTTGCTTGGCTTTCCACATTTAACTACAAGACTTACAAAAGTTGCAAGTAATTTTTATTCTGTCAGTGTCCCCCAGGAGTCATCAATATTTGTAAATTCTTGGAAAACCTGGAAAGATGGAGTACTTGCCCTCAGATGAGCAAAGGGAGGGATAAGACATGAGCCACACCCCACAGGCATGTCAGATGTTCAGAGAGTTGAGAAATCATACTACTGGATAAGGCAGGGGCTGGCGCCAAGGGATTGGGACCCAAGTTAGATAACCTGGACCAGTTGTTCTACACCCTTCATCATGGGAGGGAAACTGCCCCTGTTTGATATCAGCAAATTATTGAGCAGAACAAGTTCTCCTGGCTCATCGCTCCGAGCTAGACACACTCGATGAAAATCCTTGACTGTTGAAGCTCTAGAGTGGAGGCTGACTCATTCAACAGGGATTTATCCAGTGTCTCTTGCATGCCAGGCCCGTCCCTATCTATGGTGGGCAAATCAGGTGAGGTTCCTGCCAGCTTATGGTCATGTAACGGAGACAGATGACATACCAGTGGGTAGAAACACAGAAAGGGATTATGCATTGTGGTAAAGGCTGCAAAAGCAAGCAACTGGGATGCTCTGATAGAGAATACTATGGAAGGATGAGCAGAGGCACAAATTTCAGATGAGAAAGTCAGTGAGGACCGTTCTCAATAGGTGTCATTTACACCGAAGCCAAATGTTTTGATAGAGGCAGTGGGGAAAGCAAGTGTGAAGGCCCTGGGATGAGCAAGACCTTTGTGGCTTTGAGAAATAGAAGGTGGAATATAGTCACCAAGGAAAGGCTGTAGGACTCAGGAGAGAGCAGCTCTCAAAAGCCTGGGGAACCATACCAGAGCATTTCAGGTTTGCTCCAAATGCAGTTGGAAACAACAGAAACATTTTATGTAAGGAGTTGATATGTGGTATATTCAACAGATGAGATCCTTGAGAAATATGGAGTTATAGTATCTTTCTTCTTAAGCTGACAGCTATTGAATGTTCATTATATACTAAGTACTATGTTAAACTCTTTATATACGTTGTCTTATCTAGTCCTTTCAGCTAGCTCCTGAGTTTTATACAATGAATTCATTTCATTGGATGATAAACTGAGACTGAGTAAGTAAACTAACTTAGCCAAGATCATACACCCCATAAGTAGCAGAGGTGGGATTCCAAACCCAGATCTGTCTGACTCTGATGCTTAAGCCTTTAAGCATTTTGATTTCTCTCACTATTTTTTAACATTAAAAGTATAATAAAAATAACATAAAACTTGCTACATTAGCCATTTTAAGCATATAATTCAGTGGCACAATATTTGCCCTTTTGTGTCTGGCCTCTTAGTATGTTTGCAAGGTTTGTCCATATCGTAATTTGTATCAGCATCTTGTTCCTTTTCATGGCTGAACAATATTCCACACCCAAAGTATTGTGTGCATACACCACTTCTTGCTTATTCACTTATCTCTTGGTGGACACTTGGGTTGTTTCTGCCCTTTGTCTATTGTGAATAATGCTGCAAGTATCCGTTTCACTTTCTAATTTTGATTTTGGGGGTGTATACTTAGGAGTAGAATTGTTGAACTGCATATTAATTCAAAGCTTTTGAAGGAGCTGTCAAATTGGTTTCCACAGAAGCTGCACCATTTTACATTCCCATGAGCAATATTCGAGGATTCCAGCTTCTCTACATCTTTGTCAACACTTGTTATTTTCCTTTTCTTTTTTTTTAAATTATAGCCATCCTAGTATGTGTAAGGTGTTATCTTGCTGTGGCTTTGATTTTCAATTCCTTAATGACTTGTGGTATTGAGCATCTTTTCATGTGTTTATTGGCCATTTGTATATTTTCTCTGGAGAAATATCTATTCATGCCATTTGCCCATTTTAAAAGTGGGTTGTTTGGTTTTTTGTTGTTGATTTGAAGGGGTCTTTTATATGTTTTGAATATTAAATCCTTATCAGATATATGATTTGCAAAATTTCCCATTTTTAAGTTGTCTTTTCACTCTCTTAAGAATGCACTTTGTTGCACAAAAGTTTTTAGTTTTGATGAATCCAATTTATCTGTTTATCTTTTGTTGTTTTTTTGTGTCATGCCTAAGAATCCAAGATCATACCAAGTCAAGGATCATGGAGACTTACTCCTATGTTTTCTTTTACTTTCTTCACTTTTAACCATTAAGTTCTCTTCTAGATTTTGAAAAGTATTCACTTCATCCCACCAGAATCAGAAACATGAGAAGCTCAGCTAAGTAAGTTTTAGTGTCTGTCCGAGAGGAGCTCACAGAATAGTTCAGGAAACAGAATTCCAGCGGTGACAGTATCATAGTGATCGAAGCTAGTTGTTCTCAGACGCCAGTATGAGGATCTTTGCTGCCCTACCGGTGTTTGTGGAAAAGAAGTGAGGAATTTTTTTCATAAAACTACATGCATTCATTCTAAGAAACTATCCCTTATCATGCACGTGGTTCCTTTCTGTGATGCTAGAATGTTCTTATGACCAGAGGCTGAGAGAAGATGGTGAGCGTTTTTCTATAAGGCTCTACTTGGCAAATAAAGAATGATCTGCTCTTTGTCAGACTTCCAAATTTAGGGAAGGAAAATAGAAAACTAAGCTATGAAATTTAAGAGGTTAGAAGCCACCATAGGTTTTAGAGTTCGTTTACATGGGTCTACAAAAGTTTGATGAGGATCCTGGCCTGGGGTTTTTAGGGAAGTCTTCACAGGGAAGCCAGATTCGCTTTCTTCCTCAAATATCTGACCTATTTCTGCTTCAGTCATCATCTTAGTGCAAAATTTTTTAGGACTAGAGAGTTGGGGCAGGAGCAAGAGGAAATCAAAGTGAGGTCTGTTTCTTAGCCTGGATTCCTCTGGGCAACCTCCAACTGATTACTCTTATAGTTTTTGCCAGATGGTTTTTCTTTTTCATTTACCTAAGATATATTTTAGGAAAAAAGAGAGAAATTCTATCCAGAAAGGAGTACTGTTTTCTCATGGGAAAGAGCACTCAGTTGTATTGGGGGATTGAATAAAGTTCTGCCAATGAGTTCACTCTTGTAAAACATTGAAATTCTCCCAAACATACTAATTAAGATACTTTTTGTCTTTTCTGCTGGTTTTAGCTTTGAAGATACCATAATAATGGCTTGCTACAAAATCCAGGAGCCAAGTTTGGAGGAAATGACATGGTCTCTACTTGGCATTCAGCCTTGTACTTGATAGAACTAGCCTAGAGAGTGGTCACCAGACTTTTTTGATGGCCCGAATGCCTGGATTGTGCTGTATAGCTATGCAGTTGGATGGTTCCTTCTGGAATTATGCAATGCGCAACCTGTGTAGCTGTAAGCAGTGGTCTGATATACCCTAGCAAAAATAGAAATAAACATAGACACTCAGGAAATGCATATTTTTTGTTATTTATGTGTATGTGTGTTAATCCACTTAGATTCTATATTGATAAAACATGATTTCTTTTTTATTAAAAATAAAAATGAATAGCACCTTTGAAGTTTGAAATAACAAGTTTCACCTGTGCCCCACTGGATGGTTTTGAACATCCTTCGGGCAGGTTGTAGGGCAAGGTGCTTCTTGGCTGTAGAGAACTTCTGGGTCTTTCCTATTCCTGCCAGGCCCTCCATCCTCACTTGCTGCTTTCTGTTTCAGAGTACACAGTCATTAATGAAGCCTGCCCCGGAGCCGAGTGGAATATCATGTGTCGGGAGTGCTGTGAATACGATCAGATTAAATGTGAGTGCCCTGGAAAGAAGGAAGTGGTGGGTTACACCATCCCGTGCTGCAGGAATGAGGAGAATGAATGTGACTCCTGCCTGATTCACCCAGGTGAGTGTGCGCTGGGAGACCTCAGGTCGCCTCTGTGTTTTCTGAGGAAATTCTGATGGAAGCAGGCAGAACCCTCGAATTCTGACAGGTAGACATCAGGGGTTGTGATGCCATGATGATTAAAAGTGGCATAACTCCACCCACTCTAACTCCAGGCGGAGGGACTGGAGGAGTTAGTGCCCTTTTCAGTGCCAGACTTACAAAGCTGTGGATTCATCTACTTATTCATTCATTGAACAAACAGACTGAGCAGCCCCTATATACTGTGGCAAGGACTGGGAACACAGTGCTTTAGAAAAAGAGACATTCCTGGCATTTCTAGAGCTTGCAGCCTGGTGGGGGAGATGGAAGAGTAAATAGGTAGCTGTAATGTATCATGGGAGGTGCTGTGATAGAGAACACGGCTGCCGTGGGAGCCTGGGTGGGGACAGGGGTAGGTGACTTATTAGAGGAGGTGATATGCGTGCTGAAGATGGAGGTAGCAAACTGAAGAGCAGGAAGAGAATCTAGTAGAGGCCAGGCCATAGAGAATAGCATGTGCTAAGGCCCTGTGGCAAGAGGAAGCATGGAGTTTAGGGAACTACAAATAGCTTAGTCTGGCTGGAGGGGTGTATGCGCGCGGGCGCATGCGCACGTGTGTGTGTGTGTGTGTGTGTGTGTGTGTTTGTGTGTGGTGAGAAACCTGGAGAGAGAGAGACAAAAGATCAAGGAGAGAACAGGCGTGAGATGCTGAAGGGCTCTGCAGGCTGTACTATGATGTTTAAGCTATATCCTGAAGATGTTTTATGTAACACTTGGAGAACTTTTAGTAAAGAGGTGTAAGTTGATTTTCCTTTCAGCCGCAGTGTGGAGGAAAGATTGGAGGAAGGGCATGATCAAAGGTAGGGGAAGAATAATGAAGACCTTGATGAACAGAAACCCTGTGGATGGGGAGAGGTGGAGGGGTCTGAGAGCGATTAGAGAGTGGAGTTGATGGCAGTTTGGAGTTGGTTGGGAGGGAAGGGAAGAGCAGAAGTCAAGGATGATGCTTGGGCATTTGGGAGATGGATATTTGGGAACTGGTCCCAGGAATATGTATTCTTGCCAGGAAAATCCCATGGACAGAGGAGCTTGGTGGGCTACAGTTCATGGGGTCACAAAGAATCAGACTGAGCATGCATGCACCACCACACCATCCAGTGACATGAGAGCATCCTAGATGAGGTGGGGCCTTCCCAGGTCACGGTGCCCGTTCGTTTGCCTTTACATCAAGCTAGACTTGCCTTCCCCCAAACCCCCGCTTCCCCGGCCCCCACCACAGAGGAGACAGTGATTTTCCTTCGCTGAAGTGCCTGTCTGCTGAGAGCCGTGTGGACACTGAGTTTCACTCTTAATGCGCTCCTAGTGTGATCAGCAGCTCACTGAATGCTTTCTTGGTGCTTTCATATCTGCTGCCTTGTGAGTCCTTTTCCCTTCTAGGCCTGCTCAAACAGAGGATGTAGAGAATTTCAAATACACTTTCCTTACACTGAAGACTAAAAGGATGTCAAATATAGGCTTTGGGAACTTCTCTCATTTCTGCCTCTCCCCTTCTTTTACAAACAGAGAGAATGATGCTCATTACTACCAGGAACTTTCTTTTGAGGAAAGTAATAGAAGAGGAGAGAAAACAGGGCTCAAGTATACAGGTGTTACGTCTAAAGCATCTTCCTTCTTGGAAGACAGTAATGCTGAGCTTTAAAATAGAAATGACCTCAGCATGACCCTTGTACATTTGATCCAGAAAAGAAACCCATTGTTCCAATTCCCTGATCATGAGTAAGGTTTGCAGAGAAATAATTGAGCAGTGCCTCTAGATTTTCTAAGGAAAATCTGAGCGCTAAGTCAGGGTCTGCTGACTCGGGGTCCTTGGCAGAGGTACAGAAGTCTGAACAACTTTCAATATTTTCAAAAGGCTAACAATTACTGTTGTGTGGCAGCAGGGGTGGGGGTGGCTTTGGCTTTATGAGATGGCATGAGGTCATGGGGTAAGTAAGGGAACGTCATAGGAGTGTTGTATGCTTCATATTGCATCTTATAGAAGGCCATCAATATCTGCCACACCTGCACCCAACAACTTATTACATCAATACAGAAGGCACCCACCTTAACTGATGCTAGGAAGGGTCTTCTCAACTGAGTAGTGAAGAGCTGTTCCACATTAACCATATGGGTACCCTGAAAGAAAGGACTAGAGAAAGACTTTTTTAAAAATTTTATTTTCAAAAATAGTGAATCAATGTTCCAGCAGTCCCTATCGGTGATCAAAGAGGTTTCTCTGCGTGTTTGTGAGTGTCTTTATGAACTCAGGTATTTTTATTTATTTATGTGGTTTAATCCATTTCAGTCATTATTTATTTTAATGCACACATCCCATCTTATGATAATGGGTTCCCCTTTGTGTCCGTCTGTGTTCATCTGGCATGACCACACTGATTTTGAAGACTTCTTGATTTCTTCTTGTCTGTTTTTTGCCCCAGATCTGGAATCAGCCATTTCTCCAAAGAACTCTGGTTTGAGACCATGATCTGCTCACCTGAGGTGTTCCTTGTGTGGGACGGTCATTGCTACAGGGTTTTGTTTGTTTTCTTAAGTGTCTAGAACTGAGAAACATGCATTTTTAAAATGTTTTCACTGCTACTCAAGTTCAAATGTAACATTCCAAGGTTGTTAATTAACATCTTGGATTATGTATTTGTATGTCTTTTCTTTTGTGGTGAAAATCCTGTGTCCTAATAATACTAAACCAATCACTTACTCACTTTTTCTTAAATTTGTACAAAGCCACGCTAGAGCATTACAGGTGTTAGTAATAAGAGCACTGATGCTTCTGGTTTTTATTCACCTTAGAATATATCTCATTAGGTTATAGAGTCAAAATACTATGTTTGAAAGTCAATTGTAGTTCTTTTATCTATGGTGTTATACCACCTACTTGAAACCTACTTGCTTGATATGTAGGTAGGTTTATATTTGATAATAGAAGAAAATCTGTGTATGCATTTATGTGTCTTTCCCCTTCATGCACAAAAGACAGCATGCCATAAATACTGATGACTACCTTGCTTTTTTCTCTCTTAACAATATATGCTGGAGGTCGCTCACTGACAGTGTAAAGCCATTTTTTTCCACTTCTTTTTATAGTTGCACATAAGTGCATTGTGCATCATAAACTGTGGATTACCATAGTTTATGAGTATTTGGATTGTTTCTAGCTTTTTACTGTTATAAATACTACTGTAGTGAATAGCCTCAGGCATATATCAGCTAGTATTTTTGCAGCATATCTCTGGGATAGGTTCCTGGAAGAAGGATTGCTGAGTCAAAGGGAGGTGCATATGTCGTTTTCCAGCCTTTGCCAAATTCTCCTCCATGCATTTGGCGTTCACAGCAGTCATCCATGAGAGTATTCTTTTCCTGAAGTCTTGCAACAGAATGTGTCATTTTGGAATTTTGTCAGTCTCAAAGGTGAGAAACGGGATCTCTGCCTGGTTTTAGAATTTCTATCACTTTTGTCATCATGATGGACAATCATTCTCTCTCCTGTGATGGCAGTAATTGCACGAGGATCAATGTCCAGGGGCCTGGTGGTGCCACGTGGGTGTGTGTGCTCAGTCATGTCCAACTTTTTGTGACCCCATGGACTGTAGCCTGCCAGGTTCCTCTGTCCATGGGGATTTTCCAGGCAAGGATACTGGAGTGGGTTGCCATTCCCTCTTCCAAGGGATCTTCCTGACCCAGGGATCGAACCCGCGTCTCTGGTATCTCCTGCATTGGCAGGCGGATTCTCTACCACTGTGCCACCTGGGAGGCCCGGTGGAGGGGATGGTAGTGCTGACGTCCAGCAGTACCGGGGCCCTCACTGGAGCAAGTTGGCTGTGTCTTTTAGTGCATTTCTATGCTGTTAGCTCTGACCTTGGTTCTCTTACCATTCGGGCAGTTCTGTGAGCTGCTTGGTGTCTTTTTAACATAGCCTTGTTCATCTTAATCACCAAACTAGTTTTTAATGGCTTGCCCCTAATGGCCTGGGGAGAGAGTTGGCAGGGTCATCGAAGGCAGATGGAGTCCACTGACCTCCTCGGTGGTGCAGCGGGGAGGGAATCAGATGGGAATGTGACACATGGGTGAAGGTGGCCTTTAAAAGACACAGTAGTCCCCCGGGACCCAGTTGTGGGCCATATGAACTCTGATGAGTCGTATTAGCAATTCTTTTCTGGTTGGAAGAAGCAAGCACTGGAAGAAGGGAGCAAAGGCAGAATGGTATGCAGAGAGAGCTACAAGTCTCTCTCACAGACATCACACATGTAGACACTGCATATATGCACTGTGGGCCAACGAAAACCTAATTTTAGCCAAAGAAAAAAGTATGCTATCAGCTCAAGGAAATGCTGGTTATCTCAAGCAGTTCAGAATCCTGGATTAGCAGTTCATTCATCTCTCCATCTGTCCACTTATCCATTTATTCATTCTCTCAAATCTTATATAATATTTCTGGAACCCTTACTACATGCCAGATACTATATTAAGTGTGGGGGGATATAATGTTGAATAAGATGCAGTCCCCGACTTCAGTCTATATAGGAAAACAGATAGGAGACAGTTAAAATTGAGCATGCCAAATGCTATGGTGGGGATAAGCCAAATAAGTGGAAGTATGGGAATGCAGAGTAATAATACTAGTTCATACTTGGGGGGTACTTGCTATGTGCCAGGCCCTTTATGGGTGTGAGATTAATTTTTAAATCAACTTTTTGAGCTAAGTACATTTTTTAACCCCAGGTTTACAGATGGGGACATTGAGGCACAGAGAACTTAAGCAGTTTGCTCAAGGACACACAGCTGGACAATGAATGCGGGAAGCCAGAACTTAGTGCTCTGTTTTAATAAGCGGGGTTGGATTATCTCTACCTTTCCTCAATGTCCCCCACCTCTCAGGAGGCCATGTTTTAAAAATAACCCTTGACTGAGGTCTGCTCAGTCCACTCCGGTGTGGTCTTCTGATCCGGGGGCAGCCTGACACCTTCCAAGGTGAGCCCATTAATAGGCACTAAGGCTATTAATAGCACACTCTGGCTATAGGAGTATATGACATTTAAGGTATTTAATGGAATGGGAAGGTGTTTACTATTTTTATTAAATCAAAAAGTAAAACAGAAAGTGCAATGTATAATATAAGCCTAATTTTTAAAAAATGTTTGTGTATATACAGAGGGAGAGTATTACAGATGATTTTCTCTGGGTAATGGAATTTTAGGTGTTTTCAATTGAATTCTTTTTGCGTGTTCAAATCTTCTTAATTCCACAATCAATATGTGATACTTTTATAAAGAGAAAAAAATACCCTGTATTGATGTATTCTGCCTTTCACTACAGGTTGTTTCATTTTGCATTAAAGCATCAGCCACTAATGAAAAAAGCCAGACAAGAAAGGCCATGCGTTGCATGTTTCCATGTATGTGAAATGACTGGTAGATTACTAGTTGCCAGGGATCAGGGACAGGGGAAGGGAGTGACTGCTAATAGGTATGGGGTCCTTTGAGGGGGGGAGGTGATGAAATATCCTACATTTAGATAGTGGTGATGGTTACCCAACTCTGTAAATATGCTAAAACCCACTGAATTGTACACTTTAAAAGAGTAAATTTTATGGCATCTGAATTATCTCAATGTTGACTTTTTTAAAAATTATGAATTGAAACCAAAATGTGAAATCAATCTGGAAGGTTATTACTAAATATTTTCAGTATCTCATAATACTTTTCAGGTTACTGATGATACATGAGATAGGACATCCTTGTAAAAAAATGTGAAAAATTTACCACCAGCAAGAGGTTTCTCCTTCAGCACAGACAACAATGTAATTTAGGTTTGGTTTTAATGTAATAATAAGCATTTGCTGTCAGTCTTCGATTTGGAGGTATTTTCATCAATATTATTTGCTTTGTAAAACATAATGATTAAAAATAAGTTTAAATAGCATTGTATTTTATTGAAAATTGAAGTTCATAATTAAGACCAAAAGCTAAATTTTTTTAAAACAAGCCATCAGCCGCTAACCTGGAAGATGGTTCAGACCATCCCTGAAACTCCTCAGTCTGAATGCTGGTGACTCTAGCATCTTCCTAGGGATGAGCATTTGTTCCTAGGGGCACCTTTCTAAGTTCAGATGCTCTTGGGTGAGACAAGATCCTGGCAAAGTCCACAGTTTCTCGTGCAGCCCATCAGAACCTGCATGTGCTTAATTGAACACCCTTCTGCTTGGAAATGTTTCAGGTTGCACCATCTTTGAAAACTGCAAGACGTGCCGAAACGGCTCCTGGGGGGGTACCCTGGACGACTTCTACGTGAAGGGCATCTACTGTGCAGAGTGCCGTGCGGGCTGGTACGGAGGAGACTGCATGCGTGAGTAGTCCCTGACCTAGCTCCATCCCTAGTGCAGGCTCCTTTAAAGTCTCACCTTCTTGTGGACTCAGGTTTATCTTGTTGGACTCTTTGAGTTCTGGAAAACTTGTGACCAGGAGGCTTTCTAGGTAAGACTATAAGAAACAAAGATGTGTTTCCTTCTGCTGGGTGTGGACTGTGGACATCTGTTTGGAATTGGCCACAGGAGGTTTCTGTCTCCTCTTAAATCTTCCCCTCTCTCCTGAATGAAGCCAAGGCACTCCGCACACAAGCATGCCTCATGTCCATTCCAGAAGCAACTGCATGCTGTCATTGGTCAGCAGGCAGTGAATAAGGCTTCAAAAATGCTAAGTCTGTAGTGCATTTTAAATATGAATTCCTACTGGAAAACTTCTTGAATCCTGAGTTCAATTCTTGGAACCCACATCAAATTGTCAGCATGCCACTTGTCCCAGGAAAGAGATTCTTTTTGGGTTCTGCTTGATCTCCAAGAATTGCTTAATCTTTATTAGTGCTCCCCGCTGTGTCAATAATCCTTTGAAAATGGAGTGGAAATCTAAACTGTCTCCCAGTTTAAGATTCCCCTGTGCAGCAACCCAGTGGTGAATATCACTCTGAGAGGCAGGATCTGGAGCAATGTATAAACTGTTATTATTTTGTTAAGCCTATTTTACCTATTCCCCATTTAAATTAGAAGCAATCAGGATGGTTTTAGAGTCTCATAAATTTTACTCTTACGAACGATATTTCCAGTCCACAGAAATAGAGGATGGAGTGTTATTGGTATTTCTTGCCTGATCAAACATGTAGCAAAAACACACGAGTCTAGGGCAAAGGGTAAGGAAAATACCTAAGACACCTAAGTCTGTGTGATTTAGGGGCCTGTGTGATTTCAGACCCCTTGTTCTCACCTACCTCCTATTGATGAACTCTTCCGTAGCTCTGTTTTCTCTGCAAAGCAGCATAGGAAGTCTCTAATGATAGCAGAGTAGAAGGGAAACTGAGGCTTGAGAGTACCAAAATTTTGGGAGAGCCACCTGATGAATAGGGAAATGCGCCAGCTACCAAAAAGTTAAAGCATGCCGAAGCATGGCCAAGGACCCAGTGGAAGCTGGAGCTAATGTGTAGGTGATGCAGCCTGGACAGGTGGGTGGTGCTCACCAGCAGCAGGGTCAGTTCAGTTCAGTTCAGTCGCTCAGTCGTGTCCGACTCTTTGCGACCCCATGAATCACAGCACGCCAGGTCTCCCTGTCCATCACAAACTCCAGCAGAGGCTAATAAAAGCAGTCGTGTGGTTGACCTAAGAGTTGGCAGAGATATGACTGTCCAGGGGTCCAGTGTGGGCAGGACACAAAACCAAAATGAACCTGGTAAAGAAAATAGAGACTGGAGGTGCCGATGAGATGGAAAAGCAGGCTTAGTGGTAATAAAGCCACGGAACATGTAGATGAAAGAGGTAATGTGGTCCGAGAGTAGAATTTCTAAGTTAAAGCTTTCACGGGTGGTGGTGATAGTGTGTTCATATGTACTGGTCAGTTTTTGCTGCAGAAGAGTCAACCTCAAAAGGATAGATGTGTATCTTTCTCTATCATGTGTCTGTGAGTTGGCTGGGGTTTAACCGGTGTCAGCTGGGTTGGCCTGGGTTGAACTCTGGAGCTCGGAGCTCAGACCACAGCGGCAGTTGGGATATAATCTGCTTTGAGTGGGTCACAGAAGCACAGGCAGTCAAGCCAAACACACGGCCACATTCATGGCCTCTGCTCTCATCACACTCACTCATATTGTAAGGACGTCACATGGCTGAGCCACAGATCAGCCAAGTATGAGAGTGTATTCCATCTCAAAGGAAAGGATACAAATGTTTCCTGAATAATACCCTCAACACTGTGAGTGAGTTTGTTTAGAGGACAGGGCAGAGAAGGGGAAGAATATTTGCATGCAGGAAGTCAAAGACAGAGGACTGCGTTTTCCCAAAGAAATCCTGTAGATGTAATCCTGTCCAAATAAATAGTACCTGTTGGTTGAGTCTTGCGTTTAGCCTCGGTTTAACCACTGACTGTGTAAGATTGTTTGGTCTGGATTGGTGATGGTGTCCAGGTGTAGGATCAAACTTGCTCAAGGACAGCAGAATTGGCTCAGGGCAATGGGTCACCACCATGAGGCAGGCAACGTGGAGCACGCATGCCCCCATTCATTAAGAGGAAGTAATGAATAAATCTACCCATCCATTCAAAAATATTGAAGGACAGAGAAACCTGGCGTGCTGCAGCTCACAGGGCTGCTAAGAGCTGGACACAACTTAGCAGCTGAAGAACAAACAACAATGCATTCCAAAAAATGTTTCTCGAAAGAATGCTTCTATGTGCAATGATGAGCAAGACAGATGTAGTCACTGCCATTTTAGAACCTGAAATTCAGAGAAGAGAGACAAAAAGAACATGGTCAATGCTATGAAAAGGACAAAGCAATGATCACACTCCTATTCCATTCTGTGTTGGTTCAGTTAAGCTTGTTCAATTCCATGGTGGAAGCCTCATTCCATACAGCGTATGTTTACCTGATCACAGCCACATACACAAAGAGAGCATTTCTTACGGCTCACTAGGCAGCTCACCAGGGGAAACAGGGAACCCTCCGTGGGTTTACAATACATTCGTGGAAACAGGACTTGACCGTAAGAAGACATCAATATGATGTTATTGGGTTCGCATCACCTACAGCTCGTACTAAATAAATGTAAGGGGAATTCACAGGCGGAAGGCATTCATTTCAGTGTTTGTTGACTGTCTGCCTGGTGCTGGGCAGGCTGCTGCCTGCCTCTATGAAGGGGCAGCTGAACACTTGGGTGGTCTGTGCAGGCTGGGGCACAGTCCTGGAGCCATGTGGCAGTGCAAGCATTTGCCCAGTAGATGGCGCCCAAGTGATCCTTTCCGATCGTTTAATTCTGGAGGAGGAGGGCTTCTTGCTAAACACTATTGTGGAGCCCTGGCACTTTTTCCTGAGTGCCATATAGAACCTTAGAAGAAAGGAGTGCCAGGCAAATGCCAGAAAGGATCACACTTGTTTATATTTTAATTATAGACCTTTCAGTACTCAGCAGACGTGGTAGCACCTTTATTTGCTCACTATCCTTGACAATGCTCGTCACAGATGGTTTTAACCCAACTCTTTACGGTCTTAACATCCATTATGTGATCGATTCATTCATAACCATTGACAAGTTACATTAAGCAAGAGAACTGGAGAAAGGCTGGAGGTCACTGAACCCAGGGGAAAACTTTTTTCACATTTTCCTGGCCAGGAAAGATTGCTTTAGTAATTGTAGAATATTCAGAGGAATGATTTCTTCTTTCTTCAACTTTTTATTTTGATAAGTTTTAAATACATAGAGTTGAAAGGATACTACATTCATTCTTTACCTGGATTCACCTGTTATTATAATTTTCCCACATTTGTCTTCTCTCTCTTCTGTACTGTGAGCTCATGAATTTTCATTTTTTTTCCCCTTAATCTTATTATCCTTTTTTGGTGCTTAAATTATCCCAGAATTGGCCGCCAGAGTCCCTTTAAGATGAGTTCACTGAATCATTCTGTGAGCACTTCCTTGCTTCTTGGCATTGCCCCCATCCCCTCAGTATTTCAAGCTCACCTTGATTGTTTATGTACAAATCCTGGAACCAGCTATTTCTCCAATCCTGGTTCCTTTTGTGGGGAATGATATTTAGGAACTGTGATCTGGCGCTGGCAATGAGAGGCACTGATCTCTAAAGTTAAAATCAAGGCGTCCTTTCAAAGCTTCTTAAACTGGAAAGTTGAGTTCTTAAGTGGAACCACTCTGCAGACTTCCAGAGTGAAGTTTATTTAACTTGGCCTTCAGACCAAGTTCCTAAGCCACTAAATGAGATGAGCAGGAGAGTGCCCAAGAGCCTCCCGGATGTCAGCTTCTAGGTAGCGCTAAAGTGATGCCAACACTTCAGGCCCTGAAGGGTCTCGGGGAGGTAGGAAGGTTAGGAGATGAGAGAGGGTTTATGGGGAGAGTTTAATAGGCCCATAATACTTTTTATTTCCTTAGTCATATTGTAGATAGACACAGAGGAGCAGAGGAACAGGCCATCAGTGTTGACCAAAAATGTGGGGTTGGAATATTAGAGAGGAGCATGATTTGTGCTGGCTGGTCCTTGAGTCACAGCCAGGAATGACTGAGAGTAAATGAGAAGGAGAGAGAGAAGGAGAGAGGGAGGGAGACAGGAAGAGAAGGAGAAAAGGAGAGAGAGGGAGAGAAGGAGGGAGGAAAAGAGAGAGAGAAAGAGAAAGAAGGAAGGAGGGAAGGAGGGGGAGGGAGAGAAAAGGCCCACAAATCTGTGCGCCCACAAATCAGTGGATTTACTAACCCTAACCCTAATTTTTTTATGGCGTAACCCTAGTAAATCCACTGATTTACTAATCTCTGGAGCTGTACTGCTGGGGAAGAATAGTCGCCTGGGTGGAGTTACAGAAAACCGGCTCATGGAAGTCTGGGCTTTTGTGTCCTGACACCTCCAGGAAAGGAACAGTGCTCAACTAGGTACAAATCGAGGATGGTATTATGTGGTGGTTAATAGCTGGGCTTGAAACCAGGCTTTTAATCTGTAGGACCTGGATTTTCATCTGTTGCATGACTCCTTCTGTGACTTTAGCAACGTTACCCAATCTTTGTAAATCTCAGCTTCCTCATTTACAAAATGGGGGAAATAACAGTGCCCCTTCAGAGGATTTAACGAGGGATTAATGAGAGGGTTAAATGAAGTGCTATCTATGAAATTCCTTAATAGGGAGTCTGGTACATAGTAAGTGCTTGATAAATGTAGCTGCTATTCGTATTATTACTTAATCAGAGCCTTGAAGGGCGCCCTTTCTCTTTTCTTTGTTGGGAAGGAAATCAATGTGGGGCCACAGAGGAAAAATAATAAAACAGAACTCCCTAAGAAACAAGAGGATATACACTGGCCATGAGGAGATTAGGGCTTCCCAGGTGGCCCCAGTGGTAAAGAATCCATCTGCCAGTGCAGGAGATGCAAGAGATATGGGCTTGATCCCTGGGTCGGGAAGATCCTCTGGAGTAGGAAATGGCAGCCCACTCCAGTTTCTTGCCCAGAGAATTCTGTGGATGGAGGAGCCTGGCGGGCTGCAGTCCATGGGTCGCAAAGAGTCGGACACAACTAAACACAAGCACATGAGGAGGCTACTTTCCAGGACAAGTATTGTATGTGTGGTGAATAGCATTTCATACTTTATGTGCTGAGGTTCTTGATTCAGAGAATTAATGTTTGACCTTTTGCAGAAGATATTATGTTATTAAAGAACTCATTGGTTATTGCTCAACTTCTGGTTTGGGTGGAGAGGGACATGAAAAAGGCCTCCTTCCTGTTCAAACAGCAAGAAATCACTCTGAAAATCAAAGAAAATTCAGAATTTACTTTAAAGCCATCACACATCTGTGAACACAGAATCTAAAAGAATCTAAACTCCATAGGAAAGAGCTCTTCCTAGGAGAGCAAGTGATCCAGAATATGTCTTACCTGAGGCCAGCTACTGAGGTCAGGGCAGGGCAGGTGAAGGCCTGCCTGAGAAGGAGGAGGAGCCAGGCAGATTTGGGATGAACCTGTGGGCTGGCCTATTGAACTTACGTCTAAAAAAGATCCCCAACCAAAGATTACCCTATCCACTGAGAATTCTCGTTAGTGAAATTTTGCTGAGCAAGCAGAGGCTGGGGGTGAGGCTAGAAAGCCGAAGATCTTGGAATGTTGTTGTCATTTTCCAGCTTCAAAAATTTGTCATCTCAGGGTCTCATGGTCTCACAGGCTCAAAGATTCCTGACCTTACAGTCATGGAAATGCAGGAAGATGGGCAGGGGGAGTGTTGAAAATCAAAAATAAATTTTCTAAGGTTCCCACTGCTTGACTTTCAAGATGCTTCTAGAGGGATTATAGCCTCAGTCCTGCCCCAAACCAGCTTACTTCCTGATTTGATCAAATTGATCAGTACTTCATTCTACCTGCCTAATAAAGGAAAAGATACTACCAATCAAAAGAAAATATGTCTTTTCTGTTGTGAATAAGCAAGAAGAGAATAGGACCAATAGTCAAGAGAAAGATCAGTCGAGAGAAACAAACCACATGGGATCAAATATTAGAATTTTCAGACGAGTTTTAAATAATTTTAAAATGAATATATTAAAGGATCTACAGGAAAAGGTAATTAATTATAATGGATGAATAGATGAGAAAATTGAGAATAGATTTAGAAAGCATTAATAAGAACCAAAAGGAAATCCCAGAACTGAACACATTATAATATTTGAAATTTAAAAATAATCAGAGGGGGTTAACAGCTGATTGATCACAATGGAAGACAGGATCAGGAAATTTAAATACAGGTTGGTAAAAGTCAACCAAACTGAAGCACAGAAAAAAAAGAAAATATTTAGCTGTCTAATTTTTTATGCTGCTCTAGCCCAGTCCTCAACTTTTGAATTGGATCGTCAGGGTTATCTCAGTGTATGCTTTTTTTGTGAAGACTGTGATGAATCTAGGGGAGAAAAACCGTTTTGCAACAAAGCGGTAGATGGTATTTTTGGTGGACAACTGCTTCAACTGAATGGGTAGACCATTTGGTACAGAATTGGGAGGAGGCTTCAAAAATGGTTTGATTGGGCAGGAAAAGGCTTGATTTAATTTGGCAGAGTCATTCATTCAGTTAATAATTAATTAAGCACATATTTCATGCATATAAAGGTGAGCAAGACAGACAAAGATCCCTGCTTTCACGGAACTGTGTCATGGAGGAGACACACACTCAAGCAACCATTGTCAGGTATTAGATTGATTGGAATTATAGGCAGAATCACAGGGTGAGCCATGAAGTCATTTCTAGAGACCTAATGAAGACATGAGCCCCTGGTAAAAGCTATCACTTAGCACTTACCATGAACCAGACATTGCTCTGAGTACCTTCACGTACGAACCATTCATCCTCATCACAGCCTTTTACAGGAGAGGGCATCGAGGCACAGAGAGGCAGAGTCTCTTTCCCGCTTGCTGTCCTGCAGCTGCTCAGGGGCAGAGCCAAGATGCCAGTTCAGAAGCTGGGCCCGAGTCCAGTCCCTCTTCCTCTGTACTAAGCCGCTTCTTGAAGTGAGAGGCCCTTGAGGTCCTCACTCCAGGTGCCTGTCGGAGGGCTGAGCAGGTCCGGGTAGGATGAACCAGATCACACGGACGGCATCAGCGTCCTTCCTGCTCCCGGTCTGGTGTGTGGGTCATTCCCCTGTCATCATCCAGGCTTTTGTTCTGCCTTCCCTGTCTAGGCTCCTGGGCCTAAAGGCTTCAGAGCTTTAGCCAATGATGTAAAGAGGCTCTTAGGAGACCTGGAGCAGTGGGTCAGAACCTGAGCTGTCACCTGTGATTCTTTTGCCAAATTTGTGTCTCAGATTCAGACAAGACTTGAGAAACGACAGTGTTGGCTGCCATTCGTTGTTAATGTGTGCCAGGCACTTTGATAAATGCCTCACATACAGTAACTATCTCATTTAATCCTTAAATAATAAATCAGCAACAACAGCATGGTTGTAGGTACTCCTGTTATTTCCAAATGAGGGAAGCTCAGCTTGGAAAACCTGAAGAACTTGTCAAACAGCTAGGAAAAGTCTGAACTGAGATTAGGACCTGGTCTGGCTTCCAGGGGCTTCCCAGCTGGCGCTAATGGTTAAAGAGCCTGCTTGCCAATACAGGAGACATAAGAGACATGGGTTCAATCTCTGGGTTGGGAAGATCCCCTGGAGGAGAGCTTGGCCACCCACTCCAGTATTCTTGCCTGGAGAATCCCCTGGACAGAGGAACCTGGGGGGGCTACAGTCCACAGGGTCACACAGAGTCAGATGTGGCTGAAGTGACTTGCCCACACACGCATGCATCAGTGGTTAGGACTCCAGGCTTTCACTGCTGAGAGTGTGGGTCAATTCCTGGTCAGGCAGCTAAGATCCTGTAAGTCGTGGAGCATGGCCAAAAAAAAGAAAGAAGAAAAAGGAGCTATCGGAATTCTTTCTCTAGTCCTCCTTGCCCCCAGCCAAGAGGAAAGATTTAAAAAAAAAAAAGACCCACTGCTTTTCAGAAGCACCCCTCCCTGCTTTCTCCCCCAGCTGGAGATAAGGACACTTGTCAGAATGCTGGGGGTGTTCACTGCTGTTGGGAAGCTTCCAGCTCTCATTCTAGTTTGGAAATTCATGAAGATTTCCTTTCAGCTCTGTCGAAGCAGAGTCTATCCAGCTCTCTCCTGTTTGGGTTTGTAGCAAGGGGGAAGGATAGGGGAGGGCGCAGGGTTGGAGCTGAGTCCAGGATTTGAGATCCCAGGGGCCAGTCTGGCGTGGCTGGCAAAATTCCCTCCACGCACGCACACACACGCACACCTCTTCCCCTGCAGCCAGACACGGTCAGGGAACCCGAGCACGTCGTCCGGGCCTTGCCACTCCCGTCTTCCAGACCCAGGACCACCTGCTTGGTTGGCCAGCCGCACTTCCTTGGCGGGGACACTTGGCTGTGTTCAATGTTCTGCCCTGGACAGAGGGTGCAGTGAGTCTGCCCTGCACCCGGGTCCTCGGACTCCCCGTGAGGGTGGGAGTGAGACGGGGGCTGAAGGAGCCCCTTGGTGTGAGGAAGGCATGGGGTGCCTTCTCCTTCTCCCAGTGCCCACTAACTGCACCCCCCCCCCCAAAGCATGAGAAGTGGCCTCTGTGTCTCTGGCTGCTTGGAACTTGCACCCCCTCTTGAGGCCTCCTCTGCCCTCCCCTCTGGAGTGAGAAGGGAAACATCATGAAGGACACGGCTGCCGCGTGTGGTTGGGAATCCTGGCTGTTTCTGAAGGATAGCCCCTGGTCTCCAGGAACCAGTGGTCTTGCATCCCATGTGGCCAGGGGCCAGCGCCCGGGAAGGGGTGGGACTCTGAGTACTCCCCAGGCATCATGAGACCCTGGGGCTGGCCAAAGCCTGCCGGCTCCGCCAGATCTGAGATGGGGAGAGAGGATCTGTGACAGTGCTGTCTGATTCCAGGGAGAAAACCAGAAGCTGGCTGGCAGCATCTGCTGCCGGTTCTAACTTGGGGTCCCTGCGGGAGGTTTGCTGCAGAGCTGGGACTTAACACCTAGTGGCGGGGAAGCTGCCAGTCCCCCGGGGGGCGGAGGCTCTGCAGGAAGGCTTCTTTTTTTGTCTCTCACACCCAGGGTATCACTTCCGTAGCCGGGCAGCAGATGGGCGGATGGGGGCGATGAGGAGTGTGAGGTGTGCAGGAAGAAGGCACGTGCATTTCCAATAGTTGCGGGGGGCGGGGCAGGCAAAGATTCAATGTATTTGGGGTTGGGGGTGGGAAATCTTGCTGCTTCAAAATGGTGCGGGAGACGGCTGGGTCAGGAAACCCTAAGACAGGTTCATGTACTAGTGGAGATCCAGCGCTGGTACTAGACAGATTCAAATTCAAGTCCCTGATCTGCCACCAACTAGCAACGGCTAACATTTGCTGGTTTTTCTGCTAAGGGCTTTCTGTGTGCATAATCTGATTCACGTCTCACAAAATGAACGGGGTGGGTGCCAGTTGTATTCCCATTTGGCTCAAGTCTGGTGAGGCTCTGAGAGATGCTGGAACTCACCCAAGGCCACACAGCCGGTGACTCTAAGGTTGGGACTCACACGGACAGGGGACTCTGACGTCCCATCTCAACCACTTTCTACACTTAGAGCAGTCATCTGCCACCTTCCAACCTCCTGGCTGTCTGGCCATGGGAACACCTGACTTTTCCCATTGTTAAGGTTCCTCATCTGGGCGATGGGGAGACAAATGTCATTCTCCCAGCTTTCTTTTTTTAACTTTTTATTTTATATTGAAGTGTAGCCAATTAACAATGTTGTGATAGTTTCAGGCACACAGCAGAGCAACTCAGCCATACATATCCCAGTGTCCACTCTCCGCCAGACTCCCCTCCCATCCCGGCTGCCACATACCATTGAGCAGAGTTTCCTGTGTATACAGTAGGACCTTGTTGTTATCCATTTTAAATAGCAGTGTGTAGTGTATCCCCTTAGGAACTATCTATAAATGTGCAAAATTAAAATTAAGGCAGTGATTAGTAAATACTCTACCAGGACCCTGCCAGGCCTAGTTTCTCCTCAATCCTTTCTCTCCTATCCACCCCCTCCCCAAGGAGAACTAAACCAATCTCTCCATCTGCCTCAGCTATCTCCCGGCTTTCTTGTGAGGATTAAGCCAGAGAATGTGTGTAAGCCGTTCAGCCAGCCCCTGGCCTGTCACAGTGTCATCGTTCATTCATTCAACAACTCTTTATGGAACACACGTCCTGTGCCAGTTTCCATTCTAGGTGTACAGACTAGAGAAGTGCTGGCTCTACCAAAGGGAGTAAGCAAATAAGTTAGAAAATCTCCAGCAGTGATATGCATCATGAAGAGAACAAAATCAAGTAATGGCAGTGACCGTAGAAATATGAAGGTCCACTTTAGCTGGGTGGTCCAGGAAGGCCTCTTTGAAGAAGCAGCCGTGGAGCTTAATTCCCAAAGGAAGGCGATGTGGAAGAGGATGGACCTTCTAGGTTAAGGGAGCGGTGGGCGCGAGGCCTGGGGTTGGGACAGGAAGGGGACCGTGTGGCTGGCTCAGCGTGAGGACTGGGTGAGTGGTGGTGGGGACTGGACAGAGGGCAGGGCTGTGGATGCTGGGGGGAGGCGAGGTACAGGACACAGTCTTTGGAGGGTTGAGTCGAGAGAGTAATGTGATTTAATTCATTCATTTTGGCAGCTATGTGGGGAATGGAAAGTTGGGCGAAAAAGATGGTTGCGAGGAGACAGGGATCGCAGAGAGATGATGGAGACCTGGCCAAATCAAGAGCCTCACCTAGAAAGTGGAGAGAGATGCTTCCAACGCGGAAGTAGAAGCAATAAACATCCTAATGATGAGATAACTTGGGCAACCTAGCAGTCAATTTTGCAAAAGTCACATGCCTCAGACCTCACAGCTTGTCGAAAACAGAGTTTGGGCTCCATTCCTACCACTGTAGAAATATTACCACCATCATCTTGCCATGAGGCACCATCCACTGATGTTCATGTTTTTCTTTTGAGCATGGGAATTTATTTGGGGAGGTTATTAAAGATAACTGAAAGTCTGGAGTTTATGATGTCAAACTGGGTTCTTTGTAGAATAGGGTTAAATAAACTTTTCCTATAAAGGGGCAGGTAGTAAATAGTTACATTTTTGTGGATTCTACTGTCTTGTCTTGCAGCTACTCAAGTCTGGAAACCAACCTTAAACAATGCATTAAAAATGTATGTGGCTCTGTTCCAATAAAACTTCATTTAAAATATAGGCAGTGAGCTGGATTTGACCCATAGATCATAGTTTGCCAACTCTGGCAGAAAATATAGTTTATTTACTATATAAATAATTTTATATAAGATAATTTTTTTCCTACAACACGAATTCAAGACATTTCCCCCAAACTCTTGTAAAACTAGGGTACAGACCTCTGCTTATCTTAACACTAGAAGATGTGATATAATTGAATAAAGACTCTGTTCAGTAGTTTTCAAATCTTGGGGATTCCTTGGAACTAACTCAGGGGACCAAGGTGATAGTGAGGATGGAGGGCTTGGGGTCCCAGCCTCTACTTCAACCAGGACCCCCTCTTGGATTCACTTTTAAAAATTAAATTGGTGGTCTTCATAAGAGTTTGGGGGGGGAAATGGTCTTGGGAGCTAGAAAAAAAATTGAAAATCTCTAATCCAGTCTGACTGGTTGGAGTTCATGTCCCACTTCTAGTATTTGCATTAGAGAGGTGCTTCCCTAGAGGCTCAGATGGTAAAGAATCTCCCTGCAATGTGGAAGACCCAGGTTCCATCCTTGGGCCAGAAAGAACCCCTTGGAATGGCTACCCACTCCAATATTCTGGCCTGGAGAATTCCATGACCAGAGGAGCCTGGTGGGCTACAGTCTATAGAGTCGCAAAGAGTCAGACATAACTGAGCAACTAATGCTTTCACTATTACATAATTGCTCATAGAACAAATTAACACATACATTTTCTAATTGGATGGAGGCAGGTAAAAAGGGGTTGCTTTGGGATTATATGTGTGGAGCAGAGGGTGACACAGACCAAAGGGACTTACGTAAATTTAGACACTGAACAAAGGCCACAATGTCCCAGGTGGAGCTGCTGGAAGAGCCTACTTTCTGAGCCTTGTAAGGTGGCGGCAGCAGGCTGGTGTGTGGCAGTCTTGGAGAGGCAGAATGGGGGTGGCTTGGACTTCACATTCAGATACAGCTAGGTTTTAAATCTCTGCTCTGTCACTTAATAGCTAGACAAATTATTTAATCTCTGGTTATCCATTTTTCCATCTGGAAAACTGGAATGATGCTATTTCCCTTCTCAAGCTGTTGGGTGAAATGAATTAATAATTCACTGCCAGTTGCCGAGCATATCGGCAGGGGCTTGAGAAATAGAAATATCCTTCTCCATGCTGTTTTCAGGGGTGTGGGGTGAGATCAGAGGCTTTGAGACATTTTACCATCTCTTTCCTGTTGACTCCAATTTCCATGCCTCAATCTTCTCTTCTCAGGATGTGGCCAGGTTCTACGTGTTCCAAAGGGTCAGATTTTGTTGGAGAGCTACCCCTTGAATGCTCACTGTGAATGGACCATCCACGCCAAACCTGGATTTATCATCCAACTCAGGTAAGGGGCTGGGGTCAGAATTATGGAACCTGAGGTTTAAGGAAGTGCAGTAACAAAACCAAAGGTCCTGGATCCTAGTAATCAGGGCTAACCATCTATATTTTATTCTTGAAAGCAGAAAATGTATATTAGAGCCTTTCCGTTTACCTCTTCTTGATTTTGTGAGATAAGGCCTGGGTAAGACTACCACCAATTAAATTCTTGTCACTCACTGGCTAAAGACAGTGGGGCTCAGGTGACCATAACCCAAGGAAGACACCAATATGACAGAACACAGCCCTGAGAGTAATCTGCCCACCCATAATCTTGACCAGGTCACCTAATCACTTAGTACTGGCTGGATTCTATGGAAGGGGAGGAAATAAGGTCTAACCTTCAAGGACTTTGTACTCTACATTGGGGTTTATGCTTGTCACAGCTTCCTTCATTGCTGTTCTCAGAAACCAACCACCACCTCCACAACCAATAAACTGATTCTTTCATTTGTGTGGAAGATAAGCCCTTCATCTTATCGAGCTTTGGGGTCCACGCAAATGTTTAATTTATGCCATGGACCCAGTTGTAACTAGAGATAAATAACACAAGTGCATCCTGTTTTGTGAGAACTGCTCACGGCTGCATCCAGGAGCCTGGAACAGGACGTGGTGCACACGACAGGTGCCCGATAGACCCTTCCTGCATGAAACAAGTGGAAAGAACTGCTCCCTGCCTGCAGTGTTTCTCCTCTCTCCTGGCAGACGCCTCTACTCTTCCTCTTTAGAAAAGCAGAGTGGCCCACTCACCCCAGGACTTTTAGGGACATTGTCCACCTAGCTCTTCCCTTTTCTAACTCATGGAGATGTTGGTGGTGATAGAAATCTCTAATCTTCTAAAGCACAGGCTTCCAGTTGGTGTTTTCTGGGTGGGTTGATGCGCCCACGGGTTGCCATATGTCAGCTGGCTCGTCGATGGCACTCTGTCATGTAAGAGGGGCAACACTGTACCCCACATTGAGAGGATCCAGAACTCAGGTCCCTTTCCCAACCCTCCTCATCAAAGCCACCCTTTAGTTCCTGGCCTTCTTGTTCCCTGAGGTCCTGGGGTTAGGATGAAGGTTCAGTAAATGAACTTTCCCAGAGGAAGTTCAAGCAGCAAGTGAGAGGCTACACCATTCTCCTGAATGGGCTCCAGGCTGGATCTTCCAGTGTGATAAGGACAGTGTTAGATGCCACAGGCTAATTTTTCAGCAACTCAGGGGCCAGGACAAATGGTCCCCTCAGAGACCTCTGAAGAGATTCTTTAAGACCCAGGAGGAAAAGAAATCAGCTCCCCCTCCCCAGCTCCACCAACCAGAAATTCAAAATGTTGGCGGGGTTGAGAAGCACATCCCCTACCCAGGAAAGGGTCCTAGGAAGGCACAGAAATATATAGGTTTCTTCCCTGCAAACCTGGACCTGCTGGCCAGGGATAATTATAAGGATAAAAATACTCTGCAGCCTAGGGTTTGGCCCCAAAGATGGTCGTCATCCCTGGTGTTCCCTTTTCCATCACCTACCACAGCCAGGTCACCACAGAATCTACTTACTCAGCTGTAAAAATAATCTCAAAGTCTATCCACTGTCTCTACTGCGAAAATTCTACTTTGAACTGCCACCGTCTCTTACCTGGATTCTCTCGTGGCCTAGTTGACTTCCCTGCCTCCACTCTTGCTGGCTCTGCCATCTCCTCTCTTCAGAGTGACTGGAGTGATCCTTTAAAATCCTGTCTCAAATTATTATTCCATTGGTGAAACCTTCCAGTGGTTTCTCTCAAGCTTGGAATACAATCCAAACTTCTCACCATACAGAATGTCTCCTGCTCTCCTCTGTGACCTTCGTTCATACCATTCTCCCAGGTACGCACCACCTGGCAGCGTAGCATCCCTGCCTCCTTTCACTTCCTCAGAGATGCTTGTGACTACCTCGGGCCTTGGTACTTACAGATTCTCCTGCCTGGACCACTCTTCCCCGTGACCTGCGCATCGCTGGCTCCGTTGCACCAGTTAAGCGTCTAGCCAGATATGTCCTTGACCGTGTATGTAGAAAGCTCACCCTCCCAGTCACTCTCAGAGCTCTTACCTGCTCTATTTTTCTTAGGACTTAGCAGTCTCTGGAATTCCCTTGTTTTCTGGTTTCCTTGCTTGTTGTCTGTCCCCCAGATCAGAACTCATGAGGGCAGGCACTGTGTCTACTAGGGAAGCTGCTGTGTTTTCAGCACCTGGAACAGCGTCTATCACAGAGCGGACCTGCCGAAGATGCGTTGAATGAGTGAATGCATGAGTGAATGTCAATGCAGGTTGCAGTGTCTCATGTTTCACTTTCAGAAAAAGCTGTGATCTCGGTTTGGTGGTGGCCCTGGCTCCCCCATCCACATCCTCCCCCTTTTCAAATTAAGATACCAAAGCCCAGAGAAGCAAGTGATCGCTCAAGGCCGGCAGAGAGTTGGTGGTGACCAGATCCTTGCTACTATAGCATGTTGCACACATTATGATGAGTAGGACTTACACTGCCTTACAAAAGGTTTTGTGATTAAAATTTCTGAAAAATAAACACTAGTCATACTCAGTGATCATTTCTTCTTTTTAATAAGATCTTTAAGAGCATTTACAATATCCTGATAGTTCTCTAATTCTGGCACTTGAAGTTTTTACCCAAGGTGATAGAAGTGGCACTAGGCCGAACGTTTCAGGTGGCAGTTCTGAGTTCTTCTGTCTATTCCCACTTCTCCGGAATGTGAGGAAGAAGATACAGATGTACATTTTGTGACCCTGAGTACTCAGGCATTCGCTTGGGAATCTTCTGAAACGTTATCTTTTCCTCTCTTGCCTTGGTGTGTGTATGCCTCTTTTCTTACCTCTTGGAAATGGGAGCTTAGGGTTTTATCTTCTGCTTTTTTGATCCGCTGCACCCCACTATTTCCAAACCCAAGATCCCTTTGAGATAATCAAAGATATGTCTCTTTCGATTCTGAAATTTTGATATGATATATTTTTTCTACTCTTTGGGGCATGAGTTATTGTTACTAAGAGGATAATTATCTTCTGATCCTTCCATCAGACAGAAGAGTATGCAGGGTTTTTTCCTTTACTTGGTCTTTAAGATAACATACACTCTCTCGCTCTCCAATTGTAAAATTGAAGTATCTGTTCTCTCACCTACTCAACAGCATTTGTTTATTGTCTCCATGTGCCAGGCACTGCGTTAGGCTTTAAGCAAAGAGTGATGGAATAAGGCAGATGTCACACCCTGGCCTCCAGGAATGTGCAGTCTAGGGAAGCAGACAGGCATGCATGTGTGCACACACACACTTATGAGATCAAGGAGATAAATATGAGAAATTAAAATGTCTGTACACATTATGAAGAAAACAAGGGCTCTCCTTTAGAAAGAGTTGTCGGGGAAGCCTCTTTAAGGAGAGAATATTTTAGCTGAGCTCTGAGTTTAGGAAGGAACCAGCCGTGCAGGCTGGGAGTGAGAAGTGCCCCTGAATGAGGAGCTGGTGTGTGCAGAGATTCCCGGCATGGACTGCGGCGCCCCCTGCTCCTGGCACGTATGTCCACACACCTGCACACAGGACATCTGCCTACACACAGGGGAGGAAATGCACCTGCTCTCAAGCCCTCCAGGACCACGGTTCTATCAGGTCAGGGCAATAGCTCCTCTCTCACGGAGGCCTGCTGATCATCTGGCCTTGAACTTGCCCAGGGTTGGGGGGTGGAAGGACTCTTCGGGGCTTCACCTGTTTCCTGCTGTCACCCTCTCCTCCTTCAGGATTGTTATGTTGAGCCTGGAGTTTGATTACATGTGCCAGTATGACTACGTTGAGGTCCGCGACGGGGACAGCAGCGACAGCCAGATCATCAAGCGTTTCTGTGGCAACGAGCGGCCAGCTCCCATCCGAAGCACGGGCTCCTCACTCCACATCCTCTTCCACTCAGATGGCTCCAAGAACTTCGACGGCTTCCATGCCATCTTTGAGGAGATCACAGGTGAAGGCCAGAGAGAGAAAGATTGAATTTTATTTTATTTTAAAGTTTACCTTTTGGCCATGCCCAGAGGCATGCGGGATCTTAGCTCCCCAACCAGGGATTGAATCCATGCCCCCTACAGTGGAAGCACAGATTCTTAACCACTAGACCTCCAGAGAAGTTCCCAAATGTCACTTTTTATGGCTGCACTCTAGATAAACATTCTTTTCTGTGTATCCCTCTCCTTCCTGCCCAGCTTTGTTAAAACCCCACCTGCTGGGTTCTCAGAAACAACCTGCACATTGAGAAGGTAGAAAGAAATGGCAAGGGGTATTTCAGAAATGCTCACCAGAACCGGAACTAGGAATTATTACTTCTGTAAAGCTGCTATAGCACAGATAGATCAGGTCACTTGTCTGTGGTTGCACAGCTCTGGAGATGGAACTAGGAATCTGCACAATTTGGCTCTGGAGCTCCTATTAGGGGCTCTCATGGTTAAGAGAGTTAGCTTTGGTCCCTAGCAAATTAAACCATGTGGCTTGGACAAGTTCTACTGTTCTGGGCCTGGGTTTCCTAATTATTGAATAAGGGCGTAACCCTAGATCCTGCTTCGTTAAGGAGTCTCTAGGAGACAGAACAGGTGAAGAGCTGAGCAGTGTCTGGTACAGAGGAAACCCTCAGTAGCTGCCCAGCCCAGGCATGCCCTGAGCTTCCTTTGTCATCTTTCAAATAACTGTTCAAAGTCTGACACTACCCGGGAAATGCCACTCACTTTGTGAGGAACTCTGCTTCTGACTTCAGTTCCTGTCCTGTTCATATGAGGAAGTAGCATTTGGCCAAAATGAACAACGGGCTCAGTGCTAAGGAATCACCCCAGATCGTTTTTACTCCTTGGAGGTGAGATTGCATCAGGTTTTACAAAATAAACTCCAGCTTGAGGTATTTATTTTTTGAAACAAATAACTGAATTTAGAAATTGCAGTGGCCTTTTGACCATTCAAGCTCCCTTATGGAAGGTCTGATACGGATGTCTCAGGAAGGGAGGTGGGCAGAAGTGGAATCAGTCTTTCTGTAGCCTTGCCTGGTCAGCAAGACCAGCAGACACCCCACCCTCTCCGCCTCGTCCCCCTGAGAACGTCCCTGCCCGAGCCTCCAGCAGTTGCTCCTACGAGCTGTGTGCTAGCTCCCTCCCAGGACGGGTGTCTCCTATGCAGACTTGCAGGGCCTGGGAGCGCTAGAGGCTCTGCTGCTGTGTGTGGTCGGCCTGTGGCTCAGTCCTTGCCCCTTGGCGCCACCCTGCCAGCCGAGGCTGAGATCCATCTGGGGGTGCTCACGGCAGTCTGCAGTTGGGGGCAGCGGCAGCTCACCAGCTTGTGACCCTGTGACTGGGGGAAGGGTCAGGAGGTTCCTCACTCTCCCCTGGAGAGCTCTGGTCTATGTGGTCAAATAGAGCTCTTCCTGTTCCTCAGGCACCTGGTGTGACCCACCTGCCCTCTTTATTCCCTGCCTAAAGCCATTCCCAACTCCTGCACGTGATGTCCCATCCCCGGAGGCCCTGTCAGATTTCTCCTCCCCTGTTAAACCTTTTCCCTTGTTCCAATGGGCTGTGGCTTTGCCCTTTTCTGAAGGTCTTCTAGCACTTTCTCTCTTTTCTGACACTCGCCCAGTCACACTTCAGGTTATAGCCACTGCCGACTCTTCTTCACAAAGCTTTGTCCTGGTGAACTGGCTCTCCTGTTCATCTTTGTATCTTACCAGCGCCTTCCACAGAGCCAGCGCTCGATTCAGGCTTGCTGCACTTGGCCCAGCCATGTATTTCTACCCCAGGGTAAATGAAGGTGGGGTTAGTGGGTAACTAGCAGACTAGTGTTTCCCAAAGTGTCCTCTGCAGAAAAATGGTCCCCAGGACACTCTGTGAAATGCAGTCTCTCAGATCAAATAAGCCTGTGAAAGGTAGAATGTTATGTGCATTCTTAGAAATTCACAGTGCACATTAGAACATGGAGTGTTCTGAGTTCTGCAGTGGGGAAACCTGGTGAATTATCATTTAACACCAGTAGCATTTCCCCACCATATTTGAGACCGTTAACTCTCAACATCTCAAGGGACTACTGTTTACAGATGCTTGTTTGGAAATTCTTGAGTACCCTATCACCAGTGTCATGAAGTCGTCTTCCGGTTCCTTTCCCCCGGTACCCCGGATGCTGAGCTTCCTTGAAAAGAAGATGATGTATTACCCAAGCCTGCTCTCTCCCCATAGGAGCCCCTATGGGAGGGGTGAAGCTTGCTTCTGCTTTAATTGTGTGGTGCACTTGTGTGTGTTGTCCCAGACTAGAGGTGTCTGGAGCATCTTCTGGGGCCTTGGAAAACCTCAAATAGCATCAGCAACATTTGATTCTTGAGTAGCTGTTTTAGGCAGTCTCGAAACAGTGGTAACATGATTTCAATAAAAGGAGTTTAAAAATGGCAGGCAGACTTTACAAGACAAGCGAGAGGCTGTGGTCAGGACTCGGGGCTTGGATGAAGGGACTCACCGCACAGAGGCACTGAGAGAAATCGCCTTCTGTCTTACAGCGTGTTCCTCGTCCCCGTGTTTCCACGATGGCACTTGCCTCCTCGACAGCACCGGATCGTACAAGTGTGCCTGCCTGGCGGGCTACACCGGGAAGCACTGTGAAAACGGTGAGTTTGCCTGCAGAGTGGGCGTGAAGGTGCCACGCGGGGCTGGCACGGAGACGGTCTGGGGAGCTTGCTGGGGGCGTTGTTCCCTGGTGTCTGCATGGCCTGTCCAAGATGACGGGTAACATGGACTCTCCCATTGAGTTGATCTCATGAGGGCTGGGCTGCCTCTGAGTCAGCATGTCTGGAACCACCCAGGTTTGCCCTCACCTGCAAATACCGCTTAGAAAGATCTTATCTTAGAAAGATACACTTTCAGTGGCCTCAAATAGTATCCAGAGCTCAAACACTGAGAAAGGGTCAACAGTAGAAAGCTACCCTCATACACTCTCCTGAGGCCCAGAGTCTGAACTCACTCTCCATCCCACGGTCTGAATTTTGGAGTCATGCTCCAGGGCACCATTCATTGTGTTTCTGTGCAATCTGAAGCCCCGCATTGAGGATGGGAAAGATGTGGGATAACTATGAGCCCCAGATTCCCAGGGACAGTCCTAGTTTATGCATTTTGTCTATGTCTAGTTATTAATAGCATACTCTTTCATATTTGAGTATCCTGAGTGAATGACAAAGTACAGTCGTCATCTTATGACAGTCTGACCAGGTTACATGAGTCACAGACAAAGCAACATTTTATTGAGGGACTACTATGCACTAAGGTCCATGGGAATGCAGAAGAAAGCATGTCTTGCTGTTCTCTGAAGGAGCTTATCCCAACTTGTGAGCTCAGCTCTGTACTTCTCTGGTAATTCTTGAGCAGGTCTGAGAGGCGATGGGGCTGCAGGGGTGGTATAGCCCAGAGGAGTTATAGGGCAAAGAAGTCCTCCAGCCATGGCAGTCCACATATTGGTCTCTAGGATGATTCCCTTTCTGCCCTTGCCACTCAAGGGGCATATCCTGGCTGTCCCATTGGGTCACCCACACTCTCCGGTTCTTGCAGACAGAAGTCAAAAGCAGAACCATGGTAGTATTACCAAACCAAACTTGGGTCCACTCACCTCATGCACAGTAAAGGCGATCTACTGACACTGGGTTGTGGTGAAGGAAGTGTGAAGTTTATTATAAGCACCAGACAGGGAGTCCAGGACAGCTAGTGCTGAAAAAAGCTCAAACTCCCTGAAGGGTTTCAGCAAAACATTTTTAAAAGCCAGGTGAAAGAGGGAGGTTGCAGGGTATGAAATTAGCTTGCACATAATTCTCTGATTGGTTGATGGTGTGGTAACAGAGGGGTTAACATTATCAATCCTTAGGTGCCAGGAGCTCTGGGGACACATGCCCATGATCATCAAGTTTCGTCCATTTGGTGGTGATTTTAGCATCTATAAAACAACTCAGGAAATGCGCATCAGATACTATTATCTAGATAAACTCCAGAGAGGAGCTCCAGCAGAGGATGTGGGAGAGGAGAACCCAAAGGGTCCTGCTCGGTTACAGTCATCCTCAGTAACCTGGGGTCAATCAAACAGTAGAAATAAGAGGAAGCAAACTCAAATGACTTACTCCAAAGCAGGTAGGAGTTTCTCATTCATGTTTTTGAAAGGCAGATCATGACTCTTCAGTGGTATTAGACTCAAACTTTTGCCAGAGGAGAGAAACTAGAACATGTATCTGATATGGTAAATCCTTATCTGATAATGGTATCTGATAATGCCATATCAGATACAAAACATGTATCTGATATGGCATTGCCCTTGGGAAGGGTACACGCAGGCCAACACATATGGCAGCATCGGGCAGCACCCAGCCCGCTGGTGCAGTGCCCAGGACTGTGCCTTTGGCAGAGAGGAACTTAAACACTATGACCAGAAGTCAACTATCAAGGGTCTTTGGTAATCAAGAGCCTGTCTATGTATGACAAGTGGTCCTAATGGAAATTTGAGACCTGAAACTGGTGTCCCATGCTGCAGCTGTCGCATGGATGAAATGAGCAGAACAGGAGGAGTCAACATTTGGGGAAAAGCAAAGGAGGGCAGCTAATGACCTAGGGAGGGTTCCCCCAAAGCAGATCCTGACATGGGAACATGTGTACAGATGACGTGTTAAGGACACGTCCCCCAGGAGAAGCCGGTAAGGGAGTGGGGAGGCTGGACAGGAAGGGAAGGAAGCCAAGCAAAGGCGTGATTTCAGGCAAAATCCCAGCCTGAGTGTTAACAGGCAGTGGAATCTGGAATGGAAAGTACATCTCAGAGTGTGTCCTGGCTTTAACGCAAGACAGCTGGGCTTTCACATCCCAACTGTGATTGCTGATTGGCTCCGGACTGCCTTGGGCAAGCAGGACAAGCTTAACTTTCTGTGCGTGTGCCAGCGTGGTTCCAATAACACTTGAGCGGTGGACGAGTTGGTCGGTGCAGGCTGTCGGAAGTAAGCAGAGTAGACGGGGTGGGGGGCGGGAGGGAAGGGGCCCCCACGGACAGAGTCCCAGCATCCTCTGCTGCTGTTGCTCCTAACTGGCATACGCAGGTTACTTTGGGGTCATCCTATATATGAGAGACCTGGTTTGACGTTCATGCGTTTTTCAGTTAATTTCATGAATTTTCCTTGCAAACAACGCAGACTGAAGCTAGTGTCCATAGTGTGTCTTTGAGCGTACATTTCATTCTGCTTAAAACACCCGTTGCTTTGGGTGTCACAGCTGACCTGTGTGATTATGCCAGATTCTTAGGAAATTATGTTCTGCTTTGTGGTTCTTGTCTTGTTCACGTTCTCTGTGAGGCGTGCAAGGTAGAGAAAAGAGGTGTTGCTTTCCCTTTGTTTCAAGAATTCGTAGATAGAGTGAGTCTGGACTCTTGACAATGGCAGATCATGAGTGCTACCGTTCAGATGCAGAGGGGGGACCAAAAAAGGAAGCTCTAAATTCTTGACAAAAGAACTTTACCGTATTAGGACTTTGATTAACAAAGACAAAATTGGAGAAAAGTAAAACATTACCAAATTAGACAAAATACCTGTAAGAAGCTGAGTCAAATTGGGGAAGGGGAGTGGAACAGGGGGAAGGAAATTGGTCCAAAAGTTTTGACTAAAGTGTTTATGAGTAGCTTTTGAGTGAGAAACGGACTTCTCGGCATTATTACTCTATCCAGAAAAAAACCCAGAACAGAACAAATAAACATGATGAAAAAGAATGTAAACTATGTCATTATGAACTGATTCATAACTTGATTCATAAATTGTCTCAAATCGCTTTTCGTCTCAAGTCACTTTTGGTTTCAAAACATCAGCATAGATGGACAAGAGAATTCTTTCTAGCTACTTTTCAAAACGTTGTTCAAAAACCATAATTCTCTTAGTACCCTGTAGTTGAGACTGAGGCAAGATATTAGTTGTGGATATGATAAGCCATTTACTGGCATCAATGTTGTGGTGGTGGTTTAATCCCTAAGTCATGTCTGACTCCTGAGACACCTTGACTGTAACCCACCAGGCTTCTCTGTCTGTGGGATTTCCCAGGCAAGAGTATTGGAGTGGGTAGCCATTTCCTTCTCCAGGGGGATCTTCCTGACCCAGGGACCCATGTCTCCTGCAGTGCACTGATTTTTTTTTTTTTTTAACCACTGAGCCACCAGGGAAGCCTTGGGGGACCAAATGTTTGATTATTTTCCATAAGATTTAGGTCTGTTTTTCCATCTTAAGAAATTCACCATGAATTCCAACTAACTCAGGGAGGGAATCATCACAATTGTCTACGGCAGTTTACCTTGTAATTTCTAAACAAACTTTAACCATTTTTCCAGAAAAAACAAACAAACAAACAAAAAACTATCACAGGTATATCAAAAAGCTGAAAATACCTCCCTGGAGGAAATTCTTTCAAAATTAATATGAAACTGAAGCATTCTAGAATACTCTAAATTCTAAAATGCCCAAATTGGACTAGGCATATGTTTTTAAAAAATGACTTTTAAAGCAGCAAAACAAATATTAATGAGAATTCCATCTTTTGTTTATGTAGCACCAAATCTGATGAGGGGAAATCATTTCATGGATGATGCTTTAATGTGCTGCTCTCCTAAAGGTTTTGTGGGAAGGTAGATGATCCTTTAAGCAAATGAAGGATTTGAAGTACAGGGTTCAAGACATTAAATTGGTTAAATTCAACACCAGAGGCCAGAATTCCACTCTTTCCACCTTGTTTACAATCTCTCAGACACCATTCTCACCGCCTGGGTTGGTGAGACTGCAGGGGATGGATTGATGAGCTCTGGTTAGCATCCTGTCTCATTATCAAGTCCTCTCAGAGGACTTCCCTTCCCAGGTAAGACCTGTCTCTCTTCTCTAGAAAGTCCTGATTAACTGTCTCTTGATATGAATTATTCTCTTAATTTTCTTTGTATCTATCTATGTGAGTGGGAATAGAATAGTAGATTTTCTACTTAATTACAGAAGAAATGTAGACTTGTAAAAATAATCAACCAGTACAGAGGTGTATAAAATAAAAAGAACATTATTTTCCCTGACTAATCCTGGTTCCTAGGGTTAGCAACTTGATGAGGATCCCTCTAAACTTTTTTCTAAGGGGTGCAAACCTAGGTTGTCTATATGTCATTACTTTAAACCAATGGTTCTCCTCTGGGGGTGATTTTGTTCCCTGCTCCCACCCCAGGGGACTTTTGGAAACTGGAAACTTTGTTGGTGTTGTAATAGCAGGAGAGGGGAGGGTGCCATGGCATTTGGTGGGTAGAGGCCAGGGATGCTGCAGAACACCCTAAGATACACAGGGCAGCCCCACAACAAAGAGCTGTCTGGCCCGCAGGTCAGTAGTGCCAAGCCTGAGAAACCCAGTTTTAAGCAAAAGTGAATTTAAAGCATACATACAATTTTTCAACTTTTTGCTTTCAGTGTTCATATCATAGACATTTTCCCAGGTCAATCAATGTTGGTCTCCCTCTTGGGAGAAAAAAACGATTGCTGGAGGACTCCATTGTATGAATGTCTATCCAATCGAATAATCATCCCATCGCTTAAGATGGACTTAATGTCATTTTTAATATTCTTACTATTATGAAAAAGACTGCAGTGAATAGCCTCACATGTTTCTTTGTTCACATATGAAGGTATTTTGTAAAATAAATTCCTAGATGTTGAACTCTTAATCCAAAGCTATCCTGTATTTAAACTTTGGAGAGCTGTTGCCAAAGTGGTCACCAAAAAAGTCAACACTTTACCAGCTTACAAGACAAGCCATTATAAACACCAGTCCTCAAAATAAGAATTAGAACATGCGTGTCAGCAGCTCGGTCTATCCTTGTCAAGTTGGAAATGGATTTATTTTTTAAGGAATTCTTTGAGTCTGAGGGGAGATGTTTTCTTCAGATTTTGTGGGGTAGTAGATAAACAACCTGGAGAGGAAAATGGCAACCCACTCCAGCATTCTGGCCTGGGAAATCCCACGGACAGAGGAGCCTGGTGGACTACAGTCCACGGGGTCACGAAAGACTTGGACACAATTTAATGACTAAACAAGCAGGCAAGATGAACAAGAAGATACAATCAACACAGGTTTTCCAGTTGGGTTAGTGAGAGGGTGCAAAAGTCCTGAGGCTGGTCTTTACTGACTGTGACCCCGCCTTCTCCTCAAGGGGTTTTACAAGAAGAACCACCTTCTCCCGCTCCCAGATGACCTCCTCTGAGAACAAAAACAGGGGAGTGGCCCCTCCTCAGCTCTGCGGCCAAGCTAACCTCCTGCCAGCACCCTCCCCAACCCCAACCTCCCTAGGCCACCATGTAAGAAACTGGGGCCCCTTTTTTTCCCTCTGAAGTTTCCTGTTTCTTTGTATGGAACAGAAGGACAAAGTAAGTTCTCGAGTAAATGGTCGGAATCTTGTTTTGAAAAAGTAGAGAGTGAGGGGTTCACTGCCCGCCCCAGTTTCCATGTTGCCTTTGTTCCTCTGGCCCAGTTGACGGTGCCGAGGTCTCCCCCCTGCATCCTAATGAAGGGCGATGAAACGGGCTAAATCTTGGGCCACAATGCTCACCCTCCGGGCTCAGACGCGCCTTTGAACAACACAAATCGGCTTCCACCAATTAAAGAAAAATGGTGTCTCTGGATTCATTGGGGTTCTGGGGCATCAGAAGGTTTCCCACTAGCCTGTCCCAAGGACTGGGAAGAAAAGAGCCTAGGATGAGAGGCACACTTTATACTTCAGCTTCAAAGGGCCAACCCGTGTTTCTCATCAAAAATAAGTGACTGGGAACTTTGGGGTTTTCCGGGAGACCTTAATAGTGATGAATGTGCTGAGACCCCTGTGGGTCACAGTCACCTCTCCCATCACAGGTAAATAATGCGCTGCAGGCTTGCTGGAATTAATACGTATTTGTTCTAAGATCTCTTAGGGGAGGCATTGTGAAAATGGAATTTTGTACTGGCTTCTTTAGAGTTCTAAAGGTCTGTTTCATCCTTAACATGCAGAAGATGGGCAAGAATACCTTTGTCCACACTGAGATGACACAACCTGGCGTGGAGAGCTTGGACTCTGGTCGGAAAGACTTTGGTTTGGTTCTAAATCTGCAATTTACCAGCCTGGTAAATCTGGAGCAAGTAATTTACCTCCTAGGAGTCTTAGTCTCCCCACTTATAAATTCCAGGAAAATCTTATCAAGTTCTTTTTAGGGGTGATGGCGGGGAGGGAATGATATGATCCATTTAAGGTACTTGTGTATTGATACAGATAGTGATACCATTATACTGAATTTAATAGAAGCAGTTATTCTTATTACTACTTCTGGGCCCGTGTAGCCATTTAAAAGTTTGACAGAAAGCAGGGATGTTCTAGCTAAGGGGTTAGGGCATCAGCACTCGTTTCTACAAACTAGAAGATCATGACAAACTGTTCTCAGACTCTCTAGGTTTAAGAAAATTCTCCCAAGAGTTTCTGAGTTTTCTCTGTGAGCTGTTCTTCCTGAATCATTTCCAGATGCTAAGGACTGCTACCATTACACCAGCATCCAGGCAAGAAAGATTGGGTTTTAAAGGACAGGTAGATACTGCCAATGCCATTGTCATAAAGAAACCCTGGGTCCCAGGAGTAGACATGCACAGTGGCGTGATGGATGGGGAGTCTCTGCAGCCAGAGCAGCCAGGATAGGGGGCTGTTGGAGATGATAAGTGTAGTAACAGCAGGGGGGACTGGATTGGGAAACTCCAGGGCAGGTTGCCCCAAGCATCATGTTACCTGGTCAGCCTCCCTGTGTCTCATGGTTCTCTTTTAATGGTCACTCATTAACATGAAGTGGACTCTATGTTAGTCCTCTGTGGTTATACAGGAGACCAAGTCTCCAGAGCATCCCTTGCATATTAAATTAGAGCAACAGGGCAGAAAAGAGAATTCATGGTCTGGCTGGAGAGGACATGAGGGGTATAAGAATAACTTCATAAAAAAACAGTTCCTGGGGATCTACTGTTATTACCCACCAGCACTTGGTAACCCAGAGCCTTCGGAGACGGAAGGAGCGCTGGGAGGATGCTTAGCTAGTAGTCTGCTTCCTTCTTATACTTCTATACCTGAGCCTCCCATCTGCTGTCTCTCCATAACATGGAGATGAATCTCTGCCACCCTTCTTAGCATGTTTGGAGGGATGCTGTCTCATTTGGATTTAGATCTGGAAAGCCAAAGTGGTCACTGAACACAGTAGAAGCTTCCCTTTCGTAACTATCTAATATTTGCTTGTTTTTTATAGTTCAGGGGAAAAATTTCCTTATCATTTGAATCATTTTTTGTTGGGTAAGTCTGAGTCTGCATAGACCAAATGACATGTTAGCTTTAACTCTGCTGGACTCTATGAATCTGTGGCCTTTTAATCAAGGCATTGCCTCTTCTCATTCAGAGTAAGATGATTAAGATTGGTATATATGGGGTGCATTTTGCTGGTCAGCAATTGTTTTAGTGATGGATGGCATTCTACCCAAATAGTAAGAGGACAGATCAAGCCTCATAAACAGCTCTTCAGCCTGACTGACTCTGAGAGCTTGGGA
This sequence comes from Cervus canadensis, assembly GCF_019320065.1. NCBI lineage: Eukaryota > Metazoa > Chordata > Mammalia > Artiodactyla > Cervidae > Cervus > Cervus canadensis. Next base: position 60,572,104 of record NC_057396.1, on the reverse strand, counting down.
TGGAGTGCCCATCAGTGTGGGATGGGCCAGGTCCACCACTGTTTTACTAAGACTTTGCTTCCACTTGCCTGCTCCTCGTGGGGACCCTCTTGGCTTTTGCTTTGGCAGACAAGGTCCCTGAGGCAGGACTTCATGCAGGGGTAGGATTTATTTTGATTTTGGGTTAAGAAGTAACTCATCAGAGCTGGGATGGACTATATGCCCACGGAGGGAAGTGGTGGGAAGATAAGAAGAGTAGAAGAACTTGAGAGCAAAGCCGAATTACCTTCTGATGGAAGCAAACTTACCTGCTATCGTAGACCCGAGACCGACCCCAGTCACTTAACAAGGGCTACAGTGTTCCCATTTTCCTTAAAAATTCCTGCCTTGTGGGGGCATTCACTACCTGTTCCTCACCCTGCTTCAGAAGATGGAAGCTTCTTTTCTGCAAAACACAAGGCATGCTTATTGATATCCAAGTATTAAAAACTACAATGGTAGTTATTCTCTGCATTCTCAATATAGACCAAACTCTGTGCTCTATGTGACGCTGTCTCATTTAATTGTCACGACATCCCCCTGGGGTAGGTACTATGATCCTCCCCACTTTGCAGATTCATCCAACCAGACATTTTCGAGTGTCTGTTAGGCACCAGACACTGGTAAGGTAAAGCAGGGCTCTTTGGTGTATTTTCCTGCTTCATCTGGCAGAACTGGACAACAGTTCCAATTTCAGCCTTTTTCTGGCACACAGGAGAGTGGTCATGCCATGCATTTCCTGGGTACTACTTCTTCTAGAAAGGTGTTTGGTAATAATCGTGATGGTGATGATCAGAGTTACTAAGTGGACAGGATCTCAGGAGTCACATGTCCTCTGAAGCTCAGGACTCCCCTCTAAGGTCATCCTCTTCATCCCCAAGGCTAAACAGAATTGCCTTGTTTGGGCTATTTTCATGGCGAGCGTACTTTACAGTTGAAAAGTTGACGGATGAATGCCCCTGGGGGACATTTCCTCTAGTTTTTTAGTGTTATTACCTACGTCCAGCCCCATCCCCTGGGGCTGACTCAGAAACATTCTAAGCTCTAAGAAGACTTACTGAGCACATCCCCAGGTAGAAGACGACTAAGTCTCTATAGTTACATAAGTTACCCATCAACTCTACCAAATGAGGATGTTGATTTTGAACAAAAGCAAAGTGACCAGGACTTTCTGAGGATTTTTTGAAGCAGACCCGTCTCTTAGGCACAGGGAGTTTTAGCTTTCTAATGAAATAGGCCATCTAAACACCAGAAAAGTGGTATCCGAAAGACACAGTGTACCAGGAGCCAAGGACAATACTGATTAAGATCAAGTAGCTAATTGTAAGCCTCAGCCTCCAAATTAATGCCAGATGAACAAATAGCAGTGTGTGCAGTCCAAGTATAATTTCACATGGGTACTGTCTCATTCACAACCTTGGAAGGCTGGAAAACATCAGGGGGGCAGAGTTCCATCAGCTGGACAGGGATAAAAAGTGTTTTCAGTGGAGGGGTTATATCACCAGTTGCTGTCATTATTCCTGGTTGGGGAAGACATTTTGGAGGTAAAAGATGTTGGGTCCAGAGGCACCAGACTCAGATACAAGCTGAACAGGAAGAAGTGAGAAAGGGATTCAAGCCTGTCCGATGACTGTCTCTGTGTGTTGGTCTCATTAAGTCAGGCTTCCAGGATGAATGAAGTCCCAGTGAGAAAGTTTATGCCTTATATATAAATAATATGTATATTTTAGAAAACTTGAATTTTTGCCCAACTAAAAAATTTGTGACATTTTGATTCTACTTGTTTGACTTAACATGAATAGAATGCTAGATTTCTAATAAAAAAAAAACATATGCAATAAGCAACAAAGGTTTACTGTATAGCACAGGGAACTATAGTCAATATCTTGTAATAACCTGTAATGGAAAATAATTTCAAAAATAATATATTGTATATGTATAACTGAATCACCTTGGTGTGCACCTGAAACATTGTAAGTCAACTGTACCTCAATAAAAAAAAATATATATATATATATTAAGAAAAAAAGGAAAGCTAATGCCTTTTCCAAATAGAACTGAAATTGTCACAAATTGTTCCTTTGAATTTGGTGACAAGCGAGAATGGGTGGTTGGCAGAGTATTTGAAGAGTTGAAGCTAACACCCCAGCTCACACTGCCAGCTAGATAGTGGAGTCCTGAATATTGTTGACTTTGGATCTGTGTCCCTTGCTGGAACTCTCAAGATACTCTTATAGCTCTAAGAGTTCCTGTTAAAGAGACAGAGTAGTCCCTTCGTGTTTTGCCCAGGTGGCTCTCTCATTACCCTAAATGTATCATTAATATAAAATTTGAGAAAAGAAATGTATGCTTTTTTAGGTGCAGTTTTGTAAATCATATCAAACCAATTTTGAAAGCAATCAGCTTCCCAGGTGATGCTATTGGTAAAGAATCCACTTGTCAATGCAAGAGTTGGAAGAGACGCAGATTCTATCCCTGGGTTGGGAAGATCTCTGGAAGAGGAAAATGACAAACCACTGGAGTATTCTTACCTGGAAAATCCCATTCTTGCCTAGAGGAGACTGAAGGGCGATAGTCCATGGGGCCACAAAGTGTCAGACACAGCTGAGTGACTGCGCACACATACAGGGTATAAATAATAATTATAGTAAGAGAGTTTAGAAGTGGGACAAGAACAGCGAAGAAGGACACTATATGGGATGAGAGAGTAAGTTTAACGTTTGCATCAGATAAAATAATCAGCCTCAGAAAGTCTGCGATTCTGTTTCCTGGCAGCAAAGGCAAAAAAGAGAAAGGCCGTCACTGGCATAGCTCTCATTGTGTATTAACGGAAAGCAAATACAAGTTCATTTGCAGATGCAAATATTGTTTGTGTTATTTTAATTCCCAATTCCTCCCTCTCCTTATCTAAAGGTGGGTGCTGGAGAAATGTTTTTCACTTCAACTTTGTAAATAACAGAAATTTAACCTTTTTTATACCAAATGTGTAAAAACGGGGTTCTTCCACCTTCCTGGGAAACAAAAAGGTAGCCAGACTTTATTATGCTAACATCATTACTGTTGACCCACTGACCTCCAGCCCCAGGCTCCTGCAGCTCTGCCTAAGGGCTTTCTCTGGCTCTCAGAGTCCATTGACTCATATATGAGCAAAGACTGGAGTGCTGAGGAATTAATGTTCATCTCATCATCCTTCAACAAATGGTTGATGGTGGTCTGTAGGTAATAACTCATATCCATTGCTCTCTGGGTAGTATGACTCTGAAGCATAGCCTACACTGCCTCTCAGAATTTCCCAGAGGCATTGAAACTCCATTGCCCCCAGTAGTAACTTTCTTAATAATGCAAACTTCTGTGTCTTACTTCCCCCACACTACTTTTGGTCCTTCCTGGGATCACCACCTACATAAGCTACTTACACTCAAATCTGTCTCTCCCTGCCTGTTTCTAGAAGAACCCAACCTAAAATACTTTGTGAAGATATTTCTCTGAGGAGCTAACTTAATAGAGCTATAGAGCTCAAGTCAGCTAGATCACCATTTGGTTGTTTCTTTAAAATATTGGATAAGACTTTGATCAATGCTAAATAACATATATTTCAGGATTGCATTGTCTAAAGGATGCTCAAAGTATGACTGTATTATTGGTTTAAAAAGATTCAATGTTAGATCCAAGAATTGATCTCTGTCTCTTTTCTTTGTCTCTTTCTCTCTCACGCATTCACTGTTCTCGGGTGAAAGGGCCAGCCCAGTCCTTTGTGAGATGGGGTAGTACAAGTGAGTGGAGATGTCAGTAATGTTTCTAGAGAGGGCCTATAATGTCTCCCAAAGGACTTAAAATCTGAAGGATTTGGTCATCCTCTGCCATCTACCATTTTTCAGACACGTGTTAGAAAGCGGCTGCTCACATTGTAAGGAAGCATCACTGGGCCTGTGCTAATTGTGTCCTCTTTGCTAATTGTGCCCTTGATCAACTGGTCTCATTGCGTTAACTGTACCACGTGCCCTGGTTAAATGGTAATCTCTGTGTCAACACATCTGTCTAGTATCACAAGGAGAATACACACGTGATAAAATAGATTCCAACAAATCCCAAATGGTTATTCTTAGAAGCATGAGCTTCTAAAATAGAACCTGGTTCCATTTCACCCAGGTTTCTGCCTGTAGATTAAGAGGTTATCTTTCAGGCAACACAAAGGCTGAGTTGTGTCAACCCAGTTAATCATACCTGATGGAATCTTTGGTGCAGCCCAGACTACCGTCAATTGCTGTGGTTGGCTAGTGTTTTCTGAGACCCCCCCCTACACCTCTTTAAATTATTTAAGGCCCCAGTGATTACCTTTACTTTATTCCTTGGTCAGACGTTCCTATGTTCTGATATAATTTTATAAGCAAAGTTAGACACTAGTCATTTAGGATGAAATGGTGCTAATGAAAAAAATTGTATATGTGTGTCTCCATTCCCCTGAAGACTTGGGGGTTAAGTCTTTGGAAGGCCTCAGACCATTTTTTAAGTGCTTACATAAGCACTTATTTTAATAAGGCAGGGGAGGGCCTTAGGTTTTCTGGGTTTAAATGAAAAATTTCCATGTTAAACTTACAGAAGCACATCTGCCAATACCTGATGCTGCTGGGCACAAAGGAGGCACTCATCAAATAGAGGATGCAAGAAAAGTCATCAGTGATACCAACAGCCAACTGCACTTCACAAGCCTTTACAGAAAGACATACTGGGCTTCCAGAAAGAAAAGTGGTGGTTGAATTCTTTGGTTCCTAGGGGATTTTTTCTATGTGTTGTCTCCAAATTTGAACTTATAGCTTTGAGAAGAAAGGAAAAGACAAATACTCGTGAATCTGGTGTATCATATTGAAATTCTAGATTCATTCATAAAAAGATATTTTGTGAGCAAGGATATACTGGTGGAGAGTGATATAATGGAACAAGCAGTCTACTTTCTTGCCACAACTGGATCTACCCCCTGAATTTTGTTATCATTAGGGTGATGGGAAATGGACTCTCTCCCTAAATTAGGAATGAAGAGTGTGAGCTTACTTTTGTTATAGTCAGTGTAGTTGATCTGACCACAGGGCACAAAGAAGGTGGTTTTATTTGTGTGCACCAAAAAGCTACTTCTCCTTGTAATGTCTCTACAGTATCCTGATATAATTCTTGATGCCTCTATCATCATGTCCATTTCTTTTGGTCATGGTCCATAAAACCTTCTGGACCTGGTCATCTTAGCTATTATACCTTATACTGAGTATGAATCTTAGTGAACCAATCGGGGATAAAAGGATATAACTTTATTTGCTTTAAATCAACTTAAGTCCAACTCTAAGACCCATGGGAAGTTCAGTCTTTGCTGGGGCCACCTCTGTACCCCAGGGTTGCAAAAGGTCCCTGGCTTTACACAGACAGCAGCAAATCAGTAGGGAGAATCCTTGGATGGTGTATTCTGGGTCCACACTGTTCAGCTTGGAGAAATCCATGTCTTAAAGCTCCTGTTCCCTTCGGGTCAAAACAGCCCTGCTGATGGGATTTGGGGGTGGTGGTTCTGGAGTCTGAGAATATCTGTGGAGGCTGGAGACCCTCTAATGAGATGTGGTCTTTCTGGTTGCCCTGCCAGTCGTCCTCCCCAAGATCTCCTAGGAGTGCAGAAAGCCAAACAAGCCCCATGCCGGGGGTGGGGGGAAACCTCCCGGGTTTCTCATCACTCCCAGGAGTGCCGCCCTGGGGAGTCGTGAAGGGTTCTGATGCCCAGGGCTAAGAAAAAAGCAGAACTCCCCAAGCCAGAACTCTGCGCCGCATTTGGGTCCACATGATTGATTAAAGGGAGTACTCTCAGGATCAACCGCTAAGGAAGTTGCAGAAAGAAAATGGGAAAGAGGAAGAAACCAGGTCTGAGTGATTCTAACTGAGCTCCCAGACTCTGCCCCGTCCTGTAAGGCGCGGGGAGGGGTAAGCCACGCCTGGAAGAGCAGGAGTTGGGCTCTTGTACTTCCACGCCCATCAGCCACTGGCGACGGGCAACCCTGGGGTGAGCATGAAGGGGCTGAAAGCCTAGGCATTTTTCAGCTCTTCATATGGGCAAGATGGTGCCCATGCCCAAGGGCAGTCTGTGAAGGTGGCAGGTGCCAGCTCTCAGCAGCAAAGCACACATATGGAAGCAGAGTTTGGAAAAGGATGAGAGGAGACCTCGATGGGGCACCAACAGTGATCACTACAAGAGCCATGCAAAGCTATCGCATCTCCTCGGTAAAGTGGTGTCACAGTGAACTGCCTAATACTGCTGTCCTGAAGAACAAAAGAAGACAGGGGAGAGAAGGTCTTTTTTAAAGCATTTATCTGAAACAGAATCGCAGAGAAGTGCATCCTGAGTACTGCCTTTGCTCACAAGGTAGCATGTAAAGGCATGCTGAACTTAATGTGTTTATATCCCTAGGCTGAGTCCCCAAAGTAATAGGACAATGTGCTATTTATGACTAATTATGGAATATTTTACTTAGCAAAGCAGGAGTTTGATGCTCCTTCACACCAGTGATGCAGATGTTTTAAATTCTCATTTGGCTTTGTGTGAAAACATCCATCCCACCGAGGAGAAATGAAATCAAAAGCTCTTGAAACATCAAATAGGAAAGAATCATGAGTCAGTTCAGTGGGGAGATACAGAGGTTTCTAAACAGAGGACCCACAGGGAGAAAAGAGAGATAGCTTTGAAATCTAACCCTAGGGAGATGCTCTGATGAGATGCAGATGGTCTATGAACCCAACAGGTAGAGGTCTAAACTGGGAGAGAAAAGGATGGATAAGGAAGTCTTAGAATTCTCTTCAAAAGCATCAGAGGAGAAGGTATAGCTTTGAAAAGTACAGGAAATAAATGAGGGAAGAGAGAATAATGCTCAGTAGATGTTTGATGTAAGAATATAATTTTAAAGCTTCATTAAACAAGATTAAAATAGATGAATGTACAAAGACCATGCTTGGTACCCGGAAGTCTGAATCAACACACTGGACCCAGATCTGGAAACCCATTGCATTACCAAGAGGCCAAGAAGTATTGCTTTGTACTTGAAAAGGTCCAATAATTAGATTCCTTTATGAGTTTTTCTTTAAGGTGTATGCATTTGGGGAATTGATTTTTAAAGGCAGTTGGATGCTTTGTAAATAAAGGCGAACAAGGGAAATAGAGACTATGTGTAGTTTAAATTGCTACTCAAAATCAGACCAACCAGAAAAGTGTTATTATCTTGCTTTATAGAGGAGGAAAACAAGACCTGAAAAAATTAGTTTTCCCAGGCCCTAGTTTATTAAGTGGAAGAATGAGTACATTTTAGCCTTTATTCTTTCCACCCACAAGCAGACATTTGTTGAATACCTGTATATTTGAGCCTATAGCTATCTGATCCTGGAGGCCACTATTTTCCCACCAGAGTCTAGTGACAAAACGTTTAAATCTGAGTTCATGGAACGTCGGATTACACTGTGGTTATGCAAGATGGTAAAGAGATTTGCTGGAGAAGGAAACGGCAACCCACTCCAGTGTTCTAGCCTGGAGAATCCCAGGGACAGGGGAGCCTGGTGGGCTGCCGTCTCTGGGATCACACAGAGGCAGACACGACTGAAGTGACTTAGCAGCAGTAGCAGCAGAGAGATTTGCAGGGGTCAGAGGGAGTCTGGGAGCATACACGAAAAAGGCATGAAGACTTAGTGCTAGATTTATAGGCTTATCGGGGGATACCCAAACCATTTCCCTGACACTTTAAAAAATAATAGCTATAGGACAACAACAAAATTATAAAATACAAAATTTTATGGCTACATTTTCTGATTATAAAACGAAAAAAATAGTAGAAAGAAGCAAGAAACATTCTCAATGTTACAAACCAGTAATTATTTTAGAGTATGCATTTCCAGTCCTTTTCTCCCTTTGGCTGCTTAAACGTTCTTTCTTTCGTTTTGATTTTGAACAGCTTTACACGCTATGTCTGTGTGTGATTTTCTTTGTACTTATCTGACTTGGGACCTTGTAAATCTGTAGGTCAGTGTCTTTCATCAGAAAAATCTCAGTTGTTCTCTCCTTACCTATTGGTTTTTCTCTATTCTCTCTCTTTTCTCCTGGGATGCCAGTTACATGTATTTATTAACCTTCTTACTATATCTTTACATTTTCCGGTACATGTTTCATCTTTTTGTTTCTTAGGCTTCATTTTGAGTCTTTTCTTTGAAGCTATCTTTCAGTTCGTCGGTATCCTTCAGTTGTATCTGATTTACTGTTAAACTCATCCACTGAATTTTTTACTTTATGTCACTATAACTTTTGTGTTCTAGATTTCTCCTTGGGTTACTTTTTAAGGTGAAAGTTTTCTTCCAAAGTCCTCAATTTTGTATTTTATTTCCTTGAATATTTTCAGTCTATTTATTTTTAAGTCGTGTCAGACAGCTCCATTATCTGAATCCTTTATGAATCTATTTCTAACATCTATATTTCTCTAGAATTTCAGCCACATGGTCTCACCTTCCATTGAACTTTCCCTTGGAAGCATCATCCTGCTCAACCCTGGTCGTATTTCGTGAGCATAACTTAAAACCAAATGAAAGAGAAGTAGACCTACAAGAAAAGTAGGCATGTGTCTTGATTCCAACATGTCATGTTATAAAGGAATATGCATTTAAGAATTATAAAAATGTGGCAGAATTCGTCTGCCTTGGGCAGACGTGTTTAGATATCTTGAATCTGTTGCCCTTTAAATCATCCTTTAAACCCTTTTCAATGACATGAAGAACCTGGATGGTCATGAGGCTTTATTACCTAGAAGGGCTTAAGAGCTCTCCAAGGTTCCTGCCAGTTAAACCCACATGAAATGTAATAGAAATAGGACCCATCTCTCACATAGGCGATCATGAAGTGGAAGCCTAATGGACCGTGAAGGTACTTACTTCTAAGAGGAGAAAAATCCAATGATTAGGCTTACAGTAGAAGTGATTTCTTGTATTGTAACTGAGGCTGACATGGCTAGAGGCTAGCTCATTTTCTTTCCATATTCCAGGACAGGTCTTAAGTATCACTCAGTCTTTCTTGGCCGTGATCTCTAGCAAGCAAAGTTTAAAATGAATGAGGAACGACACTTGAATTACACAAATCATAGCCCTTTGATAGTCTAACTGGTCACAGATTGAAGTCTCTGCGGGGACCAGGCAGCTGGTGGGTGGGGACTGTGACCAAGGCAAGAACGTGATCCTAAGTAGAGAGCTCCTCCCCGCACCAGCTGATTCTTGCCGTGTGAGAATACAGACCCAGGGTTTCCAGAGCTAAATTTTGTCAAAAGCTAGTAACACAGGCTTTTATGAGACATTGATTTTTATGTTGACGGTGAATTCCATTCTCTAAAACTTGCAGGTATGACATATGTTTTTGAGATGATTGAAGTCTGTGGGCTCCTCCTGGTTGTTTCTGGGCTACATATTCAGCTTTGAATGAGTCTGTACTATAAGAAGGTGGCCCGTCAATGAAGCAATATGGAAAGCTCTTTCTGCCTCTTTGTTCCACATCATCCAGGGATTCCTGGAAGTATAAACACTGGGATTTTCCTGAGTCCACTTGAAGCTTCAAAAAGTACAGTGCCTTCTCTATGCCATTTTGGTATTTTTAAACAACTCACTCAGTGAGATCCCTTTTTGACATTTAAAATGGGGCTTTGGCATCAACCACCAGGGAGATCGCTCAGAATGCATAGTCCAAAGCACACAGTGTCATTGAGATCATCTGTCATGTGAGCTATGAGCAGTCTTAGCATAGACAAACCAGGAGCTTGAGCGGTTTTAACAACCATGCCAAATTGCACATAGGAACAATTTATTAATTTTTAGTTCTGAAATATTGTAAAAGTGTTATAGGAATGGATATTCATCTCTTGCCTGGAGGCAAGCAAGTGAGTTGTTTGAAAGGTAACTGGGACACTTAAGGGAAGAAAAGAATGTCAGTGCATAACTGTGCTGTGTGGTGACTGTTTTTTGGACTCAGCTGTGTCTGACTCTCTGCTACCTCGCCAGGCACCTCTGTCCGTGGGACTTTTCAGGCAAGAATGCTGGAGTGGGTGGCCATTTCCTGCTCCAGGGGCATCTTCCTGGATGAGAGATCAAACCTGTGTCTCCTGTATTGGCAGGCGGATTCTTTACCATCGAGACACCTGGAAAGTCCCTGTTTTATAGGGATGAGCCCATATCTTAGAAAAATGATTAAAAAGAGACTAGGGAGCCTGATAGAGTGATTGGTATCTAAACTCAGTAATTAAAGGTTGAATTCTAAGGGGACTTACTCTATCCTTAGGCAAGTAATACTCAGTATTGTACCATAATCCATCTGAGAAAAATATATTGTCTAGCTGATCGAATATTTCCAGCATATATCTAATATCCTGTTTGATGCTCAGGATAGTTTTGTTGATGCCAATTTTACACTAAGTAGCTGTGCAGCGTGAATGAGAGAATAGAGATCTCCTATAATGAGTATTGTTAAATGTTTAGATGAAAAGTTCTATTTGGAAATTAGGGGAATTTGTTGTATCTCTGAATTTATATTGCCTCTAGTGTTTTTTAATTACAACTTTTAACACACCCAGTGTTCTGGCAGATGGAATAGAAAATCTAAATTCATAAACGTACTCTCATTTCTAATCTATTCTACTTTCTGGGTATAACACAAATAGGAAACTGAGTAGTTTGGTGTAATTGCCCAAGCTTTAGGGAATGAAGGAGATGATATTACAATACTGAAAACCGATAATCCTCGCACACTGATCATAAAATCTAGGCAAAATGTTTATTTTATCCAGGCCTGTCCAGCTTTCACAAATTTGGGAGGCAAATGAATGTGATTACATGAGAGCCTGATGTGGTGTCAAATTTATATATATATATATGGTATGAAACAGTTCTCAATTTAAGAATAAATTGCTAAAACAAGAAGATATGTCTAATGCGTGCATTTTTCTGGTTATGCGTTCTCTCTTGGTAATTCCTCTGAATACCATTGTTAGCAGGCTCCATATCACTGCATTTTTAATTCAATGAGATGTGAAAAGATTCAGTGCTAAAATGAAATGCTTCAGACTCTTAATAACTCTCCTTTTCTTTTCTTTTCTTTTTACTTTCAGTCCTTGAAGAAAGAAACTGCTCAGACCCTGGGGGCCCAGTCAATGGGTACAAGAAAATCACAGGAGGCCCTGGGCTTATCCATGGCCGCTATGCAAAAATCGGCACCGTCCTGACCTTCTTTTGTAACGGCTCCTATGTTCTCAGTGGTAATGAGATGAGAACTTGCCAGCAGAATGGAGAGTGGTCAGGGAAACAGCCAATCTGTATAAAAGGTAACTGGCAAATATTTCTGAAGTCTGTAGAGATAAGTGGAGTTGCTGGACATTTTGGTAGCTCCCATACCTGTTTTTGAAGCCCTGGAAAAAAAATTGCCTTTCTCTTTTAAGTTCTTACTGAAACCATACATTATTATTTTGAAAACCATCCATAAAACATGTGCTTCTTTTTTAGACTGCCAAAGAACCAGTTTATCCTCATCACAATGTCTTGATGTGATCAAGAAGAGAGATGTAGCTATCAGAGCAGTTTAGAGAGATGACAAGGCTGTTTTTTATGTGTAACCCCAAGGATAGAACTGAAACAATTAATATGCATTTATATGGCTACATTTATCTACTCCCTGTGCAACATTAAATCAATGCAAGAAATAAAAGCCACAATAGACACATCATCCCTGGCAGCCTGTGTGGAGGGAAGTTTGAAATGTTAAAATGTTTAAAAGCATCTTTAAAAGACAATAAACCCTTGAACGTTCAAAGGAGAGTTATAGAGCAAATGAGTGGTGTGTATTCTGAGAAATATGAGCTCCAGTTCTCCTGTAGCTAGGGGGACTGGAGCCCCTCTGGGAAGCAGGGAAGGATTTACTAAGATAGAGAGGTATTGGGACGATATTCCAGTTGGAAGACAAAAAGTGGTATAGGCAGAAGTGAAAGAATCATGGTAAGTAAAAAAATGAGTCAATCGGGGAATCTGGGAGGTAAATTTTAAAGGGTAGTTTGAGACCAGAACAAATGGGACATTGCATAAGGAAGTTTGGACCTGACTCCATGACAGTAGGCATATGTGGTTTCTTTTATTTATCTATCTACTTTTTATTTATTTTATTTATCTATCTACTTTTTATTTATTTTTGGCTGTGCCGGGTCTTTGTTGCTGCACAGGCTTTTCTCTAGTTGTGGAGAGTGGAGGCTGCTCTTTGCTGCAGGGGCTTCTCTTGTTGCGGAGGACGGGCTCTAGGGTGGGTAGGCTCAGTCGGTGAGGTTTCCAGGCTCTAGAGCACAGGTTTCCGGGATTAGTAGTTGTGGCACACAGGCTTGGTTGCTCCATGGTATGTGGATCTTCCAGGATCAGGGATCAAACCAGTGTCTCCTGCATTAGCAGGTGGATCCCTACTACTGAGCCACCGGGGGAGCCCCATAGTTTTTTATCAAGTTGATTCACTTGTTGCTCCAGGTCAACAACAGCTCTCTTTTCAGCGGCAGGACTGAGCAAGCAACACACACACAAACACACACACGCGCACACACACACACACACAACTATCTCTCTGTTTCCTGGGAAGAAAATCATATCCTTCACCTAGATTATCCAGATAATTGCTTCAGTCCTCCACTTTGCCTTCTGAGTGTTTGTCAACAACCTGAATCATGGGGAAAGGAATAAAAGAACAAGTTTGTGAAAGGAAGGCTTTAGACTTTAGCCAGGAGTGACCTTCATCCCCACCAGCACAGACTATGATTCTTGATTTCATTAGGTATGGAACTGGTGTTACCTATGTCCTTGGAGATTTTTTGTCAACCCTTCTCTTACAAATTAATACAACTAGAGTTCCCTAGGTTGCTAATTAGACAAATGTTGGCTGCTTGATTGGGAAAGTGAGATGGGAAGGATTCCTTTTCACTTGTGAAGAAAGAGAGACTTCAACAAAATTAAACCAGGCTTTGAGTTGCCCTCAAAGGATCATTAGAAGCCTTAATCGCAGAGAAAGGACCTGGAGGAATCAGTTACTCAAGACTTATTGTTGGTTGACACTGCTGTTCAGTTTTAAATGAGAACCTTGTGATTTCCTATCTTGGGCTATATTTTAGAACCTTGCCCTTGGCCTTTATTCCATATTGATCTAGTTTGCTAATACAATTTACGTGAATGGATAATTCTATTAACTACTGTTGCTTCATATCACTGGGCTTCCCTGGTGGCTCAGGCAGGAAAGAATCTGCCTGCAAGGCAGGAGACATGGGTTTGATCCCTGGGTTGGGAAGATCCCCTGGAGGAGGGCATGGCAACCCACTCCAGTACTCTTGCCTAGAGAATCCCATGGACAGAGGAGCCTGGTGGGCTACAGTCTATGGGGTCACAAAGAGTCGGACACAACTGAGCAACTAATCCTTTCACACTTTCATATCACCTGGGGGGAGCAGCTCTGCAGACATGTTTATTCTACTTGGGTTCTACCAAGGAGGCTACCTTTTTATTAATAAATGAAACTCAGCATGCTCTGTTTTTAAAAAAATTCACTTATTTACTTTGGGCCATGCTGGGGCTTAGTTGCACCATGGGCTTCTCATCAGGGTGGCTTTGCTTGTTATAGAGTACAGACTCTAGAGCATGGGCTCAGTATTTGTGGCTCACAGGCTTAGTTGCCCTGCAGCATGTGGGATCTTCCTGGACAAGGGATCGGACCTGGCTCTCCTTCATTGGCAGGTGGATTCTTAACCACTGGACCACCAGGGAAGTCTCTCAGCATCCTTTTTTGCTAAGCAAGCTGTTCATGCTTGGCTGACACGTCTCACCTCTGAGAGCCTGGGGAATGTGCCCTGGTGTCCAGAGAGGGTGGTCAGGTATCAACCTGAATCCATGGTGTGAACGATTAGTATGGAAAAGGATTATGCAGCGTTATCTTTTTTTTCCTAGCCTGCCGAGAACCAAAGATCTCAGACCTGGTGAGGCGGAAAGTTCTTCCAATGCAGGTTCAGTCAAGGTGAGGTTGAAACACCTGAACTCTGCTTTAAAGGCAAATGAACATTCCTTTCTCCACCCCCTTTCCCTATTTGTGTTTGGCCAAAGACAGTCTGAGGTTTCTTAGGGACACTCCGTTTTGACTTGCCAGGAAAGAAAAGGGCTTGTTAGATGGAGGCTTATTAGCTAGCTGCCTTTAGCCAAGAGGTAGCAACTGTTGGAAGATGTACAGGTTTCACTGGATCGTGGGAAAGTCAGTGGCTGGTGGGAAGCCAGACTAAGATGGCCTTTGAGGAGCTGGATTTTAATACTTGAGTCCTCCTAAAATGACTGCGTATTTATCATGCAGCTTTTAGGGACATGGCATTCCTACCAAACACAGTCAGTTGTGGCTTAGGAAGATGTCCTTGGTAGTGATCAATCAGATAAGGTAGGCTGGTGGAGCTAGGAACCAGAGATGAATGACTAGCCCCTGATGAAGGATGTGAAGCCTCAGTGGGTGGGGGGTGAGGGGTGGGCAGGGGGTCCACCTAGTCTTTCTCCTGGAAAGATAGAGCTGGGGACCCCTGGTGGCAAGCTAGGGAAGTTGCTTCCACTGGATTTCAACGATGCTTAATGCCTGGCTTCCTTCAGTTCCCTACTCAGTTTTTACCTGGCAAAGAGACCCTCCATGACCATCCTTTAAAAAAGATAGCAACCTTACGTCCACCCTGACTGCTGAGCTAACTTCTTTACCCAATATTCTCTGACCTTTACAGAGATCTCCAATTTTCACCTTGGCATCCTATTGTTCTATTGTCCTGACATTTGTTTGTTTATTTGTTCAATTTCTGTCTCCTCACAACCCACCAAAAAAATTGTGAAAGTTACATGCGCAAGAACATTTTCTGTTTAGTTCATGCTGAACTTCTAGTGCCTAGAATAGTGCCTGCCGCATCGTGGACACCCCCAAAATAGTGAATGAGTGAATGACTGGATTGGATGGACGGGCTCAAGAGCTGTTTCTGTTATCTCTCTTTAGTGCTGGCTATTCTTGGGCAAATTTTTAAGCTTGCAGAGCCTTTAGTTTCCTCTTTTCAAATATAAGGGTAGTCACAATAATGTTTGCCTCTAGAAATTGTTAAGGATTAAATGCAAGGCAAATATCTTCCTGGAAGATTTGCTGCTGGGGCAAGGATATGATGGTCTCAGCAGCCAGGCTCACCCAAGAACCCCCAAAGGCACTGCATACCTTCAGTGGCCTAAACCTGAGCTTGTTTGCGAGTACAAAAGCCCCCTGAGCCTCAGACCTGGTCCTAAATATGAGCTAAAGATTTGTCGAATGGAATCAATGGAGGTGGAATATTTCGCTCTGAGCAAAGCATTGTACGGACACATGAAGCATTTCTTACAATGGTATTGGATTGGTATGGTAGGGACATCAGGGTGAGAAGTGTGACTGCCCAGTGCTACTGTCTGGGGTCCTGTCTTAGCTTCCTATGTGCCCTTCAGTATCCCCACCTACCTCTCTGGGCTTCCTTTCTCCATGCATTAAACAGGGATGAAAACATTGATTCCTAAAGGAAATCTAACATGTCAGTTAAAGTCATTATGAACTGATGTAAAATGAGCACAAGCTGTGTAGTGTGCATACCTCTCTCCCAAGGACCCCAGAGTGGCCTCTGGGGCTTCAACTTCAGGGCTCATTTAAAAGGCCTTTTCACATTTGCACACAACGCTTCTTATTTCTCCCAATCAATGTGCTCTGAGAGAAGATTCTATTCTCTGAGGTGGACTAATTACATCCGTTAATTGCTAAATCAAGCTACTGTATCAACACAGTTTAGTTCGAGTCAATTCCTTATATTGCTCCATTATGATAATGGTTAGAGCAGAGCAGTCGCCCAGATTTCTTTCGTTGAAATTAACTTCTTTTCTTGTTTAATTTCACAATTAATTGGTGTGTGTGTGTGCGTGTATAGCATACCTTTGGATAGCAGCTATTATGTCAGATATTATGCTCTTTGGTTAAAACCCTGGGTAGCTGGAGGCATGCCAGAAATGGAAATGGAGAAATAAATAGAAGGTTGAAGTGTGCAAGAAAATCTGTTCAGTGGTAGAAAAGATGTGTGTGTGTGTGAGAGAGACAGAGAGGTAAGAGGAGAAAGGGAGAGCAAGTCACACACACACAGAGGACGAGATAGCTGTTGTTTTCTTCCTTTGTAACCAAACATCTTCATGGAGCTTGGCATGGATACTAAAAGCGCTATAATGACTGTCTCCTGCCCTCCTCTCTCTCCGGGCCCCTCTGCCGTGATGCAGGGAGACGCCATTACACCAGCTATACTCATCAGCCTTCAGCAAGCAGAAACTGCAGGACGCCCCTACGAAGAAGCCAGTCCTTCCCTTCGGAGACCTGCCACCTGGGTACCAACATCTCCACACCCAGCTCCAGTACGAGTGCATCTCACCCTTCTACCGCCGCCTGGGCAGCAGCCGGAGGACGTGTCTAAGGACTGGAAAGTGGAGTGGGCGTGCCCCGTCCTGCATCCCTAGTGAGTCAAGGCTCATCCTTGGGCTAAAGCAGCTTGAATCTCCCATGCCTGCCTGTGAAAAGCCCCTGACCCTGTTGAAGACTTTTGGGGGAAAAAATCCTTGTCCAAAAGAATAGTCCTCTAATACTTTCCCCCAGCTTGGTGAAGTCTGAAATTCCACAGTTAGAGTTTCCTTCCTTTGGCTTAAACTTATTACCCAGGAAAGATGATTAAATCTTAGACGAATTTTTGAGGAAGAGGGGGCATACTTTCTTGTGGATGATTTTATCACATTTACTTGGAGAAAAGGGACAGAACAGTCATTAAACACCAAGTAGGGAGGGGTTAAAAGTGCCAGAGAACTTCTAGTTACATCATATTGGTCACCTGAGCCCCAGTTTTCATCCTCATCACCCAATGGTATTAATTACTTACTTCCTATTTAATTACTGTTAGTAATTACTTACTTACTTAATTAATTAATTACTGTTAGTAAGTAATGAGGTATCAGTCACTTACAGGTTATAATAATGATTACTGAGATAATATATGGAAATGTCCGGAATGGGAGTTTGCACATTACTAAGCTACTACCCCCATCTTTTTTGTCAGAGGAGAAGAGTATGGCTTAGTTCGAGGTGGTCATCTTTATAGTAATAGTCATGATATTTTGAGTCTGTTTATATACATCATCTCATCCACTCTCTGCAAGAACCTAGGAGACAGTTGTGATTACTGTATCCATTTTGCAGGCAGGAAGACTGAGGCTCTAAGGAATTAGGCAACTTACCCAGTAAGTGCATGGGATGGTAAGACTCCCGATTATAACCCTCAACTTTATAGCCAAGCATGTTAAGGTGGTTGATTAGTATTTAAAGAGAAAAAAAAAAAAAAACAGGTTAGATGCTCTGTGATCTTGACACCTGTAGGGCCCACCTTTCCAGATATGTGCTCTGTGGTTGACTGACACCATGCCCTCCTGCAGCAGATCTTCCCCTCTGGATGGGAAGGTCTGAATGTATCTCACTGAGCTGGTGCTTTCTCCATAGTCTGTGGGAAAACCGAGAACACCTCTGCTCCGAAGACCCAGGGCACGCGCTGGCCGTGGCAGGCTGCCATCTACAGGAGGGCCGGCGGGGTGCACGGGGGCAGTCTGCACAAGGATGCCTGGTTTCTGGTCTGCAGCGGCGCCCTGGTCAACGAGCGCACCGTGGTGGTGGCTGCCCACTGCGTCACCGACCTGGGGAGGGTCACCGTGATCAAGACGGCAGACCTCAAAGTCGTCCTGGGGAAATTCTACAGGGATGACGACCGGGATGAGAAGAGCATCCAGAGCTTGCGGGTGAGAGAGGGCTGCAGCCTGGAGGTCCGGTTTCTTTCTCGGCAGCTCCCAGCACCGGGAGAGCAGTTATCCTGTCAGTCTGTCACCTTGGCATCCAGTCCAGAGCCTGGAAATATTAGGCACATGCATGCTTAGTTGCTCAGTACTGTCGGACTCTTGTGACCCGGTGGTGTAGTCCACCAGGCACCTCTGTCCATGGAATTCTCCAGGCAAGCATACTGGAGTGGATTGCCATGCCCTCCTGCAGGGGATCTTCCTGACCCAGAGATTGAACCCATGTCTTTAGCATCTCCTGCATTGGCAAGCAGATTCTTTACCAACTGTGCCACCTAGATGCCTAATCTTTAATTATTGGCAGATACTAGAAAGGGGCATCTAGAAAGACTATGGAGTCTTCCCCCCAAAAAAATTTTTATATAAGATAATAAAAAATATCTTCTATCATTGGGGTCATCAAAAGGTAACCAACTACCTATTATGTTTAGGACATGGTGCTAGGGAGACTGTGAGGACATAGAGGCTCCTAATAAATTTCTAATATTATTTTCTTTCCCTCCCTCCCTCCCTCCATCTGTACCATCCACCCTCTCATGCAATCTAGCTCATCCACCTGTCCATCCATCCATCTATTGTTGAGTTCCCACAGCATGCCATTCACTGGGAATACACACAGAACTGAACAAGGCATGACTTTTGCCCTCAAGAGTCCACAGGCTAGGTGAAGAGACAGACTAGTATATTGTGACTAATCCAGCACAATAGAATCCCTGGGTAAATGAGCTCAGATATAGAACAAGTCTATAAAAATGTTACAGCGTATCACAGATGTAAGCTCCAGGGGGCTCCATCAAAGAGGGTGATGAGCAAGAATGGGGACAATCAGGGGAGGCTTGGTGGAAAAGTCTTGTGGACCACCCTAGGTGTAGCTCTCTCTTACTGGCTTGAGGGTAAATGAAATGTTTACAGTGGACCAGAGGTTGCCAGCTGGTAGCCTGTTGAGGTTTGTGTTTTGATAGTGCTAATGCATATTTTTTTAATCAGTTATTTGCCAACATTTAAAAGCCAGGAGGTTTCAGCCAGAGGTCTGGAGTCTATCCTTTGGCAAAATGAGCATCTCTGCGTGGCAGTAGTCAGTTAAGCAAAGTGGCAGCTGCCCACTCTGCATAGGTTGTACACTCCCGTTCTCCAAAGCCTCACTTGTCCACTCCACTTATTTAAAAACCACCTGCCAGCCCTGGTCGGCATTTCAGTTTGCAACCCTGGAAACAGAGCAATTGCTTTCCATGATCCATTGAGCGAAGTGTGTCCGAACAATTGCAGCTGGCTCTCAGACATTTTCTCCCAATAATTGAGCCCCGGGGCTTGCCTGTTGCCATCACCGTGGAGTCGGCCGCTCACTACTGCTGTCCATTCTTTACCTTTGTAGATTTCTGCAATCATCCTCCATCCGAACTACGACCCCATCCTGCTGGATACGGACATTGCCATCCTGAAGCTCCTGGACAAGGCTCGCATCAGCACCCGCGTCCAGCCCATCTGCCTGGCGGCCCCTCGGGATCTCAGCACCTCCTTCCAGGAGTCCCGCATCACCGTGGCCGGCTGGAACGTCCTGGCGGACACCAGGAGCCCCGGCTACAAGGACGATGCGCTGCGCTCGGGGGTGGTGAGGGTGGCGGACCCACTGCTGTGTGAGGAGCAGCACGAGGAGCAGGGCATCCCCGTGAGCGTCACGGACAACATGTTCTGTGCCGGCCGCGACCCCACGGCCCCTTCCGACATCTGCACGGCTGAGACGGGTGGCATCGCGGCCGTGTCCTTCCCGGGCCGGGCGTCCCCGGAGCCCCGCTGGCACCTGGTGGGGCTGGTCAGCTGGAGCTACGACAAGACGTGCAGCCACAGCCTCTCCACGGCCTTCACCAAAGTGCTGCCTTTTAAAGACTGGATTGAGAGAAACATGAAGTGAGCCGCAGGCCCCTGGAGGAGCGTTTCTGTGCAGCCTTCCGTGTACGTGTCAGCCGGGGCGGTGTGGACCCGAAGTGGGATTCCGCCCCTGAATTTGGCTGTGCCTGGGTTTCTGATTTCAAAACCAGTGGAGGGCGAGTTGAGCTTACTTTCTGGTAGGCCACTGCTTCCCTGACTGCTGGGGTCCTGGGAAGATTACCACGCTGCTTGAAAGAACTCAGTTTCTTCCAAAGAGACGATGTGAGTGGCAGAGAAATTCACCCCATTCAACCAACCCAGTGGCCTTCCCTGCCCCCCTTTTAGTGCTGCAGATGCCATGGTCAGCTGTGGTCGAGAGAAGGTCAAGACCGGATTCATCAGGTCTCTTCCAAGGCTCCAACCAGACTGACTTCCAAAGAGCCACAGGCAGGCCAGCCCCGGACAGCAAGCCTGACTGTGGCATTGGCCATATCACAGAGTGGTCTTTTTCCTTCCCAGTCGCCTGTACATACTTTAATAAAACCAGGGTTGGCTTCTGACCCACGGAACACATGTCCTATGGCTCTGATTTCTGCCTGCAGCCTTTTTGAGCTACCTGTGTTGGGACCGGTGGCTGGGGGCAGCCTTTTAATAGATCATCATTCCCAAAGAATGCATATAGCAAAGCCAGTGCCATCTTTTCAATGCCAGTGCCTGCAGTTTGCTGTTCATAGGGCAGGGGAGAGAGGGGATGGGCACCATTAGACAAGGTACAAGCAGAGGAAAATACCAGGGCCTTGACAATTTCTAGTGACCCCTTTGGTTCTCCTGTTCTACATTCAAGCACAAAACTCTGCTTGGAACCTCCAGAAATCTCTAGGATATATTTTGATAGCATCTGAATTGGAATCACCTATTTATTCACACTCGATTGAGATATGCCAAGAACCCACTACTTCATTCTTCTCTAGAACTTACACAACTTTCCTTTCAAGCCCCACACCTGACTTCCACTGCATAGCAGAGGAAAAAAAAAAAGAATCCAATCCAGTCCCTGAAGTGGTCTTTTCAGGAACATTCTCTCTTTGGGGTGACTCACTCTTTTATCCTTTCTCCCCGGCTTTCACCAGTCTCCTCCTGTCCCAGATGGTGCCATGGAGGCGTAAGTGACTGAGCCCTGGGACACTGGAGGCCTCCTGAGTTTCTGCAGGCTCTTGGGCGTGTGTGGTAGCACCTTCTCACTCCTGGGCGTCTGGGGGACACTGGGTGCTCGGGTCTGTAACAAGTGTAAGTTGTGCGGAGTTCTCACTGCTTCCCTGGGACTCTGCGGTCCTCCCCGCTCACATGGCTGCTCTTGGGGTCTGGCTTGCACTGATACTGCTGAGATCTGGGGGGACTCCGTCTTGACACTGGTTTGTTTGGGTTACTCAGCCTCCTTGCCACAGAGGCAGCCTTCTTGGGAGGCTCCCCAGCCGGATTTTCAGTGACCTCCTCTTCCTCCCCTGAAGGCTTGTGGAACTTCTCGGTCTTTTCCATACCTCCTGAGGCCTGAAAGCCCAAGGTTGGTGCAGGACACGTGGGGGACAGTCCCATCCTACAGACCCCAACAGACGCTCTTCCCTCCCGTATCAGAAAGAATTTCAACCCCAAGGACTTTAGCCCCAAGGCAGGACGCCACCTCTGTCCCCCAACCTGCGTCCCCAGCTCTGTGTCTTTGCATCATTCCCTGAGCCAGCAGAGAATTTCTGGTACTTTCTCTCTTGTTTAGGCTTTCTTGGGGCTTTCCATAAGTCAGGCTCCCCACCCCCCACCTTTCACTCACTCCTTCCATCCTCCTGGCTTAATCTGAGAACAATGTATCAACTTCTGAGGAACAACCATCCAGCACGCAGTAGGTTAAGCTGGACTGTTGGATTTGACAAATATTTATCAGGTTGCTCAAAAGGTTTTTTCTTGCTGTTTTTAAGCCTAGAAAGTTTGGATCTCAAGAGGTGTAATGGTAGTCAGATCAAAAAGATCTAAATTCCTTTCTTTCTACTTATTTTGAGTGATCTTGGGCAAGTCACGTAATGTCACCTGCGTCACTTCGTCATTTATTAGGTTGGCATGCTGCAGTCTGTCTTTTGTGGTAGCTGTGAGGATTCAGTGAGCTAATGTGTAAAGTAGTGAACATAGTACTTGACATATAGCTCAGTGCCTCTAACCCCTGGCAGGGGCAGGACTGTCCAGCTGGGCACAGCTCCATAAAGCCTTCATATCTACCAGGTCTCACCTGGGCATCCATACTTACACCTTCCATTCTTTCACGCTGGTCTGACTCCTCACCTGCAGAATCACATTCCCTAGTTTCTTGACACTCTCTTTATGTCATTTTCTGTCTTTGCCTCACCGCTCAGATTTGGTTCCCGTTACGTCATCTCTGCTATGACTTTGTTCCCTTTAGAAGCTGAGTCTGGCCCCAGGCCGGGTGACACCACCTGTGCTTATTTTATATCGTCATGGCCACTTACCACTCTCCCTAGATCTCCCTGCCCCAGTACTGCTCTCACTACGAGCACTCAACCTTGTCCTAATCAGGACAAGGGAGTCAGATACAAGTCTGTCCCTGGGCCATACCTGGCACTGGAGGAATCTCATCCATCTCTCTTTGTCAGGTGGTCCTTACATCTTAGGGATAGAATGCCAGGGATGAGGGATCTCTTCTTAGCTGGAAATCTGAAGTGCATATCAATCAGGGATTTTTCAGAACTTTTAAGGGCCATGTAGCATAAGGGATTACAATGACCAGACAACTATGGGCACTGGTGGCAAAGTCTCCTTGAGGTTGTGGCCTCTGCATCCGGTGTTGGACCTGAATTCAAGCAGGCAGCAACTGTGAAGGAAAGTTGAATGTGAAACTGGAAAAGAAAGGACGAGCTGGAACTCACAAGACATCGAAAGTCATATCTGTCTCTGCTGTCCCCAACCTCCATGATTTGAGTGACCTGCACCCCCGCACCCCTGGTCCAGGAGACTCGGAGAAGCTGGAAGAGGATTTCCAGCAGGTACGGGAGGGGCTGTGGGCCAGGGTGCTGTCCCGCCCGGGAAGGGTGAACGAGCCAATCAGTGACGCTGTGTATGAACGGCCACGGTGCCCGATGCTCTTACCAACTGCTGGAGCGTGGAGACGGCTGTAGCTTTACTCTCCTTTTCAAATCTCATGTTAAGTTTCCCTGGTGCCCACTCTAACCTGGAGCCATACAGGGAAGAGGACTCTGCAAACGTAGTTGCAGCCCCCCTCTAAGTCGACATGGAACAAAAGTCATCACAAGTTACTGCATGAAATATTAATGTGGTTGTCGCCTGGGGATGCCTTTGTAGAGAGCTGGTGAAGGCTTCTGTTTCATCCAGATTTGTTTGGCTCTAATTTCTTTTGTGGTGGTTTCTTGTTTAGTTTTGTTTTAGACACATGGAACCCCCAACATCTGACATTCTATCAGTGAGGCCTTGGTGTCTAGGAGCTGGTCTGGCACTCACTTCAAAGCTATGGTGTTCTCCTGCTGAAGATCAGTTATTTCACAGCATGATCCTTCTGTGACTGTGATGGATCAAGGCAGACACAAGGCTGCTTTATATCTTGTCAGTGAAGAGGCAAAAGCAAGCTCATGATACAAACCAAAAAATAGCAGTGATCCCCCTCTCCTGGTTGAGAGCACTGACTGTCTTTACTTCTTTACCAATTACAGTGTTAGCCTCTATTTTTCCTTCCTCCTAGATAAGACTTACAAAGATAGCCAATTACAGAATTACCTCCACTTAACTGATAGCATTCAATCCACAACAAAGCCCCACTTCCCTGGAACTTCCTCAAAACCACCTAATAGAAGCCCGAATCTTAGAATAAGTTCTTTCTAAAACTCTCTTTTTTTAAAAAATTTTTTGGTTGTTCTGGCTCTTCGTTGCAGCTCGGGAGCTTTCTCTAGTTGTCATGTGACACATGGGAATCTTAGTTCCCTGACCAGGAATGGAACCCAGGTCCTTTGCAGGAAGATGGATTCTTAACCACTGGACCACCAGGGAATTCCCTCTAATACTGTCTTGATGATGTACATTCTCTTTCATTTCAAAGAGCAATAAATCTATCTTGTTCAACTAGGATTGGCCAGGTTTAACATCAAGTGGACTTTCAAGAATTAATGACTGGTCAGCCACATTGCTTTCTCTTACTTAAACTCCAGCGGGAATTGAGAGGAAGGGGCAATCCAAATAAGCCAGTGTTTTTATTCATAGGGTAGTTAGAACTTCAATTGAGTCTTGAGTGTAGGTGGAAAGGAAGTAGGATATTGTAAGTACAGAAAAAGCTTGGAAAGTACATAAACATGGAGCGGGGCTGGCTTAGAGAAGGGCCAATTCTCTCTTTTTTAATTAATTCATTTTTGGCTACACTGGGTCTTGGTTGCTGTGCATGGGCTTTTCTCTAGTTGCAACGAGCTGGGGATACCCTTCATTTTGCCGCACGGGCTTCTCATTGTGGTGGCCTCTCTTGCTGCCGAGCATGGCCTCTAGGCGCCTGGGCTTCAGTAGCTGCAGCACGTGGCCTCAGTATTATAGTTGGAGCTTGTAGACTTTAGAGAGCAGCCTCAGCAGCTGTGATGCACGGGTTTGGTTGCTCCGTGGCATGTAGAATCTTCCAGGACCAGGGATCGAACCTGTGTCCCCTGCACTGGCAGGTGGGTTCTTATCCACTGTGCCACCAGGGAAGTTTGAGAAGAGTCAATTCTTTCCTTATCATGAATCCTTTATTACAATGACAGGCCAGGTTGGCCAGTCAAGGTAAGTCCAGTTGGTGGTAGATCTCAAAAGCTAGGATCAAGAATTTGGCTTCTTATTGCCCATTTGCAAACATTCAAGCCCATGTCTCCAGGAGAGTGAAAGGACAGAAGTGGAATTCTAGAAAGACCCGTCAGGCTGGCTGTGCTAGATAGAGGCAATGGTTAAAAGACCCAGCCAGAGTTCAAATCCCAGCTCTGTCACTTACATGCTGTGACCCTGAGCGTGACATTCAGTCTCTGTCCTGCTGTTGTTCCATCCACAAGTGGGAGTGAAATGATACGGGATTCAGGGAGCGAATGTGTCCATGACTGAAGTGTGTAGAGCAGCATCTGCCCTGTGTTTAGTCCGTCAGTCGTGGCCAGCTCTATGCGACCCCATGGACTGTAGCCTGCCAGACACCTCTGTCCATGGGGATTCTCCAGGCAAGACCGTGTCTGACCTACTGCACTCTAGATATTGGCCACTGTGATGATGGTGGTTGTTTCATTGCTGTTCTTCAAAGAGGAGGAGACTGGAAATGGAGAAACCAGTTATGAGTGACCTTGCGACGGGTGGAGAGAGGAGAGGATTTAGAATGCTGTTGAGGTATAAGCATGTGCAAAGAAGTTTGGCAATCTGTGGAATGAGGCTGAAAACAGGAAAGGGTGGGCAGAAATAAATGAGGTTTCAGGTTAAAAGAACCAACAGGGTGGAGAGCAAAAAGCAGTGGGACTAGAGACTTCCTTGGTGGCCTAGCATCTAAGACTCCATGCTCCCAATGCAGGGGGCCCCGGTTTCATCCCGGTCAGGGGACTAGATCCCATATGCCCATAACTAAAGACCCTGTGTGCAACAGTCAAAAAAAAAAAAAAAGAAAAGAAAAGAAAAGCAATGGGATTATGTAAGTGGGAGTAGTCTAGATAAATTTTTTAAGAAAAAGTGCCAGAGCTTGCAATTTTTTACACATTTCCCTGTTTGCGTGTGTCTGTGTGTGTGTGTGTGTGTGTGTGTGTGTGTGTGTGTGTGTGTGTGTGGGGTGGGAGTTTGGGGGCATACAGGATGGACTTAACAAAAAGGATCAGGTACAGCTGGACAAGTAGGGTATTTGCAGCCCTCTCGCTGAGTCCTAACCAGCATAATACTTGTTGTTCTTTGGAGTTATGGCTGTGGAGTTTGAATATGAATCTTTATAGTTCTCTAGGATTTTCATGCCTCCAAATTCATCATCTACTCATAACTTAATAGGCCTTCCACATTTGCCTCCTCTATCAGAATATTAGTCAATAAAATCTCTTCCATCATGAATTCAATCAGAGATTGTGAGTTTATTGATTTTTCTACCTATCATTCATCCATCCACAAAAATTGAGTGCTAAGGATTGGAATACTAAAGATGGACAACATAGGCTTGGTGCTTGCCCTTAATCGGAGAGTCCCAGAAATAGAAGAATAATCAGAAATCACGACGAATACTAGGAAGGAAATACAGAGTACTGTAAAATTGTAGAACAAAGGTTGCTGATTTAACCTGGATGGGGCAGAATAAAAGGTTTGCCTCCCTGAGAACGTGATGACTGATCTGGGAAGAAGTTGACTGTTAGATGGAGGGTGGGGAGAGGAGAAGAACTTTTGAGAGAAGGGCTTTTGGCATATGTAGAGAACTTCCAGAGAACCAGTAAAGCTTCAGAGGAAAGCAAGAGGAAGGGAGAGGTGTGAAGGAGACTAGAAATGCAGTGTTGGTGTGTATGGCCACCCAGAAGCTGAGAGCACCACACTCTATATGTCAAACTCCATGAACTCCGAGAATGTGCGCTAGGAACTATTAGTGAGGCCATCAACTCATCACCTATAGCCTTTGGCTCTGACCTTGTGTTTTTCTATTATCCTTCTAACCTGGTTATGAATGAAGACCTTGAGTCTCCCAGCAATGACACAATTGCATCATCTTCTCAAAAAGATCTTAAATGAGGATGAGGTGAGTTAAAAAAAGACTGAAAGTCAATGCAAGAGGCAAAGAAGTGAGACCCTTATAACTTCACTCCTGCCTTATTTTTTTCTCTTTCTTCAGTATCCTGTGAAAATGTTGAGTGAAATACTTTTTGGATCCCTAGGGCTTGGGGAAGTTTATCTTTTTGGGGCTGTTGGGAAGACAAGGACATTTTGGAGTGATTTGGTAGCCATTTGTGGTCTCTTTTTGCTTTTCTTGGCAGCAGGACCTGCTTTCCCTGGCAGGGATCTGCCGGATGTGCTGTTGAGGCCCAGCATTTTAAGAAGACTGTCTCAATGGCTGAGGTTTTTAGGGATCACTTCACGTTTGTATTCCAGTTCCCCAAGTGTTTATCCAGAGGCTTGTGGATCAGGCATGATGGAGAGTTTTGTCAACAGAGAAAAAAAAGTCAGTAGACAAAATTAGGGAATAGCTTTCTTGGGTGACAAATAATATCAGAGATTGAGTTCTCAGAGGAAACAAAAATCAGTGTTATGTTTCTGAACTTATGGTTTCGAGGAAAAGATAACTCCAAACAAAAGAGAAAGAAAGAGTGTCATTAATCTTTGTTTCAAAAGGGGGAGAGGATGTTACAAATAAAACAGTATCTAGGTGCTAATAAATGAAACCTCCAAGTGAATTGGGACTCTTCTAATTTGCTGTTATTCCCCAAAGGCATAATTTAGCCTCTGATTTAAAAAATATTGCTGAATCTATAACCTCAACTTAGAAGTCAACTACCTGGTTGCTGTCTCTCTCTTTCTCTTGATAAGGAAAATAACTTTACAAGAAAAATATTTTGGTATTTGATAACAAAGCCCCTCTCAGAATTACCAAGTGATTAAAAAAAAAAAGTGAATACAGAAAATAGAACCAGAATCATATCACTGGATTTCTGGGGTCACAGAAGCCTCGCTTGGGTCCTTGACTTGATCCTTTAGCCAAATCATTTAGCATTTAACCCCAGTAAGCTGTGTCAAGCAACAAAATCCTCTCCCGAAGGTTAAAAAAAAAACCTCTCTCCATCATTTTGCCCATCATAAAGATGTCACTACTGAATGCCATCCTAGCAGAACAAAGGGAAGTGAAAGATGTATAAGTGGCATTCTTTGCCATGATTAGAAGAAATGCGGTGGGGGGGGAGATAGAAATGAAAATACCAGCAATAACTCTCAAGAAGTGTTTCTACTTCCCACCAGGATCAAGCTACTAAAAAAGAGACAGTTACTGTAATTCAAAATTGTGTGGTTTTTATGGTGGACATAAAGAATTTGCACCAACCCTGACATTTTGCCTCAAGTTATCTCCTAGAAGAAGATGCTGACACATAGGAATGATGAACCAGGGACTCACAATTCATTTTTTCCCACTGTGTCCTTTCGTCTTTCATCTGTGCTGAGTAAATGGAGTGAATTCACACTCCTTCCATTAGAATTCATCAGGCAATAAGTGTAGCTAACAAATGATCCAGTCTTCTTGAGCCTTCTACTTAATGAGGTGGTTTCTGCCTGAGGAATGGATTATATTTAGACCAAGTTCTCAGTCTGAATTGAGACTTCTCTGAAGTGACATCTCTTTTCTCATCAGCATAGAGAGTCAGGTAAAAATAGAACTCCCTTACTTCCTTTTGCTAATGCGTGTTAACAGGAAAAGTGAATGAACCTAACTTGTATCTTACTGCTCTGGACACCTGTGGGAGGGGTAACGCTCTTTATCTTCTATTCAGTGACCACAGTGGTCAAACAGAGCTATAGGCAGGCTCTCTGTAGATGTACTGTGTGGTTGGATCTGAAGCACTACCACCATTATCACTTCAGAGTGATCCCAGCATGACGGCCCGGAGGCTGACCTAATAAAGATGACAATAGCCATCACTGTGTGCCAGAAGCCGTGACATCACCTCCCTTAGCTCTCCTCCGAGCACAGGGGATGGGGTCATTACTAGTCCCATCAATGCCCAGAAGGTTAAGTGATTCACTCATGTTCATTCAGAATGGAAAGAGGGGGAGATGGATTCCATTTGAAACTCACAACTCCAAACATGATTGAGATGAGTGGTTCCCAGGTCAGTGTAATGAGTGGTTCCCAGGTCAGTGTAATTCTGAAAGTGAAAGTCGCTCAGTCTTGTCTGACTCTTTGCAACCCCATAGACTCTCCGTGGAATTCTCCAGGCCAGAATACTGGAGTGGGTAGCCTTTCCCTTCTCCAGGGGATCTTCCCAACCCAGGGATCAAACCGAAGTCTCCCTCATTGCAGGCGGATTCTTTACCAGCTGAGCCACAAGGGAAGCCCAAGCATACTGGAGTGGGTAGCCTATCCCTTCTCCAGTGGATCTTTCCGACCCAGGAATCGAACCAGGGTCTCCTGCATTGCAGGCGGATTCTTTACCAACTGAGACATCAGGGAAGCTAATGCTGAAGGTCATGTTATAACTTCTGTGGAGGCCACCATCACTTTCTTAAGACAATGACCTGGGGCTGCTGCTGTGAAGATTTTCCTCCCACCAGTTATCACCCTAAATTTCCTTCTCTTTCTAAAACCTTTTCGTTTTCAAGTTAGTTTCAGGCTTCTCTAATGTCTCTCTTTGATGCTTTCAGCTTCAGAGCCAGTGCTGTGCAAGAATATCACCTTTCCTCTAAAATAAAACATTGTACAAGGATTTTCATTCATGGTTTTCATTCATCCTAAAAATAGATCGCAGTTCTGAAAAATTAGCATACTCATTTTAATTGTCTTGATGAAAGGGCCTCCAACATCCCCTCTGTTTTATTTCTTTCTTAAAACCCTATGGTGTCTATCTTGCAGTCTAAGTGATCAGACCAAAGTTTCAAAAGACAGATTCAGAGATGCTGCTGTTTCTCTGGGTCCCTTTCTTCTGATAAACTCTGGACATTGAAACATTTCTCCTCTGTTGTCATCATGATGGGGAAATGGGTTTATTTAATGGCCTTTTATGGAAAAGCAGTGTAGGACTTTTTTCTTTCTTTTCTATATTAGGAGTCCCCCTCCCACCCTGTGCAGCATCAGAGATGCAATAACCAATCTCAGGCAATCCGAAGGAAAACCAAGACAGGGAATGAATTCCTTAGAAGAACAAATAAGAGAGGGCAAAGTCTTTATCCCTTCTTTGGTCCAACTAAGCTCCTAAAAAGACTGGAGAAGAACATTGAGAATTATAGGATTTAGGATTGGAACCTTTGAGGCCATCTGGTGATTTCTTCCGTGGTATTAAATGTACCATCTTCTCATTTCTAGCAAATGGTCTGACTGGGTCCTCTCTGCTAGAAGATCCTCCATGATGGAGAGAGGCTGTTGCATGGGGGCATCCTGTTCCAATAGTGATGTCATTATTATTACTAGAGGTTGCATAGAAGAGAGATTAAAAGCAAGATTCTGCAGAAAGACTGCCTGTACTCAAACACCAGTTTTGCCCCCGCTTCATCCATCGGTCCTGTAGGTTCATTCTCTGACTGTCTCCATTCTGCACTGTTCCCTGGCAGGTTGAATTATAAGAATTGAACTACAACTACTGCATATGAGTTATGCTAATGTGCTCCCCTGCCCTCTGCTTTCAGCTCTCATCAATAGGGAGTCCCCGCAGGGGACAGGAGAACAGGAGGGAAGTGGGGGTTAAGTTATTTATTCCCAGACCCCTTTCCAGCAGGTTGCCATGGCAACAAAGTCTCAGTTTGCATCAGGTGGAACTGGTGTGCCCTTTGGGTTCAGACTTAGGGTGAGTAATGATGCCCCACTGTTACAGTCTATGGGCTCTGCCTTATGCCTTAGAGTTTCCCCACATCCTTCCCTTACCCTTCTAAATTGTCTCTTTATTAAACTTTGCACAACTTCCTTAGTTTGAATACGCCAACTTTTTCTAGCTGAGATCTTGACTGACACAACCACTCACTATCTGTGTAATGTTGGTCAAATTCCATAACCACTCTTGAACTCAGTTTTCTCCTCTGTAAAATGGGGGTAATAATAATAATATATGCTGTAGAAAGACATCTTAAGAATCAAATGAGGTGATATATAAAGATACTTGGAACACACAGTAAGGACTCAGTAAATGCTAGAGTAAAACTATTAATGCAACTACCATGAAGTCTCAACCTGAACACAACATTAATTCAACTATGGTAAGTTGCTTCTCATAGCTTGACTTAGGTTTTAAGTCAACAATCAATAAAGCAAAAAAGAAAAAGAAAAATTCCTCAGAGTCAAAATTAGCCTTGAACATCCCTTAAGATGATGCAGTCAATTTTTTGGTATTCAGTCCTGCAGAGTTTTTATTCATGCCAAGTTTGATAACCTGTGGGTGAGACTTAAGAAAGGTCAATCTACATGCAAATGTCAGAGCATCCCACCCTTTCTGCTTCTGTCATAACCATGCAATCCCTAGAGGAGACTGAGAGATGCTAGAAAATTCTAAAGTGTTCCTGCTGGCTTATAGGGTTGACCTCGTTCTGTTCTCACATCAGAGCTTTATCGACTTAATGTTGGCTGGGAGATTTGTAGTTTGCTGTGAAGATAGAAAGGAGTTAATGGGGTCACACTTTAGATGGTTTTAGGGGAGGCTAGATTTCAAAGTGGGCTCAGTGGGAAATCAAATGGGGTGCATGCTGCTGCTCCCATATGTCTGAGATGACCCTTTGCTGATCATTCAGGGTGTGCCAGCCTCAGAGCTAAGCGTCTCCTCCATGTCAGTTATCCGGTTTAACCTCATGGCAACTATGAGGTGGAACTGTTATGTTCTCTGGTTTTCAGATGAGAGAGCTGAACACCTAAAGTGCCCAGTCTAAGACTATGCAGTCTTATTGACACCAGGGGCAGTATTTAATGCGTGCCTCACTTAGCTCTGAGTTTAGATCCAGGACTGAGGCAGAGAGAGCCTGGCTTACCCTCCAGTGTTCCATGTATGTGCAAACTGAGAATTAAACTCCATGTTTGATAGCTTTTCGTGATAGTTGTCCACAACAGCACACACGCGTTTGCCTGAACAGATTTTTACATGCCTTGTGTTTGATGAGAAGAGAGTCAGCCTGGTATCTTTTTTCCTCCCCCCACACCCCCAAAAGACTAAACACATCAACTTGCTTCAAGTGCTCCTCAGCGCCATGTTTCTGGACCCTTTTCCATCCTGTTGAACCATCTCTAGTCCAGTGGTTCCTGATGCTGGCTGGAGTAGGATAAATCACCCGAGGAAGTTAAAAACAAAAACAAAAACACCAAACTGAGTCAGGACCCTGCTCCAAATCTCTGGCAGGTGGCCTGAGCATTATTGTTTGTCAAAAGCTCTCTCAGTACATTTTAATCAGCAGCCAATATGGGAAAGCACTGCTCCAATTTGTTGCTAAAAAATTGAAGAATTAGTGGGGATGTTGGCAGGGCCCTCTGGAGCGAGGAAAAAGAATCGGTTCCTTCTAGCTAATGATTATTATCCAGAATTATCTGCGGCATGTTCCACACGATTTAATAGGCCTCATCTCCAAGGGCAGCTGAATGCAAATGTCTCTCATTGTAGCATGAGATGTGAAGGTTCCCGAACAAAGCCATTTGCAGGGAAGGTGCAAAGTGGAGCCACTTCTCCCGTGGAATCTGGCCATGCTTGTTGACTCACCAGAATTCTCTCTGATCCTGAACACTGAAAATATAATTAAGACTGCTTTTGATGGGATGGTTTAAAACAGAAAATCAACACCATCCCCCTTTCTCTGTCCTTTTACTACCTCTGTGCTTCTGCACCACCAGGAGTATTACCCTTGGCAGTGAGGGCTGAGGAACGGTGTGGCTCGGTCCTCCTCACCTGTGGGCAGGTGCTGAGGGGTTCCTCAGACAGAGGGGTTCCTCCGTGCTCCTTGTGGAGGGGGTGCGGTAGTGGGGCTGGGGTCGCGAACATCTAGAGATGCCCGCGGCTTTGCTCTCCAGCTGCCACCTCAGCAGAAAGGGCAGTAAAATCTCTAAGTTATAAAGAGAAAATGAGACTGTACATATCCTGCACCTGATAACTTCACACACACAGTCACAGGTCCACTCTTGACGGGACTCGAAAGGCAGAACCAAATACCACACGGAGACTCAGGAAGGTAGTTTTTCATCTACAAATGATGATAAATCACAACTAAATTTTTAAAAAAGAAAATCAGAGGTGCTATGAAGGGTCCTATGATAGATAAGATATAGGTCTGGTTAATCTAAGGGGGCTCACAGGAAAGAGAGTGAGAGGGAAGGGACGAGATGGGGGAAGGTTTGGAGGAAGCAAGACGTTCAGATTCAGATTTGGAGAAGGGGGGGTGAAAGGAGGAGGTGAACAGAAAAGTTTAAAAAACTTCCATTTAGTTCTTTCCTCTTTTTCTTGTTATTTCTCTCATCTGCCTATTCACTCTTGGATATCTTGCTCAGAAAAATATCCTCCAAGGACGCTTAGATTAAACTGAACACTTTTTGAAGGTTTACTGGGTGCCAGACTCTAGATTAAGAACTCTGCGTGTCTTTTACATTTCATTAGATCCCTTAGCTCTGTGCGGTTGGGAATGGTACTCCCGTTTTGCAGAAGGAATGAGGAAGAGCTGAGGAATTTCCTCCCAGATTATTCCACTGGAAGGTGAAGAACTCAAGCTCCCAGATATCAGCGTCAGGCGTTTAACCACGAAGCCGCCCTGCTGGGGCGCCAGCTCCCCCGGCACGGTGTCCGGGAGGAACTCCCAAGTTTCCACGTGGCCAGCTGCATTGGGTCTTCGGAAAGGTGTCAGCACAACCACACCGGCTGGAGAGCGCCTCTCCCGGGGAATCAGGCCAGGCACGCGGCGACGGAGGGCACTGCCCGCGTCCCAGACCCCGCCGGGAGAAACCTGGCAAGTTCCAAGGGGCAGGTTTGCACCGCGGACATCTCTCGGGCGCGTTGCCACTCCGCAAATCACTCTCTCAAGAGAGCCTGTTTAATTCTCACCGCGGTCCTGCAAAGGGGGTTATTTTGGCTCCATTTCTTAGAAGAGGAAAGTGAGGCGTGCCCTCCCCAGTGGCCGCTACGTCGGCAGGTGGTGGAGCAGTAGGTGTCTGCCTCGTCCCAGAGATAATAAAATCTGCACGGATTTTGCCATTATTATGCAAAGCCGGCGGGGAGGCTCGGACCCTCCCTTGACCTAGCCCATCTGTCTCCGCGCGCCGCCCCCGGGGCACAGAAGCCGAGTGGGTGGAAATCCGTCCCCGCCGCCTGCCTCACCATCTCTCCGCTTCTTCACCGCCGGCGTCCCCAAGGCCGACCTCCCGCGGCTTAAAAAAAATAAAAAACCCTGCCGCCTTCCCCGTACCCTCCCGCCGCCCCAGGGAGCTGCATTAATATTAATCCCGATGCATAATTGAGGGCCGGAGATTTATTTGGGCCGAGGCGGGGGAGGGTGCGCAGCTGGGCTGTATTGCGGCCGCGGCCACTCTTGTGTTTCGGCCGCTTGGGTTTCGCGAGGCCTGGTACCCAAGACGTGGGAGGATGGGGTGGGTGTGCCGCCGGTGAGGATGAGCTTGGGAATAAAGTGAGCCCGAGCGGGTGTGCCAAGGAGTGAGGCGGGGTGCCGGGGGCTGCTCCAGGGAGGCAAGGACGGAGGGGCATCCCAGGTCTCCGCGACGTGGCCTGCGCTGTGCCCAGCGAGGGGTGACCCGGGGCCACGCGGGCTTGAGGGGAAACAATAGCGACTCCTTAGATCCTGGGCTCCTGCCACAGGCAGCCCGGGCTTTCCCGGGAGACCAGCCGGGCTTCTTTTCTTATTTGGCTAATTTATGGCTAGAGGCTGGGGGCGGAGGGATGGCAGAGGAGGGACCGCGTCTGGAGATAGGGGGCGAGGGGGCGGCAGTTAAAGGAGTCTCCCGAGGCGGCGGCCCTGGTGATGTCAGCTCTCGACGAAAATAGAGAGGGATCGCCTGCAAATCCCCAGCTCCGGCGGGGCTAAACCTTGCAATCCCTCCCCGGCCGGCGCGGAGCCAAGGCGCAGGGGCCTCCACCGCCTCTCCTGGCGCGCACACAAACACCGCACACGCGCGCACGCACGCACCCACTCCCTTGCACACCCACGGCACACACTCGCCGCCCTCCCCCCTGCCACCTTCCTCCGAGCCCGCGCTCCGCCACGCGACGAGCCCCGCAGCAAGCACAGGTGGCCGCGGCTGCGCGCCGTCCAGCGCCCCCTCCTGCAGCCCGGGGGTGGCGCTCTCCCGGGGAAGCCACCCTCCAAGCACCCCCACTCCCCCGCCCTCCATCCAGAGCACCCAGCCGAGCGACACCGAGGCCGGCGGAGGGAGCGCGGGACGCGCGCGGTGGAGAGCGAGGACGCGGCTTAGCGCCGGCTGGAGCCTCCTGCGCCCGTTGAGGCGCTAAAGGGCTTACCCAGGAGGGGGGTGGAAGGGCGGGGAGAGGCTCCCCCCTTAAATACCGCGTGCTGCTGCACTCGTGCGCTCAACCCGGCACCCGCTCACTCCTCGCCCGCCGCTGCCGGATTGTGCCGAAGAGGAGGGGGTGTTACCCCAGGCCATGGCATCCACCGAAGGGTGAGGGGGGCTTTGCTCGCTACCGGCCGGCAAGGGGAAGGGGGGGGCGCGCGCGGAGTGGTGGTTCCCTATCCCGGATGAGAACAGAGAGACGCCGGCGCCGGGCCTCGGAGACCGTGACGGAGCGATGGCTGGGCTGGGGGTGGGATGGTGGAGAGGATATTGATTTTCTTTCCCGAAGCTTGCTGCTTAACCCTTTGAAGATGCGAGAGACAGAGGATTGTTTCATTTTAATTAAAAAAGGTTTCGGTGGAGGCGTGCAAAAGAGTGACGAAGAATCCTCTTGAGGTTACTTTTGAGATTTGCAAACAATAAGGGATTGGGCACAGTAAGAGCGGCAGATGTTGCCGAGGGAAGCAGCGCCTAGAGCCCGGCACCGGCTGGAAGGTGGGGACCGGCCGGGAATGAATGAACTGGGACCCGGGCCGGGGCGGGGCGAAGCCCAGCGCGCGCAGCCTTGAATGTCAGATTTGCAGAGTCGCAGAGCAGATACCCGGCCTGCTCTGAGCTCTCGTTGTCCCTGGATGGCGGAATCTCCCTAGCCAGTTTGAAGGAAGCGTGGAAAAGATTTGGGTGCTTCCCGAGAAGAGGCGGGAAAATAAGTGGCTTCGGGCAAGGACAGTAGGGACAGGAGACCCCAAATTCCAGCGGGCGGAGCGTTGACTTCCCCTGAATCTGCCCTCTGTCTTGGAGTTGTCTCCTACCTCCTGAGGCAGCAGTTGGATGGAGAATGGTCCCGGTGATAATAAGGGCAGGGTCTTTAGCAGGAAGGAGATTTAGCTGCAAGAAACCCTTGAGTACTCCTATGTCAAAGAAAGTGAAAGTTGCCCAGCCGTTTCTGACTCTTTGTGACCCCATGGACTATAAAGTCCATGGAATTATCCAGGCCAGAATACTGGAGTGGGTAGCCTTTCCCTTCTCCAGGGGATCTTCCCAACCCAGGGATCGAATCCAGGTCTCCCAAATTGCAGGCGGATTCTTTATCAGCTGAGCCACAAGAGAAGCCCAAGGAAGGATCCAAAACTAGGTCCCTGGATCAGTATTTCCCAGGGAAGTCTCTTGGCTCGGTAGAGTCTGAGTAGGAATGATAGGACTGGTTGGGGAGCTCGGCCCTTTGATTCATTCACAAAAGTGCACTAGCCTCTTGCAAGGCATCCCTGGATCCTTATTAAGTGGCAAGCAAGTACCAGGGGCTCCTCTGAGCACAGGTGAAGCATCCCTGGTGCTGGAGCTTTCCAGGGCTTCTAACAATTTTTACCAACTCTGCAGGCTTGTTTTGGGAAATGGATCTCTAAGTAGGCATATAGAGCAGCCCCAAAGTTTGATCTCTAAACTTCAATCTCCAAGGAAGGAAAGATATTTCTTAAACTGTCTGCTGTGTGTTCAGGAGAAGGAACCCATCTTTTTTCTGCCCGGGAGTCCTTCTGGCCCCTGGAGTCCTTCCAAAGTGGGTGGGTGGGGGCAGCTGGTATCTTGTGGTAGCATGAGATTTCTCCTCTCTTTTTGTCCTAACAGTTCAGCTGTGTGGACCTTTTTGACTGTTTCTTCTCCAAACCGATGCTCCGGAAAGAGGTTTGTGTACAAGGAGGGCAGTACATTGTTCTAACACAGATCTCCAGAATTCAATATTAATATGCCTCATCCTCAGTGTCTTTTTGCCTGTTTAATTAATCATTCATATCAGAAAAGATACAAA
Source organism: Cervus canadensis (assembly GCF_019320065.1). Lineage (NCBI taxonomy): Eukaryota > Metazoa > Chordata > Mammalia > Artiodactyla > Cervidae > Cervus > Cervus canadensis. Next base: position 60,535,250 of record NC_057396.1, on the reverse strand, counting down.
GGCACTATTGACTGCTTTCAGGTCCCTTCTAGATTTGCCCCTGTTTGTAAGGGCTAGGTTGGACAACATCTGTGAAAGAGATTGATGATGGCAGTGTTTCAAGTCCTGTATCCTTATTTCGATGGCCAGATAGCAAAGGGAGAGGTTAAGACAACAAGAATCCCCCAATTAAGTGGTGTCTATCTCACCTTTGTCCTAAATGAGAGCTGCCAAATGATTTGACTCTATATGTGATTTAAGTATAGAGCAGAAGGGATTCACATTCTGTTAGTAAGGTATTATGCACCATGCCATTATTAAGAAAAGATTGGTCAAAGGCATTTGTATTTAGGGAGGAACTGAGAAAATTTGAAACACTGGGAAACGAATAGAGAAAGAACTCTGACTCATTGTCATTTCAGAGCGGTACTGATGAGCAGGTGACACTCTCAGAAGCCCTGGTCTTTCCTTTTTTCTTCTCTTCCGTTCTTCCGTCTTTTCACCAGGTGCATTGATTCAGCACTTGTAGGGTAGACCTCACGTGGTGGGCACTCTGGGTGTGTGGGGGCTCCAAAGGCATAAGACTTTGATTAGTAGGTTGTTCATATGGTTTAGTGAGATTCTCTTGCCTCTTCTGATACCTTTAGTCAATGTACCTTGTAAAGGGAAGTTCATGGAGAATCCTCAGACTGGTTGTCTTTGTTAGCCCGTGTCAAGCTGTTTCCTTGAAGCATACATTGCTGAGAAGGAAACAAAAAATAGCAACAGTCTTATGCTTTCAATATATGTATTTTCAGTTCGATTGATCCCGAATGTTTGGGGAATGGAACTGTATGGCAAACTGACCATTCTGGTCACCATTTACTTGGTGATGTAGTTACAGTCAACAACATAGGCAGATTACCAGTTTTGAAAGAATTATTAGAAGCCATAGTGACATCTTATGTTTGTTTAGCACTTCACTTTCAAAGCTCATTTGTGTCATCATCACATTTGATTCTTCCAGTAACTGTGAAGTAGGCGGTCCAATGAGGATGAACTTTAAGGATAAAATGATATAGAATGTATCGTCATCTTTCCCGGAAGATTCCAGGACTTGACCCAACTTTGGAGTTACCATCTGGAAATATCAGTTATCATGGAAGAGTGTGCTAGGCATGTCTGGCACAGGATATTACCAGCTTTCTTTTGAAACTTTGGCATACACTGTGCAAATTGCCTTTTGGAATATTCTTATTATCAGCCTGTGCACTTGATCATTGCCTTTGCAAAGCATATTCAAATGCGATCTGGTTATGTGAGGTTTCTGATTGTTTGGAATTGGGATTATTAGCATCCAGCTTCTAGAAGACTCTATGTGGACTCTTTGGTAGTTCCTAGACCCTGAGGGGCATTTTCCTGCAAGGCAGCGTCTAATTTGATAGTTGAGGATTCTGTCTTTCTGAGTCCTCAGACATGGCTAAGAATTATGGTTTTGGTCCCTGATCCAAATTAGAAAGAGATTATTAGTATTAGACTAGCTAGTGTCCAATATAGACTGAATTATGTTGGAGGACTCAGATGCATCGTGGCAGGCATTTCAGAAATATGTTCTAGGGGTGGGAGACGGCTAGGTCACCAAGAATGTCAGGGACCCAAGGCGATCTGTCTTCTGATCAGCTCCCAGGAGCCAAGGGGTCAGGGCAAAAGCCAAGTGCAAGGGCTTGGGTTTCAATTTGACTTTGAAAGCCAGCAAAACAGAAAGCTGCTGACAGCAGAAAAACCCGGCTAGAGGGACCACTGGATTTATTATTTCAAGCAAACAAAAGCAAAAGGTAACAATTGCCTCCTCCTGCCTCCCCTTGGGAGTGAAGTTGAGGTCAGCGGGAGGAAGAGCCCACAGAATAGACTTATTGAAAAGGGAACGGAAGGCTTGGGTTTAGGGTCCAGAGGGGGTTGCATGTTGCCTGCCTCATGCAGTTTTAATTTCTCATTTCAAGAATATAAAAATCAGCCTCCCTGGGTAAAATAAAGATGCGTGAAACTCAAATGAGAAAGCCATTTCACGTTTACTAAGATCGCCTCTTGTGAGTGATTGAAAGCTTAATTCTCATGAAACCATTTCTAAAACCAAATGAAGCCTGTGACATGGAAAAAGCCAAGATGTTAAAAACCAGAAACAATTCTGCCCGTCAGTATCGATGGCCACTTTTCTTCTCTAATGCAACATAATTAGGGGCTGTCTCCCCTGGCTTTGGATTTAAGGGAATTGTCAGATAAGGAAAAGTCTTTAAGAGATGGCAGTGCTTTGGCTGCAGAAACAGGCAATATTTAACAGCAAGGTGTGAGATTTCTGGGTCAGTGTGCCATAAATCATACAGATCCAGGATTGCAAAACTAACAGTTTGAAGCTCAACAAAGGTTGATTTCAGTGAAAATCTTTCCTCCCTACCCTCCTCCACCACTGTATCACACAATGCCCAGATGTCTGGTTTTTCCCTCTTTTAAAGGCAAACTAAATTGTTTTTCATGCTGATTTTTACCCCCTTGGGACTTGCTTCCTCTTGGAACCAACTGCATCTCCTCATTTCAATCACTTACTATGCTTATTTTAATCAAACCAGACACTGGTCATTTCAAATCTAGTAATAGTAGGCAAAAGAGTCATTCTCAAGATGAAATTTTAGTTTTGTTTGCATTTTCAGAACTTGTCCTGGAAGTTTGAAAAAGCAAACAAATGCCACGCACCGCCTTGCCTGCTCTCTTCTCTCCCATACCCTTAACAGCTTGTTGGGGGCCAGCAGAATGTTTCATAGCAAGGGTTTTAGGATCCAGATTACGGCAAATCTCTTTATTTACCAGATCGTGAGTTTGCTCTCTCTTCCCTCTGTCTGCCCCTCACCCCTCACCGCACCAAGCGGCCAAGTCCTTGGAGTGAATTAATTAAAGGAGTGTTTAAAAATATCTCATTGCTCCATCTCCACGTGCTCCATCATTGATTGGAGGCAGATGGGTTGCAAATTTGTCAGTAGAATAGAAAAGGACCAGCATCTCGTTATAAATCTGTCTGGTTGGCATCAGATGATGGCAGAAAAGACAATAGGCCAGCAATATGAAAGGGGAATAAAGGCAGGGGTAGATCCTTAAACTTTGAAAAAGGATACCTCATTTTCTTAGTGCGTGTTTTTTTTATTTAAATGGCTGTTTTCCAATGATATTGATATTTATTTACTTATCTTTCATTTGTGGATCTATTTGATTTCTCACGGCTGTCTGCTGAAGGGCCGTCTGGTGTTCTTGGCAGTCTCAGCAGCTGCCTCGGATTATGGACTCATTGAGCAAGGACTGTCCTTTAAAAATGGAGTGAACTGTATTTGGGCAGCTGGATTTGTCCATCTGGGTCCCAGTAGAATAGGTGGTGGTCTGTGTTAAAGACCTTGGATGAAGTCTCTGGGGGCAAGGAGAGGGACAACCCCCGCCCCCCCACTTATACACCCTGTATATTAGAGGCTTCCTTTCCTCTGTTACATTTCGTCAGGAGTGCCATCTGTCACTCCGTCTTTGTAATCTGGCATGGAACTTCCCATCACGTGCCCCTGCCACCCGGCATCCCAGCCCCTGTGCTTGAAGGATCCTGGAGATGGTGGTCAAGGTGGAAGTGGGGTGGAGGCCTGTCTGCTCCCAAGCTCTGCTCTTCCACAGCAGCAGATTTGGGGTATCGGATGCCCATGGACCGTAGGTGGCCCACAGACATCTATGTTTTGGGTCACACAGGATTCTGAAAACCTTTGAATAGTTTGCTTAGACTTAACAATGTTTCACCTAAAAAAAAAAAGATGTTGATTCCGGTTTTTCCCAAATGTTGGGAAATCTGATCATAAAGGACCAGCCCTTTTGTCTTGGTATCATTTATTGAAATGCTTAATAGCCCTACAATTGTTTAAGCACTTTGCATGTATTAATTGCTTTAATCCCCACAACAATGTGATTCAAAAGGACTATTCTTATCCCCATTTTACAGGTGTGAAAACTGAGGCATAGAGAGATTAAGCAACTTGCTGTTGGTTTTACAGCTAGTGAGTGGCCAAAGCCAGGTTTTAAACCCCGACAGCCTGGCTCTGGAACCCACGACTCTAACCACTAGGATACACTGCTTGGTCCCACAGGGGTGGAGGGTGGGAAGAGTCAGCTGGGGATGAAGAGTGGCTGTCCCCTGAGACAGGGCATGTGCTCTCCAGGTTGGACACAGTCTTTTCTGAGATCCCTTGCTTGTGTTACTTGCTTGACCCCTTATCTCTCTTGCTTTTTTTCCCCCCATTTATTTTTATTAGTTGAAGGCTAATTACTTTACAATATTGTAGTGGTTTTTGCCATACATTGACATGAATCAGCCATGGCTTTACATGTGTTCCCCATCCTGAACCCCCCTCCCTTGACCCCTTATCTCTCTAAGGCAGCCACTGATAGAACGAGAGCTTGGATTCCGTCTTCTCAGGGTATGACGCTGTCTAGCAGTTGTGGCTACTTTTTCTTGTTAACCCCTCAAAACACTCTCTTCTTCTCATTTCCTTTAACTTTGTTCTTAATGAAGAGTTCCTTTGTCATTATTGGTTGTCCGGACACCAATAGCATGGTCTTATCAGATGCAGCGCTTTGAGACAACCCCACGCACGGCCACATGGGTTCAATCCTTTGGAATATCGAGTCTTGAGAATACACTTCTTAGTGGCAAATGTAATGGAGCATTTAGCAGGCCCTGGAATTTATTCTTTCTTATGTGATTTTCAAGAGTGGCTGGTTAGGGCTGTGACTTCACTTACCCATTTCCTAAAACAGCTACTTTTCTTATCTCTTTAGGAGTGTGGCTGATGTCCTCGGTTTGTTGGTTTCTTTCTTTCTTTTTTTTTTCTTTTTGCAACATATGCAGACAGTGATGACTGGGGATGCCTTTTAAATTGAGAAAGAATCATCCAGAGAGTGTGTGTGTTCAGTCAATAGGTCGTGTCCCACTCTTTGCGGCCCTATGGGGTGTAGCCTGCCGCGCTCTCTGGCCATGGCATTCTCCAGGCAAAAATACTAGAGTGGGTTGCCATGCCCTCCTCCAGGGGATCTTCCCGATCCAGGGATTGAACCCTTGTCTCGCTGCATTGGCAGGAGGATTCTTTTACCACCGCTGAGCCACCTGGGGAGACCCTCAGAGAAAGTATTTCTGTGCATTTTTAACAGTGGCACAGTTTGCTGACTGTCCAGTAGGTGGCAGTAAATGTCAGTACTTGGTCCAGACTGACTGACTCCCTTTGGACCTTAGGGAATCTCAATTCCCACTGTATCCCATTCTCTTTTGATCAAAAAATGTCTCCACCAAATATATATTTTGGTATTTGTGAGATGATTCTCACATGTGTGTATGTGCTCAGTCGTGTCCAACTGTTTTGCGACCCCTTGGAATGTAGCCCACCAGGCTTTTCTGCCCATGGAATTTTCCAGGCAAGAGTACCGGAGTAGGTTGCCATTTCCTCCTCCAAGGGATATTCCCAACACAGGAATCGAACCCTTGTCTCTTGTGTCTTCTGCACTGGCTTACCACTAGCACCACTTGGGAAGCCCTGTTTACAGATATCACCATGAACAAATACAAATAGAACCATTCGTTTGAATTTGGAATTCCAGGTCTATGTGACTATACATATATGATTTCATTAAGTCCTTGAAAAACTTTTATGCGATATTATGCTCATTTTACAGATGGGGAAACAGAGATATTTTGCTTTTACTCTGTAATTGGGTACCTATTTTTTTGTCATCTACTTCTACTGTGTTCCATAGTATCCACATTTTCCAGTTAATTCACATTTCTTTAAAATTTCACAAGCTTTGAAACCGTACAGGGCACAACCACATGGCTATGATCCTTTTTTCGTTTGTTTGGATTTGCTCCAATCATTTTGACCAAAGGAAGCAAGATAGCCAAGTGTCCTTGCAAGAAGAGAGAATCAAGAATTTAAGAGGCAGTGCACAAGAAGGACAGCAATGGTGACAAAGAGAAATGAACTTATCTTTGAATGGAGGTGTGACATTCAAAAGAAAATACTGCCATTGAAACAAAGTGGGAATAAGGTGAGGCAACTGAGAATGATCGTTAGACCTGAGCTTGTAGACGCTAATCTAGAGATTTCCAAATAGCAGACGTGGTTGCAGTGCACGAAGGGAAATAAGGTAAAAGAAAACAGATAAAAGAAGGAAAGCATTCTTCTCAATTAGGCATCAGGCAAAATTGTATTTTTGTTTGTAGACAAATTGTAGTTTTGTTTTTACCTCTAGTGCTTAGTCGCTAGGTCATGTTTGACTGTTTGCGACCCCATGGATTGTAGCCCGCTCGGTTCCTCTGCCCCTGGAATTTTCCAGGCAAGAATACTGGAATGGATTGCCATTTCTTCTGCCAGGGGATCTTCCTGACCCAGGGATCAAACCCTTGCTTCCCACATCTCCTGCACTGTCAGGCGAATTCTTTATCACCGAGTCATCTGGGAAGCTCTTGTTTTTAATCTCAGTCTTCATGTAAAAAGACGGTTATGATCTGATAACCAGCTTTGTTAGAGAAGTGGACCAAAGGCCATGTGAACAAAGCAAAATTGGGTTAATATGTCTAGAAGTGAAATGGATGAATATCAACTTAGACATGCTAAAGGAACTGATGATTTCTGGGTGATGGTTCAGCTGTTACTTTTTATACTAAAATGCAACATAGGGTCTAGAAAGTGTCAGAAGTAAATATCAGACTAATTTCTAAGAAGAGAATAGAGTGTAATGGAATTACAGACTGAATCTGTTCCCCTAGTGTTTTCCTGGGATTCAAAGTCATCCATCAGCAGATATTAGTAAAACCATCATAGCATAGAAGCACTGAAGGGACCATTGGTTTTTCCATCATGATTAATTGCTAACATTTTAATGAAGAGCTAATCATTTGTAGGCATTTCTGTCTTAGTCTGAGAAGATTCAAATTTGGAGTCTTTTCAAGACATTAATACATTGGGGTTGAGGACCTGTTGTGGTTCTCTCCTGGGAAATACTTTGGGATGGAGACTTGTGTGCAGGAAATTTATTGAGGGAACCTCTCAGAATAAATCCTTGTGGAGGAGAGAATGGAGCAAGGATGAGCAGAGAGAGAAATGGAAACAGTCCAACAAAGTGCCTGTCCCATTCTTCAGGAAGTTCTGGTGCAGAGAGGCCCCGAATGGAGAGAAAAGAGACCTCTACCACTATATCAACCCGGCCCCTGGACTGGGTTGTGCTCGGGCAGTGGGCCTGGCCCTGGGTGAAGACACGGCAAGGCCTTAGACAGAGATAGAGTTGGTAAGCATTGTCACTTATCAACACTGCTGGCAGCTGGGGGGACAAACGCCTCAGTCCTAAACGTGGGGGCATTCAGGGGAACTCACCACAGCATCCACTGTTAGCTCCAAATTCAAATGTTTGAGAGAGGTTCCGTTGCTTTCCATCTGAATATCCAGGCTCCACAAAACTGTCATCTGTAATAAAATACTGTCCCTTAAAAGGAAGGTGCCGTTGGGCAACAGGGAGGCAGGTGGATTCTGGTGGGCAAGGCTGGGGAGAATTAGCAGGTGTCACTGCCTCGGTTCTAGCTGTGACCCACACAGCCCCCAAAGACAGATGACCTAACCCTTCTCATCACTCAGACCTTCCAAAGGTATCTGGTCCAACAGCAGGCTGGGTATCTCAAATGGATGCCCAGGAAATGGAAACCAGCTTTAGTGCATGGAAGGGGCCAGAGAGATCAACAGATAAATATCCCAGGAACCAGAGTCTAGCTGTTACTGATATTTCCAGCACTCACAGCAGCTGGTTCTAGACTCCTGCTAGTATTGTTTCTCATGGAGTCCTTGCCTTGGGAAAGGGGAGGCAGTGAACTGGGTCATCCCTTTCTGGAATATCCACTGCCTTGTTCTGTTGATTCAAGAAGTCATGCATTCTGTCAACCTCCGGCCCAAAGTGCTTGTATGTTGACTTTTCTCTGCTCTATTCCCTTGGTAAATATTCAGATGTGTTCAGAGACGAAAGAGCACTTTTGTATGTAATCCAAGGCTTTGCAAATTATACCTCTGTGGGTATTTCCACTTGTTTTCTCACAGCAGGTGAGACCTGGTCTGCTTTGAGACCAGGACATTGGTTATCAATGTGTTTGTGTTTTTATTAGCATGACAACTCAGTTCAAATGGCTCAATTATAGAGTAACAGAAGGTAAAGCAACCAACATTGAAGCCTTCCTTTCCTTATCTGTTTTTAAGAGGTACACATCTCTTATTTACAATGGCAGATAGATATTGTGTATGTTTCCAGCAAATGGGTAAGGCAACACTGATTGTTTTCAATCTACATTTAGAAACTACATTTGGCAGATGGAATATATCAGCTGAATAAAGGGGTATGAAGAATTTACTATCCACTGTCAAATAGATTATCTTAAACAATTAAAAGAAAAACTTTTTGTCCTCTGGGTCAGTGGCTCTTTTCCCATAATGAAAAATGTGGCCTTATTAAAAAACAAACCAAAAAACCCCCAAACTCTAATATTACAGAGTAGCATAAAGAAATAAAAGATTGTCTCTCAGCTCAATCCTGTTCTCTAAAAATACTCACTTTTTGGGTCTTTTGAGACAGACATGTAACATGAGACAATTCTTAATATGCAAATTGCATTATCCTATCCAGCTTACTTCAACTTGCCTTCACTTCATACCTCTAAGTATATATGCATGTGATATATATATATATCTTCTATATATAATCTATACATCTGGTAATAGCTTGCTGTCCACTGTATGGTTTTATAATAATTGATTTAAGCAGTCCTTGATTGATAGATATTTAGGTCATCTCCAAGTCTTTATTATTATAATTATAAGAATTTTCAGTGAAATATGAGTTGGAAGAAGAGAATGAGGCAGGACCATTGAGATTGGTTAGAAGATGACATCTGGGTGGAAAATACTGACCTATGTTAGGTTATAGAGACGCATATGCATTACCAGATCCCAGGGATATTTAGCAGGACTCAGTGACCAAGCACATGTAGTCGTCTGAGGGAAGAATCCCAGGGAGCTCTCCTGTGTCTCGGGGGACAGAAGTGCTTCAGGGTACTTAGGATGTTGAGAAATAAGGAGGGGAATCAGGAGAGAATTAAGGGTCTTGGAGTGGCTGACACTGCTTCATGCTACAGTGACATCAAATACTGTAAGTCCTGAAAAGGGATAATTTTCAAGGCTGTTGCTGAGCAGAGCTAGAGTCAGCAAAATAATGGCTACTGTTGCCATGTTGGTGTGAGTTGGGAATGGCTGGAGAGAAAACAAAATGTGATTTTTTTTCAAGAGTGGTCATCAAGGGGAGGATGCCAGAGCAGGGTTACATTTTGGTTTACTTGCTTTAGTTTCAGTATAGGTGTGAGGTAAGCATGCTCAAAAGGTTGTCTAAGTGATGCTGAGATCTTGAGTACCCTTTGTGGAAGAAGCTGATGAAAGAAAGGAGTAGAACCAGAGGGTAATTCATCACTTGCTCTGGAGGTTCCTGCAGGAGAGGACAAGCTCTGAGTACTTGGTCAGAGCTTCCTGCAGTCTTCCTGCTGCATCCCACGATGCAGGCAGGGAGAGCTCAGTGCAGAGGGTGAGGAAAAGCTCACATGCCTAGACTGCTAGACCCATGCAGTCAACCCTGGTGACCCTTTGAGTGACAGAGGGGGCAGCTGGCTGGAGTTGGATATATTTTAGTCGTGGTTGTTATTTACATTTTTGTTTCACTGTCTGTAGCCTTTCTAAGTCTCCCTAGCTGGATCTCTTCTATTTTGCTTCATAATCCTTCATTTGTGCTCTTGTGTAGCTCCTAAAACTTCCTCGGACTCCTTCTCCATCCCCATTCTCTTGGCTCTGCATTCTCTTTGGAGCCCTTCTTGGGCACTTGCATACCACATGTATACTGATAACTCCCAAGTGTGTGTTTCTATCTCAGACCTTTCCTCCAAGCTCCAGTTTTCTATATCCTTCACCCTAATGGACATCTCCATTTGGGCAATGCAATCTCAAAATGACCACGGTACAGTGGAACTGTTGGTTATTTTCCCTGCAGACTCACCCCCTACTCCTTCCCAAGTTTCTCTAGAGAGTCAAAGCTAGAAGGTGAGCATTGGCCCTGTTTTTTTCTCTTCCATCAGTCCCCACCTACAAGCTTTCTCAGTTCTATCTCCAAAACGTACCTAAGTCTGGCCTTTTCTCTCTGTGGACATGCTTCATGCTAGCCCAGGCAAGTCATCTCTCCAGTGGAAGCTTCCCAACCTTCTAACTTTCATTTCCTCAAACACCCTCCAGTCTTGCCCACCTTAGGGCCCGTTCCCTTTGTCTGGACCACTTCCTACCCTCCACCTACCACTATTCTCCAGTTGGCCGTCACCCTCTTATGCAGAAACATCCTTTAGTTCTTAGCTGGAGCAGTGTTTCCCAGAGAGCTCTTCTCTCATCCCGCCACTGAAAACAGGTCTCCCTCTCTTAGTCCTACATCATTCCTCCTTTTCTTTCTTCCTCAGGGCATCAGTGACAATTTTATTTATCTTCTTATGTCTGTCTGCCTCCATCACCAGAATGTAAGCACTCTGATGGCTGGTTCATCATGGCATCTCTCAGGATCCTAACGCTGTGCACTCTATACACGTTTATTAATTGAATACTCACCCACCTCAGCCTGGGGATGTAGGGAAGCCTTCTCTAGAGAGATGATGTTTGGGCTGGGCCTTTTCCAGGAACTTTGTCCCCAACACATTTACTACAGTGCTTCGTTATCACAGGAGTGTGCTAACTGTTTTCTTGTCTGTCTGAGCCATCACAATCCTGAGATCTCTCTGAGGATGAGGACTACATTCATTTCTTTGTGCCCCAACTTATCATTATCACAGTGCATGTTGGTGTAATTGAATTGTCTGATTTGGGAAGGAGACATGCAAGGGCATAGAGAGGAAGGTTTTAAGGGAGGAACAGCACCAAAGTTGGAAAAAGAAAAAAAACCCTGCTCTTTTGCTTGTTAGGACAAGTCCTCCTTTTTAGGTCCTGGCGATCAGTTGAACTTCTCTGCCTAGCAGTCAGTAACCAACCTTTTCACTGCAAAAGTTGACAAGGTTCAAGTAGGTTACAAGAATAACTGGGCAGCAGCTCATCTTGTGAAGCCAGAAATGTATTTGTCATAGTCAGTTATGTTCCCATGCTGTTGTCTGGGAAAGATTGCAAACTCCTGTAGCTGCTGTTATTTTAAAATGGAATAAAATGGAATCAGATAAGAGTTTTTGAGTCCATTCCCCCGCTCTTCCCCCCGTCTTTCCCAAGACTTCTGGCTGTCTCTGAGTGATGTCTTTCTATTCCTTTTCTTCTTTCTTTCTGAAGGAAAACAAGGAGAAGTTAGCATTCATTTAATATTCAAAGAAGGATTTAAGTAAAAAATGATGTGTAAATTACATCAGTGAATAAATCAAGGGCTCAACAGTACAATTGCTTGTGAAACTGGTCTAGAAAAAGGTCCCAGTAGTTGACAGTTTCATTGTTAATATTGATGCTTTTAAAGAGATTCTGAATGTATTTAATCATTCCCAGTAGAGTTCTCTTCTTTGACTTCATATTGTGGTTGGAAAAGAAAAAGCCCTGGGTCTAAAAATAAATACATCTTGTGTTGGTATATGTTTTCTGGTAATGTTGCAGGAAGGGGGACCCCTTCCAGGGCCCGACACTGGGCTCTTGTCTAACACTTGGAAATGAATAATCCGGGGAGACACATGTGCTGACAGAACAAGAGACTTTATTGGGAAAGGGCACCCGGGTGGAGAGCAGGAGGGTAAGGGAACCCAGGAGAACAGCTCTGTCAGTGGCTGGCGGTCTGGGTTTTATGGTGATGGGATTAGTTTCCGGGTTGTCTTTAGCCAATCATTCTGACTCAGAGTCCTTCCTGGTGGTGCACCCTAGTTCAGCCAAGATGGGTGTCAGAAAGGAGGATTCTGGGAGGTGGTCAGACATGTGGTGTCTCCTTTTGACCTTTCCCGAACTACTCTTCTGGTTGGTGGAGGCTTATTAGTTCCGTGTTCCTTACCAGGACCTCCTGTCCTGAAACAACTCGTGCAAATGGTTACTATGGTGCCTGGCCAGGGTTTCAATCAGCATGCTTCCCCTAACACTAATGTAAAGAAAAATGCGCGATATTCCTATATTTCTTGAAGTGAAGTTCTTTGCTGGAGTTTTCTAGGGCCGGGACAGACATGTTGAGGACCGTTTTTTGTGTCCTGGTAGGATAAGAAAGTAAAAACTCTGCTCGCTCGGCATGCTGTTTTCTCCATCCTCAGGGAGAATTCTGTGATGGGAGGAAGGGCCCATTTATGGAACCCCTTCCTGAGCCTTATGAGAAAGTCTTCAGCTGGAACCGCCCTCATCATCCTTAATGGCGAATGCTAGATTCTTCCTAGATTCAGAGCCGGGGCAGTCAGACTGCTGTTTTGGAGTTGAAAGTAGAATCAAAGTAGAGACGCTGTGTTTTCTAGTCTCCTCTGACATACAAGTCGTTGTTAGCCGGAGCACCCAGGGATCATGTTTTTACTTTCTTTGCTCTCGCTGTCCGTCTTTAGACTCTCCGTGGGTTTCCAGGAGAGTAAGCTGCAGATCTCCATACACAATCCCTACGTGTAAGCAATGGTTCAGCAAGCAAAAAAATCTACCCGGTTTTCCCAGAAGGGGGCGCTGTGGGGCCTCCTGCCGGCCAGCTGCAGGGCAAGCAGGGGTGGTTCTCCTGCTGCCCTGAATCAAGAGCCAGAAGGCACTTCTTCCCTTCCCAGGCCAGCACCAGCTGTTGCCACGCTTTTTGAGAAGGGAAGCCCTACCGCTTTGACTGTTTATATTCCAAGTGACCTGGAGTTGTTAAAATACCTGGGGACCAGAGCTCTGGAGCACAAGGCTATACCTGGGACAACAGGACTGAGGTTGAGAACAAGTGGACCGCAGTCACCATTGACAGCCTGGTCCTGGGTCGTCGTCGTGGTCCTCCTGGCTTCTTCCTGAGACTTGAGCAAGATTCGCTGGCTCCAGAGCCTGGGTAGGTCCAATCTGGTTTGGTCTGGGTTCTTGGCAGACTTTTTAAAAGTGAAGGGGCAATCATGGGGAAGAAGAGAAGGTTTTTAATGAGAGAGGGAAAAGACAAGGGATTGAGAAGTACATTTCGAAAGAACTGGAAAGGCCCCAGAATAAACATGGCGAGAGAGGAAGCGTGAAAGCAGATATTCCTCTCTTCCAAATGACTAACCAGCCATCCCAGAAGTCCAGCTCGTGTTCCAACCCAATTGGAAGCAGGAAATCGAATTCAAACCGGTGTGAAAGTGCTGTGTTTTGGGTGCTGGGCTCACTCCCTTAGGAGGAGACCATAGAGGAAGGAGGAGGGCCTTAGCCACGTGTCCATATGCTGGTCGAAAGAGGATGTTGCTCTCCACCTTTGAGCTAAGCTGCCCAGGCCAGTCAGCAAGATGGAGGTCTTCCCAAGTTTTCAAGCAGCAGGAAAATCAGGCTTCTATGCAGCTGTGAGTTTAGCATCTGGTCAAGGAGGCATTTAAAATTAACTTTTGAGTTTCTCATGTCATAGAGTCATAGGGTATTTACAGAATATAAACAGGAATACAGTCAAAAAGATCACTGGGGGGTGAGCTTTACTGCAAAAATTTCTGAGTCCTCCTTCAAGAGGATCTTAGATTATGAGTTTATTGGTTATACACATAAAAAACATAGGGAAGCAGAGCTGACTTCCTGGGCGTGGGATGGGCAGTTACACGGAGCTCAGAAGGGACCTGTCCTTGGTTTAATGCTCTGTAGTCACGTTCTTGAAATTCTTAATAACAGAGTCCTGGGGTTTTAATTTTTGCACTAAGCCCCGCAAATCACATGGCCAGTCCCACAGGGAAGCCAGCAGAAACAGGCCTGTATGGAATACTGCGGTTCATGGTGACAGTGACCGTGAAGAGGATGATAACCTTAAGAATATCTGATCTCTTGCAGTGCCCTAGACTGTATCATAATGAGATACTTGGCATAAAACAGCTTCTGGGACCCGTGTTGTAGTGGTTGGAAGGATTTTCTGTTGCACGGCTTCCTAACAGTAAAACTCCAGGGAAGTTAACTAGCCTCTCTGAGACTCAGTTTATTTGTCTGTTAAATAGGGACAATATCACCCTCCTGATAGGGTTTGGAAAGGATTAAGGCAGAATGTGAGCCTGGGACACGGAGACCACCCCTGTAATGATGACTGTTTTTCTATCTCTTGGAATAGCCTTTACTGCGCTGCTCTAAGCCTGCTGAACCTAGGTGGGGTTAACTGTCAATCTACCTACTTTGCAAGTTAGGTTGCCAATACTCATACGCAGGGTGTGTGTTTGCTAATTCTTTCTTGAGGACCATAGGTGATAAGATTAGAAAGTTGGTCCTAGACTTCTTTGATCTTGTGGTATTTGCACTAGTGATGGTTTGTTTGAAGGTTTTTCTCTTTTTGTGCTTTTAACCCTTGAACTATTTTTACTCATAACACACCTGACTCAAAATGTATGGTGCCTTTTCCACCACACTCTCTGATCCCAGCTGGGTGACCTACCATTCAATTCAGTTCTCACACCATCTTCCTGGGAGTTAGCATCCGATTCCATAAGTTAAGAGCTCAGTCCCACGAGGCTGCCCCACTGCAGATGCCAGTCGAAAGCCCAGATTGTATTTTGATTGACAGGCTGGACATTCAGGGGGTTCCCATAAGCCCCTCCTCGGGTTTGCTAATGTGCTAGAATGACCCACAGAACTCAGGGAAACACTTCACTTGTGTTTCCAGAAAGTGAAAGTGAAAGTCAGTTGTGTCCAGCTCTTTGCGACCCCGTGGACTATACAGTCCGTGGAATTCTCCAGGTCAGAATACTGGAGTATTTCCCTTCTCCAGGGGATCTTCCCGACCCAGGACTTGAACTGAGGTCTCCTGCGTTGCAGGCAGATTTTTTACCAGCTGTGCTACCAGGGAAGCCCCCTGTGTTTCCAAGTTTATTATAAAGGATACAACTTAAGAACAGCCAATGGAAGAGATGATAGGCAAGGTATGGAAAAGAGGGTCTGGTCCCCTCTCTAGGCACACGTTGATGTGTTTACAACCTGGTAGCTCTAGAAGCTTCCATTAGAGACTTCTATGGGAGTTTCATGGTGTTGGCATGATTGATGACATCACCGGCCATTGGTTATTAACTCAATCTCCAGCTCCTGTCTCCTCCCCCAGGGTCCTGGTGGGAGGAGGGGCTGAAGTTTCCAACCATCTAATGCTTTGGTCTGGTGACAGCCGCCAGTCTGAAGCTGTCTTTTTGCTGCAGATGGAAAGAACTAAGCATCCTTTCCTTGCTGCCTAGGAATCGATGATCGAACAAGCTGCTTCCAACTGCAGGGCATCATCTACATGCAGGCGTTGAGGGCCAGCTCTGCTTCTCCCGTTCTTAACCTTCTTGTCTCGAGACCCAACCCTGTCCCCAACCCGGGCCACCTCCCTGCCTCCAGCTGTGGTCACCTGGATTTTGTGCCCCAAGTCTAAGAAGGTGACATCTACCTAACCGCCAAACAGGGAGAATCATCCCATTTGTCTTTATTATCCGCGCAGGTCAAAGTTAAGGTGTGGGGACCAAGTCATTCAGAGTTCTTGCTTTCCTTTCTTATGTGACCCAGGAGATGTCTGTGGGGAGCTGAGTCTGTTGGACAGCTCTCGACTTCCTTAAGGATGAAGGGGCTCCACGTGGGGAGGACGGCAGGTCAGGGAGCAGGTGGAGTAGAATGGCCATGCTCAAGGTCTGCGTGGATGGGATGGCTCTTTCCAGACTGGTAAGAAGAGATGAGCTGAAAATTTCTATTTTGCAAGTAACTTGCAGGCTGATCGCCCAATAAACTCACAAGTGGAGTCTCTCAGCTGGTGGCCCAGCCACGGGCAGGCTCCGCAGGGCCAGTGTCCTTCCTTCCTATCCAGGAGGCTCTGAATGGCCTTTCTTCTCATCTCACGTGTTTCACAGCCCCATGGAGCTGAGTAGGAGGCTAAGCTGCTGCTGCTTAGGGTAAGACTCTGACTTTATTTAGATCTCTTAAGATTAGGTACTCACATCATCTTCCTGAGGGAGAGGAAGGGGCATCGCATTTTATTACCCTACAAACAGTGGACCCCAAATATCTATTTTAGCAGGCTTTACTTAACTCAGTGCAGAGTTGCTGGAACTTAATATCCTCTGGCCGATTCACCCAGGGTAGCTTCAAGTTTGGGCTGTGTTTTCTTAGCCAAACTCGGATCTTATTTTTGTTCCACCCTCTTCAAAAGAGAGAACAGTCAGGGCATGTGAAATTGCCTTGGCAAGGAATGCTGAAGCGGCTTCTATGTCATGATAAGGATAATAAGGTGTTTCTTGTTGTTGTCACCATGGACTCAGAATGTTCCAGAACATTTGGCTCAGCCCCCTCATTAGCCAGAGGTCCACAGTCCAACTGAGCAGAGAGACCTGGGTTTTAGTCCTTGCTGTGCTACTGGCTTCTGGACCAGAAATCGGTCCATTAAATCTCACAATACCCTGAGTACTGTGAGTTTGAAAGAGTGGGGGGAGGAAGAAGGAAATGAAAGTTGCAGACTGTCCCAGGCATATTCTAAGCTTTTCTTCTTTCCTGCTAGCGTGTGAGCTTTAGGAAGGCGTGTTGCTCACGTCACCTCTGTTTTTCCCTCCCCCTTGGGCCTCTGCTGGCTATTCTGGGGACATTACTGTCACTCTGGGGCCATTACTGTCCCTTGGATGGTGCTGCTCTGTCTGCAGTCTTGGGGGAAGGTGAGGTGGCAAAGCCGAACTTCCCTCAGCTCCCCCATCCTTTAATTCCCCCAGAGCCTCTCACATACGAGGGGGTTGTGGATGTGTAGACTTTATTGAAGATATGAGAATATCCAGAAGGGATAATGATTTTTAAAAAAAGATAACCTTTTAATGATTTTAAAAAACATAACATTTTTAAAAAACTTTAAAAGATTTTTTAAAAGATATTAAAAATGTTTTAATATTATTTTTAAAATATATCTTAAAATGTTATTTAAAATTTAAATTTCTTTAAATATTTAAAAAATATTATTTTTTAAAAATACTATTTTTAAAAATTGTTATTCTCCAGCTGCCACATCATGACCAGCAATTTAACTGCAGCAGAAATGGGACCCAGAGCTGTATCTCTCCAACCCCCGGGGCCATTTGGCTCTGATCATTTCCACTAACTAGATCAGAATCTACAGGTTCGAATTTTCCTGGAATTCCATCCTGTTCTTGTCCGGTGGGATGGTGGCCCTCCAGCCGGTGAGCAGTGATTGAAGATGTGGCCATGGGGTGAGCTCTCCAGGGTAGAAAGGAAGGGATCCGCCCGTCTGGCCTGTCCTGCCTTTTTCTGCTGAGTCACTCGGTCATTTTCTAGGCCAGAAAGTTCATGCTGCTTTGACTAATGTTAAGCGAGTTTTTATATTTAATCAGGAGAATTAAATGAGCTATTTGCACTTTTATGTAGTTGAAAAGCATTCTTTCGCTCCAGCAGGTACAGATGGCCAGATTTGCACATCCAATGTACGAGGGACAGTCAGGCAGGTATCTGGTGCCCGAGCAGTGAGCCGAGGCTTTGGAGACCCAGGAGCTGTGTCTCTGACCCCTCCACACCTGGCTGAGGGCACGTTTGGGCACAGAGTGTGGATCTCAGCCTTCGCTGTGACATCATGAGCAAAGCAGGATGCCCCCACTGCCTGCAGGAGGGAAGTGGGGGAAAGGATCACAGCTGGGGTCTTGTGCAAGGCAGGGGAGTTTACCTTTCAAGACTCCTGGGGTTAAGGTTGGGATTTGTTCAGGAGCTGGGGCAGGAGTTGGTGACAGAAAGGCAGTAACCTTGCAAATTGCTGAGGATGGAAGGGCTCCATTAAACAAAGGCGTCTTCTTCCTTCACACGTGAACTGGAGGATGCTGGGTCATGGTTATAAAAGGGGCTCAAATGTCTGAAAATTCCTCTAGTCATTCACATGAGATTAAAACCTCGGAGACGGAAGAGGAAAATTGTGAAAGAAATGCACAGGATGATGAAGGGAGTCTGTAGTCTCTCCTTTTTTTAAAAACTTGAACATTTTTAGGCAAAGAATCCTTTAAAATGTCTTTTTAATATCCTCATGCCATTTTAAGATGCATGTTCTATTGACACCTATAATAATTTTCATTTGGTTATATTTCATATATGGAGGAGGCCACAGATTACTAGAAATCAGTCTTGAATATTCATTGGAATGACTGATGCTAAAGCTGAAACTCCAATACTTTGGCCACTTGTTGCGAAGAACAGACTCATTGGAAAAGACCCTGATGCTGGGAAAGATTGAAGACAGGAGGAGAAGGGGACGACAGAGGATGAGATGGTTGGATGGCATCACTGACTCGATGGACATGAGTTTGAGCAAGCTCCGGTAATTGGTGATGGACAGGGAGGCCTGGCATGCTGCAGTCCATGGGGTTGTAAAGAGTCAGATACGACTGAGTGACTGAACTGAACAGATTACTATAGAGAATGCTCAAAACTTGGAGGAAAAGTGATCGATGACTTTGTTCAAATTCGTGAAACATCCTTTACATCTTGTCTGAATGCCTCTTCCTGATGACCAAATATTAATTTGAGAAAGGCTTAGCAGTGAATACTAGTTTGGGAATTACTTTTGCCATCTCTGCTAAGGACATTAAGATAGCAAAAAGAATTGGAAGAAAGAATGCAGATGCTGTGGGTCACCTGCAGCCATCGGGCTTAAAATTGACCAGGGAAGGGACTCCTGTGTTAACTGCAGGATGGAGGTAATATCAGGGGCTGGGCTGGCCTCTGCCTTCAGCATGGGAGCTTTAGGAGTTAGGGGAGTCTTCTGGAATATCACCTGGACCTCTGACTCAAGCTGCAGTAAAATAGGTGCTGTTCATTGATCTAACAGATGCATGTAGAGTGGCTGACCCTCTGCTTAGGTGTTAAGGATGACCCTCTGTAGGGATTCCCTCGTGGCTCAGATAGTAAAGAGTCTGCCTGCAATGTGGGAGACTTGGGTTCAATCCCTGAATTGGGAAGATCCCCTGGAGAAGGAAATGACAGCGCACTTCAGTATCTTGCCTGCAAACTCGCATGGACAGAGGAGCCTGGCAGGCTACAGTCCCTAAGGTTGCAAAGAGTCGGACACAACTGAGCGACTTCACTTTTCTCTGAGTCAGATACCGCCATCTGGTGGGGCCCAGCCCCCTGGTGCCTGGAGAGAATGCGGTTAGGACTCCTGCTACCTGCTGTCCTCACAGTCTGGCCAGAACCTTAATGCAGGACCCCTGGCACCTACAAGGAAAGAGAGGTGCTCCAGTATCATACTGGTTATTTTCCAAAGGAGCAACTTGGCTTCTCAGAGCTTCAGGTTCCTCTTCTGTCCTTACTGTAAAGTAGAGAGAATAGCATCTACCTTGCAGGGCTATAATGAAAGTCATCTGCCATTTGACTGGTCCTGAAACAAGTAGGTGCTTGGAAAAAAAAGTGGCTGTTATGAAACATATTGTCAGGGCTTCCCTTCTGGCTCAGTGGTGACGAATCCGCCAGCCAGCGCAGGAGACATGAGTTTGATCCCTGGGTCGGGAAGTTCCCACATGCCTTGGAGCAACCAAGCCTGTGAGCCACAGCTACTGAGCCTGTGCTCTAGAGCCCAGGAGCCGCAACTACTGAGCCCTTGTGTGGCAGACTACTGAGCCTGCGTGCCCTCGAGCCCATGCCCTGCAACAAGAGAAGCCTCTGCAGTGAGAGGCCTGCACACTGCCACGAAGAGTGGTCCCCGCTCACTGCAGCTAGAGAAAAGCGCGTACAGCGACGAATACCCAGCACAGTGAAAAATACATGATAAATACATAAATGCAAAATAGAAAACATATTCCCAGGTAAGCACGGTAGTGCTTAAATCTCTCTGGAACACCTGAAACAGAGCCCTCAAAATGTATACAACCTTTATTCAGAGTGTACTCATTCTACATTTATGCACATCCGCCCTCCAAGCACACATGTGCACCTCGTCGCTGCCGAAAATCTGCCAGAAAGAGAGATCTGAGGATGCCAGGCCTGGACGGATGCTGTGCTGGACTCAGGGCATCGCTTCCAGGTGGCTTTTCCAAGCCCTTCCGCTGCCACCGAGAAGAGTCTGGAAACCCTGGAAGCCTTTATTTTGACAGGCAAAATCCGGGCCTTGGAGCTCGACCTCTCTCACTTGTCTTACTCAACAAGCATAAATATTGTTTGACCTGGGCATTTCTATCGCCCGCTATATGCAATAGTCTATATGCAATTGCCCAGCAGGACCCCTGCCCCAGAGCAAGAAGCAGGCTTCCTCTGCCTGCTGCTGGTGACATCCCCCGCCCTGGACACAGGGGGGCGCTGTGGCCCCACATTTTCTCAAAGACAAATGAGGTGCTCCCTGGGTTTCCTGTCTGAGCCCTAAAGATCGCAGTCCTTTGTACGTACATGATTTCATTTTCTCTGTCTTTTCCTATGTGGAAATCAGTGGAAGGATGGCAGCGACCTAAAATCGCACACACAGAAAATGTGTGTAGGTTCTTCAACTAGGAAACGTCAAAAACTTGCCAGCAATTATGTTTTCATTGTAACAGGTATGTATTCCACACAGCTTGTAAGAATAGTCTTCAACACACACACACATACACACACACACACACACACAAACACACACACAAAATAGGACATTTGTAAGTAGTTTTTATATATTCACCAAAATAGGATATCACTCTGCAATCTATTTTTTTTTTCCACTTTATAATAGCCTCAGTGAACTTTTTCAGTCTTTCCCACACTATTTTTTTTCCCCAAAATGACTTTATTTAGCTATCTGGAGCCATCAAATCTGAGGTGCGAAGCCCTGAAGTATTAGGGTTGAAAACGAAAAAAGAGGCACCTTAATGAAAAGCCCTAACTGAAGAAAGGCTTAAAATGATGGCATTTTGGTTATTCACAGAGCAGCATCTGAGCATTATTTATTTGCATTGTGGGTCGAAAGCTACTCACTCTCCCTAGAGCTAAAGGAATAGTTAAAATCCTTAAATTCCCTGAGGAGAGGCCTTCTTCCCCAAACCTGTCCCCATTTTCCTCTGGACTGGTTGACAGTCCAATGGGTCTGTTCTCCAGCCACAAATGTGTTTAGTTAGGATTTGTTTGAGGGTTTGTCTGAGTGAGGGGAAAGTGTCTACAAGGTAGAAATGGTAGCCCAGAACTTGTTGTCAGGCTGTTGTTGCCCTGTATTTGCTGAATCGTGTCCGACTCTTTGAGACCCCTTGGATCGCAGCATGCCAGGCTTCCCTGTCCTCCACTATCTCACAGAGTTTACTCAAACTCATGTCCATTGAGCCGGTGATGCCATCCAACTGTCTCATCCTCTTCCCCCCGCTTCTCCTTTTCCCTTCAATCTTTCCCAGCATCAGGGTCTTTTCCAATGAGTCGGCTCTTTGCATCAGGTGGCCAAAGTATTAGAGCTTCAATATCAGTCCTCCCAATGAATATTCAGAGTTGATTTCCTTTAGAATTAACTGGTTTGATTTCCTTGCAGTCCCAGGGACCCTCAAGAGTCTTCTCCAGCACTCCATTTTGAAAGCATCAATTTTTCAGTGCTCAGCCTTTTTTATGGTCCAGCTCTCACATACACACATGACTACTGGAAAAATCATAGTTTTGACTATACAGACCTTTGGCAGCAAAGTGATGTCTCTGCTTTTTTAATATGCTGTCTAGCTTTGTCATAGCTTTTCTTCCGAGAAACAAATGTCTTCTAATTTCATGGCTGCAGTCATGGCCCATAGTGATCTAGGAGCTGAAGAAAAGAAAATCTGTCACCGCCTCTACTTTTCCTCTTCTATTTGTTATGAAGTGATGGGACCAGATGCCATGATCTTAGTTTTTTTAATGTTGAGTTTTAAGCTGCTTTTTCACTTCTCTTTTACCCTCATCAGACTAGCATGGGTTCAAATCCCAGCGCTGTTTTTTGCTGCCCAGTTGAGTGATCTGGGTCCAGTTACTTAATTGCTTGGAACCTCTTTTGTAAAGTGTGGTAATGAAAGTCTTCTTGCAGGATTGTCATTAATATCAAGTCAAATATATGTGTATATACATACATTCATATATGTATATATATGTATATATATATATGCACCTTGGCTGGCAGATAATAAGCATCTGATGCTCTTTTAGAGGTCAGCAAGCTTTTTCTGCAAAGGATCAGGTGATAAATGTTTTAGACTTGATGGACATGAGTTTGAGCAAGCTCTGAGAGTTGGTGATGGACAGGGAAGCCTGGCGTGCTGCAGTCCATGGGCTTGCAAGGAGCCGGACACGACTGAGCAACTGAACTGAACTGAGGTCATACACAGTCTGTGTGGCAACTCTTTACCAATACAATATGTGAATGAAGCAGAGAGGATGTGTTCCAATAAGGGTTTATCTACAAAAACAGATGGCGGGTGGATTTGACACGGACAGTTGCTGCTGACCCTGCTCTATGTCAGCGCTGCCCGCTAGAACCTTAATATGAGCCTTCTCTGTAATACTAAGTGTTCTCAGAGCCACAGAAAGTAGAGAAACAGGTGACATTCATTTTATTAAAATATTTCATTTGCTTCAAATTATCCAAACTATTCTTGCTTCCACATGCAATCAGTAGGAAAGATCATCAATGAAGTATTTTACTTTAATGTTTGGTAATATTTTTAAGCATCTGCTGTGTATTTTAAACTCGCGGCTCCTCTCATTTCATACTAGTCACGTTTCAAGTGCTCCATCACTACATTGAACAGCGCAGTTATGGACAGTACTTCTCAAACTGCCATCGTAACCATTTAGTGGGTCAAGAAATCCATTTGCTAGAAAAAAGTCAAATTAAGAAAATGAAGTAGAGGAGGATAGAATCCGTCAGAGTACATTCCATGTTGAAAGGATACAGATTATTTCCTGCAGTCTTGTGTGTACTTGCCCATGTGTCTATGTGCATATATGTGTGTGTGTGTGATACGTGTAAGTGTGTGCTGAGTCATGATGAGAAACATCAGATGTATTTCTTCCTGTGGGCTGTTGTCAAACATGCTTGATGTTCAGTATTTTACACACTGTAGTCAAGCTTTTTTTTAAAAAAAAACAAACAAACGTAGGCTGAGTTGTTGAGCTTCTTCTTCACTTAGGCCATGCAGGCACTGTGCCGAGAGCGATGTGTTGACCACATGACTGGTGTAGAACCAGTCAAACTAGTTACCAAGTGTCATGCCAACCATTTCAAAAGCACAGATCAAAATTCTCAACTTTAAACTTTACTATCGCTGTCCTGAATTTCAAAGAATCCTCCTTTTACAGATAGTAAACTGAAACCCGGCGTGGTGGAATGCATGATCAAGATCCCAGACGTGAGCCGGGTTTTGGGCCGACAGTGAGACGCGCTGTGTGCCCAGCTTGGGGACGGCTCCTGCGTCACATGTTGGGGCTTCACCTGGGCACGTGGACGGGAGCCTGGGCCGGCTCACCCAGTGGCTTGAGTGTCACGAGGCCCTGGGGCTTCGAGCTTTGGGATTTATGAAACACAAGTTAAAGGGATGTTGCTTAAAAGTGTTTCCTTCTCTTATTGATTCTTTCACTGATTCTTCCACACATTTTTCTGAGCAACCCCCCAAGACCCAAAAGTGAGGTAAGTTCATGCTCTGCCCTCAAACAGCTCAGCTTTTATCTTTCTATAATAATATGTCTAATATTTTTCAGAGGGTTGTGGAGAAGAGCATGTTGTTGTGTCTGGCTCCTAATTCCATAAAAGTTGAAGACAGGAAACTGATAAAACTAGTTTTCCCTTCTTCTCTTTAGCTATGTGATGAAAGATATTTTAAATAATGTGTATAGTAAAAATTATTTAAGGTCCATTTTCCTGAAGTATATTCTGAGTTTATCCCACTCTCAGTTGGGTTCAATTTTCTTCCTTTCCCACCACAATACAGACTTTGGATTCAGGTTGACTTGGGCACAGATCCTGCCTACATGACTTCTAGGCTGTGAGGCTTAGCCATGGTCTCGAAGACTCAGCTTCTTCACCTATAAAATAGGGATAATAATTTTGGCCTCATAAGTTTATGGTAAAAATTAGTTGGGGAAATATATGTTAAGATTAAAAAAAACTTCGTGTGGAAAAATTCTTTTCCCTATGAATTTTCCATATGTTTTCATAATAATAGAGCCGGGTATAGAAATGTTATATTTTTTCACTTCCTGTTCCTTCCAGGAGGGTGCAGTATAGAGCCAAGAAATGTTTTTGTGGCATTTCTTTTAATGTCCTGGTATTTAATGACTTACAGACTGCATTTCACAGTATCTTTTCTCCACCTGTTCACATTTCACTCTCACACATATATAGTTTCCGTCAGGAATTCAACATTTGAGAAGAAATGGTCTTACTTTTTAGATACTTAAAAAGAAACAACAAATAAGGGCTTTCAGCTGTTACCATGACAACCAAACCCTCTCCAGTCAGTTATCCAGAGTGAATTATTAAAGAGCTCTGTCCAGAGAGTCGTTCTAAGGGGAAGGTTACACGGCTCTAATAGCGAGAGATGCCTGCAGTGCTGGAAAGTGGGGTATGGGCTTGCTTTCTCACTTCATCCACAGGGAAAGACTCAAATGAGCTAACCATTTGCACGTGATCCTCTTCAGTGGCTAAAGAGGCTGTTTTCCCAGAATTTCAGGTTGCTTAAAAGAATGAGTGTCTCTCTGAGTCACTTTTTCAGAAGCAGGATGCGTAAATGAGCACTTTCTCTCATTCCCGGAAAGAGTTGACCTGTTCCTGCTCAGATAATCCTTCCTAAAAATTAAGATGTCCATCTATAGTGATTGGTCGATCAGGAACAAGTTGTTATACCAATTCCAGGAGAGAATGGAGGAGGCTGCTGGCAGATGAGAAAGTCAGAAAGTGTAGGTTTGCAACTTATTGAGAAATAAATGGCTGTCCTCATTTTTATTTTAAAGTAAGAAATGCCACGTGTTAGTCATAGATAACCTTCTCAGACCAAGTAATATTAAGGCAACTTACTTAAATTTTCTGAGCCTCAGTTTCCACATAGGTAATATAGGTTTCACCAGACCTTTTAGGGGCAGTTGTGAGGATAAATGCATAGAAAATGTAGAGCAAAGTTCCTGGCACACAGTAAGTTTTCCGTGTGTTAATTGTTGTGCTTAAAATGGTTGATTCCCATGCCACACATCATTATTTCCCTAACATTGTTGAATCTCCTGAAATCTATTAGGATATTCAAAATAAAACATCTTAAAAGTGACTTTATTATCATTTTCAAAAATAAGAATTGGTTTCCTTTGTTTTTGTTTCCAAAGAAAATGCTTGAACCTGCCATCCAAGTAATAATATTTTGATGGCTTTTCTTCAGCTTTGAGTTTTGCTTTATACTCACATCCTTGAATTTCATTGCAATGGTATCTGAAGTTGCCAGTGTCTGAAAGTATACAGAAAATATATTCATTTGTAAAAGACATGTTCCTTTGTGTGTGTGTGCGTGTGCTCAGTCGTGTCCAACTCTTTGTGACCCCATGGGCTGTAGCCCGCCAGATTCCTCTGTCCATGGAGTTTTCCTTTCCTGACACAGTAGAAGAGTGAGAGATGAGAAGGCAAGATGGGCCTAAGAATTTAGGTATCCCATTGAAGAGAGAAACCTGGTGATGTGGAAAAAAACATGGCAAGGAGCATGGTGAGGCTCAGAGACAGTATTTCCTGAAGGATGATTTTGCTTGCTGCTTTGTGTCTCCTCTGCCTAAATTCTTTTTTTTTTCTTCTATTTTTATTTATTTATTTATTTATTTTTATTAGTTGGAGGCTAATTACTTCACAACATTTCAGTGGGTTTTGTCATACATTGATATGAATCAGCCATAGAGTTACACGTATTCCCCATCCCGATCCCCCCTCCCACCTCCCTCTCCACCCGATTCCTCTGGGTCTTCCCAGTGCACCAGGCCCGAGCACTTGTCTCATGCATCCCACCTGGGCTGGTGATCTGTTTCACCATAGATAGTATAGATGCTGTTCTTTTGAAACATATAATTTTATTTATTTATTTATTGGCTGTGCTGGGTCTTTGTTGCTCCTAGGGTTTTTCTCTAGTTGTGGCGAGAGGGAACTACTCTCTAGTTGCGGTGTGTGGGCCTCTCATTGCCCTGGTTTCTCTTGTTGTGGAACGTGGGCTCTAGTGAACATGGGCGTCAGTAACTGTGGCATGTGGACTCAGCAGTTACGGCTCCTGGGCTCTAGAGCACTGGCTCAGTAGCTGTGGGTGCATGGACTTAGTTGCTCTCAGGCATATGGGATCTTCCTGGACCAGGGACCGAACCCGTGTCTCCTGCATTGTCAGATGGATTCTTTACCGCTGAGGTACCAGGGAAGCCCCTAATTTCTAACTCTGATGAGTCAAATTTCTGTAGGGTCAAAAAAAATTATATAAGTTTGGTTAGAAGATGCTAAGGAGAATCAGGCAGAGAGAAATGAAACTAAGCCCTGTATCTTTGAAGGAACCTATCTTGGGGGAAGATCAGGAGAGCAGACAGGTTTGCCTGGTTCCTTGTAGAACTGGTGTTCTGAGATAACTTACAGGTCTCAAACAGTGTATGTTTAAGGAATTCCAAAAAGACCATTTCTCTGGCAACCATGTCCCTCTACAGGATCTTCTGCCTGGGAAGAATGGGAGACACAGTACTGCAAAATTTGGAG
Source organism: Cervus canadensis (assembly GCF_019320065.1). Taxonomy (NCBI): domain Eukaryota; kingdom Metazoa; phylum Chordata; class Mammalia; order Artiodactyla; family Cervidae; genus Cervus; species Cervus canadensis. The sequence goes on along the minus strand of NC_057396.1, from coordinate 60,508,394 downwards.
GCTTTAGAATCAAACAGACTAGCTTGGAGAAATTACCTAACCTCTCAGAGACTCCGTTTGCTCATCTGAAAAAGGGGAGATACTATTTTTCTTGTAAGGTTCTGAAGAGGATGAAATGAGAAGCAATCTGTGATGTGCTTCTCATGTCATATACTTTCAACATTGTTATTCCTCTTCTGAGTATTGAAAACGTCCATTTTTCTAATTCATATAGAGGAGGGCAGAGATGGTTTGACCTGGTAGATTTACTGGTCTTTCTAAGTTACACTTAGGGGCGAGGGGGAGTACTTTTGTTTTTTTAATATTTCTATTTCACTCTGAGGCCCAATCACATATGATGTGTATGTGACTATGATCTTACCATCATTCAGCATGTGGGTAAATTTGTATTATCATATGTCTTTAGTGTATCCTTGTATAAGCAACAAATTTCTGGGAAGTTTAACCAAGTGCCTCTCTATGAGTTGGGCCATATGTAGGCAGGTGGTTACCTATTTGGTACACAGTACAGTAGAAAAACTATACTGCCCTGAGACTCTGACTGTAGGCTTCTGGGCTTTGGCAATCACCTTGACCTCTCTAACCTTTATTCTTTCTTTCATATGTAAAATATAAGGTTGCTGATTGGATTTCTAAAATCCTTTTACATCCTCCAAATTCTATGATTGAAGTTCTCAGTTATTTGTGTAATTGTCTAATAGCACAAACAGATCAATGGCCAAACTTCTGTGATGGTATTTTTCATTCCTGAAGTTGGTGAATCTTCTGAAGGTTTGGAGGTTGGGGCACTGATGGGTATGCCACAGCGCAAGTATGAATAGGTAACTCAGCAACTGAGTAAACCTCAGTTGATGTTGGATGTTCTCTAATCCACGGGGCCTAAAGCTGGAACAGTCTGAGATTCGTTTAGGATTCAGGATTCTTGCTTGTCGTTTTGAATTATGGCCATATGCTGAGCAGATGGCCTCTGGGCTCGCCTTCCTTGTTTGAGTGGGAAGAGGTCATCTTCATTTATCTGTACATTGTATTTCTAAAACTCATGGGATTTTAAGGATGAGTTCAGGATTAAGACATACTCAGATCAAGCCATAGGGATGAGAACACTCATCTTCCATATTCCATGTGGGATCTGAGGTCATCCAGAGTTTGGCAAATGCCTGTTGTTATATACTTTCAGTTAAAATGTTTCTAGAATTATGATATTTCACAAAGTCATTCTCAGCTCTCACTAACCAATCGTCCAGTCCCCGGTCCAAATTGCATTTGGCAGGACAACTTCTGTTATTACTTTGCTTCTTCTTCTTGGATTCCATGAGACACCCATGCCTCACACTATCACACCGTCCTCTTTCGTTGTGTGTGACTGCATTTCTCTTTCAAGTAACCAACAGAGTCCAGACCAGAACAGTGGAGGAAGAAGGCAGGCCATTGCTAAACTTTACTGGGTTGTGGCTGTAGTATTTTTCAGCTGTCTTCTTTATTCTGTTAACTGTCAGTGCTCCAGACTTACCACTAGAGCGACTGGGACAGGATCTGGAGAGAGATTTACACAAAACGCATCATGTTTGGGGTGGTATCATGGTGGCTGCTCCTGAAAGCCCTAGCATTTCTCCCAGGAATCCATCTGGGCACCATTCAACAGACAGTGATCAGACACCCACCGTGCATGGAGCCCTGTGATACTTGCTGGAAATATAAATGTGGATAAGATAGGGTGCTTGCCCTTGAGTGGTTTTCACCGTAATAAGCAACAGCTTATCCAGAACATGCCCTATGCCAGGCTTTGTTTTAAATGCTTCATGTGTGTGAGCTCATGTGACCTTCAGAACGACTCCCTGGGGTTACTATTACTATTCTCAACCCTGTTTTCTAGGTGGGAAAATGGACATGCAGAGAGAATGGGCAACTTGCTCAGTTACAAAGCGAGTGAGTAACAGAACCAGAATCCAAACCCAGGCAGTTGACTTGAGTCTGGACTCCCACCCACCCTGGCACATTCTGCTAATACTTTCTTTTCCTCTGATAACCTCAGTAACATCTTCATCTGCCTAATCTTTGTAGCCTTTTTATTAATAACCATTATTAACAAACATTTGTCAAATAGCATCATGATAAAAATAATGTTGCTCAAAACAAAACAAATTTCAACCAAAAAAAAATCACAAAGCAAGAAAGCAACCAGCCAAAAAAAAAAAAAAAAAAAATCACCCACATTTTAGTTTATGTCCTTTTAACCTGTGTGTGTTATTTTTTTTTAATCAACATTTTAAAGTCTGCATCTTTCATTGAGCACTGTGACAGGCTTGTTTTTTCCCCACTATATTCTTCATCAACATAACTTTAATGACTCAGTCACTTTGCAAGTTTTCAAATCATACTTATACTGTACTAGTGACTTAATCACGTATTGTTGGACATTAATTCTTACACGTCACTGTCGTAAACCATGTGATCATGCACATCTTTGTATATACATTTTTTTGCATATGTTTAACAATTTCCTTAGATTATCTGGTTATCTGTTGGATTTTAACTTGTGTGGTGTTTGGGTGAGGAAAGCAGAACCGGACTTGGGAGTCAGTTTCCAAAGAAGCACTTAAGTTCTTTTTATTCCTGGAGAGCTGAGAAATAGTAATACCATAAATGCTTGAAGCATGATCTAAATCATCTTTTACTTTTTAGGTAAACAATTTTAAACTTAGGATTTGTTCTCTTGGAAATACAGAGAATTTTCATCTTGAGGACTGGATTCATGATTCTGCCAAAGATTAGCTAAATCATGATGTAACTGGTCTGGTTACCCCTCTTCCTCCCTCTTGAAGAATCACAGTGGAATGCTGGTGAATCAAACACACAAGGGTCAGGAAGACATCAGTTTAATTGGAGCTCTGTGGGAGTGAAAATGCAGAGAGGCTGACAGACCAGGATGGAACACACAGCGTGAATAAACAGCAAGTAAAGGTCCATCAAGCAATGGGTGGTTCAATACGTAGTGGTTGACCACAGGCTTTGGAGGTACATGGGGTTGAATTGGAAGCCTGACTCCACGTCTTACTTGCTATGTGATCTTGCACAAATTGTTCCATCTTTCTGAACCTCAGTATCTTTACCTGTAAAATGGGTATGTGATAGTTATCTGCTTCAAAGAGTTGTTGTGAGGATTTAACCAGATCATGTAAGTAAACATTATATATATATATATATATATATATATATATATATAAAGTAAACATTCCAGTAGTCATGTATGGTTATGAGAGTTGGACTATAAAGAAAGCTGAGCACTGAAGAATTGATGCTTTTGAACTGTGGTGTTGAAGACTCTTGAGAGTCCCTTGGACTGCAAGGAGATCCAACCAGTCCATCCTAAAGGAAATCAGTCCTGAATATTCATTGGAAGGACTTATGCTGAAGCTGAAACTCTAATACTTTGGCGACCTGATGCGAAGAACTGATTCATTTGAAAAGACCCTGATGCTGGGAAAGATCAAAGATGGGAGGAGAAGGGGATGACAGAGGATGAGATGGTTGGAAGGCATCACCGACTCAATGGACATGAGTTTGAGTGAGCTCCGGGAGTTGGTGATGGACAGGGAGGCCTGGCGTGCTGCGGTCCATGGGGTCGCAAAGAGCTGGACAGGACTGAGCAACTGAACTGAACTGAGCTGAACTGTAAGGAAACGTCTAACTGCTGTTGACTGACTGCTTTGCACAGGGCAGTGGACTATGGCAAGTTCATCATTATCAGTATCACTCAGTGGAGGGGACTGTGTGATCAGAGGTCAGTACTCACACTCTGTTGTGGGGCATGAAAACCATCAGGGAAGTTTGCTCTTCTGGGAATGACAGCAAATGAAAGCTTGCCATGTGACATCTGTGGGAAATGAATGTTACTCTTTATTTTCCAAAAGTACAAAGTAGGATCAGCTTGGAATTCCCCATCTGCTTTCTGAGGGCAAATGAGGGCAGTTAAGAGGCCTTAGGTAGCAGGATGGGCGTGAGTGGATAGGCTTATGGCTTGTACTTTAACATTCCTCTGGCATTTTTAGAAATCTACATTTGGAGATCACTCTGCCTTATGCTTCTTTGGGGTACTCTTGGTAGAACCCCAACTCAAAGGGAGGAAAAGGGGAGCTTTATTGGTTAAGGGCACGACGGTGTCTAGGGAGTCAGTGATGGGCCAGGGCCACGGGCACAGACACCATCAGGGTCATCCCATTCCCTCCCATCTCTTGGTTGGGCTTTCCCGGGTTGTCTCGTTTCAGGTAGTGGTTTGAGGCTCCTGGGAGCTCAAAGCTTACAGCATCCTCACTGTCGATGCTCTTAGTAATAAAAAGTGCTTCTTTCCTGATGTTTCAAGGAAAAGGCCCAGGGAACAGCCTCATTAGCTGGACTCTCAGTCCCACCCATTCCTGGTCTGACCGGTGTAGGAAAGGTCATCTTATTGGACCACTTGGTTCACTTCTAGGAGCAGATGGAAAGGGGTGGAAGAGCAAAAAGGAAGGAAAAAAGAAAAAGAAAAGAAGGGGGGAAAAGGAAGGAAGGAAAAGAAATACATATAGCTACTAAAAACTCCTAAAACTCTCATGGTTTTGTGGTTTATACCTGAGCTCTGCAATACTTAATTTACTAAGTTTATGAAGAATTTTTTCTCCCTTTTCCACCTTCACTTCCCCATATGTGTGATTGCTAAGTCAGGTGTGGCCTTCTGACGCCTGCAGCTTCAGCAGTCGCTGTGTGCATCCTGCTGCTTTAAGCTCAGGGTGTCATTAGCGGCATATCAGCCACCCTGTGCCACTTAACTTCTCCCTACAGAGTCTAAAAATACCCAGAGGCTCTCAAAACAAACAGCGAGGCCGCGGTGTGCGCAGGCGCGACCGCAGCCCAGCTCCCCGAATGCCTTAGCGCCGTCCTTGGGAAGACAGCCTCTGGGTCCCTCAGCTCCATTCTTCATTCTTATTTTCCGCTTTGGCTCACCTACTTAACACAGAGGAGGAAAAAGGGCTTATTGACAGAACAGAATTGACTGGAAGAAAGGGAAAGAGAAACAAACCTCCAACTAATTCACGCTGTCATTTTGCAGTTTGCTTGTAGACCTGAACTAAGATGTATCAAGAGATCAGTCCAGGGAGCTGCAAAGATTAGCTGGGATTTAAAATAAAACTCTTTAACCTGAGATCACCTAGAATAACTCTCCCATATGTGTCCATGAAGACACTCGAGGACCCTGTTCAGAGAAGGTTAGTGCTCACAAACCATCTGGGTCGCTACCTGGATGATTTTTTCAAAGGAGTGTAAAACCCAGTCTCCTTTCTGTGAAATTCTTAGGTAGAGTTGACTCATCCAGGGTATTGAGGTTTTCCTGTTTCAAGGAGGTGTCCCATTCGGTGGGGCTGAGGCGCTAAGAATATTGGCATCACATGTTTGGGAAACTGCCTGGTGGTATTTGATCAAATCAATGAGCCCTGGGTTGTTTTTGGGACTTGGCCAAGGGATTAAATGATAAAATCAGATGGGTTATGAAAATATGTGAGTCATTACTGATCAGACCTTTTATAGATTTCCTGGAAGAATCAGATGTCTCTTGAAGATAATGAACCTGAACCCAGTAGAAGCGTGAGAGTAAGGGCTTTTGCTCTTTGTGCTTACATGGAATAATAGATGTCATGAGTGATGCTCATGCAAAGGCAAAAAAAAAACCAAAAACCAAACACAGCTTTTTCCCAACTCTTTGGATGTCCAGACTACATCGAGCATTTGTTTTAGCTCTTGGGAATTGCCACGCGATTAATAGATTGCCCAGAAGTTGTTCTCAGAACAACCTTTCAGTTGGCTGATTTATGGTGGAATGCTGGGATTTAAATTAAAAAGTTCAGCCTTGTAGGCTAAGCATGAGTAAGTAAGTTCTTGGGACAGAATGTACTTAGCATTGTTTCCATCCTTACGTGAATGAAGGAAGCGTATGTACCTTGGACATATGCTTCTCATTGGAAAATGCGATCAAATGTCTCTTTCTGAACTGGTTCTCATCAGAAGTCCTTGGCATCTTCTCAAGACTCAAGTAAAGACTCCTCAGCTCCACAGTTGCTAGGTGGTCTCTCCCTAGGAAAGTGTCAGAGGCAGGGGCTTCTTGCTCTTTGTGGGTGGGAGTTTGCTCATTCAGGATGTCATGTCTGCCTTCTTTAAAAAATCTGTGTTGCTTATCTAAATGGAATTGCCTAAATGTGATGAAGGTTTTCTAATAGTTTTGTGCATCTGGGCAGCCTAATAAGAATGTTAGTAATAACAATAGCAGCAGGACCGACAGCTAACTAACGTTGCTGCAGCACTTCCTTTATGCCAGGCACTGGTCTGTGTCACAAATTTTAATGCCCTTAATCCACAAACAATGGGGTTTCAGCTTACCCTTCTGTCTTCTTCTTTCAGAGCTACCATTAGCCTGGATGCCTACACACGCTTTCCAAGATTGCCAGCTTTTAATGGCACCCATGCAGATTTGACTTTCAATAGAATTTAATTGAAGAGAGCCACATGTTATGTGTTTGTTGGGACACACTTATCTTTCACATTCTCGTTGGTCTGTGAGCTGTAAGTTCAAAGCACGCTATTTATCAATCCAGTCCAGAGTTTCAGTTCCTGGCAAAGACTCATTTTGTTCCCTCTGCCCTTCTTGCTTCCAGCACTTTGGAAAGGTTCTCATTGTATGCTAAATAGTTAAGTAAATTTCATGAGAAAGAAGAGCTGTGGACTTTTAGAGTTGCTCATAAAGACACAAATTGCTGATGCAAAATAGGAAGGGTGAGTGTTTTCTGAAATGAAGATTTTGACAAATCAGTTCAGGTTTGTGACAATTTTAAACTGCTTAAGATCAGTCATTAATATTTATTACTGGCTTTTCCTCTGCCTTTGTACAGAGCTGGGAGCTGCTCTAAGATTGCCGAGTTCCCAGGAGGCAGGGTCTCCCGAGTGGCCTGTATGTCATCACCCAAACAACGTTTCAGAATAATCGGTCCCCAAAGTATTATAGTGCAAAGGCATCAGGCTGCTTCCACTGTGCCTGTGTTTTAGGGTCTGGGGATTCTGTCCTTTCCAAAATTCTATATTGCTTTTCTTTTCAGAATGTGAAATCCTCTACTGAGAATTCACTTTTGAGGAAGGGGAAAGTGGTATTGCTGATTCTGTTTCCAAGTTTGAAACCAATGCATTGGGCTTGCATTGAGGGGCACTAATCTGGTTTGGTGTAGCTTTATTCTGGCTGAAACCACTAAAGGAACTCCCAAGTGCCGGGCTGGTCCCATTTGCCATGTGCACGTGTTTTCATTTAGGAATGCCTATTTTGTGAAATGGATTGTGAATCTGAGTTTCTTAAACACACACACACACACACACTCTGGAATGCAGGAGAGGGGTGTTTGCAATTATCTAGATGGTTTAAGTCATGGAGATGTCTAAAATAAGAGATGTAGGCCCCAAAGAAAAGAAAACAAGCAAAATAAACAAGCCACTCTAGTTTTTTAGGGTCTAAATAATCTGGATTTGATCACTGTGACAAGGAAAATCAAGGGCAATGGCAGAATCTGCATGAATTTGCCTATGTAGGCCTGTCTTTTAGGGTTACTTTGCAGGGACTTGAGGTTTTTTTTCTTCTTACCTACTTGATTTTTTTTTCACCTTATGAGTCTTCCTTGGAAATGGAATGAATGAAGAGAGCATGATGGGCCTTGGCTATCAGGAAGATTCAAGTTTGAAAAATTCTGGTATGCCCACTCAGCTGTCTGGTAACCTTTCTGAGCCCCTTACCTCCTTTGAACATGGAGGTGATAATCACTCCTCTTTGGTGATGATCAAATGGAATGATGGATTTAGAGCATCTGGTACATAGTGTGTGTTCTGTGATATTTGTCTGGTTCACTTTGCATCTTACTGTCTGAGTTGAGGACAAACCAGAGGATGATTTGTTAGACAGAGCCAATTTAATTTTGGCTGAAATAAGAAAGTCAGCAAAGAAAGGGAAACCTAGTCTCATGATAACGTGCTTTTCATGTTGTATCCCAACTCTACTGCTGACTTGCTGTGTGACCTTTAGAAATGGTTTAACCTCTCTGATCTTCAATTCCCCGATCAGTGACTTGGGAATTATAATCATAGTTCCTTCCTCCTAGGGCTGTGGAGAGGATTAAACGAGCTGTTGCAGGCAAAGTGTTTATCTCCGGGCCCTGTACCTAGTTATAGGGAGCTGTGCGTTGGTTTGTCCTTTACGTCTCTGGCTGACAGCCGTCTGGACCTTCATGAAGACGTGGGTCTCCCTGGCTTGCCCTTTCCTCCTAGTGTGTGTCAAACCTGCCGCCCTTCGGGAAGCTCACCCGTGCCTATGAAGAGGTACTTCACCTCCAGGGGATCCAAGCCTTTCTTGGGCAGTGGCCATCAGCCTGTGGGTACTGAGTAGATCTGTTGAGCAGTGACGCTGAGCATGTGAATCAGAGAGGGAAAGATGAGAGAGAGACACCTCAAAGCACGTGTAAGTGATCTGTCCTTCCTTCTCTTCCAGTTCTATTGAGATATAACTAACGTGCAGACCTGTGTAAGCTTAATGTGTATGGCATAATGATTTGAGTGACATACATCATGAAATGATGATCACAGTAAATGTTGTGAACATCCATCATCTCACATGAATATAAAATAAAATAAATAGAAAAAATGTTTCCTTATGATGAGAACTCTTAGGATGTATTCTCTTACTAATTTCCATATATAACATACAATAGTGTTAATTATATTCATCATTTGTACGTTGCCTCCCTAGTGCTTATTTATTTTCTAACTGGAAATGTGTGCCTTTTGACTGCCTTCATCCAATTCTCCTGCCCCGAATCCTCATTTGTGATCTCTTTTGTCTATAAATTTGGGTTTTTTTTTTTTTGAAGTATAGTTGACCTACAACACTATACCTTAGTGATTCAACATTTCTATACATTTAAAACTGAAGTGATGTGTTTTTCTAAAGAAGATCCAGGTTTCTAAACTTAATCATTACCAGCTTTTGTTGTTGTTCACAATTTTAAACAGATTTAATGTCAAGTCAAAATGAGTACTTATTTACATATATAGGAGGAAATGTAGTCCGATTACAATGACAAAGATAAACACATTCATTTATAAACTGAGAATGTCACTGGTTTTGATCCTTTTGTCATTTGTATATTTGTTTTTTTCAACACCAAATTCTGTAAAAATTTTAGATAATTTTAGACTTAAAGAAGAACTGTAAAAATAATACAGAGAGTTCCCGTACACCCCTCACTCTGCTTCCTGTAATGGTAACATTTTACATAACCACAGGCCATTGATTAAAACTTAGAAGTCAACCTTGCTCCAATACTGTTAGAACTTGCTTGGATTTCCCCAGTTTTTCCAGGAAGGTCCTCTCTGTTCCGGGATGCAATCCAGGGTCCCATGTTGCGTTTAGCTGTCCCGCCTCCTCCCGCCAGTGACAGTTCCTCAGTTTATCCTGTCTTTTGTGACCTTGCCACTTCTGAAGAGGTCTGATCAGTTATTTTGTAGAATGCCTCTCAAGTTGGAATTGCCTAATAATTTCCCCATTTCCAGATTTTTAGTTGACTGTTCTATGTATACTTGACCACTCAGGCTGAGAAACCATTCACAGATAAGTGTTTCAAGGTCTGATAAATTATCTAGTTGCAAAAAAAAAAAAGATTATCTAGTTGCTTCTGAGAATAGCCTGATTAGGTATTATAGATCCTAGAGGTTAAGAGTATGGACTGTGGAGCCAGAGAGCCTGGGTTGTGTGCCTGGCTCTGACTTACCTGCTATGTGACCTCACGAATGTTACTTGACCTCTCTGTGTCGTCCACAAGATGGGGATAGTATTGGGACTTCTTTGGGTTGTGGTGAAGACTCAGTTACAGCGCTAGGTGCCCCAAATGGTGCCTCGCATGCAGTCATCACTCAGTAATGTCTTAGCTGTTAGTTACCATTGCTGTCCTGCAACCCTGCCCCAAGGAAGTTCAGGATTAATGATTTCCTGTGGTCACTTCTCAGGTCTGCAAAGTCAGGTGTGGTTCTTGCCAGAGTGATGACTTGGCAGTAAAGCCCCGGGGTGTTTGGACATAGGCCTCATGTCCCGTCTAGATAACTCGTTTCAACAGGAAGATTGAATCTCGGCTGCCAGAACCATGTAGAAGTTCGGTCTCCAGTACGTCCTGGCTGTGCTCAGCTCTTAGAGGGCCCTTGTCTCATCTCCCACCCTCAGCCCCTGCCAACAGCCCTGGGATCTGCTCAGAGCTCTCTCCAGGAGTCCTGTCTCTGTTCTGCCTTCTCCCGGGCCTCTCACCTTGGCAACCTGTCTTCACCTTGTTCCTCTGACTTGATGTGAGGCAGCAAGGGATAATGGTTTCACACACTGCTCACTGGCTGGGTTTACTTCCCCCGCCCATCACTTCAACGTTACTTAGATCTCTGTGCTTCAGTTTCTTTGTCTCTGGAAAGGGCAAATGATAGCAACAATTATTATAATGAAATTGACTTTATTCTTTGTGATGCACCATTTTACTTGTTACCTCTATTATTACAACTGTGTGACAGAACCACTAACATGCTCCCATTTTACAGACGAGGAAACTGAGAAACACAGAATTGAACTAGCTTTCCCCAGATCACAGAGCTATGAGATGGAGAAGTCTAGATTCAAACCCCACCTGGTCTTGGAGCTCACATTTCTATTCATGCCATGCTCTTTGCCACATGGAGTCTCGGGGTGGGGTGTTCTGTAAATAATTCTCAGGGGGTTAAATAATTTACATAGAGCATTTATCAATGTGCCTGGCTCGGGGTTAATGTTCAGTCAGTTTTAACTATTATTAACCCCATGATCTGACTTCTGTTTCCTCTGGCTCGTGGTTTATATGATTCTGGGTTGCAGGTCCTGGGGTTTATCAGTCATTGACCTGGCGCCCTCCACCAGGAGCAACGGCCACCTCGCCCAGTCCCAGCCCAGCGTCCCCCTCTGCCCATGCTGTATTAGTCCCACAAGCCCCCCACCCAGCAGATGGGCTCGCCCACAGCGCTTCACCTCGATACAGTCCAGCCTGCACTCCTCTGTCTGTTTCTAATCGACTCACTTTCCAGCGTCTTTACTCCTCTTCATTTAGTTTCACCTTTCGCCTCCGACCTTTGGTTCCGCTTCTCTGGCCCAGCTTCTGCCTCCTTCCCCTCACCCACAGCTGGCCCCATGCCTTCTCTGGACCAGCTACTTCCTGTCCCCAGGCTCAGCCCCGGGGCCTGTCGTGTGGGACAGTCTGAGACAGATCCTCATGACCGGTGTCCCTGCTGGATTTGCCCAAGTGGTGAAGGAACTCTGCCCTGTGGTGGAAACAGCAGCACCTGTTTGTGGGCCTCGAGGTCTGAAAGAAGGTGTTCCAGGAGTTGTTATTGTTGTTTGGTCGCTAAGTCGTGGCCGACTCTTTGCGACTCCGTGAACTGTAGTCTGGTCAAGAATGCTGGAGTGGGTTGCCATTTCTTTCTCCAGGGGATCTTCCCGACCCAGGGATCGAACCCACGTCTCCTGCATTGGCAGGCGGATTCATTACCGCTAAGCCACCAGAAGGACAACTGTGGGAGGGGCAGGGAGCAGGAGCCAGGCAGCGTTTTGTTCCCTGGTCCCAGGAAGCTCTTTTCCTCAAACCTCAGAGTGTTTAGGGATTACCTGGAGATTGTGTTAGATTCTGTTTCGCGGGGCGGACAGGGCCTGAGGCTCTGCAGTTCTGTCTCCTGGGTGATGGTCGCTGGAGCACCCGTTGATAAACAGAGATCGAGCACAATAATTTAGCCAGTGGCATTTCTGACTGTTCGATAAAGAATTCAAGCTACAAAAGCGATGTCCTGAGCATCAGTGCAGATGTTGCCGCCTCCTAAAGATGTTAAATGAGGTCATAGTCTCCTTTGGCACAGGTTTCGAAGCATCCCTCATCTTCTGGTACCAAAGAAAATGAGACCACAGGTTCAAAATCAGCCTCTCAGGGAGCAGTCAGCTTCTTAACTCAGTAGTCATTTGCCACCAAGGTTGTATGCGACGGCAAGAAAAATCCACTGTGGCCAAGGGATGGGGCCCTGAGGGCCCAGCTGGACCATGGTAGACACTTCTCCAAGTCAGCAGGAAGGGAGTGAGTGTGGGTTATGGTGGAGTTGGGGCCACATCCAGGTGCTAAGGGGAAGCCATAGATAGGAGATGAATGAAATGATAGGAGGCAAGGGAACGGGACCTGTCCTGGAAGTGTCCAGGCTGGACTGGTGGAGGGGACCTGCTCAGGATGCATGAGGCCAGGCTGTCCTCACTCAGGCTGGCCACCAGGCTTAAAGGACCAGAGCCAATACAGGTGAATCAACTCATTCCATCGCCTGAGCAAGACTCTTCTACCGCTGAGCCACCAGGGAAGCAGGGAATGGAGACTCAACATGGAGGCCTCTTTTCGCCTGTAGTTTTTCCCCTCTGCCCCCTGCCTCCAGTGAGACAGCTGCTCAGATGGAATGGAAAGAGATGCTACCTCTGCCTGTGTGGCCTTCCTCCTCCCCTCCCCTGCTCAGCCCTTCTCTTCCCTCTCTGCTCCTGTGACACCCTCTCTGTTGTTTGGGCTTCTCTTCCAACCTGTAAATCCCATCTCTTGGGCTGCTGAGTTTAGAGACTCCAGGCTGCTTCTTTTGTGGCCGGTGGGACATAGCTACCCCCATACCAGCATCATCCTTATTCCCTTGAAAGCTGAAGTGACTTCCACTGTTATTTCAGGAGAGTCTTGGCTCCTTTCTTGAGGGGGCTTAGCCCAGCCTGGACTGTAGGTGGAGTGCCACCAAAGGCGGATAGGAAGGGTCAGTGCCTTGGTCTGTGATTGCTTCCCCCCCAACATGTCCCCTAATGATTCTTGATTTCCATAACCCGATGAGCTCATTATTCCTATATGGGCTGTTCCTTCCATTTCTAGCTATAGATACTTATCATATTCTGATTTTTGTTAGCATTAGTTATGTATTTGAGCTACTACCAGTATCATTCTACCCCAGCGCCCTGTCTCACCACATACACATCCTGCTGACAAGTATGATGGTCAGTTCTCAGATGGTGGGGCCTAGCCCTGTAGAGCCTGCAATGGGTAGCATAGAAGGCAGTTCATGAAAATTCAGAATAAATGTATCAGATGCTGATATGGAAATGCCAGGCTCCTTTCAGACCCTTAGATATGGCCCATATCATGCTCTGGCGGGGTTTGAGGGATCTGGTGTTAGGGACAGTGCTGTGACAGGGATCCATAAAGCCATGTTCATAAATGAAAGACCATAAGTTTCCATCCATAATGTCCTTTCTCCTGCTTCCCACGAGTGCCTACAGGCAACCTCAGTGTCCTTAGCCACAGAACTAAGTGTCCTAAAGCTGCGAGCTGGCCGAGACCCTCAGGGAACTTCATGGGAATGTCCAGCCAGTCCTTTGCTTCAGAATCAAGTGATCAAAATCCAACTCAGAGTCCAGCAGGCTGTGCGGATGCAGAGTGGCTTTTCTGGACTCTTCCACCTGTCCTGGGGCTCCCAACCTCAGCCAGAGACTTTTGGGGTACACTCTGAGTCTGACCCTATAGTGGGTTGAGAGCACCCTAGGTTCCCTGTCCCACTGTCTCCCAGACCATGGAGCTCCTTTATCCCCCAAAGCCTTGTGTCTTTATTCCCAGCCTCCAGCCTGGGTTTCCTTTCATTCTCTGCGTACATGTGTTGCTTCAGTTTGGGCAAGTCAGGGACATGCAAGGCTTCTGATTAGGAATCTGGAGTTTTGTAAGGGGCACATAACTGAGCACCAAACATGTATGTATGTATCCCTTACAAGACTGAGGATGGGGCACCTATAGCGCAATCAGACCTTGTGGGCGATGCTGAAATAGAACTTTTTTTTTTCTTTTTCATTTATTTTTATTAGTTGGAGGCTAATCACTTTACAACATTGTAGTGGGTTTTGTCATACATTGACATGAATCAGCCATGGATTCACATGTATTCCCCATCCCAATCCCCCCCTCCCATCTCCCTCTCCACCCGCTCCCTCTGGGTCTTCCCAGGGCACCAGGCCCGAGCACTTGTCTCATGCATCTAACCTGGGCTGGTGATCTGTTTCACCCTAGATAATATACATGTTTCGATGCTGTTCTCTCGAAACATCCCACCCTCACCTTCTCCCACAAAGTCCAAAAGTCTGTTCTGTACATCTGTGTCTCTTTTTCTGTTTTGCATATAGGGCATCATTACCATCTTTCTAAATCCCATATATATGTGTTAGTATGCTGTAATGTTCTTTATCTTCCTGGCTTACTTCACTCTGTATAATGGGCTCCAGTTTCATCCATCTCATTAGAACTGGTTCAAATGAATTCTTTTTAATGGCTGAGTAATATTCCATGGTGTATATGTACCACAGCTTCCTTATCCATTCGTCTGCTGATGGGCATCTAGGTTGCTTCCACGTCCTGGCTATTATAAACAGTGCTGCAATGAACATTGGGGTGCACATGTCTCTTTCAGATCTGGTTTCCTCGGTGTGTATGCCCAGGAGTGGGATTACTGGGTCATATGGCAGTTCTGAAATAGAACTTTTATGCTAAAGAGTGTCTGACTCCCTCCACCCCCACCACCACTGCCTTGAGTTCTGTGACAAAAGCCCCATCCCCTCGGGATTACATTAATCTGTAGAGCCCCAGTCTCTGGGAAGGCAGTGGGGGAGAAAAATCTACTTTAGGATGTGTTATTTCTGCTGCACCCACACTGTCAGCCCCAGAGCAGGACTTGATGCTGGTGCTTTAAGACCAGTAAGGGGTGTGGGGAGGGAAGGCAAGTGACACGTGTATGCTGTCTCTCTTCCAGACTTGTGCTTTTCTATCCAGGTGGTGCTAGTGGTGAAGAATCCACCTGCTAATGCAGGAGATGCAAGAGTCCTGGGTTAGGAAGATCCCCTGGAGTAGAAAATGGGAACCCACTCCAGTATTCTTGCCTGGGAAATCCAATGGACAGAGGAGCCTGGTGGGCTACAGTCCCTGGGGTTGCAAAGAGTAGGACATAACTGAGCACCAAACATGTATGTATGTATCATCTTAAAGTGTTCTCTGCAAGTGGTGAATCTGAAGTAGAGTAGGATTAAAATCAGGTGAGACATGTATAAATGGAATATTAAAAAGGCACAGGAAATGTCAGCCTTGTCTGCAGTGACCTCTGCCATGATGAGTGGCAGGGCTTCGCATGTAATGATGCATCTCTGAGTGGTTTTAGATTAGATCTTTGCCCTCATGTGCTGGCCTCCACAAAATGGCAAGCCCCAGGGCAGGTTGGCACACTTTGGGGGCCAAAGATGAGGCAGGCACTTCTCACTCTGGCCTGAATCTGCTCCAACTGACTGCTTATGTCCGGGCACCAACGCCTTCTGTGTTTTTGTCAGAGGCAACCAGGCAGGCCTGTAGAGTTAGAAAAAAATAAAATAGGATGGGAACAAAAATATCCAACTTAAAATAGGTAATAATCCTGGCTGCACATTAAGGCAGCTATTTATAAGAGTGGAAAAAGCAAGGCTGTGTGACCTTGACAGATTATGCAACCAGTCCTTCATTTTTTTGTCTGTAGAATGGGTGTCAAAATACCTAGCATATATTGGGACTTCTCTGGAGGTCCAGTGGCTAAGACTCTGCAAGGGACCCTGGTTCAATCCCTCGTCAGGGAACTAAGATCTCACATGCCACAATTAAGACCTGGTGCAGCTAAATAAATATAAAAAATACCTATCTTACAAAGTTAACAAGAATAAATAGTAAGGACAGCCGTAATTAATTAAGCCTGACTGTGAGTCAAGCATTATTTGAAAGTCTTGACATTACGAAGGTGGGACTATGATTATCCTCACTTTGCAGATGAAGAAAGAAACCCAGAGAGGTTTAGGAAGTGGTAGAGCTGGACTCAAACCTGTGCTATTAATAGTAAAACCACACACGGTAAGAATCCAGGGCAATGAGACAGCTTTATTCAAAGCATGAAACAGATGTCCCAGTGAAATGAAAGATGATTTAGATGACTGTGCACTGATGACAAATTAAGGAACATTTCATCACATGGTGAGAAACACTCCTTTTCTGAATCTCTTCCAATCTTTCTAATGATGACAATGTTAAAACCTTGGTCAGGTGCTGCTAGGCCTTTATCACTGTCCTAAAGCCTTTCAGTTTCCCTTTTAAACAAAGAGAGCAGGAGGCCGAGGCTTCAGCAAACATCCAGCTCGCATTCAATAAAGATATTTGTTGTCACATTTGTTTTCATGCCTACCTTCTATTTATGACAAGGGTTACTGGGTTTTCATTGATAGTAGGCATGTAAAAATCCCTCTGAAGATACAGATTTAAGTACAAAGAGTCTGTCAGCACTAAACATTAGCAAGTCAATTTTAGAAGAGGTGGTATTCAGATAAGGCAAAACTAGCCAAGGCTCATGCTTCTGAGTGACTCAGGCATGAGAAATCTTGTGATAGATCGTGAGTAGGTTTCAGCCTAATGCATAGCACGGGCTTCCTACTCAGTGAATGTTAAAGACAGAGGGAAGGGAGGATGCCATTCTGTCTTCTGATCTGGGAACTGGAGAAAAAAGAAATGAGTCCTTGGTAAACTGCAGGAGACAGTCTTTCCCTTGAAATTTTGGGTATGAGTTTAGCTTGTTCTGAAGGTTGATGGATCAAGCAGGGGATGGAGAGAATGAGGTTGGTTTTGGTCTTCAGAGAACCCCGGTGGCTGAGTCTGGTGATGGATTCAGATCTTAGAGTCAGACCCCAAGTTACAAATGGGAGGCTCCAGATGGGGGGAGGGTTTTCCCCAAAGTCACTCAGGTGGAGATCAGCTGTAGTATGGACTGGTGTTTTCATCTGTTTCTAGCCAAGTGCCTCGTCTTCGTCTCTTTTCCCAAAATAGTCACCAGGCTTGAACTGGTTCCTGGTAAAACCCAGATGGCTCAGGGCTAAGTCCCCATCTCTAGGTGCTCACCACTTCTCAGCACTGCATGAGGTGCCCCGAGTTACAGGAACCTCCACGAGGGGAAAAAACAATCGTCTCCAACCTCAAGGATCTGGTAAAGCTCTGCTGTGTGATTTTGCCCTTAGACGAGCATCATTTGAGAGGTAAGTAGCCCAGGTTTTCTAGAATAGCATCAGTTAGGAAGGTCCCTCTAGGAGTGATAAGCCCTGTATGACTCGGCTTTCACCAGGTTTTGCTTCAGTAACAACAACTCCCAAATCTCTGTGGCTTACCACCAAGGAAGTTTGTTTCTTGTGTCTGTTACATGTTGGTTGCAGGTCAACTGCAGTTAGCCACAGTGTTTCCTCCATAAGGGACCCAGGCTGAAGACACAGCCCTCACCTGGGTCATGCTTTTCTCGCAGGAGAGGGAAAAAGCAGTGACAGAATCACCTGGTAGTTCTTGAGGCTTCTGCTAGGAAGAGAAATGTGTTGCTTCTATTCTGTTTTGGTTTGGGCAGACTCCAGAGCAGAATCCAGAATGAGGATTCCAACACGAGTAGTTTATTTGGGAGGGGCAGGAGACACCAGGAGGGAGGGCTGAAGTGGAAGGGCAGCCAAGAGAGGGTGGGTTATCAAGCTCACCACCTCTGTGGGCAACGCTAGTTTAACCCACGGGGAAATCGTGGAGACAGGGAAAATTATGTGCCCTGTTAGCCCTGGAGTCATGTGTCCTGGTTTCCTCTCCAGCAATGAAGGAACTGATGTATTTACACATTCAAACCTGCTGGTCATTAGTTGAGGGCTGCTCCTTGCAGGGGCATTTAATTTCCCAGCGTTTCTGGCACATATGGGGCCAAAGCCCTCAGGCAAAGAGATGCAGATAGTGGCAGTTGGGAGTTAGCTGGAACACATTGGAGTGCCAGACGAGTGCTAGCGGTGAGGCATGGAAAACGGCTGAGACATCTCTCGTTCCGCTGACCCAAGTGGAGAGGCATCGGGGATGGAGACAAGTGGTCCCCCCACAGAGGTCCAACTCTTCTCTGAGGTCTGAGGTGCAGTGTGCGGCAGCCCCTGAGCCCTGCTGTATGGGGCGCAGTAAACTCTTGAGTCAAGAGCATGAGTGATGCTTAATTGAGAACTGCTAGGTAGACTAGGGGCTTCTAGTGGCTCAGATGGTACAGAATCTGCCTGCAATGCAGGACACCGGGCTTGATCCCTGGGTCGGGAAGGTCCTCTGAAGAGGGGCATGGCAACCCACTTCAGTATTGTTGCCTGGAGAATCCCATGGCCAGAGAAGCCTGGCGGGCTAGAGACCATGCGGTCGCAAAGAGTCGGACAGGACTGAGCGACTAACACTTTCACTTTTTGGAAGACTAGACTGTGTTGACCTTGACAGCGTTGGCATTTGGGGCTGGGTCATTCTTTGTTGTGGAGGCGCTATCCTATGTACCGTAGGATGTTTAGCAGCATCCCTGGCCTCCACCCATGAGATGACAGTAACACCTTCCCACCTCCAGTTGGGTCAACCAAAAATGTCTCCAGATTGCCAAGTGTCCCCTGGGGGAGCATAATTGCCATCCACAGAGAGCCACTGATATAGATCATGCATGCATTGCTAATTCCCAGAGAACTGGAATAAATTATTAATTCCCAGAGAATTAAATTATAGGTGCCTGGGCAGAGGGGTTAGTAGCCTAGTGGAGGAGACAAATATAAACGCTAAGGACGAGTCACTCTGTGTTGCGGCACTTTGAAATATGTAAAGGCAGGAGAACCAGTTCAGGAATGTAAAGAATGCATTCTTTGAAGAGGGAGGATGGGCAAGGAAGGCTGTATAGAGCCAGAGACAGCTGAGTGAGGTTTTGAAGGATGAAGAGGAGTTTTCCAGATGAGTGATACCATGTATAGAAGTTAAATATAATCTTTGGTGATGGTGGAGACTTGGGAATGCTATAATAATTGATGCTGGAAGTGCTGACTTCAGAGCCTTCTCACACTCAGGCCAGATTGCAGGACTGTAGTTGAATCAGCTTTACCTTGTGATAACAAAGCATTCTGAGTGCATCTGGACCTGGGTTCCAGCCCTCCTCTGTCCATCCACCAGCTGTGACCTTCTCTGACTCCCTCCTCATTTTCTCATCTGTAAAATGGGTATAACACCTACCTATGGGACTGTCTTGAGGACTAAATCATGCTCTGTCTCTAAACTCTCAGCCCTGTATCTGGCATGTGGTATGAGAAGAATAAATGACAGTTAATTATTACCATAAATATTATGAAATAGGCTGAATTTGCATAATAATAGCTAACTTTTGTTGAGAGTGTATTCTGCTCCAGGCACCACCACAAGGGCCTTTCTGTATTAACCTTTGAGCACGATAGGTATTGTGATTGCTCTCTCCATTTTACATGGAAGAGGCCGAGGCACAGAGTAATTGGTACGGTGGGTGAATGATACTCAAAATGCCAGCCGACGTCTGAACAAGCAGTCTTTTTGCTGGATGGTTTAGTACTTAGCATTTCTCCTTAACTTTTTGAAAAGAAATCAAGGGCTTAGTTATAAAGTTATTTTCACCAAAGTTTTAGAGGCAGTGTAGCAACTTTTGAATAAATGAACTTTTCTCACTGTTGACTGAAGGTCCTTAATGCAGTTATAGAATATTAATAAGAAGATGAGTGAGCAGAGACTTATTTTTAACCACAGCATCTGAGCTGGCCTTTCACTGCTAGTCTATTGGGGTAGATGATGAATCACCCAACGCTGACCCCTTCCAGAAATGTCTGTGAGAGGAAACAAGGGGAAACTTTCAGCTATTTAACTCTTCCCCCGGCCCCCACCCCCACCGCACCCCCCCAGGCTATTAAAAGAAAAGCTGAAAGTGTGTTTGTCAGCCTCCTGGATTCCAGGTCCAGAACAGGAGGAGATATGTCTCCTCTCCCTCTGTGACCGGGACACATATGGTGTTCTGGGTATTACAGGAGCAGAATGTGTTCCAAGGACTGCTTTTAAACCCAGCCCCGCTCCATGTGCCTGCGATGGGAATCAGCGTAGGGTCCTGGTGTCTGGGGGAGCACCCTTCTTCTGCTGTACCCTTGTTGCTGGCTGAGCTCTCAGCTTTGATGGCCTCTCCTTGGAGAAACAGAAAAGACAGTTCAGTGAGGGCATGGACCTGGTCTGCCATACGTAGTTCTGTGTCCTGAGCCCGTTGGAGGCGCTCCAACAAGAAAGAGTCAGTGAATGAAAGGTGTGGGTGCTCCTTCTTTCCCAACACCACCATCACGTGCCTAGACTACACATGAGTTTCTCCCATCTTGGGCTCAGGTCCAGACTCCAGTCCTTGCCAGCCACGTGTTCTGGGGTAAATTACTTCCCCTCTTTATGCCCCGTCAGTAAGGTGGCATGTGTGTGTGCTCAGTCATGTCCGACTCTTTGCAACCCCATGGACTGTAGCCAGCCAGGCTCCTCAGTCCATGGAATTTTCCAGGCAAGAATACTGGAGTGGGTTGCCATTTCCTTCTCCAGGGGATCTTCTTGACCCAGGGGTTGAACTTGTGTCTCTTATATCTCCTGCACTGACAGGCGGATTCCTTACTGCTGGCGCCACCTGGGAAGCCCATCGGTAAGGTGGAGCGAATAATAATTCCATGCAGAAGGAGGCTGGAAGAAGTCAGTCTAAAGCACCTGGCTCGTAGAAAGTACTCTTGGTGGTAGTTCTTTTGCTTATCATTTCAAGATGGAGCTGGATCCGTTGGAGGTATCCCTCGGGTCGGGGAGAGGGATTGGCATCCTAGAATTCCACAATCCTTCCCTTGGAGGGATCGTAAGGTGCCCTCCAGTTCTGTATTCCAAATGATGTTTGAAACCTTCTGGTCAGTCCATGTTTTCCAAAGGACAAAAACCATGGCAGCCTAGATAAAGAGGCGTCTGCAGCAGCTTTGCTCTCGTTAGCTGTGGCCTGGGCTCCAGCTGGCCCCCCTTCTCGCTGCCACGCAGCATCTGCTGTCTGCCTCCTACTCAGACGTCCGTGGGTCGGTGGCAACCCCAGAAAGTTCTGGGCCAGATGTGAATGTGGCTCAGACTGTGCCCGACTAGGTGATTAGCTGGTTGTTTTCTCTGCACGACACCCCCCAAAATGTTTTTACTCTCCATGCCTCACCCACACCCATTGCTGCCTCGTCCACTTTCTATTCTTTCTTGAATATGCATGCTTCACATTACCCCTTCTCTAAGAGACAGTCAGCCCCTCCAGGGAGAGGCAGGGTCATGTAGTGGGTCCGGGCTCAAGCTCAGGAGTCCAAACTTGGAGGGTGTGGATCCCAGCTCTGCTATGGAGCTGCTGTGTGAACTCGGGCAAGTTACTCAGCTTCTCTGTGCCTTCTCCTGGTCTATAAATGAAAATAATAGTAGTGCCTACTTGACAGGGTCTTTGAGAAATTTAAACAAGCCAAGCTCTTGTAAAGCACATAGAATGTGCTTTGACATATGGTGAGTCTTCAGTGAAGCTTAGCTAATATCAAGATCTTACAGTAACAAGTGGTAGCAAAGAGGATGGTGATGCTTCAACCATAAGAGCTTGCATGTCGTCAGCCTGCCGAGGGGATCTGGGATCGAAAATCCAGTTGGCTGTGGATTTGCCATGGATTCTTTAAAAAAATTTTTTTTCTTTCTTTTTTTATTGACTGTGTTGAGTCTTAGCTGTGGTGCATGGACTTAGTCGCCCTGCGGCAAGTAGAATCTTCCCGGGCCTGGGCTCAGGTCCCCTGCATTGCAAGGCGGATTCTTTACCACTGGGCCACCAGGAAATTCCTTGCCATGGATTCTAATGGCAACTCTCAATAGTGAAATTGTTCAAAGGACCTTAAGGGCTCATGAAGTGAAAGTGTTACTCAGCTGTGTCCGACTCTTTGCGACCCCATGGACTGTAACCTGCCAGGCTCCTCTGTCTATGGAATTCTCCAGGCAAGAATACTGGAGTGGGTTGCCATTCTTTTCTCCAGGGGATCTTCCTGACCCAGAGATTGAACCCAGGTCTCCTGCATTGCAGGCAGATTCTTACTGTCTGAGCCATAGTAAAGCCCTTGGGGAAACCCAAGGGCTCATAAAGGCAATAGCTATTGTGCTTCTGTAACCTGATGAATCCAGGTTAAATGTCAGGGAGCGAGGCTGCCAGGGAATGCGTAGTTAATGATCACAGCGGGTATAAGGCTAGTAACGGAGGAATGAGAGTAAGTGCCAAGGAAGGATGGTGTGTTAACAGTGACTGTGGCTTGCCAGCTAGCTGCTGGGCTCACTGGGTGAAAAGTCACAAAACCCTGATAGGAAAAAGGTGTAGTTCTTGCTTATGGAAAGGAGAGGGACATCAGAGGTCTAAGATGATCCTATCGAGTTCTCTAACTCCAGTAATTACACAATGTTCAAACAAACACTTACTGACCTTGGCACTTTTCAGCCAAATGATGCACTCAATAGGACAGTTTGTTACTTCTGTAACGTCAGAACACTGGCTAGGTAAACTTTAAAGCACCTGACAGATCTTCCTTCAAGGTACAGCAGCACCGAAATGAAAGACAGAACTCATGTCCGTGCTCCGGGGCCAGCCCGTTCCTGGAGAGGAGAGGACGGTCAGGTCAGAAGTCTTGGGATGGGGTGGGGCTGGGCTGTGCGGGGCAATGAGAAGCGAAGAATCACTTTATATTCCTGGAGGAAAAAGAGATATGAAAAGTGGAACAATGGGTTATTATAGCACACTCATTGGAGCCTGTTTTGGTATCTGGCAAAGACACTTGCTTTTCCCAGGGGTTGAGGTAAATGTGTGCTTCCTTCTGTGAGCCAAGTCTTTCCTGGGAATGTAGAGGTGTCAAGAAAGAAGTAAAAATTGGGAAATATAATCTGTTCATCAGAAAACAACTGGTTCTGAAGTGTTTGATACTGGTGAAGAAAATCTATGGTCCCTGTACCCTGATGCCTAACGATGAACCAGGGGCATGGTTCCCCTCCCGATGAGTATGTGTTGAATGAATGAATGAATGAATGAAATTCATACGTTTTCATATAGATGTTTTCTCCTTTAGTTGTTATTGTTTAGTCAGTAAGCCATTTCTGACTCTTTTTGCAACTCTGTGGACTGTAGCCCACCAGGCTCCTCTGTCCAAGGATGACTGCTTAAATAGCATATTAATAAGGTGTTTAGTGATGACTTGGAAAAACTGTACCTTGTACTGAAATCATCGTCTGTGATTGCATCTTGAAGAACTTAAGCACCCAGATGTGAGACGTAGTCCTTAATGAGGATGTCACCCGCATTCAATCCCAGACTCTTTCTAGAGGTTTGAATGTTAGCATTTTCAGCAATCATTGCTGAAGGAATTGGTCCATATAAAAGCCTGTGCATCTCAGTTCAGTTCAGTTCAGTTCAGTTGCTCAGTCATTTCTGACTCTTTGTGACCCCATGAATCGCAGCACGCCAGGCCTCCCTGTCCATCACCAACTCCCGGAGTTTACTCAAACTCATGTCCATCGAGTCAGTGATGCCATCCAGCCATCTCATCCTCTGTCGTCCCCTTCTCCTCCTGCCCCCAATCCCTCCCAGCATCAGGGTCTTTTCCAATGAGTCTTCTCTTCGCATGAGGTGGCCAAAGTACCGGAGTTTCAGCCTCAGCATCAGTCCTTCCAATGAACACCCAGGACTGATCTCCTTTAGGGTGGACTGGTTGGATCTCCTTGCAGTCCAAGGGACTCTCAAGAGTCTTCTCCAACACCACAGTTCAAAAGCATCAATTCTTTGGCGCTCAGCTTTCTTCACAGTCCAACTCTCACATCCATACGTGACCACTGGATAAACCATAGTCTTGACTAGAGGGACCTTTGTTGGCAAAGTAATGTCTCTGCTTTTTAATATGCTATCTAGGTTGGTCATAACTTTCCTTCCAAGCATCTCAGCTCTGCTGTTTACTTGGTGTGTGATAACTGTATTTCCCTGTGCAAGCAAGTATCCGGTATGATTTCATTAAGACTGTGTTGTCAGTTAACCCTGCTGCAAAAGCTCTTCAGTCCAAAGATTTAAAAGCAAAAGTGTTTAAGTGGTGTTGCTCTGTGACCTGAACTTGGTGTGATGGGAAAGCCAGCAGGCTTGGTTTTCACGTTGGAAAGACACTTTCTGATATTGCTAAATGCATAAGGTATTTGGTTCAATGTTGTCCTCTGGGACCTGGTAGCATTTCTTATCTCTCTTGCAACACAAAGTGTAGGTGTTACAAAGACCACCAACTCCTCCTGTCATTTTTCCTCTTCAAATCACTCCTCTTCAATTCCCTCCATAATCGGGAAGAAATGGCTGTTGTTCATTTGTTAAGTCTGTTGAGTGTTTGTTATCAGTTTGGGGCTCAGTTTTAGGGTTTACTAGAATTGGGATGGTTCTCAAACACTCTGTCCTTTTGTACATTGATTTGTGTTTTCAGAAGCCCAAAACGATGTTTTAAAAAGTCTAATGAAGAAGTAACTGCTGATAGCCATAATTCAGGAAATCAAAAAGAAGAGATCAGTGTGGAAAGGTTGGATTTTGAGCAAGGACTCTCTGTATGTTTTTGACACCACCAAGTTGTGAAAAACCCAATGATTTTCATTTTTTACATTGATTTAAATGATTTATTCTGTTCATATTTTGGCTTATTTCTCCTCACTGCTTTAAACTAATTTCTTAAAGTTGATTTGTTCATAGTTTCATTTTTTATAAAGGATATTAATCTTATTATTATAAAAGTTCTATATGCTTATTATAACCAATGGTTAAAATTTTTTTAAGTGTAAATAAGGGAGCAGAATCACCTGCGATTCCTTCAACCAGAGATAATCGCTATTCAAATGTACCTTTTTCTAGTCATAATGTAGGATAATATTTGGGACCGTGTTTTATATCTTCAGTCTTATATCTGTTTTTCAGATTATCCCCCTCCATTTTTTTTTTTTTTTTAAGAAAAGGAACTCAAATCATTATACTGTAATTCCTGTTCTAAAGTCCCTTCTACTCCTAGTGGTTATTCTTAAGTCCATCCTGTCTTGTGTGGGCTGTGAGGGGCCTGCTCTATGTCCAGCTGCATGGACAGGCATTAGGTTGACAAATGGAAACACGGATAAGAAATTGCATCTTTTAATGGCTCTGTCATACTTCACTACTGCTGTGGCGTTGTTTGCTTAACCTTTCAGAGAGAATGAACGGAGTTGTTTCTAATTTTCTTATTACCTAAAGAGTGCTACAAATAATCATCTTTGTCTGAATTGAATTTACTTTTCTTGGACATTGTTCCCAAGATGGGGTTGCCAGGCCCATGAATATAAACAGACTTATAATACTTGTTACCTCTTTACAGTATTACTTAATCCAATTGATACTGCCACCTGTGATGTCCAAATGTACTTGTTTGCAGAAAGCCCACTCCTGTCCAATTCAAGTCATTATATTTGTTGGGTTTCTTTGGTGACTCAGTGGTAAAGAACCCGCCTGCCAAGGCAGGAGACCCGGGCTCGATCTTTGGAGTCAGGAAAATTCCCTGGAGAAGGGTATTCTTGCCTGGGAAATCCGATGGACAGAGGAACCTGGCAGAACTGCAGTCCGTGGGATCTCAAAAGAGTCAGACACGACTGAGTGACTACACAACAACAGTTTATATTTGCTGCCTTAATAGAGACCTAAAATTAAGTGAAACAGGTTTGAATTTACTTTCTGAAACTCTTACCTTTTTGTCACCAGAGGTACATATAATGCTTGCCAAAAATGTGAAATGAGCTTGTTAAGTATTACCTAAATAGTACTTTAAAACATATAATGTATTATTAAAAGGTTAGCTTCTACTAAGTAATAAAATTAACATAAGGACTTAATGTTTGGGAAAAGTTCTGAAAGAAAAGACTTGCTTCCATCTTGATTTTCCCTCATTTTTCTTTATCTTCTCACCAAATTTTCAGGAATTTTACCACGCTCAATGCCATTCACCTACTTGCCCTAATGTTTCAAGCGAGTCTAAGCAGTAAGAGAAAAGTGATATTCTAGACCTTCAGAACCAATTTCCTTTCAAGTGGTGCAGAAGGGTCCTTGGATTTCCTTGCCTAGGAAAGAAAAGATGCCAAGTGTTCTTGACCCAAAGTAGCTGCCTTGAAATGCACCCCCTCTCTGCTCAAATCCGAACCAAAGGCATTCTGCCCAGAACTCGAGGTGAGCCGTAGTCACTGCCTGGAGTCTTAATCTTAGCAAACACACAGCCATAACATTTGGCTAGAGAAGCACGTAAACATGAGTGGGTTCTCTCCAAATGAACCTTTGTACTCTCCAGGGACACCAGGGGAGTGGAACACAAGCCCCTAACATCCTTGTTAAAAATCAATTAGTAATATTGTATGGGTTGATTATAGGTTTGTGAGTATGAATTTGGAAAAAAAGTTACAGGCTCCCTCATTTTGGTCTACTTGATGGCACTGAACCATCAAGCTGAATTTAAGAACATCCAAAGTTTAAACTGAGTACGAGGCTCTGGAGGCTTTAGAGTCACCATGGCTGGACGTCTTACAGTTCACTCAGAAGACCAAAACAACGGCTGCGGGTAGTCGGCCGTGCGTTTCACATGATTACTTTCACGTGGTTATTTTACTTAACATCTAAAGAGAAAAAACAGCTCTGTAGTGGGCAGTGCCATGATCCTCCCCTGCCACTCCCTGTCTGAGAGAACCGAGCAGGTACCTTACCATGTCCAGTGAGACAGTCAGCCAAGGTGCTGAGTCTCAGTCTGTCACTGACCTTGCTCACTGCAGTCACGTGTTGACCAGTCCCCGCTGACCTGCAGCACCCATGCAGCCAGACAAGATGGTCAGCAGGCAGGACCCATGGGTGCTGCCCTCCCAGGGAGCCTCTGGACGCCCGCAGGTGCTAACCACAGGAAGTGGTGGGTTACGGGAGAGAACAGAAAAGGGGCCGTGGAGATGAAGAGAGCGGAAATGCAACAGGAGTGCATTGAGGGCCAAAAGGAGGAGGAGGAGGGCAGTCCACCATGCTTGGTATCATCACAGACCCTCTGGGTACTAGTTGTTTTTCATCTTAAGAATAAAGTCTGTGCTTTGAACTTTTCTTCCAGTGAGGGGGAGGACTGTGACTTCCTGCTGGTTGAGAGAACCTGCTTCAAGGCAGAAATCCTCTGGAGGCTTGTGTTTTGTCTTTGGCATTCAAGCGCATTTTAGACCACCTTCTATCATATCTCTGTGTTTATTTCTATATGTTATATTATTTTAAATTACCATTTAAATGATTCTAATATGCAATCATTTATGAGTTTTCATTGATTTCAAAACACCACATGGGTGGGGAGGGAACTACATTAGTTAAAAGGCACATTCCATTTTCAGAAATATTAAAATATGGGGATAAGGTATATCTTAGAATGAAGACAATTCAGCAAATTCTGAGTAAAATTACTGCTCCCGGAAGCTGTGTCATATTTCTGGTGGGGCTGAGTCTGTTTTCTGGTATATGTTTGTGTACAGGTGGGGGTAGACAAGTACCTTGGTATCTAATGCACAACCTTCGATATGTTGTGGGGTGGGGGTGGGGAGTGTGTTGGGTTTGGGGCTGAGAGGTGTGAGGAATTGCCCAGTGTCCATTCTGGATTCTTTTCTGACATTCCTTAGGACAGGGTTCCTAGACTTTGGCAATGTTGGCATTTGGAGCCAGTTAACCCTCTTTTGGGAGATGTTTAGCATCATGCCTGGCTTCTATCCAGGAAGAGCATCCCTTGGCCCTGGTTGTAACAACCAAAAATGTCTACAGATGCTACAGAATTGCCCCTGCTTAAGAGCCGCTGCGTTAGGGCCAAAGAGAAGCTCCCGAAGCAGTGGACCAACCCAGAGCCTTTGGCATTTCTGTTCTTGGGAAAGAGTATTGTGGGTAAGAACAAAGTTTCTTAAGTTTCTGAAGTTTCTGAAGTTAGGCTGAGATTTTCAAAACCCACTTACTCTGTCACTTTGGGCAGGTAACTGCACTTTTGGGGGCCTCAGTTTCTTCACCTGTCAAATGGGGATAAGAGCAGCACCTACCTCTGTGGCCTCCCAGGATCGTTGTGGGTATAAAATGCTTGGCAGGACACCTGGAGTAAGTGCTTTGGACATATTATCTACCATTACTATCAATGTTGTTACTGTTGCTATTCTTATCATTGCTATTATTATTGTGGATCCTTTGGCCACCCCCACCAGCTGGGCTAATCACTGGCCATCTCTTGACTGCAGGC
The DNA here is from genome assembly GCF_019320065.1 of Cervus canadensis. Taxonomy (NCBI): domain Eukaryota; kingdom Metazoa; phylum Chordata; class Mammalia; order Artiodactyla; family Cervidae; genus Cervus; species Cervus canadensis. The sequence continues at coordinate 60,480,088 of NC_057396.1, read as the reverse complement.
TCCCGCCTGCCGACTGTGTTGATAGGGCTTCTCACTCCCTGATCAAGCTCTTCACTTTTCCTCCTTAGATCCATCCTCTCTCACCCCCCGAATTCTCATTTACTTTTGCCGCGCTGTTTACCATCGCATTAGCCTACTCACTCCCAGCCTAATCCTCAGAGTGAAATGTGTCCATTATGTTTATTAAAGTAAGAGCAACTCAGATATGCAGATGACACCACCCTTATGGCAGAAAGTGAAGAGGAACTAAAAAGCTTCTTGATGAAAGTGAAAGAGGAGAGTGAAAAAGTTGGCTTAAAGCTTAACATTCAGAAAACTAAGATCATGGCATCTGGTCCCATCATCACATGGGAAATAGATGGGGAGACAGTGGAAACAGTTTCAGACTTTATTCTTTTGGGCTCCAAAATCACTGCAGATAGTGACTGCAGCCATGAAATTAAAAGACGCTTACTCCTTGGAAGGAAAGTTATGATCAACCTGGATAACATATTAAAAAGCAGAGACATTACTTTGCCAACAAAAGTCCGTCTGGTTAAGGCTATGATTTTTCCAGTGGTCATGTATGGATGTGAGAGTTGGACTATAAAGAAAGCTGAGCGCCGAAAAATTGATGCTTTTGAACTATGGTGTTGGAGAAGACACTTGAGAGTCCTTGGGACTGCAAGGAGATCCAACCAGTCCATCCTAAAGGAGATCAGTCCTGGGTGTTCATTGGAAGGACTGATGCTGAGGCTGAAACTCCGGTACTTTGGCCACCTCACGTGAAGAGAAGACTCATTGGAAAAGACCCTGATGCTGGGAAGGATTGGGGGCAGGAGGAGAAGGGGACGACAGAGGACGAGATGGCTGGATGGCATCACCGACTCGATGGGCTTGAGTTTGAAACTCCGGGAGTTGGTGATGGACAGGGAGGCCTGGTGTGCTGCAATTCATGGGGTCGCAAAGAGTCGAACACGACTGAGCAATTGAACTGAACTGAACTGAAGAGCAGCTCGTGTTCTCTCTCCTTCCCTCTCTCCTCTCTCTCTCTCTGTCTCAGGTTTGGTACAGCTCACTCTGAGTTATTTTGTAAATCTAGATGGAGATGATGCTATTAGGAAGAGAAAGAGGAAAAATTGTGCCAGTCCTTTGGAGAAGCAAGCAGGAACCTGGCTGTTTCCTCAGCCATTGGAATGGCTTCTAGAAGGACAACCTTGGCACCGGGACAGGATAAAAATGCCTCATCTCTGTGACCTCTGAGGATCGGCCAAGGCAAGAGTGGATAAAGAGCTAACCTGCCCCGCCTGCCAGCCAAAAATAGGCCAACTGCGTCACAGGGCTTTCAGTCATTAAACCTTTCCTCTGCAGAAGGCTGTGGTTCCAACTGGAAAGGGGCCAGGGATGGGTTAAGGTAATTCCCTCACAACCCTGACATTCCTCTCTTTGCGTCAGAGGCAGGCTTGGAAATTGAGTAGTGCTACATGGAGGTGTAAATTCGTAACCAGGAATGATGTATAAGCAGCTAGCTGAGGGAACATGTGCAATGAGTCTACTTATAGATTAACTATTCTTTGTCTTTAAATAATGAAGGCCTATTTTTTGGATCAATCAATTTATTTTTTTAACTTTTGTTTCTCATTCTAAAGGTTAATTCATGTTTGTTGTAGAAAGTTTGAATGTAAAAAATCAATAAGAAATTAAAATCCATCCATCATCTTACCACTACAGCCACTGGGAACCTTTTGTGCCTTTTTTTTTCTTTGCATCTTGGTGCAATGTACAGTTTTCCTAAAATTGTGATCATATGCCGTTTTCTAAACAGTGAAATTATAGATGCTAAATTATATCAGAACTGTCTTTATTTAGAGTGTTGTAACCTCAGTGCCTGGCTCAGAGCTTATAAACAAAAGTATCATTAGTTTAGTAAAGATATTTGTTAGATGAATTCACAGTGAGGTGAGTAAATTAATAAGCTTATAAAGAGAGTATATATTGATTCTTACATGAATTAATAGTTTGGGTAAAGAAATATGTCTAAGTTATAGAATGTTTGCATGAATTATTCCTAATAAACAATGTAAAAGGTATACAGAAGAAAAAAATTTCAGGATATTTCCAAAGGTCATGATAAATCTTCTTTTAAATTCTTGAGGTTCTATATGGACCAAATGTTCATGATAGGAATTGATAAAGGATATAGCTTTAAATTATAATTTAATCCACATGTTCAGCCAATGTTTCTTTTGCTTTTATTGTCTGAGCACTATGCTAAAAGTTGGGGATGCAGAAATTAACAAGACAAGTTGAGTCTTTGTTCTCAAGAAGTTGACATTTTAGTCAGGGGTTGTCATGATGACATCTTTGGTCTACACAGGGAAACATTGTTTGAGAATATGGAACTCAGTTACTCCCTTTATGTTCCTGATCTGTCTCAGAAGTTCTGGGTGGAGCATGTTCTTTTCTTGGCTTCCTTCAAAAGAGGAAGAAAAAATAAATAAATAAAAGTACACCCAAAGTACTCACAATGATACTGTATCTCAGATTCAATTAAAGTGTTAGCCGCCCAGTCATGTCCAACTCTTTGTGACCCCATGGGCTGTAGTCCACCAGGCTCCTCTGTCCATGGAATTCTCCAGGCAAGAATACCGGAGTAGGTTGCCATTCCCTTCTCCAGGGGATCTTCTGACCCAGAGATTGAACCTGGGTACTAGATCTCATGAGGTCATTAAATATATTACTTGAGAACCAGATGGATTTTGGCTTGTTAACCTCCTCTTGACTGGGCTGAGTGTCCATGTTGGTAGGAAGAGGCTCTGGTCTGGAGTGTTCTTCAGACTCCACAGTCCCAAGAGGAACTGATGTACCGGCTGTGGGAGCAGAGACATGCTGGTCATTCAGGGAGGTGGGGGAGGAATGGGAGGCTGCCCAGCTGCCCTGGAGAAGGCGTGGCACAGGGAGTGGAGCGTGGGTTCCTAAGGAAAGCACTTCTGGGTGGTATTCTGTCTCTGCCGCCAATCAGTTGCCTGACTTTGATTAACCCATCTCACCCTCTAAACCTCAGTATTCCCATCTATAGAATGGAACTAATGATTGTGTCTGTTTCTTTGGATTACTGGGGATAGTACCTGACAGTGTGGGTACACAGTAGTGATCATTAGTATGCTATCATGATTAATTCCTCAAATGAAGACTGGGTCAGCTGACTCCATCCTATGAGGATAGTGGGTAGATGGGTTCACCTTTTAAGCAAATGTCTAAAAGAAAATAAAAATGTGGATAGGATTTAGTATGTTCTCCCAGAAGGGAGGTGCAGTCAGAATATAGGGTGGTCCAAAGAATGGAATTAGGGCTCCTTCCATTATGCTTTTGAGGCTATTAATGGAGATGCTTCCAATGCCTGCTAGGAGGTCACCCACCCCAGAGTCTGGGTCTAGACCAGGGAGAGTCTCCAACCCCAGCCAAGCATCTTTCTAATCAGGCTTGATGGAGCAGCTAAGAGTATTTAATACATCATCATCATCAGTTTTGTTGCTGCAGCCAAGGTTGTTAGGACCAGGAATTGACACATTGGGATGAAATCTTTTTTTTTTGTTGTTGTTGTTGTGTATTATAACTCAAGTCAGAGAAATGCACACAACATAAATATACAGCTTAGTGAATTCTCCCAAAACCCATATCTGTAACCTAATTTACCTCCCAGGTCAAAAATAGAATGCTAACACCTAGGAATCCTCTCTGTAGATAATTTTTACCTTAAAAACTTTGTGGCTTTCCTTTTTATCATAAAAACTTGTTGGGTCCTCCCGTCTACAAATTACACCTGCAAATCTCTTTGGGTCCTTTCTGAGATGGCTGAGGGGCAACCTTCTTAAATTTCTTAGCAGTCCTTTGAGAGGAATTGTGAGGCACAGCTCTTTTCTCTTTAGAGAGCTTTTTTTCTGTATGAAAAGTATTCTGAGGCATCATCTTTGATTTGTCTGAGTCTTAAAAGATTTGTCACAACCTGGGCTTCATTTTTGGACCGTGTTTTTCTGGCAGTGAACTGACTTTGATCTTTGCTCAAAGACTATTTGTTAATTTTAGCATCTTTTACCACTTTGAGAGGCTGAGAATTTTCAAAACTATGAAGTCCTGGATTGTTTTTATTTAATAGTCCTTTCTGCAATATAGCATTATAAAACTTTACTATAAGCAGCAAAAATCAATCATGTGGCATTTGAATATTTTGTTTATTATTTAGTTTCTACACAACTTTTGATAATAGTATTATTTCTGCTTCTATGGTAACAGGGGTCTCCTTTTCTCCAGTTTTCAGGAAGATTTTGTCTTTTTGTAAACTCTCATTTGCAGCATCCTCAAAGTTTCTTTGGTTTCTTCAAGGCACTTCAGTCTTTTTCACTAGCAATATTCCAAACTTTGAAATTAGAGTGGTTCCAAAGCCATTCACATATTTTACATTTTTGTTCAGTATAACTCCATTTCCACTGTATTAGTCTGCTTGCGCTGATATAGAAAATACCATAGACCGGGTAGCTCAAACAAGGAAATTTATTTCTCATAGCTCTAGAGGCTGGGAAGTATAAAATCAAGATGTATGATAGGGTTTATATTATACTGAAGCCTCTTTTCTTGGGTCATAGGTGACCTCCATCTCACTGTGTATTCACATGACCTGTTCTTTTGTGTGGGTGCAGAGACAGAGGGAGAGAGAAAATTCTTTGTGTTCTTTTTTTTTTTAAGGATTCTCACCCTCCTGGAAAGTCTCACCCTCATGACCTCGTATACCGTAATTACTATACCTCTGCAAATACCCATCTCCAAATACCATCACATTGGGTGTTAGGACATCAACAAGTGAGTTGAGACACAATTAAGTCTATAGCATTCAGGTACCAAAGTATGTATTGATATTATAAATTACTGTATTACAGTGAGACTGTTTAAAAACCATTTCTTGTTTTAATTCCTGCTGTCTAGTCTTCCCATATGTAAACTCACTGGCCTTTCAGTGTGTTCAATAAGCCAAACTTATTCCTTGTACCACAGTCTTATATTTTCTTTGGCTACAGTGCTCTTTATTCTTTCAAGGTCAACTCTTTTCATGGTTTAGGTCTTAAAAAAAATCTTATATCTACAACACTTTACAGAAGTATTTCTGCTTGGATGTCTAATAGATCTTTCAAATTTAATAGGTCTGAAACTGAAATACTAATTGTCTCCTTGAACTTCCACCTTCCCCATCATTTCCTCCTTAAGTTTTTCCTATCGAGAAAATGGTAACTCCGCTTTTCTAGGGCCTATGACAAAAAATCTTAAGAGCCATTTTTCATTTTTCTTGTACTCAATATTCAATATATCAGCAAACCTTTTTACTCATTTCTCAGAATATCTATAAATATGAGAAATAGAAATGTTTCTCTATATTTCCCCCACTTCTTCTGTAGTACAGACTATCATAATTTCTCACCTGGAATGTAGGAGTCTCCTAAATCTTATCTCCCAGTGCTTTTGTGGAAGGATCCCCAGGTGGTGGGGCTTCAGGTCTGGCTTCAGTCAGGAGCAAGAAAGCATCTGAAATGGTTGGAGAGACCTGGGTTTGAATCCTACTTCTGCAGTAGCTTTAGAACTTTGGGTAAGTTTCACACACTCAGTCTCTCTTTACCTTCTCACTTGATCCAACTTAAACATCTCTACCTTGTGGTTGATGTTGAGGATTAAAAGAGATAAAGTCTACAGCATGCCTAGCACCATGCTGGACTTGCAATAGATACTAAAAAATTGTTGATATCATCTTCCACTCCCCACATTCAGCAAGATAAAACCAGGAATAAGAGAGTCTCCTGGTTTCTCCATCTGTAAATAAGAAAGGTTGATAAAAATTAATGGCTCACTCAGCCTCTAGGGTTTGGGAAATGTTTGTCTTGTCCTCCGATTGTCAGTCCTAAACATCAGTAGTGAGTTTCTAGTATTTGTTGGCACATCCTGGCAGATAACCATTGAGTGTATGCCATGTGCCGGGCACTGAACTCAGCCCTTTGCATGGGTCATCCCATTCAGGGACTACATCCCATAAAGAAGAAAAACAGAGGCTCAGAGACATTATTAAGAGACTCATTCCAAGTTTCTTAGCTGGTAAGTGGTGGAGGTGGGATTTGTGCCTAAACCCTTGGACAGCAAATAGATCAAACCAGTCCATCCTAAAGGAAATCATCCCTGAATATTCATTGGAAGGACTGATGCTGAAGCTCCAATACTTTGGCCACCTGATGTGAAGAGCTGACTCATTGGAGAAGACCCAGATGCTGGGAGAAGATTGAAGGCAGGAGGAGAAGGGGGTGGCAGAGGATGAAATGGTTAAATAGCCTTATTGACTCAATGGACATGAGTTTGAACAAACTCTGGGAGATAGTGAATGACAGGGAAGCCTGGCATACTGCAGTCCATGGGGTCGCAAAGAGTCAGATACAATGTAGTGACTGAACAACTCTTTACCTCTGGAGACCATTTTCACAGCTAAAGACTTCTGACCCTGTTGGCAAAGATAAGCACAAAACAGGCTAGAATGGCCATTTCAGCAGCTAAATTGAAGCCCCCCTGAGCTCAAGGACTGTGGGTTGTCCACTCTGTCCCCTCCCAGGCAGGCATGCAGCAAATAGGAACTTGTGGACGAATGTATGGAAAATCTAAGCATCTAAGTCAGCTTCCTTTAAGTGCAGATGTGAAGTGAACAGCAAGTGCTGTTCACGTAACTAGACACGTAACTAGCTGGACACGTTCACGTAGCTAGACACATACCTCCACTGCAAGAGAGACCAGGACTTTCTCAGGTCCCTGGGTGACTGCTCGGGATGAAGGAGACTGAAAATCTGGAGGGGAAGGATGTTCCCTTAACTTTCGTTTCCCCACAAAAGGAAGGGAGGAAAGGACCAGAGATGAAGAAGACAGCTTCATAGGTTCCAAAACAGAAAACCATCTGAATTATTGATTTCCAGGACCTGGACATTAGCTGGACAAGGTTTGGTGGTTAGCAGGCTATGTAAAGAATCAGTGTTTCTAAGGACTTACAGAAAACTGCCACTTCGTCCATCATTTAATTTCTTGTTCCCGGGAATGTTGGCCGTTGATTCCCTTTGTGCTTTGATTCCTTCCTGATTCTTCTTTTTTTTTTTAAGTTATATTTTTATTTTGTGTATTTATTCTTTTTTTTTTTTGACTGTGCTGGGTCTTCATTGCTGCGTGCGGGCTTTCTCTAGTTGTGATGAATGGGAGCTACTCTTCCTTGTGGTGTGCAGGCTTTTCACTGCGGTGGCTTCTCTTGTTGCAGAACTCAGGCTTTAAAAGTGTGGGCTTCAGTAGATATGGCGCACAGGCTTAGTTATCCCACCACATGTGAAATCTTCCTGGACCAGGGATCGAACCCACGTCCTCTGCACTGGCAGATGTATTCTTAACCTCTGGACCACCATGGAAGTCTCTGATTCTCCCTTTTAATGTGGCCTTGGTTTTTATCTTTATTTCCATCTGTATAGTGCGCTCCGTAATTCTGGCCTCATTCCTCACTCTCTAGGCACCCCCATTCACATCCTAACTTCCCTTTCTGCTCCCTGTTGCTCCTAGATTCACCTCCCACATTGTTCTGCCTGTTCCTGAACCTTGCCTTTCCCAGCCCGCCGCGGGCGTTTGCCCTCCGCTTCCTCTGCCTAATGCACGTCTCCACTTCTCTGTCTCTCTGCAGTGTCTACCTACGGCCTTCCAGGCTCAGCCCACATCCTCCTCCTCTGAGACTCTGTCCCAAACTGTTTCATCCATCCCTTTGTCACTCCGTTTACACTGATGCGTGTGTGCATCTGTTCCTTTGGCAGTTAACCATGTGCTTCTTCTCTCCCCTCTATCTTTTCTCCCCATCTACTCAGGAAGTCTCTAAATGTCTGTCTTATTACGGAGACCCCACTACATACAAGGCACTCTTCTGAGAGCTGAGGGACAGCCAAGAGGAATACCGGGTTTGCTCATCAATAGACACTTGAGGGAAGACACCCAGAAATGTGTCCATTGGCCTGACTCATGACTGTAAGTTCTTTCACCAACCGCAGGGGAAGCCAAGGCAGGCATGTCTCTGCTTCTGACGTCCCTCATCTCCTCTCTGCAGAAGCAGATGCCTGGGGAGCGCTTTAGTGTGGCCTGGGGTCACAGCCCTGTTCCTAGCGAGGTTGTGCCCATCAGCCCCAGAATCCTCCAGCTATGTGAATTCAGCCTCTCCCACGGGCAACGTGTGGATGCTGCTGGTGGGTTGGGCACTTTCTGTGAATGAGAGCGACCTCAGCTCAACCCCAGTGGAGCCCAGACCATCACAGGGAGTACGCTCCTTGGCAGGGTCAGAATGGAAAGCTGGCTTCAGAGGGAGAGGCCCCTTCTGCCACGTCTGCATGTCCTAAAGCTCACTGCACCCAGCTTCCTTGTCGTTTTTCTTAGGAATAAATGAGTGTAACAATTCATTCAATAAACATTTGCCGGGCACACCATTCTCTGATGCCCTAGTTCCTCCCTGGCACAAAGATAAGTATGACTGTCTTTGCTCTAAATGAGTTAACATCTAGGACAGAAGGTATATGCAAATTACTCAGAGAAGGATAGCAGATATGGGCACTGCTCAGTGTTGTGTGCATGACAGACATTGCTAATCAAGCATAACTCACTCACTTTGAATCTGGATTCAGCTTCAGAATCCTTCTCAATACATTGTTCTAGGCAGCCACCGTTATTGAATTGGGTATTGGGCGAGAGTCAACTGGCTTGTGATCCATTCTTCTCTTTGTTGTTCAGTAACGAAGTTGTGTCCAACTCTTTGTGACCCATGGACTGCAGCACACCAGGCTTCCCTGTCCTTCACTATCTCCCGGAGCTTGCTCAAACTCACGTCCATTGAGTCTGTGATGCCATCCAACCATCTCATCCTTTGCTGGCCCCTCCTGCCCTCAGTCTTTCCCAGCATCTTTCCCAGGGTTATTTTCAATGAGTCGGCTCTTCGCATCAGGTGGCCAAAGTATTGGAGCTTCAGCTTCAGCATCAGTCCTTCCAGTGACTATTCAGGACTTATTTCCTTTAAGATTGACTGGTTGGATCTCCTTGCTGTCCAAGGGACTCTCAAGAGTCTTCTCCAACACCAGAGTTCGAAAGCATTCTAATCTTTAAGGCAGTCTAAAGGCCACTGAGATAGAGGGAGGGGGCTCATTGTGTTGAGTTACTGTGTCTGTCTGTTTAGTAGAAGTGCTCAAAAGTAACACTGCTTTTGGGGAAACCCCCTAAGATCACTCCTCATGACATCTTCATGCTTCCCCTGCTCTCTCAAGGCTCCTTTCTGCCCGTGTTTTAAAGGATTCTTCTTCCTCTCTTTCTTCACAGAAGTAGTTGTGAGAGTCAGCTCTCATCCTTTATAAGGTGTTTGTTTTTGCCTGTTCTCCCACTTAGAGAGTTAATTGAAGCGGTCAACTCCCAAATCTTTATCTTCAGGTATGTGTTTTTTTCCACAGTCTCCCCTTCTTCCTTTGGCACTGGAGCGCCAGGATAACCTGAGCCTACTTTATCTTCCTTACTCCATCCCCAGCCCCCACTCCTTGCCTCCAGAGCCTCTGCTGGGAGCATCTGGGTCCACTCACATGGAGTCAGCTTTGGGACATCCTGCCCCCATGCCTCTCTTCTCTGCTTTGTCACATCCTAGCCAGCATCTGAGTCTCAGCTGAACTGTCACTTCACCTGGGAAGTCATCCCCAACTTCTTTATGATTTCCAAAGAGAACCAGGGGCCAAGATTCTTACTATCTTACTCTTTCAGTCATTTGGTAAATAGCTACTAACTGCCTCCTAAGGATCTGCAGTGGATAAGATGCAAACCTGTCCTCAAGGAGCCTGGAGTCTGGCCACGCTTCTGCTGCTAGTTGTTCTTGTTCATATGTCACACCTCTGCCATTAGACCAAACCCCTCATGGCCACTGTGTCCCCACGGTCCTGTGTATGTACCAGATGCTCCACATATCCTGGAGTGGACTGAAAGGTGGCCTCTCTCAAGTTTGATGAAAATGTAGTCCTTAGGGCAGCTCAGAAAGGGTGGAGGGCTGGAGAAGAGGGAACTTGGAACATGGAGGCTGGACCCCAGAGCATTGGGAGCCGGGGTAGGGATGGACGCCTCGAATGGAAAGCAGTTGTGGTTCAAACGTGTTAAGGATATGGTCTGGGTTTGCATTCCAGATTTTCTGCTTAATAACTAAGAAACTTTGGCAAGTAACTTAACACAGTATTGACCAGGGGATTTTTCAGAAACTTGTGGCTGATGATTTGTTATATAAGTGAATATTGTTACATTTCCAATGAATAACATTTGGGTAACAAATGTTACATCTCTGGTCAATAAATTGTTAATTTCTCTGTGCCTCAGTTTTCTCATCTGCACAATGGGTCTTAAAATGTCACCCTTATAGAGTGGTTATGAGGTTTAAATAAGTAAGTGGGTTTACATGAAAATAAAGCGCTAAATACAATGCTTGGTCTACACATTGGCTATTACTTAGATTTTCCTGACAGTGGGATTTACTGGGGATTTTTAAAGTAACTTTCTGTAAACAAAATGCATATTATTTATGTAATCTGAAAAAACAGACAATAAAACTATTTTTTAAGAGACAAGGAAAGAGTCTGGTGGGTAAGGGGGTCACAGTCATCCCTGCTAGCTCCTGCTCCTTGCCCCATGTGTAGATTTCTCGGTGCTCTGCTGTCGGGGAGGTAAGTCTCAATCCCGCCACCCTGCCTGTTCTCTTTGGTCCCTCCTTGTCCTAAGAGTTTCACAGTGTGAGGCGCCAGCCTTCCTGGATGCGGTCATGGTTTGCTCCCCAGAGTCGTTTGTTCTCATAACTTGCTTGGAGAACAGAAATGAACTCACCAAAGGGTTCCCTTGCAGAGAGGATTTGCTGAGCAGTGCAGTAGCAGGGATTCCTCAGGACTGGGCAGAGATCTCCGAAAGTGGGAAGGTATATGCAGTGCTGAGCGGAGGAAGGAGGGAGGGCCAGACTGCGTTTGCAAAAGCAGGAGCCAAGTCCACACGTTTTATGAAGTGTTTTATGGTGAAGCTGTAATTGGAACCCTGCTATTTAGCAAGAATTATGAGGTGTGATGGTCTTAACGCTGAGAGTCCTGTGGGAACCTGAGAGAAACTGGCAGGGGAAACAGAGAAGTAGGCATCGTGGAGTGGGTTGCTTGGATTCCTCACGCTGCTTAAATCTGCCTATTTATTATTTTTAAAATTATTGCCATTCATTTTTTACTCTGGGACATTCAAAACTCAACTTAAAGACAAACCAGAGATATTTGTCTGTTACCTGCTGTCTCTCTGAAATAGAGTTGCTAAGCCTCATTGAGTGGTTCAATTCTCTTACTATACTACCTTCTAGAGACAAAAAGTACCTCTGGGTCACTTCCAGCTCAGAGGGCAGGGGAATGGGATTCAATCAGAGTGCTCAGGACCCAGAAGCCCTTGCCATATAAAGAGGGCGGTTGTCAGGCCCACAGTTGATCCCGCTCATCACTGCCCCATCCTAATGTCTTAGTCCCCCGAGCTGTGGCTCAGTGGTAAAGAATCTGCCTGCCAATGCAGGAGACTCAGGTTAGATCTCTGGGTTGGGAAGACCCCCTGGAGAGGGAAATGGCTACCCACTCCAGTATTCTTGCCTGGAGATTTCCATGGACGGGAGCCATGAGGTCACAAAAAGTCAGATGCTACCGAGCACGCACCCACAAGCTGAGGGAAGGGGCTCGCATTCCTTTGGAAATTCACAACCTGCAGGCTGCCTGAAGAAGGGATGTGGTCTCATCTTTGCCTCTTTTACCACGTGAGGGATGGCGGCCACAACTCAGGCTTTTGGAGCCATGCCGTGTCCAGAGCAACAATCTTCAGTGGTTGGAGAAGGAACAGAGATTGTTCACCAGGGTCCGTGAGTAAGGGCTTCAGGGGTCTTGGGTTGCAAGGAGAATGTTTCTGTATGTGCATTTTCAGGGGGAAACGCCTTCAATCACATCAAATGGGATTTGCCTGTCTGTGTGACGGTGAGGAAATCCTCCTTGCTGTTTTCCGAATTTACCACCTCGCTCCTGCCTCCGGGCCTTGGCACTTACTGTTTTTACTCTCAGAATACATTTCCCAGGGTTTCCACATGGCCACCCTGACTTTCTTCAAGTCACTGATCAAATGTGCCCTCCTGACCCACTTATATAAAATAGTCCTCCGTCACTCTCTGTCACATTGCATCACTCCATTGTTTTTCCACAGTACTTTGTGGTATGTACACCGGATGACATTATTTGTTTATGATCTCTCTCTGTGTAGGCCTCTGTGCTGTTCACTGCTCTTTCTGTGGTATGTAGAATAGTGCCAAGACCAGAGGAGATGCTCAGTAATGGATGAGCAGATGCTCAGTACCATCTGAATGGATGAGTGAATGAGCAAATTAATATCTTTGATTATATTTGGGTCTCAGATGTAAAATGTATTTTTTTTAAATGATAGAAGATGGAAGTCTGAGTTCTTTTTTAAAAATTTTTTTATTGAAATATAGTTGATCTACAATTGTGTGCTGGTTTCAGTTTCAGATGCAGGGAAAAGCAGTTCAGTTACACACACATATTTAAAAAAATATATATCCTTTTTTTAGCATTTGTCTCCATTATAGGAGACATTGAGTCTCCTCCATTATTACACTGAGTTATTACAATAATATTACATTATTACATTGAGTCTCTTCCATTATTACAAGACATTGAGTATAGTTCCCTGTACTATACTGTAGGTCCCCTTTGGCCATCCATTCTATCCACAGTAGTGCGTAGGTCCCAGTCCCAAACTCCTAATTTGTCCCTCTCTTGCTCCCCGAACAACAAGTCTGCCTTCCATGTCCACGAGTCTATCTCTGTCCCACAAATAAATTCACCTGCCTCACTTTTCTAAACTCCACACACAAGCAATACCACACAGTCCATCCCTAGCTGTCTGTCTCACCCCCGGCTCCAGCACTCAGCACACACACACCGCATCTTCTCCATCCATCCATCTATCCATCCATCCATCGACACCCAGGCTGCCTTCCTGTGCTGGCCACTGCAGACAGTGCCGCTGTGAACACTGGGGTCTGAGTTATTAGTGGGGCTGCTTCTCAGCCACGTACCTTGAGTCTCAAGCATCTCATCTGCTATGAAATACACATGGGCGCTGCAATGGACGTGTCTGTGTGTGTTTATGTGTCTCAAAATGAAGCAATCAGATCTTGGTACACAGATATTATTATTAATTGTTATATTCTGGGGCACAGATAATGGGTTTCCCGCCTTAGAAAATGGGTTTCCCCTCTTTGAAATGACATTGTAGACACATCAGCGTGGTTTTTGTGACTTACCTGAGCCCTTACAATCTGTCAGAGCAGGGCAATGATGAAAGTCTCATTTGCAAGCTGCAGCCCCATCCTAGAATCATTATTAACATTTTCTGGGGGAGATGTCCCAAGGGTTGACCTGAACTGACCAGGACCAGTTTGGAGCTAGTATTTTCTCATACATGAACTCCTGTGTGAATGGGATACAATGGCCTCTGTTACTGACCAAGGGGAAGTGGAACTAAGACTAGGAAAAGAGATTCTGCATTTTCCTCTAATTTTATTTTTTAAAAATAAAAAAAAATTAAAATATTTACTTACTTTTGGCTGTGCTAGGCCTCTGTTGCTGCATGAGGGCTTTCCCTAGTTGCAGCGAGCCGGGGCTCTTCGTATCTGTGCGTGGGCTTCTCCTTGCGGTGGTTTCTCTTGTGGAGCCTGGGCTCTAGGCACATGGGCTTCAGAAGCTGTGGCGCACAGGCTTAGTTGCCCCACGGCAAGTGGAATCCTCCTGGACCAGGGATTGCATCCGTGTCCCCGGCAATTGGCAGGTGGATTCTTAACTGTTGGACCATCAGAGAAGCCCCATTTTCTTCTAATTTTAAAGAAGAAATTAAAAGGTACCCACTTTTCCAGGAAGTATATTCCTCCTGGTCTCTTCTGGACAGATTATTTGTTTTGTTTTTGGGGCATAAACCTCAGAATCATTTTGGACAGAAGGTTGTCTTTTGTTAGTATCTGTATGGGGTGAGCTTGGAAGTAAATTCAGCACACAGGTTTATGACCTCCCTGACAACTCCTCTCTAAAGGACAGCTTCTAAGATTTGTGTTTTAAAAAGGCAATACTTTCCTGTATTAAAAAAATATTCTGTCCTCTTCTAGGCATTTTAGATGGCTTATTCACCATTCTTCAAAATAAATTTTAACTATAGACCATGGACACGTGTATAGCATTGTTTCAAAAGTCAGAACCTAAAAAAATAAAAAAGCCTGCCAAAAATATGTATGCACACACTCATCTCTGAAACCCTCTTCCATTCCCAGAATTAACCCCTGAGAGCATTTTTTACTTCTTTTTCCAGAATTTTTCTCCATGCATTGTAAGTGTACATGTGAGTATATGATTTTTATATACTTATATCCTGTATATTTTTCCAAATAGTGATACATCATTCTTTAAAACAGATGCAGTCTTTCATTGCATCAAAGTGTATCAGAATTTATTCAGCCATTCCATATTGATGGAGTTTAGGTTATTCCTCAGATTTTACTATTATAAACAATTCTGCAAAGACTATACATCTTTGTGCACAGGCATACATGCTTCTCTAGGACAGATACTAAGGAAAAAAATTTCCAGGGGATCAAAGAGCATTGCATACTTTTAATTTTGATAGAAACTACAACATTAACCCTCTTTCCACCCTACCTTACCAATCTAGACGCCCATGTTTAATTTCCTACATCCTTGCCAATCCTAGATGTTATAACTTTAAACTATTTTGTCAATTTAATGTGCAAAAATTGCCCTTTTCCTTTGCTTTGCTCTGATTTCCAAGGTATTTGAGAATCTGTCTGTCGCTTGTGATGCTCCCAGCATTGCTGGGTTTTTAACTTTATTTTCAAACATTTTCTTTAATAAGACTATCCCAGAAATGCCTCTCTTCCAGGACTAACACACAGTTGGTAGTTAAAATATTGAAATCTTTCGCAAAAACAACCAACTTTTACCGTATGTGTGTTGATAGTGATATGAAAGTGACTTGGAGGGATAAAGCATTTTCTAATCTGGAAATCAGTACGGAATCACAGCTTCTGGTTATGTTATATGTTCTCAGTAACTCTGAGAACACAGAATCCTATGGAAAGAAATATATTGGGGTACATAGTTGGGTTATAATCATACTTTTAAAGCTAATATTAGAGGACTGAGGCCACCTCTGTCACTGATGTGGCCTGTGACTAGTTAATAAACCAGGAGATGAAACAATAAAAAACAAGTGAACACTGAAATACTTTCATACTTGTTGGTAGAGTGCCCTGACCTTTAGTTCCTGTTCCCTCACCCCATGCCATGGACCTGCCTGGGAGGCAGCGATGAGGAGGTTAATGTGCAGGATAGGGGTGCGGGAGACCCTTGAGACCCTGCTTTGTCGCAGTCCCAGCCTCTGTTCAGATGGTTTGGTGCCCCGATGTACTATTTAAACAATATTTAGACAATCCTCTCCCCTACCCGCAACCACATGTGCTCCACTTACCTGTGTTTTAAGACATTTGGCGGTTTCTGGCTTCTGAGAGAGCCACTGGAACATACTGCTGACTTGCTTCTTGAATGGCTCCCTGTTTTGTTTGCTGGTTTTCCAGGATTACCCTTGCATAATTTCCTTGTGCCCTTAGCCTGCACACCATAATCCCAGAGGGCACACCAGGGAAATAAGATGCCCCTTATGTAACTTGTTATGTAAGAGTCCAGAGATCCGAGTCTCACTGCAGAGTGTCTACCACGTTTTCCAAGACTCTTGTCTCAAAGTTCCTTTTGACAGGGGTTTATGTTGTCTCTTTCAGTCAATTGAATTCTTTCAAAAGCATTGTGTTATTTCAGAAATAGCTGACAGAAAAGGAGAAGAAAGGACAGTACTGCTATTCTGTGTCAGATGCTTAGCGGAAGTTATTATATCTAATTTAATCTTCTCTGCAATCCTCTTTCCTTCTAAACAGACCCAGGCTTTCAGGGACAAAAGCGAATAGCTGAGACTCGTGGCTGGAGATACCATCTCTGGGCTATACAGTCAGACCCAGGTTCTGTGTATGGAATGAGCCTCTGTGAGTGTGTGTGTGTGTGAGTGTGTGAGTGTGTGTGTGAGTGTGTGTGAGTGTGTGTGTGTGTGTGTGTGTGTGATGGGGCATGAGTAAACAGAATCATGCTAGACCACTCTTGTTTCATGTCCTGTTTTCTTGAAGCCAAACTTTGCCTACTGACTTAAGGCTGATAGGAAGCTCAGACCGTTCTGAGCGCTTTCAGTGGCCTGGGGGCCAGGCTGAGGCCAGCTCTTTGATCTCTGTGCCATAGATACCCTCCCTGGGTCTGGCTGTGCCCAGAGGGACTGGAGGCTGGCACTTTGGCTCCCTCATGCCCATCCCCTTCGTCTTTACCTCAGAGCTTTGGCAGGCCCCAAAGCAGCAGGTCCCATGTAACATGCTTGCCCATCACAAGCTGGGTTTCCCTGCTTCTTCTCCCTCTGCTCAGGGAGAGTGGAGAGGAGATCTCACCAGGGTGAATGTTTGCAATGACCAATCTCACCAAGCCTCAAAGAAAAAGCTTAACCAGGAAGCCTGAGGAAATGGGGTTCTGGTTGCTTAACTTTTAGGGTCACTGGGAGATGAAAGTAGAGGGGTTTCTCAGCAAGTATATTTTTGGTAATTCTCTCTTAGTTGTAATCCTTACATTAAGAAAGTAATAAAAGGCAGCCAGGTAATCGAGACTTATATATCATCCCAAGCTAAGAAAAGGGATAGGGGTTTAGGGCTTCAAGAGGAGAAAGGCAATTCATAGGAAGAGAAGAAGGGCAGACATTTGGTAGATAAATGTTTGCCCTGCCATGCTGGTAAGTCTCTCAGATGAAAAAGTTACGTCTGGTAATAGTTTTCTTCCAGAAATACAGACCTCCTTTCTAAATTCTTTTAGACAGTTAAGAGGAAGGTAAAAAGGTCTTCCCAGGTGGCACAGTGGTAAAGAATCTGCCTGCCTATGCAGAGTGTGCAAGAGACACGGATTCAGCCCCCTGGGTTGGGAAGATACCCTGGAATGGGAAATGGGAACCCACTGCAGTATTTTTGCCTGGAAAATTCCATGGACAGAGGAGACTGGTGGGCTCTAGTCCATAGGGTTGCAAAGAGTCAAACATGACTGAGAGACTGATCACAGTCAAAAAGCTTTACTAAGTCTGCTGGATCTTGATTGACTTCAACTCAAGACAGTCCTCAAGCCAAAGAGGTTTATTTTGGGGTTGGCATGTTCTGCTCCCCTTCAATGTCCTGTGGGTGGATGGATCCAGTTGGGTGAGATTTCATGGAATCCCTGCCTCAGCAAAAGCAAAGACCTCTTTGACTCATCCTTTGCTAGAGAAGGATCCTAATTTATAATCCTTTCTCCCTGCGTGGAGACTACCTGTTTACCTATGTTAATTGCTAGATAACCATATGCTCTAACAGAAGGAGGTCAGTTTTCTCCCCAGCAAATTTTTCCCCCCTTAAGTATGGCAAAAATAAAGGGCTTGAGAAATGGCTAAGACACCACTTTTTATTACAACTGCCTCTGAATTACCACCTGAGAAACCAGTACTCTACTGGGCCTTGTCACAAGTGGAAAACAGGATAATCCCCAAAGAACTACTCTCTAGAGAGCAGAGATACAGTTAGGCAGATTCCTTCTTCAGAGAAAGGAAAATAACCTGTTGGTTGTGTTCCCGTCCTAATCTGATCTTCTGAAAAACTCTACATCTGGTTCCCTCATCTCATAGAGCCCCATGTAGACCTGGGTCCTAGCCTCTGCCATCTGCCACTCAATAGCTATGTAACTTTGGGCAGGTAAGTCTCCATGGGCAAAATAATTGTCTGTTTCAAAGGATTGTTTTGTTTTAGTTGCAAGTGATACATGCCTGACTTAATCTGACTTTAACACGTGAATGTATTGGCTTATTAGCTGAAAAGTCCAGGGGTAGCTTCAGGCAGTGTTGGATCCAGAAGCTAAAATCCTGTCATTAGGACTTGTTCTTTTTCCATCTTTCTTTGTCTTCAAACACAGATAGTTCATTTCCATGTAGGGTCTTGTTAGCTCTGGACTTACATCCTAGCAGCTCAGAAACCTCTGCAAAAAAAAAAAAAAGCTTTTCCTTCTCACAATGTCCAATTTCAGTCTTAGGACTGAAACTTACATTCCCGCCTCTGAATCTCTGTTGTCCTGAGGATGGAGTATCTTGTTTGTCAGGCCTGAGGTGGATGGTGGGTCAGCTCCACCCAAACCACAGGGTCACCAAAGGAGGTGTCCTAAGGGAAGTTAAAACGGCAGAACCAAGAAAGTAGTATGTGGATATTAGGTAGGCAAGAGCAACAGGTTTGCAGAGTAGGGGCTAAAAGAGGGATCAGCAATTTTTTTCTGTAAAGGGCCAGATAACAAACATCATAGGGTTTCTGCTTCAACTCCTCAACTCTGCCCTTGTAGTGCAAAAGCAACCATAGGTAAATGATGGACCTAGCTATGTTCTGATAAAACTTTATTTACAAAAACAGGCAGTGGGCTGGGTTTGGTCAATGGCTAGAGTTTGGTGATCCCTGATCTAAAAGAATGCACAGGATCTTCTCCCATATATTCCAAATGACATCTGCACATACAAAGTAATTAACAGATACTGGCTATTATTATCATTTAGGCTGTAAGTAAAGATAATAGCAATGATAACATTGACAATAATTATAAGAACACTAATTGGATAATGAGACGCAATGCATTGTGAGTAATGTGTCAGCCCTGTGTTTCAGGACTGTTTCTACCCTGTTGGTGGGGCTTCCACTCCACCTACTCAAAGAGCTGGAAGGCACCACAGAGTGTCCAATGCAAATGTCTCCTTTTATCCATGAGTCTTAGGCTAAGACCAGGGGCAACTCATGTACAAGTTCACATAGCAAACTGGTGGCATTTTTGGAATTTGCAGCTATTACCTCTGCCTCCTCTCCTTCAGTCCTGAAGGACTCCACCCTATAGACATGTTGTGTACACCTAGTACATTTTAAAATAGAAATAGAGTCAGATCATAAGTATTCATTGATTTTGAATCCAGACTGAGTAGTGTAGTGACTTTGTATCAGTACAGCTCTTGGCATATTCTTGAGCCAATGGAAAGACCTTCTTCTGGACCAGTATATTTTTATAACCCAGGAGAACTGCCTGCTGTTGGGATGACTGAGATGTCTATTTTTCACGATTACTGAACACCTCTTGCTGCTTTGGAAAACAGTGAATAAAATGAATAGTTACTCATTGCCTTACTTATTTCCCTCTTTGTCACTGTTTCTATTGGCTTAGCATGCTGGTAGCCATCCATACAGCTAGTTTCCAGTTTGGCTATATGCTGATGAAAGGCTTCCCCTCAAATCCCCCATCAGCATGTACAGAGACCCATGTGCACTAAGAGGGTCGACTTGGGTGCTGGAGAAGACTCTTGAGAGTCCCTTGGACTGCAAGGAGATCAAACCAGTCTATCCTAAAGGAAACCAACCCTTGAATATTCATTGGAAGGACTGATGCTGAAGCTCAATACTTTGGCCACCTGATGTGAAGAGCTGGCTCATTGGAAAGACTTTGATGTTGGGAAAGACTGAAGGCAATAGGAAAAAGGGGCAGCAGAGGATAAGATGGTTAGATAGCATCACCAACTCAATAGACATGAATCTGAGAAAACTCCGGGATATAGTGAAGGACAGGGAAGCCTAGTGTATTGCAGCCCATGGGGTCACAAAGACTCAAACATGGTTTAGTGACTGAATGACAACAAAAGAGGGTCATACCCTTTGGGCAGAGTCTTCATGATTAGCAAAGCCCTCTGTGGGGTTTGGTTAACCAATAAACAGCCCCACAGTGATCCAAGAGATGGATATTATAGAACCAAAGCTCTGTAGCTTCTCTTTTTTTCCACAAATTTATTTCCAATCATTATTACTCAGGCTTATAAATCAGTTAATTTACATAAATCAACAAAAAGAAATTTTTCATGAATCAAAAATAAGCCATAGACTCCTCTGATCTCAAGTACTACAGGGGCCTCAGTAAACACAACGGAACATTTGGGATTTGGTTTATCATTCCTCTAAGGCAAGGGTCAGCAAACTTTTTCTGTAAAGATCAGATGGTAAATATTTTATGCTTTGTGATCCATTTGGTGGGCTATGATTTGCTGACTCCTGCTCTAAACTCTAGTTAGTTACAAAAAGCAGAGCAAAAGATATTTTCATGTGCTGCCCAGTTTCTCAAATGCAGTCTTTAAAAACTCGAGCTTTAGAGTTAGACACATGTAGGTTTAGCTCTGTGGTTCTGCTGCTTTGTGGGTGAATTTAGGCATGTTAGTTTTCTTGCCTATAAAATGGGAATATTAGCAGTCTTCCCTTAATGACTCATGAAGATCAAGCAAAGAAAGTCACTTGCCCCAGAGTTGGTGTGCTGTCTAAATTATATTAGTATAACTTGCACAGTTAGCGATAACCAAGACCAGTGGGTAAAAGGAACTATTCAGTAGGTGCAATTGAGGAACTGACCTATCTGGTTACCTTCAGAGAAAATTAGGTGGGGAATACCAAGAAACCTATTCTCATCATCATCTTCTAAGGGAGGACTCTGTGACTAGATCATTGCTTTGCACTGTTGCTAGGAGGCTAGTGCTCATGACAGACTATGTTCCTTTCTCTGATAAATGAATCCTTACATCATTCAGAGGAAAATCTCAAGTTAAAAACCTCATTTCTGAACACTTTCTTCAGTCATAGAGTTAAGGCAAGTGGCCTGCTTTAGGTCTGGATCATCAACATGGTCTGAGAACAGGTGGGAGGAGGGACTACTGCCATGGGAGCTCTGGGACCTTGCTAATTACTTCCCAGTGACTTCATCCTGCTGCCTTGATTTTGCAACCCTTGTTGCCATGGCTGAAGCCTGAAAGAATTTGGCCTGAAGCCACCTATATGCTCAACATACTGGGGAATGTAGCCTTCAGTAACTAAATTTTATATTTATTTCAGAAGAATTATGAGCTATGAGATTGAAGTTGGGTATGTTGGTTAAGACTAGAGAATGAAAAGTTTACTTCTGAATGGCAAAGTAAAAGACAGCGCAAAATAATAATCTCTTTTTCTTA
Organism: Cervus canadensis; assembly: GCF_019320065.1. Classification (NCBI taxonomy): domain Eukaryota; kingdom Metazoa; phylum Chordata; class Mammalia; order Artiodactyla; family Cervidae; genus Cervus; species Cervus canadensis. Next base: position 60,458,797 of record NC_057396.1, on the reverse strand, counting down.
CACACACACACACACACATCACATCACATCACATCACACCACACTCTACTTAGAACAGTTGGAAGTCAGGTCTATGATTCAGTAAGTAAAGGAATATCTAAGAATGGTATTCTCATTTGAAAGTTCCAAGTTTTTGCAGCTGCCATTTTTACGGTAAAAAAGGAAGAGGTTTTGAGTAAACACAGATCAGGCTGTGATTTCCAGTTCTGTCCTTTCCTAGCTATTTGACAGCAGGCGAATTGCTTAATCTTGTTTACTCATCTGTAAAATAACTTAACAATCACTTCTCACATTGTACAAAATGTCTGTCTTAAAAGATGCTGCAAGTAACGGACTGTACAGACTGGAGTCCAGATTACCAAATCTGCACACCCTGCCCCTCACTGTAGACTTGTTTTTAAAAAAAAAAAAAAGGCTGAAGTCATTCTCAGCATTTTAGCACATCCTGAGTCATTGCTCTAGAGGGTTCTAATCCTGGGGCCATGATAACAAGGAGACCTGCTGGAAAGACATTGTAAAACCTACTCCACCCTCCATAGCCAGCTGGCCTGACTTTTTAGTTGTTCTTCCTTCCATTGTCTCTACCTGCTCTCAGGGAAGGTGAGGGCACAGGTCACTTGCTTTTCACTCTTGTCCCCTGGGAAACTGTGTTCAAAGTTGTAAATTGTGTGACATCTTTAGTAACAACATGATTGACTCTGAACCACACTCCTGGCCAATAAATACTCAGTCCTTGCTTGGGGATTTTGTTTGTACACACAGGAAAAGTCCTCATCTATACAGAACTGCAGAGGACAGGGATTGCTAACTTAGCAGGAGCCAGGCAGGTGTATAAATGAAGTCAGGAGGTGGTTTATGCTCCTGTTAACATTTCTTTCAGGAAAAACAGCAATGTAAGTTTTTGTTGTATCTGACACTTGGCCTTGGCATCAGGGAGCAATAGGGATTGGTGGGAACTGTGGCAGAGTAGAAAATTTGTGTCTGTCTAAAGGACAATCACTTCTCAGTTCTAGTTACCACTCAGGAATGAAGTTGGAGGATACCTAGCTTTTTCTAGTACTCTAAGAGATGAGAGAAATCTGAATTTTGACATGAAATCTATTAGCTTTTAAACATTGTTCAATAATTGAAATTTTAAAAAGTAGTAACAACAACTGTGTGTTACTCTTGTGATATAAGCCCTTCCATAGACTGAAAGGAAGAATTGGTGGGGAAAAAATGAAGTTGGGGTAAAGATAGTTGTGTGGACTAACACCTCAAAAAATGGTATATGGTATTTCTTGCAATACTCTCCAAGTGGAAAATCTAGCCTATTTCATTTAAGCTTTGTCATATTCCTCAGACTTTACTTACAAAGGCAGGAAAGTGGTCAAACACCTTTGGTACTTTAGACCCAAACAAAGAGCATTGATGTTTAGTTAACAAAAATGTAAATGGTTAACAATTTGCTGGCATTTATCACTGCAAATTAAAAGAGATTTTTAGGATTAATTCTCAACTTGTTACCTTTAACATTGCTAAAATTACTTCTGGCTGAACTTAGCCAAAAATCAAAGGAATATTTGCCTAAAGGAGTGAATGTGTTCTGTGACTTCTCTCCCATTATTTTTGGTGTAAATACGTAAGAATATTTTCTTAGTGGCTGAGAAAGACCTCTTTGGAAGTACTTGTTATACTGTGTAGGGATGGGGAAGAGACCCACTAAAAGGAGCATGCTTGAAGAACAACAGCTGGGCAGCTGTTGGGCAATCCATCAAGCTTGTGTTTTGCTCAATGGCCTATGGTAACTGAGAGTGAGGAATATGGAAGAGTATGAGGAGGAAGGACAAAGATGCTTACAATGAACTTTTATTGTATGTTGCTAGGTGGTGTGTGATGTAAAACCTCATTTCCTCATACTCTGTATTGCACTGTGAAGTTAGATCTGTTCTCAAGTGAGGGACAATGGGCCAAGTGTCAGCAGAATGTGACCCTAGGGCACATGGGCTGGGTAGAGGAAGGAGGCGAAGTTGCCCATGGCAAGGAAGCCTGCCACTTCTGTATTAGCTACAAGCCCTAGGATGTCCTGGAGTCCAGCGAACTGATTTCAAGGAACACTGTAGATCTTACCCAACCCCTATTATCATATTTTATCCTAGCACTTAATTTGATCTCCTAGTTTTCACTCAACACCTATTAGGTGCCTGGCATTGTGCATGCCATCGTGTAGTGGATTCAAGGAAAGATAAGACATGATCCTTGTTTTGATGTCGTGATTTAAGAGCCAACCAGATAAGTCCTTGATGTGGAAATAAAGCACACTCAGAAATAAATGAAAGATTTTAACCGTTTGAGCAAGACTGAACCTTTCTTCCCAAGCACCTGGGATGAAGAACTTTCACTTCAGTTGTGGAGTGAAATGGTGTTGATGGTCCAATGGCCATCATACCAGACCCCTTCCAGGGATATTGGAAGAGCTGTGACTGTAATGATTCTAGAGTGCATAAAAAGTCAAGGTATGACTGCTTTCAGTAATTAGAGGCCCTGGTTGCTTTCGGTAGGTCATCAGATGTTAGTTCGAGCTTCCGGCCGACTTCAAGGCTGAGGAGTTTTGTATATTCTTTCCTCGTGCTTTGTTTGTGCTTCTCTCCAAATCCATATCCATAGGAAGAGCCTCTTATTTTGTGCCTGATCTGAGGAAGCTCCTGCCGCTTGGTGACAAAGTCACCTCCTAGATCCTAAAGACTTGGGTCCCCCTGGTACCTGCAAATCATTAGTCTCTCAATGAAATTTGTATGCTTAGTCATTCAGTCATGTCCGACTCTTTTGACCCCATGGACTGTAGCTCACCAGGCTCCTCTGTCCATGGGGATTCGCCAATCAACACTGGAGTGGGCTATCATGCCCTCCAGGGGATCTTCCCAATTCAGGGATCAAACCCCGGTCCCCTGCATTGCAGGCAGATTCTTAACCAGCTAAGTTACCAGGGAAGCTCCAATGAAATCTGAATAAGCACCTAATAAATATTGGGTCCAGGAGTAGATATCGGCCCTTCCCTCACAGAGTTTAAAGCCTAAAGGGGAAGACATTCATACATTAAGGAGGCAATTTGAATGTGATAAAGTATGAAGTGCAGGCTCTTACAGGCCTAAAAGTAGATTGGGACTCAAGAAAGGATTATTCAAAGAAACAACGTCAAAGAGTTGTTTGTAAACAAAATGTTAAGATTTTAGGTTTAATGTAAGAAGTAATATAGTCCTAGAACACCACGAACTACATCTAGCTATTAAAAGTGGGGTGGGGGGGAGAATGGATTATAAAAAAGGATGTATTCCACTTGTGGGCTTTGCCAAATTTACGTAGACCACTGTGAACCAATCTGTCTCAATAAGTTACCAGTTTGAGAAATGCACATTCTTCTCTTAAGAAGGAATTTTCCTACTGATTGAATGGCTCTGTTTATCACTTGTAAAATAAACATACAAGACTAGTTAAGAGAAGATTGGGCAGTCAATCTGGTGGAATTAACAGAGACTGAATATCTAGTTGACAGATTCAGTTCAGTTCAGTCACTCAGTTGTGTCTGACTCTTTGTGACCCCATGGACCGCAGCACACCAGGCTTCCCTGTTCATCACCAACTCCCGGAGCTTGCTCAAACTCATGTCCATTGAGTCAGTGATGCCATCCAACCATCTCATCCTCTGTTGTCCCCTTCTCCTCCCACCTTCAATCTTTCCCAGCATCAGGGTCTTTTGCAATGAGTCAGTTCTTCACATCAGGTGGCCAAAGTATTGGAGTTTCAGCTTCAGCATCAGTCCTTCCAATGAATATTCAGGACTGATTTCCTTTAGGATTAACTGGTTTGATCTCCTTGCAGTCATTTGCAACTCCTTGAAGTTGACAGATTAATAACCATATATTTAGCAGCTCATTAGAAGGAACCAAGGTAAGAAAAAACACAAGTCATCTAGGAGGCCCTGAAATGCTTCCTTTGGTGTGTTAACCTAAAACAATGAAGCAGCCAGTTATTTTTTTACTAGCAAAACGGGTTTACTTAGGAGCAGTGGAGAACTGAAATTTGGGATGTGCAACTGTAATGAAACATGTATAGATCTGGTTAAAAAAAAAAAAAGAAAGAAAGAAGAGACTGTTATAGAGGAGAAGGGGAAGTTGGGAGTGACTGCTATAAACCTAAAGTCCATCGGAGAAAACTTCGAGTTCAACTCTAGTGGCTTCTCATTGGCTGAGTTGTGACAGTCTCTCATTGGCTTAACTTTTGCCAGGAAACCAGAAATCTTTCTTCTTCCTGATCAGGGTAGTGTCTCTCCCTACTGGAGATGCCAGGTATGTCTCTTCCTGTTGGTTTGTGCATGAGAAGTCTCTCTTCTGGTCCCCTCACCCCACTGTAGTGAGTTTCCTTTTATTAATTTTCACAGGAGATCGGTGCCATTTAGAGATAGGATGATGACCAGTCTTTGAAACAGGCTAGTGGTTAAGGAAAGATGGTGCTTTATCTAGAGCTTCCCTCACTAGTGGAAGAAGGGAGAAAGGGTGATGTTGAAGAGTTCTGCCCTATATCACAGGAAGGAAGGCTGAGAGGCAAGTATTTGAGCCAACTGCCTCTCTGAACAGAACTCTAGAAGGAGAGGAGTGGATATTGATCAGAAACTTTCAGTGTCTGCCACCTTGCCTCTTAAGCTTACTATAAATGTCAAATAAGACACTTAGCCTACAGTCTGGGGCTATATTACTTTTCTATTGTTGCTATAACAAATTACTACAAATTAAGTGTTTTAAAGGCTTTCCAGGTGGTGCTAGTGGTAAAGAACCTACCTGTCAATGCAGAAGGTGTAAGAAATATGTGTTCGATTCCTGAGTCGGGAAGATCCCCTGGAGGAGGGCATGGCAACCCACTCTAGTATTCTTGCCTGGAGAACCCATGGACAGAGGAGCCTGGCAGGCTATGGTCCATGGGGTCACAAAGAGTCGGACATGACTGAAGCGACTTAACACACACACACAGCCTAAAATCAAGCTGTCAGCAAGACTGTGTTTCTTTCTGAAGGCTGTAAAGACGAACTTGTTTTTTTGCCCTTACCAGCTTCCAGAAGCTGTCCATGCATCCCTTGACTCACGGCCAACGATGTTAGACCAAGTGTTTCTCACGTTGTCATTTCTCTAGTTCTCTCTCTCTCTCTCCTGCCTCCTTCTACTTATAAGAGCACTTGTGATGATATGGGTCTCACTTCGATAATCCAGAATAAACTCCATCTCAAGGTCAGTTAATGAGTAACCTTAATTCCCCTTTGCCATGTAACTGACATTCTCACGGGTCATGGGGATTAGGGCATGGACGTTTTGGGAGAGTGGGCATGATTCTGTATTCGTACTATTATGCTGGTACACAATAAAAGTCAATCAATGGTCCCTGTTTATTATCAGTACTCCTGATCTGTTCTTTCTCAAGTGTAAGGTTAGCTACTGGCCTTCATTCTTCAAATGCAGGACCAAAGCCTCAGCTCTGGTAGACTTTAGAAAGCCTACACTTGACGGATTCAGAAGGCAGGGATGTGGCCAGACCCCACCTGGAGGGTTGTATCTGGCCTAGGAGGTACATTGTAAGTGGATGTAAGTGGTCTGAAGTGCTGCAACCAGGGTGGTCAGGAACTTGAGGGAGAGAAAAATATGGGAAAGCTGGTAGGTAGAGAAGGAATTAGACTTCATGTATTACAAGCATGTCATGAATAAGAACATGCACTTTACACATGTAGAGCTGGGTTCCCATTCCAGCTCAGTCACTCACCAGCTGCCCAGCTTTGAACAAATGACTTCCCCTCTCTGATCTTCAGTTTTTCATCTATGAAAAGGAATAATAATAATATCTATGTCATGAAAGTGTTTGAAGTGGTCAGTGAGATAATGCGTGTGAAATGTATAGTATGTTGCCTGGTGCTAACTGTTATTATTATTAACTGATTCCATGGGGTAGAAAAATAACCAGTGAGTAGAAGCCACAGGGAAAATTTAGTTTCATCATAAAGGAGGAGCTTTGTAATATTCAAAGCTGTCCGGTGGCAAGACGGTGAGATGTGTGAAATCATAAGCTCCCCTTCACTGCACTGGTTCAGGTTTTGACTGGACATCAGCCCGTGGATTGATAACAGAAAAGCCACCTGGATGCTTTCTAAAAAGTCCAGAGGTCTAAGACTCACGTGATGTGCTGAACTGGGATAGTCAGGGATAGGGCTTAGAGATCTGTGTTTTTGTTTTTTTTTAAATAGCACCCAGGAGCATTGATTGTCTGAGACAGGTGACAAAATGATGGCTTCCCTGAGTTCACATTGCCTTTTCCCTCCACTAGGGTCAAATTCTTCTCTCTGCTTTCCTTCTCCGGAGCTAGAATCGCATGTCCCGTAAGTTGCTAGTGCCTGGGCAGAGAGGGAAATATTTTTGTGTCCATCACTCTGCAGACATCCCTAGAGAGGATGTAGCCAAAGGACCCTAGGCTTAAATGCAGAGTACAACACAGGATTTCATTCTGCTGCAAGACCACCTGGTTCAAGCCCCAGCTCAACTGCTTCTGAACTTGTGCAAGCTTCAGAATCTCCATGTCTGAGATGGAATAACTCCTTCCCAGTAGAGGACGTCATAAAGAAATAAGTTAATAGATGTGCAAATATTTTGTAAACTATGCAAATGTTAGGTTGTTACTATTTTTAATTTATTTATTTTGGCTGCACGGGTCTTCATTGCTGCTGCTGGGCTTTCCTTAGCTGTGGCGAGCCGAGGGCCACCCTGTAGTTGTGGCTCTCAGGCTCTAGAGTGTGGCTCAATAGTTGTGGCTGCTTGAGTTTAGTTGCTCTGTGGAATGTGGGATCCTCCTGGACCAGGGATCGAACCCATGTCCCTGGCCTTGGCAGGCAGATTCTTAACTGCTGGACTACCAGGGAAGGCCTTATTAAGTTATTATTAACTTATGTGTTTATAAGTTCAGTGGATAAAATGTTAGTTATTATTTATAATTCAAAAGAAGAATGAAAAGAGAAGAGCCTACAAGGAACATCCCCTTGGAAGAAAATCTGCGTGAGAGTACTTTGCAGTTATGGGCATGCAGAGGCAGATAAAGGCCGGGAATTTCTTTCTTGGGGCCCATGAGACCACTCTTGGGTTAACCTGGGCTACCCAGAAACCCCACCAATTTCGTCTCATCTGAAGAAGACCTTTGCTGCTGTTGCTGCCGTTCAGTCACTCAGTCATGTCTGACTCTTTGCGGCCCCATGAACTGTAGCCCACCAGGCTCCTCTGTCCATGGAATTCTCCAGGCAAGAATACTGGAGATGGTTGCCATTTCCTTCTCCAGATCTTCTTAAAGTGTTTCTTCAAGTCTAAGGGGCACACAAAAAAGCACATAGACTTTAAATCACCAGCTTAATTAATTTTTGTAAATTGAACACACATATGAAACTAGACTCCAAATCAAAAAGGAAAGTAGAAAAAGAAAATTGGTAGGTAGCCTTAAGAAACCCTGCTGAGGCCACAGAATTTTGAACACAGCGACTTCAGAACTGACTGGGGCAAAATTCACATCCAGTGTTCTGGCCTCCCCTCCTTTTATTTGGCTTCTTAATGTGGTTCTGGTCAGGACTTGTGTCTAGGGATTTTTCCCCAGCAAGTCCTGTTCTTTAGGAGAGATCTGAGAAGATCCTTCACACTGAGGTGTCAGTTAGTACCTTTCCTTGGATTTCTGTGTTTCATCTGGTCTCCTTCAGGGAAATAAAGGGACAGGTCCTTCTTGAGGAAGACTTTCAAGGCCTCTGGGAGCCAGGAGTGGGTAATTTTGAAGAGCAATGGAGAAACCTTAAAGAAATCCTAAAGCATCACCCCACAAAAGCACAATGTGACCTTTCGATTCCCTGCCCTTGGAGACCTGATCTTTTACATGGTCATGATGGTGACTTGCCTTCTTGCTCATTCCTGAGGCCACGTTTCAAGATTGGCTGCCTGGAAAGAAAAGGCACACAGCCAGACCACTCTGTTCACAGAAGACTGCACTGAAGAAAAGCAATGGTGAGGTGTGACCAAAACGCCCAAAAAGTCTTAGCTACTGGATGCCTCACCCAGTTTCTACTGGTGCCTGAGTGCTATGCAGCTCATTAAGCTACTTAGTCAACATGTCAGCCACTCCCGTGTCTGGGGGACTGATTGGGAAGGCCCAGTGTGGGAAGCTTCTGGGGCCAAAGGAGGAACTTCCCAGGCCTCCGGGCCAAATCCAGAGCTCTGTTAATAAAGGGAGTGCCTTGAAGTCAGAGTGCCATTGGGAAAGGAATAAATGTCCAGGCTCTTTGGTTGAAGGATCACATTTTCAAGAATCCAGATTTAGGGATGTTGATCTTGGCATTGGAGTCCTGAGAAATGGAATATTTCCTGCCATATCAGTAAATAAGGATGTCACAGTCACTAGCAATTACAGCCACCACTAATGGTAAGGCAGTGAACCCTGAGGAAACTCAGGAAAGAAAGAATGCCTGCTACCTAGCAGCCATCAGACTGCAGCCACTCCCTACTGTAAGCCCTTGAAAAACTCAGGATGTGAAAAATGCCAGAAACCAGCCCCAGATAGCTGAGGTACATGTCAAAGGAATGATTTTACTGAGCCCAGACTCTCGCATCTTCCTAAACATAGAAAAAGCTCTTGTTGTTTAGTTGCTAAGTTGTGTTGGACTCTTTGTGATCCCATGGACCGCAGCACACCAGGTTCCTCTGTCCTCCAGTAACTCCCAGAGTTTGCTTAAATTCATGTTCATTGAGTCAGTGATGCTATCTAACCATCTTATCCTCTTCCGCCCCCTTCTCCTCCTGCCCTCAATCTTTCCCAGCATCAGGGTCTTTTCTAATGAGTCAGCTCTTTGCGTCAGGTGGCCAAAGTATTGGAGTTTCAGCCTCAGTATCAGTCCTTCCAAAGGATAGTCAGTTCTTCCAATGAATATTCCAATGATTTCCTTTAGGATTGACTGGGTTGATCTCCTTGCTGTCCAAGGGACTCTGAAGAGTCTTCTCCAGCACCACAGTTCAAAAGCATCAATTTGAAAAATGCTAAATTTCTTAATTTGGGATATCTGGCTTCTTTTAACTAGTAGTAATCTTTCGATGTTCAGACTACCTGCCCTTTGTTGCAAAACTTCTGTACAAGCTGGCTCCTCCCTCGTCTTATCAGCAGTGCTCTCAGGGTTACTTGAGGTGCTGTCTCCCAGCCTTAAGTTCTAAAAATTCCCACCAAATAAAACATAACTCTCAACTGTGAGCTTCTGAATATTTTTTAAGTCCACAGTCCTCATGTATCTTCCTGTGTCCTCATCAGTTTTCCCTGAAGGCCTCATTAGCTGAGGTTCATGGCTCCACATTCCCAGAGAATGCTGGAAACAGTGAGGCCACCACGCTTGGGCAAGGCAACTGGATCAAAACCACCAGCAAGGAAGGGCCAGCCCTTGAGTGGTGCTGACCTGCCCTTCCTACCTCCCACTGGTTTTTCTAATGTATTTGTACTTTTGTTCTCTTTTCTCTCCTCCTCACAGATTTCTTAGTCTTTTAGAATACTACCATCTAGAATGCAGTATCACACAGAACCTGTGATTAGAACATATTTTTTTGTCTAGTCACCCATCCATTCATTCGTTTCTAAACATATATTGATTGAGTGTCTACTATATGCCAGGAACCACACTGAGTATGGGGAAGACAGAATCAAGTAAGTCAAGATCTTGCCTTAAAGAATTCTATTCTAGTGGGGGAAAAGACAAGTAAATTGTGATAAATACCTTGAGGGAGGTAAGCTGCAGGAAGAGCATCCAAAAAGCAAACCCAGGAGTCAACAAAGACTTCCCGAGGGAAGTCATAACTGAATTGAATTTTGAAGAGGAAATAAAGATTAGTCTACAAAGGCTGGGTCAGAGGGTGTGGGGAAGAGGGCACTTTAGCAGAAGAGACAGTTTGGCTCAAGGCAAACTAATTGGGGCCAGGTTCCCTGTGGCTCAAACCTGGAGCCCATGCCCCATGAATTGCCTCTTTTTATTGGACTAATATGAAGTTTTCAAATTTATTTTCGTATTGTTCAGTGAACCAGAGCCAGAGGGAGTGGCATTTACTTCAGAATCAACACGCCTCTGGGGATTGGGCTGGCCAGCGTGTTCCTAGGCCATGGCTCAATCTTTATTTTTAGAAGGAGTTCCCAGTTTGGGAATATCAAACACCTCCACCCTAGTCTGTCACTTGGGCCTGGAGATTCACTGTTCCTTGGTGTCTTATTTCTGTTTTGGGTGATGAACCTTTCTGGAGATGGGTGACTCCATGGGGTCGAGGCTGACTCAAGTCTCTACCCTGGGGAGGACCTCACGAAAGTCCAGAGGTTTTATACTTCAGGGTGCTCTCCTGATGCTCCTCCAGAGGTGGTCCAGGCCAATTCACAGTATGGAACTTACAGCCCTGGGAACTTCCTAAGCTCCCACCCACTTGGGCCTCCTTCTGGTACTTTCTTTTTGTAAAAAAGCACAAATACCATTTGTTGCTATAGCAATGTACTAAAACTCACTGGTAGCTAAGCTATCTGAGTGGTCATTTTGTACCATTTTAGGCATTTAAGACAAGGAAAGGAAGCTAAAATAGAATGTTGATTTTGCGTTAAATACTGTTGGTGCTTTCATAAGTACCATCTATTTTCTTCGGCTCCAAAATCACAGTGGACGGTGACTGCTGCCATGAAATTAAAAGACACTTGCTCCTTGCAAGAAAAACTATGACAAACCTGGACAGTGTATTAAAAAGCAGAGACATCACTTTGCCGACAAAGGTCTATATAGTCAAAGCTATGGTTTTTTCAGCAGTCATGTTTCATTGGAAGGACTGATGTTGAAGCTGAAACTCCAATACTTTGGCCACATGATGCAAAGAACTGACTCACTGGAAAAGACCCTGATGCTGGGAAAGATTGAGGGCAGGAAGAGAAGGGGACGACAGAGGATGAGATGGTTGGATGGCATCATCGACTTGATGGACATGGGTTTGGGTGGACTCCAGGAGTTGGTGATGGACAGGGAGGCCTGGCCTGCTGCTGTTCACGGGGTCACAAAGAGTTGGACACGACTGAGCGACTGAACTGAACTGAACTGAACTGTACAGATGTGAGAGTTGGATCATAAAGAAGGCTGAGCACCAAAGAACTGATGCTGTCAAACTGTGGTGTTGGAAAAGATTCTTGAGAGTCCCTTGGACAGCAAGGAGATCAAACCAGTCAATCCTAAAGGAAATCAACCCTGAATACTCTCTGGAAGGACTAATGTTAAAGCTGAAGCTCCAATGCTTTGGCTGCCTGATGTGAAGAGCTGGTTCATTGGAAAAGACCCTGATGCTGGGAAAGAGTTTAAGGCAGAAGAAGAAGGGGACAACAGAGGATGAAATGGTGTGGCATCATCGACTTGATGGACATGGGTTTGGGTGGACTCCGGGAGTTGGTGATGGACAGGGAGTCCTGGCGTGCTGCTGTTCATGGGGTCGCAGAGAATCAGACACGACTGAGCGACTGAATAACAACAAAAAATCTTACTGAAGGTTCTATAATGACCCAGTGAGTTGAATGTTATTGTTCTAGAGATGAAATGAATGCCTTGTCCCAGCCATAACTGGAAAAGGTAGATTTTAACCAAGAATCTGATGACCATGTAATTATGAATTTGCATTCTGCCAAGGTCCCTTCTGTCAGCTGCTAATCAGAGCTAGTGTTTTTGACTTTTGGTTCTCAGCAGAATAAGTGTCATTTTATTTATTCCTTCATGGGTTTTTCTCCTTCATGGTTTTTTCTCCTAGTACTTCTTTTTTTTAATTAAAAATTTTTTTAAATTTATTTTTTATTGGAGCGTAAGTGCTTTGCAGTATTGTGTTGGTTTAGGCTGTACACCAAAGTGAATCAGCTGTAGGTGTACATATATCCCCTCCCTCTTGAGCCTCTCTGCCACCCCACCCCCTACCCATCCTAGCCCTCTAGGTTATCACAGAGCACCAAGTTGAATTCCCTGTTCTATACGGCTGCTTCCCATTAGTTATTTGTTTTACATATGGTAGTGTGTATGTGTGTGTGTGTGTGTGTATAAATTTATGTGTGTGTGTGCTTAGTCCGTCAGTCATGTCTGGCTCTTTGCGACCCCATGGACTGCAGCCCACCAGGCTTCTCTGTCCATGGGGATTCTCCAGGCAAGAATACTGGAGTGGGTTGCCTCTGCTGTTCTCTCAATTCATCCCACTCTCCCCTTCCCCTCACTGTGTCCTCAAGTCCATTCTCTGTGTCTGCATCTCTATTCCTGCCTTGCAAATAGGTTCATCTATACCAGTTTTCAAGATTCTATGTATATGCATTCATATACAATATTTGTTTTTCTCTTTCTTACTTACTTCATTCTGTATAACAGTCTCTAGATTCATCCACATCACTATAACTGACTCAAATTAGCTCCTTTTTCTGGCTAGGTAATATTCCGTTGTGTATATATCTCCTATTACTTCCTGTGTGAGATCATCTGAAGTCCCAACTGACACTGTTTGCCATTTATGTCATTACCCAGTTTGGGCCCCTTGGCTTGGAAAGTGAATTTTTAAAAAAAATTCATTTTTTGTTTATCTTGAATGTTTTTGTGAGTGCCTCCTGTCCAAATCCACAGGATTTGAGTGTGTATGAGATATGTGACCTTTCAGTGATTCAATGGTGAATTCACCTATTGGACTATATTCCCACGACATTGATCTGCCTCTTTCAGAAGTCTAGACTAAGAATTGGTCAGACATGAGAGGGTATTAAGATGATTCCTGTGTCTGAATCACTGAATTTGACCCCAAACTCAATGTTAGTAGCTCTAGAAAACCATGCTTACGTAGCAGAGACAGGAAAGGAGAAAATGGAGGTAAAGACGTTAAGCAATGGTTGTTGTTATCACTGGTTTGTCTCTTATCTGTAAGCCACCTATAAGGTCTAAGCTCATCAGTCCTGAATAGAATAGAATGGAGGCTGCCTCTCTGGAACTGAAGGCTATTAATTACCACCTTGCACCCCAAGAGAATTAGAGAATCACAGAATTTTAGAATGATAAAGAATTTCTAATACAACCCTCTTACTTTACAAATTGAGAGCCTGGGACCTAAAATATAAAAATCTGCCAAAATTGATACCTAAACCCCACTGGTATTCCATTTTAAGAGTGTATTTTTATCATTTCATAGCGCTTTACTCTTCTGTCTGCTGATTATGGTCAAGTAAATTTACATCCATCTGATACTATTTCTGACACAACCAGTTAGTAGCACCCTGGAGTTAGAACCCAGACCTCCTGACTTCCCATCTCTTGTTGTCTACTAGGTCCCATCCCATCATGATTTGGGATAATTGTAAGCTGTGCTCCTTATCCAGACCCTCTGATAGTCAAGAAGAAGCTTAAGATGTATCATTTGTGAAGTCTGGTGTTCACTGGCAAGGATTTTCCAGCTAGTATGTGATCTAGGAAATGGACACAGTGACCAGGGACTGAAGGAGATTTGGAGGCTGTGAACCTCTAGGTTTCGTTTATTCTCAGGATCAATGAGGACACAGCATCTGTCAGAGAGATTCTGACTTCTTGGTTAGTGAGCATCCTTGACATGGTTAAACCCAGTCTTACAGGATCTAGAATGGGTGAAGGGAGTGGTTGTTGGAAAGTCCCAACTGTTTAAGAGTTCCAGTACCTTTCCCTATGGGGTGGTGTTCTTTAGGGAGTCAGGGAATTCCCAGATGTGGGACAATCACAACTATAACCACTGTTTTGTGGTGTTCAGAGCTGACAGCACTGCTATTTCCGGCATTTTTCTCCAAAGACCTTGGCCACCTTGGGGGAAAGCCCCCTCAACAAACACTGTTTCTGTTCTTGAGGGTCTAATCTAGTGTCTCCCATTAGGGCAGTTTCTGGACACTATCTTTTCTGCGCCTTTGAGGTCTTTGATTTGGGCAGCAGAGGGTGGGAGGGGTGATGTTCATGGCAGATCTCACATCCTCCAGATGAAAACACACCAGTTGCTTTTAGGTTCCCTGGGGAACATTCTATTGTCACCTCATTGAACCAGCGTAGGAGGAAAAAGAGAATTCAGTGCTAGTTAAGTTGACACAGAAGCGTGCAGGCAGGAAATCTGTATCCAACACCACATCTAATGAGCCTATCCTTAGAGGCTCTTGGCAGAGCGAGGAAAAACAAACGCAAATGAAAAACAGGTTCTGAGAACTGTTTAAAACTTAGTACCAGCCCCATTACACACTCCCTTTGGATTCACAGAGGATGTTCTGTACATTAAGCTGAGCTTGCCTTTGAAACAGAATTCACGTGGATTTGCATGAGAACAGGCCAGCAACTGACTGCAAAATTAACAGCTGTTTAAATAGTTCAGTGGAGGAGCTAAGGCAGAAGGAAGTTATAGGCTCATTGTTCAAGTCTGGACTATCCAAGGAGCTCTCCCATCACATGGCCTTACTTTGTTGGGCGATGGAGAGAGATCTGGTGGAACTGGCTTATGGAACATTCCAGTAGTCTGTTAAAGAATTGCATTGCTAAATCTTCCATCCAGAAGGTACTCAAGTAGAAATAGAGGTGATGAACAGTTTGGAGAGAGCATCAGGCTTGATGGATTTGGTAGAACCAAGCCATCACAGTTGGGCTTTCAGAGTCCTTATTGCTTGGTTCCCTCTACATAGCCACAAGTTGTAGGAATGGAGTGTTACTATAAGGATAAGTGTGCACACTTGGATTAACTTACTGTGTTTATCCAACAGACTTACCCAGATCAGGCCTTGCCCTTCCTGTTCATTGCCAGGGTAGCAAATCTGCAGGCTGCTGTGACCTCAAGCCTTCCTCCTGGGTCCAACTCACATTTCTCTAGAATTCATTTCTCTTGAAGCTGGGCCAGTCATTGAAATCCACCATATTCACGATGATAATGGGATGTAGCATTACTGCCTTGACTTTTGTTTGAATCTGTGCCTGTGCTAAAAACCAACATGTGGACATCAGAATTGGCATCTGGTGGGAGCTTCAGGTGCTAGTTTGGACAAATACATGCCTAAATTGTGTATATTTCATTTATTTTGCTAAACTCTGGACAAATTGCATTCTTAATTTAGGAGACCCCCTCATTCCTCCAGGTTTCTGGTCAAATGCCCTTTATCACAGAAGCTCTTCTTTCCTGACCAGCTGATGCAAAATAGCTCTGTCGTCTTTCTGCATGTCACCCCCTTCCTAGCATATCTCCACTTGAAATATATTTATTCATTCATTTGTTCCCCACTAAAATGTACATCCTCCAAGAGCAAGGGCTTTGTCTCTTTTGTCTATTGTGTTATTTTAGCACCTGTAACAGCATGGGGCCTATAATATATGCCCGATAGGAACTTGTGGAATAAATGCAGAATGGTGAGAGGGTTGCTAGGTCGTATGCTGCCAGCTACTGTAGAAGGACCTGGTTCCCAGGAGGAAGCACAGCGCCCTGTGTAGCTGCTTTCCAGTTCATAGTTTCTTTGAACAAACATTTATCAAGTGCTTGGGGCCAGGTGTTAAAGAACACAGTCCTGCTCTCAGGGTTCAAAGAGTGGTGGAGGATGTAGACGTTTAAATTAAATCCATCCTTTAAGATCCAGCTCTGGTGTCAGTCCCTCCTGGGAACCTTTCTTGAACTCTCTTCTTCTTCCCCAAAGTTAGGTTAGGCACCGTTCTTACCAGGCCCCATAGCATCCCGTATAGGATCTCATCACGGCCCATATGTCAGGAGACCAGTACCAGACCTCCTGCTCTGTGTTCTGCCTACGAGCTCCTTAAGGGCAAGCATTATACCTCACTCATTCCTGACTGTCGTGTCTGACACTCAGAATCCTCAGTAAATACCAGCTATCCTTGTTATCACTGCTGTTACTGGGTACATTCAGTAACCAGCATCCACATAGCTGTGGATGTGTGTAAACTCATATGGAAAACTATCTGTTCCAGGGATGTAATGTACACCATGATAAATATAACAACACTGCTGTATGTTATATATGAAAGTTGTTGAGAGTAAATCCTAAAGGTTGTCATCACAAGGAAAAGTTTGTTTTCTATTTCTTTAATTTTGTACATATATATGAGATGATGGATGTTTTCTAAACTTACTGTGATACTCACTTCACATTATATGTAAATCAAATCATTATGCTGCTTACCTTAAACTTATACAATGCTGTGTGTCATTTATATCTCAGTAAAACTAGAAGGAAAAAAACCTTACAACTATAGGAAGGAATAAAGATGATTGTTGTTATTCAGCGGCTAAGTCGTGTCCTGCTCTTTGCTACCCCATGGACTGGAGTATGCCAGGCCTTCCTGTCCCTTACTATCTCCCTGAGTTTGCCCAAGTTCTTGTCCATTGAATCGGTGATGCTATCCAACCTAAAGATGATTAGAAATGGTAAATACAAAACAAAAACAAAGCAATACATCTGTTCCTCTGAGGATATATAAGGCTTAGAAGCAGTTCTGTATTGTGCTGTGCCATATTGATTAATGTTATGTTCTATAATATTCTCCATTTCGAGCTCTCTTTGTGTTCTGGGGGATGTAGGGATCACTTAGACTTCTCAAGGATTTTCACAAAAAGTTCTTAGGGGACTCACTGCATCCCCAGAGGCAAGACAAGACCCTGATGCACTTTAACAATGATTTTCTACACACAGATGTTAGAAGCTTCTCTGAGCCTGGAGCACATGTTTAATTCCAAGAAGGCAAGTCACAGGCATCCTCTCAATAAATACTTGTGGGTTCATGACATTTTGATGCTGCCACTTTGATGTGGCTGTTTTGATTCTGGGCTTCAGGGATGTTTTGCCATGGCTTAAAAGACAAATCGCTAAACAAACAGAGATTTTGTGCGACTCAGAAGGGTGGCCAAGAGGCATCCAACCACACTGCTTGATGGGGTGTGGACGTTAACCTAATATTTGTGTGTTTTTACTTGGATGTGGCTGTCTTGATGCCTGACACTTTCATTACATCGTATGGATCTTGCCAGAATGTCTGGTTTAAATACTTGATAGTCTCACTGAAATACCAACCATGATTCTAATTTCAGTGGCAGGAGGGCTTCAAATGAAACAGAAGGCAGGGATTATGCTCTTGAGGCGCTCATAGAGTATTTCGCCAAGGGCTGGCTAACGAATGCATTCACCATTTTAGAACACGTACGGCCGCCATTCTTTATTGGCAGTTTCCTGGTTTACAGCTTCAGATTATTGGCTGGAGAAGTGTTTAAAAATATGAAAAGATCCTAATGCAAACATGGAAATATGGTCCATCCATGTTAAAAAGATCGTTTTGATCATTTTCCCTGCTGTGCTGTAAAAAAGAACTTTTCCGTCTGTTTTATTTCGTGATGGGAGGAAATGGTCTTCACTGCTTGCCGGTCAGACAGCCCTTGTCTGCTTGCAGTGAACTTCCTGCCCTGTTTTCTTTAGACTGCCTGAATGATCATTAACATACACACATGCCAGATAGTTGGGGGGTGCCCCCAAACTAACTAGATGAGTAGAAAATTAGGCCACTGTAGGAAGACTAAGTTGCTTTTATTTTGACTAATGTTTTCATCTGAGTGTTCTACCAGACCTTGCTACATTATTCCTAATTTTAAAATATTTTAGAAGCAAGTACATTAAGCAGCTTTTTAAGAAAGAGTAAGTCATTGTATTGGGTCCCTGGTCTTGACTTTGAAAGTCCAGAAGCTAAGCTTGGTGTCTTGAAAGAAAGAAAGAGAAGTTGCTCAGTCGTGTCCAACTCTTTGCAATCCATGGACTGTAGCCTACCAGGCTCCTCCCTTCATGGGATTTTCCAGGCAAGAGTACTGGAGTGGGTTGCCATTTCTTTCTCCAAAGATTGTTTCTGCCCAGTTTTGAACCGGGGACTTTTCACATGTTAGGCAAACGTGATAACCACTACACTATGGAAACCATATGGCTATATGTCCCTAATGGTGTCTTGAATGGTGGTGCAACTGGATGGGTCCCCTAAGTTAAATGTCACACATGTCATGAAAATTCCCTGGAGAAAGGAACCATGTGTGCTGGCTGCCTAACATCATGTTTAACTTCCACAAGGTAGGCCTCGAGCTTTTCTTTCCTTTTCCTTTTTTTTAGAAAATATTTATTTATTTATGGATATGTCAGGTGTTAGTTATGGCACGAGGACTCTTCCTTGCAGCCACACAGGCTTCTCTCCAGTTGTGGTCTGCAGGCTCCAGAGTGCCTGGGTTCTGTAGTTCGCAGCACACAGGCTCTCTAGTTGAGACCCTGGGCTCAGCAGTTTCTGTATGTGGACTTGGTTGTCTCACAGCACGTGGGATCCCGACCAGGGATCAAACCCATCCACCCTGCACTGGAAGGCAGATTATTAATCACTGAACCACCAGGGAAGTCCCAAGCCCTTCTTTCTATAAACCACACAGCTAGCAAGTGATAAAGTCATGATTTGAACCCAGGTTCTCTGATTCCAAAATCCACACCATTTCCAGTATAACCAGTGATTTCAAACTACTGGTCTGCAGGTTGGTGTTGACTCCAAAGGAATGTCTCTCCAGTCTGTGGTGGGAATATCAGGGTAAGGCTGACACCTGTCTATCTTGAAGAAAAGCATGTGTGCTAAGGTGATTCAATCCCGTCCAGCTCTTTGCAACCCTGTGGACCACAGGCCACCAGGCTCCTCTGCCCATGGGATTCTCCAGGCAAGAATACTGGAGTGGGTTGCCATGCCCTCCTCCAGGGGATCTTCCCAACCCAGGGATCAAACCGGTATCTCTTAGGGTCTACCTGCATTGGCAGGCAGGTTCTTTACCACTAACGCCACCTGGAAATAGTTGTTTATTCAGAGACTGTGACTTGTCTTTCAAGGTGTTAAAGACCTTTTTTTTGTTTGTCACATGATGGTAGTTGTAAATGACAGAAATGTCCTAAGATGTCAAAGTAAAAAAAATCAGCCTCCCTGTGTTGGTCCCCAAGCTTAAACTTGAGATGTTACTGGCCCAGGAAGTGACACAGCTGGAAAAAAAGAGACATCTACTCATTGTCCTGGCAGGGGCTCTGATGGCTGACTTAGCAGAACTTGGGTTCACGTGGGGTTTTTCTGGAAGAGGACTGGAGTGCACCTGCAGTTGGAGGCAACCACAGGCTGCTTAGAGAGATGCCCCTTTGACCCTGAGGAGCATGACTTTTGGGTGGCTCGGAGGAGTCCCGATAATGCAAGTGACCTTTTAAAAACCACAATGGAATCAAATTTTTTTTTTAACTAGAAAAATCATCTTTTCCAAAAGAGAGGTAGAACTTGGACTACTAGCATGTCTGAGTTTTCTGTGTCCAGGATGGGGAAGACTGGAGCTCAGAGGCATTTAATTTAGCAGTGAATCAGGCTGTTACTTTTCTGACCTTAGATTATTAAAAAGTCATCGTTTTGCTCTTGATACAAGAATGAAAGGGCTCAGATTTTGAAGCCAGACATATCTGGGCAAATTACTTTATGTAAAATGGGACAGGGACACTTGCCTTGGAGAGTTACCATGGGACTCTTGGAAGAACCTTCCACTGCCTTTCCTGCGATGATTCAAGATAATAGGGATAAAAACACTTAGCTCGTTGGCATTTGGTGTGTCTTGGTGTCCTGCTTATAGGTGAACAGTCGTTCAGGGCACCCTGAGTTTCTTTGACTTTTAATTCCCTGCCAGTGATTCCAGAATCCCAGCTGTGCCCGGGGAGGCTGTTTTGCCTCCTACATCCTGAGCCCCTCAAACTACAGAGGGGCTGTGCCCGGCAGACTGTAACCACTGCCTTCACTTCTGTTTCAGTGCCAACAACATGCCCAAGCAGGTGGAAGTACGGATGCACGACAGCCACCTGAGCGCGGAGGAGCCGAAGCCGCGGCATCTGGGGCTGCGCTTGTGCGACAAGCTGGGGAAGAATCTCCTGCTCACCCTGACCGTGTTCGGTAGGAGACAGGTGGCCCCACCCGCCCCTCCGCCCTGGGTCTCTCCTGGCTCTGTGTGGAAGCTGGTTCTGGCAGCGGGCACTCTCACCCAGAAAGCAAGCCACACGTGCTGCCTAACCTCACCTTTGCCCTGACACAGCCGCCTCAGTGAGACTCTTTTCCCTTTCACCCTCCCCAGCCATGTTTTCCTCCTTGGGGTCCTAGTGGATCTCAGATTCCAGTGAGCACGACCAGTTTCTGTGGGTATATGAGCATGCAGTTTCCCGGGTCCTACTCCCAGAGACTGTGCTGTGGGCCATTTGCATGAGACCTTGGAATCTGCATCTTAAACCGCCTGTGCATGTGTGTGTGTGTGTGTGTGTGTGTGTGTGTGTGTGTGCGCGCGCGCACGCGCTCAGTCCCTTCACTTGTGTCCAACCCTTTGTGACCCTATGGACTGTAGCCCGCCAGGCTCCTCTGTCCATGGGATTTTCCAGGCAAGAATACCGGAGTGGGTTGCCATGCCCTCCTCCAGGGGATCTTCCCAACCCATGGATCCAACTCACATGTCCTATATCTTCTGCGTGGCAGGTGGATTCTTTACCACTAAGCCACCGGGGAAGCCCCTTAAACCTTCTAGGTGATTCCAAAGCAGATGGTCAGTATACCACATTTAGAGAAGTACCTGCATCCTGATGAAGACAACAGTTGCCAAAACCTCACCAACAGGAGTCCAAGGATTCACCTTCTCCATGCCCCTCATTAACTTAGATTCAGTTAGCACAGTAGCTAACAAGGTCCGTGTGGAAGAAGCTTGTCCTGAAGCTTTGACCTGCTCCAACTCCACCTCAAAAGCCTTGCTCCTGTGCTTCAGGTCTCAGCCAGGCGCTGGTTGTCCTTTTGTGTGACCACTGATATAGACTTGGCCTTGGGTTTTCAACCAGGATTTATTGAAAATAGGGGAAATTGCAGTTTCTTATACTGAAACCACATCACTTCACGCCTTCTCCTTTGAGTCAGTCATCTTGGATGTCAGTGGACGACAGTCAGGAGTGGACATTTGCCCCAGCTCAGTTCACTTAATAGAAGAAAACCACAGGCATGATAGGGTTTTCCAAGGGTTACCCTCCACAGAAGGGATGAAATTTCATTCACCTTAAGTTTTGAAAAAGTGTGCTCTTCACTTGTGGAAGAAAATAATATCCGATTTCTGGCCGTGTTACTTACTCTCTTTGCATCTCGGGAGTTAACCCCATAGCCACATACCTAGGACCCCCCTGCCTCCCTCCCCGACTCTCGTCATGCTTATGACCCCATTTGTGGTTTCCACAAGGGTGGCTTATGTTAGCCACCAGTTTGGAGCGATCCAAGGTTTTGTTGTGGAATCCTTGAGTATGCAAAGCGAAAGGCTCCTGGTAGCAACTCTGCCCGAAGTTTCCTCCCAAATCTTATATTTTTAGACACCCTCCTTGACCTCCCGTCTAAGATCAGCACGTCTCAAGATTATGTATCAGGACATAGAAGTCAAAGACAAAGCTCCTTGAGGATGAGCCATGGGGAAATGACTGGAAGTCAAAGAAAATAGTAGAAAAAAAATAACTAACCCCAGTATGGTCGCTTAAATGTTCCTTTTGTCTGATATTCAGTTAAAAAGATGAGAAATATATTAGACACCATGGCATGTCACCAGGCTAGACTTGGAAAAGAAGCATATCTGATGTTGTGGGTTATTTCTACTGACAATCCCTGACTCTGCAAATGGATGATATCCTAAAGAAATTGGGATCAAGTTGCCAGGTTATATTTCCCACAAAGCCTTCAGAAGGCTTTTCTTGACTTTTCCAGTGCAGCCTTTTAGAAGAGTTGGAGATAGAAAATATTTTCTCACAAGTCAACAAAATTAGCTTCACTTTTCTAATGGTATTTTTGTTATGTGTTAGTCATCATCTGATAATAGAGAGGTACGAGAAAAGTCAATATTATTGAACGATATCCCTAGAGCTATTCATTTGATGAGGGCAAAAAATAGATTCTTATTTTTTCTCCTTTCTTATAGGTGTCATCCTGGGGGCTGTATGTGGAGGACTTCTTCGCTTGGCATCTCCTATCCACCCAGATGTGGTTATGTTAATAGCCTTTCCAGGGGATATACTCATGAGGATGCTGAAAATGCTCATTCTCCCTCTCATCATCTCCAGTTTAATCACAGGTAAGACCACTTCTCTGGCACTGGGTCGAAGTGGGTCATACTCCTGCTCCTGCTTTTGGACTGACCATAAAATCTCAATTTGGTTGAATCAATGAATCAGATCATCATCTGTGTCATTTCACTTCAGAGTCTTGGTTTTCCTATCTCCAAAACTGAAATAAGCAACCCTAAAAAAAAGAGTTTGCCATCTATTGGTCGGTCCATCTGTCTGTGTAGCAACAAAAGATAAAAAGGAAATAACCATATGTTAAAAGTGATCATCTCTAGAGATTTTAATTTTTAATGTACACTTTTCCCATTTTCTATACTGTACTTGTTCAGAAACTGACAAATAAAGATAACGCATAGAAAAGGAAGTTTTTTCTTTAATATTTAATTGGGTGTAGAGGGAAGTGGTTATTAAAGATTAATGAAATACTAGATAAGAAACTCTTGGAGTGTTTCAGAAGAAAGATACCCTTAATGTATAGTTCATGTCTACTTGTTTTTTGGCTCAAAGAGTTGTTTCATTTGAAAGGATCTTTTTTTTCCCCTCCCTGGGCTTATACAGGTAGTTTCCTCCTTACCAAATATTACTCAAATGTTTTTGAAATTGTTGCATTTTAGAGACTAAGCTCTGGGTTAGGGATGAAGAACTGGGTTTTGGTTTGTATCTGGGGCACCAACAGGCTGGGCGACCTTGAGAAATGTGTTGAAGACCATCTACCTTATGAATGTAGTGAAGCTCCGGTAACTCCAAGAGATTCAGCTGTTACAGTTTCATAGCTGGTTGACCAATGAATCCAGTAAGGGAAAGAGCTGACACTCAGTGTCAGGAAGGTCTTAGCATTCAGCCTCAAATTGAGTAAAGCTGTGTTTTACTTTAAATGCTCCTTTTGAAACCAGAGAAATTTGTTTTCCATGCCTGTTTAATAGATTGTACATTAGCCAACCCAGTAAGGAAGTCTCATTTCCATTAGTCAGGGTTAGACTTCAGATTGTAAGGACAAATAGGTCATATATGGGTCAGCCTCATTCAGAAAAGTTAATGTCAATCATAGCTTCCTCCCCCATGGCAAAAAAGACTGATCCCCAGTAAAAGTTGCATGTCTCAGTCTAGTAAAAGCAGGAACTGAAACCAGGAAGTAGAAAAACTGAAGAAACTACTGGAAAAAAACCCAGTGAAGGCTGGAGTTTTTGTGACTTGCTTGGAATTTCTGCTAACCATCACAGACGCTTCTGAGATACAGATGAAGCTTCCACCCATGCTGGGTGTTTTGTGCATGTGTTCTCACATCCCTGCACAAGGTCAGAAAACGTGGTCTCCATCAGGAGTGATAGGGCTGTGCTAGAACCATTTCCACTTTCCCAGACTTTGGATTTTGTGACCCGTAATGAAAAGAGATTTTGAATACATAGGGCTACCAACCTTTTGTTTCCCTAAGTGAGGACCTTCAAACAAACAAACAAGAAAACCTAACATGTACCAGCATCACCACTTCATAAGGAAAGGATTTCTTAATACCTAAGAAGTGGGAAGGACATAATCTCAGAATCAAAAATTGAATAGAGCATTCAACTTTCACTATCACAGGCTGAAAAAAAATGTTGTCACCAATCAGTTTATAAACCCTGGACCAGATGTTCTCCAACTCTTCCCAGTTCCCTGTGTGCGTGTGATCAGGTCGCACAGTCATGTCTGACTCTTGTGACCCCCGTGGACTGCAGCCCACCATGCTCCTCTGTCCATGGAATTTTCCAGGCAAGAATACTGGAGTGGGTTTGGATAGAATTGTGTCTCTTGTGTCTCCTGCATTGGCAGACAGATTCTTTACTGCTAGCACCACCCTCTAGAGTCTCAAAAATATCCTTGGAAAATTGAATCATAAACTGTGGCAATGACCAAATATTCAGTTGAAGGAGGTTTAGTTAACCATTAATACATTTGAGTAATACAAAGGCAAGGGTTGGTTATAGATACGCGTGCCAAGTAGCTTCAGTCGTGTCCAACTGTTTGCGACCCCATGGACTGTAGGCCATCAGGCTCCTCTGTCCATGGGGATTCTCCAGGCAAGAATACTGGAGTGGGTTGCCATTTTCTCTGCCAGGGAATCTTCCCAACCTTGGTATCAAACCCAGGTCCCCTGCACTGCAGATGAATTCTTTACCACTGACCACCTGGGGAAACTATGGGTATGCAGACAGGGACAAGTAATAGGAAGATAATGGAACTTCTGGATTTCTTTTTCTATCCAGGGTTGTCAGGCCTGGATGCTAAAGCCAGCGGCCGCTTAGGCACAAGAGCTATGGTGTACTACATGTCCACGACCATCATTGCCGCGGTGTTGGGGGTCATCCTTGTCCTGGCCATCCACCCAGGGAACCCCAAACTCAAGAAGCAACTGGGGCCTGGGAAGAAGAACGATGAAGTGTCCAGCTTAGATGCCTTTTTGGACCTTATTCGGAATCTCTTCCCTGAAAACCTTGTTCAAGCCTGTTTTCAGCAGGTAACCCAGAGTTCTGATAGTCTTACGTCTCCAAACTCCGATGTTATGAAGGTGATAACTTTGAGACTATTTCAGCAAATCAGCTGTGGGCAGTAATTTTTTTCATATTTATATCTCTGCCTAAGTATTGTGGGGGGTCCTCTGGGGCAGAATATTTGGATAGGAGTCACTTAGTCTTTTGTTTTTAAACTTCCATTTCTTTTGCAGTATTTTTAATAGCATTTAGCTCTGGAATCTCTCTTCTCCTTTTTGCTGTTTGTCTCTTTTTCTTCTTTTTGGTTCTTGTCTCTTTATCATCCACAGGCACATTTTTATCACCCTTGCCCACAACCTTCTAGAGTACCCAGTGGTTCTTGATCTTAGCAATGTAGCAAAACCACATGTGGTCCATTTCAAAATGCTTATTTATGTTCTACAAAATCAGAATCTCCCGAATGGGCCCAGTAATTGGGTATTCATCAAATTAATACTTGAGGGTATTTGTCAAAGTAATACATGAGGATTGTAGAAATTTAAAGAAATTTTTAGATGCACATAAAGTAAAAATTAAAGTCCCCATGTCCCTTCCCTAGGCTACTCATGTTTCCTCCCATATATATATATATGTGACATATATATGTCACATATATGTTGTGTATATGTATATAAAAGAAAAAAATATCTATCTGGGAGTATTGCATCATACATACGGTGCTATATTCTACTTTCTTGTTTAACAGTGTTTTGGTGTCATCTCTCTTTTTCTGTTGTTGTGTAGTATTTCTAAAGGATAAATTCTAGAAGCAAAACATGCCCTGCCAAAGAGTTGATATTTTGAATTTGCTGATTTTATAAAAAATGGTCCTAAAAAAAAATGGTCCTACAAAATTTGTAGCAATATATACTCCTACCAACTGCATACACACATATCTGCTTTTTTTTAACACACAATTTTTAAAACCTGTTGATTCTGCTGGGTATATTACCGGCCAGAGTTCTTAGACTCCAGAAATTGATAAGAGGTCAGACGAGAATTTCAGGCAAGGCTTTATTCGACCTCAGGCTGCAGCTGGAGGGAGTGAGAACAAGTAACAGCCTCTTTTGCTCTGTCCCTGAATGTGTGTGTGTGGGGGGGGGGGGTTGGGGGAGTGCAGGGGTGCAGGACAAGCTGGTCCCTTAAATTGGGTGAGGGGAGGGTAGTCCAGGGGTTAGGCCAGTAGGGTGCCTTGGGTGGTCTGCCCACTCCCTTGGTGGCGCTGTGTGCAGGTGTCATGCCTGGTACCCTGCTTTTGTTCCAGAAACCTCAGAAGTGGCAGTTGGGTTTTGGGCCTTTTTGCATTATGTTGTTCATAATTTGCCTCAACTGTGCATGCATGCAGTTGTCTTTAGTCCCTAATAGTTTCTTTTTACTGTTGCTTGAGGAGACATTTGCCCCAATAACAAGCATGGTAGCAAAGGGTCCCGGGTCCCGGGTCCCAAATCCTAGCCTCTCTGAAGTAAATTCACTGAGTCAGCTGCCCAGACCCCCCTCAACAGACAATGAGCCTGTTGTCTAGACCCAAAGTTAGTTTAGGTTAGAATACACCTCTGTTCCCATTAGCCCTGGTTGGGAGTAAACTAGAACCAAGGAACCTCCTTCAACCATTTCCAGTGAATCACAGAAGAATAAAGTTAGGAAACAGGTTACAGAGAAGAGAAGTCTGCATCTCCAGCTGACCTCAAGGTGCCATTGCCACCCACTGCTGAGCCAGTGCACTCTGGATAAATCTGGAATATGGTCTCTGCTTTCCAACGCCACTTTGGATGCACTTGTAGCAAGGAGCTATATTAAAGGAGACATCCCAGGCAGGAGAAGTTGAGTGGGGAGTGACTAGAAACCGACCTGGGGACTTCCCTGGTGCAGTGGACGGGAGTCCACCTGCCAGTGCAGGGGACGTGGGTGTGGTCCCTGGTCTGGGAAGATTCCGCGTGCCACGGAGTGGCTGAGCCCGTGTGCCGTGACTGCTGAGTCCGCGTGCTGCAACTGCTGAAGCCTGCATAACCGAGAGCCTGTGCTTCGCAACAAGAGAAGCCACTGCCATAGAAGCCCTCACGCCGCAAAGAAGAGGAGCTCCCACTCGCCACAACTTGAGAAAGCAATGAAGACCCAGTGCAGCCATAAATGAGTACATTTAAGAAAATAGAAACATTCTTTGTCCTGCAAGCAGTCATAGATTAAAAGAAAAAAGAATGAAACAGGCTAGGGAAGGGATGCTTCCGGGTACCCTCTCTCTAATGCCCCCGCCCCTCAGCCAGCCTGTTTAGAAAGACGAGCTTGCTGGCTTTAGGGCAATGGACACAACCAGGTGCCAAGTCTATTCTTAACGTTTTGGAAAGAGCTCTCTGGAGCTGGAGCAGCGGGAGACTGAGCTGATAGGAGACCCGGGTGGGAGTAGTATCGGAGGGAGGGGAGAGGGACAGATTTGGGCTTCCCTCCGGTGCCCGATCACGACCATGCTCCATGCAAGGAGTCCCTTTTGTCTGAGTGAGTGAGGCAGGACTGAGAAGCAGGCAGGCCCCCGGAGCTGTGGATGTGAGCTAGAGGAGAGTTCTGTGGTGTCAGCCATGCTCACGCCCCCTGAGCTGTCTGGTCGATGGGCAATCTCTGCAGGTTGCTGCCCCGGGCAAAGGGCACTGGGGGGTGGGGGGCAGCACCAGAATAGAGGGGGGCAGCACCTGCCCTTCCCGGCCCTGGACCCACACCTCCACTGGCAAAATTCACATGAGGAGTGAGCCCTTAGTCTTCCAGCGAAATCCAAGGACATGGTCCCTTTGTTAGGACTACCGGGAAAAAAAAAAAATCATGTGGAATATTTTACCCCAGGCTGAGGGAGGGTGCAGATTTCGTAAGCCAGTCTCTGGGCAGCCCAGAGGAAAGGGAGCTTAACGTAGGTGCAATCCCACGGGCTTAGGAGGTTCTTGAAGAGGGTTGGAAGACAGGGAACGCTTAGACAGTGACATGGTATTGCCAGAAAGAAAGGCAGAGAACTCCGTCTGGATGGCAGCATCCCTAGCACCTGGCCTCCAGCTCAAGCCACTCACCTGTGCTCTTGGGGAGCAGCATTTTGGAGTCAATAGAGCTCACTTTGAATCCTGCCTTAGTAACTACTAGCTCTTGGTCCTAGGGTTAGTTACTCAGCCCTGTGAGTCTTGAGGGGCTCCTGTTGACATAAGAGGTAGACAGATATCGCATGATCATGGAACACCTGGCCACCTGATCCTGGAGGCCACCATTCATTCAGGCCAATGGCTGTGGTGGCGCTAGTGGTAAAGAATCCGCCTGCCAATGCAGGAGACTCAAGAGACACGGGTTTGATCCCTGGATCAGGAAGATCCCCTGGAGAAGGAAATGGCAACCCACTCCAGTAATCTTGCCTGGAGAATCCCGTGGACAGAGGAGCCTGCTGGTCCATGGGGCCGCAAAGAGTCGTATATGACTGACGTGACTGAGCACACACATGGCCATTACTCTTTGGAGCTTTAGCTTTTTTAGCCTTCTCAGAATAGGCCTGTATTTGGCTATGGTCCCCACTTTGTCCCCAGGCACATGACTCTGTTGTCCATGGAGGCTTCCCTTCAGATCCCCCCTGCATTCTCTCTTTGGGCCATCGTTGCCCAGGTCAAGGGGGCTGTGAGCTGCCTGCTCCCATTCAGCCAGCCTGCCCCTCTCCCAGCACAAGGGCATGTGGCCAGGTTGGAGCACAGAGCACTGCCTCGCCCCAGGGAGTGTATGCTGTGCTTCCCTCTCCCGGTTAGGAGAGCCGATCTGTTCAGCCTTGCTTACCCTTGGGCTCAGCTGCTGGAGGACTGTGTCCATATAGTTTAGCAGGCAGCACAGGTGATAAAAGAACTCGGGGGTGGTCAGTGCATTGAAGTTGAAGTCCCAATAACTCTATGACATCTGACGAGTCACTTGACTTCTCCCT
Source organism: Cervus canadensis (assembly GCF_019320065.1). Classification (NCBI taxonomy): domain Eukaryota; kingdom Metazoa; phylum Chordata; class Mammalia; order Artiodactyla; family Cervidae; genus Cervus; species Cervus canadensis. The sequence continues at coordinate 60,430,147 of NC_057396.1, read as the reverse complement.
GCCTCTGCTTCCGTATCTATTCAGGCTTCAGCCATCTGTCGCCTACTACGTGCCGGCACTGACATTCTAGGATTCTGCACGCCTTCTATTTTCATGCCCAGGGAGGGAGTGATTCTCTGGGCTCAGACGTTGCATTTTCACAGCGTGCAGAGTGCCTGGCACCTTTGAAAATAGGATGGCTGCCCCCAGATGTCGAGGAATTGTCTGAGAGCTTCTTGGGGGACTGTTGGCCCAGAGATGCTTGGGGAACATGGAGCAAGTCTTAGCATCATTGCCCGGAAGGACAGGCTGTCTTCCCACCTCACACCTCCCTGCTGTGGTGGCGGCTGGTGGCTGGCACATCTGGCAGCCAGATGGAAATCCCCAGCAGAGCCAGGCTCTGGGAGGAGCCCGCGTGAGAGTGGGTCTGTGAAGACTCCATGTGACGGAAACCAGGCAGAGAGAAGCAAATCGTGTGGGTTATGGGGTGCTGATCTGACCCCCACCAAGACCCTCACCCTCCTGTTCCTGGCCATATCCAGGACCCATCACAGGGGCCAGCAGGTCATCCAACTGGGTCTCATATTTGATATTGTCTCCCTGGGAATGAAAGAAGCAGACAGGCTTCCCTCCACTCAAAGCTTGTGTCCTGTTACTGACCATACTGCTCATGGTAGTTACAAGAGAATGTTATAAATCCTGTCCCTACCATGGGATGAGGACAGCCATTTCTCACCTGTATTTGTGCCTTAAAGCATCACTCTGTCAAACACAGACATATAAAATATTCCCCAATTTTATAATCTCGTTTATGACATTTCTTAATTATTTTTGACCTATTAGGAATTTTAAAACACATAATTGGCTAGGATTTTGGTAATTTTAACAGCGTCTTGTCTTTTTGTTTTTCCCCCCACCCCATTAGATTCAAACAGTGACGAAGAAAGTCCTGGTGACCCCCCCATCAGACGAGGACAGCAATGCCACCGACGCTGTCCTCTCGCTGTTGAACGAGACTGTGACAGAAGCTCCGGAGGAGACCCAGGTGGTGATCAAGAAGGGCCTGGAGTTCAAGGATGGCATGAATGTCTTAGGTGAGTACCCTTGTCTTCATTGCCTTGCGGGAGAAACCTCTGCCGGGGCCACGTGGCCGGCCTTTCCCGCAGTGCAGCACCCGGGCCTCCCGGTGTCCTTCTCAGAAAGCCAGTCGCCCTGCTGTCCTGTAGGTGGAGCAAGAGGCTTTCTCTGGGGAGTGATTTGAGGGTAACTGGGACTGAGAGTTGAGATGAAGGGCAAGGGAGAAAGCTGGAGCAATACCACGCGGGGGTGTGGGCACTGCAGTCCGAGAAGGAGAAGGGGCTGACGCTCACGGGGCACTTCCCCCGACTTTCTGCCTGGTGTTGGCCAGTCACTTGCTCTGACTCTCCATTTCATGAGGTTACACTTCCAAGTCTTTCATTTCTTTCTTTTCTAGCCACCCTTGTGTGAGTCCCAAGACTGTGTAGGCATAGGAGCTGTCCCGCCCCAGTCCTCACAGTCTGTAAATGAAGGCAGTGCTTTTAGAAGTGGAAAATGTTGGCATTGGTGCTTAAAGGAGCTTCTCAAAAGGAGAAGCTTTTGTTTTAACTTTCTGGGATTCCAGGGAGCCCTTTCTCCAAGTGTGGAACCTTCTGAGCATGCCATCACAGGGGTTCTTTTTTTTTTTTTTTTTTCATTTATTTTTATTAGTTGGAGGCTAATTACTTTACAATATTGTAGTGGTTTTTGCCATACATTGACATGCGCAGGGGTTCTTGGACTCTGCAGTTAGACCAGTTTGGATCCTGTTTGCATCCCTTATGGACCATCCACTGATTATCTAACTGTGGACAGATTCCTCTATGTCTCAAGATTCATCTGTAAAGTGGGCATGGAGTTGGCATTTCTCTTGTAGATCGTTCTGAGGATTCAGTGAGATTGTGCACATGGGCACAGCAGTACGTGCCGTGAGCTTTTCACGTGAGCTACTCTCATCATTAAAGGTGAGCTGCTCAGTAGAAAAAACCCATAGAAGATACTCCTATCATGGGGATGACTCTAGTTTGCTCAGTTTACTCCCCACCCACCCCCTGGGTCCGTTCTCCCCACCATAACCCAGTCCACTGCTAGAGTGGTGTCCCCAAGCCAAGACAGAGGGGCATTTGGTCATAAGGTACAGAAATGGGAAATCTATGTGGAAGAAATATGCTGATCCATGCAGAGTGAGCTTTCTAAGGATTTGAATGAGAGCTCTTTAGAAAAGATTGAGCTCACTTTGTCATCTAGGAGATCAAATGCCCTTGTCTCTTTGGTAGGGGTGTCAGATAAAATACAGGGTGCCCATTTCACATGAATTTCAGGGCTTCCCTGGTGGCTCAGATAGTAAAGTGTCTGCCTGCAATGCGGGAGACCTGGGTTCCATCTCTGGGTCAGAAAGATTTCCTGGAGAAAGAAAAGGCAACCCACTCCAGTATTCTTGCCTGGGAAGTTCCATGGATGGAGAAGCCTGGTGGGCTGCAATCCATGGGGTTGCAAAGATTCAGACACGACTAAGCAACTTCACTTTCACTTTTCACTTTCAGATAAACAACAGATGATGTTAAAGGGTTATGTCCCAAATATTGCACCAGATTTACTTGTATTTAAAAAATGCATTCCTTATCTGAAATTCAGATTTTACCTGGGAGTCCTTTTTTTATTTTTCTAAATTTGGTAACCGTACTCCTTACTCATCCAGAATGGTTGACTCAGCAAGATTGCCCCACCGCTAAAAGGTGTCTTTTTCTTTGACCTGACAGGAAGTGAGAGTGAGGGAAGAGATAAGCAGACCAGGTTGCCAGGCAACAGAAGATCAATAAATATTGTTGACAATCAGTGGGAGGCGAGAGGAGGAAGGAGAAAGTGGGAGAGTTCCTCTGAGGAGGAGGATTTGCAAACACCCTCTGCATCCAACCTTGAGTGGCTCTTCTTTGCCAGTGTCCAGATACCTGTGACCTTTCAGGCATTCCCAACTCCCCTTGTCCCCCCACAGCCCACGGTCAATGTGGCCCCACCGTTTTGTACTGTGGCCATGAGTAATGGGGTCAGGGCTCTGGAGTGAATCATTCAGAATACTTTTTGTGGTCATTTCCAGGGTCTTGGTGGATTCTGGGAAGTCACATGACCTTTGGTTGTATTGGGGAGTTTCACCACCATTCAGGACTTGCTCAACCCCAGTGACCAAGTCTAAGAGGGCTTTGTTCAAATGAAACACTGGTTGTTCCAGAGAGTGAGTTCAATGAGGCAGTGTTTACAGAGGGAAATGACAGGCTGGCCATGGGTTTCTAAGTGCAGACTGAGGCCCTGGAAAGCTAAGGGAAGTTAAACTGTTGAGAAACTTCCCATTTACAAATCATGGCTGAAATAAGGTTCTTTCCATGGTCTTCCAAGGCAGAGATGGTGGCTTTTTTTTTTTTTGGTTTTGGTTTGTTTTTTGGCTTTGGAAAGTCCCGAGGATCAAGCATTGCAATAGTGAAGATAAAAACTCCGCTTCCAGCCTCCCACTTCTTTGAAGACTCATTTCTCTACTCCCCAAACCTCCAGACTACTCTGGGCTTCACTTCAATTCAATCCCAACCACTTAAGTCAACTCCTGTGAGAGATTGCTTCTTTTAACATCTCTCTCTCTTATACTCATGGAGATGGACACTTTCTGCTGACCCTGCCAGGGATGCTATTTTATCCTAGTTCTTTGGGACCTTGAGACCTTGGGCATTTTCTCTTAAAATTTCCAGATGGAATTAACCACATGACACTAACTATTCTCAGCCATGATATTCACAGATTATCACTCACCACACACCTAGAAAACTCCTCTCTGTGGGCTTGAGATGAGCCTAAATTTGATTTTCTCTATTACTGCAGAACTAGGTCACTCTAATTCTAGGTCACACTAATTCTCATTAAGCCTTTGTGTTTATGGCCAAAACTGACTTGTAAGTCACTAGTTAATCTTTCTGGCTAAGAGCTAAAAAGGGGAAATATTAAATATAATGGATTAAGAATTTCAGTGCAAGTGCTAGATTGTTTTTGCTGAAGAAGAGAGGGTCCAGCAAAGGATAGTTGAACAATCTGGGTTGATATGTACTTGGTATGAGAAGTGAATCGTTTTGGTAACTATGGAAAAGGCAAATTCAGAAGTTTGGACAGAAAGAATTTTCCCCTAAAAGAATCAAATCATAATGCTATAATTTACCTTGATATGGCTCAGGACTGTGGGCATAAGTGGACACTATAGGAAACTGGGTATAATAGGGAGGGACTGGAAATAAAGTCTGCCAACATGGGACAGAGCAGGTGTAAGGAAGAGGAAGGGGAGAGAGGGAAGAGTGGATGGCCCATACTGCAGGGCAGAAAAAAAGTCAGATGGGCAAGCAAGGGCCTGTTGCCAAGGGGACAATGACATTGACTTATAGTCCATGAAAGTCATTAGCATTGGAGCACCAAGACTGGCAGTTACAGATTGGTAGCTGGGCACATGGTGACTGGTTATCAGAAGTCCAGAGACACCGCCCCCCACCACAGTCAGTATGGGGACATCTGTTAGCCATGGAGTGCACCCCAGACCTGGGGGAGTCTGAGTGAGACTCCAGGGTGAGATGCTGAGGAAGAGGGGTGGAGGGAGTGATGGCAGAGAGAATTTTCTGGGGAGAGAAAAGCTGGGTCTTGCCTTGGAGGAACTAATGTATCAGACAGGTTTCCAGGACAGATACTCAGAGAATGAGGCAAAGGCAACACAGAAATAAGATCCAAGGTTGGCTGTTGGTCTTGGTCCAGGACTTAGTGCAATTTGATGCTGACATCAAGAGGTGGGGACGGGGTTCCTCAGACCCTCCTGGCCTGGGATTAGATCGACCCTGGGAGCTGGGGTGTGGCTGCACTTAGATGGAAGTCAAGTGACATCAAGTAAAAAGAGAAGAGGGCCAAGGGCTAGGAAGTAACAAAGAGTATATTCTAGTTTTATGATCCTGAAAAAAAACACACACACACACACACAATAAAAAAGAAAGTATTCTAACCGTTTGGACCATGGAAAAAAATGATGATGAATTAATAAATAACAGGTTAAATCCAAACAAACTGGGTCATCTGGGGTTTCCCAGCTGTTTTGGATTTCTCATTGCTTTCCCTTTGATTTTTCAAGATTTCTTCCTCCTTCTCAAATTAGCAATAGAAAAATAATTTCATGTTTAGGATTTCCCTAGAGTGAAACATATACCAACCATGCATTAATTTGGGATAACACCAAACTAATATAGACATAACCCTGGCAGAGACTGAATTGGCTAATTGATCTCTACTCTTCTAATATTGGCTCCAAAGTTTGCATGATAATCCCCAAGTCCCAACAAGCCTTCCTTCATTAATCTATGTACTAATGGAACCTGCTTACACATGACTTCATAAGTGAGGGGGAGAGAGAGAGAAGAGAGTACTTTAGTTTGGAATGAAAATGAATTCATTTTCTCCAAGGAACTAACCTGCTTACAGTTCAACTTGCTCATGTGGAAAATATTCAGGAAAGCCATAGTTATGCAGGGGAAAGGTATTTTCAGTGTGGGACATAATACTTCTGTCTTTTAATGCTTAATTCATAGGATAGCTGGTAGTGAGAATGTGGCTGCATACACAGGGGATGGTTACAAACAAGAAGAAAACACATATTTTATCATTTGTCCTTTTGTGTCCTGTGATTCACCCAACAGGTCTGATAGGGTTTTTCATTGCTTTTGGCATTGCCATGGGGAAGATGGGCGAGCAGGCCAAGTTGATGGTGGAATTCTTCAACATTTTGAATGAAATTGTAATGAAGTTAGTGATCATGATCATGTGGTAAGTGGATCTGTTCTTACATCATTGTGGTGGGGGTGTGAGGTGGTCTTGGGGTCTTCAAAGGACCCTGGACCCTCCTAGCAGGAAAGAGTGAGCAGGCATGAATCAAGGAAAGATTTCTCTGGAAAGACTTTGAAAAAGGAATGGAAATCTCTTTTTTGAAACTTTCCATAGAAAATGGGCAGGAAAACTATATAGCCTGTGGGCCAGATCTTACCTGCCATTTGTTTTGTGTGACCTATGAGTTAAGAATGGGTTCTATGTTTTTATTTTGCTGGAAAAAAAAATCCAGAATAGTAATATTCACAACACATGGTTATGCAAAATTCATATTCAGTGCCCGTAAATAGTTTTGTTGGGACCCAGCCTACCTATTTGCTCACGTATTGTTTAGGGTTTCTTTTGTGCTAAAAGACAGAGTTGAGTAGTTATGACCAAGACTGTGTAGACTGCAAAGCCTAAAAAGTTTACTGTTTGACCCCTTACATAAAAAGTTCACCTATCTCTGCCCTGGAGGAAAAGAACACACGCATACACACAAAACCAAAAAACCAAAAACCAGACAAGCTGGGAATATCAATCAGTAATCGTGATTCTGAGCAATATCAGGATACACTACACTAAGACAGGGCCAAGATCTCAGGGATGTGGCATGACCCAGGGTGTGTGGAAGAATCACTTCTCCAGTATTCTGGTGTCCAAAATGAAATGCCTCTTCAGTCTGGGTTCTCATGACTCATACATAAAATAAGTAAATAAATACATAAAACAGGCCGTTCTCAGGCTGTGCAAGAAAAAGTGCCATCACCCAGGATTAAGTGCTCTTGGAAATCTGGTTCCACCCTCTAGTTTTATAGCAGAGAAAACTGTGGTCCAGAGACACTAAATCTTGCTTCTTTAACATTGTCATGATCACCATGATCTTTATGGCTCTCCTTTTATCTGCCAAGAGTCATGAGAGTGCTTCATACCTCTCAAGTGTAATCCCTACAACCCTGCAAAGATGGTGTTATGGTTCCCATTTGATAGAAAAGGCAATGGGAAAAGGTTCATGGAGGTGAATTAACTTGCCTAAGATGATATAGCCAGGAAGAAGAAGAGCTGGTGTTATACTGACATCAAAGTCTGTGGTGTGTACGTGGGTGGGGTTTTGTTGTTGTTTGAATCATGTGAGTGGTATTGTCTCCACTTCATCTCATGTGTGTTTATGGTCAGTGGTTCTGAAGTCTAGGGCAGCCCAGGAGAGCATAAGCTTCTCCTTCACAAGGGATCTGTGTCACTTCCAGTTACTGGAAATTTCTTGTGTTCAGTATCTACCAGATAGAATGATTTTTACATGTATGCATTTCAGATCCCTATGATGGTCCTGTATGCCTTCCTGGGAATAAAGTAAAACCACTCTTAGACCAAACAGCATGTGTGTTCTGTTTGCCACGGAAATTCTGGATTACAGATTCCCTCACTCTGCCTGCTCCAGTCCCCCACGCCTGCCTCCCCAATCCTCCTCCACTTTCCTTCCCCTGAAATTCCACCTGTTTCATCTCTTCTTCCTTTTCTTGGCCCTGACTTCCCACCTTACACGGGCAAAATCTGTTCTCAACTTGTATTTTATCACCAAGCACAGCGATGTGCCGGTAGTAAATTCCTACTAAAACTTTAGGAACAAGTGGGCTAGCTGAAAGCCCCAGGGTCTCAGATCAAGAAGATGTTCCTCATGATTTCATGAACCATATTCAGTAGTTCTGGTCTGTTCTGATCATTGCTTTATTGACTTTGGAAACACAGAAAAGATTCTCATGCAATAGTGTGTTCTTTTCAATTATTGTATTGATTCTTCAACTTCCCAGGCAAGGCTAGATTTCTAAATATTTCTTTTGTGTGAAGATTTAACGTCACTCACAATTTCATGCTGTAAAAATATTTTAAAATATCTTTTAAGGACTTCTCTGGTGGTCCAGTGGTTAAGGCACCGTGCTTCCAATGCAGAGGGCATAGGTTCAATCCCTGGTTGGGGAACTAAGATCCCACATTGTACAGCCAAAAAAAATAGTCTTTTGAATCCATTCTGAGCTTGCTGAGAGTTTAATAAATGGTAATATGCAAAGCTTCCTCCAGCCCAGCATTTCTCATGATGTACTCTGCATATAAGTTAAATAAGCAGGGTGACAATATACAACCTTGACATACTCCTTTTCCTATTTGGAACCAGTCTGTTGGTCCATGTCCAGTTCTGACTGTTGCTTCCTGACCTGCATACAGGTTTCTCAGGAGGCAGGTCAGGTGGTCTGGTATTCCCATCTCCTTCAGATTTTTCCACAGTTTCTTGTGATCCACACAGTCAAAGGCTTTGGGTCCGTCTAGTCAAAGCCATGGTTTTTCCAGTAGTCATTTATGTATGTGAGAGTTGGACTATAAAGAAAGCTGAGCACCAAAGAATTGATGCTTTTGAACTGTGGTGTTGGAGAAGACTCTTGAGAGTCCCTTGGACTGCAAGGAGATCCAACCAGTCCATCCTAAAGGAGATCAGTCCTGGGTGTTCATTGGAGGGACTGATGTTGAAGCTGAAACTCCAATACTTTGGCCACCTGATGCGAAGAGCTGACTCATTAGAAAAGACCCTGATGCTGGGAAAGATAGAAGGCAGGAGGAGAAGGGGATGACAGAGGATGAGATGGTTAGATGGCATCGGCGACTCAATGGACATGGGTTTGGGTGGACTCCGGCAGTTGGTGATGGACAGGGAGGCCTGGCGTACTGCGATTCATGGGGTTGCAAAGAGTCGGACATGACTGAGTGACTGAACTGAACTGAATATGCAAAGCAGAACAGGCCTCTTAGTTTTAAACATTAAAGATCTGCCTTTACTTCCTAGAATTCCTAGCAAAGTGAGCACCCTCACTGTAAATATGCAGCTCTGTTTTCTTTACTCTGATGCCAATGATGTGGGTTATATATGAAAATTCCTTCCTTCATCCATGCCAGTGTCATTTCCACTGAGCCCTTGAAGCAGAAGGAATCTTCTAGGAAATCAAATGAGTCATGGGATAAAGTGTAGCCTCCCTTCTCCCCAGGGATGGAGTGGCTGTGGATCAAAATGTTTCCTCTTCACTGAAACCAAAACTCCTAAAGATTTAGCATCATATCCCAGGCGATGAAGAGCAATTGTGAGTCAGGAGCAAGGCCTATGGAATGGTTTCTGACAGCTGTTTGGTTACCGCATCCAGCCCAACAGTCTGGAGGGTGTAATATGACATGAGATATCAATCCTACATATTTATTTCATTCTTCAGCTGCCTTGCCAGCAATTGATAATGATGTGTATAAGAAGGTTCTGGATAAAGCAGCCAACCACATCTTAACTGACACCCTCAAAGCTTAAATCATCAGAGTTCTTTTGTAGTCTTCTCTATGCGATAGTAAGAATAGTAATCTTAGTTAAAAAGCAACCTAGTGCTGCCATATGACCCTACAATCCCCCTCCTGGCCATATACCCCCCAAAAACATGATCTGATAGGATACATGCACCCCAATGTTCATTGCAGCACTGTTTACAGTAGCCAAGACATAGAAGCAACTTAAATGTCCACTGACAGGTGAATGAGCAAAGAAGATATGGTTCATATATACAGTGGAATATGAGCCATCAAGGAGAATGAAATAATGCCATATGTAGTAATATGGATGGATCTAGGGATTGTCATGCTGAGTGAAGTAAGTCAGACAGAAAGGGAGAAATATCATATGACATTCCTTATATTTGGAATCTAAAAAGAAATGATATGATTGAACTTATTTACAAAACAGAAACAGATTCACAGCCTTAGAGAATGAACTTATGGTTCCCAGGGGGAAGAATGGGGGCAAGAGATGGTTAGAGACTTTGGGACAGACATGTACACATTATTGTATTTAAAATGAATAACCAACAAGGTCCTACTGTATACACAAGGAACTCTTCTCAATGTTATGTGGCAGCCTGGATGGGAGGGGAGTTTACAGGAGAATGGATACATGTATATGTATGGTTGAGTCCCTTTGCTGTCTATCTGAAACTGTCACAACATTGCTAATCGGCTATACTCTGATGTAAAATAAAAAGTTGTTTAAAAATGTTAGAAAAGAGTAGTAATAATAGCACAAGGCATCATTGAGGAGATTGCTATTAATCTAACAATGCTAGTGTGTGATGTGTTAGTCACTCAGTTGTGTCCAACTCTTTGTGACCCCGTGGACTGTAGCCTGCCAGGCGCCTGTCCATGGGATTTCTCAGGCAAGAATAATGGAGTGGATTGCCATTTTCTTCTCCAGGGCATCTTCCAACCCAGGGATGGAACCCATGTCTTCTGCATTGCAAGCAGTTTCATTACTATCTGAGCCATTAGGATGTTAAATTATAACAGAATTATTAAATTCTGCTATATGTTCAGCACTTTTTCAATTACTCTCCTGTATCTATTATTGAGAAAGTAATAATTGTTATGATTATTATTTTAGGTCATAACTAAGATTTTCCAAATTCCTGCTACATGCCTAATACTGTTCAATTATTTTACATGCATTGACTCTTTTATTTGTCACAGTAAGACCTAGTGAAGGTGCTTCACTCAATATGCCAGCAAAGCTGGAAAACTCAGCAGTGACCACAGGACTGGGAAAGGTCAGTTTTCATTCCAATCCCAAAGAACGGCAATGCCAAAGAATGTTCAAACTACTGCACAATTGCACTCATCTAGCAGAGTAATGCTCAAAATTCTCCAAGCCAGGCTTTAACAGTACATGAACCGTGAACTTCCAGACATTCAAGCTGAATTTAGAAAAGGAAGAGGAACCAGAGATCAAATTGCCAACATCCACTGGATCATCAAAAAAGTGAGAGAGTTCAAGAAAAACATCTACTTCTGCTTTATTGACTATACCAAAACCTTTGACTGTGTGGATCACAACAAACTGTGGAAAATTCTTAAAGAGATGGGAATACCTGACCTGCCTCTTGAGAAATCTGTATGCTGGTCAAGAAGCAGCAGTTAGAACTGGACATGGAACAACAGACTGGTTCCAAATCGGGAAAGGAGTATGTCAAGGCTGTATATTGTCACCCTGCTTATTTAACTTATATGCAGAGTACATCATGAGAAATGCCAGGCTGGATGAAGCACAAGCTGGAATCAAGATTGCTGGGAGAAATATCAGTAACCTCATAGACACAGATAACACCACCCTTATGGCAGAAAGTGAAGAAGAACTGAAGAACCACTTGATGAAAGTGAAAGAGGAGAGTGAAAAAGTTGACTTAAAACTCAACATTCAGAAAACTAAGATGATGGCATCTGGTCCCATCACTTCATGGAAATAGATGGGGAAACATTGCAAACAGTGAGAGACTTTATTTTTGGGGGCTCCAAAATCACTACAGATGGTGAATGCAGCCATGAAATTAAAAGATGCTTGCTCCTTTGAAGAAAAGCTATGACCATCCTAGACAGCACATTAAAAAGCAGAGACATTACTTTACCAACAAAGGTCCGTCTAGTCAAAGCTATGGTTTTTCCAGTAGTCATGTATGGATGTGAGAGTTGGACTATAAAGAAAGCTGAGTACAGAAGAATTGATGCTTTTGAACTATGTTCAAAATTGTTGGAGAAGACTCTTGAGACTCCCTTCGACTGTAAGGAGATCCAACCAGTCCACCCTAAAGGAAATCAGTCCTGAATATTCATTGGAAGGACTGATGCTGAAGCTGAAACTCCAATACTTTGGCCACCTGATGCAAAGAACTAACTCATTTGAAGAGACCCTTAGGCTGGGAAAGATTGAAGGCAGGAAGAGAAGGGGACAATAGAGGATGAGATGACTGGATGGCATCATGGACACGATGGACATGAGTTTGAGTAGGCTCTGGGAGTTGGTGATGGACAGGGAAGCCTAGCATGCTGCAGTCTGTGGGGTCACAAAGAGTCAGACACAACTGAGTGAACTGAAGACCTAGCAAAAATAGGTACTTTGGTGAGCCTCATTTTCTAGATGAGAAAACCATGCACATTGGTTAGCTTGCCCAGTGTTGCATGGCCTTAGTAATGGGAATTTAGAGAAGTGTTATTAAACTCAACTTCTATCTGAACCTGGGGTCCTCCTCTTATGAACTGAGTGACGTTAGACAAGTTAGATACACTCTACAGTCCTCATCTTGACCTGTGAGATGGATTGATCATAGAATCCACATCATAGGGTTGCTTTGAGAATTGAGTGAAATTGTGACAAATAGTTGTGGAGCAGTTCCTGTGTGCTGGGACCTGTCTAAGCATTTTGTATGAACCTGTATTGTCATTAGGGCTTCCCTGGTGGCTCAGGGGTCTTCTCTTGTGGCTCAGCCGGTACAGAATCTGCCTGCAAGGTGGGAGACCTGGGTTCGATCCCTGAGTTGGGAAGATCCCCTGGAGAAGGGAAAGGCTACCCACTCTAGTGTTCTGGCCTGAAGAATTCCATGGACTGTATAGTCTCAGTTCAGTTCACTGTATAGTCTATAGGGTCACAAAGAGTCAGGCATGACTGAGCGACTTTCTCTTAACTGGTAGCCCAGCAGTAAGAATCTGTCTGCAGGAGGCACAGGAGATGCGGGTCCAATTCCTGGATCAGGAAGATCCTCTGGAGGAGGGCATGGCAACCCACTCCAGTATTCTTGCCTGGAGAATCCCAGGGACAGAGGAGCCTGGTGGGCTATAGTCCATGGGTGGCAAAGAGTTAGACATAACTGAAGTGACTTAGCACGCTTGCAGGCACAATATTGTTATTATATTGTAATTACCATTATTATCAATTCAATCCATAAGCTTTGTTTCTCTGTGCTCATGAATTCCTTAAGAAGCCTGCAAAGCCCTCTGAATCACCTAAAAGAAAGAAAGAAAAACTCTTAATTTTGTTGTGATTTTCATATCCTCATTTTTTGCAGAGTGCTTTAAAACTTTTTTTTTCCAAAATCTGCAAAACATATAGAAAGTAAAACTTTTCATAATCTCACCACCATAGAAACATAAAGTAAGAAGTGAAATCTCTCCTCACTGTTTCAATTCTCCCTCTCAGTTAACCCACTACCACCACCATCCATCCACCCCCAATCCACCCAACCACCCATCCATCCATTCATTCTTTCACTTCCAAAATACTTTTGAGCATGTCTTCTCTGCCAACAACGTTAGGCACTAGTGATATAATGGAGCCTGGAACTGACTTTCACTCTATCCTGATAAAAAGTTCTAACCCCCATATGGTAACTCTCAGCAAAAGTGACTTTTTGGATAGCTAGAAACTCTCCCTAAGTAAAATGGGAAAATGGAGATTTGTGTTTCTTCCTTACCCCGAATACGGACAGTACCTTGGGTAATTTTTGGAATGTTCATCTTTATTGACAAGCTCTTCCAACTCTTGAGTTCTCTTGAAATCTGCCCCAAACTGGTAGACCGGTGTTGTTATTGGCAACGTGTGGGACAGAACCACAGTGACTTCAGGGCAGGACTGAGAAAGTCCCTTCACTTACCTCTATCCACTCCAAGCATCTGGCCCACCATCTGTCCTGTCCTTGAAAGTCCCCAGTTAATCATTTTAGTGGGTTAAAACTGGAAGCCTTGAATAAGTTGCAGCTAAATAAAGGAAATGGTTTCCAAAGACTAACCATGGAATATCTGTATTTCAGCCATTGCAGATCAGATTTTGTTGCTGAAAACACTGATTTCTAAACATGTCAGAATGACCTGGGGGACTTGTTTGAGGTATAAATGCCCCAAGGCTAGCTCTAGGAAATTCTAACTCAGTCGGTATGTGGTGGGTTCAGGGAATCCATGTTGTTTCGGGCAGGCCAGGTGATTTGGAGCCTGGAGTCTGTGGTTACATGGACTGAGATCAGCGTATATTAGTGCTGTGGATGAGCCTGTTTGTGGATTAGAGAGCAGACCTTGGTGAGAACCTTAAGATAACAAGAACTGAGGTGTGAAGTGGGCGGAGGAAGGAAAGAGTGATGCAACAGTAAGAAAAAGATGCCACAGACCAGTCCTGGATGAATCAATGGTTTTGAAAATGCTGCCCAGAGCTGAGGATACAGCCAGTTTCAGGGCAGCATGGGAGCCTTTCCCTCCCCCCAACTCTGTAGTCATATCCTTCTGATTTAGAAACTGCTGGGCATCACTTGGCTTTAGAAACCTCACAAGAGTTCTCAGCCTCTTCATGCACTTTGGTTTATGGCTTTGGTTGTTTGCTTCATCACTTTAAGTGGTGATCTTGAGCGCTTACTCATAAAATCATCTGTAGTTGGGTGGCAGTAGCCTGTGAGATACCTTGAAAGTGAAAGTCACTCAGTCGTGTCTGACTCTTTGTAACCCCACGGACTGTAGCCTGCCAGGCTCCTCTGTCCTTGAATTCTCCAGGCCAGAATACTGGAGTGGGTAGCCCTTTCCCTTCTCCAGGGGATCTTCCCAACCCAGGGATCCAACCCATGTCTCCGGCATTGCAGGCTGATTCCTTACCAGCTGAGCCACCAAGGAAGCCTTAGAAAGTCTCTTTAACTCAGACTTGACTCATTCAGCATGGTGATGAGGGGACATGGAGTAGATGTGTGGAAACAGAACATGCAAGGGACTCCTGTGTCGGGAGTATTCCCCCATGGCTCAGTGGGTAAAGAATCTGCTAGCAATGCAGGAGACACAAGAGCTGTGGGTTCAGTCCCTGGGTTGGGAAGATCCCCTGAAGGAGGAAATAGGAACCCACTGCAGTATTCTCACCTGAAAAATTCCATGGACAGAGGAGCCTGGCATGCTACAGTTCACAGGGTCGAAAAGAGTCAAACTTGATTGAATGGCTAAGCACGCACACCTGTGTCAGCAATCAGAGAACTAATGGTCCTAACAGGGATTGGCGGGGGGCAGGACTTCTGACAGTGTGTGCATATATGCAAGTTCAAAAATGTAATCACAGACTTCCCTGGTGGACCAGTAATTAGGATTTCGCCTTCCAATGCCAGAGGTGCAGGTTTGATCCCCAGTCGGAGAGCTAAGATCCCACATGCCTTGTGGCCAACAAGCCAAGGCATAAAACAGAAGCAGTATTGTGACACATTAAGTAAAGACTTAAAAAAAGAACACCCCAATTCTCACAGCAATCCCATGAGGTTGTAGTTAACCTCTCTAAGCCTTGACCTGCACATCTGTAAAATGGAAGTAAGTCACCAACCAAGGTCATAGAGCTGGTAAATGGCTGGAGAGGCTCCATGTCTTGTGTAATTGTGCATATGACTCTTCTCTACTCCTCATGGCTTTGCTTTAACCCAGGAAGTGCTTGCTTGCTCCAAACACAACTGATAGGAAAAAACCCACCAAATCCGCTCACTGTCCTTGTCTTTTTTCTGACCCCCCTCCCTCAGCTGGGAGCCTGACTTCATTTGCCCCACAGTCTTTCTTTCAAATATATTCATAATTCTTAATAAGGTAGCAGTGTTCCCACAGACATGTTCATTTCAGTCAGAAGTGTCACAGGCTGAACAACTTCATGCTCCAACGCCAACAGGTTAAGCAGTGGAAAAAGGGGTGTTGCCAAACATGTAAAAAGTATACCCAAGGTGAGAGAGAAAGAACATGGTTGGCTGAATGGAGTGAGGACAACAGTAGATTGTTTCCAAGCATTCTATAAAATAATAATAATATAGAAATAGAAAATAAGTTTACTTTAGGATAGATTGGTAGGTGGCAAATTGTTAGCTTCTGTACAAAAAGCTACAACTGCTCCTTCAAGGAAGTGGTTTGGTGGGTAGAGGTGAAAACCCCCAGTGGTAGAGTTTCACAGATCTGAGATTATTCTCCTCCTCCTCTTTCCTGGTTTCATGATCTTGGGCCAGTTATTTAACTTTTCCAAACCTCAATTTCCTCATTTGCCAAACAGCCATAAAGAGACCTTGGTTTTAGGGTTGTGGTAAGAATTAAATATGTGGATCTCCCCCCATAATGCTTGAAATACGATGAGTGGCAGCCAGCATTCTTGTTGGAGTAAGTAGGGAAAGAAACACTTGGAAGTGATAAAATCACGTTTCTCTAAACATGCTCATTGGCTCGTATGATTTTCTTGTTTGGGCAGCTCTCTCTCTCTTTCTCTGTATTTTCTAGATTCCTTCCAAGCCAAAAACAAAGCACAATTTACAAACCCCAGTGTTCATAAATTGATGAAACTCGAATGAGTTTTCTGGGAAGCTCTAGATTTAGTCTCAATTTTCAAGAAAGGAGATATGGAATAGAGAAGTCAAACAAGATTATTAAAGATGTAACCTGGGTGTCTCTTAACTTTAAGCGTGGTGCTTACTGAAGAGGCAGTAAAACTTGTCTCCTCCAACCCTAAAAAATTACCTGAGTGGGATGGAAAGGGAGGTGGGAGGGGGGTTCAGGATGGGGAACACATGTAAATCCATAGCTGAGCCATGTCAATGTATGGCAAAAACCACTACAATATTGTAAAGTAATTAACCTCCAATTAATAAAAATAAATGAAAAAAAATTAGCTGAGCAACAAAGTTTATCTCGGGGTTTTTCATCAGAGCAGGAGCCACTGGGACCATAGGAAAGATTTCAGATAATGTGGCTAGTCAGAAGCAAAATATAGTATGTATTGAGCCTCCTGGTCCTCTTTTGTAAACACTCTTTGTACAGAAATGTGCAGAGTTTTCCTCAGGGTGTGGTACCTAGGAGGGCCCAGGTTTTAAATTCTGAATCCCATCGCCAGCTCCTTCATGCTTTTTCTTTCCTGTTTTTCAGGTACTCTCCCCTGGGTATTGCCTGCCTAATCTGTGGGAAGATCATCGCAATCAAGGACTTAGAAGTGGTTGCTAGGCAACTGGGGATGTACATGATCACGGTGATTGTCGGCCTCATCATCCATGGGGGGATCTTCCTCCCCTTGATTTACTTTCTAGTGACCAGGAAAAACCCTTTCTCCTTTTTTGCTGGCATTTTCCAAGCTTGGATCACTGCCCTGGGTACCGCTTCCAGGTAGAGAACACCAGACATCACCATTTCTCTCTGCTCGCTCCTTTAACTTCTTTGCCACTCCCTTTTCAAAACCTCCCCATCACAATATTCAATGAGAACACTTTTCACATATTATTAAAATATTTTTGAAAGAGTAGAACTCTGTAGATTCTTGGCTCCGTTTAGGAACTTTTGATTTTTCTGATGAACTTTTTGCTGGTATGCCGCTGTCCTGGAACTATGATCTCATATAACATTTCCCAGGTGAATGCGTACTGTTCATCTCTAGGCATAATTTGCCAGATATAGCATTAAGGAAAAGTGTTAGTTGCTCAGTCATGTCTGATTCTTTATGACCCCATGGACTGTAGCCTGCCAGTCTCCTCTATCCATGGTATTCTCCAGGAGAATATTGGAGTTGGTAGCCATTCCCTTCTTTAAGAGATCTTCCCAACAGAGGGATCGAACCTGGGTCTCCCACATTGCAGGCAGATTCTTTATGATCTGAGTCTCCAGGGAAGCACATATAGTGTTAATTCAGCTTTAAATGTTTTCCAAAAGGGTGTAACAGGATGCTATTGTATTTAAGAAATCCTCTCATCTGTGATTTGAAAAATGCTATTACAGCATATTACTCTATTGAGTAATTTTTCAAGAATAAGAGAAAAAGATTTTGCAGGGTGAATGGTAGGTTAGATGAGATTTTTCAGGCAAGCCGGAAATCAGAGAAGTCTCTGAACCTGTAGTGGACTATTCAGTCCCATTGATTTTGAGGAAAGTCAGGTTGGTATTGATTTGACTTGACATTGACTAAGAGTTGGTTCCTTCTTCGTTACCTAGTTCCAGTGCCTCAGAAGCCAGCGAGGACTCCAGAGATATGCAGACAAAAAAAGCAAAAATCTCTTCTTCCTTGGATACCATTTTGGACTGAATTTAGCAAAAACAAACCAACAAATCAACAAAAACAAGTACATAAGAAACACCAAGCAATGTAGAATTTCCAAGACTAAGAGAGTTTTATTCTCTAAGCCTACAATATTTGCTTTTATTTCTGCACATGTATCCTTGGTTCCTGAAACCAAGACTGAGGCCATAAAGCAGATGGCAGGGAGACAGACAAACTGCAACCCACAGCTCAGCGTTATCTTTGGAGTCACAGGTCGGCAGGTCTTTGTTACAGAGCCCATGACCATGCTCTGCCGGGGAGGCAGCTGCTCTGTGACACAGGGAAACTGCTGCTTCTAAACTACTGAGCAGACCATCATGTTTTTCTTAAGTTACATAGTAGGCCCGTAGTGGTGATACCTAGGAAGCCAAACTATATTTCCATCTTACAAATGAATGAGAAGTTTGGACTAGTAGAATGTAAGGTTTCAGAAAAAGTGAAAATATGTACAATCTGGGAGATCTAGATTCTGCATTTGGTTTCCCGAGATGAAGGAAAGCACTCCAAGATTTCCTTTTTCCTTCTTGGTCCTATAAACTTCTTATGGTTAAAGAGTTCTAGCCATAAAGATCCTGTCTTTTTAGTGAAAAAGTTAACTTTTTTCAAAAATAAAAACAATCAGGTTTAGTTTTATTTTTGTTTTCTGGTTATGAGCATGATGTTTTCTCATTATGAACAAGTTCAGACAGTGAATAAAAGTTTGGAGAAAAAACAGGCATCACTACTGATACCTCGTAGTAACATTTTGGTTAATCTTTACAATTATGTGCATGTCCAGTTCTTTTTATGTGCAGATATTGTACATTGCTAAAGTGAGTCAAGAAGATCCCTTGGATAAGGAAATGGCAACCCACTCCAGTATTCTTGCCTGGGAAATCCCATGGACAGAGGAGCCCGGCAGGCTACAGTCCATGGGGTTGCAAAAGAGTAGGACCACAACTTAGTGACTAAACCAAAAATAACAAAATTTTCACTGGTCAACATATCATAAGAGTTATGTTATGTCTATTAATATAGCTCTTACTATAACTATATTTCTATCACTATTATTTTTAAACTTCATAATAATATACTGTATGTACTATAATACAACCCTATCCCAAATGTACATTTAAGCCTTGTATATTGAATAGGGCTGTGACATGCATCCTTTTAAATACATCTCTGCAAGGATGTCTGATGATCCCTTCAGGATAAATTTCGAGTTTCTGAATCCGAAGGTAAGCACATTGATGGTTTTGAAGCATATCACCAGATTACAATTTGGAAAAGTATGTTAGTTTATGTCCCTACTAACTGGGGACATAAAAGCAGTCATTTTAACACTTTGCAAACCTATTGGTGAAAAGTGATCTCACTGAATTTGCGTCACTCTGATTCCTGGGGTGGGAAAACATCTTTTTATGTTCTTTTTGACCATCCTTCCCTTCCCTCCCCTGCCCTGCGAATTGTTTGTGAGTTGAATTTCCTGTTGCGGTATTTATCCTTTCCTGATTGGTTTTCAGTTCTCTTCATGTATAAAAATATCAACTCATGTATCATATGTTGCAAATAATGCCCCTCTTCACTTGATATTTGTCTTAAAAATTTACCGTGCTTTGTATCACTAACAGGTTTTAATTTGTGGAGCTTTCCCGGTGGCTCAGTGATAAAAAGAATCTCCCTGCAGTACAGGAAGCACAGGCTTGATCCCTGGGTCAGGAAGATTCCCTGGAGGAGGGCATGGCAACCCACTCCAGTATTCTTGCCTGGGAAGTTCCACGGACAGAGGAGCCTGGCGGGCTACAGTCCATAGTGTTGCAAAGAGTCGAACATGACTGAAGCGACGGAGCACAAAGTCATCAATGTTTTCCTTTAGTATTTAAAGTTTTGACTTTGCTTAGGAATATCTTTTCCACCAAAGATTATAAAATAT
Source organism: Cervus canadensis (assembly GCF_019320065.1). Taxonomy (NCBI): domain Eukaryota; kingdom Metazoa; phylum Chordata; class Mammalia; order Artiodactyla; family Cervidae; genus Cervus; species Cervus canadensis. The sequence goes on along the minus strand of NC_057396.1, from coordinate 60,410,420 downwards.
TACTTTATATTTTCTTCCAATACTATTATGGTTTTGATATCTGTACTATCTCAAAATATTATATTTTCTTTTGAATGACTAGACAATTATCTTAATCTCTTTATACAACAAAGGTAAATCTTAAAATCATAGAGAAAACCCAAAATTATATTTAAGTCAAAGATAAATTCTTGGGTTATCTGACCAAGACAACAAACATTAGACTCATTTTTCCCCCTTACCTTGTATTTCGTTTGAAAAAAGAATATGGTTTTAATCTTTGGTTAAAATGTGGCTTTGCCTGGATGTAGAATTTCTTTTATTTTCTTTTTAAGGTCACTGTGGCAGGAGTCTTGTACTGAGAATTAACGCAGGGTTTCTTTTCCGCTATGACTACAAGGGAAAAGCCCCAGGGACAGCCAGTTAAATACACTTCCTACCTCCTCGGACCTTGGCCTGAATGGGACATAGAGGGGAGGGTTGGCCCCATTTTCTCAATAGGCACAGGGGCTGGTGTCAGGGCAGCCAGTTTGGGGTGGGGTGGCCTGGGACACATCTCTTTGCATCCCTCTGACTTCAGTGCCTGCTGTTAAAACTAATCTGGATAATCAAAAAAAGAAAAATCTCGAGTACCAGACAGTTATAATCAGCAACATTTGAAGAATGTCATATGACCATGGAGGCAGGAGCCAAAAAAAAACAATGTCAAAATGTTAGCCTGTCAATACAAGAAAGAGTTAAAATCCTCAAATCCCAATTTGGACTGATGGGGTGCATATGAATTTTTAATACACAAACCATATCCCCTAGTGGCAGTAAGAATATTTTCATGCCTCACCAATTGTGTTTGTTTGCTTGTTGTTTTCATTTTGCTTTATTGCTAGAATTAAAATTTATTTGGATTTAAAACATTTTTTACTGGAGTACAGAACTCTATTCAATACTGTGTAATGGCCTATAGGGCAAATTGATGGGTTTTAATTTAGTTCCAGATGCTGCTTTTTTCAAGTCACATTGTTTGATTGGAACAAAGAGCAACAGCTTTGTGGTGGCATTTCAGATTGTGCTTTGTCCTGCTTCTCTAAAGTGGACATAACTCTTGTCTCTCTTCTTGTCCCTTAGTGCTGGAACTTTGCCCGTCACCTTCCGCTGCTTGGAAGAAAATCTTGGGATTGATAAGCGTGTGACTAGATTTGTCCTGCCAGTCGGGGCAACCATTAACATGGATGGTACAGCCCTTTATGAAGCAGTGGCTGCCATCTTTATAGCCCAAATGAATGGCGTCGTCCTAGATGGAGGCCAGATTGTGACCGTAAGGTGAGTGAAGTGGGTTGGATAAAGCCCTGAAACAATCCTTTACCCTTTTGTCCCTTCCACACTAATTCCATTTCACAGAGGCCACTTCAGTTTCAGTTATCCGGGTAGAAGGATGGTGAAAGAAATAGAAGAGGAATTATTGGCAAGCTCAAAGGGAAGATTGGAAGAGGAATTAAGCAGGCTCACACTAATATCTTCTGTTTGTATTACCTATGTGAAATTGCTTCAGAAATTTGATATTAGTTGATTTTTAACCATCTTGTGATGTTCCAAGGCAGTTACTTCTATGTTTATTTAATAGATGAAGAAGCACAGGCTTTGGGAGCTTGGTAGTTTGTCCAAAGCTATAATACTGTCAGTAATGAGCCAGAAGGGCTGTCACTGGGACCAGTATCAACTGACTCTGGATCCAGTTTTTCTTAAAATATGCTCCCTTCAGCATTCCAGGGAATGACAGCATAACCGATAAAGTACTTGGAGAAAGAGATTCCTCAATACAGCACATAATGTTTTATTACAAATAAATAGTAGTTTTTTTTGTTTTTGCTAAAGCCATTTTACCTATTATTTATCATTTTTAAAAATTCAGAAAGAATACATTTCCAATATGTCATTAAAAACATATTGCTTCTCTGCAGACTTAAAGATCACACCTACTTGTATGTATTAACTTATCTAATCCTAACAACCATCCTAGGAGGTATGTACTTGTCTCAGTCAGCTCAGGCTGTGTAACAAAATACCACTGACTATTTGGCTCAAACAGAAGATGTTTATATCTTACAGTTCTGGAGGATGGGAAGTCCAAGATTAAGGTGCCAGTGGGTTCAGCTCCTGAAGAATGTCCTCTTCCAGGCTTGCAAATGACTGCCTTCTAGATGTTCACTCACGTGGCCTTACCTTGGTACCTGGAGAGAGACAGCAAGTTCTCTTATGTCTCCTCTTATGAGGGCACTAATCCCACCATGAGAACTCTGCCTTCATGACCAAGGCTCCATCTCCAAGTACCATCACATTGGAGATTAGGGCTTCAACAAATGAATTTTGGGAGGATGCACCTCAGTCTATAGCAGTACTGTAAAGGAGCCTCAATTTCAAATAATGGGACAATCATCACATCTTCTAGAGGTGGTTGAGAGCACTGTGGCTGATATGTAGCCACCTGGCAAAAAGTCTTAGCTACTAGTATTATTACTACTATTGATGCTTAATCAAATACCGTACTCCTAGCATATGACAGAAAAATGTGACGGTGATATAGTGAGTAACAGGATGTTACTTAGTGGAAAACATGCTTTACGTCAGATTATCAAACCTTCTAAGTCATGTCCTAACAGACTGTGTACAGGACTGCCAACCACCCTTGCTTTTAAATTCAAAGACAAACCAACCTCCCTCACTTTAAAATTCAAAGATGAATGGGGCTTTTTAATGTCTCTGAAGTCTCCCATTGATGAAGCAACCATGCTTCCCATCAAGCTCACATCACTGGATGAGAACTTGCAGATTGGACCAGGTGATTGAGATTGTGCTTGAATTATTTAAATTTATCCTTTATCTTAATAATGATAGTACTGAGAATTTTCACTGGACAAAGGATAAAGTTGGCCAAATATATTCAATACTGGTGGCCCTGGCAAGTTCAACTAAATCCGCTATGTTTGTAGACATCACAAGGGCTGTCTCTGGGAGACACCCCACCCCCCCATGGAATATATGTAGTTCATATACTCCATATGTAGTATATGTAATTAAGTAGTTTCCTGGCTACTACATAGTATATGTAGTATAGGTAGTTACAATTTAGTCAGAGAAAAATAGCCAAGTTTAGCTTCACTGCTGTGCTTCCAAGTACATTTCTCATCTTCTCATTTCCCTGCATGTAGCAGAACAGTGGCCAGGAATTCTCAGCAAATTTGTTAAGTCTTAGAGTTCAATGTGAGAAGGGATCAAGAGACATAAAAAGGCAGCGTGACATTGGAATCGAGCAGACGAGTGCTCAAATCCCAGCAGACCATGGACAAGCTGAGTGACCCTGAATTTCTCCACCCGTCCAGTTGGTGGTACAACCAGATGTACCTTGCAGGGTTACTGTGAGGTCCTGCTGTGATTAATGTGTGTGTGGTATTTTGTACAACATCCAAGAACCAGCCAGAGGAGTGAGCCAGAGGAGTGGAAGGACGTGGAAAGCGGGAAGGGATAAAGAGAGGGAAGATCTCGGCCCAGAGGTTATTGCAGGACATAGAGTTCCACAGATAACCCGTCTATGTTCGGGTCAGGGAATAACTGAGATGGAGGAACAGAAAGGGAACCAACTTTCAGGAAGATTTCTTTATAGATGTTTGTCTCACACAACCAAGGGGTAACAACGTGGCCACGGTACCCAGGGATGTGTAAGAGTGACTCATAAGGTTTTAAACAAAACAGCCTCGGCCAAGACCGTTGGAACTTGGGAAGTTCCCCTTCCCTCGTGTGTTCTGTCCATCTTGGGGAAATGGCTGAGAATTCCCACCTGCCAGCTCTCGGGACTTTAGGGAAGTTTTCATCGCAAAGCGGCCTCATCCTGCCCAGATTTCCCAATGAAAATAAAAATTCACATGTATTAGGGGGAGGGGAATTTGCAGTGCGCCAGCCTCTTCTAAGTGCTTAATTTCTGAGCTCCTGCATACTCCATGAATGAGAGCCCATTGTTACCTCTTGTTTTACAGATAAGGGAATCAAGGCACAAAGAGGTTAAGTAAGTTGCCCAAAGTCACGTGCTTAATAAGTGGCAGAATTGGGGTTTGAAGCTGGGTCGTTCAACTTGAGAACCTTCTCTGATAACCACTACTAATTACTCTCTCCTATGACCTAAGTGGATGCCCCCCACCCCCAAAAAATGGAGCTCTTTAAACTCTTACATCAGCTCCATATTGCTGGGGCAGGGTAAAAACAAAGATGGGTTCTAATCCCACCTAGGAGGAGTATCTGTTTTGTGACAAGCCTAAGTGGGGGGAGGATGGCAATATGGAAAAGCCAGTGCAAACCATAAAACCTCCTGGAAACTTTCTTTCCTCATGTGTAAGATTAGGTAAATTCAGATTCCTTTTGACTGTAATACCAGGGTTCTATACATGGACATACCAACTGGCAAACCAGTTTGGGAGTCTGATTCTTTGTTTGAAGCCAGAAGACCTACTGTAAAACCTCTATAAAAACTGTAAAAAAACAACAACAACAACTTTATATAACCACAGAGAAAGCAGCCCCCTTTTTCTTTTCAGCAGTCAGAAAAGCAAGTTCAGAATCCATATTTTCATAAACTGTCCATTCAGAAATGACAGCTTTTATAAATAGCATCCAAAATAGAGGGAGAAAAAGGTCACTGTCCTTTGCTGGACCACAGAGGCCCTCTGGTGTCTAGATGGGGTGCTTGAACCCTAGATTAAACTCGTTTCCAGAGACAACTTCAAAATGGCACTGGGTATGCCCTTGGCGCTCCTTGCAAAGCCAGGAATGAGATGTTTCAGGAGGAGGGTCTCCCACTGTTTTATTATCATTTCTTGGCACCCTCCTTCTGAATAGTGTATTTTCCAGCCCATGGTGAAATGTCCAGGCATCTAAAGCTTAATGTCATTTGGAATTCTGTCAATTTGTTTCCCCGATGTCCACTCAATTGAGTCTGGATATTTCCTATTCCGAGTTCTCATGTTAATGTTGGCAATGACCTCCTCAGACTCTTGCCACTTAGTCTAGAAGTCTCTGTTTCTCACAGAGACATAAAGACATCAGCAGAAATGAATGCAGTGGTGTTCCTGTGGAAGGATTAAGGGTGATTTGTTTTTCTTCTTTACTATTTCCTTGCCTGCATTTAGAGCCATGCTTACCTTATTTGAGCCCTGTGATCTATTTGGCGAATTGCATGTCATGATGGGGGCAAGACTCTGATCCATGAATTTGTAAGCTTCCATCAGGCTGAGCAAAATCCAAATAGACCATATTTCCTGGGTCTTGGTACTCCAGATTTCTCTATTTCTTGGGAGGAAAAGGGGATTTTATGATTGCTGGGAAAATTAGAGCTTAAAATTGCCTGCCAGTGATGGTTTTGGCAAGGCTACGTTCTCTTCCTTTGACCTGACCTTTTCTGTTCTCACAGCCTCACGGCCACGCTGGCCAGCGTTGGTGCAGCTAGTATTCCCAGTGCGGGGCTGGTCACCATGCTCCTCATTCTGACGGCTGTAGGCCTGCCGACCGAGGACATCAGCCTGCTGGTGGCTGTGGACTGGTTGCTGTAAGTGTCTGTGGGTGTGGTTCTGCTGGGAATGTGAATACCGCCACCCAAGGGTGGACAAGATGCAAGGTTGTGCCAAGATCTTCTTCACCAGTCCCCATGACAACTCTCTCATTTCCTCCCTCCTTTCTTCTCCCTAACATTTACTGAGTGCCACTTTGGGAACCAGAGAAGAAAAAGAATGTTTGAGGGCTTCAGAGTTTAGTGGAGGAAGCAAATTAATTAAAATACAAAGTTAAAAGCAAAGCTATAAGGGACCAATTACTGTGGAAGCATGCAGGGGATCTCAAAACTGAGTGAACGGATTAGACTGAGTGAACAAAGCACAAAGGAATATATACTGTATGATTCCATTTATGTGATGCTCTAGGAAAGATAATATGATCTCTAGCAGTAAAAAGAGATCATGGTTGCTTGGGCCCAGAAATAGAGGCATGAGGATTAACTGGGAAGGGCACAAAGAAGGCTTTAGGAGTGACAGAAATGTTCCATAGACACCGGTATGCACAGGTGTTCACAAGTGGAAACTCATCAAAACATATACACATTTAAAATGCGTACATTTTATTGTATGTAAACTATACTTCAATAATGTATATTTCTAAATTGCACACACATAGAATAATAGTGATAGTCACCCATCCCATACTAAGATGGAAGGGCAGAGTGGAAAAATCAGAAAACAAGGGAAATGGCTACTGAATACTATGTGTCAGCTACACTGAGTCCTTCACAGCTTTCTTTAACAATGCTGAAGATTTGGTGTTATCACTTCCATTTTAAAAATAAGAAAACTGAGGTTTAGGGAGAATGAATAGAGATTCAACCCTAGGTCTTCTTGGGTTTGGAGGCCACCACATTCATAATCATGGTCACATTCAAGTTCCTAAAGGTAGTGATACCTAAACTGGATCCTAACAGGTAGGTAGAAGTTACCCAGGTACACATGGAGTGGGGAATAGGACATTCTGGTCAAGGCAAGCCTACACAAAAGCATAGAGGCAACAAATAAAGTGGAGACCTCTGAGTGGTTTGGTACTGTTGGAACACAAATGTAAGGTAGGGAGTGGTGAAAAGTGATGTAAGGCAGACAGACAGCCTTGAGGCTGTGCAGAGATGCTTGAACTTGGCAGTGTACATGTAGCCCAGGCACGCTTTCCAAGTGAAGGACATTATCCTAGTGTGAGACTCACTATCTGTTCCCAAAGGTGAGTCAGTCTATCCAGATGGCCCCCAATAGGAGGCTGGCATATTCTTGCTAAGGTCTTACTGGGGCTCTGATGGTCTATGGGATGTACACTGATACTTCCAATCCAGTCCTGGCACTCCATGACAGGGGCCAACCCTTGGCTTCAGAGTCAGAGGCTCAGAATGACGAGTGCAGAGATCCAAAGTGCTCACACTTAATTTGTAAAATTGCCCTACCTGCCAGTAGCAATTTTTCTGACATTTATTGACACAGATGTTAAGAGCCAGAAGCCCCATTTTATGGACTTGAGTTCCTCCATGCTCAAAGAGGTTCCACTTCTCTACAAGCACTCTTCTGAAGAGAGAAACATGCAAGTGGCCGAAGGGAAGAAGGACATCTTGGAAGGTTAGAAGGAAGCCTGGTCTTTCTAGAAAACTTGCCTGTTCTTGAGGTTTAGTTAGAAATCAGAAGTGGACAGAATCTGTTCAACCCAGGAGGGGGCACTGATCTTCCTGACTGGTTCGTCTGTCACCAGAGAAATGCCCTGGAAATGCCTCTCATGAGAGGTGAATCTTACCTGTCTCTGCCCGTCTCTCCCAGTGGGGGCAGCAGGGGCCTTAGCACTAGTTTGGTGGCTCTCTGTGCCCTGTGCTGGCCCCAAGGGGCAGGCTTTCTCATGATGTTCATCCAAACAAGGCAGTTATAGGGGCAGCTGAGATTGGTTGGTGGGGTTTGGTGGAAGGATTTGGAGGAAATAGAATAAGAGAGACTAAGGGGTGGGGTCAGTTTTGGTTAGGAGGAGGACAAAGTGGAAATAAAGACGTTGGCAACTGTTGGGGACAGAGCATACAGCAGGAGCTCAATAAATGCATGCTAAAGTGACACACAGAGCCGCTTTGTGATAACCAGGGGCCTTTCCACACATGAAGAATGACAGAAGAAGCTATTAAAGTCCCAGCTGCTTCCCTTGTGACTTTAGCTCCCTCTGCCTCTTTGACCTTTGAACTTATGTTGTTCGGGTCCTTCGCCTGCTCCAGCTACATCGCCTACTCTCTTCTTGGACGTGTTGCCAAGGCCTGAAATCCACCGTTAGAGATTCATCTCTTTAGCAATGATTAGTATAGATGCTGCCCCCCATTATAATGCAAATTCACTTAAGTGGAAAAATGCACTTGTATTATCAGGAATGGAGGTGATATTTGGTGGGTACCGCCATGCTCTTTACATTAGTTTACAGTTAATCCATAAAGGGATTAACTGTGGTGTGTTTCACAGATGAGGGAACTGAGTGTCAAAAGGCACAGGATAGCTTGTGTGGCCAGGTCAGGACCCTTCACACCACCTCACACAGTTTCCTAGTTGGTACCCAGGAGGAGGCACAAAGGGGTTCAGAATCAGAGAGGCTGGGAAAAACAAGCTGATTTGGGGCACCCTTGGTTCTACATACTAACTAGAGAATTTTTTGTCTGACTTTTTTTTTTCCCTCTCCCAAGATTAAAACAAAACAAAACAAGGAGGTTAAGTGGGGACAAACAGGGTACAATGAAGGTCTCAGCCACTCTTAGACTCCAAGTCCTCCGGCCTCCTTGGATCAGCCATTGTGGGCTGGTCTTCCTGGCAGTCATCTTCTTCCAAGCCTCTTGGAGGAGAGTCAGCTCAGGAAACATGCACGACCCTGCCTCCTCCTGACCTAAATGTCAGCGAATGGGCGCTCACAGGCTCACACCTGCGCCCAGAGCAAGGTGTCCTCATTCCAGAGGTGAAACATGCTAGCAGGAGGGAGTTGGCTGAACAACAGCAAAAACATGATGATCCGTTTGGATTAACTCTATTGATGAAATTGCATGTGAGAAAACGTCATTGCAGGCTACAACTGGAAAGGGTAGAGTGATTGAAGAACTTGCTTCTAGTTCTGGGGTCTGATCTCAGAGGGAAAGAGGCTCTGTGATCAAGGGGAGAAAGGCAGAGGTGGGAGCCCCAGGTCTGAACTCTGCACCTACTCATGGTGGGCCTGGGGGCTAGTTACTCACTTTCTGGATTCAACTTTGTTATGTGGACAACGGGAACAGTAAACCTACCAGCTTGAAAGCGCAGTCTAGACCCCCATGCCCTTGAATGCCCTTCCAGTTTTAAGACCCAGACTAGGATTCTGCTGGTGATGGATGTTTATATACAAATGAGCATGAACATTCCTTTTCAGAAGCAAAGACAAAGGGAGGGTAGAGGATCCTGGGAAAGTGTGTAGGGGTCTGTAGCTAGGTCAGATCTGCTTTGAATTAGTAACGGTTCCACATTCTTTCTCACCAGCGAGAGGAGTTCTGGAAACACACTCTTGGTCATGGGCTCCATGGCTGTTGGATGTCCTTCAGTGTGTGAGTGGGACAGGGGGATGAGTTGAGAGATGGATGCAGGGGGCTCTGGTTTTTCCCTGGTGATGTAGTCTGTGCAGGAGACAAAGAAAAGCAGGACATAATTCCTCCCCAGGTTTGTGAGGTTTGTAAGCTTTCATAACTCTAGCAATTTTTCAATTTAGAACCAAACAAAGCCCACAGTGACATTTAATGTGCCATGCTGTTTGCCAACTGCTGGAGGTCAGCCAGCCACATTACTGCCTGCCAAGCCCTGGATGATTTTCAATGAGCAGGCTTAGCTGCTCTGTAAATGTCATGGTGAAAACCAAGATTCTGGGCCCTGAAAATGTCTGAGTCCTAGAACACCGGATGGGAGGGGCTGGTAAAATCAGAACCTCCCCCAGAGTCCAAGAAGCCCTTTGCATCAGGCGTCCTTGGCAGATGTTTGTGAGTCCTTGCTGACATCCCCCCTCTCTCTGAAGGTGTCAGGATGGAAGGAAAACTGGGGGATCACTACCAGGCTTGCTTGCTTAGTCACTCAGTTGTGTCGGACTCTTTGCAACCCCGTGGACTATAGCCTGCCAGGCTCCTCAGTCCATGCGATTTTCCAGGCAAAAATACTGGAGTAGGTTGCCATTTCCTCCTCCAGAGAAATCTGTACCTGGCGGTGATCAATTAATTGTAAACACCGATGCTCTTGGACCAGCCAGGGACCGACCCAGGGATTGAACCCACGTCTCAGTATGTTGCCTACATTGCATGTGGGTTCTTTACCACCAGTGCCACCCAGGAAGCCAGTACCAGAGAAAGGTGATAAATAACTGAGTCAGACCACAGGTGGGAAAAGGAAAGCCAGGTGCATCTATGGCCCGCTTATCACATAGGGCTGCTGGTGAGATTGTTTCTGGGGACGTATTTGCTCACTGGGGACATAGTTGAATTCTTTCCATATAAGGAAGCCTAAGGGGGCCTCCACCCTGCAGGGGGCACCCTGAAGTTCCCCCATTAGCCTCCCAGAGGGAATAGAGCTTGGTTCTCAAACTTGAGTGTGCGCTCAGCCTACTGGAGAGTCAGAAGATCTGGGGAGGGGCCCAAGAAGTGGCTTGTCTAACAAGTTCCCAGAGGATGCTGGTGATCAATCCAGGGACCTCACCTCCAGAAGCAATGGCGCAGAGGCAGAGAAGGGGGAGCAGGAGTTCCTGACTGTGGTATAGGAACGTCTCTACTCTTTTCTGAGTTCCAGCTGACATTGGGGGCATCCATTCAATGAAAGGAGATCAAGAGGACACTGGACTCTAATAACTAATACTCAATGTCAGATGTTGTTCTACATGCATCACATGAACTTATTTAAAACGTTGCAGCAAATTATGAGGCAACTAATAATACTATCCTTGTTTTACACTTAAGAAAACTGAGACTTAGAGCAAAGAAACATATCCTAATTTGGTAGGTCTTAAAGGGCTGACCTGGGATTTAAACCCAGACCATCTGGCTATTTCTTGGGTGTCCCAGGCTTGCCCATCTGCATTTTCATTATCTCATTCAAGACATGCACACATGCATATTTACACACACTTAGCTGAGGTAACCCCTACTCTTGTGTCTGGTGGGAAAGAAAACCAATTCCTACACATACCATACCTCTGAAGATTCTACGGGTTTATGTTTAAGTCTTTTGCTTCAATTTCCTACTTCCACTGACTTCTCTTTTCAACATCTTACCTCATCTTTCATTCTTTGTCATCCTTTAGCATGCCAACCTTACCCTTTTTGAGTAAGTCTTTCTTTCCCCTGCCAAAGTGTTCCTGACTCAACGCAGTGTAATTCCCAATTGAGGGAGTGGGGTGGAGGTGGGTCACATTTTAATGCATCACAAAAGAAATATATATATATATGCTCATGGAAAGATTAGAGGAGGGGCCAAGCTCAGAAGAGCTATAAAATGAGAAAGAAAAATCTCCTTTTCCTTGCAGCTGCATCATGAAAAGGAGCAGAATATGAGACTCCCCAAAATGCTGGTTAGCATGTGGCTTATTTTAAGCTGAAAGTGGTCATGACCCATCAGACTAAGGACAAGCTTTTCACCTCCTCCTTAACTGACTGAAAGGATTTAGAAGGAAGCCTATACCAGGAAGAACCCTAATACCAGAGAGAACTTTTTCACTGGAGAGGCTTCTCTGCATGGCCGGGCAAACATCTGTTTACCAAATATTTGCTCTTCCTGTGAGTTGTCTTCCTCTCCTTTCAAGCCCCAGACGCTTGTCTCCTTCCTTCCCGCAGGATGGCATGTAAGCCTCAATTACCCGACTGCCTTTGAGTCTCCTATTAAGGCTCAGGCATACACAAAATTACATTTTTCCATTAATCGTTTATGTAGATTTAATTATTAGACCAGCCAAAGAGTCTAGAAGGGAAGAAGGGATTTTTTTTTTCTTCCCCTATAATCTCAAGTCTTCTTTCTCTTGTATCGGAATAATAATTTATGGAAAGTAAAAACTTAATAATAGGCATCTGTTTCTTTTTAAAACATCCTTTGGTGTACCCCACCCCTGGGAATCACTTCCTACACCTGTTTAGTTCCAGTTTCTGCCTACTTGGCTGGTCCTCCTCACTCTCCACCTCTGTGTCTTTCCTCATTCCTCAAGACACTGCTCTCATCTTCCTCTGCAAGGGAATCTGGGCTATGTCCCCCTTTTCTTTCTTCTAGATCACACCCGGTGTCCTAACTTTTTTCCACTGAAATAGCCAACCAGAGGTTGATGAACAGAAGGCAGTTCTCTTTCTAGAGTTAATCTGCTTCCACTTCTTAAACAATGATCCATCCCCACCCTGCCTCTTTCACATACCTGCTTACCTCCTTTCCAACCCTCCTCCCCTCCTGCCCATGTCATAAATGAATACAACATGGTGTCCACTCTGAAAGGGCTTATAGTCTGGTAATGGGGACAGATGTGGTCAGAAAAACCAACAGAGGTAGGTACAGAGGAGGAACGTGTAAGACGTGATGAAGGAATAAGAGAGGAAGTGGTTTTCTCCCCTCTGGGCTTGGACCAATGATGATGGTGGTGATGCAATTAAGGTTGAGTACTGAATTTAGGTCAGATGCTCTGTGAAGCCTTTTATAGGCAGTTTGGTCCAGGATCTGTCAGAGGTTGAGCACTTCTATGGGTTAGTGGTTGTTATCTTCTCAGTACTCTTGAAAGTGGATATTACTTTTCATATTTTACAAATGACAAAGCTGAGCAGAAAAACTAAACAACCTTCTCTGCTGGAGCCAGGATTGCAATCCAGTCTTGAATCCAAAATTCAGTGTTTCCATGGTTCCTTCTTCCCTTCCCTAATCCCATGTGGTCTGAGCCCTCAGATGCCCAGAATAGTGCCAGCCTTCTCAAGATCTGGGACCTCAGGGGACCCCTTTGCCACACTCTGCACCCTGCATTCTGAGAGGCAGGCACAATGGTTTGTTTCTATGAGTAGTAGGCTGGCTCATATGAAATTGCCAATAGTTGGCCTTTCTGAAAGAAAGTGAAAGTGAAAGTTGCTCAGTCATGTCTGACTCTTTGCAACCCCATGGACTTTATAGTCCATGGAATTCTCCAGGCCAGAATACTAGAATGGGTAACCTTTCCCTTCTCCAGGGGATCTTCCCAACCCAGGGATCAAACCCAGGTCTCCCACATTGCAGGCGGATTCTTTACCAGCTGAGCCACAAGGGAAGCCCAAGACTACTGGAGTGGGTAGTTGGCCTTTCTAGACATAAAAATGGCAGCTTCATGTGGTTCACTCCAGTACAAGGTACCAGTTGAATTTTGAGTGACCCTGGATCTGTTCTTCTGTGAATAAGACTTTCAGACAATCCCACCATCTTCCTTCCAGAAGATTTAGACTGAGAGAAGGAGAAAGAGAGAGCACCTTGGCAATTGTTCTTCTTGCAAGAAACCCAACCCAGTGCCTCAGCATGAAGGAGCTTCAAGTCCCCATTTTGGTTTTGATTCCCGGTAACACCAAAGAATAACTATATCATTTTCTGAATTTATTCAATTAAAAACTCACGTCTTTCCCTTCTCACAGTCTGGACATGCCACATCCACACCAGGGTATAACAGGAAGCACTCTAAAATTCTTTTTATGAAGCAGCCTAAAAATCTCCTGAGATCAGCAGGGTTACATGAACATTTGGGGCTGTTGGGAGAGAAAATGAAAGCACTTGTCTGTGGAGGAATTTTCTACATGTGAGCCATAAATCCCCATATCTTGCTCTTGGCTAGAGTCGGACTTCCCCAGAGTTGATCAGATATTTCCCTGGTGGCCTCAAAAGCAAACCCAAATTTCTCTCTTCTGCCTGCCTCTGCCATTGTCTCCTTGGCTTCTCAATTAGTCATCTTGAATAAGTTGGTTCTATAGTGTTCACTCTACTTTCTCTCCAAGGATGAACTGAACCTGCCTTGGCACTCATCCATGGCCTCTTTAGGACTCTTCATTCACTACCTGCAGCTCAGATATCTCTCCTGACCTTTGATCCACATTCCCAGTCATTTGCGGGACATTTCCCCTTGGCTGGGTCACACTCGGCACATTTATGCTGACACCAGAATCTTTTTCCGCTGAACTAGTTATGCCCACTTCATATGGTAGCCTTGTCCTTTGGTTGCCCAAACCAGAAACTTGAGAGGAATTCTCGACTCTCTTGTTTTCCCTTTTCCATAATCAATCAGTCCTCAAGTCCTGTAATTCTGTCTCCTGGTTGTTGTTGTTAAGTCGCTAAGTCATATCCAACTCTTTGCGACCCCATGGACTGCAACACACCAGGCTTCCCTGTTCTTCACTGACTCCTGGAGTTTGCTCAGATTCATGTCCACTGAATCAGTGATATTATTTAACTCTCTTTCAGGTTCATCTTTCTCTGTATCTACCACATCTTTACTAAGCGGATTTTGCTCTTTCAGTCTTGCCATTCTTTATAGTGAAACAAGTGAGATGCTTCCCTTCCATGGCTCCCCGTCACACTTGGGATAAAGTCCTAATTCTTGCACTTGACTGATAAGGCCATACATGATTTGGTCAGTCCTTTCTTTCTGCTCCCACTGTACTCATTTAGCCAGCCTGGATGCTCCTGAGAGCACCTACATCTTAGATTTCACACGTATTAGTTCTCTCTTCTCTCTAGCTGATTATCTCAGATCCACCCTTAGCGCCTGACTCAAGACACTTCTATTCAAGCCACTGATGGGACCCCAGTGTAAATAAAGTGCCCTGCCTACAAAACCCAAGAACATCCAGTACTTATTCCTATTAGAATTTTTATCTTGTTCTAGTGGAGGATAAAGACAAGTAAAGAGAGTGTGAGTTTTTACAGAAAAGAGAGCATTGGAAGGGTCTTCTCTTGTTCTTTACTGCTTAGACACTTGGCATAGTGCACACACTAAAATGCTCCTTATGTATTTGTTGAATGAATCAATAAACTATTGGATTGGTCAAAAAGTTATTCAGATCTTTCCCTAAGATAGTATGGAAAAACCCAAATGAACTTTTTGGCCAACCCAATAACAAAGAGCTCAGCAAGTATTAGAGTCCACATTCTTATTTTGTTTCCACTTAACCATTTTCAAACTCAGCCACTTTCAAATCAGGGCTGTCTGGCTCCTGAGTGCTTTGCGTCATATGGTGGACAGTAGATTCTAGAGTCACACTGCCTGTGTCCAGATTCAGTTCTGTGACCCTACCAGGGTGTGTGACTTTGAAAAGCCACTTAATCTCTTTCAACCTCAGTGTTTCCATCTCTTAAATTTGGATGATAGTCCTTCCTTCTTATAGAGTTATGGTGAGGATTAAATAAGGTAATATCTATAAAGTATATTCCAGTTCATATAAATGTGAGGAATCATCACATTTCAACATCGTCATCAGGCGTCCCTGGTCACATGGGGTGGCAACGAGTTGCCACAACTTGGCAACTAAACAGCAACTGTCATCATCACCACCACCATTACTTGGATCCCTCTTTTTGCCAATAAAACAGATTCTTCTGGGCCATGAGATGAGTAGGTATTCAGAGCATTCTTCTTGAAGGCTTTAGTTCTCTTTGGAAACAACTGACCAGGAGTGTTAGGTGCACAGTTCAGAGCATAGCCAAGAGGAATGGGAAGTAGAGTTGAAAAACAAAAAGTAGACTACAACTCTCTGAGGAACAAATAACTCAGCTGGTTAGTTGGGAGTGCCACCTTAGGAACTGGCCTATAAATAGGGTTGATGTTTTAGGGGGAGATAGGAACTTAACCAGGCATGTTTGGATGGTCTGCCTAGGAGCTGCCAAAAGAATATATGAATTGACTTAATAAGATTAATAGTAACAGTGAAAATGTTAGTCACTCAGTTGTGTCTGACCCTTTGTAACCCCCTGGACAGTAGCCCTCCAGTCTCCTCTGTCTATGGAATTCTCCAGGCAAGAATACTGGAGTGGGTTGCCACTCCCTTCTCCAGGAGATCTTCCAGAGCCAGGGATTGAACCCAGGTCTCCTGCATTGCAGGCAGATTCTTTATCATCTGAGCCACCAAGGAAGCCCAATGATGATGGTGGCTCACATTTATCTGAATAGGAATATACCTAATAGATACTACCTTATTTAACCCTCACCATAATTCTATTAGAAATAAATGTATACATCATGCAATAATTAATGTTTTGTGAGTTCTCATTAAATGTCTGGAACTATTCTAAGTATTTTGTTATTTTATTTAATCTTCACAACAACCCTTATGTAGGGAACATTTGTTGTTGTTGTTATTTCCATTTTATAGATGAGACAACCAAGGCTCACAAACATGAAGTATGATCAGGGTTGTCCAACAGGTAATGGGAAAAGCTGGCATTTGAATCCAAGTTAGCTTGCCTCCAGAGTCCAGGCTTTTCCTTTCTTTCTTTCTTCTTGGTTGCTCTGGGTCTTCGTTGCTGCATGCAGGCTTTCTCTGGTCGCAGGGAGTGGGGGTTGCTATTCACTTCACTGCATGGGCTGCTCATCCCGTGGCTTCTCTTGTTGCAGAGCACAGGCTCTAGACATGCAGCCTTCAGTAGTTGTGGCTCATGGGCTTAGTTTCTCGGATGCATGTGGGATCTTCCCAGATCAGGGATCTAACCCGTGTCCCTTGCATTGGCAGGCTAATTCTTATCCACTGTGTCACCAGGGAAGTCCCAGGCTTTTTCTTACTACATATTCCTTCTCATCTCCTTATGTTGGGGCTTCTTAGTGATCTCCACGTCAAGTGCCTACGTATGCAGATGACCTCAAGAACCAGTCTTCATTTATGTTAAGACTATCACTCTGAGGTAGATTCTCTAAAGCAGAAGGGAGGGCAAGAAACTTCTCATATATAGAGATGTCCCTGAGAGTTAAAGTGGGCTGTGACCTGTATTTCTTTCATGGACAGTATCTTACTGCTCAAAACCAGAAGGATAGCTGGCTCCCAAGCTCCTTGCAAGAGAACCAAGCCAGACTCCTTCTACTGCAACTTCATAATGCCCGGGCTTCCCTGGTAACAGAGCTGGTAAAGAATCTGTCTGCAATGCAGGAGACCAGGGTTCAATTCCTGGATTGGGAGGATACCCTGGAAAAGGGATAGGCTACCCACTCCAGTATTCTTGGGCTTCCCTGGTGGCTCAGATGGTAAAGAATCCACCTGCAATGCAGGAGATGTGGGTTTGATCCCTGGGATGGGAAGATCCTCTGGAGAAGGGAACAGCTACCCACTCCAGTATTCTGGCCTGGAGAATTCCATGGACAGAGGCACCTGGCAGGCTACAGTCCATGGGGTTGCAAAGAGTCGGACATGGTTGAGTGACTTTCACTTTAAATGAGAAATAGATTTGTTCAGAGCAGGTAGAATTTATTTTAGGCTTTTGTTCCAAGAACCAATTAAGGTTTCCACTTTGCCTTGAACCAATTCTGGTATCCTCCTTTTTTAAAAAAAATCTGTGAATCGAATGTTAGAGTGCTGGGCTAAGATGTCTCGGTAGCATTTTTACTTAAACTCCTTTTTCTTTTCTCTGTGATTTTCTAGCATCCTTCTTTTTACAACTTTGAGTATCTCACAAATCTGGTCAAAAGGACTCTTCACACTGTTTTTAACTTATGGGTGAGAGATTACAACTTACTCTTAAGAACTTAATTAGTTTTCCTGATGCTGACATTTTGAGAGGGAGTGTTATGAACCATCCTATTTTTTCCAAGTCAGAACTTGAGAAACAGATTTGAGGAAGGATTTTTCTCAGCCCTTCCTGGTTCACGAGGCCCTCTGGAAGATTTTATTTTTTTTTTAGATTAACAGAAAGAGCAAGAGAAAGTATTTTGGTTTTTTTCAGGGCACATCGTCACTACACATATTAGTCAGGGAGGAAGTTGTGACTGGGTGTCTTAGCCAACAGCTGTGCCTGTGTATATGTGTATGTTGGGCAGAGATTGGGGTCCATGGTGGGGGACACAGGGCTGTTTTTATCCTTAAAAAAAAGATAAAATTTTTATTATGAAGCCATTCACAGGTGGTTACTCTCTCATGAAGAATTAATAAATAAATAGAGGTAATCTGGAATCTTCAAAGAACAGTTTAAATCAAGAAGACTTGCTGGACATAACTAGAAATGGCTGCTGTCTGGTTACTAATTCTGAGATCTGGACATTGTTGTTGCCGTTCAGTCACCAAGTCATGTCCAACTCTTTGTGAACCCATGGCCTGCAGCATGCCAGGCCTCCCTGTCCCTCACCATCTCCTGGAGTTTGCCCAAGTCCATGTCCATTGAATTTCCCATCACATATGAATGGCTCAGATGGTAAAGAATCTGCCTGCAGTGCAGGAGACATGGATTCAATTCCTGGATCTGGAATATCCTTCAGAGAAGGGAATGACAACCTACTCCAGTATTCATGCCAGAATAATCCCATGGACAGAGGAGTGTGGCGGGCTACAGTCCATGGGGTTGCAAAGAGTCAGACATGACTGAAGCAACTTAGCTTGTACGCGGAATGTGAAGCAAAATGAAAGAAAGAGGATTCAAACTTGATTACTGGTGCTGCACACATTTCAGTTCAGTTTGATTCAGTCGCTCAGTCAAGTCCCACTCTTTTTGACCCCATGGACTGCAGCACGCCAGGCTTCCCTGTCCATCACCAACTTCTGGAGCCTACTCAAACTTATGCTGATTGAGTTGTTGATGCTATCCAACCATCTCATCCTCTGTCGTCCCCTTCTCCTCCTGCCCTCAATCTTTCCCAGCATCAGGGTCTTTTCCAATGAGTCAGCTCTTTGCATCAGGTAACCAAAGTATTGGAGCTTCAGCATCAGTCCTTCTAATGAGTATTCAGGGTTGATTTTCTTTAGGATTGACTGGTTTGATCTCCTTGCATCCAAGGAACTCTCAAGAGTCTTCCCCAGCACCACAGTTCAAGAACATCAATTCTCCAGCACTCTGCCTTCTTTATGGTCCACCTCTCTTGACTGCATGACTGCTGGACATTACTTCCCTCTAATTGTTCCTCCTTCCTGCCTCCTTCCTGCTATTGTTTATTGGGCTTACCATTTCATTAGACATTTTACTAAGCAATTTATGTACATCATTCCATTTAATTTTCATACAAGCTTATGAGAGAAGTATGATTGTTATCTCCAGTTGACAAAGAAGGAAATCAAGGCTCATGAAACTGAAGTCACTTGGTCCAGATGAGGCAGAGTGAAAGGTAAAGCTAGAAGGCAACCCCGGGGCTCTCCAGTCCAGACCTTGACCTCTCAACCCTCACATCATACTGCTTCTCACTAAATGTGTTCTGTTCTTTGTCTCCAGGGACAGAATGAGAACGTCTGTCAATGTTGTGGGTGACTCTTTTGGGGCTGGGATTGTCTATCACCTCTCCAAGTCTGAGCTGGACACCATTGACTCCCAGCACCGAGTGCATGAAGACATTGAAATGACCAAGACTCAGTCCATTTATGATGACTTGAAGAACCATAGGGAGAGCAACTCAAACCAGTGTGTCTATGCCGCACACAACTCAGTAATAGTAGATGAGTGCAAGGTATCTTTCCCATTCATGGATATCGAGACCTGTATATAATAGTGCATGCTCAGTTTCTTAAAGCAAACACAAAAGCCCTGCATGTATTATTGTCACATTTATTTTTCTAAAGAATCATGTAACTCAAGCTTCTATGAGTCCCAGATCATCTAACTCTGTGTCTAACATGGCAGCAAATCAACGAATCTAACAGTGAAAGAGTCAGACAGTTGCTTGTTTTGTCCATGTGAGATAAATTCTGATTTTGATTCCCCTGTCCACCCACTCTGCAAATTTGATCAGTTTTCTTTGAATATTATGCTCAAGAATTTGTGGTTTCTAGGGCTTTGCTGGCTTTCAGATATTCTGTTCCTCAAGTGAAACATCAAGAGAAATGCCCAGAATCACTTGATTTACATAGCACAAGTGTTCCTCATTGCTGTATATCAGGTATTGGTTAAAAAAAGAAAAACGTGCCCACATAACTTTGCAAAGCTATCATTCTCTTAATTATTTTTGTGGGAGCATGAGTTTTGACCTGGAAGTCACTTTGCTCCAAGAATGGGGAAGCAATTGTCTCCTTCAGGACAATTATCCATAAATGTCTTTTTAAAAACACTACATGTCACACATTGCCTGGCAGCACCATTATTCCTGACGCATGGATGTTCTGGACTCTTTTCCAAGCTGTTGGATGCTAAGTCTTAAAGCTCAGTGGGCTCTGTCTCGCCTTCATTGTAACTAACTTGACATTGTCAAAGACTGAGTGTCATGACCAGAGTGAAGCAAACTTGGAGAAACCCCAGCAGGTGAGCAAAGTCAACTCTGGAGGGTCTAGACAGCAGTTGAGGACAATCTGAACCCAACACAGATTTCTGAGACCTTTTTGACTCCTGTTGAACTCATTTAATAATTAATTTCTCCCTGTGTTTCTGGGTCATTCCAAATATATGCCAGACAACTAAGGATGACATAGAAGCAACTCTCTTCACTGGACTATAAGATAGTCCAGTGGCTTATCCCCTCTGTATCAACTACATTGTTCTTAAACCTAATTTTCTAATGAAAATTAGGGAGGGACTCCACTCATCAAGAGGCAATTGCATAAATTAATTAACTCTGTGAAAGCAATTAAAACTGTTAGAAATTAAGATGGACCTAAATGGTAAACTCCATTCTCCTGAAAAGTCAGTGTTTTCCACATCTAAATGAATATGCTGGATTATTCTCCATCAAAATGTTAGTTTTGGTCAACAAGAGTCAGTATTTCATGGAATAGCTTTATGCTGTATTATATTTAACAAGTATTTATTGTGTGCCTTGTGGGGTTTAATTGAGCACCCCCATCTTATTCCTATGACTTCCTATATTTTGATTATTAATCACGTTTTACCGAGTGCCCATAACCTGGCAAAGCCCTGAATTAGGCACTGGAGGACAGCAAAATGAATGTACAATTACATAGCAAAGATACAGCTTGATCCCAGTGGCTGCCATACAAGGAAATACAGTAGTATGAACCAAAATAAAATCACCATATGTACTTTTTAATTTTGAAGTTATGTATTAGAAGGATTTTAGTGGTTAATTACCTTTGGAGTGACCCTTTTGGAGCATCTCAGCAGGATTCTTAACAATATTGTACAGGACAAGTTTTGAGGAAGATTTGTAGGCATGGGGATAGTTTTAGATTTCAGACTTTCAGGATTTTTTTTTTCCCCCTGAAGGACGTCAAGCACATCAGGACAAATTCATTTCATTTTTTTAGCAAACAATTCAACCCCTAAAGGGAAATGTTGGTCAGCTCTCCCTATCACTGGAAAATAAGCCCATGAGAAAAGAGACTGTATTCCTGTTTATCACTGCTGTGCCCTAAAGCAGTGCCAGGCATGCAACAGGCTCTGCAGAAATATTTACTGAGTGTATCCTTCTAGAACTTCCCTGGTGGCTCAGACGGTAAAGCGTCTGCCTACAATGTGGGAGACCTGGGTTCAATCCCTGGGTTGGGAAGATTCTCTGGAGGAGGAAATGGCAACCCACTCCAGTACTCTTTCCAGTACTCTTGCCTGGAAAATCCCATGGATGGAGGAGCCTGGTAAGCTACAGTCCATGGGTTCATAAAGAGTCGGACATGACTGAGCAACTTCACTTTACTTTACTTTACTTTACTTTATCCTTTTAGCATCCTGACCCTATGCTTTAATTCAGATAACCTTTTTTTTTTTTTTTTTTTGCTGGGCAGTTGCATAGAGATAGTGGCTTAGTCTCTCTAGGTAATTAACCACTGAACCAACCACCTGCAAACTCATTGGTGAATTAGTGTTTAGATAATCAAGTAATGAAACCGAGCAAGTCATGAAAATAATGAAACGACCATATTGGTTTAATAATTATTCAGCTGTTTTCATTTTTTAGTTAAGTGATGGAGCTCAGCTCTGTGAAGATCGTGAGGTCAGGCAATTGACTCTTCTTGTTCTAGACCAATCAGCTGGGTTGACACCCATGCACAAAGGAGGCAACCAGAGCTACAGAGATGAATTCGCAGGCTTTACCCAGAATATCTGAGTTACATTTACTCCGGCCTTTGAAACTCTTTCTCGTCTGTTTCGTTTCACTGTTTTAAAAACTGAGGGGGACATCAATGCTTACCGCCAGTCTTCTATCCTTTTGGTTTTTCTATTACCCAGGTGTTGGAAAAGAGCCGGGTGGAATGGATGAGGGGGTGGAGTCCCCACTTCTTTTAATCCAATCAGAAAAAAGAAATGCCCCCAAAAAACTGCTGTCCCAGCTACTCTAGAGACAGAAGTCCTAATATTTGAAAACAACCCCCCCCCCCCACCCAGTTTCTGTCTGGTTTTCCAAAGGCACCACACTGAGATTTATAATGTTGCACAGCTATTGATCTGGTTCAGCGCTAAAAGCCAGATAGGCACATCCAAGGTCATGGTGAACAGGCAGCTTGCTCCAGGCAGACAGTTTGTCCCTGGCAGTCCTTCCTGACAGTTCACTGAAGGGGAAACAAATTTGCTGCTGCTCTGGTCAAAACTTTAACCATTTTAAGCATTGTTATGTCATGTTGGTCTCTCTAGTTTCAGGCTCTTGCCTTGTAACCGTAGTTTGAAATTATGCTGTGTTTTTTATTTTAACCAGAATAACTGCATGTGATGCTTACATTTGCTTCTTGCATGGTCTTCTTTTTTTTTTTTTTAATGGAGGCTTCATGGGGACTGGTGGAAGGAGTAGTTTTTATTTTAATTTGCTTGGTTCACGAAAGGCATTTGGTCTTCTGTTCCTAGCATGTTGTGTGTGTTCATAATGCATGCGTCTCCCTTCCACTTGGGTAAGAAGAAGGTCAGATTTCTTTCAATCATTGCTGCCGTTTGTCATGTCTCCATGTCCTAATGCTTCCATAAATCCAGTCTCTCCATTATGTGGAATATCAGTCGTGGGTTTAAGTTTGCACATGACGTTGAGGACAGACAGATGGAAGGTAAGCTAGGAAAACTATTTAGATGTGGAGGGGGAAACCTCCCATTTTGTGTAAGGGTTCAGTTTGCTTAGAGCCAGGGAAGCATAATCCGGACAGTCTGGTGATTACAGTTGATTAATAAATGTCTGCATTGAAATAATTTAGATTTACTGATCCCCAGCTTTTAATTCCCTTGTTTTCTTCTTTCAACATTTAAAACCTGGACAGCTTATATGGTGGAGCCAGACCACCACGACTTCTGATTTTGAAATTGGACATATATAAAATCCACCTGGGCTCATTGAAACTGAACCTTTCACGTGCATGAGTAGAACTAGATCTGGTTCTGGATTTTTTTTGTTTCTCTGTGGTTGTCTGGAGTAGCACAGGGCACTATGTTTTAAGGACTGCGTTATTGTGTGGTGAGTCTATGGGTAATTAGACCCCCTCACAACCCTAAAAGCATCATACAAGTTATTTATTCCCCAACTTGCAAAGTCCAGTGCTTCAGATACCTCCCCAAGGCAAACATGCATTTTTAAAGTGTACAAATCATTGTTGAAAACTAAGACCAGCTTAAAATCAATTTGGAAAGAACAGTGTTTAACATTAATATTTAAGTTTCATAGTAGAACCTGGGTCTGGTGCTCCTCCACATAACCCCCGGGGTGGTTTTCTGGTTCATGGCCTGTAAGCTGGATGTTGATGATAATTATTTTCAGGTAACTCTGGCAACCAATGGAAAGTCAGCCGACTGCAGTGTTGAGGAAGAACCTTGGAAACATGAAAAATAAGGATATGACTCTCAGCAAATTCTTGAATAAACTCCCCAGCATATCTTATGGTAAAAGAGGATATAAACAAGCTTTCTTTAAAAAGAAAAAAGTACATCTATTTCTGTGTTTACTTAATCTATTAGCTGAGGCTTAGAGGATCTGTTGTGAGTCAGTGACAGGCACGGTGCTGTGTTGCCAAATAATGCTTGGTAAATGTCTCATTTTCTCACTTGTATTATTGTTTGAATGGATGCTGCTGGAGGAATCAGTTTGAATTGAAGACGCATTCTTGCCAGCTTCCCTTTTCTCTCAAGATGCAGAAGCGTGGGTGCTCTTTTCTCCAGGAGACACAGCTAAAGGCGTGTGGCACATTCTGGGGACTTGGAATAATGAGCGGACACTTGGTGTGTTCTCCAGCCTCACCTTGTAGCACACAGGAGATTCTGTTAGAGCCTTTATGAGAAAATCCCCTTCGGTGTCTTAGAGCGTTTGCCCTTGTGTTGGTGAAAAGAAAGCACCCATCTTAGGGAACTCTGACAGTTTCTCTTCTGTGTATTCTTTAAGTTGAATGACTAAATGTTTCAAAGAGAGTCACATTTGCAGTCATATCTTAAAAGCAGCCTGTTATGGAACCCATTGAGTCTCTGCCCCACCCCACCTAGTCTATGGGAATGATGGTTGAATTTCAAAGTATGTTTCATAACTTGCTCTAAATTCAGTTATGGGTTAGGATGTAACTTACATAGAATTGCTGTATATATTGACAACACTTAGAGAGCACAGTCAACACACATGTTAACCAGATTCAAATTCGTTTGTGTTTGGGTTATATCACCTGGTATAGTGAGATCAAGTGAGATTATTTGATCTATGTTTCACTGTCTTTGTTTTGTCCATAAAATTCTTATTTTGCGTTTCTACCTTAAAAAAAGACATTCTTCATCCCCCAATTATTTCTGTCATAGTCTCATCAGACTAAAAGACTTAATCATTTTACTGTCCTCACAGATGGAAAACAGTTATGTTGGCTGTGCCTCTTTTAATACTAATCTCATGATAAAAGCAAAACCAAAACAGATTAGTTATCTAATATGTAGAAAGCTTTTTGTTACATTTTATCAAAGCACCTAAAACCAATTACAGGACATAGTTGAAAGCAGAACCCATCTTCCTTCCCAGTCTTCTCTGTGGAAAGAACCAGAAAACAAACATATGTGCAAAATCCTATAAAGGTGACATTTCTACGGCAAAGTCAAGGCAGCCTTGAACCATAGAGTAGGAAAAAAGGGTGGCTTTATGGAACTTCACAGACGGAATCTTTTTCCAAGCTGTGGAAGTTTGAGGGGATACATAATATAATACTGGAGTAACTCATCAGTGCCTTGCATGCTATAGGTATTTCCAAGCTACATTTTTCAGTGTCTGTATTATCATTTTCTATTGAATAACCCACAGTATTTTCGTAAGGTAGCTGACTTTGGGAGTTTGCTAAGGATTACTTGAACATGCATCACTGAGAAATAAAGCACACTTGACTCTAAGGAATGTGTAGAACTTTGGTCCAGTGTGGGAGTAGGGTGGTCATCTGAGGCCAGCAGATGTGTGCTGAGATATTCATGAATAGTTGTAGAATCCAGGTTTTCATGGAGAAGGTGTTTATGGACATCACATGCCCTTCATTACCTACTCCGTGTGACCTTACTGTTCTACATAGGGAAACTTTGCAACACACAAGAGACATGAGATTCTAGTAGTTTTGTCTCTTAAGCCCTAGTTTTTTTTGTTTTGTTTTGTTTTTTAAAACAATCACTGTTGAGCAGTATTAAGTAGCTCTTTGCTTTTAAAAAAAAATAATGCATTGGCCTTCATTTTCATTAGATGGACGGTTAAGAGGATGGCCAAGGACTTGCTGAAATGTAGTAGTGGCAAATGCATCCTTTATAGTAGATGTCATGGGTTGTAGGGCTGGTTCCTGGATTTAACTGTGAAACTGTTAAGGAGTCTCTTTAAGTCGTGCTTCTGAGGGCATTTTTTATGGTGAGAAGGATGTAGATGTCCATCTAGGAACTTGTGGTTTTGTTGTTTAAGGCCAGCTTAGCACTTGAACATACTGACAGGCTGCTCAAAGGAGTGGTCTCAAGATTGTCTTCCAAAGATTCTGCTGAAAAGTCTTCCGTAATCGCTTGTCTTCAGGTTTTTTCTAGTTATCGAGTTAGCCTATACATATATAAGGAGACAGTGTATTCAGAAGAAACTAGGTGCTCAGCTTAACAAAGTGGGTTTTTCTAGTTTGAAACTGTACGCGGCAAGTCTCATGAGAATATCCTTAGGAAATGGGTTTATTTGGAAGTTCAACAAATCAGTTAAAAATAAGCAATTTCTCAAATGCAGGAGTAGCTTGAAAACCCAGGGTGTAGGGGGAACTGATGTGTGGCTGTGTCCTCTGGGTTTTCAGGCCTCTCATCCTTCTCATGCCATGCCCACTGGGGTTCCTTGTCCAGCATATGTGCCATAAACAGCACAAGTGCATCCAGAATATACCTCTAGCAACCATTTTCTAAACAGGACATTATAACTTGTCAGTCGTATGCAGAGATTTATTTTAATAAGTCCAACACAAATATGAATGCTTATGACACTCCGTTCATGTTTGATCATGCATAAATGTTACACTTGTACACAGACATGGCAGGCTAGATATACACACTGCATCCTGCAAGTTCTGTTAAGTCAGGACTTTGTCAATATCGTTTTTTATGGACTCATTTACTATATTTAGGAATCAGAATCATTTCAGAAGAAAACCAAGTAGACTTTTATTCTCTCCTTCCTCATTTACGTCCTTTGAAAAAAACCCATCATCATTTGATTACCTACTACAATTCAATGAATCAAGTCCTATTTGTGCAAAGAATGGCGTAGCTCTCAAGGCAAAGCTTTATCTTAGACCTTTGGGGATGTACCTCCCATGAAAAGAGCACCAGAAATTCAAGGCAATCATCTAAATCACTCAGATCTTCGATATAAAACTTTAGATGGTAAGTTCTGAATCAAGTAGCTATCAGATTTTATTCTTACTGTCGGGAGTGGAAACAACCTATAGCCTGCAGAAGTTACCATGTTCCATAAAATATAAATATTTACTTCTCTTTAACTACTTATCAGCTTGGATGTTCAGGAAAGTCTAAAGAAAGGTTGCCAAAATGCCTGGTTTTTCGATTTGAACTGGTGGAAGCTAAGAAAGGCTTAGGGGAAATTCAGTTTGTGGAAAGATGTACTCTTGGTCAGTAAGGTCAGGAATCCCAACAGCTGGTTAATTAGAAAGTCTCAGATCATTTCCACTCATGCGCAGAGACAAATGTCATTTGCAAGTGTATATCTAGTCAAGAAGCCCTTTTGGAGTCAGGTAGAAAATCCCATGGATAGAAGGAGCCTGGCAGACTACAGTCCTTGGAGTTGCAAGAGAGTTAGACACAACTTAATGACTAAGTAACAACAATTCACCTACTGGATCTCCAGAGGGAAACCCAATCCTGCCATGTTTTTGCAAATACCACACTTCCGTTTGTTCCCAATAGCAAAAAGTATGGTACCATATTTCACTTTTGTCTGAATCAAGGGTTCTGTTTGTGCTATGTATTCCATACAAAGAGCGTTAGAGAATTAAGGCAGTCATCTAGAGCATGCAGATCCTCATGATCTGAACCAAGTAGCCGTTAGAAATTCAGCAGTGAATTCAGATAGGTGCCCACATGTTCAGAGAATTCTCCATTGTTCAGACTCTTGATAAACAAGCCTCAGCAGCTCTTGCCTGATGTGATGACTAAATGCTCAGCATTTATACCCAGTGGAGGTGGCCATTCCCACTTCATTGCTCTTCAGCGCTTGGGGCCATGCAGTTGCAGGGGTTGCTGGTTGGACTTTGCTTACTGCTACTGCTATTGCTACCTCTGCTGCTGCTGCTAAGTCACATCAGTCGTGTCCGACTCTGCAACCCCATAGACGGCAGCCCACCAGGCTCCCCCGTCCCTGGGATTCTCCAGGCAAGAACACTGGAGTGGGTTGCCATTTCCTTCTCCAGTACATGAAAGTAAAAAGTGAAAGCGAAGTCGCTCAGTCGTGTCTGACTCTTCGTGACCCCATGGACTGTAGCCTACCAGGCTCCTCCGTCCATGGGATTTCCCAGGCAAGAGTACTGGAGTGGGTTGCCATTGCCTTCTCTCCAAATAAATTCATTCCAAGCCAAGGAAAGGGACCAAATGGTATTTTTCAATTATATAATACTTGCTCTTTGAATACAATATGATGATCTAGGAGCCTGGAAAGATTAAGGTTAAAAGCAAAAGGACTGAAGGAATTTTGAAGTGAGAGTTTTATAAATCTAGTTGTCAAAGAAGATAAATGGTCTCAGTATCTGGTAATTTTGTCTAAAACCAAGAAGGGCCACTGAGCACCAACCCAGACAGGTTGCACTATAAGGCAGGTTGGTCTCCTGGGATGAAGTGAGTGCAAAGCTATTCAGACATCAGTTGCTTTTGATTTTTTTCTGAAAAGAAAATTCAACTTCCACTCTTCCTTTTCCTCTCTTCTTATTCCAGTGATCATTGTTGCTCAGTTTAGTAAATGACCATCCAAGTTAGCACAAAGGTTGGTTTTAGAACAGATGACAGGGAGTCTTAATTGAGTAGTATCTAATTTCATAGCACAGCTAATTTAGGAAATAGCAGAAATAACAGAGATGAGGAGAAATAATGCAGTTGGGAAGAGAAACATTTGACTGAGAGTCTGCCCATTTTTATTCATACAACTTATAGTCACTTTACACATGAGCACCATTGGAAAAAAAAAAAAAAAGGACAGGCTAGATTAAAATTTAAAATGCCCATCCATCCCTAAGAAACCACCATATAATGATCTCTGCTTTAACTTCTTTTTCTTAAGAGGCTTACTACTATGTGTGTATGCTAAGTCACTTCAGTTGTGTCCGACTCTTTGCAATCCATGGACCATAGCCCACCAGGCTCCTCTGTCCATGGGATTCTCCAGGCAAGAATACTGGAGTGGGTTGCCATGCCCTCCTCCAGGGGATCTTCCCAACCCAGGGATTGTACCCACGTCTCTTATGTCTCCTGCATTGGCAGGCAGGTTCTTTACCATTAGCGCCTCCTGGGATACTTACTTACTGCTATAACACATTACTTATTTATATTGTAAGTCAGAGGAGCCCACAATAATGAATAATCAATTTGGATTTTTCTCATCCCCTTTGGGAGAAATTAAGTTCAATCCTCTCTCTTCATTTGATGTCTTACGACAAGCTTGGAAGATGGCCATGTTCATCCACAGTTTGGTGTTTGGGAATACAAACCAACCTCCTTTTATAAAACTGTCCTTTACTTAAGGCACTGTTCTAGTAGAAGTAGCCATTCAGCTCAGGGAAAAGTGCTGCCCCAGTTACCATGAGGGGCCAGGATGAATCTGTGGCCTCCCTCAAGGTCTTGCATCATTCCTGCTGTAGCAACAGAGCCCACGCTGAATACCCAAAACACACAGTTTTCTCCAGACGGTCCTAATTGCCAACCCAGTATGGGAATTTGGGAGCCTTTGGCAAATCAACTTGAAAACTCTTATGAAATTTGGTGCAAGACTTACACAATAACAGCAGCTGTCTGTAAATACCTTCCTTTTCACCAGTACTCAGACACGCACATCCACATACAGGGTGGGATCAAGCCAAGTTCTTTCTCTGGAAAGGTTTGCAGGGATGTTTGATTGAGTTCATTTGCAAATTTTCCTCTTGGTTTGTTTTCACTGTGATCATCACATCACAGGCGGAGAAGGTCTATCTTACAAGAGTGGACTTGTATTGGTGATCCTAGATCTTCTTCTATGCCCAGAGTTTCTAAAGTGAATAAAATGCATGGTCTGTCTGCAGGGGGCGTGTGACCAGCCATGGCCTTCAAACAATCTCTTGAACATTCCAGTATCACTGCAATGGGCTGCTGTTTGCATCCTTGTTCTTTGTCCAGATTTCTGCTAAATACAGAATAGGATTTGTATTACTGTGCCATGAACACTTTCATTAACAGAAAAGACCTCAGCTCTGTAGATGCAGGGCAGAGAGATGTACAGCTAGTACTAAAAGAATAGAGTTAGTTTTTGTTGGTTTAAATTTTTCATGCAGAAGACCTAACACTAGAGCATCAATAAGAAGATATTTCTTAACTGACCCATTTAAGAACATATGAAATAGTAAGAGAAGCCCTCAAGTTCTTATTTCATCCACTGTAAGTAATTACTGATCAGCTTGCCTATGTCCAGCCTTGCCTCACCTTCTTAGCTCTGGAGCGTGTATCCATTTTGATATATTTTAAACTCCTTCTGATTGTTACACAGGGCCCTTTGGGGCTGAGGATAAAACCTGCTACTGAACAGATCCCTGTACCTTGCAGAGTCAGCACCTGACCTAGAGCCCAGGTAACAACAGGTCTCCAGTTTCTCCGGAGACACCCCTCATCCCTGGGTGAGAGTTGGAACGTAACTTATGACCATGACCATTGTCATCTTTCCCCGCGGAGTGGGGATGATGCAGTGGGAGCCTCACTCCTTCTGGGTTCTGTTTCTTCTCATGGCAGCCAAGTAAGCTGCTTAAAAACAGTCTGTTGCCTTTGGTAGGAGAGAAATGCACACACTAGCCCAGGAAGTTAGTTTAGCGTATCTCTGTGGTTTCGCCCCCATGGAGCGAGTTCTCTGAGATGTATGATCAGAAAGCTGGTACTCTGGTTTCTTCTCCAGGAGAGTTCTTCTTCTTACTTGGAACTCATCCTTTCGCAGCCAGATCTTTCCATAAATGACCTTCACTCCTTCCCTTCCTCCTTCCCCCCAGGAAATCTCAGCATTACATTTCCATGTTGCACAGGACAGATCAGGTTATCTGGTCACTCTAGAGATTTGTATAT
The DNA here is from genome assembly GCF_019320065.1 of Cervus canadensis. NCBI lineage: Eukaryota > Metazoa > Chordata > Mammalia > Artiodactyla > Cervidae > Cervus > Cervus canadensis. The sequence goes on along the minus strand of NC_057396.1, from coordinate 60,380,067 downwards.
AAAAAAATACTTTTGTGAGGATTTTTATATATTGTTTTTTTATTTGTTTTCTATGGCTTGAGGAGAGAGCTGGCAAACTGTGAATCTAATTTGATCTTGCTGCCAGCAGACATATTTTGGCTCCCTGGTAAAAATCTATGTTACCAGGGACAATCTGTTGCCCTCTGGTCAGTATTGTACCCTCCAAAATTCACAGATTCCTCCAATCCAACCTTACATTCTTTTTTAAACAAATCCCTGGGCTTCTTTGCTGTTATTTATAAAAAGCATGAGAAAACGTATTTAGAGTCCTGGATATTATATGTTTAATATTGATTTAGCCTTTAATGATGTTATAAGTTTGTATCTATTCTTCATAAACCATAAAGAACTCAGCGTAGACTGAATGGATCTATTTAGTATCTGTAATTTTGCAGACAGATATTTTCTTACAGTATTTTCTATATAACCACATATGTAGAATTACAACTAATTCAAGCACAAGACATTTCTACAGCAATTTAGAGCTGTCCCTGTTTCCTGAGCATACGGTCACATTTGAAAAATGTAAAAACCCAGTCCTTTGTGATGCAATGAACAAAATGACCATTAAGAACAAAGAGTCAGTTAAATCCTTTAGCTGGGAAGGATATGTATAATATTTAAACAATTAGGCTTTTTAACTCAAGGAATGGTGCTGACTCTTTATTTTTGACACCACGTCTTGTTTTTCCACCTAAACATTCTAATTTTGCTTTTCTCCAAGAAAGTGAAAAATAAGGTGATAATAGTGGAATCATCTCTATTCAGAATCTCCCATACCTTCCTAATAATTTATGTGAAAATTGGCTTAGGAAAACTTTGGATAGCAGAGATTGAGGGTGAATGTGAGGAAGCCAATCAGTACAGATTTGTTGCAGTTCATTCTTGCCAAGCAAATTGGTAGTAAATGTCACATTGTTATGTGAATTGAGCACATATTTTTAAGGTTAAAAAAAAAAACACATTAGTACCAGCTATGAAGCAATACTCTATCAATGGGGCTTAGAGTCTCACTGAAATTATTTAGAAGCAGCCCAGGTAGATTCTGTCCTCAGGTGAGTAACAATCTATGTAAATTTCCCCAAAAGGCAAATCAATAATCACTGCAAAGACAAGGAAGGGTCTTCCTTCCGCCAAACACACTTTCTGATAATATGATTGTAGAGCTAGTATTTTTGCTATGTTTTAGGAAATAGTTACATAGAAAGTGTACTGGTGTGTATTTAAATACACTCCTCATTAAGCAATCAGATTAGATGTGCCCTCAACTGGCAACAATTATATCTGTGATTTTCAAGTACAGATAGCTGTCAAGCATGAAGTTCTTGTGTATACACAGTAACACTTGGTTCACGCATGAAGAAAAGTGCCTATGCACTTTGTGTAGCTATAATGTAGATATCTATGTGTAATTTCAGTGAAATGGTATATAGATGTATTGTAATTTAATTTAAATGTTATTTTTGGCTGTTTATCTAAGTGCAGTAGACATGTTGGTTGATGTTTTGAAAATCCTTCTTTTCCTTCTTAGCTAGTGGTGAATCATTTCTCCTCTTTCTTAAAGTGACTTGGGAATGTATATCAGTGAAGAACTTATCTGTGAATCCTTTGTACTGATGATTGGTTGAAAGTCTGTGTGTATCCAGTATCTTTGTAAATATGTGATTCAGGGCAAGGGGGTGTTGGCTATGTGTCATGATTCTTAGTCAAAGGTCATCTGATGTCTATGTAGTGCCCAGTGAATACATTTGTGGAACTTTTGATTATCTAGGCCTAGGTAGATTTAGAATAAGGACATTTATCTGCAGCTAAGACATTTATATTTGCTTGATGAATTGAGCTCAAAGAGACAAAAGGTACGTCTGCTGAGCATGAGCATGTTAGCACTGTGTCTGTAGGTAAAGGTTTGCTTCTTTGGTTGCCAAATACCGATCATCATGCTCATGACTTAAAGGTTGTGAAGAGCCTTGTCCCCCTTGGTTTCTTGAGTTGGGGTATAGGAAAGACATTCACTAACTGCCATGCAGGTAAAATCCCACAAAAGCACACTTCTGGTAAATTGCACAGTTGTCTCTAGAAAGACAGAGCATGAGAAGCACAAGAATGGTCAGTATACTCTTGGGGGGACTGCGAAAAAAAAAAAAAACAACTAGTGAAGCACAGATCCCGCATATGTGAAGGGAGTAGGACCTCTAGCTACTAGGCTTTGTGTGTGTGTTTCAAGTGTTTGAAGATAAGGTTAACTAATGCAATTACTGCCTCCCCAAACACACATTCTGTCTAATTATCACCAAGTTGAATGCTATGAGGTCTATAGCTCCTGTAACCCCCTTTTCCTTCTTTAAGGACAGAGAAAAATGACCATGTGCAGCTGGGAACACTGAGTGCCCCTCTCTTTTCACAAGAAATGCGAAGCTAAGAGATCCTCTGAGGGCACAGAGCATGTTAATTTTCAGTGTCTACTCCAGTGATTGGAGTGAAAGGATGTAAGTGTGAACAGGCACATTTTTTTTCTTGAAAATGTGGCTTCTTCAACTTGTGTCATATTCAGGATGGAAACCTTACTGAAAGAAATCTAGCCTTTAGGTAGAATTCCCTTTGAAGATTCTTGTGTGTGTCCAGAATGAAAGATAAAAGTAGTTGTTTCCCTCACATTCACAATTCCCATTGATCTAAAGTCATGTAACATAGAGCACCTATAACACATCAGGTTTAATGAATGAAAAAAGATAAAAATTTTGACTAATTTTGGAGTTGTTTCTTACATATGGTACTAGGAAATGCCTTGTTGGCAAAGCACATTTTGGGTATTTGAAGTATTTTGCTTTCACCTTTAGCTTTCTTACAATGTGGACTGATTACTGTAACATTACTTGTGTAAAATAACTGGATATTCTTTATATACTGGAAATAATCTTTAAATCCAATATTTCACTAAGTGTTTTAACTTTTATGTATATATCTCTCATTAATAAATGTGGATTCCAATTTCTCTTGGCTGTTGACTCTCCTTCAATTCCGATTTTAAACTAGTGTTCATTACATAGTAAGTGTCTCCAATGTTCCTTTTGGAGAAACTTGTGAATTCAAGCCTACAATGTCTAAATGAATATTTTCTAGGAAACCTAAATATACAGTAGAGTCACATCTTATGCTATAAAGTTATGAGTTGGACAAAAATGGTGTATAATCAAAATTATGCTTATGAATCAGCCAGTATGGGTTATCTCCTACATCTCAGGAGCTTAAAGCAACCAAGATTGATTTCTTATTCATATGACATGTCCATCACTGTTTGTCTGGGGGACTCGGGTCCACACCATCCTCACGGAGGGAGTCTGAGAGAGACTTCCTCCTTGTGCTTCTGCCCTTACCAAATGCAAGAAAAAAGGAACAGGGCAGATCTTACACTGACTCCTAAAGTGCCCTTCCAAATGCTGCATGCCTCACTTCTGCTCATTTATCAATGGCCAGAACAAGTCACATGTCTCTACCTAACTTCAAGGAAACAGCAAAGTGCAACCTGACCTGGTGTCCAGGAATAAAACTGGAAAGAGCTGATGAACAGCTCTAATGGCTATTAGGCCATAAAAAAAAATACCCTTAAATTATTCATGACAGTTAGTATGCAAACATGGAGTCTTTCAGTAAATCTAACACAGTAAGTTTTTCTCTAGTATTGGAAAAACCAATGCTATGGAAGTTAGTGACCAGCATTTAATGTTACATTGATGAAATAAAATGCTTGGTCTTCAAGAGTAGGGTCACATTCAGCAGAATGAGATTCTCATCCAGTGAAAGGTATACATACAGGAATGGAGCCCCATTGAGAACATGACAGCCTTTCTTTTCACACTTCAAGGCACCCACAGATTTAATAGGATAGTTTGGATTAGTTGAATTGTTGTCGCTCATTCTCTTGGGGGAGGATAAGGAGGCAAATTACTTTGCCAACAAAGGTCCATCTAGTCAAGGCTATGGTTTTTCCAGTGCTCATGTATGGATGTGAGAGTTGGACTGTGAAGAAAACTGAGTGCCGAAAAATTGATGCTTTTGAACTGTGGTGTTGGAGAAGACTCTTGAGAGTCCCTTGGACTGCAAGGAGATCCAACCAGTCCATCCTAAAGCAGATCAGTCCTGGGTGTTCATTGGAAGGACTGATGCTGAAGCTGAAACTCCAACACTTTGGCCACCTCATGCAAAGAGTTGACTCATTTGAAAATACCCTGATGCTGGGAAAGATTGAGGGCAGGAGGAGAAAGGGATGACAGAGGATGAGATGGTTAGATGGTATCACCGACTTGATGGACATGGGTTTGGGTGGACTCCGGGAGTTGGTGATGAACAGGGAGTCCTGGCGTGCTGCGATTCATGGGGTCGCAGAGTCGGACACGACTGAGCAACTGAACTGAACTGAACTGAACTGAAGGAGGCAAATATTTGATTTTTATGTAAGTACCTAAATGTGATACATCATAATTCTTTTCACCAATGCCAGCAATTTATTTAAATTGTTGATGAAAATGGGCATTTCCTTTGAAAAGACACTTTTCTTTATTCTCTTGGAGTCAAGTGTACATCACATCCATATTCAAATATTATTAAAATCTTATTTACAGAAAATATGCTCATCAGTAAATTTCTGGTCTGCCATTTTGTTTTAAAGTAGCACAGAGCCACCGATTAGAGTTAAGGTAAGCTTAACACTTTAGTACGGATACAATTTGATCATTATCAACCACTCCTTCATAAGAAACATGACTTCGCTTGTTAGGGAGTATAATCCCCATGTTTTAAATTCTTGCCCTTTCTTCTGGAACAGAGGTGTTTAATCCGCCCACAGTGGTTGTAAGGCCACTTATTATGCTGCTTTCATTTATTGAAAGAAGAAGAAGTAGAAGAGGAAAAATACGAAGAATTTATTGGTGGGCTGAGAATGGAAGGAAGGATTATAGGCTAGGAACCAGCAGGCAGTAGTTCTGATCTTCGCACAGTCACTAAAGGATTGTGCAAATGTGGTCAAGTCCCTTAGCAATTTGGAAGTCATTTTGACATATGTAAAATTAAGGGTTTGAAGTAGATACTTCCTAAACTTCTGAACTCTGAAATTTGAATTCTATCAGCTGGGTAAGTCATCGTGACTACAGATAATTTTGTTTTTTAATCTGATTATTTTAGCATAATGTCTCATACATACAAAAGGATATATGCAATCTATATCTAAGTTACAATGCCACATGATATAGAATCCTATGACTTGATAAGCCAGTGTAGGAACTAAAGTATCACCCATCATTTCGCTTGATCTTTGTACTCCTTCCTTATTCCATTCAGCTGCTTTACTCCCCAGGGGAAACTGCTACTGAAATATCATTCCTCTACTTTTAAAAATAGTTTTGTGTTTTTTTTTTTATCTCACACATATGCATGACTCCACAAGCTCCGCTTATTTCTGAGCTTTATAAAAAGGGTATTGCATTGCATGTAGTCTTTTCCAATACATCTCTTTTCTTCTTAATATGTTTCTCAGTTTATTCATGCTGTTACAAGTAGCTGTGGTTCATTTTCACTTCTGTATAATTACATAGTATGTGAAATGTGCCATATTTTGTTTACTCACTTTCCTGCCACTGTATATTTGCCTCATTTCCAGTTGTTTTCTGATGTCAAATAATGCTGCAATGAATGTTTTTGTATGTTTCCTGGGCATACAACTTAGGGAGGCTTTGACACATGTGCTTCTAGAGATAATAAATAAAATAATGTGTGTTTTTGTGTGTTTCTGTGTGTCTGTGTAGCTCTGTGTATGTGTGGATGCATGACTGAAAATTTCCTCTTCAAATCTTCCATTTATTTGTCCACGGCTCCTTCAGTGGGCTCACCTGTGAACCACCGTTGGAACCCTTGGTGATTCATACACTGCTGGCTGTTTAATGGAGTCCATCTCACTGGCAGGAACACTGAGGCAGACAAAACCAGAGTATTTTAATTTTTAATTTTTGGCCACATGTGGAATCTTAATTCCTCAACCAGGGATGGGACCTACATTCCCTGCACTGGAAGGCAGAGTCTTGACCACTGGACCACCAGGGAAGTCCCTTTTATATGGTGTGTGTGTGTGTGTGTGTGTGGCCACACTCCGTGGCATGTGGAACTTGCCTGACCAGAGATTGAACCTATGTCCCCTGAAGTGGAAGCACAGAGTCTTAACCTCTGGACAGCGGTGAAGTCCAAAACAAGCATTTTTAAAAGGGGAATTTAAATTTAAAGCTGAAGACTTCTTTCCTCAGGCTCACATGGTACGTATGGTCAGAGGGCACAGCTCTGACGGTAGCCAGAGAGGGCCCGCTCAGCCCTTGACCTCTTCTTTAAGCAATAATGTGCTACACCCAGCAACTCCAGCCGACATCAGCAGGTTGCTTGCTATGATGCAAACAGTGGTTTGAAGGAAGAAGCTACAGGAAGTCACAAGGAATATCTCTGTCTACCCCAAGAACCACCAATAGCACGATTAGCCGCACTCTGTACCCCCACAGTGGAAGATTGTAGAGCCATAAAGGGCTCTGTGGCTACCACCTACGGCCCTGAACCTTCTGGGCATCTCTCCTTCCAGGCACAGTGACATAAACAGGAAGCCAGGACTTTGTGCTTCAAAGAACCACAGGTAACGGAGGTTTAGGCACCTCCAAGGAAGCGCTCATGAGGTGCCCCCCCTGCTCGTCACCGCTCAGCCCAGACAGGAAGGCATGGGTGGAGATGCCCACACAGTTGATGTGGGCCCCGCCAGAATGAAAGACTGTGGAGTCCCCAGCAAATAATACTTTCCTTCCTGGTAATTTTTTAAGTTCCATTCATTCACCTTCTTACTGAGGCAGTGAGAGGCCATCTTTAATTCCCATGTCGTGGTAAGAAAAACTGAGCCACAGAGGCTGAAATTCAGGAGTGTTAGCTGACCTCCACAGCCTGTTCAAAAACAGTCTAAAGAGAACAAAAGCCATCCAATATAAATACTGTTCTTACCCTCAAACATTTAAAAGCAGTGATTTTAGGACTTCCCTGGTGGTCCAGGGGTTAAGTGCAGGGGACACAGGTTCAATCCCTGGTCCGGGAAGACTCCACATGTCCGGGGGTCTCTAAGCCTGTGCAGCACAACTACTGAAGCGCATGCACCTTGGAGTCCATGCTCTGCAAGAGAGGCCACTGCAGTGAGAAGCACTCAGGCCACAGCCAGAGAAAGCCCGCGCACAGCAGCGAAGGCCAGTGCAGCCAAAATAAATAAGTAGATAAAATTTTAAAAATAAAAGCAGTGACTTTAAATTCTTCTGAATTCCATAAGCAGACAAATAAAACATTATTGCATTTCCCCTGTTGCTCTTGATTGGGTCAGAATGAACCTTCAAAATCCCAACATCTATTTTTGTCTGTGATTTGGGGTGATCAGATTTCAGCCTTCCAAATACTGTCTGGAAAAATCTAGAGGCCACTAGTGAAGGAAAAAAGACAAATATAGAACTGCTGTCATCTACGGTATACTCCTTTTGTTGCATGAGCTGACTTTCCTGGAATTCTCCAACGGCTTCTGTCACTTCTCAGATGTTTTCCAGGCCTGGATAATGTATTGCTCACAGAAGGAAAGGCCAAGGAATTTCCAAACTGCCTTCATCTGAGTGAAAAGTTCAACTGGGACCCAGCCTCTCTTTTCCAGTTGCTTACTCTCCTGATCCCAAACTTTCCTCACCTCTTAGTGAGGAGGACAGAAATCATTTCAAACTGTAAGGTTAGAAAGGGCCTTGGGCAAATATTTGAAGTTTAGCCACATCTTTTTGCAGATGGGGGGTTCCCTGGTGTCTCAGATGGTAAAGAATCTGCCTGCAATGAGGGAGACCTGGGTTCTATCCCTGCATCAGGAAGATCTCCTGGAGAAGGGAATGGCTACTTACTCCAGTATTCTTGCCTGGAGGATTCTATGATAGAGGAACCTATCATACAGCCCATGGGGTCACAAAGAGTCAGACATGACTGAGTGACTAACACTTTCACTTTCTTTTGCAGATGAGGAAATCAGTACCATAATTAAAATGAATTAGAGGTAATACAGTAGCAAACCAAGGTTCAATCCTGATTCTGTAACTTTTCTAACTGTGGGCCATTGGAGTGTTTATGTAGCTTTGCTTTCCTTGTCTGTAAAATGGGGCTAATCACGCCTATGCTACATAAAGCAGTTAACACAGTACTTGGCACATACATATTAAGGGTTCAATCAATGATAGTTATCATCAGCATCACTGTTACCATCCTAGCACTATCAGTCACAAGTTCTTAGTGACTAAACTGGAAGAAGTCTGGCTTTCTCTTTCCCAATTTGGCTTCATTTTCAGCCATACCACATGGAACTCGCCTATAAAACAGAGTTCAGCTGGTCTTCCAAAAATCTGGGCTTAATTGTTGGACCATGACCTCTCCTGACCCAGCCTGGAATAATCTCTACTCCTAGAGGAGCTTTATGAACATCGTGAGCCTTTCAGTCTCTTGTTCCTGGTGCCCCTCTACACTTTCTTCTCCTGCTCACCAAAGCTCTGATTCTTGACAGTGAGGGAGGGCACTGGACTTCTTCAGGGACAGGAATTGAATCTCAGCCCTACCCAAGTGGCCTCTGACTAGGATGGAAGCCTGAGCTTGCTCTTCCAACGGGAAGGGGAACATGACATCCAGAAATGAAGCAATCCTTTTCTTCACATAGAAGTCCCTCAGGGAGCCCCAAGCTTGCAGTGTTGCGTGTAGTAGTAGAGACAAATGTCATGAGAAAAGCTGTTGCTGTGGAATGTGGTCAACCCAGCAGGTCCCTCAGAGCCCCTTGGCCCAGTCTATTCCTGGCAGTTTCCCTTCCCATCATCCTTTTCCCCATTGCCTTGTCTTCTTTCAAGAATGAGGTTCAAGTTCTCCCCCAACAGTGTCAAGAACAGAACTTGGGAGAAACTTTGTGGAACCTTTTGGTTTGGGGAGCTCACCCATTGCGGTGTTAGAATCATCTCAAAATGGTGCCCCTCTTCAGTCTGCAGCTGCTTCAGGGCATGGCCACACTCTGATGAAAGTGAAGTGGCTCAGTCGCGTCTGACTCTTTGCGACCCCATGGACTATAGCCTGCCAGGCTCCTCTATCCATGAGATTTTCCAGGCAAAATTCTGGGGTGGGTTGCCATTTCCTTCTCCAGGGGATCTTCCCAGCCCAGGGATCAAACCCGGGTCTCCCACATTGCAGGCAGACTCTTTATCGTCTGAGCCACCAAGGAATCAGTGAGGAGCCTGATAGTTATGGTTAATAGTAGCTATTATCATAGGTGGTATCCCTAGAAGCAGAATCTGAGACAGGATTCAAGTTCACAGGGTGTGTCTGAGGGCGTACTTCTCGGGAAACCCTTTGAGAATGGGAGAGTAGTGGAGGAGGGAAAGGAAAGAACTGAACAAGAAGATAGCTTCAGGGAAAGGCTGACTTTGTGTTGTCCCCACTTGAGGAAAGGAAACTTGTCTTTGGCACCCGTATCAGTCAGTCACTGACTGTGGGCCACGTAGGGGAGGTGCGGGCAGAACTTGCAGCGAAGACAGCTCTCATCTGCAGAGAGCCGTTCACTAGAGAAGGGGCAGCCCTCAGCTGTTAGCTGTCAGCACAGCAGTTATGAGATGGGTGGACGAACCTGAGAAGGGCATCTGGGCAGAGCACTTATGGCATCTTCTACAGTGTCCCTTCCACACGTGGCAGGCTCTTGTACACCTTGGGTGTTTGTCTTCTCACAACAATTCTGTGAGGCAGGGGCTATCACCCTCCCTGTTTCACAGGTAATGTAAACTGAGATTCAGAAATTTACAGACCTAAGAAGAAGCTGGCTCAGGGCTTTCCTGGTGGCTTAGTGATGAAGAATCACCTGCTAATGCAGGAGAGACGGGTTCAATCCCTGATCCGAGAAATCCTGCATGCCGTCGGGGCAACTAAGCCCATGTACCACAACTACCGAGCCTGTGCTCTAAGGACCAGGAGCCTCAACTATTAATGCTGAGGCCTGCAAGCCCTAGAGCCCATGCTCTACATCAAGAAAAGCCTCTGCAGCAAGAAGCCTGTGAAGCGCAACTAGAGAGTAGCCCCTGCTTGCCACAACTAGAGAAAAGCCCATGCAGCAACAAAGACCCAGCACAGTCAAAAGTAAATAAAAATTAAAAAGCTGGTTTGGAGGTCTTTTTGGTTTCAATATCTCCCACTATCCTGGCTCCATTTCCCCAAATAACCCAGCAGAGTACATTGCCACATTATTGATTGTTTTAATGGCACTTAAACCTCTGGGCTGAATGCAATAGTCCTCGATGTCTCATTTGGAAGTCCAATTATGCATGAGACTTTAGAGCATTCATTCAAAGAGGATTGGTCATGCTTATCATCCCATAATTTCCTGCATCATCTACCTAACTGCTCCAAGGAATCATGAAACCCATGTTTGGTAAAGAGCAGATCTCAAAAGATACCTGCAGCCCTAAGGTACACCTGTCCTTAGCTGGCCCTGGTTGTTAGAACATTTTCTCTTCCTTAAAACGTTTGCTAAGTCAACAGGCCAGTGAGTGTCATCCAGAGTGTCAACTCTGATCAACTGAGAGTGAGGGGCATTCCCAGCTGCCATCTGTGCTCACCAGGGCAGAATCCTGTTTCATCATCAATGACTGCAAGCGAACAGGTGGTGATTTACATTTGTCTTATATCTGCCATCTTTCATTGTAGCAGTCTGGATGAGTTGCACAGCATTGACAAACAGCCCCAGGTCTTGGTAGCCTCAGCATGATAAGTTTGTTACTGGCTCAACCATAGCTGAGGTTGCAGAGGTCTGCAGAGGTCCCTCTATTCACTGCAGTTACTCACGACCCCTCGATGATCAACCAGCTACTATCTCATAACAGAGAGGAAAGAATTCCAGGAAGGTCCTCAACACGAACAGTTGAAATGTCACTTGGCTTCCAACTTATTGGCCGGAAGGAACACAGGGTCCCACCCAGCCCCGAGGGAGAAGGCAATGCAGTCTCACTGCATTCTCAGGATGGCGGAGATGGAGAAACATTTGTTGACCAGCACTAACAAATTATTACGGCCCACTTCTCTTGTCATCTAATATCGGCACTTTGTTTTCCAAATGCAAAATGTGTTTACCATTTGGCCTGTGGAGGCCAACTCAAAGTCTCACCCAATTATGGCACTGAGCTCAAAGCCCAGGATCTTGGGGTGATGCATGGGCATTTCTGCATATGGTTTGGATGTGACTCCTGTTGGCCTAGAAACCAATAAACAAACAAATAAACAAAAACCCAAGTTTTCTGCAGCTCCTAATCTCTCCTGCATACCCCTCCTACCAATATAGTCCCATAGTGAAATAGGGTTAATTTAGTCACCTTGAAAAATGAAAGTCAAAGTGTTAGTTGCTCTAACAACTAATGTCTGTCTCTCTGTGACTCCATAGACTATAGCCCACTAGACTCCTCTGTCCTTGGAATTCTCCAGGCAAGAATACTGGAGTGGGTCTCCATTCCCTTCTCCAGGGGATCTTCCTGACCCAGGGATCAAACCTGGGTCTTCTGCATTGCAGGCAGATTCTTTACCGTCTAAACAAGCAGGGAAGCCCCATAGTCACTTTAAATATTCCCATCTGGACAGGAGACAAACAGAAGACCTAGAGCCACAGCATTTCAGAAATCCTGATGGGAAGACATTAGAGGCGCCCCATACTACAGATAAGAGAAATTTCTTGATTAGGTTTTGATCTGGCTCCCTGGAAGTCAGTCCATCCCCCGCCCCCCACCAATGACCCTTAATTCCACCTCCTAGTAAATCCTTCTTTTTCCACTATACTTTATTGATGCACATGAAGAGGATACTCAGAAATAATTTCTGCTGTAGCAACATTCTCTACCTTTTGTTCATAGAAAGACTATGCTGGATGCCACATTAGTTCCTGCAGAGGTTCACAATAGATGTGATGACCGTGTACTTGAATTGACTTTGTTTCTGAGGCTGAGCTGACCTTTAGGGCACAAAGCATCTCTCTATTTTGTTTGGGGTTGAAAAGTGCTAACTTCTTCCAGCTCTACAGGTTTTCACATTTCTAGAGTCTCCCCTTCCCTCTGGGGAGGTAATAAAAGTATTTGACTTAGTCACTGAGCCATTTGTCAGGGTCTCTCAGTGGCTCCGATGGCAGAGTCTGTCTGGGACCTGGAATGGGCATACAGCATACAGTGGGCAATACGGTTTTGTTATTTGGGGCCACGGAGAATTTGCAGTTGTTTGTACTGCTAACGGCTGCCTGATATATTAGGCAAATTTATTTCCTGCTCTGGGTTTCAGCTTAAATGTTTCCTCTCTGCGGCAGCCTCATTTGGAAACAAAATCATTTATGATTCAGTAACGATCTGAAGATGATGTATGTTTAACTGTCCTGAAGAAAAGGGAACTCAGTTGTTCCCTGTGGAAGCCAAAAACAGCTTCCAAAGGCACGATGGAGGAGAGACAGCAGAGATAAAAGGCAGTCTTGGCTGCGTTAAAATAAGTTGTTTTTTGAAGATTGAGGCCAGAGTTTCACAATCACAAAAAATTATATTTTATATGCACCAACTTCAAATTAGAAATGAGATTTTTTTAAACCAGCTATGTTATTGGAAAAAAATTATGAATTGGCTAATTAAAAATATTGTTAATTAACTATACTACTGTTACACCTTTATTTCTGACCTAGTGGAATGGGCATCTCACTATCCTCTGATTGATGGAAGTCAGAAGGAAAGTCTGTCCTTTCTCCAGCTGGATTCTTGCTTTGGGGAATGCTTCTGCTGCCTAGTGGGGCACAGGGGCAGTTTCTTGTTTAACGTGTATTGAACCGGTATTAGGTGGCAGACACTGATCTATGGAATGGATATCTTTATCCATATCCTCACAACAACACTATGGCATAGGTGCCCTCACTAACCCCATTTAACAGATGAAGAAACTGAGGCCCAAATATGTTAAAAAAAAAAAAAAAAGGTGCCGTCAGGCATAATGTCCACTGGGCTTCCCAGGTGGCACAGTGGTAAAGAATCTGCCTGCCAATGCAGGAGATGCAAGACACATGGGTTCAATCCCTGGGTCAGGAAGATCTGCTGGAGAAGGAAATGGCAACCTGCTCCAGTATTCTTACCTAGAAAACTCCATGGGCAGAGGAGCCTGGTGGGTTACAATCCAAGGGATCACAGAGTCAGACATGACTGAACACACTCACACATAATGTCCATTAGGAGGAAAGGATATCCCTTTTTCTATTCTTGTCTTGGATAGTTGGAGGCTGGAAGAATGTTGCCACCATAACTTCCATCACCAGCTCTGCCACTGGCCGTGGCTACCACATTCCTACAGCCATCATTCTCTCTTTGTGTCTCTCTTGTCTATGTATCATTCAATCAAGATTCAAAATCCAAGACAGGTGTGTCCTCTTAGCCAAGCTTGCCTAGCGCAAGTTTAAGTCACGCTTTTGCATTTCTCACCCACACTCTGTCCATGTGATGCCTCAAGACCCAGGGCTCGCCTGGGTTCTGCTGAACCTCTTCTCAGAGACATTTGCTCTGCACGAACCTTGGGTTAGAGCTTCCTACACGGCCTGAATCAGGAATCCCTTACCATTTACTTTGAGTCTTCCAAAATCGGTTGATATCTCTTTTTCTGCTTAAGTGTCTTCTTTCATTCCTTTTGTGTGGATTGGTCTAAACTTTTGATGCATTTGCTACCATTTGAGTAAGTTTTTTTTTTTTTTTTTTTTTTTTTTGCAGAGCTTGGTCTGTGTTGCTCTGCTGGGGCTTTTTCTAGTTGCAGCAAGAGGGGGCTACTCCCCAGTTGCCAGGGCTTCTCACTGCAGTGGCTTCTCTTGTTGCAGAGCACAGGCTCTAGGGCGCACGGGCTTCAGTAGTTATAGCACCTGGGCTCAGTAGTTGTGGTTCAAGGGTTTAATTGCTCAAAGGCATATAGGATCTTCCCAGACCAGGGCTCGAACCCATGTCGCTTCATTGTCAGATGGATTCTTAACCACAGGGCTACCAGGGAAAGTCCTTGTGTAAGCATTAAGAAAAACACATAAATGACTATATTCAATCTGCTGGCTTTAACAGAAAGTCTGAGTTGGACTATCTGTTCTCAAATGGGAACAATAGTGTGTGTCATGTCCCTTCCCAACTGGAAGTGGCTGGCTAGGACTTAGTCGCCCCCCGCCCTTGCCCACATCCCTTGTTTATATACATCAATGTATAAAAGAAACTCTTCTATACACCATCAGCGCTCTCACTAGTTAGGTCCACTTTGATATCTGGGTGGCATTCTGCTAACTCTTCAGCAGCTGGTCTGAGGAATATATTCACAGCTTAATTCTAAGTTATGACTTGGATTGAAAATAACCAGACTCCATATCCCCATTCAAATACCCTGGAATTAACCCCCAATAGCGGCCAGTGAATTAGGTCCCTCCTTTTTTGCCACATAGGACGTGTCTCTTGCTATGCTTCCCCGGTGCATTTGATCAACACACATGGCTGAGTACCTACTGTGTGCCGGGCATTCCTCCAAGTTCAGAGGACACTGCAGGGAACAGGAAGCTTATTGTGAAGGCTGTAATCCAGGTACTGGATTCAAAAAACTTCCGTATTTGCAGCAATACAGTAGGGGGAGGATGCCCAGGCACTGTGGACTGATTTAACTTTCATTTCAACTGGAGTGTGTATGTGTGTTGTGGGGTGGGGTGGTGTTTCCTCCTGGAGAGGGCAATGTGAGATATGTTCTTCATTTGCTCTTAGTTCCCGTCCGCCTTGCCACCCTGGGTGGTGGCTGGGCATCCCCTGGATTATTCTGTGCTAAGTCACTTCAGTCATGTCCAACTCTGTGCGTCTCTGTGGATCATAGCCCGCCAGGCTCCTCTGTCCATGGTATTGTCCAAGCAAGAATACTGGAGTGGGTTGCCATTTCCTTCTCCAGAGCATCTTCCCAACTCAGGGATCAAACATGCCTTTCCTGCACTGGTAGGTGAGTTCTTTACTAGTAGCACCACCAATTAAGCATATTTCATCACCTCTAGGATTAATTTCTTTCAGAAACCCCCTGTTGTGACCTAAATAACACATATTTTCTTCCATTCATTTTGACACTCCCCCTAGCAGAATTAATAGCTGGACTAAATATGCTTCTAGAGCATTCACACCCATCTGGCTTCTGAGGTCATTTTTCAGACACCTTACTCTTATTGGACAATAGAGAATATCTTATCCAAATCATGTTTCCCTAAATTCTGAAGGCATAAGGAAATGTCAGTTCATCCAGTCCCATTAATGTTATTTGGTATTTAATTCATTTGTGTAATTTGTTAATAAACTGGAGGATACTTTGGGGGACAAAAATATTTCCAGCAAAAGAAAGACTTCTAGGAATAAAGAGTTTTCCAGAAAACAGATACTTGGTTGTCTCTTAACTTTCCATAGTAATGGAGTAGACCATTAATTTTACATTTTAAAAAAATTTTTGGGGGGACTGCATCCCCATGGCACATGGAATCTTCTTCCCCAACTGGAGACCAAACCTTCACCTCCTGTATTGGAAGTTGGGTTCTTAACCACTGGACCACTGAGGGTGTTCCAAATTTTGTGTTTTTAATATTAACTCTAAGAAACAAGACAAAACACTGAATAAGCCAGTCCCTTCTTTGAAGAGCTCTAGATTCTTTTAGCAAATTCATTTAGTTAAAAGAATAATTCCAAACCAAAATCAGGAGCCACAGTTTGGTATGGGATTGACTTTTTCCTCAAACACCAAACTGATAAGTAATATGTGCTGCATTTAGAACCGACTAATAGGCATAGACTGTTTGAGTCCCAGATGATTCTGAAATTCATTTACTAGCTGGTCAGTGCGGATGCCAGCATCTTTAAAAGCTGTAATGAGAATCATTCCTGCTAAAAAGATGGGTAGGTTCACTCTGCTATATTTAAAATAGATAACCAATAAGGTCCTACTGAATAACGCAAGGAATTCCGCTCAATGTCGTGTGGCAGCCTGGATGGGAGGGGAGTTTAGGGAGAACGGACACATGTGTATGTACGGCCGAGTCCCTTTACTGTCCGCCTGAAACCGTCACAGCATTGTTCATCAGCTATACTCCAATATGAAATAAAAAGTTTAAAAAAAAAGATGGTTCAGGCAGTATATGTAGGAGTCAAGGGAAATAGGGAGTTAAGGGAAATTGCCAACATCCGCTGGATCATCAAAAAAGTAAGAGAGTTCCAGAAAAAATATCTACTTCGGCTTTATTGACTATGCCATAGCCTTTGACTGTGTGGATCACAACAAACTGTGGAAAATTCTTCAAGAGACGGGGATTCCAGACCACCGGACCTGCCTCCTGAGGAGAACATCTGTATGCAGGTCAAGAAGCAACAGTTAAAACTGGACATGGCACAACAGACTGGTTCCAAATTGGAAAAGGAGTACATCAAGGCTGTATATTGTCACCCTGCTTATTTAACTTATATGCAGAGTACATCATGAGAAATGCTGGGCTGGAGGAAGCACAAGCTGGAATCAAGATTGCTGGGAGAAATATCAATAACCTCAGATATGCAGATGACACCACCCTTGTCAGGAAGCATTTAACAAGAGGCTTCCTGTGTGCTGTTTTGGATCTGTCAGGAACCTTCTGGCCCTTATTAATTCCTGAATATTCAGGAATTAAGAAGAGAGGCACGCCTTTCCCCGGGGCTGAGGACTCCAGGCATGTCCTTTGTTAGCTTTTCAATGTGGTGATAAGTACCCTCTTCCTTCTTATGAACCATACGGTAAAAAGTGATTGTTTATGACTCTCTCTCTTGTGATGAGGATTGACTTTTGTTTTGTAAGTTTGGAATTTTAGTCTTTATCTTTGCTGGGACTATCTTGTAAGACTGTATATATGCCCACACCATGTTGATGAAAACGTCTTTGCTCCATCAGAGCTTGGGTCCCCGTGTCTTTCTTTCTTTCTTTCCTTCTCTCTCTCTTTCAGGCTAATTCCTTGGAGCACGGAGGCCCACTGAGCTCACTTTCTTGCCCGGGCTTCTAAGACCCTCTCGAGAAGGCGCACTGTGCCTTCACCCACTCGAGAGGGCCCCCGGTGCCCATGTGCAGCAGCGCGAGCTCTAAGAACAGGGCTTCGTTGGCTTTCCGCGTCAACCAGGGGATGTCAGCCTCTTTCTCTCTCTTACTTTCTTATCGTCGACTCCGGACCACCAGGTTCCGGTCCATTAAAGGACCAACACATGCTTATGGCAGAAAGGGAAGAACTAAAGAGCCTCTTAATGAAAGTGAAAGAGGAAAGTGAAGAAGTTGGCTTAAAACTCAACATTCAGAAAACCAAGATCATGGCATCTGGTCCCATCATTTCATGGCAAATAGACACAGAAACAGTGGAAACAGTGGCAGACTTTATTTTGGGGGGCTCCAAAATCACTGCAGATGGTGACTGCAGTCATGAAATTAAAAGACGCTTGCTCCTTGGAAGAAAGTTATGACCAACCTAAACAGTATGCTATAAAGCAGAGACATTACTTTACCAACACAGGTCTGTCTCGTCAAAGCTGTAGTTTTTTCAGTAGTCATGTATGGATATGAGAGTTGGACTATAAAGAAAGCTGAGCACTGAAGCATTGATGCTTTTGAACTGTGATGTTGGAGAAGACTCTTGAGAGTCCCTTGGACTGCAAGGAGATCCAACCAGTCCATCCTAAAGGAGATCAGTTCTGGGTGTTCCTTGGAAGGACTGATGCTGAAGCTGAAACTCCAGTACTTTTGGCCACCTGATGTGAAGAACTGACTCATTTGAAAAGACCCTGATGCTGGGAAAGATTGAGGGCAGGAGGAGAAGGGGACAACAGAGGATAAGATGGTTGCATGGGATCACCAATTCAATGGACATGAGTTTGAGTGAGCTCCGGGAGTTGGTGATAGACAGGGAGGCCTAGCATGCTGTAGTCCATGGGGTCGCGAAGAGTCAGACACAGCTCAGCAACTGAACTGAATTGAAGGGAAATAGGCGCTGGCTCCAGGCTCCTCATGTTGGCATCCTGGCTCTGCCACTTACTAACTGAGCAACTCATTCTCCCATGCCTTCGTTCCCCCACCTGCAGAATGGGAATAATAAAGTACTAGATCTTACACGGTTGTGTGAGTCTTATTTTAGTTTTCTTATTTTAGCACACATTTGTGCTCTGTGCCAGACACTATTCTGAGACCTTCAAGATGTTAATTTGTTTAGTTCTGATAACTGTGTAAGCTATGTTCTAAGACCTATTTAGCCCCAGAGAGGTTAAATAACTTGAGTTAACATATAAGCACACAAATTTGTTTAGTTCAATTAAAATTTCAAATTGAAACATTGTTGATTTACAATGTTAATTAGTTTTAGGTGTACAACAAAGTGATTTGATCTTTTTATAGGCTTTGCCTCATTTAAAGTTATTATAAAATATTATATTCCTTGGGCTGTACATTATATATTTGTATCTTATTTATTTTATACCTAGTAATTTGTACTTCTTAATCCTTCCCCTATTTTGCCCCTCCTCCAACCCTTCCTCCCACTGATAACCATTAGCTTGTTTTCTGTATCTGTGAGTCTGTTTCTGTTTTATTATATTCAATCATTTCTTTCATTTTTGAGAGTCCACATATCAATGAAAGTATACAGTATTTTTCTCTGCCTGGCTTACTTCATTAAGCATAATACCATCCATGTTGTTGCAAATGGTAAAATTTCATTCATTTTTGTGGTTGAGTAATATTCACACATGTGCTTGTGCATGAGTGCGTACACACACACACACACACACACCCCACATCTTCTCTATCCTGTCGTCTGTTGATGGGTACTTAGGTTGCTTCCGTCATACCACATGTTTTAAATAGTGAGTCAGGCAGATAGTAAACACCGAGTCAGTGCAGCCTTCGTAGACAGATACCCTCCCACAGAGCCCTCTGTCACAGCAGGTCCTCTGCTACAGCTGTGTGTGTGCCACAGACGAAGATGTGAAGCCCAACACGCAGTGCATGCCCAGTACATAGGAGGAGGTATTCAGTATTACGACTAAATGGCAGTTGATTAATATTTCCTTCTCCTTTAAGCATCTTTGAATCCATTTCAAAATGCAAGGAAGTGATTTAAAAGAAAATGTGGACCATCAGCTGTACTCTGACCCTTAGTCTCATCACCCAGGCAACCCAGTTTCATTTCCACTCCACACACAGCCTTAGTGCACGGACTCCCACCTTCATCTTCTTCTTTCTGGTTTTACTTTGAGGATTCAATGACGGAAATCAGGGGCTAGTGCTAAGTCACTTCAGTTGTGTCCAACTCTCTGCAACACCATGGACTGTAGCCTGCCAGGCTCCTCTGTCCATGGTATTTTCTGAGCAAAGACACCGGAGTGGGTTGCCATTTCCTCTTCCAGGGGATCTTCCCAACCCAGGGAGAGAACCCACCTCTCAGGTCTCCTGCATTGGCAGGCGGGTTCTTTACCAGGTTCAGTTCAGTTCAGTTCAGTTGCTCGGTTCTGTCTGACTCTTTGCGACCCCATGGACTACAGCACTCCAGGCATCCCTGTCCATCACCAACTCCCGGAGCTCACTCAAACTCATGTCCATTGAGTCAGTGATCCCATGCAACCATCTCATTCTCTGTTGTCCCCTTCCCCTCCCACCTTCAGACTTTCCCAGCATCAGGGTCTTTTCAAATGAGTCAGTTCTTCACATCAGGTGGCCAAAGTATCGGAGTTTCAGCTTCAGCATCAGTCCTTCCAAGGAACACCCAGAACTGATCTCCTTTAGGATGGACTGGTTGGATCTCCTTCCAGTCCAAGGGACTCTCAAGAGTCTTCTCCAACATCACAGTTCAAAAGCATCAATGCTTCAGTGCTCAGCTTTCTTTATAGTCCAACTCTCATATCCATACATGACTGCTGAAAAAACTATAGCTTTGATGACTAGACAGACCTGTGTTGGTAAAGTGATGTCTCTGCTTTATAGTATGCTGTTTAGGTTGGTCATAGCTTTCTCCCAAGGAGCAAGCGTCTTTTAATTTCATGCAGTCACCATCTGCAGTGATTTTGGAGCCCAAAAAATAAAGCCTGTCACTGTTTCCACTGTTTCCCCATCTATTTGCTATGAAGTGATGGGACCGGATGCCATGGTCTTAGTTTTCTGAATGTTGAGCTTTAAGCCAACGTTTTCACTCTCCTCTTGCACTTTCACCAAGAGGCTCTTTAGTTCTTCTTCACTTTCTGCCATAAAGGTAATGTCATCTGTGTATCTGAGGTTACTGATATTTCTCTCCGCAATCTTGATTCCAGCTTGTGCTTCATCTAGCCCAGCATTTCATATGATGTAATCTGCATATAAGTTAAATAAGCAAGGTGACAATATACAGCCTTGATGTACTCCTTTCCCTATTTGGAACCAGTCTGTTGTTCTATATCCAGTTCTAACTGTTGCTTCTTGACCTGCATACAGATTTCTGGTATTCCCATCTCTTAAAGAATTTCCAGTTTATTGTGATCCACACAGTCAAAGGCTTTCGCCTAGTCAATAAAGCAGAAGTAGATGTTTTTCTGGAACTCTCTTGCTTTTTCCATGATCCAGCGGATGTTGGCCATTTGATCTCTGGTTCCTCTGCCTTTTCTAAAACCAGCTTGAACATCTGGAAGTTCATGGTTCACATACTCTTGAAGCCTGTCTTGGAGAATTTTGACCATTGCTTTACTAGTGTATGAGATGAGTGCAATTCTGCAGTAGTTTGAACATTCTTTGGCATTGCCTTTCTTTGGGATTGGAATGGAAACTGACCTTTTCCAGTCCTGTGGCCACTGCTGAGTTTTCCAAATTTTCTGGCATATTGAGTGCAGCACTTTCACAGCATCATCTTTTAGGATTTGGAATAGCTCAGCTGGAATTCCATCACCTCCACTAGCTCTGTTCATAATGATGCTTCCTAAGGTCCACTTGACTTCGCATTTCAGGATGTCTGGCTCTAGGTGAGTGATCACACCATCGTGGTTATCTGGGTCATGAGTATCTTTTTTGTATAGCTCTTCTGTGTATTCTTGCCACCTCTTCTTAATATCTTCTGCTTCTGTTAGGTCCATACCATTTCTGTCCTTTATTGAGCCCATCTTTGCATGAAATGTTCCCTTGGTATCTCTAATTTTCTTGAAGAGATCTCTAGTCTTTCCCATTCTATTATTTTCCTCTATTTCTTTGCATTGATCACTGAGGAAGGCTTTCTTATCTCTCCTTGATATTCTTTAGAACTCTGCATTCAAATGGGTATATCTTTCCTCTTCTCCTTTGCCTTTCACTTCTTTTCTCAGATATTTGTAAGGCCTCATCAGACAACCATTTAGCCATTTTGCATTTCTTTTTCTTGGGGATGATATTGATCACTGCCTCCTGTACAATGTCAGGAACCTCCATCCATAGTTCTTCAGGCACCCTATCAGATCTATTCCGTTGAATCTATTTCTCACTTCCACTGTATAACTGTAAGGGATTTGATTTAGGTCATACTTGAATGATCTAGTGATTTTGCCTACTTTCTTCAATTTAAGTCTAAATTTGGCAATGAGGAGTTCATGATTTGAGCCACAGTCAGCTCCCAGCCTTGTTATTGATGACTGTATAGAGATTTTTTGGCTGCAAAGAATATAATCAATCCGATATCAGTATTGACCATCTGATGATGTCCATGTGTAGAGTCTTCTCTTGTGTTGTTGAAAGAGGGTATTTGCTATGACCAGGTGGCTGGACTCAATTTCCACTTGGATCACAGGGATGTTTGGAAGTGTCCACTAGGGGGCGGATGATCAATAGGTCAGAAAAGGCCGTCAAGGAGGCTGAACTTAACAGGGAAAAATACTCAGTTTCTGAGAAGACTGAAACTAGGGGGGAGAATTCACGTTGATCTCATCCTTGGTTTGCCAGATGAACACCCAGGATTTTTCTTAGCTTTTCCATGAATCTCTAAATTTTGCCAAAGAGGAAAGAGGTGTAAAACAGGGGGTCAGAAAGTCTGCCTGCTGAGAGAAGTCTCAGCCTGGTGCTGTCCTAAGACAGAGCCCCCAATCACCAATGACTCTGTAACCTGGCCAGACTTTCCGAAGGTGCCAGACCCCAGAGCCCAGTGAATGTGGCTTCAGGGGTGCAAAATAAGAGCAGCCAAGTGTGGCTAATTCAATCTGTCCTGGGAGTGCAGCCGGCAAACCTCTCCAAGAATGAGGGGAGAGATGCTGTCCTTCTTGAGACTTTGTGGGGTCAATTACACCTATTCTTAGACTTTCCAAGTAACTCAGACAGTGAAGAATCTGCCTGCCAAGGCAGGAGACTTGAGTTCAATCCGTGGGTCAGGTAGATCCCCTGGATCAGGAAATGGCAACCCATTCCAGTATTCTTGCCTGGGAAATCCCATGGACAGAGGAACCTGGTGGGCTACAGTCCATGGGGTCACAAAGACTTGGACATGACTGAGCGTGTACACACACACACCTATTCTGATTTCTATGACTGCTAAATGCCAACGGTCCTTAGTAAATAGGTACTAACTTTTTACTTTCAGAACAATTGTTCAAGTCTTGCTCTTCTTTGTCTTCGTCTAATTCTATTTTTATCCTTCTGACTGCTTTTCCTGACATGTCTTTCTTCATTTCTTAATGAGATTTAAAGAAACTTGGGAGGAGTAGAAAATTAAAATCGCAGCTCTTCCTGAACTCCAGTAACCTTGCCTGTGTTGGAATTGCCCTTAAGCCTTTAGAGATGAAAACCTGTCTCCCCACTCCTGCATGCAAGACTTCCGAAGGTGTGGGCCTGCCAAGGTGTAGAGCTCCTTCCCTGGAATTTCAACCTGTCTCCTCTCTCTCCCCAGGTAGGAGCCACCCTGAAGCTTGGCTCTGGCAGGGCCTCTGTGTAGTTAAGATTTTGTCAATAACATGCTTTGATAATTCCACCCTTCTCTAGAAAGCAGGAGGGGAACCTCTTTTCCTTTCCGATGGCTATTTGAGCATCTCAGGGTAGGAGGTTCTTAGGACCCCAATTCTTAGAAGGGTTTGGGAGGGGCTGAAAAATTCTGGAATACCTCTGACTTCCCCTGTACCCTGGTTCACATTCTATCTGGGTCCCTACTGTGGATTCACACAATAAAATCTTGGACGATGTCAAGAAAGAGACAGGAAATGTGTGTTCAAAGACAATATCCCATGCATTTTACACGCATTATCTTAAGTAATCCCCCAGCAGTCTTTCTGGTGGTAATCACTATTCCCAAGTGACAGATGAGGCAATGAGGCACAGAGCCGTTCAATGACTTGTGAAGGTCACAAAGGGAGTAAGTGGCAGGGGGTGGATTTGAACTCAGTTTTATTTTATTTTATTTGGCTGCACTGTACAGCTGGTAGGATCTTAGTTTCCCAACCAGAGAGTGGAACCCACATCCTCTGCAGTGAAATCGTGGAATCCTAACCACTGGTGTGCGTGCTGAGTCGCTTCAGTCGTGTCCGACTCTGTGCGGCCCGATGGACTGTAGCCCGCCAGGCTCCTCTGTCCATGGGATTCTCCAGGCAAGAACACTGGAGTGGGTTGGCATGCCCTCCTCCAGGGGATCTCCCCGAACCAGGGATCGAACCCACCTCTCTTACGTCTACTTGCGTTAACAGGTGGGCTCTTTACCACCAGTGCCACCTGGGAAGTTACCACCAGGAAATTCCCTGTCTCATTTTAAAGACCATCATTTTCTAACTAAACTTCAGCTGCCTTTCTTGAGATGTTTGCCACTCCTCTTCAAGGACTTAGGAAGAAGGAAGTGGTTTGGACTAGACTCCTGGAAAACAGTAGTCCTCATGTGATGAAGCAAGCAGTCTGGAAACCTGAGGGGGCGGGATTGAGGAGGCGGGCGATGGGGAGCCGTGATGGGCAAACTACTGGTGATGAAGACCAGATGTCAACACAGGCACAAGATGAGGCTGGAGGCTGAGGTGCCAGTAACTGGGCAAGAAGGATGGCTCAGCCAGACTGCCCGCTCCCCTGACCCTTTCCCCCAGGCATCGTGGTAAAAATCACCTTTACACGTGACTGATTCCTTCACTTTTCAATAAAGACAGCTTCCATGAGGTTGTTTATGGTTCCCTAAATTAATTCTATTACCACTATGGCCAAAATGGTAAATGTATCTTCACTTACTCATCCCCAAACCCCTCCTGTGGTTTCCAAACCCCTCCTTTGGCCCCAGCAGGCGCAGAGAGGGCGTGCTGACCTGGTTTGTGAGACCATCTCTTAACTTTGACAAGTTCAGTTTACCGAAAGTCTGCCAACAGGCATTAAAGTAGGTTAAGTCAGAGACTTTGGATGCAGTTGGGCTCCACTTCAGACCCCACCACTTCCTACTTGTGTAGCTGGGGCCATCATTAACTTCTCAGTACCTGCCAGTGCCTCACTTGTTCAAAAGGGGTAAGAATTCCCTTTCATGGGTAGTAGGGAAGACTCATGAGTGTAGTCAGTCTCGAAGTCGTGTCTGACTCTTTGCAACCCCATGGACAGTAGTTCTCATACTCCTGTAGGCTCCTCTGTCCATGGGATTTCCCAGGCAATAATACTGGAGTGGGTTGCCATTTCCTTCTCCAGGGGATCTTCCCAACCCAGGGATCTAGCCCACATCTCCTGCATCGCAGGCAGATTGTTTAACACTGAACCACCTGGGAAGCCCCATTGCAGGTGGTTACTTCACCACTGAACCACCGGGGAAACCCAGGGAAGACTAACAGATGTGCAAACACAGGTATCCGTAAGTGAACAGCAGATGATAACTTTTGAGGCTGTTATGAAGCTGGGCATTCTGTTGTGTGTTGGAGATACAAAACCAAATCCTGCCCTCAAGAGACTCATTTGTCTCGTGAAAGAGAGCTACTGCTGCTGCTAAGTCACTTCAGTCGTGTCCGACCCTGTGTGACCCCATAGACGGCAGCCCACCAGGCTCCCCCGTCCCTGGGATTCTCCAGGCAAGAACACTGGAGTGGGTTGCCATTTCCTTCTCCAATGCATGAAAGGAAAAGTGAAAGTGAAGTCGCTCAGTCGTGTCCAACTCTTTGAGACCCCATGGACTGCAGCCTACCAGGCTCCTCCGTCCATGGGATTTTCCAGGCAAGAGAACTGGAGTGGGGTGCCATTGCCTTCTCCACATGAAAGAGAGACCCACAGGCAACTTGAGAAAATGGCAGAGTAAGACCTACTTCAGTGACATGTGAACAAGCTAGAAAGGTGCTCTGAGGGGAAGAAAGGTCTCCGTTCAGGTGGGGGTGGGTGAGACTACTTCTTGGAGGTCAGGATCAAAGCCATGGGTGGGGATCCAGCTCTGGTTAATTTGCAACCACAACTTGAATAGCCGAGATATCATCAAAGGACAGCAGCTACCCTGCTTCCTGGACTGCTTGCTTTTCAGTCTTGCTTTAAAGGAGAGCCTTGGGTTCTGAAATATTCTGAGTCCAGATACCCTCAGTTAATAGTCACTCACATTTAAAAACTGTCTGATTCATGTTGATGTATGGCAGAAACCATCACAGTATTATAATCATCCTCCGATTAAAAATTAAATAAAAAAAAAAAACTGGTTAGAGTTTGGAAAACTGGAGGGGGTGATGAAGAAAGAGATTAAGTACCTAGAGTGTGTCTGTGGGAGATGAATTGATATTCAGATAAGAATTAATATTTTTAAGGACTTGATATAGGCCACGTA